>NC_140585.1:368600240-369965501 GCF_964204655.1 Triturus cristatus
TGTGCTGTTCTGGACACAGTGCAGTGTCGGGCTTATCTCGCACGACGAGTCCATGATATTCAGACTATGATACCAATGTTTCAGCCTCAATCCTGAGTTTCAGTAAGACTGACTGGTTGCTGGGCCTCATGGCCTCCTGCATCTTGCTTGTGACACATGCTTGCTGGTATATGCAGGCTCTGCAGTGAGAGCTGAAGTTCCAGTGGGCACAGCACCAGGGGAATCTCTCCGACATGGTCCAGATCTTCAAAAAATCTGCAGTGGTGGTTAATGAACCGCGATTGGGACAGGGGCAGACCCCTCTCCCTTCCCCAACCAGATCTGACAGGGGTGACAGATGCGTCACTCCTGGGATGTGGTGCCATCTGGGAGAGGTGGAGATCAAAGGCCTCTGGTCTCTGTCGTAATCCGGAATCCACGTCAACCTGTAGGAGCTCCGAGCAGTATGACTTGCACTGAAAGCCGTTGTACCCTCCATCAAGGAAAGGCTAGTGCAGGTGTTCACGGACAACACCACCACCATGTGGTACCGCTAAACAGGGCCAAGTGGGGTCGGGGACCCTCTGTTAACAGGCCCTGTGTCTCTGGAAATGGCTGCAACTTCAGGGCATTTCCCTGGTGGTTCAACATCTGGCAGGCTCATTGAATGCCAGGGCAGATAGACTCAGCTGAAGATGCCTAGCAGATCACAAATGGTGTCTCATCCGTAGGTGGTGTAAGGTCTCTTTCAGCAGGGGTAGAGAATTGGATAGATCTGTTCTCCACCACAGAGAACGCACAACATCAGCACTTCTATGCGCTAGAGTTTCAAAGGCGGCTCTCACTCCGAGACGCTTTTTGTCTCGAGTGGAGCTCTAGCCTCCTGCACACCTTTCCGCCCATGCCACTCCTGCCCAGAGTTCTCAAGAAAATCAGGACCAACCAGGCCCAAGTTATCCATGTGGCTCCAGGCTGGGCTCGGAGAGTTTGGTATCCCAAGCTGCTGAGCATAGCCATCAGTCCTACGATCAGGCTGCCCCTTAGAGAGGATATTCTGTCGCAGCAGCAGAGGACGGTTTTCCACCTGAACCTGTCAAATTCCACTTTCATACATGGAGACTGAATGGCGACAGTTGTAAGCTTGCAATGTAATCTTGGCAACCCTGGACAGTTTGATCCTTTGGGATGGGCACTCTGCTCGTTCAGTCTTGCAGGACTTTCTGGTTTAAATTATGTTCGTAGACCCACCTCCGGGAAGGTATTGCTTTGGTATTTAATCTAAGGTAAGGAAGCTGCGGCTAGAAGTCTCTATCAGATTAACAAGTTACTTACCTTCGGTAGGGACTTATTTAGCTGCAGATTCTTTAGCTAGCCATGCATTCAGATTTCTAGATACAGGGATGTTCTCTTGACAAGGCCCTAGTTCCACACACCAGTTGTCAGTGTTCTTGGCTCTGCGCTTTTGGTGTGGAAAGTCGTGAAAAGTAACTGACATAAGCGATCTGTGGTGGCACCTATATAGGCACCATGCACGTCACTTCTGGCGCAGATGACCCCACGCAGAGCCGAACGACGCTATCTAGGCAGGTACTGCTTATGAAAAATTGCCGTATCCAGCCTGACGCCTTGAGATAAGTCTATGGTAAGGAATCTGCGGCTAGATAGAATCTCTATCAGAAAAGAAGTTACCTAAGGTAAGTAACTTGTTCATCACTCTCCTGTATCTCAGAACGCTGTAGCTGATGCATTCTCAAGACAGTACAATCAGAAGTTGGTAAACCGTCTGTTCATTTACCAAGATGACTAACTGCCATAGAATTCTCCTTCCTTCAAAGAGTAAGAGGTGCTCATGCTATTCTTGACAAAAGAGAGTTAGAAGAATTACTGTACAATGCACCTTTGATTTACCATCAGGATCTCTATTTTCAGGGAGAAAGCATTCCGAACCCTAGAATTATCCCCAGGCGTCAGACTGGATTTAGAATTTTTTTTGTGAGCAGTACCCCTGTGTGCCAGTAGGTGGTATCATTTGTCTCCACATGGCATCGTCTGCTTTGGAAGTGACGTGCACGGTGCCTATATAGGAGCCACCCCAGCGTGCTGACTTCAGTTCTTTTCTTTCCACGCCAGTAAGCGAAGATCCAGAAAAGAGCTACCTCCAGTCACTCTTTGACGGACCCTTTTTCGACCTTTTGTCAAAGTTTTCTCTGAGACATTGTCTCCTGGTGTGGATGGGATGTGTTTAAGGTCCTGCCAGTACTGTTGCTCCCACTCTTTTTTAGCCCGCACTTGTTCATTCGCGTACTCCCTCCTGACTACTCTAACTAAAGGTTGATTCTTTTTGCGGTGGGCAACAGTTAGCTCCCGTCTTTTGGCCCGGCACTTTGCAGAATACCAGGGATTACTGGGTTTAGGGGGTTTTGTGTTAGAGCTCTGGGTTGAAAAATGTTTACCAACTTCCTCAATAGCATTTTTTATATCTGAGGAAAAAGCGACTCCTGAGCAACCCCTGTTCCCGAGGCTAATCCCGCCAACTCTCTAGTCAGCTCATCAATATGCATCTCGATCTTTGCTAATTTGTCAGGATGGGTGCGAACCTTGTCCCATTTCAATCTTCGATTGCCATCGTATGGGACCACCTCCCTTGTTAACCTCGATGGAGCTGGTTTTGGACCACCTTTTAAGTTGCTCCACCCTAACATCAAACATAAGGGGTTGTGGTCACTATCCTGCGAGGGAACCACCTCCATATCAACTAGGTCACACCACATAGTAACGTCCAATACGATATAATCAATTCGGGACGGGCTACTAAGTCTATTAAATGTCATGGCTCCCTCCCGATCAGAAAGTGATCTACCATTTACTGCTCTTAGATTAAAATCCACAGTAAGAGCGTTAATCTGTAATGCCTTAGCGGACCATTTTTTGATCGGGGGTAATAACAAAGCTGGAATGGACCAACTAGCATCCTCCTCCTCTATACCGAGGGGATCATCCCCACTTAGGGGTTCAAATGTGCAGTTGAAGTCCCCCCCCACAATTATTTTAGAGTTTGAGGGGCAATTAACTAATGCCTGTTCCAGAATCGTAAAAGTACAAGACGTTTTATCTCCCCAAGTCCCTCTAGCATAAATATTAAATAACTCAATCTTACTACCCTTGGTCTGGCCTTCAAAAGAAAGGTGTTGAATGTCCCTACATTCCCAATCATAAGTTGAAATGTTCCAATTTAAATCTATTTTTATCCATATATGTAAGCCCCCAGAAGGTCTGCCCTTACCACAACTATAAGCAGGTACCCAAAAGGTTGCATATCCAGTTTTGTATACTGGTAATAGGCTCCAAGTTTCTTGGAACATACATATATCGAATTTTTCAATATATGTATATATTTTTTATATGGGTCTATATAAACTTAACCAATGTATAATTTTATTTTTCAGCTGATAAAAGTCTTCTCTCTTGTTGTCAGCCAATATGGGAACCCCCGTCAAAACCACCACCAGGGGCACAGCTTCGGGAGGTAAATCAACCTGTGGCCCATGGTTCCCTAAGCCCCCTTTCCGACTGGAGCTTCCCTGCTCCTGTCGTGTAATCCCCATTGGTGCAATGGTAGTCCCTTCCAAGGGGTTAATGACGGGCTTACTAGTTGAATGTTTCACAGTCGTTGGAGGCCCCTTTCTGAGACGGTCAAGTACTAAGTGATTAGGTTCCTGTGGTGCATTTTTGCTAAGGTCGAGAGTTTCCTGAGAAGCATTAATAGAGTGTACCGGGGCCTGGGGAATTGCCCTATTCACTTGGACCTTATCCGCAGCAATCAAGTTACTCAGTGCGGATTCAATGTCCTCTAACCTGTGTTCCAACCTCCTCAAACTGTTAGTGATGGGCAATATAAAAGTACTAAACAAATCTCCCAGTTTGGTTTGGAGAGCAGTAGAAAGAACGGCCGGCTGCAGGGGGACATCAGCGGGCAAATCGGTCTCAAGGTTATTCACAACTAATTCAGGGCCTACAGAAAGGGAAAGAGAGGCCGTTTTTAACCTAACATCTGGCCCAGTTGCCAACCCCAAATCTTTTCCATTTACAATCTTTGTGTGTTGGCCAAAGTCAGAATGGCTAATCCTAGAATTAGCCACGACCGCCCCCTCCTTGCGTCTTATTTTCCTAGGGGGAGGACCATGAATTTTCCCCTTAACCACTTTCCTGGCCTTTTTCCCTGTTTGTTTTCCACGGCATAGGAGCCGCGTATTAGGGACCTTATGGCTTTCCCTATCAATTAAAGGGAGAGAATCGCTAATGACATGAACACTAGGAGCATAATTTATAGGAGAACAATCACGTAGTAATAAAGGAACACTATCTTGAGAAAAAGGGACATCATGGCTACCACAACTACCACAATCACCTAAGGGGACCTGGAGAATAGAGTCCTCGGGAACCCTACGTTTCATATTCTCAACTGAGCGACGGCGCTCAGATCTGCGCTCAGCCATTAAAATACCCCTATCATCATCCGTTCCGATCTTCTTAAAATAACTATCTAAAGGGCCATTTGGCACGCCCCCCAGTTTGTCCCCTACCACTTTATTTTCAAACAAGGCCATTGCAATGGTGAAATAACACGGTAATTACAATGTCAATGACCGGGCCCTGCCCGGCCTCGGAGGGCCTTAGAGGGCCCGCTCTTTGCCCGGTCTTCGCCCCGGTGTGCGCCCCACGCGCGTCCCGCTAGCGCGTGGGGGGGAGGTGTCTGATGATAACAAGGGGGGCGGAGCCAGGAGGAGGAGCCAGGTGCGGGCGATAACTAGAGCACAAAGCAGCCTGGACCTCGCAGTCCCGGGTGAACAGTTCTGCAATTAAAATTCCCCTCAGAGATACAGCGTCTCCCACATCCGCACTGCGATTAACACAGCAGCGGGGGCACAGCCAAAGGATTCAAGCGTTGTCCACAGCAGCACAGGGCATTCACAGCAACGAAGATGCTTCAGGCCAGGGAAACACCAGTAACCACAGCCTACGAGCGGCTCCCGCGTAGCGGGGGCCGCGAGGCGTTGTGTAGTTGTTGGGGGCGGAGCCAGGAAGAGGAGCCAGGTGCGGGCGATAACTAGAGCACAAAGCAGCCTGGACCTCGCAGTCCTGGGTGAACAGTTCTACAATTAAAATTCCCCTCAGAGATACAGCGTCTCCCACATCTGCACTGCGATTAACACAGCAGCGGGGGCACAGCCAAAGGATTCAAGCGTTGTCCACAGCAGCACAGGGCATTCACAGCAACGAAGATGCTTCAGGCCAGGGAAACACCAGTAACCACAGCCTACGAGCGGCTCCCTGCCCAGACAGGCTTATTATGATGAACTGCCTAGCTTCTATTACAGTAACATGGGATGTTCATGAGCAAGGTAAAGCTCGAGTTGTCAAGTCTGCGGTCTAATTAGTCCTTCAATCCTCTTGGTGGTCATCTATTCTTTAAGCTGAGGAAGAACACGTTAAGGTCTGTCCAGTTTCTGCTCAAGGTAAATCAACTCATGGAATGCAATTTGGTTGTGTGCAACATTTTTCCATTCCTCGTCAAACATGACATACAGTAGCTACTGACATCATAGTTGATCTTCCTCCATCCATTATGAGAGCACACAGGGTGGTGTGGGGGAAAAGGGATGTTCCAGGGACTAATCCACTAGACCAAGATATATTTTCTTTTCTTTTCTTTTCTTTTCTTATGGTGGTACTACTTTTCAAGTGTGTCTCTGCTGCGACCCTCTACTGCAGTAGCTCCAATCTGTAACCCAGGAACTCTTTAAGAAGCAAGCTCAATACTTTTGGATCTTCACAACTGGTCCATAATTTATGTTACAGGGAAAGGAGACAACAATCTACACTGGAAAAGGGCTTGAAAATATTGAAGCCTACATATGGCTCCATATATCCAAGCAACAAGCACTGCTGAGTATCTTGGGTCGAGGAACAATGGCAATTATGAAGACTGGTGAGCAGAGGACCAGATTAACAACACTAAACCTAGGGCTATAACACAGTCGGTGTGTACTGACTGTGTCATTTGTATTTCATAGATGAATATTAAGTGAGTTGTAGGTGATGTTCTAGCCCTGTTGGCTCAAACTTGTTTCAAAGTTAGGTGGCTAATGTTTCTTGTGGTACACAGCGTATTGATCAGAGGGGAAACATACTTAAGCAAAGTGCTAGAAACTCCGGTAGGAGAGTTTGAAGGCAAGTTGACCTTTAGGGGAGACATTGTTTGGACACTGGACCTGCAGAGGGACAGAAATGTAAAAGTACAAAAGGTTACAGAAGAAATTTAGGGAGCAAGTTTTAAAAGACAATACTTCCTGATGCACACTTTTTTCACTTTACTCCTATGTCCATAATACCTATTCCTGCATAGATTATATAATGATGTCACAGGAATTATTATGAATGCTACATAAGGCTGATATTTCAAATATTTCCTTTTTAGATCATGCCCACATTGAGATCAAATTGGAGGGCTAGTGGAAAGCTTTCCGAAGTGAATTAAAGGCTACAGGGAAAAATATTTAGGGATCATATACACAAAGAATAAATAGTAAAGGAAATTGAGGACTACTTTATATGCAGGATATATATTCCAACACCTCTTCATTAATGAAGTAGTATGCAAATAGGGCCACAAAAAGGAGAGTAGCCATAGAAGTGTCATCAAGAAATGAAAGGAGGCTTCTATTGGGCAAGCTGGCCAAAAGAATAAAAGGAACTAGAAAGAACAGTCAAATAGGGAAGTATGAACACTAGGTGTAACTGGAATACCAGAGGTCAGTTGGATGTCGAGCAGACAAAGCTAAAGCTACTGAAATGAGGCCCGATGTTGTATGAGAAAGGATATAAGGTGGGTATCCTTCATGTCAGGACATTGAGAACACAAACCGCATAGCTCATGTAGCCAGTGTTAAGAGACCCAACTGGACAATAGCGACAAGGAGACAAAAGAAGCATGAACCTTTTCAACAATTATACCAACAGTGCAGTAAACTGCAAGGGAATAAGGGGTACCTAAAGTCATGTAATATGGCCATCTTTCCACTTAACTGTGTAGTGGAATTGTAAAAACCTATTTAGGAGGACAAGGTCTGTAGATCATTGAAAGAGCTGATTTTAATAAAGCACTGGGGCCCAATGGGTTCACACTACATTTTTACAAGACCTTCCTTCCTCAACTGGAAAACGTAGCACAACCAGATGTCCGTGGATAGTCTGGTGTTTTCAGGCTTTGTCCCCGTATCTCGACACTTAGGTAAAATAGATACATGTCTTGGTTTGGGAGTGAGGGGTCTACGAGCCTGCATATTCATCAAATTACAAACAGCGGACCATAAATAGAATTCAGTTCGTTGTTTTCAGACATTCCCTACTGTTCCGCCTAACCTCACTCATTCAGCACAGCAGGTACTGAAGGGCTCCAGACAGTGTTCGAGGACATGTCGTCCAAAGATCAGGCTCAGGAGCCTCCTTGTGGACTTCATCATAGGTTGGTCACAGGCCATCCTAGCACCCACCCACGGGGGAAGCACTGGTGCTCCCCCCGTGGGCCGCCCTTAATGCTGCTCCCACCATGGAAGGCAGGGGAAGCCTGTCCCCTGCCCCTCCAACCCTCCCCTCCACGTCATCTTATGACGTCAGCGCACAAGGTGCTGATGTCATTGCATGATACTGGACGCGCTGGAAGCCATTTGCTCCCAGTGCATCGGAAAGGGAGGTGGGGGGGATTTTAACAAAAGAGGCATCAGGGGAAAGGCCTCTTTTGAGCATTCCTGCTGCACAATAGCGCAATCATGCAGCAGGAATGCCCACTAGAAACCAGGGATTTTTTTTATATATATATAACGGTGATTAACTGTTTGCGGGGAGTGGCCCCTTAGGCAAGGGTCGCTCCCCTTTGGGGTCAATGTTTTTGGCTGTGTCTGCCCCCTTGGGGGGCAGATCTGGCCATTTTTTTCATAATTGTGCCCACTAGACCACCAGGGAATTATTTGAGGGGAGTGGCCCCTTGGGCAAGGATCGCTCCCCTTTGGGGAGCATTATTGTTGCTATTTCTGCACCCCTGGAGGGCAAATCGGACCATATTAAAAAAATAATCTGCCACACCAGCCCACCAGGGATATTTTTGCAGGGAGTAGTCCCTTCGGCAAGGGTTGCTCCCCCTTGGCTGATAGGAACATTTCAATAAAAAATAATTGTGCCCACATATGTTTGCGGGGAACGGCCCCTTGGGCAAGGGTCGCTCCGCTTTGGGGAGCATTATTTTGGCCGTTTCTGCCCCCCTGACGGGCAGATCGGCTGATTTTGTAAAAGCTTTGTGTGGCCCACTAGGGCACCAGGGATTACTGTTTTTTTTTTAAATGCTGGAAGCGGCCCCTTGGGTAAGGGTCGCTCCCCTTTGGAGAGCATTATTTTGGCCGTTTCTTCCCCCCTGGAGGGCAGATCGGCTGATTTTTTAAAATTTTGTGTTGCCAGCTAAATGTTGTCGGGAAGCGGCCCCTTAGGCAAGGGTTGCTCCCCTTTATGGGGGGATGATTGTGGCCATTTCTGCCCTTTTTGGGGGCAGATCAGCCATATGTTTTTAGGCCCATCTGTGCCCAAGTGGGGCAGAAGCCACTAGACACCACGTTTTTTTTAAATGTTGGTGTTGGGGAGTGGCCTCTTGGGCAATGGTTGATCCCCTTTTATGGGGGTGAATATTTTGTCTGTTTCTGCCCCCCTCGGGGGCAGATCAACCTTATGCTCTTATGCCCACCTACCCCTTAGCGTGGCTGGTGGATTGTGTGTGGACTGGTGCATTATTTGCATATTTGATTGTAATGTTTTATTTCTTTTTATTCTAGTGCAAAGCTTTTGGTTTTTGTTTGCGGTTTCGGCAGTGGTTGTTCTGCAGTTTTGCGTAGCTGGATTTATTTGGTAAGAAAAACATTTTTGTTGTGTTTACTCCAAATGAGTATTATTGTCATGCATGAATGAAGTTCAGGGCTTTGAAATGTCTTTACCGGGTAGACCAGTGTGAACATGTCTCTCCCTCTAGAAGGGTGGAATTCTACCCCCGCCGCCAGAACTGGTGGGGGGTAGTATTCCAAAGTGTTTGACACCAAACACGACATGTTTCTGGGCAGCCAGTCCAAAGTTAGGATTTACCGCGAGGTTATAATGCACTCAAGAGTATATGGTCAGGCTGCACCACAAACAGCATCAGAGGAGGTACTCCGAACACTGCAGAGGGGCTCTGCTCATGCAGGGGCACCCTCTCACATAAAAACCAAGCATTCTACCTTCAGGATTGTTAAGGCCTGCCATAGGAGTGACTTATAGGTTTTATATGTGTGTGCAATGGTAGTGATATAGGTAGCCTATACCACAGTAAGGGGTGCAGGCACCACCTTACCCAGGCTGCAGTAGCAGACCTGTGGTGGTGTCATTTTGGAGTGCTTCCCAGGGGTGGCATAATACATGCTTCAGCCCCTGGCAGGCCTCTGAGCTACCTATGCCCTAGGTACATAGTATACCATATACTAGGGGCTTATAAGGCACTCCAGAATCCAATTAGAGATATACCTAATTTACATGGAAACCATTTTTAGAGAGGAAGCAGCTAGGCTGGGGTCCTGATTAGCAGGGCCACAGCCAGACTAAGTTCGAAAAACAGTGAAACACCAGCAAAAAGTGAGGGTACCCATGTGAAGCAGATCCTACTCTCCTATAATCATCATCTTCTTTTTATCTTTAACTCAAAAAACAAAAACATTTTCAATTTCAATTTCACAACATTTTTATTGTTTTTTTTTCTCTTCTAACAGAACAAATAATGTCCTTCTGTGTGAAAGACACACAGCCGCCTTGCATTTAAAATGATAACTGTACATTTTACTTCATATTTATGATATCAGTTCATAATTCTTGGCTCGGTAGGTTCGTCTGGTTTGGTCAGCCACAGGATGTCAGCTTGCACCATCCGGTGATCACTCCAGGGTTGTGGGGGGGGAGGGGTCCCATACCCACACAGGGCCAGTCAGACCAAGGCACTATCTCACAGGACAGGGACATCAGGCTGCAGTATGATGACCTGGAAAAGAAACAAGAATCACTCTTCTTGCAAAAAATATTTTTCAAAAAGCGCACGTTTTCCTTTCTCTGTTTTGGGTCTGAAGGCACAATATTATCATTCCTGTCTGCACGGTTCTCTGCTGGCTCTGGGGAATTATCTGAGAATTCTACCCAAGCTATAGCCTCTGAATTCTTGGTATTAGTATGAAACTCTCCTTTTCCCTGCACAGTAAGAAGTGCTGGGGCAGTCTCCTTCCTAAATATTTTTCCACTCACTGCATGAGTACTTGCTCCCTTTATCATTTGGCATGAGCCCAAGGCAATCCATCTGCTCTGGCAATTTTGCTTTCTTCAACTCGCCCCTCACCTTCTGTGGGACTGGTCTGCGCTGTGCATATTGATACATAGGAATCACAGTTCTAAGGAAATCTAGGGGGATATGCATCCCTTCATTCTCTGCCCACCTGTTTGTATGGTCTTTCTCTCCTAGGTGCTCGCACTTAGTCATGCACACCAAATCAGAATTGTGTGATACCACCTCTGTCTCCAAGATTTTAGCCTGTTCATCTGTAAGGAAATTAAAGGTCCTGTCTAGTGAATATATAGGACCATGAGCATACACAGTAGCTGCGCTTTGCAGTGCAATCTGGCACTTCACTGGGGAATCTTGTGTCCCAAACACCACCCCTGGACTTTCTACTGGGACCTGCACCAACTGTTCATGCAAAACTACAGTTTCTGTCTGTATATGCCATTTTATTACATTTGCTTCTTCCCATTGCATTTGAGAAAATTCAAAAGTAAAAATCACATTATGTCTTATTGTCTTCTGACCAGTGTCTTTCAATGCGCAAATGCATTTGTATTTGTCCAGCATTTGAAAATGTTGCAGTCCACAAGTTTAAAAGCATACTCTTCTTTCCATGTTTTTCACAATTACTAAGAATAGCACACTGCTCCTGAACTGGAACAAATGATACACTGTTTCCTTTCTGAATTGACCACTTGTTTAAAACACACTGCACCGTCTGTTGTGCAGATTCAAAAGCACATTGCTGCATTTCCTTTTTCAAAATAGCGTCTTTCCATGTAGGACATGATTCATTATTCACTGACACGTTTGATTTATACCTGCAACCAACGATCGCTAATTCTAAAAGACTGGTCTGCTTATCTTCCTGCACATTCACCTTTTCTAGGTCCAAATTCGTTTCTGGCTGAGCAACGTCCTCAAAAGAATTAATTAAAACCTTCTGTGAAACCTGCAGATTAACTGGCAACATCTCTAATTTCACATTTTTCATGAATGACTCACCCTGGCTATCTGAACAGCCTGGCAAAACAAACGGCTTCAGAGCTTGGTATATGTTTAACTCTTTTTTCAAAGACTCGTTTTCAAACTGAGCACTAGCTAACTCTCTTTTCAGCTCACTACATTCTTTTTCTAAATGTTCATATTTTTGATACATGCTAAGCAATTAATTCAAAATGACACTACTATTTCTTTCTGAAATACTAAGTTGTTTTCCCTCTTTAAGACAGGCAATCTTCCTCTCAAATAACTCAGTTGGCATCTGGGACTCTGCAGCTGAAAACATAGGCATTTTAAAGAGCATTTTCCCCTTTTAATTTTCTTTTCGTATCATGACAAGTGACACCAAAAATGTCTTGCTTTCGCCTATCAGATAATGCAGAATCTCCCTCACAGGATAGCTTGATTCCAGTGGCATGGAGAGCACGGGACCCACGTCTGGGCATACCCGGTTAACAAATGCAAAAACAACAGTTGATGGACAGAATGCAGAACAATGTCATACATTCACCCCAGTACAGAGATCTGGGCCTAAATCCATCGTTTTTTTGCAAACCATGCCATTCCAGTTTGAACCCAGCCATATGCAAATCAGTCTTGACCCTGTGCCTCATGGGAACAGGCCAGCCCGAACTCCCAAGCCAGGTCCTCCCTGGACTGGAAACAAGAATCCTAGGACCGGTTTCGGGGTTTCACCCCTCTTCAGCCAGAATAGCTTGATTCCAGTGGCATGCAAAACCAAAGGGGATGATGGACGGAGTGCTGAACATTGCATTTGTTCCCGCGGGTACTTGGGCCTCCCACACGAGTGAGGCACCATTTTTATCGAGAGACCTGGGGAAACGCTGGGTGGTAGGAAATTTGTGTCAGCCCGACGATGCCACAACTTCCCCACACAAACGAGTGGAAAAAGTGATTTTGTCAGCTAAATTTGAGGCTTGCAGGGGATTCTGGGGAAGAAAAAGTTATGGGATCCATGCAAGCCATACCTCCTTGGAGTCCTCTGGATGTTTAGTTTTCAGAAATATGTGGGTTTGGTAGGTTTCCCTAGCTGGCCGCTGAGCACGGGGCCAAAAACCCAGGTGACCCCCCCCCCTTGCAAAACCAGGTTGTTTTGTGATAGGCAATTTTAATGTGGCCTCAATATGTTTTGGGCCCTTGCATGTCGTGGGTACTTGGGCCTCCCGCACGAGTGAGGCACCATTTTTATCTGCAGACCTAGGGGAACGCTGGGTGGTAGGAAATTTGTGTCAGCCCGGTGATGCCACAACTTTCCCACACAAAAATGTGTGGAAAAAGTGGGTTTTTTCAGCAAAATTTGAGGTTTGCTGGGTATTCAGGGTAAGAAAATGTTAGGGGATTCACGCAAGCCATACCTCCCTGGAATCCCCCGGGTGTCTAGTTTTCAGAAATGTGTGCGTTTGGTAGGTTTCCCTAGCTGGCCCCTGAGTACGGGGCCAAAAACCCAGGTGACCTTACAAAACCAGGTCGTTTTGTGATTGTCAATTTTGATGTCGCCTCAATACCTTTTGGGCTCTTGCCTGTCGGGGGTACTTGGGCCTCCCACACGAGTGAGGCACCATTTTTATAGGGAGACCTGGGGGAACGCTGGGTGGTAGGAAGTTTGTGTCAGCCCGGTGATGCCACAAATTTCCCACACAAAAATGTGTGTAAAAAGTGACTTTATCAGCTAAATTTGAGGTTTGCAGGGGATTCTGGGTAAAAAAAATTTAGGGGATCCACGCAATCCATACCTCCTTGCAATTCCCTGGGTGTCTAGTTTTCAGAGATGTATGGGTTTGGTAGATTTCCCTAGCTGGGCGCCGAGCACAGGGCCAAAAACCCAGGTGACCCCCATTACAAAACCAGGTCATTTTGTGACAGGCAATTTTGATGCCGCCTCAATACGTTCTGGGCCTTTGCCTGGCGCGGGTACTTGGGCCTCCCGCACAAATGAGGCACCATTTTTATTGGGAGACCTGGGGGAACGCTGGGTGGTACAAAATGTGTGTCAGCCCGGTGATGCCACAACTTTCCCACACAAAAATGTTTGGAAAAAGTAATTTTTTTCAGCTAAATTTGAAGTTTGCAGGGGATTCTGGGTAAGAAAAAGTTGTGGGATCCACGCAAGCCATACCTCCCTGGAATCCTTTGGGTGTCTAGTTTTCAGAAATGTGTGGGTTTGGTAGGTTTCCCTAGCTGGCTGACGAGCATGGGGCCAAAAATCCAGGTGACCCCCCCTTGCAAAACCAGGTCGTTTTGTGCTAGGCAATTTTTATGTCGCCTGAATACATTTTGGGACCTTGCCTGTCGCGGGTACTTGGTCCTCCCACACGAGTAAAGCACCATTTTTCTCGGGACACCTGGGGGAACTCTGGGTGGTAGGAAATTTGTGTCAGCCCGGTGATGCCACAACTTTCCCACACAAAAATGTGTGGAAAAAGTGATTTCTTTCAGCTAAATTTGAGGTTTGTCTAGTTTAAAAAAATGTATAGGTTTGCTAGGTTTCCCTAGGTGCCGGCAGAGCTAGGGTTCAAAATTTCACAGCTTGGCACTTTGCAAAAAAAGGGTCAGTTTTCCCTGTGAAAATGTGGTGTGTCCACGTTGCGTTTTGGGCTGTTTCCTGTTGCGGGCACTAGGCCCACCCACACAAGTGAGGTACCATTTTTCTTGGAAGACTTTGAGGAACGCAGGGTGGGTGGAATTTTGTGGTTCCACACAGATTCCAGAACTTTCCATCACAGAAATGTGAGACAAATATGTTTTTTTGACAAATTTTGAGGTTTGCAAAGGATTCTGGGTAACAGAACCTGGTGAGAGCCAGTCAAGTCACCCCATCCTGAATTCCCCTGGGTGTTTAGTTTTAAAATATATATAGGTTTGCTAGGTTTCCCTAGGTGCCGGCAGAGCTAGGGTCCAAAGTCTACAGCTAGGCACTTTGCAAAAAAAGGGTCAGTTTTCACCATGAAAATGTGTTGTTTCCACGTTGGTTTTGGGCCGTTTGCTGTCACGGGCACTAGGCCTACCCACACAAGTGAGGTACCATTTTTCTTGGAAGACTTTGAGGAACGCAGGGTGGGTGGAATTTTGTGGTTCCACACAGATTCCAGAACTTTCCATCACAGAAATGTGAGACAAATATGTTTTTTTGACAAATTTTGAGGTTTGCAAAGGATTCTGGGTAACAGAACCTGGTGAGAGCCAGTCAAGTCACCCCATCCTGAATTCCCCTGGGTGTTTAGTTTTAAAATATATATAGGTTTGCTAGGTTTCCCTAGGTGCCGGCAGAGCTAGGGTCCAAAGTCTACAGCTAGGCACTTTGCAAAAAAAGGGTCAGTTTTCACCATGAAAATGTGTTGTTTCCACGTTGGTTTTGGGCCGTTTGCTGTCACGGGCACTAGGCCTACCCACACAAGTGAGTTACCATTTTTCTCGGAAGACTTTGGGGAATGCGGGGTGGGTGGAATTTTGTGCATCCACGCAGATTCCAGAACTTTCCACAACAGAAATGTGAGGAAAATGTGTTTTTAGGACAGATTTTTAGGTTTGCAAGGGATACTGGGTAACAGAACCTGGTGAGAGCCAGTCAAGTCACCCCATCCTGGGTTCCCCTGGGTGTCTAGTTTTAAAAAATGTATAGATTTACTAGGTTTCCTTAGGTGCTGGCAGAGTTAGGGTTCAAAATCTAGAGCTAGGCACTTTACAAAGAAAGGGTCAGTTTTCCCTGTGAAAATATGGTGTGTCCACGGTGCGTTTTGGGCCGTTTCCTGTCACGGGCCCTAGGCCTACCCACACAAGTGAGGTATCATTTTTCTCTGAAGACTTTAGGGAACGTGGGGTGGGTGGAATTTTGTGGATCCACGCAGATTCCGAAACTTTCCAACACAGAAATGTGAGGAAAATGTGTTTTTTGAAATACAATTTTAGGGTTGCAAGGGATTCTGGGTAATAGAACCTGGTGAGAGCCAGTCAAGTCACCCCATCCTGGATTCCCCTATGTTTATAGTTTTCTAAAATGCATAGGTTTGCTAGGTTTCCCTAGGTGCCGGCAGAGCTACGGTTCAAAATTTACAGCTAGGCACGTTTAAAAAAAAGGGTCCGTTTTCACTGAAAATGTGGTGTGTCCCTGTTTTGTTTTGGGCCGTTTCCTGTCCCGGGTACTAGGCCTACCCACACAAGTGAGTTACCATTTTTCTCGGAAGACTGTGGAGAACACGGGATTGGGGAAATTTTGTGGATCCACGCAGATTCCAGAACTTTCCACCACAGATATGTGAGGAAAATGTGTTTATTTTACCAAATTTTTAGGTTTGTAAGGGATTCTGGGTAATAGAATCTGGTGAGAGCCAGTCAAGTCACCCCATCCTGGATTCCCCTGAGTGTCTAGTTTTCAAAAATGGATAGGTTTGCTAGGTTTCCCTAGGTGCCGGCAGAGCTAGGGTTCAAAATCTGCAGCTCGGCAATCTACAAAAAAATAGTCAGTTTTCACTGTAAAAGTAAACTGTGTCCACGTTGCTTTATGAGCCGTTTCCTGTCACGGGCACTAGGCCTACCCTCACAAGTGAGGTACCATTTCTATCGGGAGACTTAGGGTAAAACAGAATTGAAGAGCAACTGTTGTAAATTGGCAGCGATTGGGTTAGCATTAGCGGAATCCATCTTGTATTTAGAGGCTATTTTGTATTTCTGGCAGCCATTTTGTTTGCCATGTGCTTTGTCCTCCCTCAGTGTTGACTGCTCTTGTAATCTGCCTAGAAACTCCTCCTACTTGTCGACTGTGCATTTCTATATGACCTTATATGTACATAAAACCTTCTCCTGTACTTGTACCACCCTCTTTTAAGCCCCTGTGTGGGTATAAAAGGACCATGCTCCTTCTGTTTGGTGTGCCACTTCATTCAATACCGAAGGGTGCTGTGTGAATGTAGTTCCACCTCATGAGGTTTATTAAACTTTGTATTTTCTATTCCAGTTTCTGTGCCAACTTCTTCCTATTGGTCTGAGGACTCTGTGCAGAGAAGGGCAATCCCCCTGCACCTGTAGGCCTAGCTGAGGTCCACTTCTACAAATTGGCGCCCGACAAGTGGGGCTCATCGGTGACTCGGATGCCCAAAGGATTGGTCGCGACGAAGGATTGGAATCTCGCTCTGGACGCAATCGCTGCCCGATGAGACCCGAGTCTTGGCAACCACGGCGTTTTTCCTTTCTTTCTGATCTGACCATCCAGGTAGTGCCGGTCCTCGACTGAGATCTCTTCTGTTGATTCGCCGTGCAGTGACCATTTGGTCGATTTTAGAACTTGGCAGTTGGAACCTGGACACCAAGTGATTGGTAAGTGTCATTCTGCGGTGCTTGCTGTTGGTTTTTATGCCTGGGATTGGTAAGGTAGTTTAGTAACACTTTCTGCGGCTTTTGTATTTTGGAATTTGTGTTGGCCAACTTAGATTTCTATGTGATTCATATATAAATTGCAATTTATATAGGCAGGTAATGAGGAGAATTTTCTCTATCTGAATTGATTTGAACGGCACAGCGTACTAAAGGTACCTTAAGTGCTACTTTGATTATAATACTGCATATTCAGCACTATTTATGGCTTCGTAGGATGTGTTGCTTTTGTAGTGGTACCAGTTTGAGACTCGATGAAGCACAACCGCCCCCCCCGGAGGGGACGCCTAATAGGGATATGTATATTAAATATGGTCTTTCTTCTATAATGTACAGCACATTATGGAATAAATACACTCGTAAGGATTCTGAGTTGCATTGGCCTATGCATGGGTCATTTGATTTACGAAAGATTGAGTACCTGGAACAATGTATGTTTAAGCAAAAGACTGGGCAAGATATGTTTGACTGTGTACGAATGTGTTGTTAGAAAGAAGTGTGTGTACGAATGAAGCGTGAGCAAGCCTTGATTGAAAAAGAACAGCAAAAGAACATTTATGCGAAAGCATTAGAGCTGAAAAACAAAAAAATAAAAGAGTTAAAAGAGAGAGAAGATAGGGAGCTCAATTTACAGGTAACTGGCCAATACGCTGTTCGGCGGCCCCTTTATCCTATACTTAATAAACCACAAGATGATTTCTTATTTTTAGATCGTCCTCCACCTCCGTATATTGTTCCTTCTGCCCCTCATGAGTCAGATGAGGACTCCGGTTCGGAGGAACACAAGGCACGAGAAACTCGTTCTATGTTGACCGCTGAGCGTGCGTCCCAGCTTAGATCTGCTGCTCGTAAAGCAGTTCGTAGCACTGCCCCGCCTCTGAACTTCTAGATATTATGAAAGGGTGGCCGGAAAGGGAGCAGCTGTATTTTACTGAGGTGTTTGCCAAAGATGTCCTTCAGCTGTTTAGGAAATATTCTGAGGAGTTAGAGCCCGAACATGTAGCAGATAATTGTAAGCAAATGTGTGATGGTCTATTTGTTTTCTCCCAGGTGACTGATACAATCAGGCGTTTGGTTAAACTGTGTGTTGATGCAGTCCGTTTGCGAGAGGAGAAAAAGGCTGCAGACGTAGCTGCACAGACATCTCAGACCGGCATGGCACAAGCTTCTATCTCCGGAACAGATAAGACTATGATAGTTCATGCGAAACCTATGCGGGAGGCCGCGCCTTTGTATGTTCCTCCTAAAGGACAGGGTATAAGTGATGATAAGGCTTCTATCGATGCTAAGGGTTATTTTATTTATAATTGGGTTTACACTCCTTGGAATAGGACGGATGTCATGGCACTTAACTGCATTGCCTGATCCGCGGAAAAATCCAGACGCTTTTTATGAGGAAGTTGAGGGTGCTATTAGCTCTTGTACTATGACTTTGCCTGATATTGATTTATTTTTCGGATTGATATTACCACCTGATATGTGGAGAACTGTTCGTAAAATTGATGATTGTGCAGCTTTTGGGGCGTTATGGAAAGACTTGGAACAAATGGATGTAGAAAGGGAACCCGTACAGAAGCCATGTCAGTTAATTTTAGACCTTCCCGCAGCTATATTAATTAAGTTAAAAACGATTATTCCCCCTAAAAAGATAGATTGGACTGTTTTAGCGTCTTATAAGCAAAAGGCAGATGAATCGGTCTCTGATTTCTTTACACGTTTTGAAGAAGCATTCCACGATTTTAGTGGCCAGTCATTGACAGATGACACAGGCAGACATCTGTTTGTCGATAAATATGTCGCAAACCTGTTGCCAGGAATATCTAGTCGCCTAAAAGCCAGTGAGAGTTCATGGACTACCTCTTCTCCGGTTTCTCTCTTGACTATGGCTCAGTATTATGAACGCCAGGAATTAGAAGCAAAGGGTAATGAGGATAAAAAGACTAAAGAATTAAAAACGAAGGTTATGTTGGCTCAGGCGTATGGTCCGCCTTTTAGAGGTAGTGATAGAGGTGGACGTGGATCTTATGGTTTGTCTTTCCCTTCTTATACTCGTTCGAATTTGTCTGTTGACCAGCGCGCGTACTGTAAGAAATTTGGGCATTGGGCTTCCGATTGTCCAGCACTGCGTGCTCAGCAGTGTCCACGTGGTCGGGGACAAATGAGAAATCGTTCAGGATATTCAGGGCCTAGAGGAAGCACAGGTGATCGTGCTAGGTTTGATGCTAATATACATGGGCAGGATGGGTTTAACACTTTTGATAGAAGGAACCAATATCAAATGTACGACTATGTGCCGTCTGATTGTCAAGATTCTACTTATGCATAGGATTGCCTAGGATGGGGTAAGGAATCAGTTGAAGTTCCAGTAGATCAGAGGGGTCCCTATGTTACAGCACATATTTTGGGTTCTACTGATCAGTTTCTGGTTGATACAGGAGCTACTCGTAGCGCCTTGTCTAAACAATTGGTTCCAAGGCCTCCCCTGTCTGGCTTAACCATTACATCGATAGGTTTCGATGGAACCCCTTCCCTTAGCCCACTGTCACAACCACTTGCATTCCTTGTGGATAAATTTACTGCTCCATGTCCATTTTTGCTTTCCCCGAATACACCAGACAATATTGTGGGTCTTGATATACTCAAGTATTTCAGGGCTACGATACGATGTTCTCCAGAAGGTGTACGTGTTATCTTGAATGACAACCATCCTGTGAAGGAGAG
The DNA here is from genome assembly GCF_964204655.1 of Triturus cristatus. Taxonomy (NCBI): domain Eukaryota; kingdom Metazoa; phylum Chordata; class Amphibia; order Caudata; family Salamandridae; genus Triturus; species Triturus cristatus. Next base: position 368,619,730 of record NC_140585.1, read on the forward strand.
AGCTTGTCTTGTTAAAGAGGATATTGCATTAGCTTCACTCCCTAGTAATTTGTGGGCTACTTCAGACACTGATGTAGGGCAAATGGTTATTCCACCAGTGCAAATTAGTGTCAAGGAGGGAGCTGTGAAAAAAGATACTGACACTAGGATTTACAGATTCATTATTGATTTGCAAGAAGTTAACAAGATTGTAGTACCACAATACCCCGTGGTTTCTGACTTAACAACACTTCTTACTTTGGTTCCTCCGACAGCAACTACATTCTCTGTGATAGACTTGAAGAATGCTTTCTTTTCGATCCCTATTCATCCTGATAGCCGATATTTGTTTGGTTTCACTTTGAATAATCGATCGTATAGATTTTGTAGAGTTCCTCAAGGCTATACTGAGAGTCCTAGTATTTACAGTCAAGCATTAAAAAGACAACTTGATTCTTTCGTTTTGCCTGAAGGTGTGGCTCTCATACAATATGTCGATGACATCTTGTTGGCAGCCGATACCCCTGAACAGTGTGAAAAATGTACTTTGTCCTTGCTTTCTTTTCTTGCTTCCCATCATCACAAAGTGTCACAAAAGAAATAGCAATATTGTAGACCGAAGGTAACCTACTTAGGTCACCTTCTGTCTAAGGAGGGTCGTGCACTCACACCAGATCGCATTCAAGCTATTTTAGACACACCAGTACCCCGTACTCAGAAAGATGTCCGTGCATTCATTGGTCTTACTTCTTTTTGTAGGCAATGGATATTAGGGTTTTCACACATTGTTAAACCCCTGCTAGCACTTTTGACTAAAGATACTCCAATGCCCCTCTCATGGACAGATGAATGTGAGACTGCTTTCCAACAGTTACGACAAGCTCTATGTTCAGCACCAGTGTTAGGTACTCCAGATTATACGAAGCCTTTTACACTCTATGTACATGGGAAAGATGGATGCGCATTGTCAGTTTTAGTGCAGACACACAGTGACAAACAGCGTTCCCGTGCATATTTTTCAGCAGTACTTGATCCTGTTGCTCGTGCGTTAACTGGATGCTTCCGTTCAGTTGCAGCAACAGCTGTGTCGATACGTCAGAGTAAAGGGATAGTTTTGTCACATAAGCTGTTGGTGCTAGTACCCCATGCAGTTGATGCCCTTTTAAATCAGACGAAGACGCAGCATTTAACTAGTGCTCGTCTGACAGGATACGAATTGACATTGTTGGCCCCCTCACATTACACTAAAAAGATGTGCGATACTAAACCCAGCCACTTTGTTGCCATACCCGGTGACTCAGTCTCAGTCACAGGAGTCTCGTGATTGTATATTCCTTACTGAGGAACAGACAAAGGGTCGTGTCGATTTGCAAGACACGCCCCTTTCAAGTGTTGATGGGGAACTATGGGTTGATGGGTCCTGTTTGAAGTTACCAGATGGTACAACGTCAGCCGCATATGCAATTACGACACTTCAGACGGTAGTTGAGACAGCTCATATTCCACAGAAGTCAGCTCAGGCAGCTGAGCTAATAGCTTTAACACGAGCATGTGAACTTAGTACTGACTTATCTGTGAACATTTATACAGATAGCCGCTATGCTTTCGGAGTGGCTCATGATTTTGGGCTACTCTGGAAGGAGAGGGGCTTTCTTACATCCCACGGGATGCAAATAATGCATGGAGAATTAGTACATAATCTCTTGACTGCTTTAACATACCCGAAGAGAATAGCAATTGTTAAATGTAGCGCACATAAGAAAATAATTGATAAGATAGGACAGGCAATGCTTTTGCAGACCAAACAGCCCGTGAAACTGCCATGCAGCGAAGCACCGCGTCTATGTACGTAGTGAAGTCACAGGCTGAACGCTGGCATGATACCAGACAGGAAGTGCTAGATATGCAGAGATCTGCTTCTGCAGAAGAAATTGAGCAATGGTCTAAGGAGGGAACATTAGACGATGAGGGCTGTTGGAGGAATAAAGAGATGAGCAAGTGGAGATTGCCTACAGCCTATTTCCAACCTATGATTCATATGGCACATGGGCCGGCACATGTTGGAGTCTCCTCGATCACAAAATTGCTCACGCAAGTTTGGGAGCATCCAGAAATTGCCGGCACAGCTAAAAAGATGGTGCAGTCTTGTCTGATTTGTCTTCAGCATAATCCTGGTAAAGGGACACAAACTCCTACAGGAGGGTTTGCTACGCCAACCGCACCTTTTGAAGTTTTGCAAATGGATTACATCCAGCTTCAGCGCTGTAACAACTTAAAGTATGTTTTGGTAGTGGTATGTGCCTTCAGTAAATGGATAGAGGCATACCCTACGAAGGACAATACAGCTCTCACTACAGCAAAGGTACTTTTGAAGGAATTCTTCCCTAGATTTGGTGTGTGTAAACTTTTATGGAGTGATAACGGACCCCATTTTATTGGGCAAGTTGTCGAATATGTCCTGAAGGGATTAGGGATAAAGCAGAAATTCCACGCTGCTTTCCATCCACAATCAGCAGGACTAGTGGAAAGGTATAACGCCACACTTAAATTGAAACTGGTGAAAATACTGGCTTCCACATCCTTGAATTGGCCAGACGCATTACCTTTGGCACTGTTGTCCATTAGATCAGTGCCACATTCGCGATCTGGTGTTACACCATATGAGGTGGTGTTTGGAAGGCCTATGAACATTTGGGGAATTCCTAAACCACGTCCCATACATGATGTACCATGTGTATTGATGAGTGACTACCTATCACAATTGACTGACAGTTTGATTTCTATTCATCAACAGGTTCGAGAAGCTCTTCCTGATAGGTCTGCAGGTGAAGGCCATGGACTTCGACCTGGACACCAGGTGATGATCCGATCATTCCAGAGGTCGAGCAGCATGGAACCGAGGTGGCGCGGCCCGGACCAGGTGCTCCTTTCAACGAGAACTGCAGTCCGAGTGACGAACAGGAGGAACTGGGTGCACTCCACCCACTGCAAAAAAGTGCCGTCTACCTTGGTGGATCCTGCTGCCTTGATCGACCATCGGGACATCCTGGATACAGAGAGAGGCCAAGCCATATCACCTGATGAACCTGAGGATGTCTTCCCGGACCACACGATTCCTGGAGTATCCCAATACCAACTGAGACCTCGGAAAGAGCCTGCATCGTTGAAATAGATTGGTTGAGCAACTGCTCTGGGTTAGTGAAACGGAATTCCGATGTGGCAAGGGAGGGGGATCAGTCCTGTATAGTGTAGCGACACCCGTCTTGACCCTCGGTGAAGAAACCAACGGCTGCCCAGGGATAAGAGCTCCAACGATTGTTTTCAGTGACAAGCTGATCATGTCCACAATGAGATCAACTGTTGCTAAGAGAAAGATCATTTGTGCTATAGGGTTTGTTGTTGCTATGGTGGCTGTAGCAGTAATAACCTGGTTCGTTGAGAAAGTGGCTCCTGTTCGAGAGCTTTTGATCGCCACTACTCCAGTATCAGTTGAACACCACTACTTTACGCTTCCCTACCATGAGCAGAAGCATCGACAATCTTATTTAAATAATACCTTTATCCAGATGTTGCATCATACTCATAATGCCACAAATACTACCAACTGTTGGGTGTGTGGGATGATACCTGCACATCAAAAGAAAGGAGGAACACCTTTTATTCCTCTTCCCTTTTCTCATAATGGTTCTTTTCAAGCTTGGTATGCGCTTTTGTTTGCATCTGGAAGACGTACAGTAGGCGGGCTTCTTTTTCGCCTTAATAAAGTATGCTACCAAGATAAAGATGGTTATCCTCAAGCCAAAGGGACCAAATGGGAATGGGAAGAGTATCAACTGGACAATATTTCAACACCATATGTCTTCACAAATATGAGAACTTTTACCAGTAATTAACAATTTGTGATTTCTGTTACTAGAGCTAAAGCAGATCTATGTGTAAGCAGTATTGGGAGAATTCCAGTGGGAAAAAGCGAATGTACTGTTATTCTGACTATTGAAGGTGTAAATAACAGTAGTTTTATAGCCTCACATAATACCTACTTTATCTGTGGTAGCCACGGATATTATCAACTACCTGCTGGGTGGTCAGGTGTGTGCTATGTGTCCTTTCTATTGCCCCCTGTGTTTCTGGCACCTGCATCATACCACCGGGACCTTAAATTATTCAACAATATCACTAGAAATAGATATAAAAGGACAATAAGTGCTGACGAAGTAGACCCAACTGATAGAACTCTGCAACAATATGTCGATTTTAATTTAGGTTTGTTCTTCTCTGTGGGTGCTGCATTAAACAGTAGGAAAATAAGACGATTGACTAGAGTTGTGGAAGCTGTTACCAATCAGACAGCTATGGCACTTGGGAACATTACGGAGGAGCTGCAAATTGCAAGGATTGTAGCTCTCCAGAACCGAATGGTTCTAGATGTGATTCTGGCTGATCGAGGTGGTGCATGTCGCATCATCGGTAGCAGCTGTTGCGTATTCATACCGGATCACTCACCTTCAGTATATGACGCAATATCAAAACGGCATAAGATTGCTGCAGAAATTCATCCAGAGACTGGTACTTGGACTTTTGCTGGATGGTTTTGGACTCTTGTTTCTGTTTGGGGCTGGAAGCTACTGACTATCCTGTGTGTAATGATTACGATACTTTTCACATGCTGTGTATGTATCCAATGTGGTCCAATGCTGTGCTTCATTTGCATCTCTGTCTGTATACCTGTAGAAAGGAATGTTGCAGAAACAAAGGCCCAACAAATGTTGAATAAAGGGGTGGCCGAAATAATGCTAATAGATGTACGGGATGCATATTTAGATTACCCCAGAGGAACGAATGTCTTCAGCTAATGCTAAAAGGGTCGTCTGTTATAAATTGGCAGCGGTTGGGTTAGCATTAGCGGAATCCATCTTGTATTTAGAGGCTATCTTGTCCATTTTGTAGAATCCATTTTGTATTTCTGGCAGCCATTTTGTTTGCCATGTGCTGCCACGTGCTCACCATGTGCTTTGTCCTCCTTCAGTGTTGACTGCTCTTGTAATCTGCCTAGAAACGAACTATATTTAGCATCTTCCACCTTTGCACATGCCCAGTGAGTTTTCAGCTGTCCTTGCAGCTGTTAGTAGTATGTAACTGTCAGGATGTGTTTACTAGCATTGGCAAACTGTTAACTCCTCCTACTTGTCGACTGTGCATTTCTATATGACCTTATATGTACATAAAACCTTCTCCTGTACTTGTACCACCCTCTTTTAAGCCCCTGTGTGGGTATAAAAGGACCATGCTCCTTCTGTTTGGTGTGCCACTTCATTCAATACCGAAGGGTGCTGTGTGAATGTAGTTCCACCTCATGAGGTTTATTAAACTTTGTATTTTCTATTCCAGTTTCTGTGCCAACTTCTTTCTATTGGTCTGAGGACTCTGTGCAGAGAAGGGCGAACCCCTTGCACTGGTAGGCCTAGCTGAGGTCCACTTCTACACTGTTATCACCTATTGACTTTCGATGCATTTCTGCCTTCCAAATGAAAGACAATGTGGGAAATGTGTAAATATCTACTGTTTCTAAACTCTATATTTTGTTACAATTTCAGAAATACACAGGTGTCTTTCATACCGATTTTTCCATGTATATATTTTCCCAAATGAATTGGCATATATCCGGTACATAAATAAAACACCATTGCAAGATGCTGCTCCGGTATTGGCTCTGGGTTCGTCGGGTTCTTGGTGAACCTACAAGTCCTATATATCCCAACAACCAGTAAGGTCCAGCAGGTGCAATGGTATATTGCTTTCAAACAGCTGTCATAATTAGAAGAAGTTACAGGTGAAAACGTTGACACAAATGGCTGTTTTTTTCAACTAATTTTCAATTTTTCCCATGTTCAATGGTTAGTTTCTATAAAGAAACCTTGAAGGATCTACACAAATGACTCCTTACTGAATTCAGAATGTTGTCTACTTTTCCAAAATGTATAGCATTCCAGGATCCATTATTGCTTTCATACCCATTTCTACCATTAACTGTAAAGAGGTTGGAAGCACAAAAAATAGCAAAAGTAGGCTATGTCCCAGAAAAATGCCAGAACTGTGTAAAGAATGTTGGTTTTCTGACAAAAGTCTGCTTGTCCCTAAAAGCTGGGAAGATGGTTATTTGAGCACCACAACCCCTTTTTTGATACCATTTGCAGGGAAAAAAACAGACACTTTCATCTGTAGCCCTTTATTCCCCCAAAAAACTAAATTTAGCTGTATTTTGGCTAATGTCTGGGTCCCCTCCAGGGGAATGCACAAACCCTGGGTACCTTTAGAATGCCCATGATGTTGGAAAAAAAGGACGTAAATTTGGCGTGGATACCTTCATCTGGTCAAAAAGTTACAGGGGCCTAAGTGCGAACTACCCCAAATAGCCAAAAAAAAGGCTTAGCACGGGGGTTAAAAATAATCCCTGTGTCAGAAACTAGAGGTCTGTAGGTATAACAAATGCTGCATTGATATATTAAAATACTGACAAGGTTTCTCCAAATGATTAGTTCACTGTTTATTAGTAATTTGCCGTTTTTTTTAAATTCAGTATGGACATCAGACCTGAATGTACACCTAGTTATAAAAATATAGGGAGATCCTATGGTAATTCTCTTTATTTAGTATTTATGTATTACATTGTGGACCTAGTTAGCAAAGAAAATGGATTTTTCACTTTGCTACCGCCATATTGTCATCACTAATGTGATTTCAGATCAGTGATGTTATCAATGATATCTTAGAACATGTCACGAGTGATGTAATTTGTGAGGTCTTAAACAGGGCATGGCCAGGGCGTGGAGTATAGTTACCTAGTTAACTATATTTGGTGAACTTCAATGGTTTTTACAGTTAAAATGTTACGTTAAAACTTACATTTTCACCTAACTAAACATCACTTTAACCTTTGTTGTTCTTGTGTGTTTGTGGTTGGCAGTAAGGAGGTAGAGTTAGGATGCAGTTTCCATAGGAAAAGTGTTATTTGAGTTGCCTATGTTTGGCATCTTTTGGCGAATCTTCACAAAGGTTTCCTAAAAAAGAGCCCTGGTGATTCTTGTTGCGCATGGAAAAACGTGCTTTTCAGATGCTGAATGGAATTATACCAAATTTGACAGGAAGGTAGCTGTTGGTCCAGAAAGCCCCCTTTAGTAAATTGGCATTAATCCCAATTCCTATATATAGGGACACGGATCCTCCGAGGAACCGACAGTCCCTGTGCTCAAATCAGATTGGCTGCCATCACTTCAAACAGGAAGTGTTGGCAGCCATCTTGGGACTTGGCTTCAAGCCGAGTCCCAGAAATTATGTTTTTTATAAGCGGGGTCAGGGTAGAATACCCTGACCCACTAGGTCTCTTAGGGAAGTGTGGGGGGTCCCATAGGGACTCCGCAGGGCCTTATAAAGTATTTTTTGTTTAAATGTTCTGCATGAGTGAGGTTGAATCTGAGGATTTTGCCGAAAATCTAGAACACAATTTGAAGCTGGGGCTGCTGTGGTTCATTGGTAGTCGGCCCCCCATGCCCAGGGACGCTAATAAAACAAAATAAATTTTTAAAAAGCATCCCCAGCATGTCGCCAGAGGCCCTGCCCTCGTTTACCACCACTCAGCAAACGCGCCTCCTGGCACACTCCTGGTTGGGGGATGAAGTCCCCTTGGCTGCTGATGGTCCTTGGGAACCAACACCCCCTCCTATTACCTCCAGTAAGAGTGAGGTAGAATCTGAGGATTTTGCCGAAAATCTAGAACACAATTTGAAGCTGGGGCTGCTGTGGTTCATTGGTAGTCGGCCCCCGCGTGGGCCAGGTCCCAGGGCATTTTGACAATAAAGAACAGAGGTCCACGGGCCCCCCGGGGGCCCGTGGTCCACCACTTCCCCGGGGCTTCTCACTATTAATTAATGAGCGGCCCCGAAGACCACCACCTTCCCTGGGCCACATTCTAAAAACAAATTGGGGGTCCTCTTGGACCCCCCCATGCCCAGGGACGCTAATAAAACAAAATAAATTTTTAAAAAGCATCCCCAGCATGTCTCCAGAGGCCCTGCCCTCGTTTACCACCACTCAGCAAATGCGCCTCCTGGCACACTCCTGGTTGGGGGATGAAGTCCCCTTGGCTGCTGATGGTCCTTGGGAACCAACACCCCCTCCTATTGCCTCCAGTAAGATTCACACAGCAGGATTGCTGAGAAGTCTTTGGAGGCCATACCCCTTTTCTCCACCCCTCTGCAAACGCACCTCCTGGCACATTACTGGTTGGGGGAGGAAGTCCCCTTAGCTGCTGAGGGTCCTTGGAGGCCACAATCAATCAATCAATCAATCAATCAATCAATCAATCAATCAATCAATCAATCAGGGGTTTGTAGAGCACACTACTCACCCGTTAGGGTCTCAAGGTGCTTGGGGGGATGTGTACAGTTCCGTTGGGGTCATCTGAAGAGTCAGGCCTTGAGGCTTTTCCTGAAGTGGAGCAGTGTGGAGGTGGAGGGGGAGGTCGTTCCAGGTCTTAGCAGTGAGGTAGGAGAAGGACTTTAAACTCACTCTGTTCCTGTGGAAACGTGGGATGGTGGCCAGGACGAGGTTGGCTGGGAATTTCTCTAGGGGGTGTGGAAGGAGAGATGGTTGTTGAGGTATTGTGGTCCGATGTTGTGGAGGGCCTTGTACACGTGCGTGAGCAGCTTGAAAGTTATCTTTCTTTTGACGGGGAGCCAGTGCAGATCGCGGAGATGTTGGGTGATGTGGTAGTGCCTGGGGATGTCGAGGAAAAGTCTGGCTGCGGCGTTCTGGGCAGTCTGGAGCTTGCAAAGGAGTTTTTTTTGTTGATTCCAGTGTATAGGGTGTTGCTGTAGTCTAATCTGCTGGTGATGAGGGCGTCTGTGACTGTTTTTCTGGATTCGGAGGGGATCCATTTGAATGTTTTGCAGAGTATGCGGAGAGTTTTGAAAACAGGCTGCGGAGACGATATTGATCTGCCGGGTCATAGTGAGCAATGAGTCCAGTATGATGCCGAGGTTACGAGCATGCTCTGTCAGGGTGTGTGGGTTTCCGAGGGTGGGGGGCCACCAGGTGTCACCCCAGGCTGAAGGGGTGGAGCCGAGGATGAGAACTTCTGTTTTCTCTGAGTTGAGTTTCATGCAGCTGTTCTGTTTCCTGGTTGCAATGGCTTTCATCTTTTCTTGGGAGTTGCACCTGGTGATGTTGGGTTCTTTGGTGATGAAGAGGATGATCTGGGTGTCGTCGGCGTAGGAGACAATGTTGAGCCCATGGTTTCTGATGATGGTAGCGAGGGGCGGCCATGTAGATGTTGAAGAGGGTGGGGCTGAGGGAGGATCCTTGGGATACTCCGCATCTGGTCTCTGTGAGTTTTGAGAGGTAGAGCGGGAGTCTGACTCTGTGTTCTGCCTGTGAGTAATGAGCGTATCCAGTCTAGGGCCTTTCCTCGGATGTCAGCGTCGTGGAGTCTGGTGGCTAATGTGCGATGGGAGACGGTGTCGAAGGATGCAGAAAGGTCCAGGAGGATAAGGGCTGCCGTTTGTCACTGGTCGAAGAGTGCGCAGATGTCATCAGTGGTGGCAAGGAGGGCGGTCTCAGTGCTGTGGTTGCTGCGGAATACAGGTTTGGAAATGTCTAGGATGTTGTTGTTGAATTATGCTAGCAGGGTGTTGACGGCCTTTTCGATGTCTTTAGCTATGAATGGAAGCAGTGAGATGGGCCTGAAGTTCATGAGGTCTGTCGGGTCTGCGAAGGGTTTCTTGAGGAGGGGGTTGACTTCAGTGCGCTTCCAGTCATCGGGGAATGTGGCGGTCTCGAGGGAGCAGTTGATCGTTTGACGTAGCTCGGGTGCTATGGCTGTGGCGGCCCTGTGGATGATGTGGGGTGAACAGGGGTCTGAGTGTGCTCTTGAGGCTGTGCAGAGGTCTTGGTCATCAAAATTGTCGTAAAGTGTTTTGATCTTGAGATGAAAGAAGTTGAGTCTGTCGCATAGGTCTTGAGAGGGTGGGACGTCTGTTGTTTCGCTTCCTGTATAATGGAGAAGAGTTCCTTGGAGTTGTGGGCGTTGGAGAGAATTTTGTCTTGGAGGAAGTTCTTCTTTGTGGCTTTTAAAGTTGGTGGTGTGCTGTGGTGGCTGTTCTGTAGGTGGTGTGTATTTCTGGGCTTTGCTGTTTTTATAAATCTTTTCAAGTTGTAGGCAGGAGCGCTTGGATTCTTAGAGTGCCGTGGTGAACTAGCTTGCTTTCTTGTTGTGTTGCCCTGTAGCCTTCTGTAGGGGGGCAAGTGTGTCGGCACAGCTGGTGATCCATCAGTGGAGATTGCTTCCCGCGGTGTTGGCGTCTGGCATGATTGGGGGTGGAGTGCTGGTGAGGGTGGATATGAGGTGTCCTTCTGTGACTTTGTTCCAGCTTCTGCGTTGGAGGCAACCTGCGTACTTGTGAGAAATGGATGCAGTGGTGGGCAGTCCAGAGGAGTTCCGTGGTGTGGCTGAAGAAGGCAGTGTTTCCTCCTGCAAAGGCGGGGTTGAGTGTATGTCCTGCTGTGTGAGTGGGGGCAGAGACAAGTTGCTTCAGTCCTATGTTGCTGAGGTTCTCTAGAAGGGTGGTGGTGTTGGGATTGTCGTGGTTGTCCATGTGGAAGTTTAGGTCTCCAAGTAGTATGTAGTCTGTGTAGGTGAGGGCGTGGGGTACGATGAGATCGGCAATGATATTGGTGAATGGAGCATGGAGGCCAGGCGATCAGTAGACGAGGGTTCAGCGGAGCGTCGTTTTAGGATTGGTCTGGATCTGGAATTGGAGATGTTCAAGGCGCCATCCGGATCACTGGTTGTCATGCGGAGGAAGCTTTTGTGGATAATGGCGATACCTCCTCCTTGGCGGGTGGGGTGGGCTTTCCTTAGGATCTTGTATCCGTCAGGGTTGGCGATTGCGATGCCGGGTCCGGAGCTGGCATTGGTCCAGGTCTTTGTGAGGAAGGCAACATCGGGCATGTGAGTGTTGAGGAGGTCCCAGATTTCTATTGGGTGCCTGTGCAGGGAGCACACGTTGAGGAGGATACAGTTCAGTAGTTTGTGTACGCTGGTGTCCTGTGGGCTGGGGGCTACTGCTGGGGTCCGTAGGTGGGTAAAGCTGCGGCAGCAGTGTCAGCATGAGATCAGGTCTTGGGTGTTGCAAGCTGGCAGTTGTTGCTGTGACCAGTGTTAAGAGCGTGGAGGGTGCAGGGGTCGTACCGGTGGCGGGTCAGGGGACCAGGGTCCCTAGCACTGGTCACGGTCGGGTCATGGACGGGTACGGACGGGCTTGCTTTCGGCATGCGTTTGGCGCACCAGCGGCAATGCTGTGCAGCGCCTGCCATTAACTAGGGGTCAGGGGAGAGCGGTCACCTGGGAGGCAGGAGTTACGCACTGGGGGGAATTGGCTGGGGAGTAGCAGCAGTGGGAAGCACAGGAAAAAGATCAGAAAATAGAAGCAAAGAAAGAGAAAAAGCAAAACAGAAGGAGTAAAAGAGAAAGGGCAAAACAGAGAGAGCCAGAAGAGAAAGAGCAAAACAGAGCAAGCAAAAGAGAATAACGGGCACAGAAAACAGAGCAGAAGAGCAGAATGCTCTTTCATTAGACCACCAGGGATAAGGCACAGGCAGGAGCCTGCAGGTGGAGGAGGGCCTCGAACACCTACCTGGCACAGAGCTCGGGCTCAGAGGGAAGTCCCTAAACAGTGGAGTTGCGCAGGAGAGAACAGTGCCACTGACCAGGAAGGTTACCTCCAGTAAGTCCCACACAGCAGGATTACTGAGAGGTCTTCGGAGGCCACAACCCCTTTCTTCACCACTCTGCAAATATGCTTCCTGGTTCACTACCGGTTAGGCGATGAAATTCTCTTGGCTGCTGAAGGTCCTTGGGAGCCAAAAACCCCTGCTGTTACCTCCAGTAAATCCCATACATTGCAATTGCTGAGAGCAGGTCGGAGGTCCCACCCCTTTTCTCCATCACTCTTGAAAATGCGCGCCTCCTGGCGCATGACTGGTTGGAGGATGAAGTCCTCTTGGATGCTAAGGGTTTTTGAGGGCCAAAAAGCCCTACTGTTACCTCCAGTAAGTCCAACACAGCAGGATTCTTGATAGCTGGTTGGAGGCCGCATCCACGACTACTAGTTAAAAAAAACATGGAAATTTAGTTTAAAAACCAAAGGTTACAGGGACGTTATAGTTAGGAAATAGAAACTGAAAAAACATACACATTCACTGAAAAAGCCAAAGTTTACAGGGAAGTTGTAGTTAGGAAATACAATTTAAATAAACTTAGAAATTCACTGAAAAAAACAAAGGTTACAGGGATGTTATAGTTAGGCTCAAAATTCACACGTACAAAACCAGTGAAATTCAACAATTATAGTTACCTGAGCTAACTATAACATATGCACTGCTTATGACTTCACATATTATATCACTGATGAAATGGTCAGTGACATCACTGATAACATCTCAAATGACATCACTTATGACATCATCCACAATACCACTCACATACCCACACAGCCTCTCACACAACCACTTACTCATCCACAGAGCCACTCACACACTCACTCATTCACACACACAGCCACTTACTTGCCGGCGGTACCCTTGTAGGGGCTTCTGTTGACACATTTTTAGGAATTTTGCATACGCTGACCGGATCGTACAAAGCAGGCACCTGAGCAGGAGACAGAGATCCTTTTCGGTTCTCGATTCGGCAAGCAAGAAGTTTGGATCTCTGCCTCTGTCCCAGTATCACATTAATGTGCATTGTCGAGAGCTTGCATTGAGTTGGGAACCGGTGGAAAGGGGAGGGGAGACGTAACCGCAAATGTCTCGTAGGAGACGCAGAAGGTAACTGACCCCTATCCCGACTCCCGGTAATTCCCACAGTGCTTGCACATAAAGTTTGAATTGGTGTTTCTCTGGCATATGCACAGAGGAGCAGATCCCCTGTTTTGGAAGAGAAAGTGATATACTTGAAGAAAACATTGAAGAAACATGGGTTTCTGCAAATCCAGGCTGGGTTTTCCCAACTTTTAAATCATTTCTGCAGGAAAAATAAATGGATAATAAGTGGTGGTGAACTTGTTGATACGATTTTCCTAGACTGCTTGGCCAACATAAACGGAGTAAAAATAAAAATAAAACCAAAAAAGATAGATCAAAAAAACATGGAAAGAAGAAAGTAATACACGCACCTCTGAAAAACATCCTAATTAGAGGAAGTGGGGATATCATTCATGGCAAAAAGACGTGCAAAACAGGAACTGAAAACGAAGGAATTAATTGGTAAGGATGCGGATGATGTTGCAGAAAGACTAAGGACTACGGACACGCAACCATTGAAATTGGTGAAGGAACTGGAACAAATGAGAATCACTGAAATAAATAAATTGTGGGACGATTACTTAGAATCCAACAAAATACTAAGAGGTTTGCGGATTTTTGTGCTCCTAACCTTAACAGATATAGATCCCGACCTTTCCAAAAAGTGATACAACTATATGTTCAAATAAGCTCATGCAAACACTATTCATTCATGCTGAAAAAAAGTTATCCAAGGCCACCGAAAGAATTAAAGAGTTAGAAAAGTCGCAGACCTCCCCAGCTGGAGTTTAGGTGGGAGTGCCACCATTTCCGCAACCTGAGGATCCAGGTTGCACACTCAGCCGAGGGTCAATATGGGTGCGGTTCCTTCTGGTCTGAAGTCCTCCATTAGCTTCTGGAATCGTCTCCCCCTGTCTGTTATAGAACGTGTGGTCTTGGCCCAGATTGTCCTCCTCCTACGTTGCCTCTATGTCCTCCAAAACTCCTTTTGCTTAATTCCTAGGACCACCTTGGACATCCTTAACAGACTCCTTATTTCATTGGTATGGGCTGGGAAACACAGGGTAAAACTAGAGATTCTGAAACTGGATATGGATCAGGGGTTGGGCCTCCCAGACTTGTGCCTCTATTATCTTGCTAGTATCCTCCAATATGCAGCGCAGTGGTGTGCAGAAGGCTTAAATATAGAGAAGGAACTCTTGGTGGATTGGGACGGGAGGCTAATCTCCCAAGATGTCTTATGATGGTTTCTAGGACCCCCCTAGATTGTCCATTCGTGGTTCATCAAGTCACGTGGGCCCAGGGGCGGGCAGTCACCCTGGTCCTGCATAGGGTTTCATATGCACGGACGCTCCCTCTGCAGTGGTTCTATGACTTCCACCATATACAGTCGGTGATGGAATGACAGGATGGTTCAACGGTGGCTGTCTGGCGACAGGTGACTTATATCATAATGGGAAATTTCTCTCTGCCGACACAAGGGAATGTATTCAGATCCCGGAGGGACAATTTTTGCAGTATGCAAAGCTGTTCCACACAGCCCGCGAAATATGGACCTCTTTTACTGATGCACCTGAAGAATCCCGAACCTTGTTTGTGATCATCAACCCAGGCTCCTTCAGGGGTCTGATTTCCCACTTGTATGGAGCTCAGAAGGTGAACCGTAGAGCTGACATCTCTCGGTCAATGGCCCTACCATTGCTCCCAACTGAGGGGGAATGGAAGCGAGTGTTTGCACAGGTTTGTGAGGTGGCCAGCAATGCTTGCTTCAAACTCACACAATTTCACTACCTGCACTGCATGTATCTGACCCCATACCGTTTGGCATGGTTTGGCACAACGTGTTCCCCAGCATGTTCCCGCTGTGGCGTCGATCCCGTGACGTTTGCGCATAAGACATGGGATTGTGGCTGGGTACAGGTCTACTAGTCAGGTGTGCTGGAGATGCTACGGGAAACCACGGGAATTCAGGGAAAAGAGACGGTCAAGCATTGTCTTTTTAGGGCTCTAACTGTCAGGACTCGAAGTTCCAGGCAGAGGTTCCAACCTCGGGAGCGAAGACAGGTCTCTACTCTCCCTCTAGGGCACCACCTAGTTCGTATGTGCAACGAAACCAGATAAACTACCCCACTAGGAGAGAAGAGCCAGTGTGGACAATCAAATAGCAGCAGGGGGTGAATAGGAAGCAGGGTCTCAGAAACGAGGAGTTCCTATAGAAAAGAGAGAGGAACAGTCAATAAGTGTATACGTAGGTGATTCAAGTGTATACTTTCCCCCTCTCCCTAGAACCTATACTCGCCCTTAAACTCTTTCCCTGGATGTGTGCTTTTGAAAACTCACCAGGGAAGAAGGGCTGATGACTGTGCAGGTAGCAGTCCAGACTCGTAGAGACAATGGCGTTCTGATAAGAGCGGGTCACAGAGTCCCAACCGAGAGAGACTGGCGTATGCTCCGGTGTCTGGTACAAAGTCCTTATTGAACGTAAGAGAACTGACTCTCACGAGTCTCTCACGCTCGAGGCGGTACCGAGCACAAGTTTTGAAGGTCGTAGTAAGGATTGTCCCAAAAGCACAACTGGCTCTGAAATGATGGCGGGAGAATGTTGGGGGCTGTGCGTGTATCACATCCGAGTGCGCACAGCACACTGTCTTCAAAGGGAAAAGTTCAGGAGGCAGTAGCGGCCGTCTGGGGAGACGCCGAGGGAGAAGGCAGAACAGTGAACTCAATTGGAGGAGAGGAGGCGGGGACGGCAATTCAAAACGCTGGGCGTCTGACGGGTAAAGGCACAAGGGAAGCGGTGAAGGAAGTACACGTACGCCGGTGCCGCGGGAAAAATAGGCACCAAAGTCCAGAGGATAAGTACTGCGAATAAGCAACTTCCCAAATCGCGGTACAAACACGAGGCAAGAACAATTCCAATAGCAAACGAGCTACACGAAGCAAAGGCAGTCACGACGTTTACCGAAGCAACTGCAGGGAGGCGTGGTCCATCCGAATGAAGGATTGTCAAGCACTGATAGCAGGCAGAGGCGTGGTAGATATACGCCTCTCAGATCAGGTGATGTTTACAAGAGCACACGCCTCTCAGATCAGTTGATGTTTACAAAAGCACACAACCTCCTCCCCCCTTCCCACAGCCTTCTGGGTCTTGTAGTGTACTGTCGAAACGGGGCTCAGGAACGGGTGCAAGATCTAAGGTGTGACAGTTCCCCCCCCTAAAGGCCTCCCTACCGGTCTGGGCTTACGAGGGTTCAAGGCATGAAAGCGTCTGACCAAAGTAGGGGCATGTACGTGAGCAGCTGGTTCCCAGGTCCTGTCATCTGGGCCATAACCTACCCAATCAACTAGATATTGTAATCTTCCTTGGACCCTTCTAGAGTCTACTATACGCCTAACTTCGTATTCCTCTTCTCCGTTAATGAGAAGCGAAGGAGGGGGTGGTTCTGTACAAGAGGGCTCTAGATACGGTTTAAGCAAAGAGGTGTGGAACACCGGGTGGATTTTCATTTCCCCAGGGAGCTCTAATTTCAGGGCAACAGGATTGATGACTGTTTGTACAACAAAGGGCCCTATATATCTGGGTTGTAACTTACGCGGTCCTGGTAATCTCAAGTTTTTGGTGGCTAACCACACCTTATCGCCTGGCTGATACTCTGGTGCTGGTTTTCTATGTGTATCTGCTTGTCTCTTCATTCTTTCCTTAGTCTCTGTGAGTTCATGTATTGCTTGTTTCCATATCTGAGTGAGCCTGGCATGATGATCTTCTACTGTAGGGAACTGAGCAACAGAAGGAGGCAGATACAAAGGCAAGAAACGGGGATGATACCCGTAGGAAAAGAAAAAGGGGGATAGTTTAGACGCTGAGTGAGTGGAGTTGTTATAGGCAAACTCCGCCAACGGAAGTGCTTGTACCCATTCCCCTGTGACGGTGCTCAACAGACATCTCAGGTATTGTTCCATTGTTTGATTAGTGCGCTCTGTTTGCCCGTCTGTCTGTGGGTGATATGCCGAGGACAAGCGATGATCTAAATGAAGGGCTGTGCAAATACCCTGCCAGAATTTAGAAACAAATTGGGGACCCCTGTCTGAAACTATAATTGAGGGCAAGCCATGCAAACGAATGATGTGTGAGATAAAAGTGTCTATTAACTCTTTGGCTGTGGGTAGTTTCTTGAGGGGTACGAAATGAGCCATCTTAGTAAACATGTCAACTACTACCAAGACGGTAGTGAATCCCTGGGATGGTGGTAAGTCTGTTATAAAATCCATACTGATGGAAGACCAAGGGCTTTGAGGAACTGGTAAGGGATGTAATAACCCTGCGGGTGCACAACGAAGGGATTTTTGTCTCGCACACACAGGGCAGGCGTTAACGAACTCGTGGATGAGTTCAGACATATTGAGCCACCAAAACCACCTTTTGCACAAGTGTAGTGTTTTATCACTTCCTGGGTGTCCTGCCAATGGGAGAGTATGACACCACTGGACTATTTCCTTTTGTAACTCCATAGAAGGAATATGCAACAAGCCTTCGTGAAAAAACAAAGAGTTTTCAATTGTGTTCAGCGGGTCTTGTAACCATTCGTCTTTATTGAGGGAGGTGTATGCTGCAATCAGTCTGTCAAGAAAAGGACTGGGTACGCTCTCTTGTCTGTCCCCCGCAGCCACTATCTTGTTGGCGGGTATCAATGGGACTGGTGCATCACTGGTGCACCTGAATTCCTTTCCTAGGCGCGATAGAGCATCAGCTCTGCCATGTTTTGCACCAGGTCTGAAGTTAATGACAAAGTCATACTCGCTAAAGAAGGACACCCATCGCATCGGACGGGGTGTGAGTGCTTTCGCTGACCTGAAAAACTGAAGGTTCTTGTGGTCGGAATATATGGTTATGACATGAGGTGAACCCAATAGATAGTGTCTCCACTCCTGAAAGGCCAATTTTATAGCGAGTAGTTCTCTTTCCCCTATCGTGTAATTTTGTTCAGCGGGCGCCAGTGTCTTTGAGTAGTATGCCACAGGATGGAGCGTACCGGTTAGTGGATCTCTTTGCAGCAATACTCCCCCCACTGCATATTGAGAAGCATCAGCCTCCACATAATAGGGTTGTGATTCATCTGCATGTCTCAGAATTGGGGCCGAAACGAACTTATCTTTTAAAGCCTGGAAAGAACGTTCAGCAGTCTCATCCCACTGAAAAACCACTCCCTTCTTTAATAGTCTGGTGAAGGGTGTAATGAGCTCTGAGAAATGGTCTATAAAACGCCTGTAAAAATTGGCAAAACCAAGGAAAGATTGCACCTCCCTAACGGAAGTGGGACTGGTCCAGTGTGTAATGGCCTTGGTTTTTGCGGGAACCATATGGATACCTTCAGGTGAAATCACAAAGCCTAAAAAGTCCACCTTCTCTACATGGAAGAGGCATTTTTCGAGTTTGGCAAAGAGATGGTTGTCTTGGAGTGTCTGGAGAACCTTTGTTACATGGGAGACGTGTTCTTGTGGGTTCTGAGAATATACCAGAATATCGTCGATGTATACTATAACGAACACATCGAGGTATTCTCTCAGTATTTCATTAATAAAAAATTGGAATGCAGCCGGGGCATTGCAAAGGCCAAACGGCATTACGCAGTACTCATAGAGTCCAAATTTAGTGCGGAATGCCGTTTTCCATTCGTCCCCTTCTTTCACTCTGATAAGGTGGTATGCGCCTCTCAAATCAAGTTTGGTGAAGATCTTAGCTTTCCTAACTTGGTCCAAAAGCCCCGGAATCAGAGGGAGAGGGTATTTGTTCTTTATAGTTACTTTATTCAGGGCTCTGTAGTCCAGACATGCTCTCAAGCCGCCTTCCTGCTTAGGTATAAAGAAAAGTGGGGAGGAGACCGGAGATGTAGAATGGTGAATGAACCCCTTTTGTAGCATGTCCTGCAAGTATTCTTGTAAATACTTGCTTTCTGGTTCAGTTAGAGCATAGACTCGGCTCACCGGCAGTTCGGCCCCTGGCATCAGGTCAATGCGGCAATCAAATGCTCTATGAGGCGGGAGAGCCACGGCCTTGACTTCATCAAAGACAGCCGCGAACTCACGATACTGCGCAGGTAACGTGAAATCATCAGCACAGCTGAAAGCACAGGTAACAGAGGTATTAGTAGGGATTGTATCCTGATAGCAATGTTGAAGACAATAGGGGGATCGTAGAGTGACTTTTCTAGTGACCCAATCGATGAGGGGGTTATGTTTTTGAAGCCAAGGCACTCCTACTATAGCACCAAAATTAGGAGCTGCTATTAAATCAAACTGGATGTTCTCGGTATGTCCATTATCACAGACCATCACCATTGCCGGTGTTTGGAAAGTGATTTTACCAGAGGAAAGCTCTGTACCATCTACCGCTTTAACTGTTTCGGGATGAGTCTTTGGTATGAACTCTATGCCAAGGGATTTTGCCAAAGCAATATCCAAGAAGTTACCCGTGGCTCCTGAATCCAGCATGAGTGATAAGGGAGTCTTGTTACTAGCAGATAAGAATAATACTACAGATATAGTTAAATGTTTAGGTGTTACAAAGGAGGTGTTGGCTAAATATGACGAGACCGAAAGACTCATCGGACTTGAAGAACAGGTCTCTCTTATCTCCAAGTCTGTTAGTTTTCCGCCTGAACCGACAGACTACTCTTACTTTCTGCTGGTCTTCCGCTGTTCTTTGGCTTGGCCAAACAGTCTTTAGCGTAGTGCCCCGCTTTACCACAGTATAGACACAAATTCAATTTACGCCGCTTTTCTTTTTCTTCTTTACTTAGAGGGCCACGTATTCCCCCTATTTGCATCGGTTCTGTTCCCTCCTTCACGTCCCTCTTCTCCCCACGCGTCATCAAGAGACGGGAAAAGTCGCCTTTCGTGCGTTCTCCTTTCCTCTCACTTAATCTATGATCCAGCTTGACTACCAAATCTATGAACGAAGGACAGTCTTCTGGGGGATTGACAATTTGGGAGAGGATGTCCTTTAACTCGTCTCTCAGCCCTCTATAAAACAGAGACATTCTCTTCTCTTCCGGCCATTGGGTTTCGGCTACCAACCTATTGAACGTGGTGATATAGGTCACCAAATCCTTTGAACCTTGTTTCAACCCCAACAACTCATTGTCGCTGGCCTGCATATAGGCATGACGAGCAAACAGGTTCTTCATACTGTCCTTGAACCGGGCTAGATCGTACAAAATAGGGTCATCATTATCCACTAACGGAACCGCCCATAAGGCTGCGTTACCTGATAAGTATGAAATGATGAAGGCCACTTTAGCGGCATCATCAGGAAAGGCAGCAGATCTGCATAAAAATTGTAAATGGCACTGATTCATGAACACGGCAAATTTCTGGCTATCTCCGGAGTACCGTTCAGGCATGGCCAGAGGAGTGTGAGGAGGAGTCAACACCGTGACGTTTACAGGTGCCCGTGCAGGTGCTACCCCTACAGTGGAATCAGCCCCTAATGAGGGCATTTGGAACCCGGCTGGCTGAATATACGACTTCTTTTGCTTGACGGCGCCATCTGAGGTACTGGGCCGTTGTTGGTCTCTTAAGGAGTTTAATTCTAGAGTAAGACGCAAATTATCATTCTTAACCGACTGAAGTTCCTGTTGTAAGTTAGTTACCACCAGTGCTAATTCAGACATGGTTACCACTGAGTTAGGGTCAGCCATGGCCCCACCCAGTGTTTCATTTTTATCCATCTTCGCTCAGGGGTTAAGGAGTTTCGTGGGCTTGACAATCTGTCAGGACTCGAAGTTCCAGGCAGAGGTTCCAACCTCGGGAGCGAAGACAGGTCTCTACTCTCCCTCTAGGGCACCACCTAGTTCGTATGTGCAACGAAACCAGATAAACTACCCCACTAGGAGAGAAGAGCCAGTGTGGACCATCAAATAGCAGCAGGGGGTGAATAGGAAGCAGGGTCTCGGAAACGAGGAGTTCCTATAGAAAAGAGAGAGGAACAGTCGATAAGTGTATACGTAGGTGATTCAAGTGTATACTTTCCCCCTCTCCCTAGAACCTATACTCGCCCTTAAACTCTTTCCCTGGATGTGTGCTTTTGAAAACTCACCGTGGAAGAAGGGCTGATGACTGTGCAGGTAGCAGTCCAGACTCGTAGAGACAATGGCGTTCTGATAAGAGCGGGTCACAGAGTCCCAACCGAGAGAGACTGGCGTATGCTCCGGTGTCTGGTACAAAGTCCTTATTGAACGTAAGAGAACTGACTCTCACGAGTCTCTCACGCTCGAGGCGGTACCGAGCACAAGTTTTGAAGGTCGTAGTAAGGATTGTCCCAAAAGCACAACTGGCTCTGAAATGATGGCGGGAGAAAGTTGGGGGCTGTGCGTGTATCACATCCGAGTGCGCACAGCACACTGTCTTCAAAGGGAAAAGTTCAGGAGGCAGTAGCGGCCGCCTGGGGAGACGCCGAGGGAGAAGGCAGAACAGTGAACTCAATTGGAGGAGAGGAGGCGGGGACAGCACTTCAAAACGCTGGGCGTCTGACGGGTGAAGGCACAAGGGGAGCGGTGAAGGAAGTACACATACGCCGGTGCCGCAGGAAAAATAGGCACCAAAGTCCAGAGGATAAGTACTGCGAATAAGCAACTTCCCAAATCGCGGTACAAACACGGGGCAAGAACAATTCCAATAGCAAACGAGCTACACGAAGCAAAGGCAGTCACGACGTTTACCGAAGCAACTGCAGGGAGGCGTGGTCCATCCGAATGAAGGATTGTCAAGCACTGATAGCAGGCAGAGGCGTGGTAGATATACGCCTCTCAGATCAGGTGATGTTTACAAGAGCACACGCCTCTCAGATCAGGTGATGTTTACAAAAGCACACAACCTCCTCCCCCCTTCCCACAGCCTTCTGGGTCTTGTAGTGTACTGTCAAAACGGGGCTCAGGAACGGGTGCAAGATCTAAGGTGTGACAGTAACTTTCCCCAAATCCTAGACCCGAATGCAGTACAAATCACACTATTGGGGCTAATGCTAGCTAAACGCTGCATTGCTGTCCAATGGACACACACTGCACCTCCTAGACCGACTAGATGGAGGGCCAACATGCGCAAATATGTAGTAGCAGAGGAGCGACCCTTACGCTTAGTTTGCACTGACGAAAATGCTAATTGAGATCAGGGGATGTGGGGTTCATGTTGGAGAAGATACAGACGACTGGGCAACCGGGAGACAACGTGAATGCCTCATTCCAGACAGGGAGCTCAGGGATACAGTTGCAGACAACTCCTGATACTCTGTCCGATTAACTATTGCCAGCTTGAGGAAGTGGGTGGATGTGTGTATCATGAATCGCTGGTTGATCCTTGTGGATGCGCTGATTCGATGGCTGGAGGCCCCTCCCCCCTTCCGGGTAGGAGCGATGGTCTTCAGGAAAGCATGACAGTGGCGACTGGGACCCCGTCAAATCCATGGTATCAGATAGCTATAGATCGAAGAATGCCATATGATGTGGCCTTGTCAACTTGTTACACAGTATTCTATGGGTCCATTCGGTGGGAGGAGTGGGATAGTCTCTACCACATGCTGAGCAAGTCTGTGTTTCTTAGAGATATTTAGGACAGATTGCCTTTGCCAACTGCTGCCTAAGTATTCCTTTGTTTCTTATATGTTTGGTTACTAGTTTGTGTACCAACTGTTTACCTTAACTGAGCTGTACAGCGATCCCAGCTCCTTCAAATGTACTTTATCCTGTCCTTCGGGACCCGTACCCGCATTGTCCTGGTGGCACTGTAGCTCCAGGGAGGGGAACTTAAATCCAAATATTGTACTTTGCTTGACATCATTCACACACAATATGTTTGAGTCTGATAAAAATGTGTACAGATGCTGTACGAAATAAATACAAAGAAAAAAAAAAGAATTGGAAGAGACCTTAGAACGTTTTCAGGAAAAGGAGGAAATTAACAATGCACTCATGAACTGGAGAAACACAAACAAGAGGTGGAAAAGAATAAATCTAAGAAGTTCAATCATGATAAGAGATTATGCTGCCCGAAGAATCTATACATTTGCAAGAAAATTCAACCATCTGTACACTAGACAGACTGCGGATCCAAAGAATATTGGAGCAAAGGCGATGACATTCAGTGTTGAAAGCTCTGAAATAAGTTTGTGGGGCGAGGACATCTCAACCCCATTCCCCAGGTTATATTTTTCGGGGGAAATTAAGTTGTACCAGATGAGCACCAGACAAATGGGAAAAGGGAAAACAAACAAGGAACAAGAACACTCCCCAAAAGAAGACGATCAAAAGGGAGCAAAAAAAAGGTCAGGAGCAAGAAACAAAAAGCAGTAAATAAGTAGAAAGAGAAAGAAAATAATGTAGCCATTAATCACTCCTCAAAAAGGTTAAAACAATATCATGTCACACTTTTCACAAAAGGATTGACTTTTTGCCCCAATTCCAGATTCAATCTCGTGAATGTAAGGATTGATCTTTTTTAAATTTATTAGGAAGATCAAATTAAAGAAGTTCTATGCACAGAAAGAATATTGAAAAAAGAAGGAAGAGGCAAAACTGGCACTACAACCAGGGAGTTGGATCCGTTACAAACTCTAGCCAGTTGGGAAATGGAAGCCTCTGGGATAGATACACATACTATAGACATCACATCTTACTTGACATTAGGTGAGCATTTGGAAATTTCTACAGATGCAACAATAGGATGTGGCTGCAAATTAAAATTTAAATTCTGCCACCAACTTCCTTCGGGAAATAAGACTGATTTGTTTCAGGAAGTAATGGTGGAATTAATTAATCAGAATATTATCTAAAGAAGCTGATCAAAAGCTCCAATTATGGAATAACATGACAAAGGAAGAATGAGAAGCACTGAAAGATTTACAACAAGAAAAGAGTGTAATAATAAAAGCCAGGGATAAGGGAGGCAATATTGTAATTCTCAGCTGTGAGAAATACATGGCAGAAGCCAATAGGCAACTAAACAATAGTGATCGTTATAGAAGACACTTCATAGTAATGAGTACATGTGAACATTTCATCTCATGCTCAATGAATGGCACAATATAAATCTTTTGGATATGGAAAAATAAAACTACTTGAAAGCAACCTATACCATCATGCCTACAATCTATTTCCTACTAAAGGTACATAAGAATGACATGGATCCTCCAGGAAGACCTATTGTTAGTTCAATAGGCTCTCTACCTGAAAACACCAAGATTTATTGATATATTTTTGTTACCATACATAGTGACCCTCTCATCATATCTACGTGACTCACAAGATTCTTTAAACAGGATTAATGACCTGCCATGGAAACCTAACTATTATATGGCCACAGTGGATCTAGTTTCTTATATACATCGATTCAACACACAGATGGCATAGAAGGGTGTAAGGATTTCCTACAGACCCGTTCCATCTCGCTCCTGGAACTCTCTAATATGCTAATAGAAATGATCAAATTCTTCCTCCACCACAATGTTTTTCTATTCAACAACAATTTTTTTTTACAAGTGCTGGGAACTGCAATCGGCACATTATTTTCGCCAACGTAGGCAAACCTACTGATGGGGTGGTGGGAGACAAAAACAGCATGGAGCGGACAGAACAAAATGAACATGGAGGGAATAATCTTGTGGGTTCGTTTTATAGATGACTTATTTTTGAATTGGGAGGGTGAAAAATCAGACCGGGAGTGTTTTTTGAAATGATTGAACAATAATCAACAAAATTTATAATTCCCCTTTGTTATCCAAGAAAAATAAATCAACCATCTGGATATAGGGATCTACATAGAAAAAGAGAAGTTCTGTACAAAGATATACAGAAAACCCACGAGTACAAACAGTATATTGCATGCAAACGGTGGGCATCCCAAGTCCCTAAAATGGAGTGCCCTTTATAGGGAACTCCTTAGAGCCAGAAAGAACCTATATTCAACATGCAGGCCATGGAAATGTATGAGAGATTTAAAATGAGGGGATACCCAGATGCTGTCCTAACTGATGCCCCTCAGAGAGCCAGAGCAAAAAACCAAGAGTCATTATTGGCAATTAAATCTAAAGGGATAGCACATGAAAATGAAACACAAATCATGAGGTATATGACAGATTGTGAGCTGTCAAACAGGAGGACAAGAGATCTGTTACCATAAGACTGGAAGTGTCTAAAGTTTGATGAATATCTAAAAAATCTATTACCTGAATCCCCTAATATCACATATAGAAAAACAGCCTCCTTGGAGGATCTTCTTACAAGGAGTTATATGAAACCTGATAATATGACAAAAAGTGGCACTGAGAAGTGGCTAACGAGTCCCAAATTTAAAGCAAGTGCTTATGGAAAGAACACCATGGAGTTTAAAACGATAAATGGAAATATGAATAAGATAGACGTGATTACTTGTGAGTTTGACTCCGTACTGTATGTTTGCGAATGCGCATGCGGAAAGAAGTACGTGGGAAGTACTGTTAATAATCAAACTCCATATCCTGCAACACCTTCGTGCGATTAAGGACAAAGACTTATAATATGCCATGGCAAAACACATTCTGAGGTGTACAATGGAGAATCAGGCAATATGAGTTACTATGGAGTAAAATATATTGCACAGAGACCGCAAGGCGGAAATAGAAAGTTAGAACTGCGGGAAAAGAATATAAAATTATAATATTGATGGGTACTGAGATTCCACCTGGGCTCAATACAGATGTAGAATTGCATGTTCACTTTTGATTTGTATTTAAAGCGTGAGAAGGTTTTTTAGATGTCTGAATTTGATTTATTTTATATAATGAAATGTGAAACAAATGTTTATTCTATGAGATGGATCTTAAAATTGATATATGAGGTGACCATATAGGTTAATTCCTGATATTTTCAGGAGGTAGTTACACATATATAATATATATATTTCATTAGGCGGAGAACACATTTTAGAAATTGAAAAGGTCAATTATCAAAGTCAAGAATCTATATAACAACAGAAATATGGGATTTCTTAAAATCAATGATGACCAACCCAAATGATAAAGTCACACCCAAAATGGAGAGATCATTATTTTGTACTTTATAAAATAATGGAAAATGTATATGATTACATCCGGGTATATTTTGTCTAGATTTGTAATGAGGTATAAATATAAGGAGGATTCCTTGTATTTATTACCAATTTTATTTCAAATCTTTTCACTTTTGAATTCTGAGTACTGTATGCGGTTTTTGCAAATGAAATATTTTTTACCATAAGATCTGATTTTATGAGATTCAAGGTGGAGGCTGTATGACATTTAATTGTAAGTTCATTATCATAAGCATTTGCACTTTATCTTGTTAGTTGGTTGTATCTTGTTGATGAAGAACATTGTTTATGATATTGGCTATTTATTGATGTGGTTGAAAATATAGAGATGATATATCTTCTTGACTGGTTAAAGAATAGATTAGATTGTGGAAATTGAGAATTTAAATATTGACACTTTAAAGCATAAGTTTGCACAATATTCAGATGTGATTTGAATCTCTGCACCTGCACTTTCACTATAAAAATGGGTATGTATTAGAAACATTTATGCTGTTTGCATCTTTTGTTTAGATACATTGTATGACAAAAATGAAATACTGCAAACGAATGTCACCAGAGGAAAAGGCAAAAGGTGCATGTCTGGTCAAGCTTAATCCTTGAAAAAGGGTGACTAAATTCCGTATCTCTTCACTGTCTATCTTTTGCCCCTCTTCTACTAATTTCCCTCCTCTCCCCCTCCACCTACAAATTATCTCCTCTGGATATTTTCAATCTCTCCTTGAAATGAAATGCATTTTATGATAAACTTATATTCATTATAAGGTACATTTAAGCTGTTCACAAGTGAGACTCTAGGTTTAAGTATTTTATCTAAATTGTGTAACAATAAATAAAAATGAAAAAACCTTCATGTTGGGAAGCAACTTGGAGGAAATATTGTACCTTTGGTTAAGAAAAGTCAGCAGTCTAGGCATTGTTTTTAATACAGGTGAGGTAAGGGGGTTGTCTCTTTAAATATTTAAATACACTATCTGCACTTTAGAAGCTTCATGACCCTGTTGAAGACTACGGCTGAAACGCGTTGGTCTTTGTGTTTTCACACAATGGAGAAAGTAAAGTAAAAGGATTTTTGGAACCTGAGCCATGCTGCTGTTTTTTTTCTTGCCCTCGTCATACATACTGGCTTGCTGGTGGTACCCTTGTGGGGGCTTCTGTGGAGAAGTTTTTAGAAACACATATATATACATATATTTATTACCTAGTAGCAGTTGACACTAGTAAGATATAGTCAGGATCGCTTTTCCAAAGGAAAAGAGTTTTTTGTGTTGCTAATAACTGTGGCTCCGTTTGCCGAATCTCCACAAAACTTTCCAACAGGGTTCTACTTTCTGACTAGTGTGTGCATAGAAAGTTTTGGGGTGATCCGTCAAGCGGGGGCTGAGATAAAATAGGGGTCCCAAAATGCAAAATCATTATGTATTTTTCATAGGCTTCTTTAAGACGGGCTGGGACAACCCAGGACATAGGTGACACCGGCCATGGAGGATTTCTGTAAAAAATGCAACCAGTTCTCGTTCACTTCCTTCTCACACAAAAAAATATATTGTTGATATATCTCAACCATAAGCTCACTTTGTTGGTCCATTGTTCTATTTCACTACTCCAGAGTACTTGCGTTTCCCACCAGCCCACCATGAGATTGTCACAACTGGGGGCAAAGCAAGTACCCATGGATGTCCCTTGTATTTGTTTGTAGTATTGATTATCAAACAAAAGGACATTTTCAGTCAGGCATATTTCAATCATTTGGATAATCATGGAAGTGTGTTGGAACTTGTGTATATTCCTGGCTTTTAAAAAGTGTTTGCATGCCATGAGGCCGTCAATGTGTCTAATGCATGTGTTTAGACTTTCTACATCTAAAGTGACCACCCAAGATCCACTACCCCAGCATACATTCTCAATCTTTTGTAAGAGGTCTTTGGTATCACTGATGTAAGAATTGAGAGTTTGCAGAA
The DNA here is from genome assembly GCF_964204655.1 of Triturus cristatus. NCBI lineage: Eukaryota > Metazoa > Chordata > Amphibia > Caudata > Salamandridae > Triturus > Triturus cristatus. Next base: position 368,647,623 of record NC_140585.1, read on the forward strand.
AATGGGAACAGTAAGTAGCCAACAATGATGGACGTATTCTCACATGAACTGTTTTTTGATTATACAATTGGGCGCCCAGGTGGATCAGTGTTTTTTTATGTTTAAAACGTTTTTATTGAGACAAAACAAACCATGGGGGAGGGGGATAGGAGGGCAGGATACATGGAATACAGTCAAAGAAAAAGGGTGCAACTCCAGAGGGTTGGCAATAGGTAGCGCGGTGGGTCAGGGGGAAAAACACAGTAAATGAAAACTAGAAATACAAGCTGTGAAATCCCCGCACGCGTATCCGACACCCCAAATCTAAGCAGTAAAAACCCCCCCCATCAACACCTCAATAGAACACAATCCCCCCCTCCCATCCCCCATCCTCCCAGTAACGAAACAACAACACTCTCCCCCCCCCCCCCGTCCTATGGTCCCGCATCAGAGTAATCCTAACCAGGAAGCCCCGCACCCCCCCCCCCTCCCCGGGGGGTCCCCGTCTCACATGTAAGCTAGTCCGCCGGGGTCACCGGCGGCGTCAGCCTGAGAAGTCTAAGATACCTCGGGCAGGTGAGCTCCCGGAATTCAGTGGACAGCAGCGCTAGAAAGGGTTGCCATAGCTCTTCAAATTGGTCTATCTCCCCCGCAACCGTAAGCGACAGCTTCTCCATCCCCAGCACATGCCAGAGCCTATGCAACCAACCGGTGATGGAGGGGACGGTGGTTGTGCGCCAGTGGATTAGAATGTTCTGAACCGCAGACCCCAGCGCGATTGCGATCTGCCTACCCCTACGGGACTTCAGTGGGTACATTAGGTCATTGGGGAGGCCCAACAGGACATACGCCGGGAGTCGCGGCAGCTCTATCCCAAAGTGCTTATCCACCTCGTCCAAGACTTCCTTCCAGTAGGCGGTCAGCACTGGGCAATCCCAAAGAATGTGTGTAAGGGTACCTTCCTGCCCGCAGCTCCGCCAGCACCCCCTGTCAGTGTGTTTATGCATTTCATACAGTCTCTCCGGGGTGTAGTACCAGTATGTGGACACCTTAGTAAAGGTCTCCGTAAGGCCCGTGTGATATGCAGAGTGCCGCGCCCGATACGCAATTTTGTCCCATTCCTTGTGGCTGAGTGTCCTACCCAATTCCCTGTGCCAACGCTCCCTCCCCGGGTTGTAATAGTGAAACGGCGGGGGTTGTAGGTATTTGTACAGATCGGTGATCAGTTTAGCGTCGGAGGTCCGCGTAGCCAACCACCTCTCATACGGTGTAATTGGACGGGCGGCGGTGGCACGCACCTGGGGCTGGAGGGCCCAATGCCGAACTTGCATGTAGCGCAATCTGTCCAGCTCCGTCAGGCCGAACTCCTGGCGGAGTTGCTGAAAAGGAACCACTCCTTCCGGGCCATAGATCTGGAAGAGTGCCCTGCAGCCCGCCTGCACCCAGTGGGAGAAAACCCCCGGCTCCATCCCTGGGGAGAAGTCCGGGTTGCCCGCAATGGGCGTGAGCGGCGAAGGGAAGGTGGTAAGGCCCCGGGCCTCACAGACCGCGTCCCACACACGCAGGGGGACCCGCGTAACAAAGGAAGCGTAAAGATTAGGGGGCGATGCGCGCGGCGCAGGAATGGAACCTCTTGTAAGGTGCGGCCCGCCACTGCCTGGTCTTGGAAGAGCCAATGTTTGTCGGACTCCCACCTGCTCCACTCCACCAGATAGCGGAGCTGTGCCGCCTGAAAGTACTTACGGAGGTCCGGAATGCCGAGACCCCCCGCTTCCGGAGCGAGCGTGGAGAGGACCCTCTTCATGCGTGGCCTGCGGCCCTGCCAGACAAAGCGGGAGATGTCAGCCTGCATTTGCCGTATCCAGCCCACCGGGGGTTGGAGCGGAAGGGCCCAGAAAAGATATAGTATCTGGGGCAACACCGTCATCTTGACCGCCGCGATTCGCCCCAGCCAGGACAGCAGGCCTTTGTTCCAGCGGCCAAGCTCGTCCTTGATCTTCCTGCTGAGGGAGGCATAATTGGCCGTAACCATCTCCGGTAATGTAGGCGCCAGCAGAATCCCCAGATACGGCACCGTAGACGAGGACCACTGCATGGGGAAGAGTCGCTGAAGATCCCTCCTGGTTTCCGCAGCCAGGGACACGTCTAATGCCATCGACTTGCTCATATTCATTTTGAAGCCGGCCACCCCCGCAAAGGTGTCCAGCTCTCGGAGGCAAGCAGGCAGCGACCTCCTAGGGTCGTCCAAAGTCAGCAGGACATCGTCCGCGTAGAGACTGACGGTGTGGACGTACTGGCCCATCCGGACCCCGACAGCATCCGGATTATTACGAATCCTCTGAGCAAACGGCTCCATGTAGAGGGCAAACAAGAGCGGCGAAAGAGGGCAGCCCTGCTGCGTGCCGCGCTCGATGGCAAAGCCACCGGAGCTACACCCGTTGACCCGCACCGACGCTGAAGGATGCTTATAGCAGTTAAAGACCATGGTGCGGAACTTATCGCCGATTCCCAGTTTCTTGAGGACCAGCTCAAGATACGGCCAGTGAACTCTGTCGAAGGCCTTCTCCGCATCAACGGACAGCAACATCCGCTCCCCCGAGATCCTTGAGGCCTTCTCCAGAACATGCGTCACCCTCTTGGTGTTGTCAACCGTCTGTCTGCCGGGCACAAAACCAGCCTGGTCCGCCTCCACCAGGTCGGGGAGGTGTGGACTCAGCCTGGACGCGAGAATCCCCGTGTACAACTTGAGGTCGACATTTAAAAGCGAGATGGGTCGGTACGAGCCGCAGAGGGCCCGGTCCTTCCCAGGTTTCGGGATTACCGCGACCGTCGCCCTCAGGAGATCCGGAGGGATGGCTCCCGGTTCGGAGAAAGAGTTAAATAGCCGAGTAAGGACAGGGGCCACGGCCGTGCAAAAAGTCTTGTAAAATAGCGACGTGTACCCGTCCGGGCCCGGGGCCTTGCCATGTTTCAACCGCGCGATAGCTGAAATCACTTCCTCAACATGGATGTCCCGCTCCAGGTGGTCAGCCTGAGCCGGATCCAGCACCGGGAGGGTCACCGACTCCAAATAGCCGTCGGCATCCCGTGGCGAGGAGGGCTCCTCAGCATACAGCGCCTCGTAGAAGCCGCGGAAAGACTCCGCTACCTCCGCGTCCCCGGAGACAACCCCCCCGTCTGCGCCCACCAATTCTTTCACAACGCTGCGCTGGTGCGCGACCCGGAGCCGGTGTGCTAGGAGCTTGCCACATCTGTCCCCCCCAGTGTAGTAGGCATGTTTCAAGCGTAGGGCGGCGTACTCCGCCCTGTCAAGATCCAGAGCCGACAGGAGCTTCCTCGCTGCCTTCAACTGCCTCCACACCCTCGGCGCCCCCGTACGGCGGTGGACCTGCTCAAGCTCCCGGACTTGAGCTGTCAGCTCATCCCTCTTCAGTTGCCGCTCCTTATTCTCAGCTGCAGAGATAGAGATGAATTCCCCCCGGAGGACGGCCTTCAATGCCGCCCACTGTGTCGCCTGCGAGGTGTCAGTGTTGCCATTGTGGGTGAGATAGTCCTGTATGACCTCCCCGATGCGTTGCACCACCGACTTTTTGTGTAGAAGTGTATCCCGGAGGCGCCACACCCCCCGAAAGGGGGAGGCCGCCGGCCACTGGAAAACGCCGGTGACTGGGGAGTGGTCAGACAGGGTCAGGACCCCGATGTCCGCCGCCGTGGCCGCGGCACGCATCGGTCCACTCACCAGGAGGTAGTCCAGCCGTGAGTAGGTTCGGTGTGCGTGCGAGAAGTAAGAGTAGTCCCTATCCGTGGGGTGCATGGAGCGCCAGAGGTCGTGCAGATCCATTTCCGCAATCCGGGCCCTCCCAGCCTGGGACAGTTCCCCCGTCTGCGGGAAGCGCTGCGCCGATCTGTCCATCACAGAGTCAAAGACAATGTTGAGATCTCCCCCCAAGATAATGTGGCGGTCGGGGGAAGCAGTGACATCCACCAGCGCGGAATCTAGGAAGCGCTCTTGGTGATCGTTTGGGCTATAAACGGAGCCAACTGTAAATGCTATGCCTCCCAGGCGCATGCGATACGCCAGGAGCCTCCCCTTCTGTTCAGCACACTTATGCAGCACCTCCCCCCGAAAGGAGCTCGCTAGGAGAATGGCTACCCCCGCCGTCTTGTTCGCTGCCGAGGAAAAGACCTGGGTAGGGAACTTAGCAGAGCGCATCCTATGGCAATCTCGGGGCAATAAATGTGTCTCCTGCAAAAGGCAAATGTCCGCCTGCGTCCCCTCCAGCAACGACAGGATCGCCCTGCGCTTCACCGGGTTGTTCAGACCCTGAACATTAAGGGTCACTACCTTTAGGCCCGGCATTCCTCGCGGGGGTCGAGAGCGCCATGCAATGGGCAGGGAATCAGCGGGTGGGGCGCGCGGGGCCGCAGCGCAGGACAAGCCAAAACAAAGCGGGCATAGACAACATCGGACGGGACCTTCCCAACCCCAAAACAACCCCCTCCCCCACCCAAAACACAACCCTGGCAACTAGCCACCCACAAACTCAAACACCCCATAGTCTCAGTCAAGCCCCAAAACGGGCAAGTCCGTAGAAAAGAGCGAAGTGGACGTCCAGCCACTCACCTCCAACCGCTCCCCCCCAACCCCCCCGCCCCGTACCAAGTATGTAAAGAAGCTAAAGACATCTCCCCCCGGAGTGTGTGTTAGGCCGTCAAGGCCACGCTAGAGGAGCCGGTCGAGTCCCCGGCCGCCGCCCTCAGGGCGTCGGCCATGTCCGCTCTGATGGTAGGGGAGTCCGGGCGCCCCACACTGGTCGCTGAGCGCCGCCTCGTTGACCTCTGCCGGGTCCGTCTCTCCGAGGACCTCCACGACGGCGTAGCTCCCTCCTCCTCCGCCGCCGTGAGCCCCAGGACACCACAAATGTCTTGCAAGGAGCGTAGCTGGTGTAACACTCCGTTCCACCGAAAAATCAGGCGGAAGGGGTGACCCCAAGAGTACGGCGTCTCATGCTCGCGCAAAAAGTCAGTAGCAATCCTAAAGGACCTGCGTTTCTGCAGAGTGATGGCGGAGAGGTCCTGGTAAAGCGCCACCGGCCGATCCCGGAAAGTCAGGGGCTGTTTCCTGCGGGCTTCAGCCATGATGCGTTCCTTTAGTGGAAAGTCGGGCAGGAAGGCCAGAATGTCCGATGGAGGTGCCGATGACTGGCGCTGCCGGCCAACCCTATGCGCCCTGTCAATGCTGATGGGAAAGTCCGCAGCTTCCCCCAGGATCTCTCGGAACAGGGCCCGCAGGTAGCTCCCCAGATCGGACCCCTCGTCCGCAGTCGGCACGCCACGCACTCGGATGTTGTTCCTCCGAGATCTGTTCTCAAGGTCCTCGGAGTGGGCCTGGAGCTCCACACACTGTTCCCGGAGGCGAAGAACGTCCTGCTGGAGGTGGACTATCTCCTCCGCTCGCTGTTGGCCCTCCGTCTCCACCGCTTCCACACGCTCGCCAAGGCCCTCCACCTCCCTGCGCACTTCTCGGACCTCGCTGGCCACCTCCCGCTTCAGTGTCTGGAAGTCCTCCCTGAGGGAGCTGAACAGTTCCTCCATAAAGGCCCTCGTGACGGGTGGCTCCCCTCCAGTCACATCCGCCGGAGCCCGGGAGGGCCCCGGTGAGGGCTGCGTCCTGTCCCGCAAGTGCTGGGCCCTGCCAAGCATGTCCGGCAGGGTACGGTCCCCTTTCTTCGGGCCTCCTCTTCCAGACATCGCTAGCTCCGCAGTCGGGCACCGATCCAGGCGCTCCAGGGGTGCTCAGCCGCCAGCCAGCACTCGACCTGGGTATCCCCCACGAGTGAAGTCGCTGCGTCACAGGTGACAAAATGGCGGCCCCAGCCGGTCACCGTCAGCCGCAAGAGCTTGTGTGAGACAACCAAGGGGGCCGCCGCAGAGGGGTCTCATCAGCACACCTCTCCGGTAATCAGCCCAGCAGCAGCGGGGGTCACCTGCATCCAGCAGCCAGGACTCCGGCGAAGGCTGCCACCACTGCTCCTTCGGGGACAAAATGGCGGCCGGGCGGAGCAGGCCAAAACGACCAGGCCCAACGACACCACCGAGGCCCCCGAGGCACCCCACAGTAAAATAAGTTCCACCACCGGCCCCCGTCTGTCACGCACAGGGGCCCAGATGGTCCGACCCCGTCAGGGAGTCCGCTGTACCTCGGCTAGGGGTTAGGGCCTCCGCAGTGCGAGGTGTCGCCGTCACCAGTCTGAGTGCCGGGGCACCCGTCCCAAGCCTTCCACTCCGTCGGGTCCCTTCCCGCAAGGCTCCTTCAGTCACCGTCGAACGGCGGGCCAGATCCCCTCCAGATCGCAACTTTCAGCACCAGGCCCAGCCGAGGCGCCCGGACAGCTCTCCAATGCGCTCCGCCCCTCGGGCTCGCCGTCGTCGTTCCTTGGTCTCGATCGAACTTTTTTTGGGGGGGTTCCCCCGAGGCGATCCGAACCAAAACAGCACCAATGTGCACCCCTGATGCTCCGCCACGCTCCTCTCCCGCGCTGAGCCTCAGCGGGGGGAGAAAAGCATAAGAAAAGGGCTCTAGCTTGGCCGGGCCGGAGGAGCTACGGGAGGAAGCGTCCGCTCACCCCGCCATCTTGGCCACGCCGATCAGTGTTTTTTTAATGTGTTTTGGATAGTAGGTAAAATGTCAGTGTCATGGGGTCTCGCTTTTGAGGAATTTCCGTTCATCCCAATTCAGGAGATGTTTGTCATATCACCCTTGTAGTAGGCTAAAGTATCTATCCTGTATACTTTTTAGACAGGATATATCTTCTCTTCTGTAGCATGCTCTATCATTGAGTTGGTGGAGGGCTATTTAGTTCTACTCATTAGGACTACACTCCCCCCTTTTGTCTGAGGGTTTGATGCTCAAATTTTCATATTTTAGTAATGCTAATACTGCCTCCCACATTAATTATGTCCTGTGCCACCGTTTTGCGGAATATATCAATATGATCTTTAGCTAACTGTAGTACATGTTTGGATAGTGCTCTGAATTTGGTTTCACTGGCTTCCCCGTATTTATCCACAATGAAACAATAACTTCCTAGGCAATAATTAAATATGAAGCAATTCTATGTTATGTGTGTCAAATTAGTGTAACCACAAATTAATTAAAAAATTGCAAAATAATATTTATTTTTGATATCTCAAAATATCACCAGATATAAAAATCACATTTGTGAAATACAGGCATACAATATATAGTCACTTATTACAATGATTTAGTTAAAATTACAATTATTATAAAAAATTGGAAAAAGGACAATCCTGCGGGTATATCTTATTCTTCGACACGCGTTTTGGCAAAAAGTACGCCTTCGTCAGGAAAAACCACAAATCCTGAAATTAAAAAAGCATATACTAGATACTGATTTTCATAATCATTGCTTCGATTTCATCTTCAATATATTCAGGTTACAAATTCTGACTGACACAATAACAAGCTTATTATATGACTATGTATATCTACATTACATATTTCTTATTGGAAAAGCTAAGAATAGGGAGGATCTATAGCATGAAAGATAATGAGAGAAATAAACAGGAGAATACATGTGGGAAAAGATCAAGCAGCTGAAGAATAATATATGGGGAAAATGATGTGAAATTAGAGGAGCAATATATGCCAAACGTTCCGATTTAGTTCGTATGACACCCGTAGTGATAAGTGGTATTTTCTATGATGTTTACTTTGTATTCTATCGCCAAAAGTAGAGAGAGTTTGAAAGGTCTCTGTAATTTTGATGATTCGATGGAGCCTGTAATTGTAGCAGGTTATAGTTACATTTTATGTTCTAATATAGAGAATGAGTGAAAAACTTTTTAGATGTCAAGAATTGATACCTTATATATTATAAAGATCCACATGAAATGTGATGACGTTAATCTCTGTTCTGGGTCAACTTGTTTTGTCGTAATTTATGCAGAAACATTTAATTTTGTTTGATATGAATCTATAAAGAGAGAGCCCAAATTTATATCGTATTTATTTCAATCTTGTATTAACATACCTGATTTTTTTTATATATATGTAGATTTCCCAGGTTTAGGTACAAGATAGAATGCCGCATGGATGACAGGCATGTATCAAATTAGTATTTTTCCCTAAAAGAAGAGAGAGACAGGGGTAAAACATGTTCTTATTAGCTATGAGAGCTTACTATCTATAACATTAGTGATCCAAATAAGATTACATGATCACCAATTTAAATTTAGCACGTTTCAAATGTGGGGATTAGTGCTTGTTCTTTTATAAAAGATATCAACAGCATCCCCTCAGGGTTGTAAAGTATTAAAAAGCCTATCAGAGTTGACCGGTAATGTTGTGTTTTAAGCTGTATAGCTATTCTGATTCCTTTTATTTGAAAGCGAGCTTAATTTATTATACAATATTAATAGGTTCCTATGTATTCGCCTTACCTGGGTGACGATGTTTAAGTAGATAAGCTGTCTCAATTCCGTAGATGACCGATGTGGAGGCAGGCTGGCCAGAAATTATAAACGATAGTGTGTTGTTTGCACAGCGTTAAAATACCGGAACTACACGAAGATAACTCGATACTGGTGTGGAGTACGTGTCGCGTCATGACGTAGAGTGAAACGCTAATCTTATTTATGTATTACGTTTTGAAGGAGTTTCAGTTGTTGGTTCATAGGGCGTCCAGAAGTGATTAGCGTCTACTGACGTTTATGGACGTTGTGGCACGTGACTCTCCATCTCCATTGTGTGAGCCCAGTGATACTAGACAGTCAACCTATTGATGTTTACATCTAGTTTTTAAGTCAAATAAACAAAGTTTTTTTTACTGAATACTATATTCATGATCTATGTATAGAAGAAAAAAAAAGATTATGTTATATATTTTTGTTTAATGGAGGCTGTCTAAAACAAGACTTTCAGTACATTTTGTTTATTATTATTCATTATCTATATGAATAAGTGGCTGGCCTGAAACGAGCTTGTTAATTCATACAGAATGGCAGACGGGCAATCTATGTGAGATGGTAAAAAAATAAATTTCGATGGGCAAAGTATCAAATGATGGCGTTCTCCCAAGGTAGATCACTGTTCAGCCCATTGCGGAAGGTGTCTAGTGAAAAAATCCAAAATACCTCCCGTTTTTTGCGAACTTGTGTTCCACCTTTGTCTTATTGTATTTTGATTTTTTCTAAAATGCGCCAACGGATCTCTTCTGATTTATGCTGTGAATCTAGGAAATGTTTCACTAAAGGGGCCATTAGTTTTTTTGTTTTTATCGCTGAGCGGTGTTCAGCTGTTCTAGTGTGTATTGCTCTGGAGATTTCCCCTACATAGACAAGTTGACATGGGCAGAGAATTAAGTAAATCATGTTCTGTGTTTTGCAATTCCACATGTGAGTTGCCTGGATTTTAAATCCATTATGGATCAATATTTCTCCAGGTATTATGGAATCGCAAGATTTGCATTTTGTACATCTAGTTGTTCCTTTGATAGGAAAGTCACCATTGATGGATTTCTGAATGAATGGTTGATTAAGGTTATGACTATCAAATCTAGAATGTACCATAATGTCTTTTAGATTTTTATTTCTGCGATAAGCATATAGGGGTTTCTCCAGTTTTTTGTTTTTGTCCGGATCACAATTTAGAATGTGCCAATTGGTATTGATGATATGTTTCACTTTAGTGTTTAATGTCGAATGTTTTGTAATACATACAAGTTGTTTTTGTTCAGGTCGTTTCTTTGTTCTTAGTAGGTGATCCCTATCGTAAAATCTGGCTCGTTTGTTGGACTCTCTAATGAGTCTGTGAGGATATCCTCTTTCTAGAAATTTTCTTTTCATATCCACTGCTTGTTTGTCAAAATCAGATTAGAGCAATTGCGTCTAACTCTCAAAAACTGGGAAAAGGGAATACTTTGTTTTTGACTTCTGGGATGGAAACTTTTAAAATGTAGCAACGTATTTCTGGCAGTAGGTTTTACATGTAAGTCCACTTCTAAGTTGCCAGATCGATTTCTGATTACAATGTCTAGAAATTCAACTTCTACGGTATTGCTATGGGCAGTAAACCGCAAATTTGGGTCTGTAGGGTTGAGCCATTGTAAGAATTCCGATAACGTGTCTTCTCCACCGGTCCAGACAAAAAAGATGTCATCAATGTATCTGGACCAGTTGGAGACAGATTCGAAAAAGGGGGCAATTTCATTATGGATGAACTTATTTTCCCAAAATGCCATATAGATATTGGCTATTGAAGGTGCCACAGAAGCGCCCATACTGACGCCTTTCACTTGGCGAAAAAGATAATCGCTAAATGTAAAGATGATTTCTGTCAGAATTATTTGTAGACATTCTATTAAAAACAATTTGGAGCATGGTATTGTGAATTTATCTATAAACCATTTTGTCGCTTCAATGGCTTCCTGCTGAGGAATGTTGTTGTACAGTGACTCTATATCTAGAGTTACTAGTACATCATTGTTAGAATTAAATGGTAGATGTTCTATTTTGTTTATCATGTCTCTAGTATCTTGAATGTATGACATGATTTTCGGGATATATGGTCTTATTAGATTGTCTACAAATTTGGACAGTGGTTCAGGTTGAAACTATAGGTCTGTAGGGAGGATTGCCAATGCTTTTATGGATTTTGGGAACACCATAGATACATGCGGTTTTTCCTTTGGAGTAATTAAGGTAGTTATACTCTTTAGTTGTGATATATCTTTCATTTAGTGCAAATTTCATTAGGGTCAAAATCCTTTTCTCTATTCTAGATATGGGATTGATTTTATTGCTACAGTAAAATGATTGATTGTCTAGCATTCTTAACATATTTTGCTCATAATCTTCTGTATTTAAAACTACAATCCCTCCTCCTTTATCGCAACATTTGATTGTTAATGCTTTTTTATTTGTAATATTTTTCATCGCTGAAAATTCTTCTCTATCTAAATTGTATATGGGTTTAGGTATAAATCTTACATTTCACTCCAGCTGTTTCAGAACTACATTCTCAAATGTTGATACTTCTGGTCCTACTTGTTCTAGTGTAGGTGTGAAAGTTGAAGGTAAAGATAGTGTATTTGTTGTGGGGATTTCACTTTCTGTTTCTTCATTTAGGTGAAAAAATTTCTTCCGTCTATTTTTGCGAAAAAAAGAAAATATGTCTTGATACAGTTCAAATTTGTTAACAAAGGAATGTGGTACGTATGATAAACCTTTGGCTAAAAGGTTCATACTGGGAGGGTCTAATTGGTGGGATGACAAATTAAAAATGGGTATTATACTCCGTGTTTCCAATATTGTCGATTCCTCGTCTCTGACAGATATTGAGGATCTGGTTGATGATGCGGTCCCTGATAGTTTCCTCTGGACTGAGGTTGAGTTTGAAACCTGCATCTCTGTCTTCCTCTGCGGGTCCCTTGATGGCCTAAAAAAGACGGATGAGAGTTTTTATTGGAATTGAACGAATTGTATGTGTCACTAGATCCATATTGGTGTGGAACACTTTCACTGTCTGAATCAGACGTATCATCACCTTCTGATGTTTGGCAGTTTGATCATTTATATATTGATTTTGCTTGTAAAAATCTTCATGTAAATATGGATATTTTCTTTCTAACGTGCAATATATTTTATCTTTAGATAACTTATCTAATTTTCTCTTATTTAAATATTCTGTAAAAGAAGCTAATTCTTTATTTGACTCCTCTAGTTTTTTTGTAGCCTCTTCTACACTATTATTCTTTTTAATGTTGTCTTCTAATTCATTCAATTCTATTTTAAGTCCTGCTGCTAATTATTTGGCGGTTTCAATTATCAATATCATCAGATCTCTTCAGCACCTGTTGGCAATCATGCTCCATTTATCTAGGAATTCTTTATATTGGACGAATAGCCCTGGGATGTTACGTACACGTAAGCCTTGAGGTATTATGCCAGCTTTTAAATATTCTAGCACAAATTCGCCGTGCGCTTCCATTCTTTTTAGATTATTTTTGAGATCTAACAATTTATTGATGTTGTCATTGGTGTAAATATTCGATTTAGAACTGTTGCCAAAAGAATTGCTAGTCCCTACAAGTATCGCAAACTCTTCGTCAGAAAATCCAAAGGTTTTTAGTGGGGCCATAATGTTAAAAGATAAAAAAGTAAAAATAGGGGGGACAGTGAGGGAAAGAGGAAGAGATAGAAGTGATAGTATTTATACCAAATAGTTCTGGTAACTCCATGAGGTGTATTGGGTCAAAGGGATCTTGTGATGTTTCAGGAGTACATATCAACTCGGATTCACCTATTCCCTGTAGTGTGTGCAGGGTGTCAATATCTTCTATAGCTGGAGAGGACCTGTATGCGGTATTCAACACAGGGATCGATTGCTGTGTTTGTCTTTTACGTAGTGTATTGTTGCGCTACTAATTTGACACACCTAAACCCAGCACTCCCGAGAGGAGGCAAATGCACTGCTGCACCTTTAAATAACACATGTAAAACAGCCCTCCCAAAAGACGAGGTGATAAAAAAAGACCCAGCACTCTCTTAAGGCGAGGCATCAAAACAAATTCAGGTTAATTTAAAGTGACACACACATATTTATTGATTCAATACTTTGATAAAGGAAGGCAAAATATATTGGTTAATGCACAATCCCAAATATCAAGTAATTTAAGCACAAAATCAGAATACCATGTAGCATATATACATGTAGCAGAGAAACGTAGAAATTATATACACAAAGTAAGTAGCACCTCACTGATCGTTCACTTGACATCCTTGCCAACTGCAGCTGGGGAGCCCGTTGACAGCCAGGCAAGACTCACGATTGGGACTCAAATCCAGATTCTTCTTGTGACGGCACATCTACCCCACAAGTGAGCTCCAATCCACCTGTCAACATTCTCTGCCTTTAATATATTTTACTCAACGTGAGGCGAAGGTTCTAGAAATCTCGCCCTCTTTCTTCTGTTATGAAAAACCGAGCTGGCTGTACTGGTCTGTGTCAAGGTCAAGATACAAGCTGGCCAGGCTCCTGTGTTTTAACTCCGAGACCCAGGTGTACATTCCACACATTTCCTGAAAGGTACCAAGTACTCATCCCACGCTACATGTTCCAGTTCACTCTGATCGGTGAGGAGTGAAAACAAGTGAAGAGCAAAAACATCCCATCCCCACTTTGCAGATACGTGCAAGCACAGAAAATTGAGTATGTTATACAAGATGGAGTCAGCACAGAAAATGTAGTCAATTATGCAAAATGGAGCCACTGGTCAATATATCATTCTTAATGCATTACATGTATGTACTTTGTGGCAGTGCTCGAAAAGGAGAAATAGAAGTGTGGGTACTCTGGACTAGAGTACCTGCTTGTTTCTGAGAAGTGCAGGTACTCTCAAATTAAAAGTATTACGTTTTTCTCGAAAAGTGCAGGTACACTCCTTCTCAAAATAAAAAAGTGCCGGTACTCAGTACCAGACAGTACTGGCCCATTTAAAGCACTGCTTTGTACAGCTTATATTTCCATGCAAATTTATACAAATCAATAGGTGTTTGATCATAATCAAGTGACATTTCCTACAGAGAGAGGCATTCTGGAATGGCATTACGCCCGATAATAGGAGAAGTATCAGGAACCTTAATTTGGACCGAGACGGACTCATCGATTATATACTCTTAATACGCCCTGAGGAAGCCCCAGGCCGGATGGCCATGTGAAGGGGTGAAACACGTGTTGGCTGTTCTTTCACTCACTCTCACAGATAGAGTTTCAACACTATTATAAATACCTTACAAAATGATCCACTGTCTGATTGGAATTTTTCCATAAATAATACAGGAAACAAATCTTGCCCTGACAATCCTGTTGAACCTTGTTTCTGAGAAGTGCAGGTGCTCTCCAATTAAAAGTATTACATTTTTCTCGAAAAGAGCAGGTACTCTCCCTCTCAAAATAAAAAAGTGCCGGTACTCAGTACCAGACAGTACCGGCCAATTTAAAGCACTGCTTTGTACAGCTTATATTTCCGTGCAAATTTATACAAATCAATGGGTGTTTGAGCATAATCAAGCGGCATTTCTGGACAGAATGACAAACCTAGTGTTAAAACATCTTCCACAATTATAGAAATCTTTCTATCTGAAAGATTGATTACCGTTAGTTGTTGATTCTTGTCCACCACTACTTCTTCTTTTCTCCCTGGCCTCTTGTTCCCGTATCAGCATTGCTGTTCTTTTCTCTGTTGTCGTCTGCTTTGGCTTTTCCCTTGACTCCTCTTCTGCCTCGGCCCCTTCCTCTTACTTTCTCATGGAAGGAGTGTTCATTGTCCCTTTGAAGTACAATACAATACAATACATATGAATTATATAAAATTATATTATATGTAAAGTCCCTGCATATTTGAACTCTTTTCTAAAACACAATGCTGGCAATGATTAAGGCATTCGCCAAAACGCATCTGCCAGGTGTTTTAAGTACTTATCTGTCTGAATGGTGTCAATTAAACCTTACCTGCAATTGTCCAAAAGCATGTGTCGGACCCGTTCTTGGATAAGAGGCGGGATTAGTGGTGGATATATATATATATATATATATATATATATATATATATATATATATATATATATATATATATATATATATATATATATATATATATATATATATTATCTACTGCCGGTCGCCAGTAGATAGTTATAGTTAGGACCGTGTTTCCATAGGAAATCCTCAACATTCTATTTGGAATAACTTTGTCGCCGATTGACGAATCCTCGCAAAATTCTCAAAATAGGTGGGGCGCTCCGCTCCGCTGCTACCCTGAAAGTCTCGGGGGGATTCGTCAAGCGGGGGCTGAGAAAAAGGGGGGGTCCCAAAACGCATTTTCCCCATGCATTTTTCCATAGGACCTTTAGTCCGAGCTACAGCCCGAACGGCTGAACAGAATTACTTGAAATTTGGCAGAGAGGTAGCCCTCAGGTCAGGGATGTGCCTTTTGAAGGTCTCGTGTAAATCTGTTCAGTATTTCCTGAGAAAATAGCATTTAAATCAATATATATATCTATGGGCGCGCTCCGAGCGTGTACCGTAAGCTTACCGTACGCGCACGCCGCCGTGCACGAGCGCGATTCTGATTGGTTGTTAGATCTCAGTAAACATTTGAATCGGTCGAAACCAGGAAGTGTTTGCCGCCATTTTGTCTCTCGCAGTCTGAGGGGGTGAAAAACAAAGGTGGAGAACGTGAAAAGGGGGCAGGGTGGACAGTTCCTGACCCCCTAGCCTTTGTCAGGGGGTCCAAGAAGGACCCCCAAGGGCAAAAATTAATTTACATTTTTTTTCGAAAAATCGCCGAATGCGCGTAGCGTACGCGCACGGCATAAACGGAGAAATTCCGCAAGGAGAAATTCCGCGAACTCCGCGTAACTATTCCGCGATTACGCGTACCGTACGCGCACGGCAAAAAAAAAATTTCAAAAAGGAAAGCTTAAAAAAAAATAAAAAAAATTGTGAGGTAAGGTTGGCTCTTAAAAGAGCCGTTGGGTTAATACAGGGATGGAGGAAAGAAAGAATGGGAATATTATGAGCGTCTACAAACGTACTGGTCTATCTTATTGTTAATAAGGGAAACACTGGTCTCCCAAAAACAATAAGACCACAACACGTTGTACACCTCATTGAAACCCTCCGAAATCGAGGGTTAATGTCCAGAGGAGCAGAAGAAGGTGATGCTCCCACCTCAGAGGAAGGGCTCAGCTGAGCTGCCGATGATGTACTCGGCTGAGCTTCTGAGGTTGGGCTCTGGTGACTTACTGAAGAGTTTTCTCCAGTATGTCCAGCAAAGGTCCTGGGATGTTTATCCCTAAGGTGTCTCATCATAGAGTGATTTCCAAAGGAATACTTCTTCCTTGGATTTCCTCTAGATAAAACACGGTCACAAAGTGTGCAAGTGACCAATGGAGCATTGACCTTTTTCTGCCCCTCTGGAAAAGTAAAATACTCCCACACAAAAGAATCCTTTTGTTTCCTCCTTCTCTGTCTGATGATGGTGCTGCTAGGCTCACTCTCAGAAGAGGTCTGCTGCTCTGCCATTGTATCTCAATGTCAATTCAGCTCCTTCTCCTAGGGGATCTCAAGCAGTAATGAGGGGAATGGGTGTGGTGTGGGAAGTTTCTGGAACTGAAAGTAGTTTCAACCAATGAAAAGTGTTCTTTGTGGATCACATGACCTACCGTGCGCGCTCCGTAAGCTTACGGTACGCGCTCGTAAACAAGTACGCATGCGCAAATGTGATGCTTACGAAGCGCTTACGGAGCGTGTACGTAAGACGCACTCGCGCATGCGCATTACACGCCCCTGCGTAACCGCGACGTTGCTTCCGCGCAACGCGCATGCGTGTACGCGTACGTCACGTACGTATCACGTAAGCGCACTGTACTTATGACGTACGGAGCGCGTAGCATCAGCTTACCGTACGCGCATCGTATCACGTAAGCGCACCGTACTTATGATGTACGGAGCGCGTAGCGTCAGCTTACCGTACGCGCACGGAAAAAAATGCATAAAAAAAAAAAATTACCATTCCATAATGCAGGATATAGTACATATATTATTTTATACATAGGTTTACCAAAAATCTCAAAAAAAAATTTGCATTTAAAAAACCGTACAAATTCACTGAAAAAACCATAGGTTTCACACACGTTATAGTTAGGAATTAGCATTTAAAAAACCTTGCAAATTCACTGAAAAAACCATAGGTTTCACACATGTTATAGTTAGCTGGACATTTCACTTGTAAAAAACCAATGAAATTCCCCCGTTATAGTTAGTGCAGGCAACTATAACTCACGCGACCGCAATCCTCTGTTGATGCTAATACTGTATCTTTAGCTATACATATATTACAAATATTTATTTTTCATAAAGACACATATGTCATCAATGATGTAATATCTGACATCATCAGCAGAGGATTGCGGTCGCGTGAGTTATAGTTGCCTGCACTAACTATAACGGGGGAATTCCATTGGTTTTTTACGAGTGAAATGTCCAGCTAACTATAACATGTGTGAAACCTATGGTATTTTAAGTGAAATTGCAAGGTTTTTTAAATGCTAATTCGTAACTATAACGTGTGTGAAACCTATGGTTTTTTCAGTGAATATATATATACATATATATATATTCACTGAAAAAACCATAGGTTTCACACATGTTATAGTTAGCGGAAATTTTACTGATAAAAAACCAATGAAATTCCCCCGTTATAGTTAGTGCAGGCAACTATAACTCACGCGACCGCAATCCTCTGCTGATGCTAATACTGTATTTAGACACTTATTTGCCCATGTCTTCTTCCATACATTTTTAGCTATACATATATTACAAATATTTTTTTTTCATAAAGACACATATGTCATCAGCAGAAGATTGCGGTCGCGTGAGTTATAGTTGCCTGCACTAACTATAACGGGGGAATTTCATTGGTTTTTTATCAGTAAAATTTCCGCTAACTATAACATGTGTGAAACCTATGGTTTTTTCAGTGAATTTGCAAGGTTTTTTAAATGCTAATTCCTAACTATAACATGTGTGAAACCTATGGTTTTTTCAGTGAATTTGTACGGTTTTTTAAATGCTAAGTTACTTTACGCCATTCGTGGCGTGCGCGCCCACTTAACGCAGTTCGTTCCGTGCGCGCACGGTGCGCTTTGCGCACCGCGCGCCCACTTTACGCAGTTAGTGGCGTGCACGCACGGTGGGCACGCGGTGCGCGTAGATGGGCCATGTACTTACTTGTAGGTACCAAAAAACAAACAATAAACACAAGGGCTCTTTTTAGAGCCACCTTATATCTAAACACTTAAATGCGTTTTTTTTAAAATTTGTTTTATTAAGTTTTTTTCCGGGTGCGCGCTGGGTGCGCGCACTCGGCGATATTTTTTAACAAAATATTAATCTTTTTTTTTGCCCTACAAGGTCCTACTTTGACCCCCTTACAATGCCTACTGGGTCTATTTCTACCCACTCTGCCCCCTTTTCAAGTTCTCCCCCTTTGTTTATCACCCCCTCTTTATGCGATAGACAAAATGGCGGCCGCCGCTTCCTGATTTCCACCGATTCGAATGTTTACTAAGATCTAACAACCAATCAGAATTGCGCTCGCGCACGGCGAGGTGCGCGCACCCAGCGCGCACGGAGCGCGCTTAGATATATATATATTGATTTAAAGGCTATTTTCTCAGAATCTACTGAACAGATTTACACCAAACCTACAAAAGGCACTTCCTTGACCTGGGGACTACCTCTCTGCCAAATTTCAAGTAACTCTGTTCAGCCGTTCGGGCTGTAGCCCTGTCTAAAGGTCCTATGGAAAAATGCATGGGGAAAACGCGTTTTGGGACCCCCCTTTTTTCTCAGCCCCCGCTTGACGAATCCCCCCCGAGACTTTCAGGGTAGGAGCGGAGCGTAGCGCCCCACCTATTTTGAAAAATTCGCGAGGATTCGTCGACCGGCGCCAAAGTTATTCAAAATAGAATGTTGAGGTTTTCCTATGGAAAAGGGGTCCTAACTATAACTACCTACGCAGGTTTTTCACCGTGCGCGTACCGTGCGCGCACGGTACGCTTCGCGCACCGTGCGTGCTCTGTGGGCGCGCGGTACGCTTCGCGCGCCGTGCGCCCACGTTACGCCGATCGCGTAATTTTCACGTTTCTACCGTGCTCGCACGGTAAGCGCACTCCGCGATTTTTCGTAAAAATATTAAAAACATTTATGGCCCTTGGGGGTCCTTTGGGGACCCCCTGAGAATGGCTAGGAGGTCAGGAACTGTCCACCCTGCCCCCTTTTCATGTTCTCCACCTTTATTTTTCACCTCCCTCGGACTGCGAGAGACAAAATGGCGGCCGACACTTCCTGGTTTCGACCGATTCGAATGTTTACTAAGATCTAACAACCAATCAGAATTGCGCTCGTGCACGGCAGGGTGCGCTTACCGTACGCGCACGGTGCGCGCCTATAGATATATATATGCTTTTAAATGCTATTTTCTCAGAAAATACTGAACAGATTTACACCAGACCTGCAAAAGGCACATCCCTGACCTGAGGACTACCTCTCTGACGAATTTCAAGGTTTTCTGTTCAGCCGTTCGGGCTGTAGCACGGACTAAAGGTCCTATGGGAAAATGCATGGAGACACGCGTTTGGGGACCCCCCCTTTTTCTCAGCCCCCGCTTGACGAATCCCCCCGAGACTTTCAGGGAAGGAGCGGAGCGGAGCGCCCCACCTATTTTGAAAATTTCGCGAGGATTCGTCAATCGACGCAAAAGTTATTCCAAATAGAATGTTGCGGATTTCCTATGGAAACACGGTCCTAACTATAACTATCTACTGGCGACCGCCAGTAGATAATATATATATATATATATATGTATACACACACACTTTATTTTTCAATAGATTATTATGGTACTGCCGCTTGTACTCATAAATAAAGGCTTGCCACCTTTGGTTCTGTGTGCGAGTGCAGCTCAATTTTCTGGGACAAGGCAAAGGAGCATACATTTTTGGCGGTGGTCCGGCCGTCGAGCAGCACCACCCTGTGAAGAGAGGGGGCCACACGGCAGGATATATGCCAAGCCGTTGCTGTGGAGCACAGACCAGGGATTAAAGCGGACACTGTGGGCGGTGGCCCATCTGTGGGCTTGAAAGGGACAGAACATTTGTGCACCATCAGTGGTTTAATTTACCGGGACTGCAAGTCCCAGAATGCCTTGGGACATTTGACCCGCCCATCTGGGGGCGTGATAATGGCATGTTGGGACCGGAACCGGAGCACTCCTGCAGACGCGATTGCCTCTGAAGAAGAGGGACACACCCTCGAAACGCGTCAGGCAGGTCGCGTCTATGGCTGTCTGATTGAAATTGCTTGCAGCATGCCGCTTGTACTCTTAAATAAAGGCTTGCCACCTTTGGTTCTGTGTGCGAGTGCAGCTCAATTTTCTGGGACAAGGCAAAGGAGCATACATATATATATATATATATATATATATATATATATATATATATATATATATATATATATATATATATATATACACACACTTTATTTTTCAATAGATTATTATGGTACTGTTTAATCACAACATATATTTAGCCAAGGATTAATGAACTGTTACGGCATCTTCTTTGGTTTGTGAAACTTGCTTTAATCATAAGCATAATATGATTAATTAGACAGGATTACCTAAAGCATTGTCATTGCCATTCGTTCCATTTGTAGTACAACTTATGAGCCATGCTAAGTGGTTGACATCACAAGTGTTTTATATAATTTTTAAATGACTATGGTGATTTAGAACTTCAAATTCTCTAAAGAGCATAATTACTGCTAGCCAGTGGGGTGTTGAATTAGTACATCTGTGCAGTGATAGAAGAAATCAAAAAGTTGGGTATGCTGAATAGGGTAAGATTAGTCCTTTTGACGAGCTTTGACCAGTCAGCCAATCTGGCGTTTATAGGCTCTGTTGTCTATCATTCAAACTTCTACATCTAAGAAGTCCTGACCGCAGATCTGTTTTATTCTGACAGTACTGGTCACATTTTAAAAAGCGCACAATATTGGTAGATATTCAAAGATTTGGACAACTACAGACGATGTTTGCCGCCATGGTCCCTGTACAAGTGGATGAGCAGACTCACAAGCTGGTAACAGCCAGGGCATTACTGAATGCACGGACCGGTCACTGAATCAGAGTTCGCAGTGTGGGGCTGCTGACTTGCACTGTTCGTGGGATCTTTACAGACTGCGGGACTTCAGTTACCAGCATCCTTTGCACTTACTGCCCACAGAGATGGAAGAACAATGACTGTGATTGGACTTTCATGTACCAATAAGGAAATAACGAACAGTATGTAAAGTTCCTGCATATTTGAACTCGTTTCTACAACACAATGCTGGCAATGATTAAGGCATTCACCGAAACGCGTCTGCCAGGTGTTTTAAGTACTCATCTGTCTGAATGGTGTCAATTAAACCTTTCCTGCAACTGTCCAAAAGCATGTGTCGGACCCGTTCTTGGATAAGAGGCGGGATTGGTGGTGGATGTTTGTGCAGTAGTTGACGTTGCATGATCGGCACGCCTCTCGACTGGTGCTCCGCTTAAGGTCGACAACTCCTTTGGTGTGTGGTGCTGAATGCACAAAGAGGCGCCCCCTCGCCCAAGACAGCGTTCCTGGTATTGAGGAGAGAGCAGCAGATTACTGCTGATTTGGACAACTACAGACGATGTTTGCCACCATGGTCCCTGTACAAGTGGATGAGCAGACTCACAAGCTGGCAACAGCCAGGGCATTACTGAATGCACGGACCGGTCACTGAAGCAGAGTTCGCGGTGTGGGACTGCTGACTTGCACTGTTCGTGGGACCTTTACAGACTGCGGGACTTCAGTTACCAGCATCCTTTGCGCTTACTGCCCACAGAGATGGAAGAACAATGACTGTGATTGTACTTTCATGTACCAATAAGGACATAACGAACAGTATGTAAAGTTCCTGCATATTTGAACTCTTTTCTAAAACACAATGCTGGCAATGATTAAGGCATTCGCCGAAACGCGTCTGCCAGGTGTTTTAAGTACTTCACTGTCTGAATGGTGTCAATTAAACCTTACCTGCAATTGTCCAAAAGCATGTGTCGGACCCGTTCTTAGATAAGAGGCGGGATTGGTCGTGGATATATATATATATATATATATATATATATATAAATTCACTGAAAAAACCATAGGTTTCAGGGGCGTTATAGTTAGCTGGACTTTTCACTCGTACAAAACCATTGAAATCCCCCCGTTATAGTTAGTTCAGCTAACTATAACTCGCACGCCCGCAATGCACTGCTGATGACGTCACATATTACATCACTCATGACATGGTCAGTGACATCACTCATGACATCCCCCTGCCCACTATGTTCCATGGACCTGCCACTCCTATCTACTCTGAGTATTCTGTTGAGCTGCCACTCCCCTCCCACCTGCCTAGCATTGTCAGATGACTGTAACCTGTCCCTGCCACCTCCACCCTGCCTGTCCACATGCCATGCCCCTATCCCCTTCCTCCTGTCCTCCATGGTCCATTTTACTGCCACACCCTTCTGCCCTCCCTGATCTGTTGTGCTGCAACTGCTCCTCCTGCCTGCCCCGCGTGGTCTATTGTGAGGCCCCTTCCTGTGGTAAATATTTCGTTACCGGTACTATTTTTTATGCGGTAAAGTCTATTAAGAACAACTCAGTAAAATGAGAGGCAGAATCCGTGGTATTAGAGGTTTCAAAAAAGCTTTATTCCTATACAAAGGAATACAATTCGAATTGTAGGCGTTCTATTCCATCACCACGAAAGTTCAGGAAGGAAGGGCATATATTATTGACAGGTAATCATTTTTATAGAAAAGGCATTACAGTGAAACAGATGCAGTAGGCGTATCAACTGATAAGACAAAATAGAATATGCATGCGTAACTAGAATAGGCGTAACTAGAAAACGTCATTATGCATGATGTCACAAGTGGGTGGATCCATAAGAGAATCCTGCAATGTCAGCAGAAATAGTTGGCAGAGGTGCGTGCGCAGCCGCATGACGTGTGATTGACGTGCAACTAGAGGGAGAAAGGGACTTGACATTTAGCTCTACATGTGGAGACAGAAGTCTGGGGTTATGTCAACCTAATCCCAAATCATATCTAATATCCTATGTTTAAAGAACTGTGTTATCCAAAAAGAGAGGTCTCTTAGGATAGAATCTTATTCTATACTGACTATACTGACTGTTAGTGCGTGTACAAGCGTCTAAGTGTCTATACTAGATGCGAGGGGGTAGGAATATTCCATGGTAACAGGGCTATGAATTACTTGCATGAGGACAGCGAGGCCTGGCCCTTTGCACGGTAGCTGGAGGAATGTTTACCTAAACTACTAGACAGGAATGCATCGGATGAGGGGCGGAGGAGATAATCTTGAAGGTGAAATACAGTTTTTGGCAGGCGACGGGCTGGATCAGGCACCGTTAGCCGCGCAGGGAGTGAGACAAAGTTCATGGTCACAGATGCAGGCTCAGACTGGAGCTTTCAGAGGCAGAAGGCAGGAAAAGGCTTGATGACAGAATTCGGGCCTACTCGCCTGAATCTGTAAAATGTGGAAAGTGAACCACATAAAGTCGGTGGCCTTTCATACTTAGGAAAGGAATATCTGACCCATTCATGGTGGATCTGAAAGAGGACATATTGACGGTGGACGTACATATATTTGCGTCTTCAAAAACTGGAGCAGGAGGGAACATACATGTACTTATAGCATATACATGGAGCCGTTGGGGTCTACGATAGGGGACATAACTGATCACAAAATTCATATTTCCTCATTCCCTCCTTGTCCCCTTCGGACCCTTAGGAGATATCGATCTTCATCAATCCATCGATCTGTTCATATAGCATCATTTGTTCTTCTTTCTTCTTCCGGGATCTCGAACGAAAACTTGGATGTGGGATACACGAGGTGGCACACAGACCACAAATCGCTGGCCCACATTGTAAACATAAGCAGCAACTGAATAGTATGAGAAAGCCAATACCTAGGAAGGAGAGCATTCTCCATCCCCAGGCTGACAACACGCCCCAGAACCAACCGGACCAAGTCCAGGTGCCTGGACTCTGGTGTATCTGGCTTACAATCTTATGAAGGCGAGTTATGGCTTTATATACTGACGGCGAATTTTCTGGTATGAAAATGCAACAACTTGATCCGATGACCCTACAAGCTCCGCCCCTATCGGCCAGGATGACGTCAAGGACAAGACGATTTTGAAGCACAACAATCCGTATAGCAGACTGCTCTTCTGTTAAATTGCCTAAGGCGGAAATAGTTTTGTTCACTACTGCTTCAAGGGTTCTGGTTAATCTACGTATCAGTTTACTATTAGTGACTGTACCTATATAGGGAAAGAAACCTTTATTGAAATCTGTGTATTTTTCCCATGCTGTTTCAGTGTAATCAACAATTGGGAGATCTCTCTGCTGTCTATTGTGTACTAAATGGGTATTTCTGTGATAATCATGAGGAGCTAGGAAAACAGGTGGTAGAAGGAATGCTATGTAACAGGTACCATCCCAATCTAAAGGTAGACGTATATATGCGGTCTGGCCACATATAAAGTAGGAATGACGAGAAGCTCTAAATGTAGACTTGCCTTGATCACTGAATTTTATTACAGTGGTGCATTTACTATGGCCCATGTGTATGGAACCATTCTTTCTTATACATAATTCCCCTTTTACTGGGAATACGGACATGGCGGGCAAGATTGGTGTAGCTTCAGATTCAACGTTCAGGATCATGAGGTTAAGTGTAAAATTACCTAATCCATATACTTCATTTTCTAGATCAGTTCCTGTTCTTTTGGGAAGTCCCTTCTTGTTAGGGTAGCAGACTTTAAGCAAAACTAAGTTCAGGTTTCCCCATACCCAGTTGTCTTGATAAACTGCGGAATTTGAATCTAGGGAATTAATCAAACTAAACCATGCTCCACAGGAGCCATTGTGTGTGAACGGATAGGGAAAGAGGGGCAAAACTCCCTTATAGTTCTGATAGGGAGGGAGTCGGCCACATATCCAACAATTTGTGGCATTGCTGGTTTGATGGGAATGATGTAGCATACTAATGAAAGTGTTATTGCGCAGCGCAAATCTATAAGACAATTCATGTGGAGGTAATTCACTAAAAGAATGTTCTGCAGTTATATTATAAGCACCCTTAGGAACAGGATAATACATGTGCAATAGGATGCTGACAATGATGATCAGAAGACTTAGAAAAAACAAAATTAATAATGTTACTGTGCAGTGACTACGAAATGATTTACAATACGCATGCTTCTTGAGCAGCATTTGATTATTTCTTTCTCTATTCCGGTCCAGAGGATACATGTCAGAGACAAATTCAACCGATTCACCTTGGAGAGGACTTAAACAATCAAATTGTCTGACTTACTGGACCTCAATTTTAGGTTATACAGTTCTGGTTTTGTTAATTCAGCCAAGGGGAGCTTTGAGTCTGTTTGTGAGGGAATACAGGGTTGAGTCTCTACGCTGGATGGTAGTCCATAAAATTTCTTGATATGACTCGAGTGCAACCACCCTTTCCTTCCCTCGATTTTCACAGCTGTCCTTGTGGTAAGTAGAACCAACTTCGGTGACTTCCACCTAGGATCCAGTTGGGTCTTTCGATCGAAATTCCTGACCAAAACCAGGTCACCAGGAACCACGTCATGGGGCTTCACCTCAGTATTGTCGGGAAAAAGCTGCGGATACCTGTGAACGACAAGATTGTAGTGCAGACATCAAGGAAGCCAGGTAATCTGTCAGCATATTACAGTCAACATCAGTGATTTTACGAGGTATAGGCGTCCCCCACATATTTGGTGGTCTACCGAAGATCACCTCATACGGGGATAGCCCTGTTCGAGAATGTGCTACCATTCTCATGTAAAAGAGAGCAACTGGTAAGGCTACTATCCAATCGACTCCTTTCTCTCTACATATTTTGGACAATCTAATTTTCAGAGTTTGATTATGGCGTTCCACGAGACCTGCCGCCTCGGGATGTCGGACACAGTGGAATTTCCATTGGTATCCTAATAGAAGGGAAACGTGTTTCATTAGTTCGGATGAGAACGGCTGGCCGTTATCTGAGTAGACAACACGTGGTAAACCGTACCGTGGGAAGAATTCTCGAACTAGCTGTTTGGCAGTAGTCGGGGCAGTGTAATCTGAAACCGGGTATGCTTCTGTCCAACGGGAAAGAGCACAGACAACTACGAGAACATATTTGAATCCTCGACATCGTTCCATCTGGATATAATCCATCTGGAGGACTTCAAAAGCATGATCGGGAGTTTGAAATCCACCCTGTTCTACGGGGATGCTTTTACCTGGATTAAACTGACAACATATCATACAGGTACGAACTTTTTGTTTCGCTGCGGCTCGCAAATGTTTGTTGAACCAAATGTGTTGAATGCTGTCTAGCATAGCTTTTTCTCCTAGGTGCGCTGGACTATGTATTGTGTTAATGATGACTTGGACCATTGAGTCGGGAAGAAACCATATAGATTTTTCCTTCGTCATCCATCCTTGATCTGTTTGGATCCCTCCTAATTCAGTCCATTTCTTTATTTCTTCTGGTGTAGCATGTGTCTGTATGTCAATTACATCAAGGGCGGGATCCTTAACTGTCATGCAATGTGTTGGTGTCAGGACTATTGTCTTTGTCATGTCAGTTGTGAGAGTCTGATTCTGAGCAGTCTGTTTAGCTGTTCTGTCAGCTAGGTGAGAAATGATATCGGTAATGAGGGGTCCGTGTTGGATGTGGGCACCGTGAGAAGTTAAATAACCTCTCTCTCGCCACAGTACGCCGAAGTCATGGACGACTTCGAATGCATAACGTGAATCTGTGTATATGTTGACTTTTTTATTTGTGGCTTGAATACAGGCTTGTGTCAGAGCGATGAGCTCTGCTGCTTGAGCTGACAAAGTGTTAATACAATTTGTTTCAATGACTTCAGTGTCTGTTGTGACTGCGTAAGCGGCCACTAACTCTCCTGTACTTGTTCTCATACATGACCCATCTACATATAATGTCAAGTCTGGATCCGTCAAAGGGATATAAGTCAAGTCTTGTCTGGGTTTCGTCGTGATAGTAATGACTTCGACACAATCATGTGCCAATGGATCTGTTCCACCTACTGGTAACAGTGTGGCAGGATTTAACGTATTACAACGTCTGATTTCTATGTGTGGCTGAAACAATGTCAATTCGTAACCGGTGAGTCTCGCTATAGTCAAGTGTTGTGTTTGTGTGCGGTTCAAGAGAACCTCTACTGCGTGTGGTACTTGTACTGTCAATTGATGTCCTAACACTATGGCATCGCTTTGTCTGATTGCTAAAGCTGTTGCTGCCACTGATTTCAGGCACGCTGGAAGTGCCTGAGCTACTGGATCTAATGTACTAGAGAAATAAGCACATGGTTTGTGTGATCCTGCTTGTTCCTGAGTGAGTACTGACAAAGCAGTACCTTCGCGTTCTGTAACAAAGAGTGTAAACTGTTTATTGTAACATGGTGTTGCTAGGACAGGTGCTTGGCATAAAGCTTTCTTTAAGCTTTCAAAGGCATGTGTATGTTCTGGAGTCCAAGGGAGGACAGTCGATGTGGCTGCCTCCTGTGTTGTCAACTGGATGAGTGGTTTTGCTAGAAATGCATATTGAGGGATCCACTGCCTACAGTATGAAGTGAGGCCTATAAAAGCCCGCACCTCCTTTTGTGTCTTGGGTGGTGGCATGTTAGCAATTAACTGGATGCGATCGGGTGTAAGCTGCCTTCCCTCCTTGGACAGCGAGTGCCCAAGATAAACAATTCGCGGGACACAGAATTGCAGCTTAGAAGGGGACACCTTGTGCCCCTTGTCGGCCAGAAATTTTAAAACCGTCAGTGACGCTTTTTCACATTCAGGTTCGCTTCGGGCGGTGATCAGCAGATCATCGACATATTGAAGCAAGGCAGTGTTAACTGGCATGTGGATACTGTCAAGTTCTCGTTTCAGTGCTTGGCTATAGATGCTGGGGCTTTCTGTAAATCCTTGAGGTGCGCGTGTGAATTTAAAACTTCGTCCATTTAAACTAAAACCGAATAAATATTGACTTTCTGGATCAATTGGGACACTAAAGAAAGCATTCTTGAGATCAATTACAGTGAAAAATGTTGCTTCTGAGTCAATGACTGTCAATAATGAAGAGATGTCTGGGACCACGGGGTATTGTGGTACAATGCATTTATTTAATTCGCGCAGATCAATAACTAATCGGTATACTGGCGGAGCTTTTGGATCCGTTCTTTTAAGAATCGGAATTATCGGGGAATTACATACATTGGAGTCGGTTTCGACAACCACTCCTTGTGCAATGAGCTCGTCAATGATTTGCAGTAAAGCCACTACAGCATCTGGTGGTAACTTGTATTGTCGCATTCGTGGTAGTACCACTCCTGTCTTTAGTGTGACTCGATATGGTGTAATGTTCATGCAACCAACATCAGTGGGGCCTTGTGCCCATAAATGTGTAGGTAAATTCTGCAGTCGGTGATCCATGTCTCTGGACACGTAGTGACCTTTAAAGTCACGTAAAAATAGTCGTACTCCTTCCGGAGAACAACATATTATGGCTCCTAGAGCTTTCAATGTTTTTATACCTAACAAGTTTTCTGGACATGATTTAGTAAGCAATAAATCTGTAGTACGTGTCAATGGACCGACTGTAAGTGGAAGAGGTTGTGTTACGTCATTTATTATAGGTTTTCCTGAGAATCCAAGAGAAATATTTTGTGAGCCTGAGAGGGGTGCCCCTGGAACTTCACTGCGTCTTATAGTTGTTCTGCTTGCCCCTGTATCAAGTAAAAACTTTCTGTCTTCCCCTAATAGTTCACTATGTACATAAGGTCCCTCTTGGTCTACTGGAACCTCTATAAGGGGTAAGCCAACTTCCCTCTCTAGGCTATCTCATGAGTATCGCTGATAATCGGGATAATCTGTTTGTGCGTACTGATACATCGGTTGTGTTGTTGCTTGTGTTGCAGCAATAGGCTGCGCTTGTGGTGGTGCTACGATCTGTTGTGGAGCTGCCTGTTGCGGAGCTAATTGTTGCGGAGCTAACCTATGTTGTGCATTCTGAGGGATTTGTTGTTGATTCTGATCCTGTCTAGGTGGACGTGATCTCTCATGTGTTCTACCTGTGGCAATATTATGTTTCAGGACTGGACAATCATGTATATAATGACCTGGTTGTTTACAATAGTTGCATGTCCCTTTCGCAGGACCTGCGGAATCACCCTTTTGATGACCATCGGCTGGAACTGACTGTGCAACAAGCATTTTCATTTTTGTATCTTTCATACGTCTTTGTTCGTGTTCTTGTTCTTCTCTAATTCTATTGTGGTGATATTGTAACATCTGTAGCATCTGTGATGGGGTATTACCTTGCCAGGTACTTTCAAATTTCAATACTCTATTCTTGACTTGTAGCAGAGAATTTTCAACTAATTTTGTCACAAACAGATGTGGATATGACTCACTACTGGCTTTTATGCCACTATTTATACTAAAACATTTTTCAAATCGGGAATAGAAATCACTAGTGTCTTCATCTGGTTTTTGTTTACAGGCTGAGATTGCACCCCAGTCTTCCTTTTTCGTAGTTAATAAACGTGGCAGTACCTGTATTAGTAATCCTGCTAGTGCTGTAGTCTTTTCCCCAAGCCCTGCTCCTGCAGCTCGGGCCTTTTCTTCGTTTTCTAATGCTGTCCAATCTATCTTTTGGTCTCCCACCTCCCATTCTTTTTCTTTGAGTTTCTCATAAACACCGGCAGGTAATAGGACCTTTAATATTTTCATAATGTCGGGGTAGGTATACTCTCCCATGAGTAACATGTCTTTTATCTCACGGTGGAAACCTGCTGGGTCCTTGTCATGGCTGGGTACTACTTTCTTCATTTCTAATAATTCCAGTTTAGTTATAGGCGTGTACACAAACACGCGTGTAAAATTATCACCGGCACCTCTAATTGGGTGCACTTCGCGTAACGGATTCTGTCTATCTATGTGATACATCTTTCTTCCCATAATGGGAACTGAAACGTGTTCTGGGCATACGAAATTTAAATATTGGTTTCGGGATTCTAGAATTTCCTTAATCAAATCAGTACCTGACCCTCTCCATATATTCGTGAGTAGTTCTGTCAATATGTCAGGTAAGGGTCCTGGATCGGAGTGTTGGTTTTTATATAATATAAGGAGGTGTTGAATCATGTATATACTAGCTAAACGCTGTTCATATGGGTCTAGATTCAGAAACGTGTGTGCAAGTACATCGTCATTGTATTCGCCGGGACTGTCAGCCCATTGTACTGCGGACCTGGCTAATTCTTGTTCGTCCATGGAATCGAGCACGTGGTATCCCCTTCGATCTCGGAGTAACTTATCAGCGGCTTGGAATAAGTGTTCAGGGGATTTCGTATTTAGCATAGGGTTTGGAAGATGTCTATTACATTCTGGACGTATTGGACGTATTGGGTCGTTAAAACCTCTGGTATTATTATGGGATCTTCCTCTACCTACATAAGCTATTGTATCTACTTGGTCTGATTCTTGCTCCTCCTCCTCTCTGTTTAGGTCAGCGGCGTCTATCTCTAATCTTTCTTCGTGTATTCGTTCTACTTCTTTGCGGATCTTTCGGTACATAGCTACTATACATAACTGTTTATCATGTCTCCCTTCTGATATATTCTGGCCCCAAGTGACAAGTTTTTGCATTTCTTCCGGATTTACCCCAGGCCGGTCTTGATTTCTGATTACACAGTTTATGAGGAAACGTAACAGTTGTCCCTGTACCTCCGCTTTCTGGTACTCCATGGCTCTGCTAATACTTTCAGGACCTCGTCCTGACTGGACAAAGTGATATATATTTTCTAAATGTGTAGCCATTCCTGGTAGCTTCGTTAAATATATTGCAGCTCGTCGAATACGTAATGATGACAGCAGCATTTCGTCCCGTTTACCGGGTACAGGATCATATCTACAATCTACTAGAAGTTCCTTGAGCATGTCGGGAGTTGCTAATTTGGGCGTACGTTGGTGTGCTAATTCTCTAAGGGAAAATTTATTTCCTCTGGGTGGCGTAGAAAAAATGTCTGTCGTACCTCCTGTAGCACCGTCTGGGGTGCTGGACGTGAAAGGATTTGTTGAAGGTGAGACAGCAACCGTCGTTGCGGGAAAAGCGGTAGAAACAGATGTGCTTGTCGGAATGTGTGTCGGAGCTTGTTGTTGTGGAGGTACAGACGGAGAATCTTGGCGATGAGCATCATCGGTAAGCGGTCTATGTGGTGCGGTATTTGCATACTCGGGAGCTGCGTCATCTAAATAAGAGGAAAGGAAAACATCTTCTGCGGTTCTGGGATGCCCCTTGGGATGTGCTTTTATTGGAAACAATGGAGGTGGCAAGTCTTTTGGTATTTCCGGAGTAGCCTTAGGTAACCCTTCGGCCAGAAGTGGATACATACCATTCATAAGGGCGTTTCTTTGTCTGTCTACTTGTTCTGATTTTACTCGGGTACCTTCCTCAAGTAATAGATTTTCTCGGGTTTTATTTGAATTCTCTCTACCTTTCTCTTCCTGTCTGAGTGCTTTTTCCGTGCGTCTATATGATTCTTTACGCCATAATACAATGGCATCTTTCTGTGACTGTCTGGCTTTCTTTT
This sequence comes from Triturus cristatus, assembly GCF_964204655.1. NCBI lineage: Eukaryota > Metazoa > Chordata > Amphibia > Caudata > Salamandridae > Triturus > Triturus cristatus. Next base: position 368,678,977 of record NC_140585.1, read on the forward strand.
TCCATAATTCTTCTTCTACTCTCATGATGCAATCTGCATCCCAGGTCCCCGCTGCGGGCCATCTCTGACTCTCTGGTAATTCTTTGGTGTAGTCTACCCATAAATCAAGAAATAATACGGCATCTAGGCCATGCTTATGATACATAAAGTACCCTGGAGTGTCCCTAGGTGGGATGGGAACAGCTTCTTCGAGTACACCTTTTCTAGTTTTGATCTGTCTTAGTTTCGAGAAGAGCGGCATTTTTAGACCTTATTACTGGGACCTACTTTATAAAAAACACAATAATGAACAGTCATTCACACCACAGTATATAGAACGTATTTAAAACATTTAACACTTAACAGTTTTACGAACAATGATAACTAATAGAAAACTAGTTACTGACATTATACTGACACTAAATAATACTTATTTATACTTATTTATATGCGAAACATACTTTATATACTGCTAAACAGTACAGATACACTGCTAAAACAGTGCAGACCGGATTTGTGTACCCAAACCCGTCTTGACCGGCACAGACTATGTGCACGTTAAATGCCTCCCCGGTAATGGTACTCACCGGGTAGCTTGGAACGGAAGGCCTCGGAACGGAACTGAAACTGGACTGGACTGGACTCGACTCGGAACTTCGGAACCTGGCGGGTCTCTGTATACCTCGGATCTTGCTCTCTCAGCTAGGCTCTGGTCGGGATACTTCGCACTTCTCACCGCCTCGTCTGGGTGTTGATCGCAGCCTCAGTCGTCCCCGCTTGGCCGGAGGGAGATACAGGAAATCCTGCAGATACGCGTTTTTGTCCGTTCAGCTGTGGCAGGAGACCGGGCCTGCAACGCACCGCCGGCGCGTGAGATGAGAAAGTGTCCCTATTCGGGCGCCAATTTATGTGGTAAATATTTCGTTACCGGTACTATTTTTTATGCGGTAAAGTCTATTAAGAACAACTCAGTAAAATGAGAGGCAGAATCCGTGGTATTAGAGGTTTCAAAAAAGCTTTATTCCTATACAAAGGAATACAATTCGAATTGTAGGCGTTCTATTCCATCACCACGAAAGTTCAGGAAGGAAGGGCATATATTATTGACAGGTAATCATTTTTATAGAAAAGGCATTACAGTGAAACAGATGCAGTAGGCGTATCAACTGATAAGACAAAATAGAATATGCATGCGTAACTAGAATAGGCGTAACTAGAAAACGTCATTATGCATGATGTCACAAGTGGGTGGATCCATAAGAGAATCCTGCAATGTCAGCAGAAATAGTTGGCAGAGATGCGTGCGCAGCCGCATGACGTGTGATTGACGTGCAACTAGAGGGAGAAAGGGACTTGACATTTAGCTCTACATGTGGAGACAGAAGTCTGGGGTTATGTCAACCTAATCCCAAATCATATCTAATAACCCATGTTTAAAGAACTGTGTTATCCAAAAAGAGAGGTCTCTTAGGATAGAATCTTATTCTATACTGACTATACTGACTGTTAGTGCGTGTACAAGCGTCTAAGTGTCTATACTAGATGCGAGGGGGTAGGAATATTCCATGGTAACAGGGCTATGAATTACTTGCATGAGGACAGCGAGGCCTGGCCCTTTGCACGGTAGCTGGAGGAATGTTTACCTAAACTACTAGACAGGAATGCATCGGATGAGGGGCGGAGGAGATAATCTTGAAGGTGAAATACAGTTTTTGGCAGGCGACGGGCTGGATCAGGCACCGTTAGCCGCGCAGGGAGTGAGACAAAGTTCATGGTCACAGATGCAGGCTCAGACTGGAGCTTTCAGAGGCAGAAGGCAGGAAAAGGCTTGATGACAGAATTCGGGCCTACTCGCCTGAATCTGTAAAATGTGGAAAGTGAACCACATAAAGTCGGTGGCCTTTCATACTTAGGAAAGGAATATCTGACCCATTCATGGTGGATCTGAAAGAGGACATATTGACGGTGGACGTACATATATTTGCGTCTTCAAAAACTGGAGCAGGAGGGAACATACATGTACTTATAGCATATACATGGAGCCGTTGGGGTCTACGATAGGGGACATAACTGATCACAAAATTCATATTTCCTCATTCCCCTGAACTCTCTTGTCTGTGCCCAGGTCCTGACCCTCCCTTCTATCCTCCATGGTCCTTTGTGCATGCCCCTGCACCCTCCTTCTTGCCCATCATAGCCATTGTGCTGCCACTAACCCTCCCGCTTGCCATGCATGGTCTTCTGTGCTGCCATGGCCCCTCCCACCTTCCCTGTGTGGTCAGCTAGCTGCCCCTGACCCCCTCCCACCTTCCCTCCATGGTCTGTGTGTATGTCACCATAGTCTCATTGTTGCTCTCCATGGTGTGTCTTGTTTCTAGTGCCCATCCTGCCTGACCTGCATGGTCATCTTGCTGCTCCTGCCCTGCCACCTTGCCCCCAGCCCTCTGTTTCCATGTGCAGACCCCCTATTCCCTCCCTCCTGGTTTGTCTGATCCATTGTAATGCCCATGATCCGTCCCTCCTGCCCTTTATGGTCTGTTATGCTGCAGCTTTCTCTCCTGTCTGTCCATTATGGTCAGCTAGCTACCATTGCCTCTTTCCCATCTGTTCTCTGTTGTCCATGTGCATGGTCCTGTCCCCTCCCTATTGCTTTCTATGGATTGTTGTGCTGCACTCCCGTCCCGCATGCCCTGTGTGGTGTATTGTGCTGCTGCAAACCCTGATGCCTGCCCTGTAGGGTCAGTTTGGTGCACCTCTCCATGTCCCTCCTGTCCTCTGTTATCCGAGTCTATGTCCCTACCCCAATTCCTCCTGCCTACCATGATTCAATGTACCATAGTTGCGAACATTTTGAACTTGGTAAGAGGGAGATTTTGAAAAAAAACTGGGGTATTGATTTTCCCCTTTGAGTTACATTGAAAAAGAGGAGATTGTAGACAGGAGACAGATCAAATAAAGCCCATTTGAGCTTAAAAACATTGGACGTTTCCTGGCTGAAACGGGTCTGTTGGCATGTATGGTTGTACTACCACTGCCTCTTCCTTCTGCCCACAATGGTCTATTATATTGCCACAGCCTCTCTTGCCAGTCCTGTACTGTTGGTTTGTTGCCCCTGCCCCCCTTTCCACTCCCCTCCATAGTCTGTTGTGCTGCCACTGCCCTTCCTGCCTGCCCAGTGTGGTCAAATTTTTGCCTCTGCACTCTCCTACCTGCCTTAAATTTTCAGAGTCCGTGCCCCTGGCCTCTGCCTCTCAACAGTATCCCAATGAACAACTAGATTGCTAACATTCTATATTTATTACAAAAGTGTGGAACGCCTGACGTCATCTTGATGTAATCAAAACTGTAATACCTAGAGTATTTCCTTTAGAAATTACATATATGAGAGGGTCTTATTTGCAACAAAATTATGGTTAGTGCTCTAAAGAACTAAAATGAGGACATATTTTCTGAGGTTTCAAATAGCGACAAAGAACTTTTAAATTATTTGTAATCTTTATGTTTTTTTATCCAGTTGACCACTTGATTAAATGTTGCACCTTGGCGAGAGGATGTGGTGTTACTTCCAGAGCTGCAGACTTTGCAACTGGGGAACCAGGTTGGAGTTTCTGCTTCAGCTCAACAATCTGTGATTGTGGTCAAATCACTTAATCTCCCCATGTCTACAACCAAAATGAATTTGATCTTGTGTGATGTAACCAATGCTCATGTAAAGCATTCCAATACATGACAAGTCTGCACTATATAAAAGTGCAAATACACAAAAAATAAGTGTTTTGCACACATCTGTCGTTGGGCTACATGTGGGCTACATCTGGGTGATAGTTGTGCTGCATTTAGGCTCTTTTGTGTCTGGTGGCCATCTTGGGAGATTTATTTGTTATGAAGTTTCCTAATTTCCTCATTTACTGCAGTCTGCTCAGTAGGAAATGCTTTCAGTTTTTACTTTGATTCCATCAAGAAGGTATTCAGATATGTCACACATTTGCCATAAATTCTGAATGTTAGCACTCTAGTTGCTCATTAGATCACTGTAGTAAAGCTACTGCTCACCACGGAAGTCTGCTGCTGGTATTAAAAGTGCACGTTTCAGTCTGCATATCAGAATTTTTTAATGAAATAGAAGAGGATTTGAGAAGTCACTCAAAATGTGCCCTAATTTTTCTTTCTTCAGCACTAATCATCATTTCTATGGCAAAATGAACCCCCTCATTGTGTTTCTTTTTAAATTAAATGTTTTAAGTGTTACCAGTTTATTCCAGTCAAGATGGCTTCAGGTGTGCCATACTTTTGTCATAAGTAAGACAGTAAGCGCTCTAGTTGTTCTTAAGAACACTCTGGTACATTCTGTCATTGGGCTATACTTGGGCTACATCTTGGTGATATTTGTGCTACATTTGGGCTCTTTTGTCTCTGGTGGCCATTTTGGGAGACTTATTTGTTATGATGTTGCCTAATTTCCTCATTTACTACAGTCTCCTCAGTAGGAAATACTTTCAGTTTTTTACTTTGATTCCCTCAAGAAGGCATTCAGATGTGTCACAAATTTGCCATAAATTCAGAATGTTAGCACTCTAGTTGCTTATTAGATCACTGTAGTAAAGCTACTGCTCACCAGGGAAGTCTGCTGCTGGTATTGAAAGTGCATGTTTCAGTCTGCAATTTTTTAATGAAATATAAGAGGATTTGAGAAATCACTCAAAATGTGCCCTAATTTTTCTTTCAACAGCACTAATCATACTTTCTATGGCAAAATGAACCCCCTCATTTTGTTCCTTTTTAAATTAAATGTTTTAAGAATTACCACTTTATTCCAACCAAGATGGCTTCAGGTGTGCCATAAGTAGGACTGTTAGCGCTCTAGTTGTTCTTTAGCACACTCTGAGAAGCTGCAGTAGAACACAAAGGAATCAACTGACAGTCTCTGCCCTTGTTGGATGTACATGTTTTACTGAGAATGTCAGACTTCATTCTCACATGACTGAGAAAGATAATGTGAATTTACAGAAAATATGCTCTCAGTTAGCTTATAGATCACCTTCCAAACCTCTGTGGGAAAAGCATGAGAAAATAGTTTTCTCTCAAACATGATTCATGATATCACAGCAGAAGGCTTTTTCACATGGTAAAATCACCTTAGAACACACCACAATTCCTAAAATGAGTATGGTACCATCAACAAATGATTTATAATGTAACTAAAGTCCTAAAACCTTCTATTAACTGCAATGCTTTTTAATGAGGTGCTATCATGTATATTGGTCCCAAGATGGCTGCCAACACTTCTTGGATGAAGTGCTGACAGCCAATCAGATCTCACGATGATATGTGTGGTTAGGCTCCGCCCAGATATATATGTGATTTTACTTTTGATTTTCTCAGGAACTACTGAACGGATTTACACCATTTAAACAAAAGGCACATGCCGGACCTGAGGACTACCTCTTTGCCAAATTTCAAGTAATTCTGTTCAGCCGTTTGGGCTGTACCTTCGACTAAAGGTCCTATGGGAAAATGCATGGGGAAAACGCGTTTTAGGACCCCCCTTTTTTCTCAGCCCCCGCTTGACGAATCACCCCGAGACTTTCAGGGTAGGAGCTGAGCGGAGCGCCCCATTAGTTTTGAAAATTTCACGAAGATAAGTCAACCGGCGCCAAAGTTATTCAAAATAGAATTTTCAGATTTCCTATGGGAACTCGGTCCTAACTATAACTATCTACTGGCGACCGCCAGTAGATAATATATATATATACACGGTCTGGAGCTCCGCGCTTATCAGCAAATGTGTGGTTCAGTACGAGGAGTACAAACGCGGCGCCCCCCGAGAGAAGTCATCGCCATTTTGTGTTTATTTCCAGCGAGGGGAGAGAGGAGGCAGCACGGTGCTGCCTGATAAGGGCACAAACAAGGTACTGAACTTAGAGTGGGAGCAACATACCTGGGAGCTCTGAGGTGGAACACAGTCCAACGCCAGCAAATTGGGGTATCACCTGATGTTTGGAGTCTCTCATTACTAAATGAGGCACCACGACGGACTACAGTAACCACCATGCAGTTCACCCAAATTCACAAGCGGAAGTAACACACCTGCATCATGGAGGAGGAGTCAAGAGACTGCTTCATAGGGAGTGGTCTCCGAATCAAACCCAGGACAATCGTATTATTCGTGAGATCGGCACTGATGACGGCCAATGAGGCTAGAAACGCGTCTGCCTGAATATTTCACGCTATGCAAGGACTGTGCTTTGAATTCTCTAAATAAATTCTTTGTTTGTGCCCGGAGCTGTGTCCCGCTTGCTTGATTCTCAAGGTGAGCACTTGGTGTGGATATATATATATATATATTCACTGAAAAAACCATAGGTTTCACACACGTTATAGTTAGGAATTAGCATTTAAAAAACCTTGCAAATTCACTGAAAAAACCATAGGTTTCACACATGTTATAGTTAGTGGAAATTTTACTGATAAAAAACCAATGAAATTGCCCCGTTATAGTTAGCGCAGGCAACTATAACTCACGCGACCACAATCCTCTGCTGATGCTAATACTGTATTTAGACACTTATTTGCCCATGTCTTCTTCCATACATTTTTAGCTATACATATATTACAAATATTTTTTTTTCATAAAGACACATATGTCATCAGCAGAGGATTGCGGTCGCGTGAGTTATAGTTGCCTGCGCTAACTATAACGGGGCAATTTCATTGGTTTTTTATCAGTAAAATTTCCACTAACTATAACATGTGTGAAACCTATGGTTTTTTCAGTGAATTTGCAAGGTTTTTTAAATGCTAATTCCTAACTATAACGTGTGTGAAACCTATGGTTTTTTCAGTGAATTAGTACGGTTTTTTAAATGCTAAGTTTTTTTCCCTTATAATAAGCCCTGTACATTTGGTGGCCTACGGCCACCAAAAGCACAGGGGGTGGGGTAAGTGTGGATAGTGTTTTTTTCCATTGTAATAAGCCCAGCACATTTGGTGGCCTTCGGCCACCAAAAGCACAGGGGGTGGGGTAAGTGTGGATAGTGTTTTTTTTATTTTTATTTTTTTACCGTACGCTTACCGTAAGCGTACGGTAAGCGTACCCCGCGAAATTGCCGAAAAAAAAATAAAACCGTTTTTGCACTTGGGGGATGTTTGGGGACTCCCTCAACATGACTATGTGGGAGGGAGTTGTCAAAACAGCCCCTTTACATGTTTTTGGGCTTCCGATTTTAAAAATCTCTCTCAGTGCGAGAGACAAAATGGCGGCCGCCGCTTCCTGGTTTCGGCCGATTCGAATGTTTACTAAGATCTAAGAGCCAATCAGAATCGCGCTCGCGCACGCCACCGTACGCTTACCGTAAGCGTACGGTAAGCGTACCGTAAGCTGGCTCAGATATATATATTGATTTAAAGGCTATTTTCTCAGAATCTACTGAACAGATTTACACCAAACCTACAAAAGGCACTTCCTTGACCTAGGGACTACCTCTCTGCCAAATTTTGAGTAATTCTGTTCAGCCATTCGGGCTGTAGCTCGTTCTAAAGGTCCTATGGAAAAATGCATGGGAAAAACGCGTTTTGGGACCCCCCTTTTATCTCAGCCCCCGCTTGACGAATCCCCCCGAGACTTTCAGGGTAGGAGCGGAGCGTAGCGCCCCACCTATTTTGAGAAATTCGCGAGGATTCGTCGACCGGCGCCAAAGTTATTCAAAATAGAATGTTGAGGTTTTCCTATGGAAACGTGGTCCTAACTATAACTACCTACTGGCTATCGCCAGTAGGTAATATATATATATATATATATATATATATATATATATATATATATATATATATATATATATATATATATATATATATATATATATATATATATATATATATATATATATATATATATATATATATATATATATATATATATATATATAAAAAGTCCAATGCTCTCTCCCATGTTGGAAAAAAGCGCGACACAGCTCCGGGGATAAAAATGGCTTTGTTGCTCTTTAAGGCGCAAGGAAAATTAAGTCTATGAAACGCTTGGGCAGACGCGTTTCAGCCATCCAATTGGCTTCATCAGTGCCGGTTCCATGGGCTTCTTGATCTTCCAGAGAGTCAAGCGATGTTCTGTTGATAACGGGACCACTCCCAGTCAGGTGGTCTCTCGCTCCTCCTCCACCTAACAAGTTGCAATTGGCCTTGCGCTCACCCATCTGGCAGGTGCATGCTGGTTAAGGAAGTCCGTTAAGGAGGCCGTATTCAGTAATAGGCATTCCTGACACCATGTGATGCCCCAATTTGCATTGGATATAGTTCCCAAAAACAGCCACCATTGCCTAGAAATATTTAGCCATTTCTATTATCCCCTTATCAGGCAATCAGTATTGCCTACTCTCTCTCCCTCAGTCCTTAATCCATCAGAACCGAAGGGGGGGGCGACGCGTTTGCAGTTTCATGCACAGACCAAGTTTTTGCAGGTTTAACGCGTTGCTCCAGATCACGAGGGTGCGTCGCCTCCCAGCGCCTGCTTGCTGGCTAAACATACAGTCCAATGCTCTCTCCCATGTTGGAAAAAAGCGCGACACAGCTCCGGGGATAAAAATGGCTTTATTGCTCTTTAAGGCGCAAGGAAAATGAAGTCTATGAAACGCTTGGGCAGACGCGTTTCAGCCATCCAATTGGCTTCATTAGTGCCGGTTCCATGGGCTTATTGATCTTCCAGAGAGTCAAGCGATGGTCTGTTGATAACGGGACCACTCCCAGTCAGGTGGTCTTTCGCTCCTCCTCCACCTAACAAGTTGCAATTGGCCTTGCGCTCACCCATCTGGCAGGTGCATGCTGGTTAAGGAAGTCCGTTAAGGAGGCCGTATTCAGTAATAGGCATTCCTGACACCATGTGATGCCCCAATTTGCATTGGATACAGTTCCCAAAAACAGCCACCATTGCCTGGAAATATTTAGCTATTTCTATTATCCCCTTATCAGGCAATCAGTATTGCCTACTCTCTCCCCCTCAGTCCGTAATCCATCAGAACCGAAGGGGGGGCGACGCGTTTGCAGTTTCATGCACAGACCAAGTTTTTGCAGGTTTAACGCGTTGCTCCAGATCGAGAGGGTGCGTCGCCTACCAGCGCCTGCTTGCTGGCTAAACATACAGTCCAATGCTCTCTCCCATGTTGGAAAAAAGCGCGACACAGCTCCGGGGATCAAAATGGCTTTATTGCTCTTTAAGGCGCAAGGAAAATGAAGTCTATGAAACGCTTGGGCAGATGCGTTTCAGCCATCCAATTGGCTTCATCAGTGCCGGTTCCATGGGCTTCTTGATCTTCCAGAGAGTCAAGCGATGTTCTGTTGATAACGGGACCACTCCCAGTCAGGTGGTCTCTCGCTCCTCCTCCACCTAACAAGTTACAATTGGCCTTGCGCTCACCCATCTGGCAGGTGCATGCTGGTTAAGGAAGTCCGTTAAGGGGGCCGTATTCAGTAATAGGCATTCCTGACACCATGTGATGCCCCAATTTGCATTGGATACAGTTCCCAAAAACAGCCACCATTGCCTGGAAATATTTAACCATTTCTATTATCCCCTTATCAGGCAATCAGTGTTGCCTACTCTCTCCCCCTCAGTCTGTAATCCATCAGAACCGAAGGGGGGGCGACGCGTTTGCAGTTTCATGCACAGACCAAGTTTTTGCAGGTTTAACGCGTTGCTCCAGATCTAGAGGGTGCGTCGCCTACCAGCGCCTGCTTGCTGGCTAAACATACAGTCCAATGCTCTATCCATGTTGGAAAATAGCGCGACACAGCTCCGGGGATAAAAATGGCTTTATTGCTCTTTAAGGCGCAAGGAAAATGAAGTCTATGAAACGCTTGGGCAGACGCGTTTCAGCCATCCAATTGGCTTCATCAGTGCCGGTTCCATGGGCTTCTTGATCTTCCAGAGAGTCAAGCGATGGTCTGTTGATAACGGGACCACTCCCAGTCAGGTGGTCTCTCGCTCCTCCTCCACCTAACAAGTTGCAATTGACCTTGCGCTCACCCATCTGGCAGGTGCATGCTGGTTAAGGAAGTCCGTTAAGGAGGCCGTATTCAGTAATAGGCATTCCTGACACCATGTGATGCCCCAATTTGCATTGGATACAGTTCCCAAAAACAGCCACCATTGCCTGGAAATATTTAGCCATTTCTATTATCCCCTTATCAGGCAATCAGTATTGCCTACTCTCTCCCTCTCAGTCCGTAATCCATCAGAACCGAAGGGGGGGGCGACGCGTTTGCAGTTTCATGCACAGACCAAGTTTTTGCAGGTTTAACGCGTTGCTCCAGATCGAGAGGGTGCGTCGCCTACCAGCGCCTGCTTGCTGGCTAAACATACAGTCCAATGCTATCTCCCATGTTGGAAAAAAGCGCGACACAGGTCCGGGGATAAAAATGGCTTTATTGCTCTTTAAGGCGCAAGGAAAATGAAGTCTATGAAACACTTGGGCAGACGCGTTTCAGCCATCCAATTGGCTTCATCAGTGCCGGTTCCAAGGGCTTCTTGATCTTCCAGAGAGTCAAGCGATGTTCTGTTGATAACGGGACCACTCCCAGTCAGGTGGTCTCTCGCTCCTCCTCCACCTAACAAGTTGCAATTGGCTTTGCGCTCACCCATCTGGCAGGTGCATGCTGGTTAAGGAAGTCCGTTAAGGGGGCCGTATTCAGTAATAGGCATTCCTGACACCATGTGATGCCCCAATTTGCATTGGATACAGTTCCCAAAAACAGCCACCATTGCCTGGAAATATTTAGTCATTTCTATTATCCCCTTATCAGGCAATCAGTATTGCCTACTCTCTCCCCCTCAGTCCGTAATCCATCAGAACCGAAGGGGGGGGACGACGCGTTTGCAGTTTCATGCACAGACCAAGTTTTTGCAGGTTTAACCCGTTGCTCCAGATCGAGAGGGTGTGTCGCCTACCAGCGCCTGCTTGCTGTCTAAACATACAGTCCAATGCTCTATCCATGTTGGAAAAAAGCGCGACACAGCTCCGGGGATAAAAATGGCTTTATTGCTCTTTAAGGCGCAAGGAAAATGAAGTCTATGAAACGCTTGGGCAGACGCGTTTCAGCCATCCAATTGGCTTCATCAGTGCCGGTTCCATTGGCTTCTTGATCTTCCAGAGAGTCAAGCGATGTTCTGTTGATATATATATATATCTATCACGCACAACAATCTTCTTCAAAGAAGGACTCGCGCTCAGAACAAAACCAGTAATTTATTCACCAAGGTTACGCGTTTCGACAGCGAGCTGTCTTGATCACACAAAGTAATACACATTTCATTAGGGTCTATATAGGTGCTGATACAAAGAAAGGACTATAGTTTGACAAGTGGTGATAGTAAACGCGGCGGCCATTTTAGAGTGGAGTCAAAGTATATGTAACTGAAGTAGAACTCTTCTCTTAATGTTATAATGTGACATCTGTTATTGTTAAAGTAAACATATTTCAAAATCATACAATAAGTTCTGATGCAGGCATACGAACAGGTTCAAAGTGCATGATATATCGACTGAAATATAACCACATCAAACGCCAAAATGAGCGCAATGAATAGAACAGCATAATGCAGTATTTTAGGGATATATAACCAGCAATAGTGCCTCCAATGTTTTAGTGTATATTGTGTACAGGCACCTAAAACCTGTCCTAAATCCAAAAGTGTGTGCCTGAGGAGATAATATCTCCGATATGTGTGCTGCAATAGTCATAGCATGTGAGATAATCCACAGTAACATGTGCCCAATAGAATCAGCATAGTGCTGTAACCCGGCAGAATTACTAGCGGCATAGTGCCCATGTAATAGGCTATTTGTATATAATATATGTATATAGTCAAATAACTTGAGGAATATGTATACAACGTTGTTACCATGATGTATCATAAAAACATAAGGCATAAGAGATCATTACAATGTTAATCGGCCGACACTGTGTCAATAATATGAAGAAAACCTGATATCTAGCACTCTATAACAGATTCCTGAAACAGAGAAAGAGAAGAAAAGAAAATACCCCAAAATTCAGTATATAATATAACAAAAAGAAAATCTTATCTGGGATGGACCCACAGGACAGGGAAGAAAAGGGTAGGGTGACCGGAACAGATGAGACAGTCCGCAACAGAGGTGACCCTTCCTTTCCTCCTGTATAAAGAAAAAAATATTAATATTAAAATCTAATAGTATAGACTATTACTGCATAGTTTATACCTATGATTAAAAACAATTTGACAGTAAGAATACATGCAGTCATATCAGAATGGTTCTTGTCCCCAGGTTGAAACCAGTCTTAATCATAACGTAAGTGTGAACTCAATTCTTCATGAATAAATAAAAATGACACCCATTATCCTATTGCCAGACATTTTGAGTTGTTCCACCTGTCTAACAGCTCGCTGCTTAGTTATTTTGCGTTGGAACAAGTCCACACTGGTCCACACTGGTCCTAGAGGAGGTAACAGAACTTTACTGTTACGCAAATGAGAATCCAGATGGATAATTGAACTTGAAACTAAGTACCCGAAGGGCCACAATCTTGATGAAGAATTGAGTTCACACTTACGTTATGATTAAGACTGGTTTCAACCTGGGGACAAGAACCATTCTGATATGACTGCATGTATTCTTACTGTCGAATTGTTTTTAATCATAGGTATAAACTATGCAGTAATAGTCTATACTATTAGATTTTAATATTTATAATTTTTTCTTTATACAGGAGGAAAGGAAGGGTCACCTCTGTTGCGGACTGTCTCATCCGTTCCAGTCACCCTACCCTTTTCTTCCCCGTCCTGTGGGTCCATCCCAGATAAGATTTTCTTTTTGTTATATTATATACTGAATTTTGGGGTATTTTCTTTTCTTCTCTTTCTCTGTTTCAGGAATCTGTTATAGAGTGCTAGATATCAGGTTTTCATATTATTGACAGAGTGTCGGCCGATTAACATTGTAATGATCTCCTATGCTTTATGTTTTTATGATACATCATGGTAACAACGTTGTATACATATCCCTCAAGTTCTTTGACTACATATATTATATACAAATAGCCTATTACATGGGCACTATGCCGCTAGTAATTCTGCTGGGTTACAGCACTACGCTGACTCTATTGGGCACATGTTACTGTGGATTATCTCACATGCTATGACTATTGCAGCACACATATCGGAGATATTATCTCCTCAGGCACACACTTTTGGATTTAGGACAGGTTTTAGGTGTCTGTACACAATATACACTAAAACATTGGAGGCACTATTGCTGGTTATATATCCCTAAAACACTGCATTATGCTGTTCTATTCATTGCGCTCATTTTGGCGTTTGATGTGGTTATATTTCAGTTGATATATCATGCACTTTGAACCTGTTCGTATGCCTGCATCAGAACTTATTGTATGATTTTGAAATATGTTTACTTTAACAATAACAGATGTCACATTATAACATTGAGAGAAGAGTTTTCCTTCAGTTACATATACTTTGACTCCACTCTAAAATGTCCGCCGCGTTTACTATCACCACTTGTCAAACTATAGTCCTTTCTTTGTATCACAACCTATATAGACTCTAATGAAATGTGTATTACTTTGTGTGATCAAGACAGCTCGCTGTCGAAACGCGTAACCTTGGTGAATACATTTCTGGTTTTGTTCTGAGCGCGAGTCCTTCTTTGAAGAAGATTGTTGTGCGTGATTTATATTCCCGGGAGACCTGCCCGGTTTGACTCGCCACCTGTCTACGGGACACGGACTTTGGCAATCTTGGTCGTTTTGTGTGCATATATATATATATCACAGCATGTATTTAGCCAAGGATTAATGAACGGTTGCGGCATCTTCTTTGGTTTGTGACACTTGCTTTAATCATAAGCATAATATGATTAATTAGACAGGATTACCTAAAGCATTGTCGTTGCCATTCGTTCCATTTGTAGTACAACTTATGAGCCATGCTAAGTGGTTGACATCACAAGTGTTTTATATAATTTTTAAATGAATATGGTGATTTAGAACTTCAAATTCTCTAAAGAGCTTAATTACTGCTAGCCAGCGGGGTGTTGAATTAGTACATCTGTGCAATGATAGAAGAAATCAAAAAGTTGTGCATGCTGAATAGGGTAAGATTAGTCCTTTTGACGAGCTTTAACCAGTCAGCCAATCTGGCGTTTATAGGCTCTGTTGTCTATCATTCCAACTTCTACACCTAAGAAGTGCTGACCGCAGATATGTTTTATTCAGACAGTACTGGTCATATTTTAAAAAGCACACAATAGTGGTAGATATGCATAGAAGCATTACCTGGGAGAATTTTTTTCTCCGATCCTGGTTAAATCAACAGGTTGTAAGGTCAATCTGTATAGGCACACTAATCCCCCATCAACAGGTCCTGTTGAATTTTCAGGCTTACTCGACCTCAAAAAGCTGATAAACATGAGCCTCCACTTATGAGTAGAAGAAATGAGAAATTCTTTCAACAAGGAGTGCTTAAGAGAAAAGGGGATCAGGGGTGGGATCTCCTCCTGGGATACTGGAGCGATCTACTCTGGCAGACTGGGGTATGAGGCTACTTTAGGAGTAGGACAGGGTTTAGGTGGTGGTTTTTATGTGTGGTCCAGAACATTACAGCCTCTGCTGCAGTTTATTCTGAGCAGAGGTATTTAGTGAGGGCATTATGCTTTAGTTTGACAGGTGAGGTTAGCGGGTCAGGGATGGGTTGGGTCAGTTAATAGCAGTTACGTTTCTAGGGGGTTACTATTAATAAGTTAATGAATATAGATGGTATTTATAGAGTGCCCAGTCATTCAGACAAGAGCATCCTAGCGCTAGCCTAAACACCGAAACTCAGACAGAGAGTACAAGAGCAGAGTATCTGATGCACAGAAGATCCAGGTCTTCAAGGTCTCCTTCAAACTAGCTTTGACCTTAATTAGCAGAAGCGAGCCTAGCAGTTGGTTCCAAGTGTTAGCTTCTAAGACCATGAATGATTTGCCTCCTCGACATTTGAGTCTAATCGAAAGAGGTTTTAACAAATTAGCATTTGAGGATCTAAGTGTCCTCTGAGTCCTGTAATAGCAAAACCCATTAGATAGAAATTTAGGACGTATCACATGAAAGGCTCTGAAAACCAAAATGAGAGTTTTCAATAAGACCCTCGTCTGGATAAGTAGCCAATGTGGCTCTCTGAGTGCTTTGGCCGAGGAGCTATATTTGGGAAGTTTGAGTTCCAGTCTGGCAGCTGAATGTTGAACCATCTGGAGTTTATGAAGCAGCTCCTTTGAACTCCCTGCGTAGAGGCTATTACAATAGTCCAGCTTTGAATTTGTAAGGACAAAGGCCAATGTTTTCGGTGAAGAGAAAGGAAAGGAGAACATACCGGCTACTGATAGTGCTTGTGGTTGAAATTAAAGAGCATTATCAAATTTGACTCCCAAGTTTTTTGCCAATTCTACTGCAGGTGGAGAAAGGACCACAGAATCTGGCCACCATATCATGGGAGAAAAAAGTTTTGACTTCCCAAACACTAGAATTTCGTATTTGTCAGTATTACATTTTAATCGTTTTTTTCAATCCAATGGATAGTATTTACAAAAAAGTTCTTAAAATTCTGCTCAGATCGTGTCAAGATACAGGATCAATTGAGTATCATCTGTGTAGGAAAACGCTGCAATTCCATACAAAGTGATCAAAGATATCAAAGGGGCCATGTAAATAGTGAATAAAGAAGGGCTCGTGTGGGAATCCAAAGGCTAGTGATCTCTCTTCCGATGAAAACTGGCCGGTGGATACTGATTATTTCCTGTCAACCAGAAAAGATCTAAACCAGGCCCAGGCTTTGTCAGAGATGCCAATGTCTAGAAGACACTGGAGAAGTATAGAATGAGAGCTCAAATCAAACGCTGCCTTCTGATCCAATAAGATCAAGACGGCATTATTACCAGTGTCTTGCATCTTCTTAATAGTTTCTGAGATTTCCAGCTGTACAGAAGTGCCTTGGTCTGAAGCCAGATTGGCCGAAATGTAGTGCTTTGGAATTCTCCCACTACAAGAAGCAGCGTAATAGGCCTAACATTGTCCAGAAAGAAGGGGTCAGCCGAGGAATTCTTTTAAGAGTGGTTTGACGACTGCCACTTTCCAAGGTCCTGGAACTTCCGCTGAAGAAAGGGAGGTATTTAATATCTGATTTATAACTGGATTCACATTATGAACGGCCTTATGCAGCGGAGAGCTGGACTTTCATACGAGGATAGCTGGCCGTGATTGTGATAGAGAGATCAATTGAAAAGTGGAAAAGGTAGATGAAGGTTACGGGGTATTCAATCTATCTTCATGTGACTGGCTTGGTACGGAACAGCTGGAATCGAAGCCATATTGAATTGTTAGAATTCTTTCTTCAAAGAATATAGATAGCCTGTCACACAAAACCTGTGAAGGGAGAATGGGGCACATGCATCAAGCTATTTAGCGGTCGCAAACGTTGCGGATCGCAAAAATAAGGCCGTTTGTGATCACAAAATAGTCCAATGCAATGCATGAAATAAATTTGCAGATCCACCCTAGAAATCGCAAAATGTTTGCGATTCCCAAATACCGATCCAGAATTAGCAATCTGTAAAAGGGAAGCGCAAATTGAGAATCACAAAACTTATGCATGAAAAATTTGCAATTAGCGAATTGACAAAAAATCGCTATTAGCATTTCTTAAATAAGAACAAATCAAACCAGGTGGTAAGCATTACAAATTGGACATATCAGGTGCTAATCATCAAGAAAATAATAAAACAGTCCCAAAAGGCCTCACAATGGCAGCGCTCTATTTCATGTCGAGGAGTATGGGGCTACGAGCAGCAGTACAGAGAAGAAGGCGGATACAGGAGCGCATTTTCAGGGTGCACATTACGTTGCTAGGGCAGACATAGGAAGAGATCTATGATAAATATAGGCTGAATGCAGACATAATCTATGATCTCATAGCTGAATTAGATCCACTACTTCAGCCTCAGACTCCTAGGACACATGCCATCCCCACTCATGTGCAGGTTCTATGTTCCCTGCACCTCCTAGCATCAGGTAGCTTCCAGGGAGTAACTGCCACAGCTGGAGGTGTCTCTCAAAGTGCATTATCGTGCTTTTTTAACTCATTCCTTGATGCCATGTTGCAGAGGATACACCACCACATAAAGTTCCCCACAACACCACAGGCATTGCAGCTGACTAAATATGACTTCTATCAGATAGCCCATTTCCCCCACGTAATTGGTTGCATTGATGGGACCCATGTACCCATCGGTCTCCCCTCAGTGAATGAGTACATTTACAGGAACAGAAAATCATACCATTCATTGAACATACAAGTCCTCTGAAATGCCAAAACCATCATCACGGACATAGTGGCTAGTTAGCCTGGCAGTAAACATGACTCCTACATCTTCAGACACAGTGGCATACACAGATGTCTCCTTGCGGGTAAATTTGGAGAAGGATATTCGCTTGGTGAACAGATGTAATACTATCTTGCAGACTAGTCCGCCATAGTGACACATAGCAGTGACTAATGTTATTGTCTTACCTCCTGTAGGTGATAGTGCATATGCTGTGCGCTCCTTTATACTGACGCCATACCTGAATCCAAGTACCCCAAGTGAGCAGCGATACAATGCCGCACATATCTCCACACGCAACGTGATTGTGTGGACATTAGCTTTACTTAAATCTAGGTTCCGCTGCCTACATAAAACTGGTGGTGCATTGCAGTACAGGCCAGATACCTGCTACAAAATAGTCGCCACATGTGCCATGTTGCAAAAAGAACAATTGATGGACAGAATGCAGACCAATGTCTTACATTCACCCCAGTGCAGAGATCTGGGCCTAAATCCATCGTTTTTTTGCTCACCATGCCATACCAATTTGGACCCAGCCATATGCAGATCAGTCTTGACCCTGCACCTGCACTGTCCAGTGGGAAGCCCAAAACCGGTCCCAGGATGCTTGTTTCCGGTCCAGGGAGGACATGGCTTGGCAGTTCGGGCTGAACTGTTCCCACAAGAAACAGGGTCAATACTGATTTGCATATGGCTGGGTCCAAACTGGGGTGGTGTGTTGAGCAAAAGAATGATGGATTAAACCCAGATCCTTGTGACTGGGGGTTAATGTTTGCATTGTCCAGCATTACGTCCATATATGGTTTCTTTTGCATATGTTGCACAACATAGCCACTAATAGGGGCGTACCCCTGGTACAGTCTGACAGCGAGCCTGAGGAAGACAGTTAGCCAAGACAACGACCACAAGCGGCATGTGGTACAAGTGCAGCAGAGGGGAGACAGAGACGTGTAGAAATCACTCAACATTTCTTTTAAGGTGGGTAATCACGAGACAACACAGTAGGTGCTCAAAGGTTTAATGTAACAATATAGTGGTTGTGTTAATCAATCAATCAATCAATCAATCATGGAACTTATATCGTGCACTACTCACCCGTAAGGGTCTCAAGGCGCTTGGGGAAGGGGGTCTGCTACTGCTCGAACAGCCAGGTCTTGAGCTGTTTCCTGAAGGCCAGGTGGTCCTGGGTCATCCGCAGGTGGACGGGTAGGGAGTTCCAAGTCTTAGCTGCCAGGTAGGAGAATGACCTTCCTCCAGCGGTGGCTCTCTGGATGCGAGGGACGACGGCGAGGGCGAGGTTAGCGGAACGTAGCCGGCGGGTGGGCGTGTAGAAGGTGAGGCGGCTGTTGAGGTACCCTGGGCCTAGGTCGTGGAGGGACTTGTGTGCGTGGGTGAGGAGTCTGAACGTGATCCTCTTGTTGACAGGGAGCCAGTGCAGGTCTCTCAGGTGGCACGAGATGTGGCTGCGTCGGGGGACGTCCAGGATGAGTCGGGCGGAGGCGTTCTGGATACGCTGAAGTCTTTTCTGAAGCTTGGCTGTAGTACCGGCGTAGAGGGTGTTTCCGTAGTCTAGTCTGCTGGTGACGAGAGCGTGGGTGACCGTCTTCCTGGTCTCGGTCGGGATCCATCGGAAGATCTTTCGGAGCATGCGGAGGTTGTGGAAGCAAGCTGAGGAGACGGCGTTGACTTGTCTGGTCATCGATAGGGAGGAGTCCAGTATGACGCCCAAGTTGCGTGCGTGGTCCGTCGGTTCAGGTGCGGTGCCTAGTGCCGGGGGCCACCAGGAGTCGTCCCATGCGGAGGGTGATGGTCCCAGGATGAGGACTTCTGTCTTGTCCGTGTTCAGTTTCAGGCGGCTGATGTTCATCCATTCAGCGACGTCTGTCATCCCTTCGTGCAGGCTGGCTTTGGCGGTGTCGGGGTCTCTGGAGAGGGAGAGAATTAGCTGGGTGTCATCGGCGTAGGAAATGATGTTGAGGTTGTGTTGGCGTGCGATGGCAGCGAGGGGTTTCATGTAGATGTTGAAGAGAGTGGGGCTGAGCGACGATCCTTGCCGGACGCCGCAGATGACTTCGGTGGCCTCGGAGCGGAATGGAGGGAGGCGTACTCTCTGTGTTCTGCCAGAGAGGTATGAGATGATCCATTCCAGAGCCTTCCCTTGGATCCTGGTGTCGTTGAGGCGTTGGACTAGTGTGCGGTGGCAGACAGTGTCAAATGCTGCGGAGAGGTCTAGGAGGATGAGTGCCGCTGTTTCGCCGTTGTCGAGCAGGGCTCGGATGTCGTCGGTGGCTGCGATGAGGGCGGTCTCGGTGCTGTGGTTGGCTCTGAATCCGGACTGTGATGGGTCGAGGGATCCGTTCGTCTCGAGGAAGGCTGCCAGTTGCTTGTTGACGACCTTCTCGATGACTTTGGCGGGGAAAGGAAGGAGCGAGATGGGGCAGAAGTTCTTGAGGTCGGTCGGGTCCGCTGTTGGTTTCTTCAGCAGAGCGCTGAGTTCAGCGTGCTTCCAGCTCTCCGGGAAGGTTGCTGTGTTGAAGGAGTTGTTGATGATGTCTCGGAGGTGGGGTGCGATGGTAGAGGCTGCCTTGTTGAAGACATGATGGGGGCACGGGTCGGTCGGAGATCCGGAGTGGATGGTGTTCATCATGCGTGACGTGTCTTCGGGGTCACCTCGGTCCATGTCTGGAGGGTGGCGGCGGGGTGCGAAGGTAAGACCGATGGGTGCGGGGGTGAAATGTCGAAGCTGTTGTGGATGTTGGCGATCTTGCGGTGGAAGTACGAGGCGAGGGAGTCGCAGAGGTCCTGTGAGGGAGTGATGTCGTTGTTGCCGGTGCTGGGGTTGGAGAACTCCTTGACGATGTTGAAGAGCTCCTTGCTGTCATGGGCGTTCTTGTCCAGTCGTTCCCGCAGAGATTTCTTCTTGGTGGTGCGGATGAGCTGGTGATGTCTGCGAGTGGCGAGTTTGAGTGCTGTTCTGTTGTCGGCGGTCTTGTTGAGGAGCCAGGCCTTCTCGAGGGTGCGGCAGGCCTTCTTGGAGTCCTTAAGTTCGTCGGTGAACCAGGGGGCCTTCTTGCTTCTGGGCCTGGTGAGGGGGTTCTTCAGTGGCGCGAGGTCATCGGCACAGGAGGTCAGCCACTGCGTGAGGTCGAGGGCAGCTGTGTTAGGGTCCGTGGTCCTGACAGGTGGGCTCTGGCTGAGGGAGGTGGCGAGCTGGTCGGCGGTGATCTTGCTCCAGTTTCTGTGGGGAGCCTGCTTCGGGTGATGGTGGACCGTGTTCTTTCTGAAGCTGAAATGGACGCAGCTGTGGTCGGACCAGTGAAGTCCGGTGGAGTGGCTGAAGGTGACGTGCTTGCTGGACGAGAAGAGTGGGTCGAGCGTGTGGCCGGCGAAGTGGGTGGGGGTGTTGACCAGTTGCTGAAGTCCGAGGTTGGCGAGGTTATCCAGCAGGGCGGTGGTGTTGCGGTCATTGTTGTTCTCCAGGTGGAAGTTGAGGTCCCCGAGGAGGATGTAGTCGGCGGAGGGGAGGGCGTGAGGGCTGATGAAGTCGGCGATGTCTTCGCAGAACTGTGCGCGTGGTCCCGGGGGTCTGTAGATGAGGGTGCCTCTGAGGGTAGTCTTGGGGTCGGTGTGGATCTGGAAGTGCAGGTATTCGGCGGCGTTGAATACGTCGATGGAGTCAGTCGAGATGCGAATGGTGCTCTTGTGTACGATGGCGATGCCTCCTCCGGTCTGGTTGACGCGATCCTTCCTGATGATCTTGTAGCCGTCCGGGATGGCTATGGCGATGTCGGGGGCTGAAGAGTCGTTCATCCAGGTTTCCGTGAGGAAGGCGACGTCTGGAGATGCGGTGTCGAGGAGGTTCCAGAGTTCCACGGCATGTCTGTGGACGGAGCGGGTGTTGAGCAGGATGCACTTGAGGTGGTTGCTGTTGTCCGTCTTGGTGGGCGTGGTGCTTGTTTGGAGGCAAGAGAAGTTGCAGGATCGGCAGGCGAAGGGTCCATGGGTGCGTCGCGGGGACGCTCGGTAGCATCCGGGGGCTCGGGCGGTTTTGAGTGCGATGAGCGTAGCGAAGTCGTAGATCCTGCGGGGGGGCTGGCGGGCGCGGGGACCAGGGGGTCTGGCGCTGGGCGCGGTCCAGGCGCGGACGGGCGCAGACGGGCTTACCTTTGGCGCACCTTCGGCGCACATAAGGCGCTCCCGCTGCGCGCGTCCGCTGCGCGGTCGCGGAGGGGGCGTCATAAATAAGGAGCCGGGAGGGAGGGTCAGCGGGAGGCGGGAGCGGGGTGGCCAATGGGCAGGGAGGGGGGGCGGGACTGAAGGAGGAGGTGGGAGTGGGAGTGTGCGCCTGGGGCAGCGGCGCCGAGAAAAAACGGCGGGAAAACCGGCGGGAAGAGACGGAGCCCAAGGAGTGACCAGGTAAGTGGCGGTGGTCAGCGGGCGTGAGGAGTGAAGGTAGCGGCGTGGGTAGCGACCAGGAAGCAGCAGGCGTAACCTGGGAGGCGGAGGCGAGATGCAGGCAGCGGCGTCAGGTAGGTGGTGAGGAGCGGCAAACAGGCGTCAGGCAGCGGAGGCAGGTAGGTAGCAGCAGTGGGAGGGAGCGTCCGTCTGTGAAGGCACAGGGGGTCGCACTGACCAGCCCGCGGGGTCCCCTTAAATAAGGAGCCGGGAGGGAGGGTCAGCGGGAGGCGGGAGCGGGGTGGCCAATGGGCAGGGAGGGGGGGCGGGACTGAAGGAGGAGGCGGGAGTGGGAGTGTGCGCCTGGGGCAGCGGCGCTGAGAAAAAACGGCGGGAAAACCGGCGGGAAGCGACGGAGCCCAAGGAGTGACCAGGTAAGTGGCGGTGGTCAGCGGGCGTGAGGAGTGAAGGTAGCGGCGTGGGTAGCGACCAGGAAGCAGCAGGCGTAACCTGGGAGGCGGAGGCGAGATGCAGGCAGCGGCGTCAGGTAGGTGGTGAGGAGCGGCAAACAGGCGTCAGGCAGCGGAGGCAGGTAGGTAGCAGCAGTGGGAGGGAGCGTCCGTCTGTGAAGGCACACATACCAGGTGCAGACAACTGTAATGTGAAGAAAGTAAATTATATCCCATTGCAATGGCAATTACAAGTCAGTACAAACAATGTTCATGCTGCTGGTTACCTCACCAGAATAGTACATGTCCATGTTTTCACTTTTTCCGGCCACGCACTCCCGGGGCCTCTCAGTTGGCTCAGCCACATCCCTTGTTGAGCCTTCTGTGCCAGTACTGCTCATAGTACTGCGCCTCCTGGGATTTGTAACCAGTGCCAGTAGGCTACTGAGGCTGGAGGCCTACTCACTATCCCCCCTCCAAGAACGTTGTTGCCACCAACTGCAGCAGTCTGGAGTTGTTCCACAGCATTGGTGACCTGGATGGGGCCCCTGGGCACATTCCTGCTGCAGTGGCTCATCTCCACTTGCATGCTGACAGCTCGACGTGAAAGCTGAGCTGTTGTTGTGCTCAACCCATTTATGGCCCTTTGGAACCGTCTAGGTGCCCAATCAAATTGTGATGCCTCCTACGATGAGATGCATGGTCTTCCTGCATGACCCTGCACAAGCCATGCATCGCGTTTGTGACATTAGCAAAGCTCGCATTGTTTGCCCTTTGCCCTTCCATAACAGCAGTGATGAGCTCCTTCAGGCAGTCACGTATGTCTCCCATGTTTGTTGCCATTGTTCCCAGTTGGCCCTGCATTATCCTCATGTTTTTGCATTGCAGACGCTGGACCTTGAGCATCTTGCCCTCCAGCCCACTCCAGGCAGCAGCCCCATTGTCTTCTGCAGCTGTCATGATTGCCTTGGCCCTTCGCCTGCAGAAATGGATGGACCTGCGCCACATTGGTACCTCTGTTGGTGGTGGGGGTATATGGCCAGCCTGTTGTGTAGGAGTTTCTGTTTGGCTCTCTTCCTCACTCTCCAAATCAGGCAGTGGTGGGACCATGCTCCTGCGTTGAGTGGTTGCAGGTATGGGTAAGGATGTTGGCACTTCTGATTCCTCCTCAGGCTGTGCTTCATGTCCCTGTGAGTCATGGACATAAGCCACGTCACTCTTATGCTGCATCTGTGATTTGAAACAGTGTAAGTTCAGTATTTTTTGTTGAACATGTAAGTGGCAAAGTGCATGCCATTGTTTAATAAAGTTATTTTATCACAGACAGAGTCTAGTTTAGTCACTTCCTTGCACTTAAGCTGTTTTGGTCCCTCCTTGCCTTACTCTTACATTTGTCTGTAAACTACTCCCATTATGCCTTTGGGTGTTGCAAGTAATATCTGGACTGGACTCAGTGTGTGTGTGGTTGTGTGTGTGGTTGTTTGTGTGGTTGTGTGTGGTTGTGTGTGTGTGGTTGTGTGTGTGTGATTGTGTGTGTGGTTATGGTTGTGTGTGTGGTTTTGTGTGTGGTTGTGGTTGTGTGTGTGGTTGTGTATGTGGGGTTGTGGTTGTGGGTGTGTGTGTGGCTGTGGTTGTGTGTGGTTGTGTGGGTGGTTTGTGTGGCTGTGTGTGTACGGTTGTGTGTGGTTGTGTGTGTGTGTGGTTGTGTGTATGGTTGTGGCTGTGTGTGGTCGTGTGTGTGTGCTTGTGTGTGTGGTTGTGGTTGTGTGGTTGTGTGTGTGTGTGTGTGTATGGTTGTGTGTGTGGTTGTGTGTGTATGTGGTTGTGTGTGTGGTTGTGTGGTTGTATGTGTGTGTGGTTGTTGTTGTGTGTGGGTGGTTGGGTGTGTTGTATGTGTGGTTGTGGTTGTGTGTGTGGTTGTGTGTGTGTGGTTGTGTGTGTGTGTGGTTGTGTGTGTGGTTGTGAGTGTGGTTGTGTGTGTGTGGTTGTGTGTGTAGTTGTGTGTGTGGTTGTGTATGTGGTTGTGTGTGTGGTTATGGTTGTGTGTGTGGTTGTGTGTGTGTGGTTGTGTGTGTGTATGGTTGTGGTTGTGTGTGGTTGTGGGTGTGGTTGTGTGGTTGTGTGTGGTTGTGTGTGTGGGTGTGGTTGTGTGTGTGTTTGTGTGTGGTTGTGTGTGTGGTTGTGTGTGTATGTGGTTGTGTGTGTGGTTGTGTGGTTGTATGTGTGTGTGGTTGTGGTTGTGTGTGTGGTTGTGTGTGTTGTATGTGTGGTTGTGGTTGTGTGTGTGGTTGTGTGTGTGGTTGTGTGTGTGTGGGTGTGTGTGTGGTTGTTTGTGTGGTTGTGTGTGGTTGTGTGTGTGGTTGTGTGTGTGGTTGTGTGTGTGGTTGTGTGTGGTTGTGTGTGTGGTTGTGTGTGTGGTTGTGTGTGTGTGTGGTTGTGTGTGTGGTTGTGTGTGTTGTGTGTGTGGTTGTGATTGTGTGTGTGGTTGTGTGTGTGGTTGTGTGTGGGTGTGGCTGTATGTGTGCGGTTGTGGGTGTGGTTGGGTGTGGTTGTGTGTGGTTGTGGGTGCGGTTGTGTGTGGTTGTTTGTGTGGTTGTGTGTGTGTGTGGTTGTGTGTGTGGTTGTGTGTGTAATTGTGTGTGGTTGTGTGTGTGTGTGTGGTTGTGTTTGTGTGTGTGTTTGTGTGTGGTTGTGTGTGGTTGTGTGTGTGGTTATGTATGTGGTTGTGTGGTTAGGTATGGTTGTGTGTGTGTGTGGTTGTGTGTGGTTGTGTGGTTGTACGTGTGGTTGTGTGTGTGGTTGTGGTTTGTGTGTGTTTGTGTGTGTGTGTGTGGTTGTGTATGTGGTTGTATGTGGGGTTGTGTGTGTGGTTGTGTGGTTGTGTGTGTGTGTGTGTGTGGTTGTGTGTGGTTGTATGTGTAGTTGTGTGTGGTTGTGGTTGTGTGTGTGTGGTTGTGTGTGTGTGTGCGTGTGTGTGTGGTTGTGTGTGTGGTTGTGTGTGACAGTAATACTAAAAGCATATCAAAATAAAGGAACACAAATATCCAGTTTGTGGAAAGAGAAAGCACATTGTATGTCAAACGGGCGCAGCAAAGCATTAACACAACAACATGTTCTTTGATGTTTGATGTTCTTTGAACGTGAACATCAAAGGGGCACTGCGAAAGTGATCGCGGGCAAAAGTGAAAGTGATCGCAGGCGCTTAATGAGCATGATGAGGTTTGCCATATGGTGCCTCTGCTCCTAAGCGCGCGCCCGCGCACTTGCACTGTAGCTCGAGGCTGGCCATGGTAGCATTTTTTGACCCTCACTAAAAGTCGCACCAGACCAGCGCATGCGCTTGATCATGCGAGACCTTAAAACGAGGAGCAAAAGGGACTATTTTCATAAAAATGCAAGTTATTTTTCTGTACAAGACGCTGAAGTGTGACTAGTAGAAGTGTGCATGTGGGCTCCAGCCTGTCTTCAGCCTGGGTGGGTTGGCATTTTGGGTGGTTGGCAGAGTAACATCAAAGTGCAAGGAAACAGAAACTTTTGGCATGGCTTAGAGAGGCCTCAGAAAGAGGGAGTCATGAAAGTATGTTCATCCTTAGCTGGGGGGCGCTAGGTGGGGCAAAACCAAGATGGGCACACACCTGTGAGGCTCTGGACGCTTGGCAACATAATACTGCATTAATCCTCTTTCATTCCAATCGAACCTGTCTTTCAGAGCCTGTCGCCCATTTCCTCTTTTCATCCTCTCACTCCGGTGCGAGACTTGGGACCTGAGGCTTGCTGCCAGTGTCTCCAGGGCAGGACTCTATTGCCAGTGGGGCGGATGTGTGGTTGAGCCTTGAGCCTAACGCGGCTGCTGGTGCGATTCGAGCTTCGTGGCTCCCAAGTGTTGCTGGGCCTCATCGCTGTGCGGGAGGAGGCTGAGCGGCCCAGTTGGAGCTCTAACTGCTGCCCATCCTTCGCGCCTGGGGTGCTGTCATCTAACGCGTGTTCTGGCTGAGCCCTGGATATCGCCGACGACTGCGGTAAGTGTGTCACGGCTCCTAAGGCCATCGCAGCAGCTCACGCACTGGGGGTGCCACTGAGAGCCATTCCTGCTGTGCTTCCGCCAGAGATTTGCTGACCCCCGGGGCGAGCCTCCCTCCATACACCTGCCACCTCTGGAGCTTTCCTTGCGGCCGAGCGGTGTTGTGAGGCAGCGAGAGTGCCTTTGAGTTCAGGAGAACTGCTACTGCTCTACTCCACGGGCGCCGCTCTGCCTCGGACCTCTTCCCGTACTGCTGTGGGCTTTTGGAGCGCGCCATTTTGTCTCACCCTAATTGCCTACGGGCATGCTCTCCTGCATCAGTTCCTTGACACAGGGCCCTCGTCTGCATCTGGAGCCCCCACTTCTTCTGCTGTAGGACACGCAGAGCTCTCTACCGGGGGTACGGCAACACAGGGGTCGACAGCGTGATGGCGAGCTGCGGATGTCCCCCCACGCTGGGAGGTGCTGAGACCTGCCTCCCATAGTCACTCTTGGGCCCACCTGTTCTTCATCCCACGTCACTGTGGGCCCACCGGCCTGTTGTTCCTGGGGCCAGCGATTACTGAGGGTCATTGCATTGGTGGTTTCTGACTGCTGCACACTACACCTACTTCGGCGGCGGTTGCCCTTTGAACATCTCCTCTGGCACATCGCCGGTGCGCCGCTGGGGTACCTCATACTATTGTTTTCCTTTCTGCATCAGCATCGCTCTCCTGATTCATCTTTCAGTGCAGTATCAGGCACGCTGTTTCCTCATCCCTTGGATCAAGCAGCATTGGAATAGAGCGCCCTATCCCTGATTCACAGGCTGACAGGTTTGCCTAGCGGTGAGCTTTCGTCCACGTATCCTGGGCTACTCACCTGCTTGCTCCTTGCCTTTATCCTTGCTCATTGTGGGACACTACCTGATGCTTTGGTCAGTTTGCCATATGGTGGCACACCAACCCTCTGATTGCCTCCTCCCTCTCTAACGTTGTGGGCTACTCTCCGCTCCACACTAGAGGCACATTGTCCATCTTCAATACTAGCGGTGAAGATGGCTCTTGCTGACGTAGAGCCCTCGCACTCCCACGGGGACACTTGCTGATGCTGACAATTGCTTCCTCTTCTTCCTGCATTCCCTGTGGCAGCCCCTGAAGCGGTCTCCGCTGCTGCAAGTGTTGCTACACACATCGCCTTCCCCTCCAGCTGCAATGGGGAAACCAAACGGCCGCCAGCCTAAACTTGTATTTGATGCCAAGAAGACGGTCACGTGCTCAACCTCGGAAGAATCCGTCCACCCTAGTGTTGAGCCGCCACAGCTGCAATCTTCAACCCCTGGAGATGAGGTCAAAACCTTGCTTCTTGCCATGCAGCATAGTCTTACAGATTTATTCAGGAAAATGGACACAATGAATAGTCGTTTGGACTTTTTAATCCAGACGGTGGATAAACATGACCAGCAGCTCAAGGAGGCAGAACGTTGCATATCAGACAACGAGGATAGCAGCTGCAGTTCCAGGTGTCATAGAGTGATAAGCTGCTCAAAGTCATCGCTGCGAAAAATGAGGACCTTGAAGCACAAAGCCGCTGCAATAACATAAGTATAATAGGTATTCTGGAAAGCACCGCCACGGGACGTATGGAGGAGTTCGTCGAGTGTCTCCTGAAGGGTGCCTGCGGCGAGTAAGCCTTCTCCTCCCAGCTCATTGTAGAACGGGCACATCAATCCTTGGGTCCCCAACCCCCACCGGGCGGTGTTGCCCGGTCCATAATAGCCCATCTTCTCAATTACCGAGATCGTGACTCTGCGCTAAAAATGGCCCGTGAGAACAAGCCGCTGCGGTATAATGGCATGGAATTCACCATTTTCCCCGATTTCACCGTCACGGTACAAAAAGCGTGTCGCAAAATCTTAGTTGTCAAGAAAAAAGCTTCGGAAAGCGCAGATCAAATACGCACTTCTGTATCCGGCGAGTCTGCAGGTCTCTTATCAAGGCAAACACTCCATCTTCTCCAACCCGCACCAGGTGGAAGATTTCCTCAAGTCCATCAAAAGCAGATCCCTGCGGGGAGCCTCCGGCACCAGTGCATCCAGATCTCCTTCTCCTACTACAGACTGGCCCCTCGGATAGACAATGCAAACTCAAGTTTCTCCTTCGTACCTCACATGCGCTGCAATGTCTGCGAGATTCATGGGCTCACCTACAGATGTGAACTGGTTGCCTAGATATGGCATGAGGACCATTCCACTCTCCTTCAGTGGGACTTGAAGACATTCAGCTCATCATGGTCAGATAAGTGTTACATCCCTCTTACAGGCTTCACACGCTGGACTGGTGGGCTCCATGCATGGTATTGGTTTTAGTAATGGACTATGCCAAGCATACTCCCTCCCCCCCATTTTCCTCGTTCCACTGGGCAACTGCCTCGCAGTTTTGGGAGAAGGGAGGATTTTGTGTTTCACAAGCGACCCCCCCTTTATGGGCGATCCCCCCTTGTTACCTGTATTTTTGTTGGACTTATTTGGCCTGGACTGTAATGCCACTGTTTTCCTGGGCTTTGGGTGGACAGTACACTACCAGCACAATTGGGGTGGTGTTGTGGGTGGAGGTGGGATGGGGATTGTCGTTTTTTGAGGTTCACCATATGATTCCCCAGCAGATAGTCATGCCAGCATATTTCGCGAAAGTCACGCATCGTTCTATATTCCACCTCATCTCTTGTCACGTGCCTGTCCCCGGGTAATGCCTTCACTTCCTGAAATGTTTCGAATAAATCTGCTCACATGGAATGTTAGAGGCCTTGGGGACCCCCATAAATGTCGACAAATCCTTACTTACCTTGACAGGCATCAAATACACGTTGGCATGCTCCAAGAGACACACATTCACCCAAGCCGCACTCTTTGCTGCGGAAGCAAATGGGCTTCTGATCGAGTGTTCTCCTCCTATTCTACCTACTCACGGGGCACTCTCATTTTAGTTAAAAAGAACACTCCCTTTATTCTGGGCGGCACTTTCAGTGACTCTTCTGGTAGGAGTTGTATGCTCAGGGGCACCTTGGGCACACAATCGGTCACACTTCTCTGCTGTTATGGGCCAAACACCGATAATCCGAGCTACTTCACTAACCTATGGGAGCAAATTCTTAAAGTGGGTTCTACCCATGTCATCGGGGGGGCTTTAATACTGCCCTGTGCCCTTCAGCTTATAGGTCAAATCCTTTTCCTCACCATTACTCCAAAACTTACGAGACACTGGCACGCCTGCTTCCTGACCATGGGATTATTGATGCATGGCGACATGTGCACCCTGATGGGCGGGAAGGTACCTATTACATGACAGCTCACGCTTCCTGGTCACAACTTGATTACTGGACTGTTTCCCGTGGGGTTGCTCCATGGATACTCTCGATAGAGCACATGGCCAGAACCCATACAGATCAGGCCCCAGTATGCATGACAATTGCACCCCCTAACTCGATTGCCGCTCCATGAAGTTGGGGGCTTGTACCTCAGGTGCTTTTGGATACCGTCTTCAGCTCGGAGCTTGGGGAGGAGATTGCAGATTTCTTTACGAGGAATAAAGGCTCGGTCACACACATGAGCACTATCTGGGAGGCTTTTAAAGTAACGATATGTGGTTTCTGTGTTTCGAAAAGTTTCGGAGTCCTCAGGGACATCCGTCGTAATCTGCGCCAACTTGAAGGGGAGTTGAAAAAACTTGAAAGAGATATGTGGCGAGATGCATCGGGAGCTCAGTGGGTTACACTCAGGGCCAAACTCACTAAATACACCACCACGGCCGAGTAAGAAGCCCGTTTTCGCAGCAAATATTTCATTGCTTGCAGGTACGGGCAGGGTGAGAAGCCTGGTAGGGCACTAGCAACGGAAATCCACTTGCCTCGCTTTTCCAATCACATTCTGGACATCATAGATTGCGCAGGGGTGCGCCACAGGGATAGTACTGCCATATTACACACGCTCACTGAATTTTATACAGATCTTTATAGCACTCGCAGGTCTGACACCCCCTCTCCCCCCCGATTTTTCTCATGTTCTTGAGTATATAGCATTGGGATGGTTAGGGGACAGCCAAAGGGAATTCTTAGAGGCACCGTTTGAAGATGGTGAGCTCAGAGACGCCATCATACAGATGAAAGCCGGGAAAGCCCCGCGCTCCGACAGACTTCCCATTGACTTTTATAAGGCGTATATTGATCAATTACTCCTGGTGCTGAAAGAAGTGTTCATGGAGGCTCAGGAGTCACAGATCCTTCCGGGTTCAATGAGGGAGGTGCTTATTACATCCCTCCTGAAACCTGGCAAACTCGCAGATCACTGCGATTCTTATCGACCCCTCTCCCTCAATACCGATGCGAAAATTCTTGCAAAACTATTAGTCTATTGATGGAAAAATTAGTATTGCCAGATCAGGCAGGTTTTATCCCCGGTAGGGCGACCTCCCATAACCTTCGTACTCTTTTCTCCATTTTGCAAAATGTCGATCCTCAACTGGCACTAGTGGCGGCCTTCCTAGATGCCACAAAGGCCTGGAAAAGGTACCAGGAGTCCCAGAAATGTTGCATAATCTGGGACTCCTGGTACCTTTTCCTCCTTCTCTCTTCTCAATGAATATTCCACTCTACATTTCCCTTCATCTTCCCTCTAACCATTTTCTGGGACTGTCTGTATCTTTCCTCTTCTTTTTTCGCTCTTCTTTATGAATATCCTACTTGACACTAGCCCTTCATTTTTCCTCATATCTTTTTCCGCTACTAACCTTGATTGCACTTATCGGCACATTGATTGCACTATTACGGGTGATAAATGTTGATAACTGTATCGTTGCACGCTTTGTGAATATGCCACCAATTTCAAACCTCGATCTTTGCGTATTATAATCACATGTATGTACAGCCCTGAGGAAGCCCCAGGCCAGATGGCCGCTTGAAGGGGGCGAAACACGTGTTGGCTGTAACCTTCACTCTTTGATTTATGGAACATTGATTCTGTATGTTCCTTTGCACCCGACTCTGAGTTCTGTAAAACAGTCTAACCTCATAAATATCTCATAACATAACCTTGTATTGGAATTTTTTACCGAAAAAAGCGACAATCCTAACCTGTCCTGACAAACCTTAAAGGATATTGTCTCTAATGAGGAAGGGGTCTCCCATTGTCAAGGAAAAGTAAAATACCAAGTTTTTGCTCTATTGATTATGGTCTGCAAGGGATCGGGACCAAATATTCCCTTGTTCCTGACAAACTCCATGTCCTGATTCGGAGGAATGGCAGAGTTCTAGTGGTTTGGAAAAGAGTTGTAAGAGCGGAGGAGTGAGTCTTAATAGGGTTGCATGTTGTAACTGTTAATGTCACACTTGCGGTGTTTTGCAGAGATTGTGTGTTGCAATGAGATGAGGTTTTAGTTCTGGTACATATATGAATGTGGTTAATGCTGAGCTAGTTGAAGGGGGCGTGGCCAAGCCAGCCAAGATGGCGGACTCTTCTCCCTGAGGCCCGTGCAATTGCCACTAATATCTGCCCCATGCACCTGTAGACCACATAACAGGCAGTACCTGGTCTGGATGATGCAGTAACGGCTCTGGTGAGCTCAGATCCCCGGGGCGGGCTGTGCCGGCATTGCTGGGGCGCCTGTCGGAAGTTCCCTGAGGCCGCTGGAGAAAATGGCAGACTCGAAGCATAACAGCGCGACCCTCTGAGGAACGGAGAGAGCAACAACATCCTGGTGAAGGACTTGCACTATCAGAGGGCGAAGGCGGCGAAACAGCTGCCGGGGGCACGGGTCCGGACGAGGTGGCCCCCCGACGGACCCCGAGAGAGCAGACGTCCCCGTACATCGGAGCGCTGAGGGGCGTCCCCGTGGGCAGCGTGCTGTGATGCATGGACCTCGACGCTTTAGAGTGTCGGCGCAGGATCCACCTTCTGGGCTCCACCGATCCTGAGAATTGTCTGAACGGGAGGAGAGACGAATTGTGAGCCACCGGACCGGTGCTGCAGCCGCGTCAACCCTGGGCAAGGCGGGCCTGGGCACGTGATCGGAGCGGAGGGAAGAACCGCGAGCCACCGGACCGTTGCTGCAGCCGCGTCAATCCCAGGCTGGGCGGGCCTGGGCCCGTAATCGGAGCCCCTGAACTTACTGAAGACCGCCCGAATACATCACAACAGAGATGAGGAGATGACCTTGCTGGGGCCGAGCACGAGTGTCTGGGGTGCGAGATGAGCACCTGTCCCCTGCTGAGACCATAGCTGGCCGAGACGGTGGAAGCGCCATTGTCAGTGAATCGTACGGGTGAGAGCGCAGCGATCAATGGGCCTACCCTAAGGAGGCGGATTCCCCCTAACACCGGGACTTCATGTTGGTCCCATACCACTGGCCCTGCAACCTCGAGGCCTCACGTGGAGGAAGAGTGCGACCCTATACCCTATTCTCCTTGCGACTCGCAGTGAGGGGGGCAGTTTGAATGGGAGATCCGCAGCCACCCCCCTGCCCACGCATCCATTGAGTCGGAGAGGTCCCACTCAAGACCTGGACGGTGTCGAGGGGTAAGACCTCCCATCGTGAAGACTGTGCAGCGGAACTCGGTGGAGTCGGGGACACCCTCTAGCTCTATACGGCGCTTGGTGACCGGGATCTGGGAAGTAGCGGCCGTTTCACCCCCGCTCAGAATTGGGGCTTGCGGTGTGTAGAGGGTAGGAAGAGAGAACGAGACACACGCTGACAACCTTTGCACCCCGAGGTTGGAGGACAAAGTGACAACATAACAGCCCCCCTGCCCCGATGGCCCTTACTGTATGACGGTGGGGTCTGGGACGTGTACTCATCTGACTGGCCAACAGCACGGTCGAGAACGACCCACCACCGACACGCCCGCTACCTGGGGACACGTCCGCAGGCTAAGCACCCAACCACCACAGGTCCGATCTGGCGCAGATATATCAGAAGGACTGAGCCTCAACTGAATTGCTGTGGGCTCAACGGAGCCCCAGATCGCCTCTCGGACGCGGACGTCAGGTCTTGACATGGGGGCAGCTCACCGGGCCGCCGCTGGCTGCTCTCCCCGCGCTCGGGTCACGAGAGGGGGGGTGAGACGCATCGTGGAGGCCTGCAGTGGACGGCACCAAAGAGACAGTCGAGCAGTGAGTTGCACGCATAGTGGGACAGAATTACACGAAGGACCCCTAGGAAAGGCGAGGAGAGATCGTAACAGCCCAGAGAGAGTCAGAAGCCTCCGGGTGGATGCATTCGCCCAGCAGCTGTCCATAGATCTGGGATCGGAATTGAGGGTCACTGGGCGCTGACCACTGCAAGAGGAGAAAAGAGCCCCCCCGTCATGGGCCGTCAGCGCGCAGTGGGGGCGTCGCACGCCCCGGAACAGCAGAGAGCGACTCCCTCGACACCCTCTCGACAAGAGAGGAGCCCACCAGTGAAGACCCCATGTCCAGGAAACTAGATCAGGTCCTTGCAGCCATCGAACACTCAAGAGTTACGATGGAAAACAAGTTTGGCGAACTGGCCACAGACCTCAATATTCTCCGTGACGACCATAGGAAATTGGCAGATAAAGTCACTCAGAGTGAACAAACGATCCAAACAATGGAGCCACAGATGCAACAACAACACATTGCTATAAAAGATCTGCAATCACGGATAAGGGCATTGGAAACCAAGACGGACGATTTAGAGGGACGCTCCCGAAGGAGCAATATCCGAATTATGAATCTTCCGTAAGGTGCAGAAGGGACGGACCCGATCAAATACATCACCTCCTGCATCACAACATTCACGCCCGCAAAAGATTTAACCCCCTACTTCTCTGTAGAGAGGGCGCACAGGGTCCCGGTGCGCAGACCACAGCCGGGCCTACCTCCTCGCCCATTCCTCTTGAAGCTCCTACATTATCAGGACAGGGACACCATCCTCCGTGCAGCCAGGCAACATAGACAACTACAAGTAGAAGACAAACAGGTTCCCGGACTACTCGTGCGCGGTCCAACAACAAAGAGCCACCTTCCTCGTAGTTAAGCGCACCATGCGCCAAAAGAACATACAATATGCTCTCCTCTTCCCTGCCAAACTCAAAATCATGCACAATGGCACGACTCACTTTTTCACGGACCCAAGGGATGCGGAAACCTGGGTGGAGCAACGCATACGGCACCCTATGTACAACACTGGCAAACAAGGTGTTCGACCGCCCGGACGCTCGGGACGGCGATTCCGAAAGGTCACCCTCACACAACTCAGTACGCGGCCCAGCTCTGCCACTACCAGCTCCCCAGACCTCGCGCAAATCATAACAGAACGCCGGAAAGCACTACAAGCAGTGTCCCCGCAGACAGGTGGTCGGACATAGAGAGAGGCCCACACTTGTTCAGCTCGGAAGACGAAGGCAGTGATACACCCATGTCTCGGGGGGGCTCGGTGACACCTCCAACAGTGACCCCCCAAACGGCGGACACACTGATATAATGGGACAACGGTCATCTGAGATGCGCGGGGAGAGCGACACGGCCTCGAACCGGAGTAAATGCAGACGGAGTGGCATCCAGTCTCGGCGGCACGATGTCCGGATTGTCCAGGCATGCTACAACAATTGTAGCAGTGAACGATATTCCAGCCAGAAATAGATGACTAAGTGCAGGCGTGGTGCTAGCGGGCACCTCTCTGGTGCTATTATCAGACGGGCAGCCACAACGACAGAGACCAGGGAGAAACAAAGCCAGCACCCCCCCAGCAACGAACTAAAGTCTACATATGACAACCAGTTTGGTCGTATCGCCCGAGAGATAGGTCCCCTGACTTGGGAATGTTCCACAGTGTTTCAGTTCAACCCCCCCCCCCCCCCCCTTCTCTTTTATCTCCCAGGTATCCTCAAGTGAGCGAGGAGACGGAAATGGACAATGCAGATTAATTGTAAATGGCGGGTGGCGGGTGGTAAGGTGGGTTCGACGGGTTAAAGGGGTGATGTACATCAAGAAAACACTGCTTCAACTTCACACTATATGTCCTACAAAACCCCTAATACAGACATAAAATTTATCACACTGAATGTCAGGGGAATGCACACAGCCCGCAAGCGGTACTCTATCTATGCATACATTAAGAGACGGCAGGCCCAAGTAGCCTTCCTGCAAGAGACACACCTGACAGCGAAGGAGGCGGACCGTCTGCACAAAAAATGGCGGGGCATTATCTGCGCCACGATGTATTCCGCATTTGCCAGGGGCGCACTTATATGGATCAGACCGGGGGTGCCATTCAAAGAGCAAACACGACTAATAGATAAGGACGGACGATATGCACTGCTGACAGGGCTGTTATAGGGTCAATCGCTACTCATAGGGAGTATATACGCCCCCATTGTAGAACAAGAGCAATACTGGGATAGACTCACGGGCGTATTGGCTCACCACACGTCGATCCCGTGGCTCCTAGGGGGAGACTACAATTGCACACTAGATATGCACCTAGACAGATCGCATCCCCCACCGCTATACTCACCGGCATCTAAACAAGCTGAGCGCTTCCGAAGATGGGCGGATCGATGGGCGTTGATGGACGCCTGGAGGGTTCGGAACCCAACTGCTAGTCTCTACTCCTTTCACTCCATCCCTCACAATTTGAGAGTCAGGCTCGACATGTTTCTGTGCTCCGCGGTACTCCTACCCAAAGTGCAGCACACAGACTACTTGGGCAGGATAGTGTTGGATCACGACGCGCACACAGGAACCCTTAGATGGCGACCGCCCCATCCCACAGTCCCAACGTGGAATCCACCCCAAGAATGCCGACCAGGCGTTCCGCCAAAGCCATGGGGAATACATTCAGGAACACTTTCTACAGAACGCTGGCACTGCATCCTCCAGATCAATAGAATGGGACGCATTTAAGGTCAGCGCCAGGGGACACTGCATCCAACAGGTGATGGGGGTGAGGAGAGTACTGGAAAGCACCTTACAAAATGCAGAGACCAAATTGGCGGAACTGTCAAAAAACATAGACCAAGGGAAAGCCACACTAGCACAAGTGTCTGCAGCTAAAACCTCTCACGCAGAAGCGATGCGAGACCTGCGCAAATACAACTTTCGCGCGTATGCAGCTAAAGCACACCGGGAGGGTAATAGAACAGGGTCACTATTGACTTGGTTAGCTAAACAAGACGCAGTGACACACCCCATCACAGAACTCACAGACACAGATAGGCAGCCCAAATACTCCCAAATTGACATATTACGCATATTTCATGACTACTACACGGAAATATACCGAGCTCCACAGACTGAGACGCCACGAGAGTTGGCCCAGTTTCTAGACCCATCGCCCATGCCTGAAATCTCCCCCGCAGACATGAAGGAATTAGAAGGGAAGATCACACCCGCAAGCGTAATGCATACGATCAGGTCGTTAGCGCGAAAGAAGGCGCCAGGAATGGACGGCTTTCCACTCGAGTATTATAGCACGTTTGCGGCCCAGATGGCGCCTCGGTTGGCTTCTATGTACGAGGAGGCATTAACCAGAGGGACGCTCCCAGAATCGCTTCGGGCATCGATCCTGGTGACATTCCTGAAGCTGCACAGAGACCCCACACTCCCAGCCTCCTACAGACCGATAACGCTCTTAAACGCGGACTGCAAAATTCTAGGGAAGCTCTTGGCTGATCGCTACAGTCAAATCCTTCCGGCTTTAGTGCACCCTGACCAATGTGGCTTTGTTCCATGACGCAATACCTCACATAACTTACGTAGACTATTTCATATTCAAGACAGAGCAAAAGACCGATTCCCACGAGCTGCATGCCTGATCTTGGATCTAGAGAAAGCGTTCGATACCTTAATGTGGCCCTATCTGTTCGCAGTCCTCCGGAGAATAAATGTCGGCCTCACACTTATGGCATATACTCAGCTCCTCTATAGAGACCTCACTTCTAGGGTATGAATTGGCAAACTTATATCAGCCCCATTCCCGGTAGCACGAGGGACCAGGCAGGGGTGCCCCCTTTCCCCTCTCCTCTTCGCTCTAGCGGTGGAACCTTTGGCCATAAGATTGCGACGGGAGGGGGAGACGTGGGGAATCCCAATAGCAGATACAACACATTGCGTGTCACTATACGAAGATGATCTTTTGATTTATGTTCGGGACGTTACGGACGATCTCACCCCAGACAGCGTTACAGGAGTTCGGAGAGACCTCGGGACTTAGAGTAAATTGGGGAAAATCGACGATTTTTCCACTCAGCACCCATCTGGCACCTCTGGAGATCACAGTGGGCACCCAGACACTGGTGTGGAACGCTATGGCCCCCAGATATCTGGGAGTGCGGCTGTACCATTCCCCCAGGGATCTCTATGAGGGCAACCATCGCAAAGCGCTGTCGGGCTTACGAACGGCAGTGGGTTTCTGAAAGACATTACCTCTGGCACCCATCGGGCGTGTAGCCATAGCAAAAATGATTATGGTTCCTAGAATGCTCTATTACTTCACGAATCTCCCGGTAGTCCCACCGCGATACTTCTTTCGGGAACTAGACGCGCTACTGGCAGCTTTGATTTGGGGAGACAGTTGTCATAGAATAGCACTGCACACGTTGTACCTGCCCACGACTTGCGGAGCCCTGGGAGCTCCATCCTTCGAATCATATTTCCTTGCGGCGCAACTCCAATGGCTCTCTCACTGGACAGCAGAAAGGCATGTGGGAGAAACAATAACCAAGGACGGCAGACTACCCCTCCCCGCTATCAGAAGAATGTTAATGCCGGGCACCAAACCGGCGCGCACACACCCGTTACAGGTTTCTATAGCCCGCAAGTGTATGATGCGAGTGCACCGTATGTCGAAGGGACGACCATTGTACTCTCCATTACTTCCCCTAGTGGGATTCCCCCGGAGGAGTGAATACTACACCGAGGGAGCCCTTCGGGTATGGACCGATCACGACGTAACAGAGGTGGAGGTGCTGTTTCATGAGGGGCAACTGAGGACCTATGCCCAGATAGTCGAGTGGTATAACCTCCCACAAGGACAGTTTTTAAGGCACAGACAACTCTTAGACAGTGGTCGCCAATACTGGGACCTTCGGGATGGGGAGCCCCCGACACATCCAGTGCTACACACGATACTGCGAATGGGAGCGGGTAGGCACTTGGCATTACCAAGAGATCCGGGAATTGACTGATATCTCCCTTGACAGACTGCGACAGACGTGGGAGGACGACGTGGGTCGGGCATAAAGAGTGGAGCCAAGCTTTGAAATATCCCAAAAAGGTTTCCAGAAATGCGCGATTCAAAAACATACAGTTTAATATTCTACACCGCGCGTATCTCACGCCGGATAAACTACACCGATTCTACCACGATACACAATTCACACGCCCCCATTGCCAAACGCCTAAAGCGAACTTTAAGCACATGTTTTGGGATTGCCCCTCCATACAACCATATTGGGACAAGGTACATCATGCACTTCGAACAACGGTCAATCTCCCGAACATCCCCACATGGGAAGCATGCGCTCTGGGGGTCTTCCGGAAAAAGAAGTCTGCAAAATTACAATGGCGATTCGCATCCTTAGCCGTCCTCTTGGCAAAGAGGAATATAGCTATGCATTGAAGAACCCCTATCGGGCCTCCGGAGGCAGCTTGGGTGGGGGCAATGAACAAATGGGGGGCAGCGGAGGAAGAGATCCTGAGAGAGGAAGAAGTAAAGGGTACGCATAAACATCCAGTATCTATGGAATGGGCGCAGTTATTAATTCACTTCAAACAGGAGACGAAAGCAGGGGAAGCACCTGAAGCAACACAGCCCCCGCCCCACACTCCCTCTCTATCTCCCGCTGCGCAGATCCCAACAATAGCGGAATAATAGACAGGTAAGAGTGTCGATTAGATGAGATGAACAGTGCCCCCGGGACAATCGTCCACCCCTACGACCGCTCATTTCCCCCACGATGACCCCATGACGTACCCAACGGACCTATAGCCAGTCATCTCATCACTCGTCACAACCGATCATCCTTGCCCACCTTGTGTGTCCCCCCCACCCCAGGTTTTTCTTCCCACGGTTCACAGTTAAATCCCCATTGGCAGTTCTGACGCCGACTTAATCATCATACGGAATAGATGATCAGACACATTACAGGGGAAGGCATACACAGATAGAGGAGGGGATGATATACCAACCCTCGCTACCATGTGACACAACGGTTCAGACACAGCAGGATACATTACCGTCCAGTGGGGCAAAGCAGTAGTAGATCTGTGGACTATGATATAATAATGTATTTTGAGTACTAGACAATAAATGAAATTGCCCTTTGTAAACAGTGCTGACACTTAAAAGTGGCACAAAAGATTGTTAAACTGCGAAATATCTGATGTCTCTCATGGAATATTGTAATGCAAAACCCTAAAAAAAATAAAAAAGAAATGCTGACCTAGTTGAAGTTGTTATCAGGCTGGACGTAGCCTATGATCCTGAGATAGAGATATAAAGTGTGCAATGCACTACACTGTAATTTGTTCGCTAAGTTTGGTTGTGCTAATCGTGCGACATTGTTGGCTACATAATTGGGATAGGTAAATATATGTTTGTGTGACAGTAAGGTGTGATTGGTGTAGAAGATCCTGTTGCGCAAAGAAGAAGATGCACTGATCCGGGTGATTCCTGTAGGTCGAGGTTTCCCTCAAGTGTGCATCTGAGCAGGTGGAAAGTGTTGCTCCAAATCATTTCTTGTGTAAGTGAATACTTTGATTTCTTTCATGGAGCAGACAAAAGTTATTTGTTGAAAGTACGTTGCTTTTTTATAAATGCTTAGTGTTGAGAAGAGAGTGCTCATGAAAATTGTAAAGGAGGGTGAACCGCTGCAAGGAGGAAGAACTAGGTCATAGTGTTCAGCCCTGAGATTGATCAGTTTGCGTTTGTGCCACGCTGTTATTGGTTGATACATCACTGAGTGTTGCACTGCTATTGGTTGTTGATGCTAAATGAGAACTGTGGGGTAAGAAATTATTTCTTGGTTTGAGATGAAAATGTTACTAGTGATTGTTGATATTGCTGAAAAATGAAATTTTTCCAGGCTAAACGAGATTTGTTTAAGGGAGATGTGAGTGTCCCTGTTAGAAAAGGAGAAGAGGCGCCGCCAGAAGGCACAGCAGGTCATCATATGGCGTGAATGTGGAGCTCCACATGTGCATATGGTTAAGTCAATGTCATAAGATCACTGAAAAGAAGGTGTATTGATATTTCCACTCTATGGCACATTTATTTGGGAATAAATTAAATTCGAGAAAAGTATTATACAAGATGGAGCCACCTCCTAGGCCCACACAGTACGAGGCACTTAATTCTTGGGAGCATGTAGCTCATGTAAGAGAAAAGGAGAAATATCAGGGTAGAGTTTAAAAAGCAGTACCTACTTGTACCGAAGCTAGATGGGATGCAGAACAACAAAGGTGGAGAGCTGACACAATTGAAGGAGCTTGGTTATATCCTGCATTAACGAGTGAGGAACCTTAGAAAGAGAAAGAGAAAAGGAGGATAAAGTGGAGAGTGCAGAGGGAAAAGACGAGGATAGTGATAGTGAATCTAGTGATCACTTTTTGGATGTGTTGTTGTCAATCCGTCCACCACCTTATAATGAGACCCAACGTGCAGGAATGAGTGGTGTTGTTAACAATAGAAGCTCAGAGGAAGCCAACGCCCCAGCAAATACAAGTGGGAACCTTACGGGAGAGAGTTTAGGGATTTGTGCTCCTTGTAACTCTACCATTTCTAGTGCCCCCAGATGCAATAACTGTTCGGGTTACTATTGGTCCTGACAGTTTCTACTGGAGTAAATACTTTAACTACTGTTCCCTATTGCTCCCGGATAGGGAGACATGGGAAAAACTCCTTTGCTTCTAAATATGGTGACTTCACCATATGTTGCTCCTATATCTGTAATAAATCAGACAGGACAGGCCCCTATAGCAGAACTATCTCAGAGGTCGCAAATTTCTCACATGTTCATTGGGAATTCACCCCAGTGTATCACAAGCGATAGTCCCCAAGGAATGGTTATGCCCAATAAATCTGGTGTTCAAAATAGTGTTAATTCACTGGAATTAGATTATTAGATCAAGTTTTTCCATGGGTCCCCACATGAAGCTGAGAGTTCAGGATTGAGCAGAGACATCCAATCTCTTGGAAGGGACAATGCAATAGAATTGGTCAAATTACAGTTATAATTGGATAATACGATTTTAGGAAATCTTGACCTTACCAGATTGGATACCTATCAAGAAAATGAGCTTATATATATGTGTAAAGATGTTACTAAGCATGCAGAAAAAGCTCATGATAAGCTGTCTGAATCAGCTAGAAATGTATGATGTTGATTTAAGTAGGACCAAATCCTTACAGGAAAGTTACTGTGTATGTTTTGACAAAAATGACAAACAGTAGGAGAACATCAGGAATATAATTGCAAATTAGAGAATGAAATTGGTAGCATTTGAAAACGGAGTGAATTAGACAAGTTGGAAGGTAGATGGGCAAAAAAGAAAGACACAAGAAAAACGAAAGGAGAGCCGCCCCCAGCTTTGACAGAGGTGGAAGGTGCTTCGATATTTCCATTGAGAGAAGTGCTTGGTGGAGGTTATGCCAGTGGAGTGGTAAACCCAGGTTAATCGGTTTGCAAAGATTTCACAGGTGTTGTGGATATATTTGAACACCCTTTTTGACATTGCGGTACCGAGTGGTTTGTGGGCAGATTGTATTGTGGCTGTACAGTGGCCTATCACATGCCCTGTCACCTTTGGTGATGAAAAAGTATCAACAGGTGATAAACTTTTTGAAAGAAAAGATACCAGCAAAATATATTGATCTGATTAAGGTTGACAGAACAAACCAGGAGCCTAAAGAGACTGTGCATTCTTTTTATGAGTGAATGTTGCAGGTGTCAAACAACAAAATGGAATCGAGAAACTCTAATCCAAAAAGACATGGGACGTTTTGTGTCCAGGTGTGTGACAGGATTGAGACCTGAGGTTAGCATAATGTTTCAATAGCATTTAATTTATTGACACAACAAGTCGATTGATTAGATTTTGAGCTCTGTAAAATATTGTAGGGATGAATTGGAAATGAAACTGAAGTGGTTGAAGGAGAAATTGATGTTGGTACAAATGAAAGCAGCACAGAGAGGAAGTCAGAGTTAACCGTATGTAGGGAACGTTGGTGCTATGCAAGGTGTATATTTTTCGGGAGTTCCTGTGATGCAAGGTGGAGATGGTTCTCTTCAACAGGGTAGAGGACGAGGTGTCCCGATTAATCAGAGTACTGGAGTTGATGTTGGCATGTTAAAGAAATCAAATTGATTTGTTTATTGTAACAAGTTAGGCCACTGGAAGAGGGAATGTCGTTTTAATACCAAAAGAGTAATGAATGACTATAAAGTTCAAAATCCAGGGCTTGTACAGACACAGGTTAAAAACCCTATTCAGCAACAAAATGTGCCAAAACAGAGAGTGGGAAGTCCCAATGTGCAACAAGTTTCAGTGATGCAAGTTCTCCAAGCCCCAATTCCACAGCAAAATGCAAATGTCCCTAGATTTAATTCTAACCAGGTCCTGAGTTTTAATCGGAATCCCTTCCAGAACCATAACCCGTTTCAGCAGTTTCCGATGTT
Organism: Triturus cristatus; assembly: GCF_964204655.1. Taxonomy (NCBI): domain Eukaryota; kingdom Metazoa; phylum Chordata; class Amphibia; order Caudata; family Salamandridae; genus Triturus; species Triturus cristatus. The sequence continues at coordinate 368,721,912 of NC_140585.1, forward strand.
TGACACACTTGGTGGTTATGGTTCAAAACAGTCACTATAACGGTGCCTGAGGCTGGAGGAAGAATGAGTGCTTGGCGCAGTCCTATAGAAAGTCCAGAGTGGCCCATTCGTAGATGGTGAGGTGATTGTCCACCCAGTATAGTTCTTGATTGATACTGGTGCTATACGTTCCACTGTTAGAACAGCAAACGTTCCAGATCAGGCCCTCTCGGGAAAAAGTATCCAAGTTGTAGGAATTGCAAATAAACAAATTGTGAATCCAGTAACACGAGAAGTACCTGTTAAAAAAGGGTTCTTTGAAGAGAAACCCCAGCTCCTGGTTTGCGATTCTATTCCTGTAAATCTTTTAGGATGTGATTTATTGTGCAAATAAATTGCACCATTTATGTACACCAAAGAGTGTGGAGCTTCAAACTCAAGATGAACACATCGCTTTTAAATTTGTGAGTCAAGCGCCAACCCTTGGATGGTACCTTTTAATGACAAGATATGGTCTTCCACCAGATCTAGGCGATACAGTGAAACCGGAAGTCTGGGACTTCTCAGGAAAGGACGTAGGTATCACAATAGGAGTTGAGCCTATCCTCATAATTGTCAAACCCAATATCGAGTATCCAAGATTCCCCGGTACAATCTGACTCCTGAAACAATTGCTGGAATAACACCTTTGATTGAGTCAATGATACAACAAGGCATCCATTATGGGCTTGCAGAAGCCTAGCCTAGTTCAAGATAGGAGAAAGATAGGAGAAAGATTAATTACAGGGTTGTGCCCTGTTGTTCTGTGGTACCAAATCCTGCTGTGATTTAATTTCAAATTCAATGGGAGGCTGCTTGCTGAGCTGCAAGATGGATGCACCTTGAGTGGGCTCTGCCGGCTGTGTACCATAATGACACAATCCAGTCATCAGGAGGGGCACTGCTCACCCACTGACATCGTAACAGCTGTGAGACGACCTGATGTAACTCGGCGCTGCCTGTGGTGAGGCTGGTTTCCCCTATATTAGCCCTATTTTTTAGCTCCCAGCCTGACGCCTGAGCGGGCTACTGTGGGCGCCGCACAGACAGTCGGAGCGGGGTCACAGACCGTGGCAGCCGGACCGCCTTGAGGCCGCTATTGAAATTACATGCCTGGGAACTGTGGGGATGACTTTGATATCCGGTCTGCTCCTGTCTCGGGACCAGGTGGGAGCCAGGAGGAGCCGACCCGCATACCGTACATTGAAGGTGAGTCGCAGACAGAGTATGCTGTGGGGTGGAGGGGTCTGGCATGGGGATGGCACTCAGAACGTTGTTGGGCCTCCGCTTAGCCACAGTGCCCTGGGCAAGTCCTTACCTGTTCTTGGCCTGCTGGGCTCTGCTGGGAGGCCGCGTAGACAGCTGGGGCACCACGGGACCGGGGCTGGCCCAGGCTGCATTGCATGACTGCCCCCATCAGTAAAGTAATCTGGCGACCAAGCACCCGGCCAAGGATTTTTCAGAAAAGTTCATGGGACCCCCCGGAGAGGAGACCACCCAACCTAGACCTGGCCGAAGTGCACCCTGGCTGCAAGGAAGAACCCTGATGTCTTGCCATTAGTAAGCTCCTGAGTAGCAGATATTTAAAATGCACCCACATGATCCGGCTTGTTCACTGGCTCAGTAATTGCTACACTGCCTGCTATTGACTGTCCTAGATGGCAGTCAGGGGCGTGCTCTGTAGGGGCTGACACTGCTGATCACCACCCCGTGGGGCGGCCTGCACCAGTTGGAGATGGCCTGCACGACTGGAGCAATTACAAGCAACAATAAAAGATCCATAAATTGTACCATACTATGGAAGTGCGCCTGCTGCTGGCTGTGGTGAGTGCTGGGCCTACTCATGCCCCCCAGCTGTGCATAAGGTTTGGGGTGAGGCGAGGCCATATGATTGGACTACAGGGGATATCTGTCTGTCATTGAAAATCCAATGCAAAGAAGGCGAGGGACTCCATGCACTAATTTTCCCAACACGATCCACTATTTGTACTAGTACCTCCTTGCACCACAGCCTGCACATTGAAATGGGGAAGCAAGACGCTAAACAATCCAATCTCTCATTTGAGAACAGATGCCACACCAGTCAAGGTGAACACTCCCAAGATCCTGAGAATCACCCCTCACAGCAGGAAGAGACCACCATGCAAGAGGACGATATTCACACAATTCTACTTGATGTTAAATCCAGCTTGAAGACCATTAACTACAAATTTGATATCCTCACTGCCAGGCTAGATCAGGTGAAACAAAAGGTGGATAAGCACAACACCAGAATAGACCACCTAGAAACAAGGGTCTCGGATGCAGATTATATGTTAGACGAGAACAGACAATATCTACTGCGGATGGACGAGTTGTTAGAAATTATTAAGGCCAAGAATGAGGACCTGGAGGCTCGCTCCAGGAGGATCAACCTCCACATCACAGGGATTCCTGAGTCTCAGGCCATTACGAGGATGGAGGGCTACGTGGAGACCCTACTCCATGAGCTCTTCGGTGCTGTACCATTGGCAGTTTTTATTGTTGAGAGATCCCATGGCTCATTTGGTCCCAGGCCGCCACCTGGCAACCCAGCCTGGCCAATAGGGGCCCGTTTGTTAAATTATCGGGACCGTGACATCATCCTTAAGCAGGCCTGAGAGTGGGGGGAAATACAGCACCAGGGAAACAACATCTTTTTCTTTCCGCGATTTCACTAATGTGGTACAGCTGGCTGAATGAGACTTCCTGCCTGCCAAGAGAGCAGTTTAATGTGCCATATGTCCTTCTTTACTAGGCCAAGCTTTGTGTTTCACACAAGGAGAAGATGCACCTATTCACTGATCCCAAGGCTGCACTGAAATTCACCAAACAAATTTGCAAGGTGCGGCGCTCTCCAGGGACATCGGCTCATTCATCTGCACAACCCCAGCTAATTGATAATTACTGACTGCATCCTATAAATGTATGAGGTACTGTTGCCATTTGGTCAAAAGGGGTGGGTTATTGTATTCAATGTTTGGATCCACTGGCAACAATGGATAGTGTTCTGGACAATCTGTACTTACATATTTCTACAGTCATGTTTTACTTGCTTGTTTCATGACCTTTTCCTTGCACAATACTTCTGCAGCTACCTGGTATCGAACATAGATCTTATAGAGCAGACACATTATAGGATGGACCTGTTAGGGGCCGGATAGCATGGCCTGCATATCTTACCTTACACGGAATATACGCGGTCTAAATGACCATAAGTAATCCCGATTAGCACACACATATCTTATTCGTCACAAAATTGATCTCTGTTTTCTGCAGAGACACATATGGCCACTAGTTTGGCACCTGGGCTCCATGTCCGCTGGTGTGGGGAGGTTTACTCCTCCATATATTCAAAATACGCCTACGGAGTTGCAATATTGCTGCGGAAAGACCATCCCTGGTGTACATCAGATTTCCTTATAGATAAGGAGGAGAGAAATGTTATCCTGGTAGGTACACTCTACATGCAACCCATGATTATGGTAGCGATGTATGGTCCCAACATCGATGACCCAGAATTCTTCCTACAGGTCTGGAGACAGGGGGTTGAATATGGCCCAAGCACTGTGTTATGGGTGGGGGCGATTTTAATGTTACTCTGCAAGACATGCTGGATAGATATGGCACTTTGAAGCGCCCACATCCTCAGGCAGCCTGCACTCTTAACATTATAATTTTAAACAATCAGCTACATGATGTCTGGCTCCATATTCACCGGAACCAGAGTGAGTGCACATGTTTTTCTTCTTATCACAAAACGTGGTCTCAAATTGATTATTGGTTGGTGTCCAAGGATGCTCTCACTTGGACCAAAACAGTTTCCTATCTCCCACGTACGCTGTCAGACCATGCACCAGTGCACCTTGTTGTGAAGATACCCCAGACTCTCCCTCATGCATTCACTTGGCATCTAGCACCTCATGCATTGCGGGACGCAGTATTTAGAGAGGAGGTACGAACTGATATTTTTAATTTTTGTTCATGCAATCCAGGCTCAGTGCAATCTCCCTCCATGCGATGGGAAGCTTTTAAGGTGGTAATAAAGGGGTTATGTATTGCCAAGCAATCTGGTGTGCTGAAGGCAATTTGCGGGACCCTGTGCACTCTGTAAACGGATATCTGGGTTTAGAACTAGAGTTCTCACAGTCACAAGACACCTCCACTCTAGCTACTACAAGTGTCAAATTGTCTGAATATCAGGAGGCAGTCAGGCAAATTATTTTGTCAGAGAGAAATGTATCAAGGCTCAATGACAGTGGGAGCACACCGCCCATCCCTGAGAGAAGGTGTCATAGTTACTATACTGAAGCCGGATAAGTCTACCGACCAATGCGACCCCTATTGCCACCTGTCTTTCATAAACACTGACAATAAAATATATGCCAAAGTAATTGCAAATCGCCTGATGCCTCTATTGCCCTTAATTGTAGGTCCAGACCAAACAGTCTTTGTCCATGGGCACGCTACCTCCCACAACCTCCACACTATATTTGCTGTGATGCCTCATATCAATCCTCGTATCCCTGCTGCAGCTGTGCTCCTAGATGCCACTAAGGCATTTGACTTCGTGGAGTCGGCATTTCTCTTCCCACTGCTACAGCGCTTAGGGTTCACTTCTAGGTTCATACAGCAGATTCAACTTTTATATACCCACCCCACTTCGTGTATTAGGCTCAATGGACATGTCTCCCAGCCCATCGCGGTCTGTCGTGGTATGAGACAGGGATGTCCATTGTCTCCGATACTATTCTCCATAGTCCTGGAACCGTTTGCATCTAGGCTAGCAAACACCACGCAGATAAGGGCATAGGCTTCACTTTTAGAGGTTTGATCGTGTTGATGTATGCAGATGACATCACCCTATATACACACGAACCGTGGCCGAATCTGGCACCACTAACACAGGAGGTTGTGCGTTTCGGTGGATACTCCAGAATACATATTAACTGGGCCAAATCGGTTCTGTTCCCCCTGACTTTTTCTACACCTATCGCCACTGAATATCCGCTGAGGTGGACGGCAGATCGCATCCGGTACCTGGGCATTTGGCTCAGTAGGGACCCGGAGGAGCTCTGGCGGGTAAATTATGGATGTGCTATGGACTGGCTGGAAACTCATGTCCCAATGTGGACCAAGCTCCTGCTATCACTTGCTGGTTGCATAGCTATCGCAAACAATTTCGTATTTAGGGCTTGAAAAATCCACTTGCCCACTCCCATTTGCGAGCAAGATTTAATTAGAGCAGGCTATGTTTAGTTCCTACTCGCCCTTTCTGGCGAGTAGGAAAACAAACTAACTTTTGACTTCTGCTCTGAAAGCTGAGCAAATATGGCAATACAGCAAAGTGAATGAGCAATCAAAATGTATTTTAATTTTGTTAACTTGTCACATTTTCTCACAGAGGTCAAGTGCTTGACAGTATGGTCGAGTAGATTTTTTAAGTTACTAGACCTGCAGGTCTAGAAAAAAAAAAATAGATTTTTCGAGCCCTGGTATTGCCCAAGTTTTTATATCTCTTTCTTAATATCCCACTCCTTCTTACAGGCCAGTTTTCTAAACGCCTAGGTCCAATATGATTGCTTCAAACTGAGCCGGTAAACAGCTGTGCGCCTCTTATGACCTTTTTACACTGCCACTTGCGCATGGTAGATTAGAAGCACCAGATATGCAACTATTTGCATTTTGTTGTCAGGCCCAGTTTCTACATTACTGTCTCCACCCCACCCCATTCCAGTCTCATTTGGCTATACAGCATGATCAATCATCCCCCAGGCCACTCACAACGGCACTGTTTCGGCCTGTAAGGCACCTCGGGGTGAAATTAATATGGTGGAGTGTGTATAATGGGCATGGGAGGATCTTCAAAAACATGCTGGCCTCTCTACATTATATGCCCTGCTGCCCACCTTACTGGCCACCCTGACTTCCCCTCACTACACGATAAGCACGCAATCAGACGGGCTAGGGAACTTGGCATAAGAACCTTCTCAGACTTATATCCTGATGAACAAGAACAATTTATACCTCCATTTGAGGACACACCATCGCATACTCTCAAACCCCCAGACACACTACCAAATTCGTGCCGTTTGCAGAACCTTAAACAACACTTTCCCACCCTGATTTTCATATAGCTGTGTCTGAACTGGGGTGGCGAAGTGAGCTAAAGAACGATGATGAATTCAACCCAGATCTGTTTGCCACATTTCTACACCTGGCATGTATCTGCCTTGGAGTGGCGGATTTTGGGGCTCAAGTCTGCACTACAATAAGAGAGATCACTGAGTCACTGTTTCCACATGACCCCATGGTTTGCCTTCTAGGCTATGTAAGGGATATGCCCACTGTGTGTTGTTGACTCATTGCGATGCTGTTTCTTTTAGCGAAACATAGAGTGTCAATGCACTGGGGCAGGCGTCCTGCTCCAACTATTAAAGCATGGTTGACTGATGTAGCCTACTGGCAGGAACAGCTATCAGCATTCTGGGAGCTCAAGCCACTGTGATCTCGACCTAAGGACATTTGGGGGCCCTTCGCCACCTACTTACGGCTACGTTCTACAGACAAAATTAACGCTTACATTCTAGACTTTGGATGTGTACTACAACTCTGATTGTTTTCGGTCTCCTTGCTGCATCCGTATGTTCTCATTGCCCGAGGTGCAGACCAGGCCAGCCCTTATTGCTTTTCTATATTGTCCTTAATTGCATGCAGCTTTGTTGACTAGTGCCACTGCAAGACATCTGTGTCTTGGTCTGTATGTTTCTGCTGCGGATAACGTATATTCATTGTAGTCAAATCTCATGAGTGCGAGTATTGTATTCTGTATGGTATATTTAAAATGCCAATAAATAAAGTTTAAAAAAATGATAAATTCCATGAGGCTGAATGGTTTACTGTGAATGATTTGTGTCAGGTGTTTTTCTCTATTCCCTTGCATGAGGACAGTCAGTACATTTTCACCTTCCGGTATCAGAACCGTGGTTTGGCATGGTGCAGAGTCCCACAGGGGTATACAGAACACCCTTAAATCTTTAATCAGATCCTTAAAAATAACCTTAAGTCTTTAATATTGCCCTGTAATGCGGTCTTAGTGCAGAATATTAACAACCTCCTAGTCGCATCAGAAACCCAAGACGCCTGGAAACCAGACACAATTGCATTGCTGAACCATTTGGCTGAGAATGGACATAAAGTGTCCCTGAGCAAGTTACTGTGTTGTCAAACAGCAGTTCTGTATCTTGGACATCACACTGAGAAGGGAGTGAGGAAGGTGGCAAAAGAAAGAATCTCTGCGATTTTGAGGAAGAATCCATCAACCACTCAGAGAGGTCAGGATGTTTTGGAGAATGGTGGGCTACTGTCGACTGTGGACACCAATTTTTTCCCTAGTAGCCAAGCCTTTATAGAGGTTGACACACAAGGATGTGTCTGATCCAGTACCCTGGGACAATGATTGCTTGGTTGCCTTACTACAGCTGAGAGAAAGTCTCTGTCGTGCCCTGGCATTGGGAATGCCTGATAACAATAAAAGTGTTTCCTCTTTTCTGCAGTAAAAGGGAGGGCCTTGCTCTCTCATTATTTACACAATTGCATGGAAATGCCCAAAGACCTGCTGTTTATTTTTTTGCTAACCTTGATCCTGTAGCTGCAGGGCTGCCTGGATGCCGTAAAACAGTGGCAGCTGTAACTGTCTGCACCGAGTGGTGTGAACGTATTGTAATGGGTCATCCCTGTACTGTATTTGTGGCCGATTCAGTGTAGATATTGTTGACACGTACACGCATTCACCACCTGACCAATAATCGATTGACTAAGTATGAACAGATTATTCTTGCAGCAGAGAGAGTGTCCCTCAAGAGGTGTGCTAATTTAAACCCTGCAACCCTTTTGCCACCTCCCCGAAATTGAGGAAGACGATAAAGAAATTGAAAATGACTGTCTAGATGTCACTGAACTATACACCAAGACCAGATGTACAAGATAAGCCACTGACTGAGTCTGATCTCATATTGTTGATGGGTCCTGCCTAAGAGATGATAGAGGAACTCTAACAACTGTCTATGCAGTCTGCACGGTCACAGGAGTAATCGATTCTTCCTGGCTTCATGGAATAATATCCGCACAAGTGGCAGAATTGATCACTCTTACTAGAGCATGCTGTGTTTCTGAACAGCTGAAAGTGACAATTTTCACTGATAGTCAGAAAGATTTTGGTGTCAATCATGACTTTGGTCACCTATGGTCACAGAGGGGATTTATAACTTCGTCAGGATCTCCAATCCGAAAAGGTGCACATGTCATGAGATTGCTAGAAGCATTGCAACTACCTACAACAATTTCAGTTGTGAAAATCTTCCGCTCACCAAAGTGGAGATGATTATGTGACAGTTGGCAACTGATATGCTAATGAGGTTGCGAGATACTGTGGCCAAGGGGCCTGCACATTAATTGGTGAATATGAAAATGAATCTTAATATGAAACCAATTACAACCTTTTATTAACAACAGTTGACACTTGGGAAGAAGCTTATAATTTACAGAAGGTAGTGCCAGGGGCAGAACAGCAAAGTTGGGTCGGAGCAGGTTGTGCCAAAAGAGATTTTTATATTTGGGTTTCACCAGATGGAAGACCTGTTTTTCAGATAGCTTGTTGTGTCCAAGGGCTAGACATTTTTATAGTCCTGAAAATGTTGGGAGAGATGCAATGGTCAGTTTCTTTCGACAGAACTGCTTTAACCTCTGATTTAGACTGATGGCTGAAGGATTGTACTACAAATGTATTTTGTGTCAACAGATGAATATAGGGACAAGAACACCAGTGACACTGAGCCACATAGGAAAATCAGGTGGGCCATTCAACAGGATCCAGTTGGACTTTCTCAAGATGTCTGTGTGTAATGGGCTGAGATATGTTCTGATGATTGTATGTATTGTCTAGCATTGGGTTGAAGCGTCCCGACCAGAATAAATGATAGTCTCACAGTAGCTAAGTTGTTATTGAGGGAAGGGACCCCCAGGTTCGGTTTCATGACTTAGCTGGAGTCAGACTGAGAGATGCATTTAAATAAAGAGGTCACCGAATATGTTGTGTGCAGCATTACAAGAGGAGCAGAGACTACACTGCAGTTACCGGCCTGAAGGTGGAGCAGGTCAACAGTACTCTGAAATTCAGATTGGCTAAAGAGTGTGCTTCAACGTCTTTGAGGTGGCCTGATGCTTTGCCTCTTGTATTAATGAGTCTTCACAGTATTCCTGATTTGAGGACAGGACTGCCACCCCAAGAAATCATCATCATTAGTGGAATGAGACTGCTAGTTCTGCCTGCACATGTGTTTGTCAACATTACAGATTACATGGTTCTTGATTACTGCAAAGAACTAGCTGACGCGGTGCATTCTGTGTCTCAACATGTTGGAGCTGCTACCGTCCCACCACATAAGGAGCAGGGCCTTGACTTCAGTCCTGGTGACTGGGTCTTGATGAAGAAACACGTTTGGAAAACATGTTTGGAACCTCAATGGCTCCATACTCATACCGAACACTACTTTAAGTGTGAAGGTCTCCCCAACTAAATCCACACTGCCCACTTTCGCAGAATAGATGATGTGACAGTACCTCTCCCACAAAAGCAAGCTGCAACTGAAAGGCAGCGGGAGGGGGTGAGTGGGACACAGTAAATCTGCAAGAATCTGAAACAGTACATGCTTGGCCTGAGGGGGGGTCTTGATGAGCTGACAGTTGAGGTTGGGACAGGAACGTTTCTCCCTGTGGTCCTAACTGATCCAGATGAAGGACCTAGTGCTATAGCAATCCCAGTGGGAGCGTTAGAGAGTTGGCTGAGAAGGCAAGAGAAAGAGAGAGAGAGAGAGAGGGAGAGAGAGACAGAGAGAGAGAGAGAGAGAGAGAGAGAGACAGAGAGAGAGAGAGAGAGAGAGAGAGAGAGAGAGAGAGAGAGAGAGAGAGAGACTGAGTCTGCCTACAGAGCACGTACCACACACTATCCCAGAAGACACTGAGGATTCTGGTCTGAGTGACAGTGAAGACGAACAGCACTCAGAAGATCAAAGAGAGCTAGAGTACCCTGTTGGAGATACTCACCCCTGAATGGACATACTTTGCCACAAGTGACAGAGAGAGAGAACTTTGGAAAAGTGCAATTCCAGTTGAACCTCCATGAGCTAAAACTTGTGGCTGAGCTCTGTTTTGTGTTTGCCTTGCCACTGAATAGACTGACATGATTTATCGTTGGCATGATTTCTAAACTGAACTTTGATATGAACTTTTACTAGCGACAATTAAATAGACTTTGTTAAAAGTACCAAGAAGATTACCTAGGCACGAGACTGCTGAAGGAGCATATGGGTGTCATTTAGAAAAAGACAGAGTAGGGTTAAGAAAGAGTCATGAAGACTTTGTAAAATAATTAAATCACATGATTTATGGACTTTGTTTGTCATCTGCATAAGTAGAAACGAACAGAAGAATTCCAGTTGCCGATACATTTTTTGCTTAATGGTCTGTTTTTAGTGAAGTCATGGAAACTGATAACCATAATGAACATAGGTTCCCATAGTAGGTGTAATAATAGCTGTGGTTGCAGTATTAATTATTTTGCGTGTGGGACTGTGTTCACCCATGGTTCCCAATACAGATGAAATTAGATCTAGAACTACCCCTAGAATTGCATTTCCTACTGACAACAGTTTGCATACACTTGATCTTGGCCGTGTGCTTATTTTTCTGCTCTGCTTGACCCAGTCGCCAGAGCCCTCCCGAGCTGTCTAAGAGCGGTCGTGACAGTGGCTATCTCAATAAGACAATCGTCTGGGCTTGTACTTGATACTGATCTCACAGTCATGGTGCCCCATGCTGTGGAAACCATTTTGCATAAGACCAAGACTCAGCACCTTACTAGTGCATGTCTGACTGGTTATGAGCTAACTCTCTTTGCCCAGCATATCACCATAAAAAGATGAGCCACTCTGAACCCAGCCACGTTACTACCCCTCCCTTCTGAGAGTGAGGAAATTGACATACATGATTGTCTTTTTTGGACAGAGGTAGAGAAGAAGGGATGGGTAGACCTGACTGATGTTCCCTTATCTGACCCCCAAGGGGAATTATATGTCGATGGCTCTCGTTTCAAACTACCAGATGGCACCACCACTGCAGCATATGCACTTACTACACTACATACAGTAGTTGAGACCTCACAAGTTTCCTATCAGTCCGCTCAAGCAGCTGAATTGGTTGCCCTTATTAGAGCTTGTGAATTGAGCGAGGGACTGGCTGTTAATATTTATACTGACAGCCAGTACGCCTTCAGGGTCACCCATAATTTTGGGCGACTTTGGGCAGAGAGGGTTTCTCACCTCCCATGGGACGCATATCCAGCATGGCCCCCTTATACATAGGCTTCTGTCTGCCTTGACACTTCCTAAGAAATTGGCTATAGTAAAGTGCAGTACCCACAAGGCAGTTACTGATAATGTGGGAAGAGGGAACGCATTTGCACGCCAGACAGCTAAGGAGACAGCTCAAGCAAAGATGAAAAGGATGTTTGTAGCGGGTCCCGCCAGGTGGGGGCCCGAGGTCACTATGTTTGAGGCTACACTAGACAATGTGAAAGAGATCCAGAGTAAGGCAATGGTTGAGGAGTTAGCAGTATGGCAGGAGAGCACAGCACGCTTGGATGAGGATGGGTGTTGGACAGAAAAGTCAGGAAAACAGAGATGGATGTTACCAGATGCATATGTCATCCCTGTGGTCACCATGGCGCACGCGCCTGCCCACATTAGCGCAAAAGGTATCTGCAGACTGTTAGATCCTGTATGGCAGAATTACAACATTCCCAAGGTTGCTGCTCTAGTCAAGTACTGTATGGTGTGTATGATGTATTATACTGAAAAAGGCAACCCCGTACCTCCTGGTAATTTTGTATCTCCTTCCTTCCCTTTCGAGGTCCTTCAGATGGACTTTATCTGAATGGAACGAGTCAACAATCTAAAATACGTGTTGGTGGTTGTTTGTACATTCAGCAATGGGTTGAGGCGTATCCCGCTAAAGAGAATACAGCCATGGCAACAGCGAAGGCACTCCTAAAGGAGTTCTTCCCTCGGTTCGGTTTGCCCCGTTTGATTTGGAGTGAGAACAAAAGTCACTTCAATTTAAAGGTTATCCAGTTAGTGTGTTACGGTTTCCACATTAAACAAAATTTCATGCTGCAAACCACCCCTAGTCAGCAGGTCTGGTAGAGAAGTTCAATGGTACTCTTGTACTGAAATTGGCAAAGATTCAGGAGAGCACAGGATTGCAGTGGCCAGATGCTTTACCATGGGCCCTTCTGTCTACAAGAGCTACTGCTCACACTAGGACAGGGTTGTCACTGTATGAGGTAGTGTTCGGATGCCCGGCGAACATCTGGGGCGTCCCGCGACCTCAACGGTTTTCAGAAATTGAATACTCTTTGTTAGTGGATTATCTGTATGAGTTAACTAAAAGCTTGTGTTCTATTCACCAACAGATCCACAAAACCCTACCACCAGCACCCAAGGGGTCAGGGCATGATATTCGGCCTGGGTACTTTGTGCTGACCAGACACTTCCAGAGGAAGGGCAGTTTGGAGCCGCGGTGGAATGGGCCTGCGCAGGTGTTCCTTGCCACCTGCACCACCGTGAAGGGGGCCGGTTAGAATAATTGGGTACACTCCCACTGCCGCAAGGTGCCCCTCCCTTTACCCTCCGACCAATGGGTGCTTGACGGAGTCGGTGACTCTGAAATTGAGCAGGTGCCCCGTTTCGTTCCTTTCTCAGATGCCTGGCTGATGTGGGCACAAACGGAGGAGGAAAACGACATAGTGTTGATCGAGGCAGTGCCTCCTGAGATCAGGGCCATCCAGGAGCCCCAGTATGCTGGCCCATCTGTGCTTGAACCCCAGTCCATTGGCCCCTCTGTGTCTGAGCCCCTGTTTGCAGACCTCTCTGTCCCTGGAGTAGCTAGGTATAATCTGTGCCCCCGACGGAGCAACAGTGCATCAAAGGAAATGTCAGATTAGCAGGGATGGATACGATAAGTCAAGCCACAGTAGCATAGGGAGAGACGAGATTGGTGCATTGTTCGGACATTGGACAGGATTGATCGAGCGTGCTCCCCTGGGAAGGGGGGTGTCTTATCTTGAGCAACGTGGGATTCTTTAAGAAAGCCGGTCTGACAGCTCCACCGCCCTTTGCAGCCCCACGTTTAGGGCAGAATGAGTCTGGTTGGTCTACTAAGAGTAAAATAATTTTCGTAGTAATTGTTCTGATCTCCCTGATAACAGTACTTGGAATAGTATGGTTCCTTGCAGAGAAATATCCTGCGCACTCTTTGATTGGGACAATGTCTGTTCCCCCTGAACACTTTGGCCCCCCCATAAAGGTGAACACAGAAAAACATATCTAGACAATGTGTTTTTGCAAACACTCCACCAAGCCCATGATACATTGAATGCTACAAACGGTTGGATATGTGGACTGCTCCCTTCAATTACAGATAAGAGTGATAGCCTGTTATCGCTGCCCATGTCCTACTTAGGCAGCTGTGAGGGATGGTTCGAATTGTTCTCGATGGTATACATTCATTATAATTCCTGTACTATGAATATGACAACTGCTGATTATCACACAGTGTTAGAATGTATACGTGTCCACCAAGGATTTACCCCAGGAGAACAAGGAACACCTGATACATTATCCCCAATAGCCTGTATGAATGTATATGAAAGAGAGAAAGCAAAATGAAATGTTGGCTTTCCAGGGATTTAATGTCACTGACTACTTTCGATCATTCCAGATGCGCAATATTACTCAAGATGAGGCATTCCCCGTACCAGTAGTCAACACAACTGCTGGGTTTTGTGTTCGTGGGTTTGGGAAGGTGAAAGTGGGTGGGAGTAATTGCAACTATACATATACATTGAGCACGAGTAATAGCCCACCTTTGCTCCCTCTGCACAATATATATTTTGTTTGTGGATCTCAAGCCTATGTTTGGCTTCCTAGGGGATGGTCAGGTGTTACCTCTCTTTCCTCCTTCCCCCAGTGTACATTGCACCTTCCAATTATCATAAGGACCATCAATTGCAGCGATGGCGTGTCCATCTGTCCCGAATTAGAAGGGTTATTAAAACAGAAGACATAGATCAGACAGACATCATTCTGCAGCAGTTCACAGATGCTATAAAGGGTATTTTGCCCTTTTGGGGACCTATGTCCAATAGCCACATCATTCGTTGTCTCACCATGGTTGTGGAAGGGGTCATTAATACCACAGCAGGGATTCTGACAAATATTACAGCTGAGCTCCAGGCTACGAGGCTCGTTGCTCTTTAGAACAGGATGGTGTTAGAAGTCATCCTTGCTGATCAAGGAGAGGCCTGCCGCATCATCTGCAGCAGTTGTTGTGTGTACATAGCAGACCACGCTCCTAATGTATACGCTGCTATACAGAAATTGCAGAGGCTCGCATTTGACATCCACCAAGAGGATGGTACCTGGACACTTTCTGGTTGGTTCCAGGGTTTAATAGCATTCTGGGGTTGGAAGATTCTTATATTTCTGATAATAATTCCAGGTGTCATTTTCACATGTTGCCTATGCATACATTGCCTTCCTGCTTGCTGTGCTTACTATGTTGGAAAGTTGACACCCACACCGAAGGCCCAAATACATGATGCTAAGTCTTCGGCCATGATGTTGCAGGCTGTCCATGACCTAATGTCCATTGATGAGGGTATTTTTGAATATTGATAATGTGTATATTAAGATGTAATTGTCGTCATCTTAATTTGCGAGCAGTAATTGGTTTCCAAGCACTAGACAAAATTGTTAGCAAATGCTAAAAGGGGGGTCTGTTGGACTGAAAAATGTGTCTAGTCGACTCCTTCTAGCATTGGGCTAGTTAAGTTAGCATTTGGGGCACCTTTTTGTATTCAGTCGCCATTTTGTACTATGATCAAAAATAAGCTTCAGCTTCATACTGTCTGCCTCAGCAGAAAGCAGCCTCGATTGATTCTCTTTACTAGTCAAGGTTGAGCTTTGCTGCACTAATGAATAGATCATTCTGTCACTGCATGACTTTCCCAGTAGGTAGGCCTGCTCCCACTCTCAGAGAGACGGGCACGGCCAGAGTAACCTTGAAACTAAGATAGCATGTACCCGGTCTCAGGGTGGTAGTTCGTCCTTCTGTACCACCTTTGTTCATCAGCTCTCAGACTGGAAAATTCCAGTCCGGGTGGGTCTTTAGGGGTGCTGGAAATGTATATCTTGTCTTTCCACATTGGTGGGGTCAATCCCTCGGCAGCTACCTAAGGAGGCTGGTAATAATAACTTTGGTTTGTATTCTCTGCTGTCTGACCGACTCTTCATTTGTATGAAAGGCTGAAAGGTGGTCGTGAGTGACTCGGACGGCCCTAATTGGGTCACTTTCTTCAGAAGATCCCACGGACCTCAAGAACTGCCGACCCATTTCGCTCCTCCACTTCGTGGTCAAAGTCACAGAGAAGACCGTCAACATCCAACTAACGAAATTCATTGAAAAAAACTCCATCCTCGACCCCTCCCAATCCGGATTCCGCAACAACCACAGCACTGAGACCAGTCTACTCACTACCACAGACGACATCCGCACCCTTCTCGACCAAGGGCAACCGTAGCCCTGATCCTTCTCGACCTCTCTGCAGTCTTCGACACCGTCTCCCACCGCACACTCACCGCCAGACTCCACGACGCCGGCATACAGGGAACCGCCCTTGACTGGCTCTGCTCCTTTCTCACCGGCAGAACCCAAAGAATCAGACTTCCACCCTTCCTCTCCGAACCCACAGAGCTCAACTGCGGAGTACCCCAAGAATCATCGCTCAGCCCCAAGCTCTTCAACATGTACATGGCCCCCCTCGCCGCCATCGTCAGACAGCACAGACTCATCATAGTATCCTATGCTGACGACACCCAGCTCATCCTCTCCCTCACCAAGGACACCCTCACCACCAGACCCAACTTCCAGGAAGGGATGAAGGATGTTGCATCTTGGATGACCAGCAGCTGCCTGAAGCTCAACTCGGAGAAGACAGAGGTCCTTGTCCTCGAACCTTCCACCTCTGCATGGGCAAGCACCTGGTGGCTCACCACCCTCGGCAGCCTCCCCACCCCCACGGACCACACCCAAAACATCAGTATTGTACTCGACTCCTCCTTCTCCATGACCCGACAGGTCAACGCCATCGCCTCCACCTGCTTCAACACCCTCCGCATCCTCCGAAAGTTCTTCAAATGGATCCCCCCGAATTAAGAAAGACCTTCATCCATGCACTCATAACCAGCAGACTGGACTACAGAAACGCCCTCTATGCTGGGATCAACAAGTCTATGCTCCACAAACTCCAGACCATAGAGAATACCGTAGCCAGACTCATCCTTGGCATCCCTCGACACGAACATATCTCCCAACACCTGCGTAACCTCCACTGGCTCCCCGTTGAGAAGAGAGTAACTTTCAAGATACTCACCCACGTCTACAGATGTCACCACAACACCAGACTGCAATATCTCAACAATAGAAACTCATTCTATGTACCCAAGAGGAACCTCCGATCTGCCAACCTCGTCCTCACCGAACCCCCGCACATCCGCAAAGCAAGAACGGATGGAAGAACCTTCTCCTACATCGTGGCCAAGACCTGGAACGAGCTCCCAATCGACATCAGACATGCCCCCACCCTGCACATCTTCAGGATGACCCTCAAGACCTGGCTCTTCGACTGACCGGAGCTGCCCCCCCAGCTCCTTGAGACACTCACGATTGAGTAGCGCACTCAAAACTCCCTTATTGATTGATAACTACGCCCAGGAGCGGCCTGTGCAGGTAAGAGCAGTGGGGCAGCGTGGGCGGGTACTCGACTGACAACGACTACCCCGCCTCATCGCTCTTACCTGCACCAGCCGCTCCTGGCTATGCCACCCTGCCAATCTGAGAACTCTCTAATGTGAGCTTTTGCAGTAGAAAGAGAGATCATTAATTTACATTTACTTGTACTGGAATGAAGGAGGGTTTTTCATGCCTGTTTAGAGGTGGAAGAGCCAGCAAGTTAACAGTAAGTTATTAATTAACAGGGAGACCCGAGCTAGGGGTTAGTCTGGGCTTTAAGAATCCAAGCATAAGATAAGCCAGGAAACTTTTTTGTGTCAGGTAAATTGTGCAACAAATATCTTGTAAACACAGAACAAAGAAGTTTCACATTTAAAAAATGTTTGCCTTGTATCGTGGGAGCATCATTTTACTTAAGTACATTAGTTTATATCGCTGAACTGACAGTCATTTGATAAAAGTGATAATTTCTTACCATGAACTTAGAAACATTTATGACACCATCCACCCTGTCCTGACGATGATGCCAGCAGCGAACCAAGTGACAAGTCAGGTTTCATCTGCCTCCTGTATGTAACTCACATTAATGACAGGATGTTACAGTGCATACCCTGAACTGATGTAGCTCAAGGTGCTGTAAAATGTGATGATAAAGGAAAAGGAGGCACAGTAAAATAAAATAATTGCCTAGAATCACAGGGTTTGTTCAACTGAGGTGAGGTAGTCAGGATTGATCACAGGTTTCCAGGATTCACACCGCGAAATTCAGCCATTAGACTTCCGTGACAGTGCTTGCGCAGTGAAAGCTTTCTGCATTCTAAAGTGACTCCATCCCGGTAGTGAGTGGAGATAGACCCTCTGCAGCTTAAGGGATTTGGATATGCAGGTTAAAACAATGTGGTAAGAAATGGGCTGCAGGGCAAGCACAGGCCATTAAAATGCTCTGCTCATTTTGGTTTGGATCCACAAGCAGAGCCGGCACATGGCTCAAGCATTCAGAGGCTTGCCAACCTCTATGCCTGTGCCATGCTTTACAACTACTGAGCTTTCAAGTTTCCCGCATCTGTGCATTGGCTGCTGATCCAGACCATTTTTTTTCTTTTAAAAAATCTATCCGATTTGTTTAGTTCATTGGAAATGTGAAAGTTTTTAGTAAAACATTTTTTAATATTTTAACATTTTTAAATATTTTAAATAGTAAATGTGTGTTGAAATGTGTTGTACTTCTATTATGTCCATTAGCTTTCTGACTATGTGGAACCAAAAGCCATTAATGTTCCATGTAGTGATTTTATTTTGATAATCAAATTTTATTGGCATTTTATACGAGAAACAAAACAGAAACCAGCGTATATTAGCATGAATATACAATAGCCATGAGCAGCAACCAGCATATCTCAGCTCTAGGAGATGGAAGGGAATGTCTGTAGGACCGTAGATATCATTACATTCGCGTCGGCAGACACTTATCCATGTGGAGGACATCAGAAAATTAAGGAGGTAATAAATTCAGCCACTTGCCCCATACCCTCTGGAACGTCTCCAGACATCCCCTTGCCATGAATAAGGGTTACCATGTAGTGATTTAAAGCTAAACATTCCCCGTATGGTCAGTTGATCCTCCGACCAGCAGGGGCGGGTGTCCGTTCTGCATGCTTCTCTGCCAAATGAAGAAAGTGTTCCTTACCTGCTAGGCGTGGTCCTCATCCTTCCTTACCACAGAGTTTGGCGACTAACATGCCAGGAGGAGTGCTGGGCGGGAGGAGTTCTGTAAGGACCACAGATATTCTCAGGTTAAGTTCGGTCAGACATTTGAGGAGGTAGCGATTCTTCCCGAGCACTCTTTTGAGGACCCCACGCAGCCAGTCTACACAGTGATCAAGATCAAGATCAAGAAAAACTTTATTCGGTTTAAAAAAAAAAAAAAAACATGAAAGCAACAACATCATGATACAAATTTACACAGGGACAATGTTAAAAGGAAATCGTTTCCGAAGTTTAAAAACATTTTTAAAAAAGCTTAAAAGTACAGTAACAGTTAGAACAGTCTCCATTCGTTGAAATTCTAAAAAAGCTGGGCGACATTGATTTAAATTCATTTCTTTAAGGAACGGTATAATCAACTGCCTACGAGGTAAGGTATAGAATTTACAGGAAAATAAAATATGGATATCAGATTGGAGTGAAGATTCATCACACGGACACAAGGGGAGATTACGCGACCATAAGTTCATTTCTGGGAAGGTCAGGAGTCTAAACAGAATATTTAACCTGAAGCGAGTCAAAAGAAATTGATCATAATTAGACAATGACAAGGTTAAATAAGGCTGTACTTTAGAATGGGTTGACACACAGAGGTGCAGGGTTACTGATTTTTTCTTCACTTCCTCTTGTCTTCTTATGTCCTCGAGGTATTCCAAACATAACTTAGACAATAGGTTCCAGTCTACACAGTGATTCCTTGTTGCACATTTCCAACTAAGAGTAAGTTTGAAGTTTCAAAGAGGACGTACCTTACTCAAGGAGTGATGATGTTCAATGCTGGGCTGTGACGTTCTGCACATCTGTCTGTGCCGCTTGATGTCAGACGCACATTATAAGACCACGTATTGCAGCCATATTGGGCAAACCATTGTGAAAGCCTTCATTATGAAAGTGGTCTCTGCGATTCAGCCGAGCGTTTGGACTGGAATTGTCGGCGGTGGACATTGCGGAAATCATTACGTCTCGGAAACCTGACAGCCTACATGTCGGCAGGAAGTCCCGCATACACCTCATTGGTGATACGCACTCCAGCGTGTTAACATAGAGGCTGTTACAGTAATATGCTTAAATACAAGGGCTGTTTTTACTGCCATTCTTGCGGCTGCGGGGATAAAAGGGAAGAGTATTTTTTTATCTTTTTAAACAGATAGAAACACAATGAAATCACTGAATTAACTTGATATTTGAAGTTAAGCTTGTCGTCTATTATCACACCCACGTTTATTGCCTTTGTAAACGGGATAGGTGGAGATCCCAGTGCTTACGGCAACCAGCTACACGACCAGGCAGGCAGCAGATTACCAAACAAAATCACCTCCATCTTACTGGAATTAAGCTGAAGGCATCCAAGAGCTGATCGCCAGCATGCCCTCATGAAAAGTGACCGAAACCTCTGTGTTGTTTTTAAAAATGGACAAGACAATTTGGGTGTCGGTATACGATGTTAGTGAAAGACCAAAGGATATGACTAGCAGACCCAACTCTGTGGCATAAATGTTAAACAGAGTTGGAATGATAGAAGACCCCCGTGGGACTCCACATGGAAGAGAGAAAGTGGCAGATTCAAAATTAACCCACCCTAATTGTGATCTATTGGTGAGAAAAGATGTCAGCAGGGATTTGGCCTTGTCCCTGATGCCCAAAGTGGTGATACGGTTATTCAATGTCCCGTGGTCAACCGTATCACATGCCGCTGACACATTAAGGAGAATAAATGCCGCTGCTCCACCTCTGTCAAGCTTCTGTAGCTTTTATTAGTGCTGTCTCAGTACTATCTTCCGTCCTGAAACCAAATTGCATTTCATCAAGCAGATGATTGTCTCAGATGCATTGCTTGAGCTGGATGTTCATCATTTTTTCTACCAGTTTAGCGGGCAATGGGAGGCGAGAGATATGCCGGTAGCTATTAGGCTCAGCTGGATTGAGGTTCTGTTTTTTTATGAGAGGGAGACTAGAGGACCTTTTCCACTAAGTGGGGAATACTCCATAGATAAACATATTGTTAAAAATAAGTGATAAATTAGCACCTATCAAGTCTGCAAAACGTTTCAGAACCGCAGGTGGGCATGGGTCAGACGGTGAGCCAGATTTGACATTGCTCAACATGGCAGATATCTGTTCCATAGGCACTGCTGAGAATTCCGTCAAGGTGCATGTCTCATGATGCTCCTTGCAAGGATCGAGTACTAACACCTCAGAGGAAGAGGCCTCAGACTTCGAATAGATTTGCTTTACTTTAGTCCAGAAATAGAGATTTGGAGAGGCACAGAAGACTTGTGAATAGACCCCAAAGTGGTTTTCTGGTGGGGACGCAAGTTTAGAGACTACTTGTAACAACTGTTTGGTAGAATCCTTGGCATTATCTATTTGTTGAGTGAAATAAGCACTCTTTACCTTAATTAAAAGATGTTTGTATTTAGACAGAGCCTGTTTATAACATAATTTCTCTTTATGGCCGTAGTGCATGCGTCAACGCCTTTCCAGTCTCCTGCATTGTTGCTTTCAATCCTAAGAGCTACTGAAAACCAAGGAGTGGAGGGGGTTTTCCTGTTTTTGGAGACTTTTGAGTAAGGAGCAAATTTAGATAAGGCAGCCTGAAGCCAGTTAGTATAGCTTTGAGAGGCGTGTTCTGCGTTCGGTGAAAGCTTAGGTTGGGTGTTGGTTAGCAGTTGGGCGAGGAGAGAGCTGTCTAAATTTTTCCATGCCCTGGACTGCTTAGTCAGGCACAGCCTTATATAGGGGGGCCTTTCCAGAAAGGTGCTGCTACCTCCAAATGTCTTAACGCAAAATGGTCTTCCACCTATATCATAGGAAGATTGGATCTTGATATTTGAAAATTATTTAGATGCTTTAGATAGACAAGAGTTTAGTCCAAAGAGATAAAACCACTATTGCTCAGCACGTTGGGTAAAGAGAGCCAATGTATTTTAAGATATTTGCCGCAAGTGTTACAAGAGAATGGGCAAACCACGCCTGATGACTATAAGGAAGCAGTTTGCAGATTAGAGGCAAGGTATGATAAGAAGGAGTATCTAGTTATGAATCGTTATAAGTTCTATGCCCAACATCAAAAGAGTGGGGAGTCCATTGATGAATTCATAGCTAGATTGAGGGAACTATCCAATAAGTGCAAGTTTGGTGTCATGACTGACGAGTTGTTTAGAGACCAATTGATTGTTCAATGTAATAATAAGAAGATCCAAGAGAGACTTTGGGCTGCCAAAACTCCCTCGTTAAAAACTGGTATTGAGTTAGCCAAAGTGGTCGAACAATCAGAATGTTGCATGAAAGAGTTAGAAAGGTGTAACCATGGACATGAGGTGGCTGAAGTATCTGAAAATTACATTTTTGAGGGGTGCGCACATAGTGATGCTGAAACAAGTGGTGTAGCTGTAGAATAAGATTAAGTTCAGCAAGAAGAATGTACACACTAGGCTGAGTCCCAGGGTGTGCAACAGATGTGGGAATAATGGACATTCTGCTGATTTGAAATTATGTTTCGTGACTAACAAAGAATGCTTATAGTGTGTGCGTATTGGACACTATGGCACTGTGTGAAAAACGAATACACGTGGCACGTTGGTGTGGGAAGTGAGCATTGCGACAGAGTCCTTAGCATTGATGGTGAGGGAGAGTCAGGGGAGGAACATGAAGAAAGAATACGCCTAGAGCCACACTCGTTGTGGATGGACGAAATGTGACAGTCATGGTGGACACAGGTTCCAAGTACTGTTTCATTCCAAAAACCATGTTTGATTGTGAATGGAAGTCAGAGCTTTGTTGCCAAAAGATATTTCTCCTGAAGGTTATTAAGGTGAGCCTATGGACATTGTTGGGTATTTTGAGGCGGACATCATGTTTCCAACAGATCCACCCATGATAAAGTGTACGTAACTGAGCAGGGACCTCCCATTCTGTGGTGGGTTTATCAATATGACCTTCATATCATAGTTAATCCCAGGGCTTCCACACAAGTTATGGTGGTTGATGAGGAAAGTTTCGGAGACATTTTGAGAGAGGCGGATATAGTGTTTTAAGAGAAATTGGGGCAACTAAAAGGGTATTGTAGGACTTGGCCTTTTTGGTTAAAGTTCCCTAAACTTTTTGCTTCCCCTTTGAGTGTTTTCCTGACATAGAGTTGTGAATTTAGATGCTTTGGGTACTTTGCCACTGCTGATCAGTGTCAAAGTACAAGTGTTCCCTGTGTAAAGTGTAATGGTAATTGGTTGGCCATGATTGGTATGTTTGTCTTACTAGTAAAGTCCCTAGTGAGGTGCACTGTGTGTGCAAGGGCTAGTAATACAAATGTGCGCGGAGAAGGAAACTCAGGCCTGCAGTGTAGGGCCTGCGCGCAGTTTGCTAAGTTAGCATGTTGTCCTGACAAGTGCAACCACTTGTCAGGCCTTACTTTCCCTTTTGCGTACACAGTGGGCACCCCTGTGATAGGTCCCGGGTAACCCATGGGCAGGGTGCAGTGTAAGTAAAAGGCTGGACATATACTGAGGTGTGTGCTATGTCCTGACAGTGAAAAACACTCCATATAGTTTTCCACTGGTGAAAGGCCATCCTGCCCATAGGACAGAATAGAGGAGGCTGGGTATTGTGTTTGTTAGCCTAGTTTCCCATAAGTTTAAAATGAAGAGGCGAAGTTTAGTATGTATGAACTCACAGTGTCATAACATATCTTTCTATGAAAGTGTTTTTGTCGCTGTGTGTTCAGAAACCACTCTTTTAGAAAGTGGCTGAGTTTTGTGCTTTAAGCATTTCTGTGTGTCTGCTGAATGTGGATTGACTGTCTGGATCTGAGAGGTGAGAGGAGCTGGGGGAGATCTTGACCCAGGGAGGGGTTGAGATGGCACCAGGCTGACCTGCATCTGGAGAGTAGGCAGAGGAGAAACCCCAGGAGGTGAAGATGCCTGGGTTGCTGCTATAAAACAATTGACCCATCTCTTGCTGAGTGATTAAGGATCCAGACCCCCAGTATCAAAGGGAGAAAGGTGACACTGGGAGGGAGACACCCAGAACTGATTTAGGCAGGGGCCAGGGACCCCTGAGCACAACGAACTTCACAGACATTTAGGGGTATAACTATGGGAGCAGAGACTCCTGAACGGGAGAATAGAAATGGATTGAGACTGAAAAGGCTTGGACCCATTTTGTGGTCAAGAGGAACCTCTGCTAAGGAAGGAACAACTGAAGAGACTGCTGGGAAGGACCGACCCTTGCTTCATGATCTGGGGCTGGTCTGCAGTTTGCTGTTTTAATCAAGGAAGAGGCTGTTGGGACTGTGCTTTGTGTGCTGGGTCCCCCTGCTTGAAGAAGACTGTTTTGTGCTGTGTCTTGTTACCCCAAGGGCCCGAGGTGAGCTGGCTCCCTGTTTGGAAACACAGGAACATAAAAGTTTCCAGAGAAATTTCAAGCAACGCAGTGGGCGCATGTTGTGGCAGCTTGAGACCCTCGGAAGGTGTGCCCTGTGATCTTGGACACATGGAGTAGAAGTGAGACTCGGACACGCTGGGTGTGGGTCGTGGTGCACAGGAGGCATTGGTGAAGAGCGCCTGGTCAACGTGTGCATCGAAGGTGAAGTGAGTCTCGGATGCGCTAGGTGTGTGTCATGGTGCACCACAGGTGTTGGTAAAGAGCACCTGGTCAGCGTGTGCATCAGAGGTGAAGGGAGTCTCGAAAGCGCAGGGTGCATGTCGTGGTGCACAGGAGGCGTTGGTGAGGAGGACCTGGTCAACGTGTACATCAGAAGTGGAGTGAGTCTCGGACGTGCAGGGTGCATGTCGGGGTGCACCGGAGGCGCTGGTGAAGAGCACCTGGTCATTGAGTGCACCGGAGGAGAAGTAAGGCTCGGACATGGTGAGCGTGTCGAGGTGGCCGCCAAAGGCATTGGTGAAGAGTGCCTGGATATCGGGGCACCGGAGTTGGAGTAAGTCTCAGTGAAGCAGTGTGCATGCTTTGGTGCAACCTGGGACTGTGGAGGTGATTGGCTGATCATCGTATGCACCTGAAGAAAGTGAGTCTCTGTAGCGCGGTGTACAGTCGTGCGCAGGCTAGTGGTTGAAGGGGCGGGGCATCAAGAGGAAGGGGAAAAGGAGGAGCGACGGCTGAGGCGGGCAGTTAGAATAGGGACGGCAAAGTAAGAGGATATATGCAATAAAGCTCCGTAGTTAACTATCACGGTGTCTGTCGTTATTGGAAGCACCACGACACGACAGCTGGCGACGAGGGTGGGATGAGCGGCATGCTCCCCTGAACCCTGAAGAAAACCGTGGTCTGTCCCCTGGGCGAGGCGCGAGAAAAGAAGTCTGAAAGCAGCGCTGCCCGCGCTGAAACCGGAGCCTGTGCCGGATCAAGTGCCCTAAGAGTGCAGGGTGAAAGTGAGACCCTGGCCCCTGCCCTGACCCCTGCTGCGGGGACTAGGGTGTAGCGTCGATCTCAGGCGAAGAGCAATTCGCCGAGTGGAAGTCAAGCCCAGCGTGAAACCAAAGTCACGTGCGTGCCAAGAGAAGTGGCAGTAACAGCGCGCGCCTACCCTGTGGTGAATGAAGTCCCACGGAGCTGCTGAGCCGGTGAGTGAGGCCGCTGATGTAGCGTGATGCATGTGGGGGAGAACCCGAGGAAGTGCTGAGCCTCGTGTCAAGCCCCGTGTGTGGTGCCGGTCCGGCGGCCATCTTTAAACCAGGCGGCTGCTTTAGGACACCCTTTGTGAAACAAGCAAGCGGCCATTTTGAAGTCAGGCACCAAACAAGCACTGGCAAAGGCAAGAAACAAACCCAAGCAAAGGCAAGGAAGGAACTAAATAAACCCAAGCCAAGGCAAGTAATCAACTAAACAAGCACGAGCAAAAGCAAGAAGAAAAGTAAACAAGCACAAGCAAAGGCAAGAGAAGAATTAAACAAACCCAAGCCAAGGCAAGAAAAAAAAATCAAACAAGCACGAGCAAAGGCAGGAAGAGAACTGGACAAGCACTAGCAAAGGCAAGACAAGAAGTAAACAAGCACAAGCAAAGGCAAATTACAAGAAAGTGATCAAGCCCGAGTAAAGACAGGAGAGCAAATAAGTAGGAATTGAAACGATCGCAAGAGAAGCACGATGTCAAACCACGGCTCGCCTGCACGTCAAGAGGTGAAACACGTTGTGATGGGGATGTCGCACTTGCGCCCTCCGGAGCCTCTGGCGCTCGTGGTTGGGAGTAGCATGGGGCCTCGATGGGAGGAATGGATCGAAGATTTTGAAGACTACATCAAAGGCTCCAAGGTGCTTGGTGATGAAGACCAACTCATAGCGCTCCGCAACCTTGTGGGAAAAGACATCAGCAAAATGATCAAGGAAATTCCAGCTGCGGATGCAGGGACGTACGCCAAGGTACGAGAGGCGTTGGATAAGAAATTTCTACACAAGAAGAATGTAGACTACGAGAGGTATGTGTTCCAGCGGGCGCACCAAGGAAAAGATGAGATGATGGGTACGTACATAACTCGACTACGCCGGCTAGCACGTCACTGCAACTTTGACGCATTCTCGACGGACGACGCCATCCGGCTGCGCGTCATCGACGGGTGCCAGTCCGAGACGCTCAGGAGAAAACTGTTGAAGAAAAGTCACACCCTTGACGAAATAGAAGAAATGACAAGGGTGCACGATCAGGCTGAGGAGCACGCTAGGACCATGGAAGCAGGACGTACGGAACGCAGGGAACAAGTATGCCATGTGCGAACCAGCTGCTCCCGCCTAGGGTCCAGGGAGCGAGGGCAGAACTCCCGGCCATCGTCGCGCCGCCGTTATTCTGGACACCGTCAGCCGGAAGCAAGGCGGAGAAGCAAGCGCCATGATCATGTAAGAAAAGCACCAGCACGGAAATGCTACAGATGCGGGTATGATTTCCCGCATACCGGAGCCTGCCCAGCCATGGGACAGCAGTGCCGCAAGTGTGGGCGGAGCAACCACTTTGAGGCCATGTGGAGCGAGTATCACCGGGAGAAGGACAAGAACACACACAGGACGTCGTGCGGCGACACCCGCCAACACCACGCGCGAGCGGTGCACGACCGCCCAAAGTCGTCGTCAAGATCCTCTCACTCCAGCCGGGAGTCGCAGACGTCGCGATGGTCAAGGAGGTCACCATCTCGAGACTCCAGATCACCATCAGACGAACGAGAATACTCGGTTGAATATGCCAACATGATCGCTGACCCAGATCAACTTAAGAAATATCCCCGACTGGATATCAGCGTCGGCGAACATAACACAAAATTTGTAATGGACAGTGGTGCGTCATTGAACTACATCCCTGTGACAGAGTATAACAAAATGAAGCCTCGTCCTCGACTAAGTCCAGCACATGTCCGAGTCTACACCTGGATGTCCAGGAAACCACTTCCTTGTCTCGGAAAATTCTCAACTGTACTTAGACACCAAACAATATCAGTTCCTGCCGTGATACATGTCATAGAAGGGCCAGAGGCTGACTGTCTCCTTAGTTTGCCGACAGCCGAACGACTGCGGTTGGTAGAGATCTTGTATCGTGTCAGCAATGACTGCAACATTGTCCACAAGTTCCCAAAGCTGTTCATAGGACTCGGCAAGATGAACAGGGGCCAGATCCGTCTACACATTGATGACCAAGTCCGGCCGGTTGCCCAACATCCTCGGAAGGTGCCGTTCCATCTCCAGCAGGCCGTGGAAGACGAACTGCGAGATCTGCTAACGGCCGACATCATCGAACGGACGGAGGGTCCCACACCATGGGTGTCACCAGTGGTAATTGTTCCGAAGAAAGGGACTCAGGGAAAGGTGCGGTTGTGTGTGGACATGCGGATGCCCAACACCGCCATCGAGAGAGAGCGTCACCCAGGCCCCCACCTGAGTGACATGATAGCCGCACTGAATGGTGCTCGAGTGTTTTCCAAGCTCGACCTCAAGAAAGGGTACCATCAGTTGGAACTTCACGAGAGCTCTCGGTACATCACAACATTCGCAACGCACCTGGGGCTATACCGTTATAAAAGACTGAATTTCGGCATCTCCTCAGCCACCGAAATATTTCAAGAGGCCATTCGCCAGACCATCCATCACATCCCCAACACGCTGAACTATAGTGACGACATCCTGGTGTATGGGGCGAATGTCCAGGACCATGACACTGCTCTGGACCGAGTCTGCCATGCCCTTCTGGAAGCAAACTTGACGCTCAACAAGGATAAATGCGAGTTTCACCAATCGAAGCTGAAGTTCTTTGGGCACGTCTTCTCGGGGGCCGGGATGAAGCCCGACCCTGATAAAGTGAGCACGCTGAATGACACCGAGAGTCCACGAGACGTTAGCGATGTGCGGTCCTTCCTGGGAATGGCAAGCTACTGCTCGAGGTACATCAAAGACTATGCCACCCTCAGCCACCCACTCCGAACACTGACCAAGCAGGGACAGCCATTCGAGTGGACTCGTGAGTGCGAGCACGCCTTCCAGGAGATTAAGCAAGCGGTAGGAGCAGCTGGGAGTCTGGCATACTTCAGCCCTGACCGCAAGACTGAAATAACGGTGGATGCCAGCCCTGTCGGCCTAGGTGCCATCCTAGCACAATACGACAACGACACAGATCAACGTCACATAGTGGCTCATGCCAGCCGGAGTCTCTCCGACACGGAGAAGGCATACTCCCAACCCGAAAAAGAGAGTCTGGCGGTAGTGTGGGCCTGTGAACACTTTCACGTGTTCATATATGGGAAACACTTCACCATGGTGACGGATCACCAAGCGCTCGTTACCATCTTCGGGAATCCACGCTCCAAAATACCGCCTCGCATTGAACGCTGGGGACTGCGCTTGCAGGAGTATACTTACACCATCGTACATAAGCCGGGAAAGTCAGCTAACCCGGCAGACTATATGTCGCGACACCCCAGGGCATCCCAACTCTCCAGACCGTCTGTGGCCGAGGAGTATATCCACTTTGTGGTGGATCAAGCGCGACCGCCTGCTGTTCCTCTGGAGGTCATTCAACAAGCCACGTCACAAGATGAAATGTTGCAAGGGGTGATCCGCAGGGTACAGACACATCGATGGCGGCACGAAGACCCCCAGGAAGGGAGTGATCCGACGACGCGTCAGGAACTGCAGGCGTTCAGAAACGTAAGCGGAGAGCTGTCTGTCACCGCTGAGGGCCTTCTACTGAGAGACCACCGAATTGTCATCCCCAGCCAACTGCGCCAAGGAGTCATTAACCTGGCTCACGAGAGTCATCGAGGTGTAGTTGCGACAAAGAGGGCCCTCCGAGAGCGGGTCTGGTTCCCGTTTCTTGACAGAATGGTGGAGCTCACTCTGAAGGATTGTCCGCAGTGCCAAGTGGTTGGGCACGGGGATCCTCCAGCCCCACTCCAGATGACGCCACTACCACCCGGGGTATGGCACGAATTAGCCATGGATTTCTACGGCCCAATGCAATCGGGCAAGTATGTTCTCGTAGTAATTGATGAATACTCACGATTCCCCATCGCCCAGTTCGTGCCATCCACCAGCGCTGCCGCCACCATTAAAGTGTTGGACGAAGTCTTTGCAGCCTGGGGTGTGCCCAAGGAATTAAAAACAGACAATGGTCCCCCTTTCAACGGACAGGAATTCAGCGATTTTGTGAAGTTAATGGATGTGAGACACCGGAGGATAACGCCTCTATGGCCGCAAGCCAACGGCACCGTTGAAAGGTTCATGGCCACCCTAAAGAAGACATTCCAGCAAGCCACGCTTGACAAACGAGACTTGCAAACGGCTCTCAATGATGTGCTTCGATCCTATCGAACAACACCCCATGCCACCACTGGCAAATGCCCGGCCACACTCATGCTAGGGCGCCCTATTCGAACGCGGATACCCACCTGGGAGGGAGTTCTACGATCAGTGTCCCCAAGCCGCATCCATCATGAAGTGGCGATCGCAGACAGAGCAGGCAAGGAAAACATGAAGGCGTATGCTGACGGCAGGAGACGAGCCAGATCCCTCTCCCTTCAGGAAGGGGACTGTGTTGTGGTCAAGCAAGAACAAGGCCGAAAGACAGACTGCAGGTTTAGAGCGGAGCCTTTAACAATAACTCGACGAAAAGGCACCATGCTGACTGCGGAATCAGAAAACCGGCGCATCACTCGGAACGTGTCTCACTTCCAAAAATGCAGTCCAGCCATGCAAGAAGCACTTGTGGCGGGGCCAACGACAACTGGAACTGAGCACTGCGAAGAACAAGGTGAGGCCACCACCCATCAGGAAGGGAATGATGGAGGCCCCTCCGGAACTGTGACTGAAGGCCGGTCTCTCCGACCGCGACAGACAATTCAACGGCCCAAGAGATTAATAGAAGAAATATAAACTTATGTCACATTGTTTTGTTAACAAAGGGGGAGATGTACAGTCGTGCGCAGGCTAGTGGTTGAAGGGGCGGGGCATCGAGAGGAAGGGGAAAAGGAGGAGCGACGGCTGAGGCGGGCAGTTAGAATAGGGACGGCAAAGTAAGAGGATATATGCAATAAAGCTCCGTAGTTAACGATCACGGTGTCTGTCGTTATTGGAAGCACCACGACACGACACGCGGTGTGCGTGTCTTGGTGCCAACTTAGACCACAGGAAGGAGTGCCTGGTGAACGTGCACACGGAGTCGACATGAAGTCCCATCAGCGTTGTGTGTGTGGCTTCGTGCCAGAGGAGACCCGGAGGGTGCTGTGGTGAAGGTGCACCCGGAGTAACGTAATCTCAGAGGCATGGGGTACGTGTGCCCTGCGGCCGCTTGAGACCTCCCTAACAGTCGCGGCCCGGCCCGTCCCGGCAGACCCAGAGGAGCTGAGCCGCCAGGCCAAGCCGCTGAGGCCCATTGAGAAAGTTCTGCACGGAAGGCCCAGTTTGTGGAAGGAGGAGAGGAGAGTGGGGTCGCGGCCCCAGGTAACGTGGATCACTGCCTGGCGATGTGAACCTTTGCTTCGGCTCAGATTGGGGCCTGTACTGACCAAAGGAGTGGCAGTACTGGGGCCAGAGTGAGAAGCTGTACTTTATGTCATTGTTGATACGTGTGGGGGGCTGACTGTCGTAATACACATTGCCAATATTGCTGCTAACGAACTGCCGGACTATCTTATGAGGCCTGACATTATTTCTGCATAATGACGTACACGATTGTAGCGGTACGCATTGCATAATTTCTGCATTGCAAAGTACAGGAGTGTAGTGGCCCGCATTGCATTATTTCTTCATTGCAAAGTACATGATTGTAGCTACGCATTGCATTATTCCTTAATTGCAAAGTACGTTTGTAGCAATGCGCATTGCATTATTTCTTCATTACAAAGTACGTGATTGGGGTGTGGCGCATTGCATTATTCCTTCATTGCACAGTACATGATTGTAGCGGTACGCATTGCATTATTTCTCCCATTGCAAGGTACCGGGGTGTATCGTTATGCATTGTATTATTTCTCCTTTGCCCAGCACAGGATTGTATCGTTACGCAGCGCACTATTGTTTGTCCATTGCAACGTGTGTGATTCTAGCATTGTGACCAGCATAGCATTTTGAAAGCGGTGGTTGGGATTTAAACCTACCAGCCAGCCGGAACGCATATTACCCTTTATTATATGTTGGCTTTTGTATCGTGTGGTCTGATCGTATATCTTTAAATATAAAGTTTATACTCGTTTTATCAAACTCGTGTGGAGTCCATTTGTGGTGTCACCAGTGGGTTGTAGTGAGTGTGGTTGCACATACTGTTCACTCGTGCCTTGGACTGTGTCCTTACTTGGCCTAACGTTGAGTGAGGAGTCCTGGGTCTCGCATTTGGTGACAGTGGTGCAGGACTGGGACTCCGGCTTTCAACAGGTATTTTCATAAAATCCTACTGAGAGGGGATGGAGTACCTGAGTTGAGAAGGATGCCTATATGGTGCGAGAGGAAGTTAAAGACCTTATAAGAGAAATGATGGATGGTGGGGTCGTTGAACCAGTGGAGGCTTCTTGTTTGGTGTCTTCGGTAGTGATCACGAAGAAACCTGATGTAAAAATCAGGTTTTGAGTGGACTTGAGGCCGCTTAATCGGTGTGTGATTGCTGATACTTTTCCCTTGCCAAACATCGGGGAATTGGTCTCAACTTTAAAGGATGCTAGATTCTTCTCAAAATTGGACCCCATGCCTACCATCAAATAAAGCTGCATGAGGAGTCTAAACATCTTACGGCCTTTATCACCACAGAGGGAACTTTACAATTCACACGTTTGCCGTTTACACTGTTGGCGGCGGCTAAAGAGATTCAACGTATGGTGACCGAAATTTTCAAAGGCATTGACAATGCAGTGTTTTTTCAGGATGATATTTTAGTTTTTGGAAAAACTGTTAAGGAACACAACCAGACTTTGAAATTAGTCTTGCGCAGGTTTTCTGAGGTGGGTTTGACTCTGTGCAAAGCAAAGTGTTCATTTCTGGTTGAACAAATTGAGTACATGGGGTATACAATTTCTGCGTTGGGTATTAAACTAAAGAAAAGTTTGATCAGTGCTGTGCTATTGAGTTGGTGCCTGCTCCTGTTGATAAGGAACAATTGAGGTCCTTCATGGGCTTTATTGAATACTATTCAAACTTTGTAGAAAGTTTCTCGAACAAGACTATATGTTTGAGACGTCTGCTCAAAAAGGGAACAAGATTTAATAGGGGAAACAGCAAGTTTCTTTCTCAGAAACAACTAGGGTTGTGAGGGAACAGTGGCAATTGCGTCTAGAACGCTTACTTCTGCTGAACTGAATTTTTCTGTAATAGAAAGGGAGGCACTGGATGAGGCCTGGGGTGTGGAGTACTTTCGCACGTACGTGTGGGCTACAAGGTTCTTAATTAGGATGGACCACAAACCCCTGGTGAAAATGTTGTCCCCTGGTGGTGCTGGTATGGGTTCAGCTAGATTAGCAAGGTTGGCAGCCAAACTCCAAGATTTTCAGTATGAGGTTGAACACGCCAATGGGTGGAAAAACTCACAAGCTGATTGCTTATCGAGACTGTCTGTGTACTGGAGAGTAGTGGACGGGCCTTCTGTATTCAATTCTGAAAATTATGGTGCTGTTGCTTCTGTGGAAGGTCATGGTTGGGGAAGGGGCATTCACTGCTGAAGAATGGCGTCAAGAAATGGAAGTGGATGGGTGTATGAGGGAAGAGGTTGCCCACATAAATGGAACAGAATTTGTGGAGGCTGGAACGAAAGTAGAGGGATGCTCTGTTAAACAATTGGGAAATCTCCCAACGAGGAGTATGACGAATTCAGGGGGAACTGAAAAAAAAGGGATGGTTGAATAACGTAGAAGAAATTGGAAGTGAATGTCCTGATGGGTATGAGATATGTAATTGAGATTGGAAGAACCTTGCAGTCATATGTCATGTGCCTTTGTTCCCTTTCTAACCTTTTCAATAAAAAAGTGCTGTTAAGGAGGTGATGTGTTTGGTTAATCTAGGATCTAGGAGAGAGAGTTGTGTTGTTGTGTCGGTGTGTCCTTTTGTTAAAATGTTGGATGAGTTGTCTCTTTGTGGTGGGAATGTTTTGATGAGGGGAGACAGATTCGTCCCACCGTTTGGGTGGAGGAGAAAATTATTGGCACTTGTGCATGAAGGTCATTAGGGAAGACGTTAACCCAATGTCACCTTAAAATCCATTTTTGGCGGCCAGGCATGCATGAGCAAGTGGTGTCATGGGACGAGAAGTGTACAGTATGTAAGGAGGGCGAGAATAGATTGAAGGTGGCTCCAGAACCAACATGGGACACATTAGAGATCCAGGTAAAACGTGGCATAGCATCATCTTACATTTTATTGGCTCCATGGATGAACTGTCTCTATGCAACAGATTCGCTATTGTGGTGATAGATGTGTTTTTCCTAGTGTTTGAGTGTAAAGTATGTGAACCGGCATGGCTGCTCTGCCGTGAAGCTCCGGCTGCCGGACCTGCCCTGGCCGGCTGTTTTGGGGCCCGGGCCTGCCTGGCTGTCACTGGTGCGAGTTTGGGGCGCGATCGCCCCCCCGGAGCTGTGCTTGCCGCCTGTAATCGGCACCCGGCGGGAGGCGGCTACGATCCTGGACGCTGGGTGCGGGCGCGCGGCTACTTGAGTCCGCGGCGCCCACGAGGCGGCTAGGCCTGGAGGTCCTGGATGCCCGGTGAGGTCGTCGCTGCAGCTGTGGCGGCCCCCCCCCGGTGGGGCCCCTGCCCGAGATCCTGTGGCTGGCGGCGAGGTGCTGTGGGGCCCATCCCAGGCCGTGGTGCCGGACGGACGGCCGGGCGGTGAGTGGGGCACTCCCTGGTGGGACGACCGGAGAGGCTGTGGGGGCTGGAGGTGGTGGGGGCCCTCCCCATCGGGCCGGGTGTCGACGGTCGGGGTCCAGTTCCCCCCCCCCTCCCCCCACCAACGTTGCTGGAACTGCCCTGGTGCCCCGAGGCCTGCAGCGGTGAGCTGGTGGAGTGGCGCCGCGTCGGGGGTTTGGGCCGCAGGCCGGCGGTCAGGGGGAGGTGGATGGTCGTCCCTCGCCTCCTGCTCCTCCTTTAACCTCCCTCCCCCCTTCCTCCATATCCGCCTCTGGGGGCCTGTGTGTTGGGGGTGGCCCTGTCCGCGGAGGCCCCCTGGAGCCCCTGGCCCTGAGCTGTACACGGTCGGTGGACGTGTTGGACTCTCCGAGGCGGACGGGCGCCCGGTGACTTTGGCTGCGACGAGGAGTGGTGCCCCTCTGGGCGAGATCCTTGGCTGCAGGCAGGCGGCAGCTCCACCGGGCTCATCATTTGCCGGATCGGGCGGTTGGCGGGGGGATACACCGGGGGGCTAGTGACGAGTGGCCTCCGGATCTAACGAGGTGTCCTCCTGCTGTTCTCCTCCCGAGTCCTTATGGAATCGCAGCGGCCGGGTCCGTTGCCCGTGGACTGGGCGAAGCGCCCCCCGGGGTCGCAGTTGCCGCCGCCATGGGTAAGGACAGGGCTTCCAGGTCGACGCCCGCGGCTACCCAGACCAAGATAGACAAGTTCACGACTTCCGAGAAAGGGCCGAGCCCCGCCGGGGTGGGGCCCTGGCCCCTGGCACGGACCTTCCTGCCATCTTGCAGGCCATCACGGCATCCCGCTCCTCCCTGGAGGGCATGGTGGGGGAGGTGAATGTGGACGTGGCCCTTCTTCGGCAGGACCTGCGTAACGCCACTGCCCGCATATCTGAAGCCGAATCTCGTATCTCAACCGCCGAGGACGATATCCACCAGCTGCAGGACCAGGTGCGTGAGCTTACCACCCACTCTAAAGAACTGCACCGCCAAGTGGAGGACACTGAAAATCGTGCCCACCGCTGTAACCTCCGCCTGGTGGGGTTCCCAGGGGGAGCGGAGGCCAGGATAGCTTGACTCCAGTGGCGTTCCGTCCATCATTTGTTTGTTGTAACGCTTTTCGCCCTAAGTGGGATGGGTATTCCCAGACGTGGGACCCGTGCTCACTACGCCACTGGAATCAAGCTATCCTGGCTGATGACGGCTGATAGCCAGAAACCGGTCCTAGGATGCTTGATTCCGGTCCAGGGAAGACATGGCTTGGCAGTTCGGGCTGGACTGTTCCCATGAGGCACAGGGTCAAGACTGATTTGCATATGGCCATGTCTAAACTGGGGTGGTGTAGTGGGCAAAAGAACGATGGATTTAACCCAGATCTCTTGACTGGGGGAGAATGTATGCATTGTCAGCATTCCGTCCATCATTTGTTTGTTGTAACGCTTTTCGCCCTAAGTGGGATGGGTATTCCCAGACGTGGGACCCGTGCTCACTACGCCACTGGAGTCAAGCTATCCTGGCTGATGACGGCTGATAGCCAGAAACCGGTCCTAGGATGCTTGATTCCGGTCCAGGGAAGACATGGCTTGGCAGTTCGGGCTGGACTGTTCCCATGAGGCACAGGGTCAAGACTGATTTGCATATGGCCATGTCTAAACTGGGGTGGTGTAGTGGGCAAAAGAACGATGGATTTAACCCAGATCTCTTGACTGGGGGAGAATGTATGCATTGTCAGCATTCCGTCCATCATTTGTTTGTTGTAACCCTTTTCGCCCTAAGTGGGATGGGTATTCCCAGACGTGGGACCCGTGCTCACTACGCCACTGGAGTCAAGCTATCCTGGCTGATGACGGCTGATAGCCAGAAACCGGTCCTAGGATGCTTGATTCCGGTCCAGGGAAGACATGGCTTGGCAGTTCGGGCTGGACTGTTCCCATGAGGCACAGGGTCAAGACTGATTTGCATATGGCCATGTCTAAACTGGGGTGGTGTAGTGGGCAAAAGAACGATGGATTTAACCCAGATCTCTTGACTGGGGGAGAATGTATGCATTGTCAGCATTCCGTCCATCATTTGTTTGTTGTAACGCTTTTCGCCCTAATTGGGATGGGTATTCCCAGACGTGGGACCCGTGCTCACTACGCCACTGGAGTCAAGCTATCCTGGCTGATGACGGCTGATAGCCAGAAACCGGTCCTAGGATGCTTGATTCCGGTCCAGGGAAGACATGGCTTGGCAGTTCGGGCTGGACTGTTCCCATGAGGCACAGGGTCAAGACTGATTTGCATATGGCCATGTCTAAACTGGGGTGGTGTAGTGGGCAAAAGAATGATGGATTTAACCCAGATCTCTTGACTGGGGGAGAATGTATGCATTGTCAGCATTCCGTCCATCATTTGTTTGTTGTAACGCTTTTCGCCCTAAGTGGGATGGGTATTCCCAGACGTGGGACCCATGCTCACTACGCCACTGGAGTCAAGCTATCCTGGCTGATGACGGCTGATAGCCAGAAACCGGTCCTAGGATGCTTGATTCCGGTCCAGGGAAGACATGGCTTGGCAGTTCGGGCTGGACTGTTCCCATGAGGCACAGGGTCAAGACTGATTTGCATATGGCCATGTCTAAACTGGGGTGGTGTAGTGGGCAAAAGAACGATGGATTTAACCCAGATCTCTTGACTGGGGGAGAATGTATGCATTGTCAGCATTCCGTCCATCATTTGTTTGTTGTAACGCTTTTCGCCCTAAGTGGGATGGGTATTCCCAGACGTGGGACCCGTGCTCACTACGCCACTGGAGTCAAGCTATCCTGGCTGATGACGGCTGATAGCCAGAAACCGGTCCTAGGATGCTTGATTCCGGTCCAGGGAAGACATGGCTTGGCAGTTCGGGCTGGACTGTTCCCATGAGGCACAGGGTCAAGACTGATTTGCATATGGCCATGTCTAAACTGGGGTGGTGTAGTGGGCAAAAGAACGATGGATTTAACCCAGATCTCTTGACTGGGGGAGAATGTATGCATTGTCAGCATTCCGTCCATCATTTGTTTGTTGTAACGCTTTTCGCCCTAAGTGGGATGGGTATTCACAGACGTGGGACCCGTGCTCACTACACCACTGGAGTCAAGCTATCCTGGCTGATGACGGCTGATAGCCAGAAACCGGTCCTAGGATGCTTGATTCCGGTCCAGGGAAGACATGGCTTGGCAGTTCGGGCTGGACTGTTCCCATGAGGCACAGGGTCAAGACTGATTTGCATATGGCCATGTCTAAACTGGGGTGGTGTAGTGGGCAAAAGAACGATGGATTTAACCCAGATCTCTTGACTGGGGGAGAATGTATGCATTGTCAGCATTCCGTCCATCATTTGTTTGTTGTAACGCTTTTCGCCCTAAGTGGGATGGGTATTCCCAGACGTGGGACCCGTGCTCACTACGCCACTGGAGTCAAGCTATCCTGGCTGATGACGGCTGATAGCCAGAAACCGGTCCTAGGATGCTTGATTCCGGTCCAGGGAAGACATGGCTTGGCAGTTCGGGCTGGACTGTTCCCATGAGGCACAGGGTCAAGACTGATTTGCATATGGCAATGTCTAAACTGGGGTGGTGTAGTGGGCAAAAGAACGATGGATTTAACCCAGATCTCTTGACTGGGGGAGAATGTATGCATTGTCAGCATTCCGTCCATCATTTGTTTGTTGTAACGTCCCTCTACGCAGCGCCATCCCTGCTGCAGTCCGCTCTTGCTTACACGGCGGACCTCCTCCCCAGGCTCCCGACGGGGTCCCTTGTCCTCGGTGGAGACTTCAATGCGGTCTATACACCCCATATGGACTCGACGGGTCCGATCTCCTTTACCAGGACCGCTCGCGCGAAACAGCTATCGTGTTGGGCTGAGGCCCAGGGCTTATGTGACGTCTGGAGGGTTTGGCACCCACGCGATCACCAGTATACCCATACTTCGGCAGCGCACCATTCCCACGCCCGCATTGATCTAGTTTTTGTTCCCTCTACCGACTGTGCAGGGGTTTGTGATGTCCGCATTCTTCCGCGAGGCCTCTCTGATCACTCGCCGGTTCTTCTGGCTCTCGGCCCACCTCCCTTTACTGCCCGTCCGACGTGGCGCTTGAATGCCTGGTTCCTTCAGGACAAGGCCTTTCGGGGGGTGGTGGAAAGAGGGATTGCGGAATACTACTTTCACAACGTGGGCTCTGTCTCTCCTGCGGCTGTCCTCTGGGAGGCCGGCAAGGCGACTATTAGAGGGGTTGCGAAGGGGCATCTGCAGCAGCAGCACCGGCGCCAACTCCAGCAACTTACAGCTTGTGAAGCGCAGGGCCTGGAGCTTGAACGTGACCAGGAGGCGTTGGGAGACGCCGCACGGGCGCGACGGCTGGCCTTTTTCCGCGAGGAGATACGCATGCACTCTCTGGATGCGGCGAAGACTCTTTGGCGCTCCTCGGTGGCCCGGGTCTAAAGGTGGGGGGACAAGAAGGGTACGCTCCTGCACCGACTGGCCACCTACCCTCGTGCAGGCCGGGTGATTCCGGCCATCGCGGACGCCGCGTGGGAGACACATACGGTTTCGGTGGCAATAGCTCAAACCTTTGCGGACTACTATTCCCAGCTATACCGGGCGCGGGCGCAGGGGCTCTCCCTTGCGGGATTGATGGGGGGAGGGGTGGGGCGGCCCTGGCGCGGTTGGGGCAGGAGGATAGCGAGACCCTGGACCTGCCCATTACCCTGCAGGAGGTCGAGATGGCAATCTCCCATTTGGCACCTGGGAAGACCCCGGGACCGGATGGTTTTCCACAGGAGTACTACGCCCATTTCCGTGATACCGTGGCCCCGCGGCTTCGTGATCTCTTTGCAGAGGCGGTGGAGAAGGGTTCCTTCCCGCGAGAAACAGATACCGCCACTATAGTCGTCTTGCCGAAAACTCAACCCCCATCGCAGTCCTGCTCCGATTACCGGCCGATCTCTCTTATCAACACCGAGCTCAAAGTCTACGCTACCGTCCTTGCGCAATGGCTGCGCCCGTTTCTGGCCGCGCTGGTTCACCCGGACCAATGCGGGTTTATGCCAAACCGAGGAACCAGACACTGCCTGCGGCGCCTGCATCTTGCTCTGGCCCACCGAGAGCGCCTCTCTCCTTATCTGGCCCTTCTCCTGGTGGACTTCGAGAAGGCTTTCGATTCGGTGGGGTGGGAATATCTTGGGGACACCTTAGAGCTAATGGGGTTCGGCCCCCAGTTTCGCGCCATAGTTCGGGTTCTTTACGCGGACCCACGAGCTCGGGTGCTGGTCAATGGGACCTTGTCCCGCGCGTTTTCCATAGGGCGGGGGACGCAGCAGGCCTGCCCGCTCTCGCCCCTCCTCTTGGCCCTGGCGATGGAGCCCCTGGCTGTGCTCATCCGGGCGGATCCTGTTCTCCGTGGCTGGGACTGGCCGGGTGTGGTCCCTGATAAAATTGCGTTGTATGCGGACGACGTTCTTATTTATCTCTCAGATCCGGCTGTCTCGGGTCCTCGGGTGCGCCGAATTCTTCATCGGTTTGGGCAGGCATCTGGTCTCCGTTTGAACTCTGGGAAGTCTGTCCTGATTCCGCTCCACCCTTCACAGGAGTGTTTTGATTGGCAGTCTGACATTCCCCTTCGACGGCTGTCCTTTAAATACCTGGGGATTTGGGTTGCCCTTCTCCCGGAACTGTGCTGGGCTCTTAACGTGGCCCCGTGGTTAACAAGGCCAGATCACATATGGTGAAGTGGCAATCTCTCCCATTGAATCCGTTGGGAAGGATCGCTCTTTATAAGATGATGATCCTCCCTCGGTTTCTATATATGCTCCAAAACACGCCCTGCTCCTTCCCCCGCTCCTGGTTTCGGGACCTGGACAAGACCGCGACTAAATTTCTTTGGGGCAGAGGTAGATCCCGGTTGGCCTTGGACCGCTGTCGCGTTCCTTCCTATGACGGCGGCCTGAGCATGACGAATCTTTACCTATACTATCTCGCTACGCGGCTGCTGGTGGTCCACGACTGGTTTTCGGGTGGGTGGGACGATCCGGCTTATAGACTGGAGGTGCGGCTCATCGGATTCTCCTCTATTCAGAGTATGCTCTATGGCGCGACGGTCCCTGGATCGCTTCCAGAGGTCGTGCGGGCCCCCTTTCTGGCGTGGCGAGCGGCTCTACGGCACACCCGGTGGTCGAGGGTGCTAACCCGGGTGACACCGCTATGGCACGGCACTTGGATGCGGGAGGTGGCGGGGCTCGGTGGCTTTCGCAGCTGGGACCTCCTGGGGATCTCCTGCCTGGGCGACGTCTGGCGGGGAAGCCACATGTGCTCCTTTCAAGAGCTCCGGAGTCGGTTTTCTCTGCATCCCTCGCAGTTTTATCGTTATCTCCAGTTGCGCCATGCGCTCCAATCTCACGTCCCCTAGATTCCAAACTCCCTGACCATAGCCCGCCTGAAGCCCAGGTGATGCTGGGATATCTTGGGAAGGGGGGCATCTCCCGTATTTATCGATCCTTGGTTAATAATACCCCGATGGACTGGAGTGGGCTGAAGCAGCGGTGGGAGGCCTGGGTGGGTCCTCTGGACGACAATGATTGGAGGGACGCCCTCATGGCGCCCAGGACAATCACCGCATCGGCTCGATTGCGGCTTGTCCAGGTTTATTACCTTCACACAGCATACCTGACCCCGGAGCGTCTGTTTCGCGCAGGCCTGTGCCAGGGGGCCTCGTGCGGGCGGTGCGGGGTGGAACCGGCAGATTTCTTTCACATGGTCTGGTCTTGCCCTCGCCTGGCCGGCTTCTGGAGGGAGATTGAAACTGACTTAACTGTCGTTCTGGGATGGGAGGTCCCCCATGACCCTCGATTAGCGCTGCTGGGCATAACGGATGGGCTGGATGGTTCCCGTAACGAGCACTATTTCCTAACCACGGCCCTGGTGGTGGCCAAGAGAGATATAGCGGCCGCCTGGAAGCAGGTTGACCCACCCAAGGGAGACAAATGGCGAAGAGGGGTGGATTGGTGCGCTGCACAGGAACGGACACTACGCTGTGAGGGGTTGCCCAAAAAAGTTCCGTAAAGTATGGGGGAAATGGCTCGGGGACCTAGTTTAGGGGGTGGTATGCGTGGGGCGGGAACGGAGGGAGAGGGGTTGGGGAGAATGCTGGGGCTGCTGTTTTTTAATTACTATGTGACGGGTCTGACTACTACCAAATTGCTCAATTTACTGTCTGTCCTTTTTGATCTTGATGCCTATTTGAAAATAAAAAAAAATGTTTATCAAAAAAAAAAGTATGTGAAGGTGAATACTACAAAAAACACTATCAGATTTTTGGTAAATTTGTTTCATGAAGAGGGGGTTCCATCCATCCTTATTACTGATAATAGGACACAGTTAGTTTCACATGAAATGCAAATATTTTTGAAGGGCTGTGGCATCACTCATCATCGCACCTAATTGTACAACCCACAAGGAGAGAGCCAACATGGTTGTTAAAGGTATAATACAGATGGCATGTGTAAATGGTGGCTTGGTGCAGAAAATGGTGGATGAGATGGCGTGGGCATATCGCACTACTAGGCAAGCTCAGAGTGCGAAGTTTCCTTTTGAGTTGATGAGTGGAAAACTTCCAGGATCCAAATTAGTACCTGCGTGGATAAAGGAGTGGTGTGTCAAGTGGTCGAAAGAGTAGTATGTTTCGAATTGGCGACTCTTCTCTTATTGGGGGTTGCATCATGGGAGGAGATTTGGTGTAAGTCAAGACTAGGAGAATCGGCAGAGGTCTCTCCAAATTCAAAGGGCCGTTTAAGGTCAAGAATGTTTTTAGTTATTGTGTGGTGTTAGAGAATCGCGAAAAGTGGAATTTCCTGCGAGTGGCTCTTTATCAAAGTGTAGGAAGGTAGGATCTGACTGCATAGTTACCCCCTCTTTTTGCTTGGTATTTTGCTGGTTTTTGACTAGTCTTTCTGGGATCCTGCTAATCAGGGCCCCAGTCTATCTGCTTTCTCCCTTAAGTTGTTATGCATGCACCTTGGTACCCTCCAGATTGGATACTCGGTGATCCCTATAAGTCCCTAGTATATGGAACACATGTACCCAGGGCATAGGTACTCCAGAGGCCTCTCATGAGGCTAAAGCATGTATTATGCCACCCTTGGGAGGACATGCAAAATGGAACTACAGGTCTGCTACTCCAACCTGTGTAAGCTGGTGCTTGCACCACTTACTTTAGATATAGGTTCACTATATCTATAGGTCACTACACTTAAAACGTATAAGTCACCCCTATAGCAGGCCTTAACAATCTGAAGGCAGGGTGCTGGGTTTTACGTGAGAGCAGAGCCCCTCTGCAGCCTTCGGAGGACATTCTCCGGGGTTGTCTGTGACTCAGCTGGACATATAGGTATAGGTGCATTATAACCTCGGAGTAAATGCTATCTAGAAAACGGCTGCATAGAAACATGTTGTGTTTGGTATCAAACACCTTGGAAATATACCTCCACACCGGTAACTGGTGTGGGAGGTATAATTCCACCTTTCTAAAGCGAGCTTCATGGGATCACTGGTCTATGCGGTGCCAGCCTTCTCAACCCGGTCAGCACAAAATGGATGCTGCCGAACAGAGACACATTTCTGTCTTCCTGCTGCTGAGCCAAGCTCGAGCAGAGGAAGGCAGCACAATAGGCATTCAGTCACAGGGAGGTGTGACCACCTCCCGGACAGGATTTAGGGGCTCATTATGATGGCGGACGGACTTCCATCCGTCCGTCATCGTTTCGGATTTGGGACCGGCCGCCCATGAGGCAGCCTCCCCACAATCCAAATTACAATGCGACCGCCACCATGGCGGACACATCACCTATATTTTGCATTGTGGCGGGGATGCGTTCAACAGCCCCTGCCGCAATGCAAAAATAAGGGCACTTGCATATCCCTGCACTACGTGGCAAGCACCATGCGGTGCCTGCCACATGGTGCAGGGATATGTAGGGGAGCACCATAGGTGCCCCCCAGCGCCCTTGACCCAGTCCCAGGGATTAAGGGGAGGCCCACTAAGGGCCCCCAAATCCATTTCCGCGATTTGTTTTGCTGCGGTTTGTCAGCTGCAAAACGAATGGAGGAAAGGGATATCATAATCCCTACGGCAGTGCCTGCAAGGAACCACCGCAATGTTGGGTTATGTTTCTGTTCCGACAGGCGATTTTAAAAGGACCGCCTGTCAGAACCATGGCGGACGGTCTTTACGACCGCCACGCATACCCAACGATTTCCCCCGCCATCATAACATGGTGGGGGGAAAATTGCAGTACGATGGCGGAAGGCCTGCCACCGACCGGCTGTCGGTGGCGGGCCTTCCGCCATCGTAATGAGTCCCTTAGTGTATTGGGGCTGGGTGGGTGCGCTCCGAGAGTGCCTGAAAGACTGCACCTGGGGCACATTTGGTGTCCCTGTGCATAGTCCAGCTCAAACCAATTCTGGGAGTCATTGGCTGCTGCTCTGGCACGAAACTGAACAAAGGACATGGGTGTAACCACCCCTCTGTCCTGACCCTCCCATAGGAGGGTCCCCCGAATCTGCCCAACCCTCTCTTGTGGGTACAAAAGGGCTTACATGACTGTAGCTCTTTAAATGATTTTACGTGAACAAGATTGTACAAGAAGAAACCACTGATCTTCGACTCTGGACTTCGCTGGACTTCCACTGGGCCCGTCTTCGTCTCTCTCGCTGTCCAAAGCTTTGTCTGTGCCCATGCTCCATACAGGCTCCGTGCAGGACCTGTGGTGCCCTAAGGACAACTGAAGAATCTCCCTTGGGGAGAAGGAGTCACTCCCCTGCATTCGCAGGCACTGTAACACAACTGACCGGTCTGCTGATACTGAGCTCCTGCGGCCTCCGAGGGCTCCAGCAACACAGGAGGTGAGTTCTGAAGTTCTTTGAGGTTGATTGTCCTCTAACCGAGTTGGAGGCCAGTATCTCTCGTGGGGACCGCATACCCTATGCCCCTGTGCGTACTTTTGCGAGTGCATATGCTTGTTGGAGATTCCCGAGCTTGTGCATTGGACTCTGTGTAGTCCTGACCCAGAGCAGTATTTCCACCAAAGAACTCCGGCCTCTTCTCACTGAGTGCTCCGTGGGCTGGTACTTTGTGATCTTGCTCGAGGTCCCCTTGTGACTCCTGGTCATTCGGCCTGTGGGTCCTCCTGAGGGTCATCTTGAATTCTGTTGGGCTTTCCTGGTTGCTCCAGACGTGCCCTGATTCTACATTGTTTGGGGAGTCCCCAGGACCTTGCTGGTCTTCACCGTAACCTGCTTGACCTTCCTGTGTGGGTTGCTTTTGCCAAGGCTTGTTGGT
Organism: Triturus cristatus; assembly: GCF_964204655.1. Taxonomy (NCBI): domain Eukaryota; kingdom Metazoa; phylum Chordata; class Amphibia; order Caudata; family Salamandridae; genus Triturus; species Triturus cristatus. Next base: position 368,766,287 of record NC_140585.1, read on the forward strand.
GCTCCAGCCGGACACCGACCCCTTAGCACTCGACATCCTTCATGGGACAGCTAGCATATGGCTCCTGGTCATTGTCGACGTCTCCTGGTCCTCGTGGCTGCAGAGTCAATCATCCCTTCTTCGCACCTGAAATCGGTGTGCATTCGTCTCCCGAGCCACTGGTCACTCTGAAGTGACCCAGGCTCTGTCCCCTCCGCTTTTAGGTTCCTTTCTTCAAGAATCCATCCTTGGACTCCACCAGACCCTTTTCACCTTCCAGGTAGCAGCACTTCTTCGCAGCCCTCCATTGAGAACGACAGCGGTTTCCCGACACCACTGCAGGCCTATGCACCCGGCTCCTCTGGGATAGGTAACTCGGGTACTACTGTGTCCATGGGTGGTGTGGCTCTCCAACCTTCTAAGTTCCAAAGGGTTTCCTCGAAGTCCTCCTAGAGGGGGCCTTAAACAGTAGAAGTGCAACTGCGACTTCCTCATAGAATTGTACGGAGCCCAAGTTCGTGTTAGGACACTGCCCCATACTCCGTGGGGTCGCTATCTACTCACCTTGAGTGGTTCCTTGGGGTCCCAACGATTCTACGTGCTCCAGACCTTGTCTTGACCGGAGTTGTGGTTGTTAGAGCACTATTTTAGTATATGGTTTGGTCTCCCCGGGAGCTCACTGTGTATTGTGCAACTTACAACTGTTCTATTGATCTTGATGGAGCTGCGTTTCGCAAGAATGAAACCTGCTAGAATTGATACCCCCATAATACGTACTAACAATAAGGAGTTGTAGAAAAACTAATGTACACCTAACATGAACCCAAGGGAACTGCTTTGCGCATGCCTGAACTAACACAAATGAATAATATTGTAATAACTTTTGTGTTTTGAAAGAAAACGAGGAAGTTGCATGAATAGGCCGCATGTGCATCAGTATTTTGCATGTTGTATCCCACTTTAAAGTAATGATTAATGTCGCTTTTGCACAAAGCTTATGCTAGGTAGCATTAATGGGGAATAGTGCAAGGTGGGTGGTAAACAGTGAAGGCTTCATTACCACATAATTAATAAATGTTCATTTTCATTAACTTTAGTGTGCTGGATGAAGCAGCTATCTTCCTAAACTTACCTAATGTGGGAGGGGGAGCCTCAAGGAGCGAGTCAGTTCTGTCATGAGGCAAGACAAGACGTGCTGTGCACTGTAGAGGACATGAAAAGGGTGAAGGCCAGATTGTCAAACGACTGCCAACTGCTGTACCCAGGCGTGGGATCGGAGATGCACTCTGCGGATGATGTTAATTTGTGAAAGGACAATGTTAAAATTTGTATCTTATGTGGAGAACGTGAGAATGAACTAAGACTCAGACTCTGGGAACCAATATAACACAATGAATTTGTTGAATTAAAGTGAAGTCATGGTGGTGTGACAACGCCACCTCCCAATACTCACTAATCCCTTTACGAGTTTGATGATAGTTTGCAACAATTGTGGGATGGACATGTCAATTTTAGAGTATAATTGGGGTGTCTTTAGGGGTGTGGTTATGAGCTTAAGATGACAGGAGAGAAGAGGGGAGATGCGTCGTTGTCCGTCGGTTTGCAGAGAGGCCTAGCTGATCCTGACCTGTCCTGTTCCTGTCCTTATACCCTTTGTAATCTGACCCTATTTTGGAGAACCCCCACCATCTCCTAGGCCGAGGGGGTGGTTTCCCTACAGACCAATAGGTTTGTATTTAGCCTAATTAATTCTCAGAATTTAATTATTGAAGTATTTTTGTCTCTGAAACGTTTGTCTCTCCACCTATCCACTCCGTCAATGATTATTGATATGTATTAATTAGATGAACCTATTGTCGCTTCATCTATACCCTCCGTTAGGTTTATCATGTTTCGCATAATCTTTTGCTGAAACGTTTGTCTCTTACTCTATCCACTCCTTCATTGCATAAAGTCATTGCTTAATTTGGATGAGTTTGTATTTTATATATAATTTGTCCTTTCGTGAGATTCAGTGTTTGTAATTTGTGATCAAATGCAATGGAGCATCATCCTTAATTATTTGAGATAAATTCATTATTAACCTTACAAAGAGTCTGTGATTATATTTAATGAACTAAATGATTGGTAAGTTAGTGGTTATCATTGTCATCAACTATTCAACTAATTGGTCCATCGATCAAGTAGAAGGAAAGTTGATCGACAACCTCGGACTCAAACAACTCGTCACGACACCCACCCACTCTGCCGGACACACGCTCGACCCCATCTTCTCCTACAGCGACCACGTCATCTTCAGCCACACCACCGAACTCCACTGGACCGACCACCGCTGCATCCACTTCACCTTCGTGAAACACACTGCACATAACCAACCACAAAGTATCCCACACCGCAACTGGAAAAAAGTCACCGAAGACCAGCTCATCACCACACTCGCCCGAGACCCTCCACCCGAGCACTCCGAGACAGACGCAGTGGTCCACAACTTCAGACAATGGATCGACGACTACGCCAACACCCTCGCCCGATCAGGAAACCATCCAACAGGCGCATCGACACGAGAGCCATCTGGTTCAACGCTGACCTCCAGAACTCCAAGCACTCCTGCAGAAGACTCGAGAAGCAGTGGCGCAATGACCAGACAACCACGCAGCCCTCATGAACGTCAGACGCAAACACCACCAACTCATCTGTTCCGACAAAAGAAACGCATCGACAACAACGCACACAACAGCAAAGAGCTCTTCAACATCGTGAAGGAACTCGCCAGCCCCAGCTCTAGCTCCAATGACATACCGCCATCACAAGAACTCTGCGACTCCCTGGCCACCTTCTTCCACCGCAAGATCGCAGACATCCACAACAGCTTCTACACCCAGACGCCGATGACAGACGCAGACACCCCCGACTCAACACCCACCAAACACACCGACCTTCTGCTCTCCTGGAACAACGTCAATGACAGAGACACCATCAAAATCATGAACACCATCCACTCCAGCTCACCCTCCGACTCCTGCCCCCACCACCTCTTCAACAAGGCAAGCTCCATCATCGCACCCCAACTCCGAAAGATCATCAAAAGCTCCTTCGAGACCGCCACTTTCCCAGAGAGCTGGAAACATGCCGACATCAACGCCCTTCTCAAGAAACCCAAGGCGGACCCTAAAGACCTCAAGAACTTCCAACCCATCTCCCTGCTCCCGTTCCTGGCGAAAGTCATTGAGAAGATCGCCAACAGACAACTGACCCACTTCCTGGAGGGGAACAACATCCTGGACTCCTCCCAATCCAGATTCCGCAGCAATCACAGCACCGAAACCACCCTCATCGCCGCCACTGACGACATCAGGACCATACTGGACAAAGGCGAAACCGCGACCCTCATCCTCCTGGACCTCTCGGCCACCTTCAACACCGTCTGCCACCACACCCTGCGCACACGCCTCCACGACGCAGGGATCCGAGGCAAAACCCTGGACTGGATCACCTCCTTACTCATGGCAGAACCCAGCGAGTCCGCCTATCCTCGTTCCGATCCAAAGCCACCACGATCACCTGCAGCGTACCCAAGGATCATCCCTCAGCCCGACCCTTTTCAACATCTACATGGCACTGCTCGCCAACATCGTCCGAGCACACCACCTCAACATAGTCTCGTACGCCGACGACACCCAGCTGATCCTCTCCCTCAAGGACCCGGCCACCGCCAAATCCAACCTCCACGAGGGAATGAAGGCCGCCACAGATTGGATGAAGCCTAGCCGGCTGAAACTGAACTCAGACAAGACGGAGGTCCTCATCCTCGGCCCCACCCCCTCTGCCTGGGACGACTCCTGGTGGCCGGCCACGCTGGGGGCTGCCCTGACACCCACCAACCACGCACGCAACCTGGGGTTCCTCCTAAACTCAACGATATCCATGACCCAGCAAGTCAACACTGTTTCCTCCTGCTTCAACACCCTCCGCATGCTCGGCAAGATCTGCAGATGGATCCCCACCGAAACCAGAAAAACGGTTACCCAACACTCGTCAGCAGCAGGCTGGACTACAGCAACGCCCTCTACGCAGGAACCACGGCTACACTCCAAAAGAGACTCCAACACATACAAAACACCTCCCCAAGCCTCATCCTCAGACTCCCGCGCCACAGCCACATCACCACCCACCTGAGAGATCTGCATTGGCTCCCGGTCAACAAGAGGATCACCTTCAAGCTCCTCAACCACGCTCACAAACCTCTCCACAATGCCGGACCAGCTTACCTCAATGAGCGATTGTCCTCCTATACCCCGAACCGCCAGCTTCACTCCGCTGACCTCGCCCTCACCACTGTCCCTCGCATCCGCCTTACCACCACCAGCGGCAGATTCTTCTCCCACCTCGCCGCCAAGACATGGAACACCCTCCCTGCCCACCTGCGCCTGACCCAGGACCTGCTGACCTTCAGGAGACTTCTCAAGACCTGGCTGTTCGACCAGTAGCTGGCTCCCCTCTCCCCTTAGTCCCTTGAGACCCTCATGGGTGAGTAGCACGCTCTACAAATGACTAATTGATTGATTGATATTAAAGATTAGTTATTGAAAGATGTCTCATTTGAAATCTATAAAAGGGAAAGAATTGTTGGAACGTAAAAATTGACCCCAGCCCATCAGGGATTCTGGGTGAATGTGTATGGGCCATTGTGTTATGATGATATTGATTATTGATCCCTGATCAATTTATGGTGTCGGCACTGGATCAATCTCACATTGTGTGCTTTGTGTTCTATCCTCGGGTAGAGGATACTAGAGAGTGTTATATTAATAAATACATATTTTTATATAACTACTGTGTGGTTCTCCTTTCATTTAATTAATACAGGAGGTGATATTCTGGTAAAACAAGCTGCTTTACATTCCTTCAAGATTAAACCTGAAGGCTGCTCTCCACAGCTACCACTAGGATAGCTTATCTTTGACCTCATACATGATAAGGGTCGTTTGAACTGGTGCAAGGTGCCCACTTTAATTAGTTTGAAACCTGAGGAAGGCTTGGGTCCTAAGCTAACTGGATGGGACCACCAATAATTATATGAACAAGAGCATCCAGTAGCAACAGTTAGAGCTTATTCAAAACCGAGCCAGTGGAGACAATTCATAGGCTCGTGTGATTTATTTCCCTTTTTTTTTTTAATATTCCATAAATTCATTCACATTCAAATCATGTCAAACATTAAGGGCAACACAAACTGATGACATTTTTCAACATATAAACAATTATTTACAAATGTGTATGATACATCAGCAATTTATGTGCAGTTGTGCAGTTGAAGAAACAAAAAAAGGTAATCAAGGCACCAGTCCATAAACCAAAAGTAGCAATCAGATGGAGTGGCAAGTCAAAACTTATATACCAGGCCAACTTCTCACACAGAGGAGTGGTGAAGTTTGTGGGGAGGAGTTACAATGTTCATGAGGGGGGTGGGGATGGTCCTATACCACCTCCACCAGAGTGTGAATATGCCTTAGGGCCACAGTGGAGAATGTTCCCAGTATGTAAGGGGTTCAAAAAGTTGCAGGCCACCTGGATACTTGAAAGACTTTTTACGTATTGCCTTCCATGTGTTGATAATATTTTTGTTTTATTTATTTTTCCTCTTTTTAGGTCTCGCCTGGCGTAGGCTGCGCACATGCGCAGTCTCGCTGGCGAGATTGAATGTTTATGGGATTTTTTAGTAAGGGGCATTAAGCCCCGCCCCTCTTTCCTATTGGCCGGCGTTACCGTTTATGGTAAACAGCAGCCAGCCATTGGGAAAGAGGTGCTGGTGACGTTTTCGCTTGGCTTTTTGAGCCGTCCCATTTGGACAGCCTCACCTGCCTTCCTTCTGCTGCAAAAGGTTTCTTATCTTTATGGGGCCAAACACATGGCCCCATAAAGAAAAGAAACCTTTTAGCAGGCGAGGCCATGGCAGAAAAAGCCAAACGGAAACGTCATGGCGAGCGCTTGTTCCTGACTGGAGCTCCGGTCTGAAGAGAAGATGTTGCCTGGGAAGGCGGCCCTGTGCTTCCTATTGCAGTTTCTGCTGCAGTTAACACCAGTCTTCGAGGCGCTCCCGATGTACCAAGGTAAGAGAGAGGGGTGTGTTTCATGCCCGTGGTTGCTTTAAGGCAGACGGTGAGCTGCTCACGCATGGCACTGGGGAATTAGAGAGCTCTAACTTGTGAGAAGTTGGCCTGATGTATGATGTCACTAGTTATAGTGTACACCTTATATCAGTCCAAATACCCTTATGGTGATTGGTTGTAAAGTCAACCTTATAGACCAGCTATCCTAGTGGTAGCATGGACAAGAGCAGTCTTAGGCTAAACTCTGAATGGCATGTGAAGCCAGCTGTGATACCATATATAATCCCTTGAATACCAAATGAAAGGACACCACAACAGATATATATATAAAATAAAGTGTATTTATTCTAAGCAAACCCTCAGCACTCTTTATGAGTTTAGAGGTAAGTACAACACAGTCTTATTAATGCATACAGTAAGTCACACAGGTAAGTAATACAGTTAGGCCCTAGGGGCCACGCAAACCATATACTAAAGAAGTGGTATAAGAACCACTGTCACGGAAATAGACTAGGCCTAGGCCTAGGGAATCGCTGGGGCTACACTACACTAGCGTTAGTTAGGAAGTGGGAGGCCCACGGGATTCGTGTGCAGAGTGGAAACACTCACGCGTAATGCGTAAAAGTCAATAGCAATGTTACAGTTTAGAAATAGATAGATTTAGGACACTTCCGGAGTAGCTAGGAAGTTGAGACTTGAAAACTAGACACTAGGATAGTCACTATCCTGATGAGCACCGGAGTACCCAAGTTACCTAGCCCACAGGCTGCGGGTGCATAGGGGTGAAGATGCGTCGTTTTCGTCGTCGACTCCTATGGATGCCTGAAGAAAGATGCTGACAGGCAGTCAGGAGAGAGTGTCCGGTGGATCCCAAGCCTGGGATCAAGAAGAGAAGAAACCTGCAAGCAGAGGGGACAGAGTCAAGGTCACTAGCCAGTGACCACGTGGAACCAGGAAGGAACCAGGCGATGTCGTGAAGAGTTGCAGGGGAAGGTGAAGCTTGTCGCTGCAGCCAGGAGGACCAGGAAGCGTCGAGGACGACCAGGACCAGGAGGCGAGCTGTCCCACGAAGGCTCTTGCTGTCGGCGGCGTCGAAGTTGGACTAGGACTCACCAAGCCTTGGCAAGCGGAACCCACGAAGAACAAGGGACTTGCTTCTGGGGCAGACCAGGAAGGTCTGGGGTGCTTCTTCTTTGCAGAGAAGCGGGAGCCAGTCTGGAGGAGCCAAACCAGCGCAGAAGATTTCAGGGAGCGTCGTCACAGAGGCCACTAGCCAGCGGGCAAGCAACCGGACAGACGCGGCAAGCAGGAAAATGCTGAAGGGCCCCACGCAGGACTCGGGGAGTGTGGGGGGCTGGTCTTCGGTGCAGATGGTGCTTGGGGTTGGGGCTTCTCAATCCCCGGTGCACAACTTCGAGGGTGCCTCAGAAGCTGCGCTGTAAGTTACTAGCCACTTTCCCCAGGTAGCCGGTCCCACGTCGCTCGTCGCCTCCACGGATCTCAGCTCTGCTGCAGATGTGGATGAGGGTCGGAGAAGTCTGGAAATCAAGGCTCTGGTCGGGCTCTGCAGTCGGTTCCTCGTCGAACGTTTCACAAAGCAAAGGGTAGTCACTTGATGGTGCCTGTTTGCACAGGGTAGCCACTCCTTGGCTACAAGGGAGATTCTTCAGTCTTCTTCTTTCGTCGAATGTCGAAGGTCCAGAGTTTCTGTTCAGTTTTGCAGGTTCAGGATAATCTACAGTCTTGAGGCCCAACTCCCACTCTTATACTAATCTGGGGGGCTGGGATACCTGCTAGGTCACGCCTTATGGGTGGGACCTGGGAGGGGGTGGTTACACCCACTTCCCTTTGTCCAGTTTCGCGCCAGAGCTGGGGCTGGAGTGCCCCAGCGCCGGTTTGAACTGGACTATGCAAGGAACACCTTGTGTGCCCCAGGCATGTCTCATTCCTTTCAGCCCACCCTGCCCCAATACACTAAAGGCTGTCTGGGGAGGTGCTAGCACCTCCCCAAGCAGGAAACCTATTGTCCAGGCCTCCCTGGCTGGGATCACTCCCAGCAGCAGGAGGTCAGACTTGTGTCTGTGGCAGCAGCATCCATTTTGTGATGCTGAGGCTTTGGTCAGAGGTTACACAGCAAAGTAGGATTTTAACATGTCTCTCCCTCTAGAGGGGGGAATAATATCCTCATCACCAGAAATGGTATGGGGGTATTATTCCAAAGTGTTAGACACCTTACACGACATGTTTTGATACAGCCCAACCATAGTTACCATAACCGTTTAAGATTATAAGGCACTTTAAGAGTATATGGTAGGCTATATCATAGAACAGCTATAAGGACATGGTTCCGAAAGCTGCAGACAGGCTCAGCTCATGCTAGAGCACCATCTCACATGTTACCAAGCACTCTGCCTCCAGGATTGTTAAGGCCTGCCATAGGAGTGACTGATAGGTACACATGTGTCTACATATAAGGTGGGTATAGGAATACTACACCTAAGCAAGGGGTGATTACACGACCTTGCCCCAGCTGAGTGATCAGCCAGTTGTGTCTGATTGGAAGGCCAGACCAGGGGTGGCATAATACATGCTGCAGCCCCTGGGAGGCCTAGGGTACACCTATGCCCTGGGTACCTAGGGTACACTGTACAGGGTCCAATAAGGTGATCCTTACCAATTGGTTATGTACCTAGGGTACATGGAGTCCATTTTACAGAGAGAGCAGACAGCCTGAGACCCTGAATGGCAGGATCTCAGGCCAACTAAGTCGAAAAACCAGCTAGACACTAGGCAAAAAGTTGGGGGTAACCATAGTCAGATATCCACCTTCCTACACAACCCCCCCCCCCAAACGAAAGGAGATAAGGCTGGCCTTGACAAGGTAAGCCTCTATTGCCTGAGTGGCCATATAAGGAAGAACCAGCACTGGCATGGTTACCCCCTGTCTCATGGTCCACTAAGCAATCCCTCATCCTAAAGATATCATAGGGTCTCCACCATAGGGAATCTCTACCTTTGGTGTGTCTTTGCAGAGTAAAAGGCTGGTGTTGAGATGGAGTACTGAAGTGAGTGTCCCCAAAGTGAGGCCTCAGCTTCCTCCAATCATCCTCCACCATGGATGCCTTTCTTTCTCTAACTGAGTTGCACTGTGCTCTCAGGGTCAGCCTCTGGCTACCTAAAGCTGGAGGCTGGGTCCCTTTTGTGGGCTTACTGGAGGGACAGGTCAGGTTTGGGGCCCTAAGGTCCCATGTTTGCCTGTGCCCAACAGAATCCCTCTGGGGGAGGTCCCTAACTACCTGTGAAGGGGATCCCTCAGGAATGTTTTTCCCCATCACCTGGCTAGGGCAACTAACCAGGCAATCCTCATTCTTTTGAAGGGGGGGTTCTTGTGGACAGGGGCCCTCTTGGGGTCCACTGGCCTCCCTGACCTCTGCAGCCCTGGGCTGACTGAGGCAGGGTAGAGAGAGGCAGGCTACCTGCACCAGACTGGGTCCCACCTTGGAAGGGGCCACTGACATCAGAGGCTCTGCCAGGCCAGGCCTGGCTACCTCTGGGGCAGTTCCTTCACAAGGGGTGAGGTCAGATCCCTGAGGAGGCTGACCTTTTCCTAATGTCTGGGGAGAGGGAGACTTTTCTTCCTCCCCACTACTCTCTGTTTGTGTGGAGTGATCCATAGTTTCAGGCTTCACTACACCTATATCAGTCTGAGTGTGGGCTGAGACCATTACAGCCTTGCCAACCTTTTCAGGAAGGCACTCAGTTTGTGTTTGAGCTGTGACTGTCACAGCTCTGCCAATTTCTACAGGGAAGTCTGTCTGTGCCTGGGCTGTGGCTACCACTGCCCTTCCAACCTTTTCAGGGAGGAAAGCTACTTGGACAGGGGTGGTGACTGGCACAACCCCACTACCCTTTTTGGAAAGGCCTACCATTTTAGAATGGGTGTCTTGTTCAACTCCAGCCCAAGCTGAGAGTTCTAAGTCATTCCCCAGCAAGCAGTCCACAGGCAAGGTTGGAGACACTGCCACCCTTTTAGGGCCAGTGACACCTCCCCAGCTGAGACATACCTCTGCCATGGGATGACTGTTCTGTTTGCCATCAATGTTAGTTACCTGGTATGAGAAACCAGGCAAAAGCTGCTCAGAGGGAACTAGCCTATGGGCCACCATAGTGATGCTAGCTCCAGTGTCTCTGTAGGCCTCAGCTTTTCTACCATTGATGTAGGGTTCCTGTCTGTACCTACCCAAAGTGTTGGGACAGGCAGTGAAGTTGGCAAACCCCATGCCACCATCACAGACAAGAGTAGCTGCTGCAGGGGAATTGGCTAAGCCAGGATCCCCCTGTGTTCCCCAAGAAAACCCAACCAAATTTTTGGGGGCACTCCCACCACCTGGGGGATTACTGCTGACAGTAATAGGTGGTGTGACAGGAGTAGTTGGAGGAACAGTTTTGTTTTTAGCCTGTGGACAACTGCTGTCAGTTTTCCAATGCCCAGGTGTTTTACACACATGGCAGTAAGGCTTTTTAACTGTGGTAGAGGAGGGAGCTTGGGACCCACCACCCTGTGTGGAGTTTTGGGGCCCTGAGGAAGATTTCTCTTTTGCTTTATCCCCACCCTTCTCTTGAGGCTTGGTGGTATCTTTCTTTTGGTCACCACCCTGATTTTTAGGCCTAATCCTGGTCCTGACCCATTTATCTGCCCTCTTTCCCAATTCTTGGGGAGAGGTCAAATCTGAGTCTACCAGGTGTTGATGGAGAAGCTGGTTCTGACAATTACTAAGGATCTGCTCCCTCATAATCAAGTTGTACAATCCTGTATAGTCCTGCACCTTGCTGCCAGTTAACCAACCTTCCAAAGCCTTAGTGGCACAATCCACAAAATCAGACCAGTCCTGTGTCTGTGTCTTCTGGGTGTCTCTGAACAACAACCTATATTGCTCAGTGGTTAAGCCAAACCCATCTATCAGAGCACTCTTCAGGACTTTGTAATTGTTTGCATCCTCATCACTGACTGTGAGGAGCTTGTCTCTACCTTTGTCAGAAAAGGAGAGCCACAAGATAGCTGCCCACTGACTTTGGGGTACCTGCTGTACTTTGCAGGCCCTCTCCAAAGCAGTCATCCATTTGTGGATGTCATCCCCATTCTGATATGGGGGGACTATCTTGCTTAGGTTTCTATGGTCATAAGACCTATCCCTATCTCTAGGAATGTTGCTGCCACCAGTGGGTTCTGACCCACACAATTTTTGCTCTCTAGCCAGAGCAAGCTTCTCTTTGGCAAGGGCAATTTCTTCCCTCTGAATCCTCAGATTAGCTTCCCTCATTCTGGCTTTATGCTCCTTTCTCTCAGGTGAAGTCATTCCCCTGTGAGAGGAAGCATTAGAGATGCTAGAAACATGGGAGTGGATGGATTCCCTTGAAGGGGATCTGTCCCTCCTGCTTCTCTGTGAAAGCCTACTTGGGGGTCTGTATGGGGGGACCCCATGCAAACTCCCATGTAAACTTAGGTTAGCCTGGCTAAGTCTTCCTACTTGGCCCTGGCTGTCTACCTCTTCCTCTGAAGTCCCATCTGACTCATCTGTGGTGGGTAGACCCTTATCTACAGCTATGGCACCATCCCTGGCAGCTCTTTCAGCATCATAGGCCTCCAGAAGCTCCACTAGCTGTCTAAGGGTAGGGTTTGCACCCTGTTTTATTCCTCTGGAGGTACACAATTGTCTCATCTCCTGGAATGTTAAGGTATCATACCTAGAGGGGGTCTTCTGCAGACCTGCCCCTCCTGAGAGAGCATCTACTTGATCTCCTCCCAGAGGCATGATCTAGTGAGGGTGTGGTGTGTGCACCTACCTACACTAGTTGTTTCTACTAAACCTCTCTAGTAGTTGTAGTCAGGGTGTGTTATTCCCTTCAACCTACAACTACTAAGTCCAGTAGGACTTAAGTATTTTAAACTATGTTATATGTACCTAGACAATATCTGTGTGATCTTTCAATTTAGTATCAAAAGATTACAATGGTATTACAACAGCAAGCTCAGATCCCACCGCTGCCACCAATGTGAGAAGTTGGCCTGATGTATGATGTCACTAGTTATAGTGTACACCTTATATCAGTCCAAATACCCTTATGGTGATTGGTTGTAAAGTCAACCTTATAGACCAGCTATCCTAGTGGTAGCATGGACAAGAGCAGTCTTAGGCTAAACTCTGAATGGCATGTGAAGCCAGCTGTGATACCATATATAATCCCTTGAATATCAAATGAAAGGACACCACAACAGATATATATATAAAATAAAGTGTATTTATTCTAAGCAAACCCTCAGCACTCTTTATGAGTTTAGAGGTAAGTACAACACAGTCTTATTAATGCATACAGTAAGTCACACAGGTAAGTAATACAGTTAGGCCCTAGGGGCCACGCAAACCATATACTAAAGAAGTGGTATAAGAACCACTGTCACGGAAATAGACTAGGCCTAGGCCTAGGGAATCGCTGGGGCTACACTACACTAGCGTTAGTTAGGAAGTGGGAGGCCCACGGGATTCGTGTGCAGAGTGGAAACACTCACGCGTAATGCGTAAAAGTCAATAGCAATGTTACAGTTTAGAAATAGATAGATTTAGGACACTTCCGGAGTAGCTAGGAAGTTGAGACTTGAAAACTAGACACTAGGATAGTCACTATCCTGATGAGCACCGGAGTACCCAAGTTACCTAGCCCACAGGCTGCGGGTGCATAGGGGTGAAGATGCGTCGTTTTCGTCGTCGACTCCTATGGATGCCTGAAGAAAGATGCTGACAGGCAGTCAGGAGAGAGTGTCCGGTGGATCCCAGGCCTGGGATCAAGAAGAGAAGAAACCTGCAAGCAGAGGGGACAGAGTCAAGGTCACTAGCCAGTGACCACGTGGAACCAGGAAGGAACCAGGCGATGTCGTGAAGAGTTGCAGGGGAAGGTGAAGCTTGTCGCTGCAGCCAGGAGGACCAGGAAGCGTCGAGGACGACCAGGACCAGGAGGCGAGCTGTCCCACGAAGGCTCTTGCTGTCGGCGGCGTCGAAGTTGGACTAGGACTCACCAAGCCTTGGCAAGCGGAACCCACGAAGAACAAGGGACTTGCTTCTGGGGCAGACCAGGAAGGTCTGGGGTGCTTCTTCTTTGCAGAGAAGCGGGAGCCAGTCTGGAGGAGCCAAACCAGCGCAGAAGATTTCAGGGAGCGTCGTCACAGAGGCCACTAGCCAGCGGGCAAGCAACCGGACAGACGCGGCAAGCAGGAAAATGCTGAAGGGCCCCACGCAGGACTCGGGGAGTGTGGGGGGCTGGTCTTCGGTGCAGATGGTGCTTGGGGTTGGGGCTTCTCAATCCCCGGTGCACAACTTCGAGGGTGCCTCAGAAGCTGCGCTGTAAGTTACTAGCCACTTTCCCCAGGTAGCCGGTCCCACGTCGCTCGTCGCCTCCACGGATCTCAGCTCTGCTGCAGATGTGGATGAGGGTCGGAGAAGTCTGGAAATCAAGGCTCTGGTCGGGCTCTGCAGTCGGTTCCTCGTCGAACGTTTCACAAAGCAAAGGGTAGTCACTTGATGGTGCCTGTTTGCACAGGGTAGCCACTCCTTGGCTACAAGGGAGATTCTTCAGTCTTCTTCTTTCGTCGAATGTCGAAGGTCCAGAGTTTCTGTTCAGTTTTGCAGGTTCAGGATAATCTACAGTCTTGAGGCCCAACTCCCACTCTTATACTAATCTGGGGGGCTGGGATACCTGCTAGGTCACGCCTTATGGGTGGGACCTGGGAGGGGGTGGTTACACCCACTTCCCTTTGTCCAGTTTCGCGCCAGAGCTGGGGCTGGAGTGCCCCAGCGCCGGTTTGAACTGGACTATGCAAGGAACACCTTGTGTGCCCCAGGCATGTCTCATTCCTTTCAGCCCACCCTGCCCCAATACACTAAAGGCTGTCTGGGGAGGTGCTAGCACCTCCCCAAGCAGGAAACCTATTGTCCAGGCCTCCCTGGCTGGGATCACTCCCAGCAGCAGGAGGTCAGACTTGTGTCTGTGGCAGCAGCATCCATTTTGTGATGCTGAGGCTTTGGTCAGAGGTTACACAGCAAAGTAGGATTTTAACATGTCTCTCCCTCTAGAGGGGGGGAATAATATCCTCATCACCAGAAATGGTATGGGGGTATTATTCCAAAGTGTTAGACACCTTACACGACATGTTTTGATACAGCCCAACCATAGTTACCATAACCGTTTAAGATTATAAGGCACTTTAAGAGTATATGGTAGGCTATATCATAGAACAGCTATAAGGACATGGTTCCGAAAGCTGCAGACAGGCTCAGCTCATGCTAGAGCACCATCTCACATGTTACCAAGCACTCTGCCTCCAGGATTGTTAAGGCCTGCCATAGGAGTGACTGATAGGCACACATGTGTCTACATATAAGGTGGGTATAGGAATACTACACCTAAGCAAGGGGTGATTACACGACCTTGCCCCAGCTGAGTGATCAGCCAGTTGTGTCTGATTGGAAGGCCAGACCAGGGGTGGCATAATACATGCTGCAGCCCCTGGGAGGCCTAGGGTACACCTATGCCCTGGGTACCTAGGGTACACTGTACAGGGTCCAATAAGGTGATCCTTACCAATTGGTTATGTACCTAGGGTACATGGAGTCCATTTTACAGAGAGAGCAGACAGCCTGAGACCCTGAATGGCAGGATCTCAGGCCAACTAAGTCGAAAAACCAGCTAGACACTAGGCAAAAAGTTGGGGGTAACCATAGTCAGATATCCACCTTCCTACATAACTCATACAAGTAACAACTGTGAAAAATAAAGTAAACACTTCCAATAGTTGAAACTTTTATATTATGATCAAAACTGGTTAAAATTCAACACATTTGTTTGTATGCTAGTAAAGTGACACGTAAAAAGAATGTGGTTGAGTTTCCCGGGGCATCCGTTGAAAACATGTCCTTGAAAAGATGGCCGCTGCATTTGCGGATTATTAGGCAGCTTCGAGATACGCACAGCTCTCTGATACGATAATCAACCCTTCTCGCTCCCCCCTTCACTCCCTCCCTAGTTAGCCTCGAGTTTCTGGTCTTCGGTTGCGCCAGTTGAGAAACAGGGTTTTTCGGAAGCATGGACAGCTAACCCCAGACCTAGAAACGGTCTATGTGGCGTATTAGCTATTTTGATAAAGTCCTGGAATATTCTGGTGAAAATTAACAAATTCCCAAAACATTGTAAAAATGTCTTCAAAAGGTTGCGATGTAGTGCCTCAGTGCAATCCCAGCGGCTGATGCTCTGAATGCGCCGCTACGACAAAAAAAATACCCAAATACCATCTTAATGAATCAGGCTTAGGGATAGGCAGAGAGACCTACTGTCACAACCTTGCAAATGTAAATATGGGCTTGGCCTTGCAGCTTTCGATTGGTGGTTGATCTTGGAGTCGTCTAAAAGGTTGGCGCGACTCAAACAGGATTTGAGGGGTGGCCGTTCCTTAGGAGTTCGGACTGGGATGGACGTGTTTTCATAGAAGGGAGTTTAAGTGGGCAATAAAAAGGGGAGGTATACTGAATATAAAGATGTAGGCGTTGTTTTATCCGGATGAGTATAGTCCTTAAATGTGATTGGCGTGACTTTAAACAAATGGGCGTGTCTCCAAAGTATGAATGGTTGGGTCTGAGCAGAGGTGGGCGTGATTACTTGACCAGTAGGTGTGACTTTAGAAGCAGGTGTGTGTGGTTGTATCCACAGCATTCTAGAGGTGGGCGTGGCTCCTGACGCGGAAGTGTGCAGGTTAATTAAGTCCTAAGCCCGGATCCGGAACACTAAGGGTGGCTGCCGTGGTGATCCCTGCTGGGTCCTCTGGTCAGGGGCGGTGCCAGGGGCCCAGGAGGGGCCCTGAAACCTAAGCTGGTGGGCCAGGAGCCGGAATGGCAGCAGCCATGAGTGAGTACCTGGACTGTGCCTTGTATAAATCAGCTGAGCTGAATAGTTGCACAGAGCTAGAAAACGCTGCTTAGTTACACAGTACTGGTTGTATGGACCGCATTGAACTATGCAGTGGCGAGGACGCGAGAACATTAGTTCAAAGTAGAGTACCCGGGAATCACTTTATAATTAACAAGGCTTTACTGCACTATGCTGCCTTTATATACTCTGGTGTACTACTTGTACTGCACTTTGTAGCCAATAATGCTTCTCTCTCCAGAACAACGATTGCCAGCCATCTGTATCCCATGCTGCCCCATGTACAGGGCCAAGTACGGTGCTAGTGGTGAACGAAATATATTATAATGCTACTTTACAGCACTGTATACACTGCTAGTTTTGTGCTGTACAACAGAGAGAACATAGATATCACTTTTTAAAATCAACATTGTTTCAGTGTTCAGTATCAAGCGCATCTACACCGCCGTAGCATTCTATACGGAATACATAGGAAGCACTTTACCTGATACTGCTGCACTTTACAACTCTGAATAAATGGCACTTATTTAACTGCAAGACTCTGCGATCAAGTGCAGCGCTGTATCACTAATACTGGTTCGCTGTACACGGAGCACAAATACACTTAGTTATGCTGGGCACTGATTTACTGCACAGCACGAAGTTCAGGAGCAGGTCTAACCCATAACGAAAAGTGTTCACCGTACAGTTATGAGTACGTACGTGGTATTTTATACCACAATAATTTACTGTGTAGACCGGAACAAAGAACAACTCTATCTGCTTTACAGTAGAGTTGTGTAC
Organism: Triturus cristatus; assembly: GCF_964204655.1. Classification (NCBI taxonomy): domain Eukaryota; kingdom Metazoa; phylum Chordata; class Amphibia; order Caudata; family Salamandridae; genus Triturus; species Triturus cristatus. The sequence continues at coordinate 368,783,131 of NC_140585.1, forward strand.
ATTGACAGGGCTCTGTATCCAAAATATCACTGTTTATAACTAAATACAGTAGCAGGGCGTTAAGCCTCAGCACTGCTTCAACGCACAGTGACTACTTCATGGTCAACACTGTATGTTATTTTACCGGATACTTGTATAGCATAATCTCTGCTAATTAATTAGTTTGCGGATTGATATTTTTTCTGAAGACATGGCCACGTGCATGTAAGAATGTAATGTCATGGACCCATGAATTTACGCTATAAATGATACCCAGGATGCTACTGTTGAGCAGCCGAATCTACAGAGAGCAAATTATGATTATGGGTGCATGACGTGTTGACGAAAGAAGATGACTGAATGCGCACTCCAAGGCCAAACCAAAGTGGGCTGCACAATTATTTCAGTTGTTCGATGGACGAGAAACGACCTATAGTGTGCCCATTCAATAGCCAACCTCTAAACATAGAGCTTCAAAACTTGTATCATTGGATTTGAGTGGGGTCGCCTGACCTATTTGTACTTAAGACAGCGAGTTTTTGACTTTTTTTTGTAAATTTTCTGTGTTCCTTGCCTTTTCGAGTTAGAAAATTTTTGAGCCCTGCGGAAAAGACACATGTTTAATCTTTCATATACTTTTTGACTGTGTTGGAAAATCAATTGGATATTGTAACGGTGAGTTTTTAATATTTCGTACAAGGATACATGCAGTATTTTTTATGGAGCTCACCTGGCATACTGCATCGAAGAACCTTAAAGAAAACATTACACAACTTAAAAACAATCTTCCATAGAAGCGGTGTACTTGATTGCCCTGTGAGGCAGGAGAAAGAGGGCAAACAAATCTTTTGTTTGTTTAGTAAGCAAGTACTTTGCAGAGAAGCAACGTGTACTGAGTGTTTGCTTGCCCTGTGAATAGACCCTTCTAGAGAAGCTGGTTGCGTTATTGGTTTGCTTACCCCGGGAGTGGAGATTTTCAAGTAAAGTAAGGATGTTGGTGCGTTGCTTACCTTTGCAATGGAGGTTTTTGGGAGAAGTCGTGGTGCATCGATGGTTTATTTGCCTTGAAGGCATACATTTCACAGAGAAGAGGGTACATTTATGATTTCTGGGACTAGAACATTTCTGAAGTAGACAGTTGCATTTGTGGTTTCTTTACCACATTTAATTGTTGCTATGTTGTAGCTTTGTGTTTACCCAATTAAAATGTATTACTTCTTAATTACGCTGATCTCTTATGCACATTCGTAAAGTATGCACATTTATAAACTGTGCACATTGTGAGATGAGAAGTAAAATTTTGCGGCATGTTAGATAACTTGCCCTCACGTCATGCTTTCAAACTCAAATATCCCCCTCAATAAAGAAAGCATTTCTCGGGGTGCCCGATGTCCGAATCATGTGTATTCTATATTTAGAGTTCAAGTCGTCAAACATTGTCTAGGAGGTACTGCGGCCTGTGTGGCGATTTCTCAGTTTTTATCCCCCCCTTCACCTGGAGTTACGCGCTCCGATCGGTGAGTCTTTGAGCCCTGTGCATGAAATTAAAGGGTTTTTTAAAAAAATGTATTTTTAATTGGCTACGATGGTTGTAAAATACTCACATCAGGCGGAGACATCAGAGCATACCAAAAAAGTGAGGCGAGTTGGCACGTAGACTTCATGCTCCTTTGTATTTCCAGTGAACCTTGAGCAGTCTAAATTCACCAGTTTCAAGTAGCCTGCTCGCATTTTGACTTTAAATTTATTTGATCAAAAATCGGATTTTCCTACTGTTTGTACGCACACTCGCTCGTGTACCTTTGGCACCTTTTTGTAGATTGATTTTTATTATGATAGGCACGAACCCACGCATCATTATGCATAACTATTATTGCAAAAGATCCTACCTTTCTCTGGTACATAAGGCTGAGGGAGTGCCACCTACCACACAATTCTGATGTCATCTAGAGACCCAGCAAACAGAGGACTCGAGCACTGGAGATGCGGGGCACTGATACTCACACTGCACCCGAAACACAAAGGCACTGGTTTGATGAAAGGGTCAAGGCCCCATGACATGGGCACACCAGTGGGATAAACCACACGGGTTGTGATAAGTGAGATAACAGACAGTTTGTCACTAATCTTCGCACTTGTAGTGGCTGATTTGTATAAAGTAAAACCAGAAAAACTGGATCCATTGCAGCTTCCCCACTTAAATTGTGTGATCTTAAGGACATATTTTACTTCACCAAAATTCGTTTTTCGTCATTACCCTGTGTGAAAGCACTTTCACATATGTACGTTCAGAATACCAGCTGTACGAAAACCTATTGAAACCTTGATAGGTAAGCAGTCGTACTTAATTGACTTTTGAAGTGCACGGGCTCGAAGAGCCGAGCAGACCATTGGCTCGGCTCTCTCTGTTAACTTGTTGACTCGCCCGCTTCTACTTATCACAGAGCAGTTTCCCACACGCACTTTGTAGCACTTCAAAATTTGCGAACATACGTGACAAGAATTTTCAATTCTATTAAGGACAAGGAGGCGAGGATTATGCTTTCTCATTTCTTTATTAGAAATGCTCAGCAGCCAATTAGAAAACAGTAGGTAGAGAAAAAACTACAGTACCCATGAACACCAGGGTATCACGTGACCAACCATAGAGACCATAATATAAAAGGTCATGTGGAAAGTATCATATCCTCTTTCTTTGGTGAGGAAACAGTTCAAGTTAAAACAGGAAGTCCCAGAAAACGTTGAACATCAGTGGTAGAAAACCCTCAGCAACAGCAGAAATCCACTTCGAAGAACACAGGACTCGGAAGCAGTAGATTATTGGAAACAGAAGGGCTTCGAAAACCGGATAAACCAGAAGGAACCGCAACACCGTTACTTCGGATCAGAACCTAAAAAGAGACATACAGCAATAATACACACCCAGTATTTAGAATGAAGTCATAAATAGGGGGGGTAGAGAAAATAGTGCATTGCATTAAACAATAGTCATATGCATAAAACAACAATATAAATGCATAACATGTGCAAAACAATAATCACGGGTGGGATAATCCTCGCCTCCTTGTCCTTAATAGAATTGAAAATTATTGTCACGCATGTTCGCAAATTTTGAATCCTATGTCAGGACAGGAGGCTCCGATTATGCTTGTTCAAAGCTGATCCACCACCACAGAAGCAATATGATCGATTGGTTTGTAATAGAAAGTTTTAAACACTGAATCAGAAGACCAATCTGCGGTCTTCATGATGTCAAATAAAGTAACACCCATGGAAAATGCCTTAGAAGCCATAGCCCCACGTGCCGAATGAGCACCAAAAATGGAAACATCAATGCCAGCTTCAGACATGAGCCATCTGACCCAGCGAGCTAAAGTAGCTGGGGTAACAGGGCGAAAAGGCTTCTGCAAAGCAATCAACAGTTGACCATGCATATCTGAACGTAAAGGGGCAGTACATACCTCATAATCCTTGACACATTGAACAACGCAAAGGTTGGGATGATTGGGAAAAGAAGGATAGGTAATCTCAGAAGTATGAGTTTGGTACGTTTGGAAAGGCGAAATGTGACACCCTCAGGTGTAAAACTGCGACCTGCCAAGTCCAAAGCACGAACATCAGACACCCGTTTGCAAGAAACAAGGCATAGCAACATGGTCAGCTTGGCTGACAGTTGCTTACGGGAAAGTAAAGAATTGGAAGGCCAGGCTTCCAAAAAACTTCAAAACAATGGAAACATCCCATAAAGACACGTACTTAGGACTAGGCGGTTTCGCCAGGCGAATACCCTTAAGCAATTTGGCAATCAGAGGATGCTCACCCGCAGGTTTACCATCAATTGGAATGTGAGCCGCCGAAATGGCAGAACAAAAGTTGTTGACAGTGCGGTAAGCCAAACCGGAGGAAGCAAGCCATAAGTAAAGAATATAAAATAAAGCACTTAACTGGCTGCGGAGCAGCAAAGAAAGAGGATATGATACTTTCCACATGACCTTTTATATTATGGTCTCTATGGTTGGTCACGTGATACCCTGGTGTTCATGGGTACTGTAGTTTTTTCTCTACCTACTGTTTTCTAATTGGCTGCTGAGCATTTCTAATAAAGAAATGAGAAAGCATAATCGGAGCCTCCTGTCCTGACATAGAATTACTGAACACACACGGCACTAACCGGCACAGACCCCCTGCTTATGAGCACCCCCCCTACATACACACACACACACAGGGCCCCGCCTCTCGGTGCTCACCAGCAATGCCCTCCCTGTCCCACCCAGATCTGCCCTTGCGCGCCTTCTCCCGCTCCACCAACAAGAAATAACAAATCAACCAGTAGGAGTGGGGTCTCGGGGGCCTCGCCCCATCCCACAACATAGGGATGGGAGATAAGGTGAACCCCGCCCCCCCTCTAAACAGGCACCGCACCTGATGGAGTGGTGGGAAGGTACCCGCCACCCAGAGACCCCTCTACAACTGCCCCCACACCCTCCCCCACCCCCTGCCGGCATCCCACACACAGGACAAGGTACTTCCTGGCTCCTTCTCCAAGGGGGTCTCTCTTCCGTCAGTTAGACTCGCCCAGACCTCCACCTTGGGTGCCCCCTCCTGTTTAATGCGTTCATCAGCTGAGGCGCTTTGAGGCCCATTAAAGCGCTGCTGGTGGCTTTGTACCACAGGCCTCTGTGCACGTGTGAATCCAATATATTTATTTATTTAATGACTTTTATACAGCGGGCACGTCTCCAACAAGCATTTGCAATGCAATAGGTGTCGCATTTACGCGAGTATAAGCTATTGGCATTGTAAATGACAATGCCTTTTATTTATGTTTTAAAAACGAAAACAAAAATAAAAGGCATTGTTATTTGCAATGTCATTTGCTCAAACTCGCGTACATGCGAGACCTACTGCATTGCAAATGCTTGTTTCTTTTTATTCGCAGTAAGGAGAAAGAAGTTTTGTACTCATATTATTTTTATTAGCTTTCTGACTATGCGGAACCAAAAGGTGTTAATGTTCCATGTTGTGATTCAAAGCGGAACATTCCTTGTATGGTCAGTTGATCTCCGACCAGCTGGGATTGGGAAGTGTCTGTTTTGCATGCTTCTCCGTCAAATAAAGAAAGTGTTCCTTACCTGCTCGGCGTGGTCTTCATCCTTCTTTACCACAAAATGCATTTCAATAGAAGTTTACCCTGCAAATAAAATATCCATTCAACCATTTCTAATACAAAATCAGGCGTCTAAGTCCTACAATGCCGAGCAACAAACGGTAACTAAATTCTTGAGTTGATGGGCAAGGTCTCGGGAGCGCAGCATCTAGTAACAGATACTCACGAACGTAGCTGGGGAAAGCGCTGCCACCTTTTGAGTTCAATTAGTTTGAGCCTAAAGCAAAGCTGCAAAGATCCACTGCTGAACCATCTTGAACTTTGTAATCAAATTCCCTGAATGTCGGCAATAATTTGGGACAATCAGGCCAAGCAAATTGTCATTTGTAGTAGAGCTGAGCAAAGGATGTTGAAAAACGTGCGTCACAGAGGGAAACTTTAACTGACCAATCAGAATATGTGACAGGAAACAAATGAGCCAATGAGAATCTATCTTGCGTGTCAATTTCGGGAAGTAACCTACTTACAACGAAACGCGGCTTTGTTTACATATCCTGCTGTTTTGGAAATTCTTGAGGAAGAATCGACGCCAAGTGTGAGTTGTATTGAGAGCTTGCCTATGCTTGCGCGTCGTCGTTTCTGTAACCGCACAGAATTACCGCTTGCAGGTTTCCTTGCTTTCCCGCATGCCACTGTGCTGTCGAAGCGGCATGCTTTAACAATTCTAATTACGTTTTTAATTTGTATGCTGCTGACGAGCACGATTTTGCTGGGTGTAAATACGGATTAGTAGGTGACTCTCTATGACACGGTCTTTCTGCTCTGGGTCAAATCATTGTGTGTAGGTGTTAGCTCGGCGGGTGTGCACCGTGATTTCAACCCCCACAATCCAATCAATATATTTGAGACTGAATCACCTTCTGGTAACCTTTATCAATATTGTTGTGATGGCATGGCACGCGGCTGACGTTGGCTCGTGCCGGTCACATACAGAATGTCCTAGCGTAATAGAATGTGATGAGGTCATACTGACGGTTGAGAGCGGCAGACCAGGAGGTTGAAAGCATTCCTCTCGGTCCCTGCTGATTGTGCCAGGATTATTCTAATAAAGCTCAAGTTTACGGTTACGAATCTTTACAAGATTGGCGACGAGTTGTCAAGCGATCCAGGCACGGAGAATCTACGTGTGAAGCGGCATGTTCTACGAGAAGTGCGCGCTACAACTATCTAGATACATCGTTTCTTGGATATATATCACCTGGATTCGTCCTCAAATTTTTCTACTTAAGCGCTTACCTCAAATTTGGCTGCGCGGGTTCATCTTCGTGTGGCGCAAGACTTCTGCGCCGAGTTTCCCTGGCACGTCGGAGTAGAAGCCGATCGCCACAAAATGTACACTTCAACGGCCAGTAGTTCATCCTTACACTATTTAAAGGGCTGTCTCTTCATGGATATCACAGTGCATCGTACTTGACTGTCTCAACGTAATGGGTATTGGTGTATCTTTCAGTCTCTCACCGCAATCGGCTGGTTATGCGTGCACATTAACTAGCACTTGCACCTGATACATTAATTCAGTTTACCAGTTGAGTACGGCTTCTGGGAATGTATGTAACCTTTCACCTCCTCAGTCATTCTTAGCAGCAAAAGGCAAGCCAATACTAAAATGGAAAGAGCATTTTGAGAACTATGTTTCAACCTTTGAAGACGATGAGGAGTTAACTTCAGTCAAGAAGAACATTTTACTGCACTGTTTTGGAGCTGGTGGTCTGAAGATATACAACCGGATACAAAAGAAACTCAGATCAGGAGAACAAAGTGATGTGTATAAAATTTTGTTTTGGAAGATTTAGATACTTATTTTAACCCCACGATGTGTGTATCTGTAGATAGATGCACATTTTTTCATAGGAAGCAAGGCGAAAACGAACCTGTAGAAGATTACGTAGCAGCTTTAAAGAATCTTGCATTAACTTGTAGATTTGCTAATTTACATGACGAGTTTATTTGTGACCAGATAGTCCTGCATGCTGCTAATTCTAATATAAAAAATAAGTTACGGACTATGGGTGAGTCCACACTACAAGAAGTAGTTGATGTAGTAAAAAAAGCAGAATTAACTGGGAGGTGTGCCAGAGCTGTCATTTCTAGTATGGAGGTGTGGTATTTTGTCTTTTCTTTATCTCTTTTATAGAGTTTAGAGTTACTTATGTCACTACCTTATTGTTTATGTCATTTGGAATTTGCATGTGTAATATGGAATTCACTGATGCAAGAGCTTGTGTTTGAAAGGCTGAGAAGCGGTTGGAGGTTGACTGAGTTGGATGCCTTGGCTCTTGCACCAGTGGGTCCTTTCATGGCACTTTAAATAAAGAATAATTATTTGTATATAAACCACGGATTCCTCGCTTCATTACAGGAGGGTGGTTAAAGTGTTGTTGCAAAGATATGACAAAAGGATGTGTACAAAAATACTACTAAAGCCCGTAGCAGAAAAGATGACAATATTACAGGTCGTTGTATTCAATCCACATACAAGGACGGGGGCACATTTTGTTTTAGATGTGGTCACAAAGGACATTTAGCCAATGATAAGAGGTGTCCTGCGAGGAATCAACGGTGTTCTGGATGTCGTTGTGCAGGAAACAGAAAGGTAGAGGTGTAAATTATCTCTTGCAAGAATTGAATGAGTCTGAAGATTCTGATGATGAGAATTTAAATATGTGTGTTCTGTGTGTAGATGACGATGTTTTAGAAGTTGAGGAACACCACAAGAAAAAGTCTGTGTGTTGTCAACGTGGGAGGTGTAGTTGTAACAGTTACAGCTGATTCCGGCTCACCTTATACCATCATTAATGAAAAAGTTTGGCAAGAAAAATGTGTATCTGTATTAGGCAATATGTTGGAACCTGCTGACACTTGTCCTAAGACCTTTACTGGGGAGGACATACAAATGGTTGGTATGAGAGTTTTGGAATTTGAATATAGAGACAGGCGTGCAATGTGTAAATTATATGTCGATGTTTCTGGTCCCTCAGTTTTGGGCTGGGGTGATCAAAGAGAATTGAAAATTATCCTTGACCCCAATAGCCCAGAACCAGTGTTGGTGGTACACGATTTTGTCACGTTGGAATAAAATATTTTGAAAGAATATCCCAGAGTATTCTCTGGTTCCTTAGGTAAATTGGAGGGGTTCCAGTATAAAATTATTCTGAAGGAAAAAGCTATACCCCAGATCCAGAAAGTAAGGAATATAACCTTGAAAGAAGAGGTCAGGCTTGAACTAGAGAAACTTTGTACGAAGGGTGTGATTAAAAAAAGTGGAGTCATCCGAGTGGGTATTTCCATTGGTGGTAGCTTGGAGGGCAAATGGAAAAATCAGTTTGTGTAGATATGAGGGATCTTAATAAGAACATTGTTGTGGACCAGTTCCCTCTTCCGAAAATAAGGGAAATACTTTCAACCACCAAGGATATGCAATCGCTCACAACTATTGAGTTTACTGCTGCTTACCACGAGGTACAATTGCACAAGGACAGTCGCAGTTTAACAACTTTTGTTAAATCCTTTTGGCTGCTACAGGTATGTGAGGGTACCTTTTGGTTCAGCTACAGTAGCAGCCATGTTCCACCGTTTAATGTACAAACTTTTCAAGAATGTTAAGTGTTACCTTCTTCTAGGATGATATACTCATTATGGGGAGGAAGACCAAGAGTGACCATGATAAAGCGGTCAGAGAAGTGATGGGTATTTTGAGTACCAGAGGTTGTACTGCAGATTTTAGAAAATGTAAGTTTGTTAGGAAAAGTGTAACCTACCTGGGACACGAGGTATCAGTGGATGGCATAAAACCTAAAAAAGAGTTTCTTGATGCTATAGAAAAGTCTCCTGTTCCAAGTAACAAGAAGGAGGTCAGAGCATTTTTGTATTTAGTCGAACTTTACTCAAAATGTATTCCAAATTTTTTTAGTAAAACGTATAACATCAGACAACTCCACAAACACAAGTTTGTGTGGGCCCACGAATGTCAACAAGAGCTTACTCTTATTAAACAAGAAATGTGTTCAGTCTTACCCTTACAAGGATTTGACCCTGCGTTGAAATCTGTGGTTACTACAGATGCTAGTTCTAAAGTCATTGGTGCTGTACTCACACAGATAAATGACCGTGGTGAGGAATGCGTGGTGGCGTTCGGATCACGATCATTAACAACCCCTGAAGAAAAATGGTCCGTGATTGAACTCGAAGCCCTAGCATGTGTGTGGGGTTTGCAGCACTATAGACCATTTATTTGGGGCAGTCAAGTTTTATTAAGAAGCAATCACAAGCCGCTTATGAAGATCCTTTCCACCAAGGGACTGTATAATGCATCTTCCAGACTAGCGAGATTGTCAATAAAACCTTTAGATTACAAGGATAGTGTGCGGTATTTACCTGAGGCGAGGAACAAAGTTGCAGACTTCTTCAGCAGGTTACCTCTTCCTGTGACCAGTGTAGCTGATGATTATATTGATCAATACAGTGTAGCAATGGTGGGTGAAGAAGTGGAAGTTATTTGAGCTGAAGAATGGTGCATAGGCTATGAAGAAGATTCAGTTTTGAGGGAAGTCAAGACCAAAATCTTAAATGGATGGCCCACAAAGAACATGGTGGCAAGCAATTTGAAAGCATTTTGGGAATTAAGGCATGAATTGTCTGTAAAAGGATTTTTGTGTTGAGGAGTGGTAGACTTATGTGCTAGAGTTATGGATTTGTGCCATGAAGGGCATGTAGGTATTGCCAAAAACCATATAAAAGAGTTGTGTTGGTGGCCAGGAATGGGGTTGGCCATAGAGAGGATGGTGAGAGACTGCGTAGCCTTTATACATTCTGACCAGAGCTAAGTCACCTTTAGGCCCCCTTTAGTTCCCATCTGTACCCCATGAATGCCTTGGGGAAAAGGTAGGAATTGATATAACAGGACCTATTCATGATGATGAAGCACCAAAATATATTACTGTTGTGGTTGATCACTTTTCTAAGTGGCCGGAGGTAGAAGTGGTGGATACAGTTGATGCTGGTACTGTCATTAAAATTTTAGACAACATTTTTCTCAGTGAAAGTTTACCCAAGTTGGTTGTCACTGACAATGGCGTACAATTTCTGGCTGAGATTTTAAAGAAATTTTTGAAACGTAATAGTATCAAGCACTATAACACTTTGCTGTATCACCATGCAGGGAATGCTGTAGTAGAAAGATTTAACAGAGTGATAAAGGGTGCCATTCAGTTAGCTAATAACAACAATCTTAACTGGGAAGTGGGGTTGTTTTTCACACTATTTGGGCATTTAAGATAGCCCCATGTACCACCACCGCCCATTCAACTTTCGAATTGATGAGAGGAAGAATCGCGTTTTCAAAATACAACATTGGTTAGTGAAGAGAGTGTTGTGGGATCATGATGTTGTAAGGGATAAAGTGAACAAGGCTAAACTGGTGTACAAAACTTATGATAAAAAGCATGGATGCAAGCAGATGGATTTACAAGTGAGCGATGTAGTCAAGGTTAAAAGATCTGGAGTCTTGAGGAGTGGTCTGAACAGGTACTCAAGACCACATAGAGTGTAGAAGGTATTTTGTAATGCCGCACTTTTAAGCAACGGTAAAGTAAGGCACATGAGTTCTTTGTCTCTGTGTAATAAGGGATAAGTCTGTGATGGCGGTGAATTTGGTTGTGTGATGAGAGGGAGAAAACAGTGATGAGAATGAGATGTGGTCTCCCTTGGCCCACGTAGGAGAGGGTGTAGTTTCACCTGTGGGAGGAAATGGCGGAAGCACGGCATCACCAGAAGTTGGAAATGGTGGGAGCCTTGAAGTTAAAACTGGAAAGTTTGGAAGATTTGTGAAGAAACCTACCAGATTCAATGATTACTTATGTGATTCAGTAAATATCGCTCCTACCCTTAATGTTTGTATAAGCTCTGCATATTGTTTTATGAAATGTATTTATCTCTGTGAATTTGTTTTTTTTGTTGACAATTGAATGTTTTATTAATTATTTATTTATTATGTTAATATAAAGGGGAAGATATGTTGTGGTGGAATGGCACGCAGCTTACGTTGGCTCGTGTCTGTCACATACAGAATGTCCTAACGTAATAGAATGTGATGAGGTTATACTGACGGTTGAGAACGGCTGACCAGGAGGTTGAAAGCATTCCTCTCGGTCCCTGCTGATTGTGCCAGGATTCTTCTAATAAAGCTCATTTTCAAGTTTATGGCTACGAATCTTTACAAATATTTAAAGAAGTAACAGATGCTGACTGGAAAATAGATTTCTAGGAGACCAACACGCAAGTGTCTCCTCTAACATATTGATTAGAGATGAGCGAGCCCCTGAAATATCGAGCCAGGCACGAGCCTGACGCATGTCTCTGCTCCATTACGAGCCGAGCTTTCGTGTAGTTTCTGCCTTCTTCCCTCTCTATCCAGGACGTTTGGCCTTAAGATCAGAGCCGCCGGTTGGCTCGATGTCCTGTGATTCTAATCTTGGCAAACAACTTAATCCTCTCCACGCCTATAAATAATGCACGCGACCTTGTTTAATATAACAGGTGCTCATGTAAAGCGCTCGGTCGAGTTTGCGCTTTAACAAGCATTGGCAAAGCCAGTAGGTTTCGCCTACGCAAAGTTTGTTGGCTTTGTCAATGGTTTTCGGTCTGTCTGTGTTTTTCGGTCTGGGCTACACAGCATAACGGGTCTTGTTACATCCGTGCTGCACAGGGTGATAATGTGTGCTGTCATTAGTGTGGCCCTCTGCATGGTATAAACTGTTGCAGGACATCAGCGAACCACGCCAATACGATTTCTGTCGGGCTCCTGATGCAGCTTGTAGTAAATAAACCACAGATTGGGCAGAAAGTAATGCAGCGTTAACACCATGTGCATTCTTCTTAAAGGTGCACCAACCTATTCAGAGTCTTCAAAGGAACACTCCATCGAGGCAGCGTGGTGTTGAGAAATCCACAAACCTCTGTTGTTTTGGAAACCAAAACCGAATTTCCAATTCAGCGGCACCCAATGCCACACCATGCAACATATTTATACTCCATGTATTGCCACTCAACACCACATAATTCAACTCCACCCAATTGCACTTTACTCAATACCACCTAAACAGGGCCGGCTTTAGCGCTATTGATGCTCCGTGCGATAATGTTTGTTGGCGCCCCTCTCATGACCTTCTCTGTGGATTCTGTCACCACCACCGTTTAACTGTTGTGCCCCTTAATTCTCCATAACCTCTCTCTGCCACATTAATTTCTTCTGTTTTATAGCGCTACTCATACCAGTTTAGGGTGTCAGAGCACTTTACATCACACACACATTACACAGAGACAATGAATCTTACATGTGTATAGGAAATGTTACTTAAGGCAGAGGACTACAAGTTGTAGGAGTCCAATGTCATCCATACTGGTACAAAGTATATTTTAGGAGTGCTTGATGTGGATACGCACAAACTCAAATAAAAAATGTAACACCATGTTTGAGGGTTGTCTTTAATAATAAGAAAGATTTATAACAAATGAATGCTTTTTAGAACATTAGGATAATGAAAGATGTGGGGGGGGGAGGAATTACAACTCTAACCTTTACTTTTTAGTTTGTATAACTTCCGCACTGGGCCCACTCCCAAACTGCTGTGGATGACATTTTACACATATATTTCCCAATAGATTGCCAACACGTGTGTCTTGTTTCCTGTGGTAGATATTGGCTGCAGTTTATTTCGCATAACATGTATGAATTACTTTTGTGTTGCAGTACCGTGGTCCTATCCCGCTATTACCAGCCATGAACCAACGTCACAGGATGTCATAAATCATTTTTGACAAGCTCATAAATCATAGAAATGACAGTTCATTAATCATTCCATTTCGCAGTCATAAATAATTCTGACAGGCTCGTAAATCATGTGACGGGTCATAGCTCACAACGGCTGACAGCTCATGAATCATTTCTGACATATCACAATCACATTTTGTTATCTGCCTACCATAGTTGTGACACCTCTTAGTCTGTTCCGGCCATCATACATGCCGTTTTTGGGGGTCCTAAAGTTCCCTGTTGGTTTTCACGCTGATTTGGGGTTGGTAGCCTCTCTCTGGAGTTAGGCCTCAGCTCGCTACCTTGTTTGTCCATTTTTGTGCCCTGCCATTCTGCAGGTCTGGGCTGCGAGTGCCGTCTCCGCTTGCTTCCCCCCTTCCCCCATTCTGGTCTACTCACTCTGCTGTAAGGCATCCCAAGGTGAGTCACCATCTTCCGGCTCATCGTCTGCCAGAGATCCTCCTTACCAACAAATGTACCCCTTCTTAGCTGCCACGCCGAATGGGAGGTTTCCGTCTCCCTGCGGCTCCCCCATCTTCTTTGTCGATTCTCCTTTCTTCTTAAAAAACGAACAAACAAAAGGTGCAGTCTGCTGGTGCCATGGCTGCCCATTGGTTGGCCTGGAGAACTTTTGGCCCGTCTTCTGTAAAATGGACCAGGCGTAAAGCTCTGGGCGCGCTGGGTTGATCAGGTGCTGCTGGATGCTCTCCCAGCCATTGGTTTTGCAAATCTGTTGATTATGTTAGCTTCCTCTTGGAGCTCTCCACTGCGCTGTCTGACTGGGCGCCTCCCCATGCCAGCCTGCCAATACTTTGGAACCATCTGATGGTGGTGGTGCCTCACAGCTTGACCGCCTCCGCCAAGCCTGTGTGGATGGCGTGGAGGAGGCCCCTCATCTTGAGCAGCACGATTTCGCTGCCTCCCAGTTGAATCACCAAGACCTTGGGGTGCCATGCAAACTCTGCCTGTAATCCCTTTAGGGTTAATAAAGAGCCAATTCCATTTCTTGCATTCGTGTGCAGGCAGCGTCGGATCCTATTCAGCACCCCAGCGTGTCGTCTCCACTTGTTGATGTCATACATAAAAGAAAAGAGACAGTTATACACCAAGCTTTTTAATGTTTTTTTTGTTTTTTGGGAGGAGTGCTGCAGCACACCTTCGCCAAACAACCCATCTGCTTGAATAATGCCCGTCAATGGCTTTGTTAGGCATCCCTACCCTGGACAGCTGGCAAGCAGGATGGCCAGCGTATGGGCCCCCAGCCATGCTTCATGCCTGCCCAGCTGTACCCCAATGTAACAGTTGTCTAAGTTAACGCCCTTAGATCCACATGGTATTGCCCAATCGCAGTGTAAACTGGGAGGGGGGGGTCACCTGTTTCTGTTAAACCTTGTCCTGAAAGAACTACACCAGACATCCCCCCCCAATAGATTTCTCCCATACTTCCAACCCGGGGGGTTATTCATGCTGATGGGCTTTTTAATGATTTCTTATTCTTTATGTATATATTTTTTTTCACAGAAGCAGTGCATCACATGAGGCTACCCTCTTACCTCAAGGCGGGTGCGCGTCTCCTTTAGCTTAGCTCCAAAATGTACGACCACTGCTGCTCTTGTGGAAATACCAGTTGGGCCTTCACATGCCGGGGTGATGACCTCTGTTCCATTCATTCCTGGTCAAACATGCCCCAGAGTGAATATTATTACACTTATTGTTGTGTTTTAAAAAAAAACTTTTTGTTTTTTACTTTTGTGGTATGATATACACTCAGTGAGCCAGACAACACATGGATGTTACTTAGATTGCATAAGGCCCCATTGAAGCCGGCAGGCGTTGGAGCATACTGCTCGCACCTGCAGTCCAGCTGCCAATTCCCCCTTTCCTCCATGGAAACCAACCTTTTTAAAACTACAATAAAGCCTGCCTGCTGGGCGTGCCTAGCATATCCAAACGGTGTGGGCCGGGTTGGGGGGTGGGAGGGTGTTCTAGAAACCCCACTTATACTTCCTCACCCTGGCTCTGGCCACCTGTGTAGACGCCAATTCTATCCTTTAAAAAAATATATTATACCAACCGCATAGCTTCCAAGATTTCACCTTACTCGTGTGTAACTTTTCTCAAATATTCAGTGTAATCATGAGAGACATTCACGACTATGAGCGATATATTTGCACGCAAAAGAAACTGATAAGCTTGTCAATATATAAACTCCACCCATTTGCGCAGCAGGAACAAAAACCAAACTCTAATCATCCTGGCAAATAGTCTATCCAGACTGTCTACGTACATAGCTGCCAGGATAGCAGATTGCTTATGTGTGATATTTACCAGATTCCATTTCACTTATGAGTAACCTTCCATTGTCCAGCCTGTGACATTCTCTCAATAGCCATCAGAAATCAACATCTATGCAATGAAAATCTCAAGGAGCCCTGCGACTACTGCAAAAAAAAAACCTGGCATGAACATGCCTTCTTCGCCTAGTCTGTATAGTTATTAATTCAAAGTCACTCTCCAACCTTCTTCAGTCTACAACCCCTCAATTCGGTCATGGCCATGCTTAACGCCCCCTGGCTGCCTTATCTGGAGTTGAATACAACTCCATTCGGCCATACCAGGGGTGGCACTGAGTTAACCAAGCATACTTACACTAGACCGACTTTCAGCTTGACCCCACGCCCTGATCTCTCTCTCTGGGCTGCCGACCTAGGAAACACAACCAGAAGCTTCTCCGAGCTTCTGAAGAGGGTTGTGAAGGGGGGCATTCTGAGGATTTGTTTATCTTTGGCCGTGGCTCTGGGACTAGGACCACGTCTATTGCATTTCTCGTTTTCTTGAACAACATACCACGTCGCTTGGAATTTTCTTGTCCTGGCCTACCTTGGCCCCGTTGCATGCTAATGAACTCGTAGTTGCTTGGCTGCTCCCACTCCCGTCGATTCCCCGTGTAATCCATCAAAATAATTCCACTCCCATTTCAAGATGTGCGGTACCAATGCCGCCCAAATACATTTTTTTTTATGTACCCTAAAACAACAGCCACACTGCACAAGCCCCACCTTTGTCCTGCCCTAGGTTTTGGGCACCAGGATACCAAGTGATCCTCCCATAATCCCAGAGTGAAATAGACAGTAGTTATTTCTTTATTTATGTAATTATTAATTAATTTAATTAATATCTTTATATAACAGGAATTAGCATTCATCGTCAAACCATCTTCCCAACCTGCATAGTGGTCTAGCTTTTGCACTACAGTGATCACGGCCACATGTGTTCATCACTCCTTCAGTTTTTTTTCTGTTTTTTTTCAAAAACACATTTCAACATGCACTGGGTATTTTGGTGACTTGTAGTTTAATAATGTTTTCCCATACTAGCTATTAGTAAACATCACCATTGCCTTTTGTACATAGTTCTCCTAGAGAAGAGGTCTAGTCTATCATAGCAAGAAAATTTACTGTCGGCTGATATCGCGTAGTGAAATGAATGATTGTCAATCGAGTGCTGCTTTTGTTCACGAACAGTTTGTCCCTCTAATTCCCATTTCCTAGTTCCATTTTATAGTCGTGTTGCCGCCTGGACTGGGCAGGCCTCCACCATATCACCAGCGGGACCCCGAGACGCCTTGCCTATGCATCCAGGCCCCCGCGCTCCACCAGCATGCAATTGTGCCATAGGGACACGCCTCATGTCTGGAAAAATGGAAGGGACCTCCCCCTCTACTTGCCTTCTTTCTCAGTGCTGTAGATGTTATTAGTACAACTCATCAGTATTTACCTTTCTCAACCTTAAAGAGGGTGAATGGCTGAATGGCCCAATGTCGATTTAAGTCAGTGGTGTTCCCGTTACCCCCTGGTTTGCTCTGTATGCATTATTAGCCAGCCAAGCTGTTTCACAACAACAGTTGGCACGGGGAACTCCCTTTCCCATGCACACCCACAGTATTCTCCGATCACAAAGTAACGGCAGCCCTTTCCAATTTAAAAGGTAAATTATCCAACCCTGGTCTTCAATGCGCCTTTAGAAAATGCGACATTTTCGAGGCTGCGGCAAGCACTTTGAACTCAGGCATGTTAATAGGCACTGCAAAATCGTCCCTTTGACCATGAAAGCTGTTTCTTGCTAAAAATTGTGGACCATGCAAAAGCAGGCTTAAAGGTTTCCCTGCAATTTGCCAACGTTGTTCATCCTCCAATCTACGCTCTCGCCCAGTCAATGTAATTAACTTAATGACTTGTTGGGTGGCGCTTTGCATAAACACAATACTGGTTCAGATAATTCCGCCGCAAGTTCAACTCACGTGGAACAAGCTGTGCTGTTACAGCGAGTCACGCCCTTAGCTGCTCTCCCGACTAGACCAACTAGGCCCATGGCATCCCAAACACCTGTCCTTAAGCCGACCCTCTTCTTCCCGTTCGTGGCCACATGTCACCAGCTCTTGGTTCAGCTAAAGCAGAACAAGCTGTGCTGCCACCGGGCAACGAAAACCAGCCAACTCTGGGCAGGAGTAAATCGACATCCAATATGCAGGGACGGTGACGCGCTTTCAGCACTGTAACACAGGAGCAGCTAGTTCTGCTGCTAATGTCCCCTCCAGGAGCACAGGGTATGCCCACACCTCGATGCTGGGGGCTGTGCGGAGCATGTGGCGTGGTGCATCAGGAAGGCGTGATGGGCATGGTTTGTGATGGATATGTAGAGCCTGGTTCGCCCAGGGACGCCGTGTGAGCTCGCACCGCGACTAGGAATGCATGCCCACTCAGAGCATCAGTTGGTCATTGTTTCTCTGCCCTCACCCCCCTAGCACTCGTGCATGTTTGGGGGCTAAGGTGGGGCACTCCAGAAAGGTCCACCTTCTCTTTAGTGTGGTTGGTTTAAAAGTACGTGTGAGCTGTACTTCTACCCTCAGTGGGCTTTAAACGGTAGATGGTTCTTTTTGCATGTGGCATGGCTGTCCCTTTTGTTTGCCTATATTGATGTGCGGCTCTAACTTAGTATTATGCCCGGGTTGCAGGGATGGAATTCGCACGCTTTCAACTTCAGCAGAGTTGCCGGCTTGACCCCCGGGTGAATGTCTGGGTTGCGGTTTTATGGGGGGTTACTGGATTGTAGCCGGGTTTCAGGGAAGTGGCCCCATTGGCTAGTTCCTGCATAATGTCGATGTTGCCTGGCCTTGAGTCCTCGTAGTGCCCTCACTAAGTCGGACAACATTGATAAGTTTGAAACCTGGCGGCTAGCACTGGGACGATCGCCCGAACCTCACGTGCGCCTTACAAATCCAGTTTCAGCATCATAGGTACCAGTGGACAAATCCCAGCATATGGAATTTTGTTGACCACGAAGGCGAGAACTGGTTGATATGTCGCCAATGTCATTGAATTGGATGACAGCTGCATAGCAACAGTTGGATGGGGCATGGGTGCTTGTGGCACATTTGATAAGGGTGCAGGATAATGATTGTTTTACTCTATGAAACTGGGATCTTATGCCCAGGTTCTGTCTTTCTTTGCAGCTGGTTACCATCCCAATGTTGGGAAAGTACAATTTTACACTTTTACTCTGGGCAATTGCAACGCAGCGAGGTGCTACGAAACATTGTTGAGGCTGCATTGTGCAATTGGCTACAAGGGCCTTGATGAGGAACATCTGCTGGTACCATATACAAACAGGTACCATGTTCTGAATTGTGTGGAGCTGATATGTTGACCTCATTCCGGTATAGAAGAAACGGGTTTTTGAGTTACTCCTTCAGGAGACATTGTGTGTTTTTATATATGTTCATACCCAGTATCCTGCTAGATTATTGGGCTGCCCTATTGTTTTAGGTTTTATTGGTAGCTAAGCAGCACAAATGCGGTGGTGGCAACGGACTGTGTGGGAATCTGTAGGAGTGAACAGGTCTTTTTTTTTAGTCTGTCACTGGAGTGAGGCCTACAGGCTCATCCATTCTTAAAGTTTCACTGAAGTGTGCCTAACATACCCTTGGCCCACATTGGTGTGTTGTGAGCTGCTGTGAAGTGTAGGAGTGGTCTACCTGGGCTGTGTATGTGTGCCTAAGAGTATTACAATACTTGGAAGATGTAGTGCTTTGTAGTGCGTGCATGTTAACTGGATGTGTGCATATGAGTGGTACAGTACAAGATTCTACACATGCACTGGATGAATTTGTGCCTATAGATAGTACAATACATGGAGGGACATGGGTTCCATTTTAGGGAGATCCAGGCCTGCATGGTGAAACATGGAGAGGA
Source organism: Triturus cristatus (assembly GCF_964204655.1). NCBI lineage: Eukaryota > Metazoa > Chordata > Amphibia > Caudata > Salamandridae > Triturus > Triturus cristatus. Next base: position 368,802,338 of record NC_140585.1, read on the forward strand.
GGCAGAGAAATCCCTCCAGACAGATGTGTGTATTGCTGCATTCCTCTAAGCTGGGTGGGACACACACTTGAGATGGGAGAACTCGAATTCTCATGTACACTTCAAAGAGTGCTTTTTGATTGTGAGAGGTCAAAAGGAAGGTGCCTCGGCACATGTCAGGAAGGAGATGGGGCTAATAAGATAATCAATAAGAGTAGGGCTGGGACCCTGGGCTAACCGTTTTTCTGACATCCATGCATGAGCTCTGCTCACTCCCATGATCTTTGTTGAAGGTCTTTCAGCTTTGGAGTCACTCCTACCGTGACCGACAACTTTAAAGAGGAAGAAGAGGGCAGAGGAGTGGGCATGTCAAAAGAAGCAGACCTTCAACATAAACTTCGAAGACTTGGACTCTAATTGACATTTGGTGTCTGGAAATGGACTATGAAAAGGGGAGCTTGAGGCCCCAAGAATTGTCATCTGCCAGACATCCAGATAGGCTGTGTGAGAAGGGGAAACTCTGCAAAACGTCTGACTGTGACTAGGACTGGGGGTGAAGGCTTTCTAGCCTCCCTGCTAGGTGAAAGGACATCACCCAAGAAATCCAACACCATCTGCCCTGGAGCACCAACCCCCAAGACGAGTGTGCTATGTCGTGGAAGAGGAGAGCATTGGAGGGGGCAAGGTCCAGTGGAGAGCACTGTCAAGTGAACTTTCTTGGGGAGGAGTGAGGAGATAGCTGCTGCACTGATTGGGTCATTGCCCTTGTGCAGACAGAAGTCGGCGACCCTTGTGTGCCAGAAAAGGGCTGCTGTGAATTGAGCTGTGTGGAGTGCTTTCCACAACGGTCTGGAGCCCATGCACATTGAGATAGCGGCTACCCTGTGTGCTAATTGGAGCCGCCGTGAGAAGACTGCCATCTGGCAAGGGCCATAATCTGTGTGCTTTAGTGTGCCGCAAACCCATATGCCAACAGGGGCCGGCGCTGGGGAATTCACTATGCCAAACGGGCCAAACCCTGTTTGGAGTCGTTGCAAAGGGAATGGAACCTGTACAGGTGTTTGTGGATTATTGCAAGGCCCTGTATAATCATAGACCTTGACCCACTCCCTGCCCGAGGAGCAGGAGTTTCACGCTGCTACCCAAAATTTAGCTGTCAATTTCTTACTCTATGACGCCGATTTACAAAGTTGGGCGTGGGACTCGGTCTGAGGAATGCATTGCTGTTCTTGCAGACTTTATACTACTCTTCTTAGCTAACCTACAGTCCTCGAACCCAAGATCCCTGGGAATACTTCATATCTACTAAGAGGCCTCGGGGCTCTCTGTAAACCGGGCAAAGTCCCTGCTGGTACCCATTAAAGGTGACCTGAGTACCTACTCGTGGACCGTCATCATTCCAACTTGTCGGCTGTCATTTCACTACTTAGGTATTCATACCTCCACGCTCCCGGAATTTACATGGAATCTCAACGTGTTCCTACTTCTCACCAGTACGAAACAAGACCTGCAGAAATGGAGGCACTTACCCCTCCACATCTTGGGGAGAGTGCCCTTCTTCAAAATGATGCTGATACCTCAGTTCCTATGTCTCAGAATTTCGCACTCCCCAAGAAATGGTTCCACAACTTGAACTCTGTTATCCGCACCTTCTTGGGGCAGGTGGATGCCACTGGATAAGCCTGTCCAATTGCTGTTAATGTCACGAACCATTTCTCTAAACTGAAACCGAAATCAGAGGACTGGTTGGGCGAGCAGATTTCTTAGCATCGAGGGAAACCCAAATGGTCCCCAGAGAGTTGGTCATATCTACATGACTGTGACTGCTTCAACTCCACTATCAACGTCTCATTTACATGACTCCCCTGTGTCTCCGACTGGCTGCCAGCCAAACTGTTTCTGCTTCACTATTCGAGAGCAGTGGCGGCTGAATTTTGAAGGTGGTGAGGTCTAAGACCAAATCCTAAATATGCCTGCATAATTGGGCCAGCTGCCCAACAATTGGCTTGAGGAGGATGAAAGGGAATGCAAGAGATAGTGAGAAAAATGTTCATATGGAACTACCTGGCTCCGCCCCTTGCCGACACAGACCTCAAAAACATAACAGAGTTACCCAAATTACAGTGCCTCCGAACGAGAAACCAGAGGATGACTGTGCCTGAGAAATCCAGGGCTGTTTTCAAGCCAAACTGGTAATTGTATCTGAGACATCCAAAGATTTTATACACAGACTCACCCAAAACAGGTGCATATGAGACACCCTGGGTACTGTGCCTGAGGCAGAGTGTCTGACTCCCAGAGGACTGTGACTAGCAGCGAGACATCCAAATCCGTGTGCCTAAGACACTAATGGCAACAAGATACACTGATGACTGCGTCCGACACACAGAGGGCTCGGATTGGCCATCCACAGGGACTGTGCCTGAGACACGGACTGTTTATGTGACACCCTGGTAATTGTGTCCTAAGCACCCAAGGGCTCAAACTAAGACACCACAGTACTGTGTCTGAAAATGGGATTCCTGGAGGACTACCTGGGGGTGAGACGTTTTCCTGGAGGACTACCTGGGACTGAGCAAAGTGTTGCATATCTGTTTCCAAGATACTCTGGTGATTGTGTGTGGAATATTTTGATAACTCTGACTGGGACACTCATAGAGACAGCCTTACGGTCAGAGATACCTTCAGAACTGTGTCTGAGAATGGCATGCCTGGAAGCGAGACATCCAGTGATTGATTGCACTAAGACACCTAGTACTCTGGGGAGAGTGTTTGGGACATCCCAAGTGCACAGAATAGCACGTCCTGAGAAAAGTTCTAAGATCTCTGGAAAACAGCACCTGAGATTGAGAGCCAGTAGCCGGATGAGAATGAGCCATCCTCTGGATGTTTGAAATCCAGACAAAATCCCCAGATGACTGCTTCTAGCACTCCGGATTGTTTGAGATATCCTGGTAACTGTGTCCAACCTGATCACGCAGACTGAGGCCCAAAGAGTGGCTCTGTGCCAGTCTGGCACATGCAGAATCTGTGCTGAGTATGCCAAGGGATTGAACACACTGTTAACATGCAAAAACATATCTTTATCCACAAAATTGTTAATGTGTTATAAGTTGGGTCAGAAGTAAACAAAAAGATTAACTTCGAACAAATCCATATATATATGTCACACATCAGACTTGCAAAGAAAAAATCATGCACTTTACAGTCACTGAAGCAGGCTGACTTCAGGAAGGCAAAGCTCTTATGTTTCCCACTTCCATACGCGAACAGCTCGCCCAGTCCAGGCTTTCCCTTTTTTGTTTTCTGGGATTTGCAGTCCTGCTCATAAACTTTTAAAATTTGGACCATAGCTCGGAGAATGCAGAAGGGTAAAATTGGAACTCCGTTTGGAAATTTGAAATTTTTAGGCAGAACTTGCCTTTAGGCCAGGGATCTTTGTTGGATGAAAAAAGTTGCGGGGACTCTAAAAGGGCCTGGCAAAACAGGAGGAACCAAACATCTTTTTCAAGAGGTGTGGCGTATGTGACCAAACAAACATGATAACTAGAATTTTGTGCTTTGCAAGTTCGCAGAGTGTCCTACTCGGAAAGAATAAATGATATCAGAAAAGAACTAAATATTTATATATCATAATCAATCCAACACTGTACAAGCTGTGTTGCCACTTTGGACAGAAGCATGTGTCTATTTTTGCAAGAGTTTGTCCGGAGTATTCTTCCCAGGTGCCTCTTAGTTCATGGGAAGCAAGTCTCAGAAACCCTACTAAAAAGCCAAATTTGAATCTGTAGCAATGGAGGAGGACAAGGCACTTGCAAAGCCTTACCGCTGGGAAACTATGCACTGTAGAAATACTAAATAACAATTACTAAGAAAAGCATTAATATGAAATATTGATCTAGTCTTCCTTTACACTCTAAGCCTCTTGTCTCTGGTAGCAGTCAATGCATCATAGACTGGTTTGACACGCGCTGTTTCTGCTTGCAGTGCTTTCGTGGTTCATGACGGACACCGCACCTGAAGAGGAACTGTTTACAGACCACCACAGACATCTAGTTAGCACAAATGCCGCAGTGTATAGAGAACCATCTACTTTGCCCCATTGTTGTACTGGGTGTAGCCAAATTCAAATGAAAGCTTGATGCAATGCACTTTAAGAGTTGTGCAAGCTGCATGGCTTGTTTTGGGGCATTCACCTGAAGCGATCACCGACTGCAGAGGCTTTTGGTATGCTAGTCTGCTCATCAGACCTGTGAGTATTTGATTTACAGAAATCATTGGACCTGTGGTAGTTGGCAAGCTCGACTCGCCTATTTCCCTAATCTCTTATTCAGTCCCACTTCTCCATATTGTTCCCTCTTTGCCCTTGCCTGTGTACCCCTCCACACCGAGCTGTAAACTATTCCAGGTTCATGCATGCATAGTTCATCTAGCCATGGATTTTACTTTGCATTCTGGACCTTACAGTCCCACTTTTAATAATCGACTAAACTACGGGACTACAAATTCAAGGATGCAAGCATAACATCTGAACTAGATGAGCTACTCGGGCATGAGCCTTGAAAACCTGAGAGCTCTACCTTTTGTCACTTAATCGTGGATGCTTGCTGATGGAATCTGCGATGGTGTAACAAGTACCGAACAATCCAGATTTAAAGCCTTTCAGTACTTTTTGTGGCACAGCACATTGTCCCTGTCCCCCCCTTTACCCCCTCCCCCGCAACCTTCACTGCAGTGTAGGATCATTCTCTATTATTGCCCTATGCCGCTGGGGGGCATAGGGCAATAGAAAAACAGCTATGCATCCCTCCTTATACCACCATCGGGCACACAGTGCTCTGTTGGGGCCTTTAGAGCATACCCCTTAACTGCTTCAGGAAGGATAAAGGCAGGGGTTGCAATGTCAGATTCTTCAAACCATTCAAACAGATCAGCAAATGAAGACTGCAAGGGCGTATGTTGGACGGTACATCTGCCCACAGCACCAAGTTCACTCACCATAACGTGAAATTATTTAAGAAATATCACACAAACGTGAACAATGATCACACTTCTATCTGACTTCTGTTTAAAGTCTCAGCACATTTGTTACATGAAAGAACTCCATGTACTTGCCAGTGCCTTCCCTCTGATGTTTTATGTCAGGAACACGCAGATGCAGGGGAACAGAGAGTTGGACCTGGCACTTCTTACAATAAGCAGTGTTCAAACGATACCACACAAGGTACTCCAGTTGCACCTACCGAACATACTTCAGCTTAAAATGAATGTGGGCCCAGTTAAGGTGGCTGAATTAATACCCAAATGCAAGGAACACGAAAGATGAAAGTCCACCATACAAAGCATGCAAAACTTGTGGTGATCTGCTGCCAGACGAAACCGTATGCCCTCTAGTTATTTAACAACGTGCTTGAAAAAAAAAAAAAAGAACGTTTAAAAAATCTAAATACATTTTTAATATCCCCTGTGCTGGGTGCTGTCCCTGCCCTGCCGCTTCCCCTGTACTGCCTGCTGTCCCAGCGCTGCCGCTCCCCCTGCGCTGCCACTCCCCCTGCGCTGCTGCTCTTCCTGCGATCCCCCTGCGCTGCCACTCCCCCTACGCTATCCCTGCACTGCCGTACCCCCTGCACTGACACTCTCCGTGCGCTGCCCTTCCCCTGTGCTGCCGCTCTCCCTGCGCTGTCCCTGCGCTGCCGCTCCCCCTGCGCTGTCTCTGCGCTGCCGCTCCCCCTGCGCTGTCCCATCGCTGCCGCTCCCCCTGCACTGTCCCAGCGCTGCCACTCCCCCTGCGATGTCCCTGTGCTGCTGCTCCCCCTGCGATGTCCCTGTTCTGGTGCTCCCCCTTCGATGTCCCTGCTCTGCTGCTCCCCCTGCGCTGCCTCTCCCCCTGCGCTGCCTCTCCCTCTGCGCTGTTCCTACTCTGCCTCTCCCCCTGCGCTGCCTCTCCCCCTGTGCTGTCCTTGAGCTGCCTACTGTCCCTGCGCTGCCGCTCCCCCTGTGCTGCCTGCTGTCCCTGCGCTGCTGCTCCCCTTGTGTTGCAACTCCCCCTGTTCTGTCTCTGCTTTGCCTGCCGCCCCTGTGCTGCCACTCCCCCTGCCCCGCCTGCTGTGCCTGCTCCTGCGCTATACCCTCCAGGGCAACCAATGGAGGCCGCCGCATGGCCACGTAGCTGACGCGCGCAGCAAACACCGCTGGTTGAGCAACCCCCAGCGCCAGGACACCTGGCTCTCCCGCCACTTGATGGTACACCGCCAAGGAACTCCTGGCTCTGGACCCCGGATGCCGAAACATTAGCTGTGTCTCCTCCTTACCAATATCCACCCTTCACATGCTGACACTGCCATCCCTCCTGCGACACATCCTACAAATGCTCCAGCTCAACCCCTCCTCGAACCTCGACATCACCACTGCCACTCCCGAAGGCTACAAAATGATGCACAGAGACCACGTCAACAAACCAGGCAGAAGCATCTCCATCATCTTCAAGGAAACCATCAGATCACCAATGAAGACCTGACTCCTCTAATAAAACACTTCAACTTCATACGACAACTGACGCGATGACCACAATAAGAGGCACTCTTGCCTATAGACCCCCGGGACCATGAGCAACATTCTGCGACGCTATCCCCACCCAGCAATCGACTCTCACCACTAAAAGTTTCTTTTGGACATGTATGTTCAAGTGTTATGTCTATAAAGGTTCGATATATGTAAGGGATTTTGTAAGATTTGTATGTTTAATTTGTATCATGTTTGTATTGTCAAAATGTTAAATGATTATATGTCTTCACGTTGTTACACCAGGAATAATCTGATAAAAAGAATCTGCGACAAATCAATAATTGTTTTAGGTCATTGTATATATATTGTTTGTGAATGTATGGATGCCAAATTTGGAATACGGGATACCCATTACGATGTTACTAAAAGACTAGGAATACAATAGAGTTAGGAATGGCATACAATGAGGAGAGGGAGGGAACATAATTCAAATTATACATTTGAGTTCAGATCCCGCCCCCTTGAACATCAACCGGATCATCCCCGTGTATGTTAGACACATGGCATCAGAATAGTCCTCGGACTCGGAGAAACTGGCCCTGATCCGCCCGACCTCTTCGCAGCGTTTAACACCATCTCCCACAACACCCTTGTCAACAGATTCTGCAACATAGGCATACAACAAGATGCGCTCAAGTGGATTGCCTCCTTCCTTACAGGATGCACACAGAGCATCCGACTGCCTCCCTTCACCTCTGCCCCCCCAAACATCATATGTGGCGTACCACTAGGATCATCTCTCAGCCCCATCCTGTTCAACATCTACATGACCCCGCTCGCAGATGTCATCAATTCCCACGGACTCAATATAATCTCCTACGCAGACGACACTCAGCTGATCCTCTCACTCACCGAGGACTCCTCTAATGGCAAAACAAACTTCTGCAACGCCATGACCAACGTAGCCAAATGGATGACTGACAGCTGTCTCCTACTCAACTCTGACAAAACTGAAGTACTGATTTTTGGGAAGAACACCTCCACATGGGATCACAGCTGGGGTCGTGTAGAGGTCAAACCAACCCGACCAACCTCTGCATCATCCTCGACAGTCTTCTGACCATGAAACAAGTCAGCACAGTTGCCTCCTCCTGCTTCCACACACTTTGCATGCTCCACAGAATCTTCAGATGTATACCAACCAACACTAGAAAGACCGTCACTCAGGCCCTTGCCTCGACTACGGAAACTCCCTCCACGCTTGCATCTCCACCCAGCTCCTCAAACGACTCCAGACCATACAGAACTTCGCAGCCAGAATCGTCCTGAACCTTCCCAAACCCACAACCCCCCCCCCCCCCCGAGACCTCCACTGGCTCACCATCCAGAAAAGATGCCAGCTCAAGATCCTCACACGCCTAGAAAGCCTTCCAGTACCTAGGTCCCACCTACATCAACCATTGACAACTTCCACCAGCCCTCTAGACATCTGTGCTACTCTTCACTCGCCCTCGCCCCCGCCCCACATCCGTCACAGCTGCAACAGTGGCCGCTCCTTCTCCTCCTGCGCAGATGCACTACAAACATTTCTTTTAAATTCATGCTAATCAGTTCCTTTACCCTCTGGTGGGAGTCACAGTTGAGTTGATTTTCACAATGCATGACGGAGTTTGTAGTCTTTTTTTAAAAACAATCTTTCTCTTTGGTGGGTTCTGCGTTGCTGCATTATTATTTTTAAAGCCCTCCAGTGGGCCTCAGGAACCAAAATGCTCGGTTTGACTTTGAAGAACTGCTGTTCCACTCGGTTATTAAGCATAATTCCACACCAGTGACTCCCACCAGAGGCTAAAGGAACTGATTAGCACAAATTTAAAAGAAATGTTTGTAGTGCATCTGCGCAGTTGTTATTCAGCCTATGATTAAGGGGCTGGGGGCTCTGAAACGCATCAGGCTAGAGTTTAAACTAATCAGGAATCAGGTTTCCTCCAAATAAAAAATGCAGCTGACTTGAACTGCAGTGAGTGCGTCCTTACAAGCAGAACAACTTGAACTGGGAGACCTAAATCACAGCAGTTGATTCTTTTGGTTGGCCAGCTCTGACCATCTCTTGACTCCTCGCCCCCCCCACCCTCCCCATCCCCTCTTGTTTCGAATACATGAACCCAACTGCTCTATACAGGGCTGCTGCTGGAGGCAACAAGGCGCATCAGCAGGTAAGCAGTGTGTCATGAGTGATGTAATATGTGACGTCATCAGCAGTGCATTGCGGGGCGCGAGTTTTAGTTAGCTGAACTAACTATAACGGGGGTATTTCTAGGGTTTTGTACGAGGGGAAATGTCCAGCTAACTATAACACCCCTGAAACCTATGGTTTTTTCACTGAATTTCTAAGGTTTTTTAAATGACAATTCCTAACTATAACGCCCCTGAAACCTTTGGTTTTTTCAGTGAATTTCAAACGTTTTTTAAATGCCAATTCCTAACTATAACGTGCATGAAACCTATGGTTTTTTCAGTGAATTTCAAAGTTTATTTAAATGCTAATTCCTATCTATAACTTATCTCTGAAGAGATCATGTTTAATGATTTTGATTGGATTTGTATATTTTCCAAATTCAGTGTCAATTTTATTAATTACATTTTTTTTAAAATACTTTTTTATCACCATTTTTTAAACTTATTTTTTCAATTAATTCTTTTAAAAATAAAAAAATATTATTTGAACTTAATGGGTTTTTCAAACATATTTTTTTATATTTTTCAAAATATTTTTTTAACTATATGTGCAAAACTTTATTTTATATATTTTTTTCAATGTTTTTGGATCCGCGCACCGTTCCCGATCCCTACGCGATAGCATCCGCGCATGGTATGCGTCGGGTACGTGTTTAGTGCGCGATCGCAATGCGACCGGTACGCGACTCCCAGCCTACACGCGACACGTTCGATGTACGTAACGCGACGTTTACACGCTTCCGCGATGCGTCATCTGCGTCTATGACGCGGTAGGTGCGCGGATCCCGCGAAGTATCTAACATTTAAAAAAACATATGTATGTATTTCATGTGAATATTAATTGAAGACAAACTCTAAACTAGTCTTAAAACTAATATATTTTCACATCTAATCCTATAATTTTTTTTTTTTATTCAATTTCGCGGATGCGCGCTGGGTGCGTGCTGCATAAGCGCAGGGTGCGCGGATCCCATGTGACCTGCAAAAAAAGAGATTTGATTGGTTCATTACACTTCCTCTTCTAACTATTGAAAGACCCCACCCATTTCAATCATTCTTCTTTGACCTTCTTTAGAGCACCATCTCTTTGGAGTGAAGAAGATTTTTTAGACTAAGTTTACACTTAGCTCTAACTTTTTTTCAACCAAAAATGGCTTCAGGGCAGCAGGCATCACCTGCATCACCTCATACTTCTGAGGATGAATTTTTGGCGGAGGCACCACCCAAAAAACGTTTTTCTTCAGTGATGTGGAAATGTTTTACTTTTCCCGAAGGGCAGAATAAGACCAATGCCACCTTGGTCATGTGCAAGATTTGCAAAAGAGTCCTGTCGCGAGGGGATCCTAACAAGAAATTCTCTTGCGGCACGGCAAGTATGATGAAGCACATGAGGACCCTTCATCCAAACAATCTTGCACGAGAAGAGTGCCGACGGATGAGAAACACTCCTGCTCCTGCGCCATCCACCTCATCGCAGCCGAGCACATCAAGAGTGCATCCATCAGCCCAAACCTTGGACATCCGTCCTCAATTTCAATTTTTAAAAGTGCTCTGCACTAAGTGCAATGCGACTTTGTGCTATGGTGAGCAGTCGATCGATCTGATCTGCCGCCGCCAAGAAAGTCACATTTGCTAGTTTTTTTTTGTTTTTTTTTATTGTTCCCTGAAGTTCATTGTTTGGTTTCTCCTGGTTTTTTTTTTTTTGAGGACAAACCCCCAAAATTTAAAAATTGTTCAGAAAACCCAAAAAAAATTATAAAAGAAAAAAGAAGGAAAAAAAAAGTTCTTGTAAGAACTAACTTTCCTGGTTTAAAAAAAGAGCTAAATTTCTTTGTTAGTTTAGATGAATGTATGTGCAGTACGTAATTGACTGAATGAATGCATTAGTAGCGTATGGTGAATGTATAAGTGCAGAACTATGAGGAAATGCTGCAGCATCACACAGTAACCTCTTTAACTACAGTGTGCTGTAGTACTTCCGAAGCATAGGGATGCAACATATGTACATAAATATGTTGCAAATCTATGCTTCTCTCTGCACGGCTGCTTAAACTGCAGCCATGTGGTGACACAGGCACCCTTGCACCATAGTGCAAGGATATCTGTGTCATGTGTTGTTTGTTTTTCTGCAGGAAGACACACATTCCTGCACAAAAACAATGAGAAAATGTATTTTTCACCTTCAATGTATGCTGAACATTTCAGCATGCATTGAAGATATAAAAATGTGGAGAAATGAAAACAATTCTCCTTGTTGTGCTTTCCTACACCAATTTTAGAATGGTGCACCATTCACACACATATCGAGATTTATGATTTCTGATAAATCTAGACGTGTCTGGTTCTAGGAGTATTCAGTGCAGTCATGCACAACAACACTTATAGAACACCCTTTCAAAACAAAGTGGTCTGCATGATGAGGTTGTATTTACATGGAGTATAAAAAGTGCACAGAGTGCCTTTTCCTCTCTTTGTAAATATGAAAGAGTATCTTACACAATAACTGTTACAAAAAGTGACATATTTCCGTTTTAAAAATTCCTTGCGAATGATAAAAGGTAAGCACAGAGTTTTGTCTGCAAAGATGTTCAAAGAAGAATGATTGAAATAATTGCGGTCCTTCAATAGCTAAAATAGGAAATATTATGAACCCCTCAAATCTCTTTTTTTGCAGGTCACATGATATCCGATTATGGTCAGATTTCAAAACTACATAGGTATAAACAGAGTGTTTTTAGAAACATGTTTCCACTTTGTAGCTTCTTGCAGACCTCCTCATTCTGCATATTGAGACTTAGTTAAACTTACCTTCACAGTAATAGGAATAAAAAATGGTACACATTTTCATTCCAATCTAAATTCTTAAAAATTGCTTATTTTAAAATTTGGATCTGTGAAAGAAAAGGGAAAAAAAATTATAAAATGTAATAATTCATTTTTTACAACACAGCATAATTTCCACAAAGTAATTTTTTTGCCTTTTTTGCTGTTCTCAGAATATATTATATTTCACTAAAAATAGTGATTTCAATCGTACTCATCACTTAACAGCGGGCAAAAAAAAAACAATCACAAAGATTGTTAAAAAAACAACAACATGCTATTCTCAACAAAATACCACAAGATACAAATCACAGATATATAAAATGCTTACAGCTAACAAAATTTTATAAGTTTAACTTACAAAAACTGTAAATGTTGTCGCTTTAAAATATTCACCGAATCTAAGGATGAATTTTTGGAGGACGCACCACGCCCACAACGTTTTCCTTCAGTGATGTGGACATTTTCTACTTTTCTCGAGGGGCAAACAAAGACCCATGCCACCTTTGTCACGCGCAAGATTTTCAAAAGAGTTATGTTAGGAGGGGATCCTAACAAAAAAGACTCGAGCGGCACAGCAAGTATAATGAAACACCGAAGGACCCTTCATCCAAACAATCTTGCACGAAAAGAGAACAAACAGATGACAAACACTCCTGTTCTGTACCTGTAAAAAAGAATCAAAAATAAATGTATATTAATAACTTTCAAATTTATACTATTCCATTACTGTACAAACACATTTTATATAAATACTGACTAAGAAACTATAGCCCTGAACCACAAGTGTGACGATGGTTAAAACACTACATGCATAGTGCATACTACTTTGAAGCAGTTCATGCCCTAAAGCCTACCTCACTAAAACACTACATGCTAACTGACTAAATGATTACAGTACTATAAGGAGACACACTGGGTGAGTGACAGGGTGTTTGCTAGAAGTGTATGAATACTAGCTAGGGAATTGAAGGTGTGAAACACAACTGTGTAGGTGATTAGAGGCCTGCATGCATAGTGAATAGGCATTTAAAGCAGTCCATGTGGTAAGGCCTGTCTCACTGCATGACTGCTTGGGTACTGACTGAATGATTAGAGTACAGCAAGGAGAGTGCCCAGGTGAATTTATAAGTGGTAGGCTTTTCGCACAGGGAATGGATTAGTACTTAGTACTGAATGGGTCACTAGAGGAGTGCAAAGGCAGTGACAGGATGTTTGCTGGACTGTACGGATACTGACTAGGGAATTGAAAGTGTGAAAGACAAGTGTCTAGGTGGTTAGAAGACTGCATACATAGTGGATAGGGGTTTGAAGCAGTCCATGTGCTAACGCCTGGCTCAGTACATGAATACTTAGGCACTGACGGAATGATTAGAGTACTGCAAAGATAGTATCTTGGTGAATTTATAAGTGTTTGAGTTTTCGCACAGTGAATGGATTAGTACATGATGCTGAATGGGTCACTAGAGGACTGCAAAGGGAGTTACAGGGTGTTTCCTGGAAGTGTATGGATACTGACTAGCAAATTGAAAATGTGAAAGACAAGTGTATAGTATGTTAGAAGACTGCATGCATACTGCATAGACATTTGAAACAATCTATGTGATAATGTATGGTTCACAACATGAGGACTTGGAAACTGACTAAATCATCAGACTACTACTAGGTTAGTGCCTGGGTAAAACTTTTAAATTTTCAATTCTGGCACAGTGAATAGAATAGTCTGCAGGATGAGGATGTATTTACATGGGACTGCACTTTAGTGTCAAACCCTGACTCATTTTATCAATGCATAAGCAAAGAATAGCTTCTAAAGCTACTAAAACTTGACAACATGACCGATTTTAAAACCGTTCTCTGTCATCAAATACACTATGTTACCAAATGCTTCTCTCACAATCCTTACCCAAATGTACACAGACTCACAGTGTGATTTTAGACAAGCAACACTATCCCTAGCAGTTTACCAAAACTCATTCACTAGTCTAGAAGAGTTAATGGTACTGCACACAATCTACATATTTCAGGACTGCACTTTTGTGTCAAAGCCTAACTCATTTAATCAACGCATAAGCAAAGACTGGCTTCTAATCCTACTAAAACTTGACAACATGAAAGGTTTTAAAACAGTTATCTGTCAGCAAATACATGATGTTACCAAATGCTTCTCTCACAGTGATCCCAAATACACACTAACTCACAGTGTGATTCTTGACAAGCACCACTATCCCTAGCAGTTTACCAAAACTCATTCACTACAGTGCAAGTGGTAAGGGAACTGCACACAATCTACATATTTCAGGACTGCACTTTTCTGTCAAAGCCTGACTCATTTAATCAAAGCATAAGCCATAACTGTCTTCTAACGCTACTAAAACTTCACAACATGACAGGTTAAAACAGTTATCTGTCAGCAAATACACGATGTTACCAAATGCTTCTCTCACAGTGGTTCCCAAATACACACAGACTCGCAGTGTGATTCTAGACAAGCACCACTATCCCTAGGAGTTTACCAAAACTCATTCACTACAATGCAAGTGGTAAGGCACACAATCTACATATTTCAGTACTGCACTTTAGTGTCGAAGCAAGAATCATTTTATTAATGCATAACCAAAGACTGGCTTCTAATGCTACTAAAACTTGACAACATGACAGGTTTTAAAAGTGTTATCTGCTAACAAATACACGATATTACCAAATGCTTCTCTCACAGTGGTTCCCAAATGCACACAGACTCACAGTGTGATTCTAGACAACAACCACTATACCTAGGACTTTACCAAAAATCATTCACTACTGTGGAACTGATAAGGGAACTGCACACAATCTACATATTTCAGGACTGCACTTTTCTGTCAAAGCCGGACTCATTTAATAAAAGCATAAGCAAAAACTGGCTTCTAATTCTACTAAAACTTGACAACATGACAGGTTTTAAAAAAGTTATCTGTCAGAAAATACACGATGTTACCAAATGCTTCTCTCACAGTGATCCCAAATACACACTAACTCACAGTGTGATTCTAGACAAGCACCACTATCCCTGGGAGTTTACCAAAACTCATTCAGTACAGGGCAAGTGGTAAGGGAACTGCACACAATCTACATATTTCAGGACTGCACTTTTGTGTCAAAGCCTGACTCATTTATTCAAAGCATAAGCAAAAACTGCCTTCTAATGCTACTAAAACTTGACAACAAGACAGATTTTAAAACATTTATCTGTCAGCAAATACACAATGTTACCAAATGCTTCTCTCACAGTGGTTCCCAAATGCACACATACTCACTGTGTGATTCTAGACAAACAACACTATCCCTTGCACTATACCAAAACACATTTCTTCATCTAGAAGAAGTACTACATTTTAGTATAGAAACATAACATAACTCATTTCACAAATTCATAAACAATGACTGGTTTCTAATTCTACCAAAATATAAAAACTGCACAGTTATCTGTCTGCAAACACATGAAAAACACAAATGCTTATCACAGAATGGTTTCTACATGCACACACACTGTCAATAAGATTGTAGAGAAAAAAAAGTACTCCCTACACTTTAGCAGGAGAAAAACATTAGTATGATTAAAATCAAAATAGTCTACATACATCCCCTCACAATTAAATAACTCATCTTTCAAGTTGTTTTGTAGATTAAGAAGTATATCAGTCACTCACCATATTTTCTTTTACAGAATCTCTGCACTGTGCACCTCTCAGCAAAAACAAAGAATGGAAAAGTTTCCCTTACATTTTCCACACATATACATGTAAACATCAAATCACAATCCTTCACACATAAACTCAAAAGCAAACACACATTTCTATTGGTTAAACATTTCAACCCTTTCCAACTGAAATACATTTCAACCCTTCCCCCAATCTGCCTTCTGCCTGTTACCATAGAAACAGGTCATGGAACACTGCACTGAGCACACAGGTCAGAAGTTCAGCACACAATGTTGCTAAACAAGAGAGGAAGTGTGCTTCAATTTTCAACATATCAGCTTATCATATATAATGTTCCTTACAATCTGTTTTTGTTAACCAATAAGAATCATACCTTTAAAAAACGGAAATATACACCCTACATTTCAGTGTACAAAGTAGTCATGCAACCAATAATTTCTTGTCTATTTAAAAACAGTTTTTCCCCTTGCTTCTTCAGCCCCGCTTCTACCGAGGCAGAAAATGGCCGCCAACAGTTCCTGGTTTCGAATGTAGACAGACACTCGACAGCCAATTAGCATTCAGCGGGCGCTCGGGAGGGTGCGCGCTCGGTTCGGGGAGGGTGCGCTTACGGTGCGGGTAGGGTCCGCGGATCCTCCCCGGCCATAGATATTTATGTACTTTTAACTCTAATTTTCTCAGGAACTACTGAACGGATTCACACCATTTATGCAAAAGGCACGAGTCTGAACTGAGGACTACCTCTTTGCCAAATTTGGTGTCATTCCGTTCAGCGGTTCGGGCTGTTGATGCGACAACAGATCCTATGGGAAATTGCATGGGGAAAACGCGTTTTGGGACCCCCTTTTTTCTCGGCCCCCGCTTGACGAATCGCCACGAAACTTTCAGGGTAGGAGCAGAGCTGGCCAAATGTTTGGAAAATTTCGAGAGGATTCGTCACACGGCGCTAGACTTATTGGGAATAGAATGTTGCGGATTTCCTATGGATAATAGGTCTTAACTATAACTATCTACTGGCGACCGCCAGTAGATAATATATAGCATCCATCCATGTTGTTATCTGGAGGGGGACATTTAGGTTATTTTCTACAGGCCACTGGCCTGCGGTTGAAGAATGGCATGGGATCCCGGAAGCAAGGTACATTTTAAACAAGCTTTTGCATTGCAATAGGTCTCCAATTACTGAAAGTTTGACCTATTAGCGTTGAAAATAATAATGCAACGCCAACAGCTAAAACTTTCAGTAATGCGAGACCTATTGCATGTTGTTCTATGTTTGCACGAGCACAGCAACAAGGACATCATCACTGTTTCCACACGCTATACCAGTTAAGCTGGAGGGAGTGGCAGGCTTGTTTTATCCCTGTGGCTCACTGAGCTAGTCTGATGTTACTGTTTGTGTGCAACGTGGACATGTTTTGTTTCCTTGAATGTGTGCTTAGGTGTCATTGGTTTTCCCAGCACTGCCGTAACTGGTGGATTAGTTTAAACAGCTTAGTCTGTGAAAAGGCTGGTTCTGAAGCTGTCAAATGTTCAAGGTTCGATGAGAGCAATTTGTAAATGTTATAGCTTCACAACTGCGTTTTTATTGGCACACGGTCCTTGGTCCTTGTTTTAATGATGTATTGATTATTTAACTGTTGACTTTTGACAAATTCAGAGGGGTCTGTTGGGTGTGAACATCCTCGGGTATAGTCTGATATATTTTTTTAAATAGTTTTGTATGTAGAATTACTCAAAATTAGGTACTCCTAATTTTGATATTTCTTATGAACTATATTGCTGATTTCCCTGGTGGGAGCTGTCAGCTGGTCCAACCTCTGCTTTGTGGGTGATGTCTCTCTCCTGCGTTTTTATTGGCACACGGTCCTTGGTCCTTGTTTTAATGATGTATTGATTATTTAACTGTTGACTTTTGACAAATTCAGAGGGGTCTGTTGGGTGTGAACATCCTCGGGTATAGTCTGATATATTTTTTTAAATAGTTTTGTATGTAGAATTACTCAAAATTAGGTACTCCTAATTTTGATATTTCTTATGAACTATATTGCTGATTTCCCTGGTGGGAGCTGTCAGCTGGTCCAACCTCTGCTTTGTGGGTGATGTCTCTCTCCAGCCTCACTTATTAAGTCTCTTTGAGGGCGTCTCATCAAGTGGGCTTTCACTTCAAGTGCACATTCTTTGGGCGTGTTGTCCCTTGGTGAATGCTGTATCTTTGCTTGCACTTTCATCAACCCTATCGACTCTCCCCCACACACCCACTGCCCTTCTAATCTCTCCTCACACTGCCACTACCCGCTCATCTTGCAATCCCATAGCCCCCTCTCATCCCTCCCTCACATTGCCTATCTCCTCTCTATACTGCCTGTCCACACATACTAAGCAGTTTCTTTCCTGTGCCTTTTCAAGGTTTCCATCCCTCAAACCCATGCTCTCCTCTTTTTATTAGGGTGTTTTCTGTGTACACAGGTCCCTCTTTGTTTTCTGTGGCCTGCTCTCCCCTTCTTTCTCTCTTTCACACACACTATTTCTGCTCCTGTCTCAATTTCATTCACCACTTCCTGCACACACTACCTATCCCTCTCTATCTTCCTTTCTTCTGTGCAGCTCTCACCCTTATCTATTCACCATGCCACATAATTCCACTACACAAATACACTCCACACCACACCATTCCATAACTAACAATTCCAGTAAAACCCACGTATTTCCACTCCACTCCACTCCACTCCACACCATTTACATCCACTACACTCCAAATCAAAACACATAGGTAAAATACATTCTTATTTACAATGCCAATAGCTCAAACTCTTGCAAATGCGAGAACTATTACTCTGGATCTCCGTCAGACCCTTGCCCACACCACATCTTCAACAAAGCCAGCACCGCCATCGCACCCCATCTCCGGAAAGCCATCAACATCTCCTTCGAGACAGCAACCTTCCCGGAGAGCTGGAAGCACGCCGAGATCAACGCCTTACTCAAGAAACCTAAGGCGGACCCCAAGGACCTCAAGAACTTCCGGCCCTGCTCCCATTCCCGGCGAAGGTCATCGAGAAGACCGTCAACAAGCAACTGACCCGCTACCTCGAGGAGAACAGCATCCTGGACCCGTCCCAATCCGGGTTCCGCAGCAACCACAGCACCGAAACTGCCCTCATCACCACCACCGATGACATCAGAACCCTGCTAGACAACGGAGAAACTGCGGCCCTCATCCTCCTGGACCTGTCAGCCGCCTTCGACATGGTCTGCCACCGCGCACTACGCACACGCTTCCACGACGCCGGGATCCAAGAGAAAGCCATGGACTGGACCACCTCCTTCCTCTCCGGCAGAACACAGAGCGTCCGCCTCCCCCCCCCCTTCCGCTCCGAAGCCACCGAGATCTGCAGCGTCTCTCAGGGCTCATCCCTCAGCCCAACGCTGTTCAACATCTACATGGCACCGCTCTCCCACATCACCTGACTGCACGACCTCAACATCATCTCCTACGCCGACACCCAGCTGATCCTCTCCCTCACCAAGGGCCCCCATACCGCCAAACCCAACCTCCACGAAGGAATGAAGGCCGTCGCCGAATGGATGAGGAACAGCCGACTGAAGCTGAACTCTGACAAGACGGAGGTCCTCCTCCTCGGATCCACCCTTTGGGCCTGGAACAACTCCTGGTGGCTGACCGCACTGGGAACAGCTCCAACACCCACCGACCATGCACGCAACCTATGGGTCATCCTCGACTCCACCCTCTCCATGACTAAGCAGGTCAACGCCATCTCTTCCTCCTACTTCAACACCCTCCGCATGCTCCGCAAGATCTTCAAGTGGATCCCCACCGAAACGAGAAGAACGGTCACCCAGGCCCTCGTCAGCAGCAGGTTGGACTACGGAAATGCCCTCTATGCAGGAGCCTCGGTCAAACTCCTGAAACGGCTTCAACGCATCCAGAACGCCTCTGCATGCCTGATCCTTGACATCCCTCGCTGCAGCCACATCACACCCCAACTGAGAGACCTGCACTGGCTCCCCGTCAACAAGAGGATAACCTTCAAGCTCCTCACCCACGCACACAAGGCACTCCACAACACCGGACCAGCATACCTCAACAGACGACTCTGCTTCTACAACCTCACCCGCCAGCACTGCTCCGCCGACCTCACCCTCGCCACAGTCCCCCACATCCCAAGAGCAACCTCAGGCGGCAGATCGTTCTCCCACCTCGCCGCCAAGACCTGGAACACCCTCCCCATCCACCTACTGCACACCCAAGACCTGCTGACCTTCAGAAGACTCCTCAAGACCTGGCTTTTTGAGCAGTAGCAACTTTCCCCACCCCTCAGCGCCTTGAGACCCTCACGGGTAAGTAGTGCGCTTTACCAATGCTATGCTTGATTGATTGCAAATGCTTGTTTTTTATTGCTGTTGATAGGCACCTGAATCACACAGTCCATTAAAAACCTGCTCTAGACCCCCTCCCTCTGTATCTTAAAGCAAAGCAAACTCAAGGAAATGATGCTCACTTTGCCACCCCAGTTCAGACCCAGCCATTTGCAAATCAGTCTTGACCCTGTTCCTCATGGGAACAGTTCAGCTTGAACTGCCAAGCCAGGTCTTCCCTGGACCGCAAACAAGCATTCAGGTTTCGGAGTAACACTCCTCATCAGCTAGTCTAGCTTGAATCCAGTGGCAAAGTGAGCAAGGGACCCACGTCTTGGCATACCCTGCTAATTTAGGGCGAGCAAAGCAAACACAAGGAGATGATGGTGTTGCAGGGATTCTGCTCATGCACAGAACTATGCGCAGGAAACCAGGACCTCAGTGAATTGTGGTGTACCAAAAACTCACCTCAGAATCCAGAACCCCTTATCCGACCAGCATCCGTGTGCCATTCGTTATCCGATTTTATCTCGGCGGTCCCAATGTATAGACAACCCAGAACAAGCGACTTAGTGTATTCTCAGGAATGGTGGGAATCAGAAATACCTGTTGGTTATTATTCTCATATCAGTCCACAACAAGAGTAGATGCAGTACTTTGGCTAAAATAAGCAGACAAATGATTAAAATCAAAACCATCAGCATAGTTACAATACCATAGAAAATGAAAGGAGAAATCATAATAAAATGACAGTGGATTACAGCCATCTTCCTTTCGCTAGTAAACTAATATTATTATTATTAGACTAATAGAAGGTCTCTAGGCTTGAATGGGGAACCCCATACCGTAAAGATAAGCTTAGTGGAATCACATCACATGATCAGGTATACTCTGCTCCTGGGAAAGCTCTTCTTCCGAATGTGTGTAAAGCATGCAGCCTGCAATATTAAAAGCACTCGACTTTCAGGTATTTGCAGCTGCGTGCGTGTTATGGCTAAATAGTGGGCCGATCAACCTGAACCCAAAAACATGCACCGTCTAGCGACCCAGACTGTTTCTTTACACAATGTTCAGACCAAGGTCGCAGCTCACTGTTAGGGATGTGAACAACAGACCGTTCTCATGTGAAGCAAAGGCGAGCAAGCATTTATCAAATAATAAAATGTAACTGCAGTGTCGTGTGCAAAAGCAGCAAAAGTGGCAAGATGGCTTTCTAACATCTAACGCGGTTGTGCTAACTTAGCAATGTACGTATATACATAGCAGTCCTCACTACACCCCCCCCCTTGATCGGACCACTAATCAGTAGGGCCACAATTAAGGAACGCAGAGTTCAAGTTCGATAGAACGGAACCAAGGGCACAAATTGTGAATCCATATAAGGGCAGTGAAAGTTTGAAGAGAAAAAAAAACATACTAAAGGGGAGAAAAAAATATTATCGATGGATGTCCAACGAAAAAGCAAAAGTTATTCCAAAGGAATGTTGGATGACCTCCAAGTTAATCCATCAATGTATAAGCACAATAAGTAGCAACAGCTTCCAAGAGGAAATCATTGGAACGTTCTGCAAAATTATCTGCCATCCAGTTCAGCAAGGGGAATGAACACACATGTTCTTCGACAACTGGAGCCTCTAGTACCATCAGAGGACAACTGGCGTGTTCTTCAAGATAACTTCTTGCCAAGAACTCAGCTGCAGCCGTACCAATGTCCCAATTCCCTAGGACTCCATGTGCTGCTCCACAGGCCATAATCCTGACACCAGAACAGTCCAACTCATGAGCCACTAAGGGGCTCATTAGTCGATCATAATCCGGTGCGGGAGACACCGAGTTTGACAAGCACAAATACAGAGCCCATTGGAACGGACACTCTAGGCAATGAAAGACAGGTTGTACGCAAATTAAGTAGGGAAACCGGAAGAACAACCCATAGGCTATGCTCAATTTTGCCAGAGGTAGTGTTCCATAGTATTCAAGCATCCGGTTACGAAGATGGAGCAGCCGGGACATGCTGTAGTGTGACACAAATTGTGCATCCATTGCGTAGTAAGCAGACCAACAACAGTACCCCAGCCACGAGGGCGAGAATCAACGGGAGACCTCCGAAGACGCTGGAAAAAATAGAATGAAAAAATGCCGGGATCACACCGAAAATAGTTTGGAAGGAGGTCACGAGGCCGGAGCCCACAATTTTGAAAAAATGTGCCAGGCCACTTGTTGACGAGGCATTAAAGATAGTCTGAATTAGGGCACCAAAATGAAGTGGGAGATCAGTATTCAAAAGCGCTTGCACCTCTGTGCACGTGTTTGCTACGTGAAGGACAAATGTTTCCCGGGATGAAATCAACGCGACTTCTTTCTGAGACAATAGAGCCCTTATTCTGCTCATCTTGTTGAACTCTGCTTTTAAGGTTGGAATGGAAGGCCAGATGGATACATCGAGCTGTCCATACGGGGGTGGGAAAAGGACGTTGTTACAGCAGACTACTCTCTGTGATACAGTCACTATGTAGGGAATTCCCACTAACATCCCACAGCAAGCTTCATTATTTAATAGCAAATAACTACCGTTAGCCAGCAGCGTAAACGACAGTGTTATGACTGGCACTGGGATCCCTTTCAGGACGCAAGCTAAATTAGGAGCGTGCACATTACATGCACCATGCAATTGAACGTGTCGACACACCACAGAGTGATCCGGAGTGGAAGTGCACTCTTCACCTTTTAAGTAAACTTCTTTACCGTCCATCACGCACCTGTACGTGAATGGGAGTGACCAAACTTCATGCAGGAAGACAGTACCTAGTTGTTCATATCTGCCTAGCGCATAATGTTTCATGCAGGAACTGAACTTTAACAGGGGAAATGGTAATGTGATTAACCCGTGGATAAGCCACACAGCGGAGTTTAATTCGGCAACAGAGAAAGGTAAAGGTTCTTACTTTTCAATGTGCAGCAATGAGTATGTCGCATCTTTCATGGACATGAACTGTTGTTTTGCAGTTAAATTAAAAGGAAGGAACAAAGATGAAGTATTCATGTAATCCCAAGGGACTTTCCCAGCCTTTAACGTTTGCAATGTCCATGCAAACAGCATTATAGAACACAATTGATTTTGACCATGATATAAAACAGACAAATCATCTTGCACAATGTCAACAACAGATGAAACGATATTATCTAACGTATAAATTCTGGAAAACAGGGTGTTAATGCTATTATCTATAACAGCCAATACTTTCTCCATATTGGCTTGATCAATAGCTCGTAATCTGGATGCAGCTTCAATTTGTGATAGCTTCCAAACTTTGTTATAAACAGCATATACCCATCTTTTGGACCTGCCAACCGCAGGACCCTTAACAAAATCATTCAAATCTATTTTGTCGTGTAATTGTGATAAATGAAGTTTAACAGATGCTAAGGCGGAATGTTGCAGCCAAGATTGGCATAACTTCCCTACTGAGTAGGTAGTTACAGTATGAGAGGATTTAAAACGGGGGTCCACACGAACTTGCGTATACCCCGGATTTAAATCCAGAAACCTATGTTGACAGGAATCTGAGCTCGTTTGCCATATTAACCATCCTTTCGGATTTAATTTGGAAATATTGAAGGATGTGTTAGAAATGTATGACTGCAACGTAGCAAGGGACAGATCCGTATGATTATACCAGTTAGGATAAGCACCCAGATCCGGAGTAGAGGGAGAATTTAATTTGTTAGAAGTAGCCAATCCAAAACCGGTGGTCTGAAAAATTGACGAATTCAAAAATAACATGTGGTTCGGGATGAGGCAGGCACGATGCAAAGCTTCTGTTCCCTGTACCTGCCACGGTTTAGAACCCCAAACCGATTTAAGATCAATAGTAGCTTTCCACAGATCATAACCTCTGATTGCCAATTCATCCATAAAGGATTTGGAATATAACAATTTCGTGTGTGTCAGCCTAACTTTCGAGGTAGACTCAGCCGCCACTTTAAAGTAAAAGGAGGCAGGATTCGACACACTGAAATCAGAAAAATATGTGAATTTGTCCACTAACGTGGTGGAGCTGCCCAGCCTAGGCGCTGGACAGTGTTCCCATTGCGTATAATTTACAACATTTCTAAATGTTTTGGCTTTGTGAAGGAAATGATTGCCATAATGTTGATAGCAAAACTGCTCATCATAATTAGCAGTATCTAAATACAAATCCTCAGCATCAAACGGAGCATAATATTTCAAATCAGAAAACAGTGCTTCTATGGCTTGAACATCTCAATCATCCGAGCGGATGCTTTGCTTAACTACATCACCCATAGAAACACGAAATACATTTGGCACATTGATTACTTCAGTGGGACCATGAATTTGAAATTTAACAGCATCCCACGCAATCCCATCCAGTACAGGCCAGGCAGTAATGTTCACAAAAGTCTGGTCCCTTTTCATGATATGTGATGAGGAGTGGGGGGCCAACGTTCCATCAATTAGTCTAAGTGTAGATCTTTCTTTCAGGTAGTGTCCATTTACAAGTCGAAAAAACACTACCACAAATCCAATGGACATAAACAAAAAAATACATATAAGCACCAGCCAAATGTAAGTCCAAGGGGGATTAAAAATGTCTTTTAAACCAGACAGCAAAAATTGAAACTTTTGATGGGGCAATGGAAGTGGTGGATTGTAAAACAGGCAACGGGACATCTGCAGGATAAGCATACTCAGTATCTTCAGGTAGACCACCAGCTGTCGGTGGCAACAAAGGTCCAGTAACTGTATGCATCTCAATGGCAACATCAGGCAAGGTGGTAGAAACTGGAGCAAAAACAGAATTTCTCAGCATCGCAGGGCAAGAAACCGCTGGAGTCATACTAAGAAGAATCGGCCACTCGCTGTAGCTTGACATTGTCAATAGAGATGCACCTGTTATCCTTGCGACCAGGAAGTGGAGGTAAAATGACTGTTCGTGTACCCTGCACGCCAAGCACTGGAACTGGTGCACGATAAGAGGGGCCGAACTCCTTCTTGTTCTCCACCTTCTCATGGACCAGATCACCAACTCGAGGTAGCCAGCCGACTACCAGAATCCGAAGCGCAGCATCAGATGTGGAGGGCACGTGTTCCTTCGCTAGACTGTCTCTGGCTTCTTGTAGAGTCTGCAATACAGCACAGTGATCATCTACGTCAAAGGGTGCGGCTGACGCCGCCATGTCTAGACCATCAAGGTCCGGGACAAACATTCGTATGCCAAAGAGCATCATGTATGGGGTCCGCCCACCCAGAGACCTTCTAGGGAGATTATTAAGTGCACGTTGGCCGTTATACAAATGGGCTAGCCAGTTCCGGCCAGTGCCTAAAACCCTAGCTGTCAAAGATTGCTTTAAGTCAAGGTTCATTCGCTCCACCACACTATTACCCTCAGGTCGGTAGGGAGACGAAAATTTGACTTGGACCCCCAAATGTCCCATGGCTTCTTTGTATGCCTTAGAGGCGAACGCAGGGCCCTGATCAGAATGAAAGGTACCACATGCAAAACTTCCCACAAAGACACGCAAATCCCTGATGACAGTACGGGCATCAGCACTCCTTTGTGGCCATACCCACAGAAAACGTGTGCACGAATCCACTGCAACCAAGATGTACTTGTACGCAGTATCAGAGGTGAATGGACCGCAGTGATCTAAATAAACACACCCTAGTGGTTTATTAGATATGTACAACTGAGTTTGTGGTGGGTGTGCCGCAGTTGATGGTTTAATCTGCTGGCAAATGTCACAGTCAAGAACATAAGCACAAGCTTGTTTATATAAACCGCACCACCAGTAACGTTGTTGTAACAGAGATACAGTAGCTGCAACGCCGGCATGGGCAGACGCCATGCCCTCGTGAGCCGCTAATATCAAAGATGGTCTGCAGTCCGCGTTGGGAATCAATCTGTCACCAACGTCGTTAATCCTCACTAACGGGACGTTATCAGGACTTAAGCGATAATGGTAACGAGAAGGGAAACCTCTCGGGTAATTTATCCCCTTCTCTGTAGCAGCAATAGCTGCCAAGATGTCATCAACGATCTTACTTTTGGATCTTGTAACTGCTGCCACTAAGTATGTCGCCACTGCTGTTTTTGCTGCCTCGTAAGCTAGGCTGTTGCCGACAGCATGGACACCAACTCGTTGGTGACCAAGAGTGTGAATAACATTCACGAGAGGCAGATGTTCTTTAAGTTCTGCCACTCGAACCCAAAGCATTTTATGCTTAATTGTGCTACCTTTGGAATCACGGTATTCATTTTGAGACCAAAAATGTAGATTGTCGTTGTAAGATTCAACACAATAAAACGAGTCACTCACTATAAGAGTGGTGACCCGAGAATCAGCAAACTCCAGTGCGAGAACCACAGCACGGAGCTCTGCCAACTGTGCGGTACAATCACCCAATGACTGCGTATGCACGACATCAGATTGGAATTCACCGTTCACGAAAGTACCCACCACAATTGCGCAGGCCGCTGAATAGACATGCTTCGATCCAGTCGCCGGTTGCGCAGAACCGTCAGTGTAAATGACACAATGGTAATCCTCGAGCGGGCGCAAGGACAGAGGAGCTGGATGAACGAATTCATACTGTAAGTACTCCTGAGTCTGTAATGCTGCGTCAAAGATATATGTGACGTCGGGCGATGTCAAGGAAGTGGCCCATTGTATCCACTGGGATGCAAAGCTTTAGAATTTCGTACACTCCCTTTGGTCACTGCCTCAAGGGCAGGATATGGTGTGACCATCAACATGCGTTTTCTTTGCGATAGCGCTCGTTCTTTAAGAATCGCCATCTGAACTGCCGTCAAAACTTTCTCGACAGAGGAAAAGCGCAGTTCAGCCGAAGTGTACAGGTGTGATTTGTAGGCAATGGGGACGGTGTCGCCCTCATTGAACGTTAAGTATGTGAAACCCACTGCGCCTGGCACAATTCTTATTACCAGGTTAGTGTGGTTATCATGCATCAGTAAGTATTTTGAAGCAAGAAGGTCAGCTTGCAAAGATTGCAATATATCTGAATGCTCCGGCAGCCAGCATGATTTGGAAAAAGTAGGTTGTACCAAGGCATAAAGCGGCTTGATACGATGGGCATAATCAGGAATATACGTGCGACCGAAATTCAGAAAGCCCAGCAAAGATTGTAATTTCTTCAGTGTCGTAGGAGCACGCAGGCACGCGCATTTCTCTAGGAAGTGCGGAGCCAATCCTCGACCCTCATTGTTGAGTTTGTATCCCAAAAACAACACTGTATACTCTGCAAAGTGAGACTTCGCAAAGTTGAACTTGTAACCGAAGTCTGCAAACAAAACAATAATGCGATCACCGCGACACAGATGTGGCCACAACTCGTCATCTGTGAGATAAATATCATCCACATACGAGTACGCATCAGGGTCAATGCTCTCTAACAGAGAGACTACACGAGCGGCAAAGACTCCAGGGCTGTTTTTATAGCCCATGGGTAATCTTTTAAAATGTTTTTGTTTTCCGCCCGTTGTAAACGCCGTCCACTGACTACTAAGAGAGGACAGGTTATGGCTGTAAAAGACATTGGAAATGTCAAGTGTGGTCTTAAACCGTTTTCTCACGAGACTATCGACGAGAGCAGAACTGTGGGTATTCTGTAATGCGCATGTCCGGCAATGAGAGTTTAAATGCCGGTAATCTAAAACCAGGCGGTACGACCCATCAGGCTTCGTCACAGTGAATAAAGGATTATTCATTGGTGACACACATGTTTCAATAACACCTTGATATTCCAATTGTTCAAGGATCGACGTGAGGTCTTGCTTCGTGACACATGGGATATTGGGGTTGTGGCTGGGGCATGGACCGCAACGGAATCTCATGGCTGGGGGACAATTTATCCCAGCCTACCTGATTACGATACAAAGCCGGTGCTAGCACCAGAGCCCACTCCTCGGCGAACTTCTTAGCTTGGTCCTTTGGCACTGTGTGCGCAAAGGACGGGAGGATCACCTCCTCCCCTCTAGGAGCATCTAAAATGAAAGCCGGGGGCCAGTCTGCCTCTACCAATAGAATATCGTACGAAGAGGTCAGATTATCCCCAAAAATCCCCTGAATTGTACGTTGTATGTCACCTTCAATTAAGAGGACTATATTATATAGTCTGTCAGGGGGAGCCACTCTAGTGTCAGCATTTTCTACAGTAATGAACGTGTCAGTTGCTGTCGCCACCAGATATGGACGCAGTGCTTGTCGCACTACTGTAACTTCCGCCGCGCTGTCGAGTAGCGTTAGTGCCATGTCAGGTTCTGAAGCTGCGTCCGCACTATCTGTGGCATACCTCGCTGTTAGCGCAGCAACCTTCTTCTTTTGAAACGGGGGTCGTTGACGTGCAGACTCGTCCTGATTGCCTTTACCGTCAGTCTGACGGGGTTGCTCACGTCCTTGGGCACCCCGTCCTTTCCCACGGTCTCCGCCACTGGACTGCGAAGCCGATGTTTCCTGTGAAGAATGAGGAGAACGTTGTTCAGAAACCTGAAATCTATCAGGTGACTTAATACTAGAGCGATCGCGCAGATCATATGTGCGTTCACTAGTCGACTGTACGGGTGAGGCAGGACGAGACCCCTGTTTCTGTTGCTGCTTCCCCTGTTTCTTTGTCCGCCAATTTTGTTTTGGAAAATTTGGGCGTTCGTCTTTACCAGACGAGCTCACCTTAGTTTGCTGTACCAAATCAGGAATTATTACAGTTGGTTTAACACCTAAGGCACAGCGGCCAATGGTTCTATAGGCTTCCGCAATTATCTTAGCGAACTCCTTAGGCCTGTCGAGTTCGTCCACGCGGTCCAACTTATTAGCCACTTGGAACTTCATAGCATCGCCTTTGAGGTTGCCCATTACCATGGAAGCAACCACATCGAACACCCCGACAAGCCGCATTCCTAATTCTACAGCAGCCTCCGCACCGTGATTTTCTTGAACACGTTTAATGACGGAGGGAAGCACAGACATAGACGGAGTGCCGAAGCACTTCGAGTATGTCGCGGCAAAGACCTTGCCCCAGTTGTCACAATCGGCCATATCTTGGACTAAGTCTTTCGGCAAACTAATGGTGAGTATCCTGTGTTTCTCCACAGGAGTAGTATGCGGAAAAACCGCTTCCAGTTGGTCAAATTTCTCAGCAAGCCAATAAGGTAAGTCATCCTTATTTTGGGGGCGCTTTCCCATTACCGAATTAACCATAACAGGACTAATAACCACCGCGTGGTGTTCAGCTGGTTGTCCCGCAACAGCAGGTGTCCCCACCTGCACGTTGTGTGACACGTACTGCACTAAAGCCCTATGCACTATAATAAGGGCTGTGTGAAGTACACGCAACTCAGCCACCGCTACCGTGAGATAGCGGGAATGAGGCGTAAATCCGGCCAGCACCGGCCATGTGGCCCCTGGAATTGACAACGGGGCCATTCTAGCCGGTGTAACCGCATGGGGAAGGGCGCCATTAAACCAAATGGTATGCTGCCAGGCAGAAATAGGAATTTCTTGTGTCCTATATGGCGTATAGATTGCAGGTAGCTGCGTGGGAGTATAGGAATGAAACGTATCATCGTCTGCATTCACCGCCGGCAAAGTCCCCCAAGAGTAAAACAACTCGTACGGGAAAGACGCATCAGCGCTCACAACAAAAATAACAGCCATCCCATCGTCCGGCACCCCATACGTTGTCAAATGACGCCGCAGAGGTGTACGGGTATGTGCAGCAATTTCAACCGCCATAAGGACACACAAAAGATCAACAACGAGTTTAATCAGTAGCACTAGGCTTCAGAAGAAACCTTTTTAATGATCAAGCTTGAAAGAACCTATTAGTTGAGAAACAGGTAGGTTTTAAAGCCGTCACTCCCGTTATCCAGAAACGAGTGAGGGAGTCGTGGACTAATATAAGCACTACTAAGGCGTTTCAAATCAATCGACCAAACGTTAGGTGCGCCATGTTGCAGGGATTCTTCTGCTCATGCACAGAACTATGCGCAGGAAACCAGGACCTCAGTGAATTGTGGTGTACCAAAAACTCACCTCAGAACCCAGAACCCCTTATCCGACCAGCATCAGTGTCCCATTCGTTATCCGATTTTATCTCGGCGGTCCCAATGTATAGACAACCCAGAACAAGCGACTTAGTGTATTCTCAGGAATGGTGGGAATCAGAAATACCTGTTCGTTATTATTCTCATATCCGTCCACAACAAGAGTAAACAGAGACACGGTAAAGTTTAAAGAGTTTATTTTATAAACCTCGTGTCCTAAGATGCAGTACTTTGGCTAACATAAGCAGACAAATGATTAAAATCAAAACCATCAGCATAGTTACAATACCATAGAAAATGAAAGGAGAAATCATAATAAAATGACAGTGGATTACAGCCACCTTCCTTTCGCTAGTAAACTAATATTATTATTATTAGACTAATAGAAGGTCTCTAGGCTTGAATGGGGAACCCCATACCGTAAAGATCAGCTTAGTGGAATCACATCACAGGATCAGGTATACTCTGCTCCTGGGAAAGCTCTTCTTCCGAATGTGTGTAAAGCATGCAGCCTGCAATATTAAAAGCACTCGACTTTCAGGTATTTGCAGCTGCGTGCGTGTTATGGCTAAATAGTGGGCCGATCAACCTGAACCCAAAAACATGCACCGTCTAGCGACCCAGACTGTTTCTTTACACAATGTTCAGACCAAGGTCGTAGCTCACTGTTAGGGATGTGAACAACAGACAGTTCTCATGTGAAGCAAAGGCGAGCAAGCATTTCTCAAATAATAACATGTAACGGCAGTGTCGTGTGCAAAAGCAGCAAAAGTGGCAAGATGGCTTTCTAACATCTAACGCGGTTGTGCTAACTTAGCAATGTACGTATATAAATAGCAGTCCTCACTACAATGGAAAGAGAGCTGAAACTTTTCAGACACTCACCCCCAGTCACAGATCTGGATTGAATCCATCATCATTCTTTAGCTCACTTTGCCACCCCAGTTCAGACCCAGCCATATGTAAATCAGTCTTGACCCGACAGGGATCAGTCCAGCCTGAATTAACAAGCACCCAGGCTGTTTTCAGTCAGTGAGGCTGCAGTGTGTCTTACAATGTTTAAGGCCACCGGGGTCCCAAGGCAGAACTCTAGTAAACCCTGTAAAACTTGTGACGGCCAGCACAGACGCTCTAGCACATGTGCGTATTGAAAGTGCCTGGTTTTGCCTGACCCTTGCGCAGAGCAAGCATCACACTCTTTGAAGATTTAGTGAATGAAACATTTGGAGAAAAAAATATGAGGTAGGAATTGAGGCAGAAATTGAAGCGTCCTAATCAAGTAAGTGCCCCTGCACGAGAGACTGATATCTTCCACGTGATCTAGTCCTGTTACATTCTGGCCCGTTATTGGTGGAAAATTGAGCGTGAGCTCTTGTTGGTACAGGGCGTGGTGCTGGAACTTACCTCTAGGATTGCGCTGATGGAGTTGCTAGACGACCGTGGGGGCACCAGACTGGTGCGTATGTTTATCAGGGTGGTGTCGCTGGTTGCCAAATGAGACGTAATCAGAAAATGGAACTTGGCAAATCCTCCTACAATGACCGAATGGAGAGCGTGGGTAGACTGGTGTGCCCAACAAGAAGAACCCAACTGTGCAGCACGTGGCTGCCCGCAGACGCTTCAGAAGGTCTGGGGTACATGGATGGACTGTTATGGGAGTAGATTGGGAGGAGTAACTATTTTGAGCTGTGATAACTGGAAGCAGTTGATAGCGGTTGTAACGACTGTTGTTTGCTTATGTATTTGGAAAACAACTGTTTATAAAAACGATTGTTGGTTAGAGGACACGGTTTCCTGCCATAAGCCTAATTTCTCAATCTCTGCTGAAATGCTTTCATCGGGTTGTCAAAACCCACAAACACTCTTCAAGTGATAAAATGAAATACATCGTCTTTTCACCTTTTCTCTTCCTCTGAAATATTATGTATATTACCAGGTCGCATAATTGGCATAACTACAAACAAATGTATTTTTAAGTATCTTCGACTTGTAACACGTGGAACACGTGTGTTTGACCTTTCCTCCATAGCCTTAATTGTAGAATCCAGATCATAAATTTAAATCACTCAAGATTACATGTGATGTATTTTCCTCTGTTCATTTAGCCATGTAGTAACGGGCTATACGTTTTTAAGTAGTTCTGATCTGTTAATTGAGGAGAATGCTGCCATTCCATTGATAATGTCCTCTGCAATTACCAGGTGTCTCCCTTCTCCACGAGCCAGCAGTGGAGTGCACAGAATCAACCAAGGGGCTCAATAGAAGGCGGATTGTGGACATGAAGTGCAAATGGTTCCAATAGTTGCAAAGCAAGGAGTAGATATTGGGTCATGGCGTAAACATGTTTTCGTTAACACCTGTTGTATAAGATTTAACAGGCTAAAATGGAGTATGGAACCATTTATAATAATAGTGGGAGAATTTTGGTTGAACTTCGGCCTACCCCTTTATTAAACTATTATAAATTCCGATTAGTAAATAATTTATGTATTTTTTTTGTGTGCTTTTTATTTATATTTTATTGGAGAGATCATACACAATTTATACAAATATGGCAGGAATATAGACAGTAACAGAGTTCATACAGTGTACATAGGCAATTATCGTTATAGCCCCATAGTTATTCGGGGAACTCCACTGTGGGGGAGAAGTAGCAGTGCGTGCAGAGAAATGTCAGGACTGAAAACATGAAAAGGCAAATATACTTTAGCATAATGGATAACTTACAATCGAACATACTAGCCACAGCTTCAAATCTGCATTCTCAAACCCATCAAGAGCTCGATATGCAATGCATGTTCATTTTGGTTTACTCAATGCTTAGTTATAATCCTAACAGGTTATTTTTCAGCATTTTAAGTATAGATTTAATAATAGCGTTTCTAAATTGCTACTTCTGTTTTGCAGAGCAGTTAATCAAAGGCATTGATCCATGCTTCCAGGCACAACGGACCTCCAGTGGCTTCCATTCAAGAAGAGAATTACATTTGATAAGTTTCCACAATATGTTCACCAACCTCAGGAAGGACTTCCAACGTCTTTAGAGCTTTGAGACCTTCACAACTTTAATTGCTACCCATGGTGTAAGTATGTTGGTGTCTGGCACAGACTAATGATTAAAAGTAAATCTTTTAAGGAATTTAGAGATCTTATTCATTTTCAGACTATTATATCGGAAGTAATATTGTGTTTTATTGACAGAATTTTTAAATGGAGTCCAGTGAAGATGCCCGTCCAAAAGGAATGTTTGAATGCCATTTATGCAAGTTAACGGCACCATATAGCTATTTTGGGCAGAAACCCCCAAACACACGCTCTATCATGTAAGTACTATAAAGCTTTTGAAGTATTTCATACTGGAAACTCTACTTATAATTTAAAGTTTTGAACAATACTCCAAGTCCTTTCATTATCTTGTTTCAGCCGTGTTTGAATTTTGAGAATACAATGAGGAACATGTGTTTATTGGTTTTTTTAATAGATCATTAACAACCAATGAAAAGTACAGATTGTGAGAAGTTGGCCTGATATATGCTGTCCACTAGTTATAGTGGGCACCTTGCACGAGTCCAAATGACCCTTATTGATGATTAGGTTAAAGACAACCTTTATTGAAAGCTATCCTAGTGGTAGCTATGGAGAGCAGCCTTCAGGCTAAGTCTCGAAGGTATATAAAGCAGCTTGGTTTACCAGA
Source organism: Triturus cristatus (assembly GCF_964204655.1). NCBI lineage: Eukaryota > Metazoa > Chordata > Amphibia > Caudata > Salamandridae > Triturus > Triturus cristatus. The sequence continues at coordinate 368,835,733 of NC_140585.1, forward strand.
TTTATATGTATTTATTACTAAACACTCTCTACTAACCTCTTTATGAGATTAGAGAACAAGATACACAATATTAAAGCACTAGAACGACAGTAAATAGCACAATACATAGTGGGCTCCAGGGAGAGACCAAACCATATACTAAGAAAGTGGTATAAGAACCACGACTTGACTAGACACAGTGCCTAGAGCACGTAGAATCACTGGGACCCCAAGGAACCACCCAGGGTAGTGACACAGGAGACCCACGGGGGGACGCGTGTAGTCTGAGAACACGCCGCGAGCTCTGTACAATCCTATTGGAAAGTCACTGGTGGAATTTTGAAGATTAAGGACACTTAGGAGAGGACTTTGAGCAAACCCATTCAAACTTAGAAGGTTCTAAGGCCAGCACCCATGTGAGCACCGGAGTACTCGTGTTACCTAACCCAGGGAAGCCAGGTGCATAGGTGTCAAATGGTGTCGGGAATCTTCGTCCTTTTCAATGGTGTGATTCTGCAAAGTGCTGCTGTCGGGAAGATGAGTAGTGTCCGGTGTGATCCAAGCCTGGATCGGAGCTGAGAAGAACCTGAAAGCAGAGGGGACAGAGTCTGGGTTACTTGCCAGTGACCAGGGGCACGATAGATGAATGCCCACCAATGTTGGGTGTTTCAGGTGCGATGAGGTGAAGCTTGACTCTGCAACCATGGGGACCAGTAGACGTCGACGACGACCAGAGACCGCAGGCGAGCTGTCCCACGAAGGATGTCGAGGGCTGGGGGGGGGTCAGTGTCTGCATTGGAGACCAACAAGCCTTGGCAACTGCAACCCACGCGTTCAGAGAAAAGATGCTTCCATGTGGACCAGCAAGGTCCTGGGGAATCCCCAAGCAATCGAGAGTCAGGGCACATCTGGGGCAACCAGGCAAGCCCACTTAAAGTTACAGTTCCCTTCTCAGGGACCAGGGATCGCGAAGGGACCTCGAGAGGAATCACAAAATACCAGCCCACGGAACTCGAGTGGAGTGTAGGCCAGTAATCTTCAGTGGAGTCACTGCTCGGGGTCTGGACTACAAGTAGCTCAAAGCACAGCCTCAGGGATCACCAAAAAGCATATGCTTCTGCAAATGTGCACGGTGTCCAGGGGTTCGGGTTGCACGGTCCCCACGAGGGCTGTGGGTCTCGGGTTTGCTGAGAGCACTGGTCGGCCTTGGGGAAGCTTAGGAACCCACCTCCTGTGTTGCAAAATCTTCGGAGTCCGTCAGGAGCTGCGTAGATTCCAACCAATCAGATACGTTTTAGGTGCCTGCCTTGCAGGGGAGTAACTCCTTTACTCCAAGGGAGATTCTTCGGTCATCCAACGTAGTGTAGATAGTTGAAGTACTTGGTTTCTGTAGCAGAGTTTTGTCCAGGTAAAATCTAAAGTCCTGTAGCCAGGGGTTCCTACTTTATGCCCAAGGAAGGGGTGGGACAAATTCTGGGGACCCACCTAAGGGAGGGTCAGGACAGAGGGGTGGCTACACCCATGTCCTTTGTCCAGTTTCGCGCCAGAGCTGGGGCTGATAGCCCCTGCAACCGGTTTGAGCTGGACTATGCACAGGGACACCAAATGTGCCCCCAGTGCAGACATCAAAGAACTCTGAGAGTGCACCACCCAGCCCAAATACACTAAAGCATGTCTGGGAGGTGGTCACACCTCCCTGTGACAGGAAACCTATTGTCCAGCCGTCCCCTGCCGGAGTTTCGTCCAGCAGCAGGAGGGCAGACTCGTGTCTGTGGCTGGCAGCATCCATTTTGTGATGCCAGGGTTTGTAAAGCTGGTACCGGATGTACCGGTGCTGTCATATTTCTACCTCTAGTAGGGTGGAATCATACCTCCCGCACCAGTTACTGGTGTGGAGGTATAATTTCAAGGCGTTTGACGCCAAACACAACATGTTTCCATGCAGCCGTTTTAAAGTTAGCATTTACAGTGAGGTTATAATGCACTTAAGTATATATGGTATGGCTGCATCACAAACAACCCCGGAATAGAGGTTCCGAAGGCTGCAGAGGGGCTCTGCTCATGCGTGGGCACCCTCTCACATAAAACCCAGAACCCTGCCTTCAGGATTGATAAGGCCTGCCATAGGGGTGACTGATAGGTTTATAAGTGCAGTGATAAGGGTAGATATAGTGAACCTATATCTAAGTAAGGGGGCATGCACCACCTTACACAGGCTGCTGTAGCAGACCTGAGGTGTCATTTTGAATGATCTCCCAGGGGTGGCATAATACATGCTGCAGCCCTTGAGAGGCCTCTGGGGTACCTATGCCCTAGGTACATAGTATACCATATACTAGGGTCTTATGAGGGTACCTCAGAATACAATCTGGAGTGTACCTAAAGTACATGCAATCAATTTAGAGAGAAAGTAGATAGACTGGGGACCTGATTAGGAGGATCCCAGTCAGACCAAGTCAAAAGCAGTGAAACATCAGCAAAAAGTGGGAGTAACTATAAGAAGCAGATCCTACTCTCCTACACCTATCACACAAATGCTTTTGCAGAGTGCATATACTGAATTCATGTTCAACGTTGCCCCAATCTAATTTAGGTGCAACAGAATACCCACTGGGCATTGGTTAAATGCACCTGGAGATCCCCCCCTCCCCCTTTTGTCCTCTTGCCGCCGTTGGAGCGATGTGCAGGGCCGTTTGGGCTTCATTGTGTATGTGAGAGACTAAGCGTTTAGGGAAGGGTGAAGTGCAAACATGGTCAAGTAGGACAAATGTGTGCAACCGCTGTAGAAAGGGGGACCCTACAGAATGCCCTGAGCCTATAATACGGAAAAATATCCAGCACTCTGGGTGCCCTGCCTTGTAACGAACTTTAGGAGTATAAAGCTGCCCTCCTGGTATAGGTTTCCAAAGCAGCGAACTCCCAAGGGGGTAGCCACATGACCATGGTATGCTCGCATGCAAGCAGTAGCATGGGATTGAAAGCTAGAGGGATACTAGGAGCAAACATGAGGCGAAGCCCCACCTTGGTCAACAAATGCCACCAGGCCCAGTCTCAGCTGTGTCAATGTCTCTGCTCAGGCGTACGACCTCTGTTCAGACATAAGTGTTGACTTTATGCGGGGCGGCTATATTGCGCTCAAAACCTAGATATGGCTGGCAGGTAGTTGGAAAGTGCCAGTAATATATGTACTGTGCCTGTGAGCTAAGATAGTATAGTTCGAAGTTCGGAGTGCCCATCTCGTCTCTCTTGTATGGGAGTGTCAATGTCTCCCATTTCAGCCTGGCCTGCTTGCCAGCCCATGCTAACCTAGTAGAGAAATTTTGGTAGTATCACAATTTTGGCGAGGGACACCCACCCGGCCAGTGACCTGGGAAGACTGATCCATTTTTCTACCTGTCCTGTTTTGGTCAATGCTTTGCCATAGTTCTCAGTTATAATTTCCTGCGGGTCCCTGCTAATTTGAATCCCCAGATATCTAAGGCACCGGTGGCCAAAACCAGGGGCTAGTCTAATTCACAGGCTGTTGTGGAGTCTGTGAGACATTATGAGTGATTTGGTCCTGTTGATTGTGATCCCTGAAAGGGAAGAGAAGTGAAGACATTCTCTTATTAAGAGTGCTTGGTTGACCCCTGGGCTTTAGACATAGATTGTGATATCTTTAGCATATAGTGATATCAGGTTCCGTCTGTCCATGAATGCAAGACCTTTCACTGCGTGGTGCTGGTGCAGTCTTACAGCCAACGGCTCCATTGCCAGCGCAAATAGGAGGTTGGACGGTGGGCATCCCTGCTGTGTCCCCCTCAACCCTCCCATATCAGGGCAGACAGGGTCCCATTCTGTCTTGCTGTAGAGGAGGCATGTAACAGCCGTATCCACCGTATGAAGTGCTCACTAATGCCCAACCATTTCCGCTCATAAAAAAGGCAGGACTACTTTAACTAGTCAAACTGTTTTGTTGCATGTAGAAAAACACACTGCCGCCGCTGTGTTCAGCTCTGTGGTGTAGCATCGCAAACAGTGTATGCAGGTTGTGTGATGAAGACCTGGCAGATATGAATCCTGCCTCATATGGGCAGAAGGGCCAGTAATCTGTCTGCCAAAATTTTGGCTAGTACTTATAATCTGTATTTATAAGTGAAAGCAGCATGCACGAGTCTAGGCTTGTGCATGGTTTGCCCGGCATGAGGAGCGTGATCATCTGTGCTTCAGAGGGTGGGAGGTAATATCCCCTTGTCATATGCCTCCATATACATTGCCAGGACCTGGTGTTAGCAGCTGTGTGTTTTCCTTATAAAATTGGCCCAGGAGCCTGTGGTTGCCCTTGGCTTTGTTGTGGAGGCCACGGATAGTCTCCACTATCTCCTCGACCGTGATAACTTGGTCCATATATTTTTTGTGTCCCAACTCCAGCCAAGCCACTGCTATTATGTCAAAATACCTATCTACCTCTTGTGAAGATTGGGAACCTGTAGAGTTGTACAGCTTCGTATAGTACAGCCTGAACGTTGTGCAGTATCTCAAAGGTGGCATAAAGATAGTCGCAGATGCTGGTTGTGATTTCGGTGATGACTGAATTGGGGCAACAATTTCGTATTAGATTTTGCTTCTCTATGCAGGTGATCGAGTTTGCTCTGCGCTGCCTCTTGGAACTAGTCAAGTGTGGAACGCACTTCCACAAGCAGTGCGGAGGTACCATTACTTGTTAATATCTCCTCCAGTGTTTTGAGTTTGCCTTTCAGCCTGTGTTGGCGGGATCTTATGTCATTGAAGACCCAAGCCTGTTTGGATGTACACATACCCCATATCACCACATTGTAGGTCTCCCATGGCATCGAGGGTCTTTTGATGGATTTGTCATTTATGTCAAAAAAGAGTTTTATCTATTCCTAATCTCTTCCCGAAGTACCGCGTCTCTTAGGGCTCAGCACAGGAGCCTCCATGTAAACACTGCACTGTTCCCATCCAGCACAACTAGCTCCAGCAAGAACAGGGCATGATCAGAGTAAGTTCTTCGGAGGTCCTGCATGCTAGTAGTGCACGCTCCTGTATTCTCCGTGACTTGCAAGTAGTCCAGTCTGGGCCATGCCGATCAGGAGGTGGTTGCCCAGGTGCCCTCTCTGACAGTCCAGGCCTTAACTTGCCAAATATCAGTCAGTCGACCCTCTGCCATACTATTCCTGAGCTGATCAGCCGCTCGAGATTGGGGCCTGTGACCCCCCCCCATTGATCTGTCCATTATCGGATCTAAAGCAGTGTTAATAGCCTCCACCCCATAGCACTATGTCTGTGTTATAGGCCTGCGTTTTTTTCAATACTTTGAGAAAAAAAGAGGGGCTGTCTATGTTTGAGACGTAGAAGCACAAAAGTAGAATTGGGTGGGCATGTAGCAGTGCATGTAGTAAGATACATCTCCCTTCTAGGTTGGTGGATATCCCCAGTGGACGATGGAGAGGCCTTTACAGATAAGAATCACCACACACGTATACTGAGAATTATGCATGCATCTGCATTCAATACATCGCACATGTAGCTGATGCTGCATGTGTGCTTGCAGATGTGTTTCTGGGGAAGTGCTATATCTATCTGGTGCAGTTGCGCCTTAGCTTAACATACCTGCATTTTGCAGGGAATATTAGCCTCTGTATGTTCTAGGTTACAAACCAAATCCCTTTCATGCCCTTACACTACTGAGGGACTGGCTGAGGTGTCCGCTGGTTTGCAATCATCCACTCTGGGTATAATGAGCAAGAAAAATGTGCATCGGCCGGTTGTAAGCCACGGGCCATGACCCTGTTGCGTGCAGTAGCAATGTGTTGTTTATCTGTATTTCACCCCTCCCACTCCAGCAGCCCAAACTGGCCAGAGAGTAACAACTTACCCTCCATTTCCTCCCGCCCAGCAACAATGACAAACTCTAATGCAACAGCTTTATCTGCAGGTAGCTGCATTGTAATCAAGGAACTGGGTAGCGCCCATTGTTGGGGACTGCTCAAATACCCAGTCTTTTTAATAGGACCGGTAGCTGGGACAGCCTAGTAGTCAGTCATGGGAACTAGGGTTGGTGGCGATATGCTTAAGAAAGCAGGACGTTATTCAGAAGACTCGATGGGCCATGCAAGATTGTATCATCTAGTAGTTAAGAGTGTCATCGGAAACAGCCGTGTCCAGTCAACTGTGAATATATGGGGCCCACTCGTTAGCCATCTGGATCCATTGGGTTGCCCGTTGCGGGTCAATTCTTCTCGTGCTCTCTCACAATTTATTCGGTTGGGAATATGGAGATAGGGTTACCATCATATTGAAGTGATCCTAGCTCTCTGGCCAGTCGGACTACTGTGTTGTGAACGTCCCATATTCGTGTTTTTTCCGCGATGCGTAGTATGCAGAGGTTATTTCTGCGGGACCTAGCTTCATGGTTTTTATTTTTGCCCTTGATGATATTTAGGATTTTGTCCATATGGATTAGTTTTTTCTGTGCCCGTTCGCCATGACCTCTGCATCAGACATGCGCTGTTCAAGTTGGCCAATACGGTTTCAGTGTGCATCAATGTTCTCTTCAATGGTCCATAGAATCCGGTCAGGGTGGGCATCTTGATCAGAGGGACATAGGCTCGATGATGTGTGCCGGAGTAGTTGCTTTTCTGCTTTCAAAAATGTTTAGATTATTTACCCATGTTGCCGCTGTAATAGATGGGAAAGCTAGGAGCGATGATACTGGCTAGTACTCATTGCCCCTCAGCCCAGCAGAGCTTTCCCTACATCCACAGGTGGTCCTGACACATCCTGGCTGTCCGCCTTCTCTCTTCCAGGGAGCTCGATCAGACCACCAGGGCAACAGGTAGGCCCCACTTTTGCCACAGTCTACACCTCCGCTGGGGTCCCAGATGGGCCAGGTCACATGAGCCTCTATATCCCCCCTGATTCCCCCCCCATTGCAGTGTAGTGTGGTAGGGCCTCCACCCGACCACTCCCCCAGCAGCCTGCCATGATCTGTTGGCAGTCCCGCCTTGCCCCAGGTATTACCGCCCTTTCCCCTTGGGGCACAAACACACCGACTGGCTATCAGAGGTGTCCTGTCACCCTTTCCACGCCTGACGGGGACAGCTGCGTTAGCTGCTCTTGAAGAGTTCCTCGTGGCGCCACTCTACTCTGCGGTCATCTCATGACCCACCCCACCTGCACGGTAAGTTCAGCACAGAGTATGGCAGGTGACCTTCAATCCACAGTGGTGCGCCGTCCCTCACTCCAATGCCACTTCCAGCTAGGTGTCCCAGGCTGGGCCTGCCTACATCTTTGTCGCCCCCTACTTGTCTCAGAAGCACCACAGCCGTAGCGCCGCCGCGTGTGCCTGCAGTGGGAGCTTCCTTCCAAGCAGCCAACTGTGCCTTTACTGCCTTGCACTGCTCTTACCGCCAGTAACCCCCTCCACCCCCGTGGGCCAATTCACTGCGATTTCTCTCTACCACTTGGGTATTGGGGTGATCCCAGAATGTACTCTGAGGCTACTGCTGATTAGGGTCCCCTGATGCCGTGGATAGCTCTTGGATGGTCGTCCTGGCCGGCGGAGCCTAACTAGTATGTGGCCATCTTGCTGCCACCTAGTGCCCCCACAAAGAGCCAAACTATAAGAGGGTGTGGGGGAGAATAAAAGTGTTATTAGGTGTCTGTCCAGCCACTTCTCCAAAGCCGGTTGTACTCTAGGAAAAAGAGATAATATTTCTGTTGTCCTTAGAATCATTTGAGTCTAGTATTTCTCTGAGTTCTCCTTGGGTTTTAACCTTCAGGAGGTTAGTGAGATGGAACGGTCAATGCTCTAACTTTGAGGTTGGTGTGGGATAGAGCGTTCAGTTCAGTAGGCACATGTATCTTTCAATTTAAATGTATTTCAGAAACTGTGATTTTCTTCCTGTAAAAGTAATAAGACTCCATTTACAATTAAGAATGCAAGCTAAGTAACCTCTAGAGGTGTGATTGGATAATCATTCTATCACTTTTGTATCAAAGTTTCTGTTTCTAGAACCTATGAGTACCTCAAGGGATGGATACAGTTTCAACAGTGGGAGTGGTATGCAATAATGCAGCCAAGTCTAATGCTGGTTTAATATATTTTTCATTTCACAGATATCTTAGGTCAGTAGTTGCTGTTTATTCACTGATCTTGGAAGTGGCTTTGGGTCTGTGCCAACAACAGCCTCCCTTCACAGTTTCACGATAGGGTGACTACAGGTTGTAGGTGCAGTTTTGAAAAGCTGCATAGGGAGTATGTGGCTAGGAACTTGGCTCACAGCTGAAGCCACAGGAATCTGGGATTGGTGGTATCTGACTGAGGACCTTACGGCGGGAGTGAGGGTCAATGCTGCTTGAACGTTTCTACAATGCAAGGATTCGCTCTGCATTTGTGGACTGGCATCCAGCAGACCTCTGGCCAATGAGCCACTGTTCCTGAACCCTCCCTTCTTTGGTAGAACAGGTCACAGGATGAAGGGAGGGGCATAAAGCGCACTTCTGTGTGTAAGATGTGCAGGTCTGGCCATTCCCTTGGCCATTGTAATCGTTCATAGGTTGCCTCTCTCAGGCCAACTTTCCGGGGCCTGCTTTGTCCATGTCAGGTAAGCCCTAAGAATACTTCCTGCTCCAGATGCATGAACTCCGCTGTACAGAGACTGCAAGGAGTGGAGGAGAGGGTAGCACAGATAATAGGCAGGGAAGGAGAGAAGGCAGCACTGACTACCACTAAACCTGTTAAGCTACAACTTAAGTGTACTTCACTTTCCAAGCACTCTAATGCACATGACATTCAATCAGGAAGAATCAAGGGGCTAGTGACTATATTCTACATGTATTTACGCAGAGCTGGTAATGGGTCTCCCAGGGGAATGCAGGTAAAAAGGTCTTTACTGCAGGGTTACTTATCAGTAGCGCCCAACTATTAGTAGTGTCATGGCCTGGTCTTGGAGATGGTAGTCACTTGTATACCCAATGCGTTCTCCCTTTTAACACATCAATTGAGTTTAACAATTTTACTGAGCAACAGACAGAACCATTAAAAGTGGTCAGGGGACTTCTGACCTATCTTTTCTTTAAGGTGTGCTTCTGAGCTGCATCTTTCACTGCAGTGCATTTCAGTGGCTGCAACGCTCACATGCCTCTAATAACAGTGAGGCCTGTGCGATAGGAACTACACCTTTGGTGCTGCTTTCTGGCACGTGTGCTGTTTGGAAGAATCGAAGCATACGTCTCCCTGTTAAAGCTGTTAAGGAAGAGAAGACAGTGGAGCACTGTACTAAGCTCTCACCTTTCCTCGCCAAAATGGACACACTGTTCCTGTGTTGACACATGATTGAGACATACCAAATCGAGGGCCAGTTCCCTAGTTCAGCCCTGCTGCATCCACTTTCAATACTCACATTAGACTGCATATTGCAATCTTTACTGAGCGAATCCTTCACAACCCTTTTGGGCTTCCATCTAGTCACTCCTGCTCCATGGGGCAGAGTTCTACAGGTAACTTCCAAAGTTCTAGTCCTCATTTGAGAGTTTGTAGCAGCCAGCGGTCTAGTGTAACAATCAAGTGACCCTGCCACTTGCTATGAAAAAATATAGTATGAAAGTAGGCCTGTGACAGAGATGCATCAGTCAGCGCTGTGCGGATGCTCACCAAACGTCTCGTCTGGGGTTTTAAGTGCTATATACATGCAGTTACAAACTTGTCTTTAGGAAATAAATGTGCTATTTTAACTTTTAAAAGCTTTTTAGGTCTCGCCTACGCAGCGCACATGCACTGCATAGAAGGAGACTTTTAGGAATCGATTTGCCTTTTCTGCCAAAAACGTGCACGCTTTGCATTGCTTTCAATGGCAAAGCATGCACGTTTATCGATTGCCTTGCGGGAGCGAGCTTTGAAACCATCTGTTTGTAATTAACTTTCAAACAGATGATTCCCTCTGCTCGTTCCTGCAAGGGAAACAGGCGCAGGCACCCTCCTCTCTCCCCTCCCCTGCTGACTCCTCCTCTCCCCGTCTCCTGCTGACTTCCGCCTGTGCAGTCCATTTGGTGCTCGCCGTCGTCGCAGTCTACGAGTAAATCACAATAGCAATGCTGTCGAACATGCACTCACAGTCAACGCACCACGCAGTTGTGAATTAGCCAAATACGTAAAATAAAACACGCCTGGCCTAATATTTGCTACTCTGTGTAATCAAACGTAAATACTGTACAGGCCATTACGTATATCGGCGACAGTCCTATGCATAAGTGATGCTTAAATAACACACCAGCATCAACACGATTCAATATACAGTGATGCAAAAGTGATGCTGTCTGGACATTGCGTCATCAGCTCTAAAAGTGCACATTCCGATGGTGGCATGCAGGTCTGTGTGCACGAGCACCAGTCACAGTGCCCGTGTACAAAGCACCAGTGCACAATCAGCTTTGGTTGTCCCTGTACCGGGTAGTACTTGCCGATAATCAGTTGCCAATCCACCGGCATCCGTACATGCATAGTCCGTTCCCAGTGTCCGTGCACAATTAATGACCATGTGAAGTTACGGCGCTTGCACACTCAGCCTCCACCTCCATGCAGCAAAATTACATTCCTCTATGCAATGCTGGACTTGCAAGGAGTAAATGAGATGCGCTTGTGCCATGTTCAGCAATTAGCGCCCTGAAGATCAATGGGCACCCTTAGTGCCTTACAAAACTCTTGCCAAATTAATACAGTGTCAGAGCAGAAATTCATCCATGTGATCACGTCCATTCAGCGACCTGTAAGCCCATACATGTATCTTATCTGTGCATAAGTGCAACTGTATATTCTGCCTGTTCACTATCGTTCCGTTCTCAGTAGACAACCATACAAGAAACCACTACTTTTCCCTCATGCACTGAGCTATCGTTTCGCCAGGAAGTGTCAGCGCACAATTAGATGTCCTGTGCCATCATTCAAGTGTAAGTTAAAAAGTGCAGGCACGCTGGTGGTAGAGCACTATGTACATGCACAGGCTGAGCTCACAATCCATACTATGAGAAAGTGTCTGTGCTTACCCAGTAACCATGTACCATGATATTGTATGAGGAGATCAGTACACAATCAGACGTCGAGTCACGAGTTGGTGTCAGTGCACAACTAAATGTTCTTGAGTCATAAACGGTCAGTGTACAATGAGAAGCCCTTGTGTCACCCACACATTAATCAGCAGTGAACAATCAAATGTTTGAGTCATTATGTCAGTGCCACTGCACAATAAGATGCCTGTGTTACAAGAAATCAGTGTCAGCGCACACACCACATAAACAAGCATTGGCATAGCCAATAGGTCTCGCCTTTGGGACCCTATAAGTGTTTAGCCATGCAACACTTGAGGTTGTTGCACCAAGGATATTGTACTTGATAACTAAACACTTATAAGGTCTCAAAGGCGAGACCTATTGGCTATGCTAATGCTTGTTTATCGTTGTATCAAATAAATGTGCTGGTGTTATGATGCATGCATCAAATACATGCGTTTCAGAAAGGGAATGTTTTCTTCCTAGACTGTTCAGCAGCCCCCACCCCTGCCCCCCCTCTGTGCCTTGAGACCCTTACGGGTGAGTAGCACGTAAGAATTTGATTGATTGCTTGACTTAAATGATATGTGTATTTAGCGGAAATCCTCTAGGCAAAGGGGTAGCTGCGACGGCAGTTAATATATCTTCATCTACCCTGGTATGAGAACAAGTAATCGCAGCAACTGGAATTCCCTACAGCGTGTGGCCCCATACGTGGATGACTCAATGTAGGAATAACATAAGTCTGTGGCAACCCATCTTTTAGGTCTGCCACATTTACCCAAAGTGTTTTGTACCTTTATAATATTGTCTTTACAGTCTTTGAATCAGTTTTGGCGGCAGTAGTGCAAATTGTCATTAAAAGACTGAACACAATAATACGAATCACACACTATTAATAGCGTACAATTTACGATCCGTATGTTGCAGTGCAAGAAGTAAAACTTTCAGATCAGCCAATTGTGCAGCGCAGTACCCCCAAGGACTGTGTGCAAGTTTTTTGTAGTTGGAATTTTCAATCCAACATCACACCAAGAATGGTGGCGCACGTCGCTGAATATTAGTTCTTAGTAACTGTAGCAGGATGGGCTGAACCATCAGTATAAATAAGATATTTATTCTTGTCAAGAGGCAAAAGATTGCTGGGCATGCGATAACCATGCTCATATTGAAGACATTATTGCGTCTGTAAAGACTGGTCACCTGGACCTGTTAACGATGTCCACTGTATCAATGTAGGATGGAGAGCTTTAGCATTAGGAAAGCTTGCTTTTGCGACATCCTCTACATTGGAATATAAGTGTAACTTCTATGCAGTTGGCACTGTTTCACCTTCATTAAAGGTGAAGTATGTGCAGCTAATGGCACCTGCCACTATACGGTTGACCAGGTTTGTAAAATTTACACATGAATGTAAGTGATGCTTTGCAAGCAGGTCAGATTGGAATGATCTGAGTATGTCTGTATGTTCTGATGTCCAATTGGAACTGGAAAAATCAGGATGAATTCATTCATATAATGTTTTAATGTGTTGTGCATAATCGGGTATGGATGTTCTGCCAAAATTAAGGAAGTCTTATAAGGTTTGTAACTTCCTAAGGGTTTTGGTGGTTGAAATGAAACACACTTCTCTAGGAAGTGTGGTGCAAGGCTTTTTTCCTCATGGGTAAGTTTGTATCCTTGAAACAGTACGCTTAGAAAAGCTATATCAGATTGCTTAAAATGGGGGGGGAGAAGTTGGAGGGGTGGGGGGAGGGTAGAGGGTGTTTTGTTAACCCGTTAATTATTGAGGTGGTTTGGAGCGAGGCCTCGCAGGGACACTTATGACCTGGATCCTCCAGATGGGGCTATAGATCGTGCCTAACCTGGAACTGCTGGCTACGTGAAGGGTTGCAGGTACAAGAGGGGAAATAGGGATATTGGAAGTGATGTTCCTTCCAAGTACCTTTGATATTGCATGTAAAGGTCGAGTACTCATTATTGAATGTTTGGGAAATGATCCTGTCTTGTGATGATACTAATAGAGGCATACTGAAACAATAACATTTGTTTGGAGAAAAAATAAAAAATCAGATTGCTTAAAATTTAACTTGTGGCCAGATACTGTAAATCCCAATATAATGGAATCCACCCTGGCTAAATGTGTGTTCAACTTATTGTTCGTCACGTAGATGTCATATACATAGGACAACGTGTTTGGGTCAATATAATGTAGAATTGACACCCTGTGGGCAGCAAACGGTCCAATCTCTGCTTTCAGGCGCTATATTTTGGCAGAAAAGAACATTGGAAATATTCAAGGTTGTTTTGTATTTTTTACGGGCTATATTATTTATGAATGTATGTATAAAATATTTATAGAGCGCAACTATCACTCGGAGGAGCATCCTGGCGCTGAGCGGGACCATGCAGAAGGCTCAGAGTATAACTGCAGAAATCAGATAAGTGAGAGACAAGGACTCTGGGGCTCAAAATATCCAGGTTTTTAAGATTTGCTGAAATTTTGTTCTGACTAAATATAGCGGAGATGGCTGGGAAGAGGATCCAGGTTTTAATCCCCAGAACTGCAACTGATTAGCCTCCCTTTGAAATACATCTAAAGGTAGGAGGCTTAAGGAGATTAGCTGATTACAATCTGAGGGGGTGCGGCTTCACGTTAGGTGTAAACCTAGCACTAAGGTATTTAGTTCCTGATGATCTAAAAGCACTATAGGTGATTATAAGTGCCATACTGTGTGTATTTTGTATTGCAAATGTTTGTGCATGACTATTCAAATGTCTATGGTCTAAGACAATACAATATGAAAAATCTAGTTTTAAGACAGGATTATACATTTGAGAGACTGTGTTCAATTTCTCTCTGGTACTTAAATTGAGAGAGTATTTCTCTAGTCCGACAGGTGCTTTAGCATCCCGTTTTATTGGGTATTGTTATTGCACTTGTGGGCTGGACCTTATGGGTATGACATAAGGAGAATCCTTATCCCAGCTGACATGATATAAAGCTGGGGCGCGTACAAGAGCCCATTTTGTGGCATATGCTTGTTTTACCAAATTAGGCACAAACGCAGAAAACGTGGGTAAGATAACATCCTCACCTTGTGGGGATGTACTTACAAACTCCGTAGGCCAATCGACCTCTGCTAAGAGAATGTCATAAGATGATGTACCGTTTTTGCAGAATAATACTCATATTATCTGTCTGGAGGGCTTCCTCACCTGTCTGGGATTTTAACTGTTACTTATTGATCAGTTGCTCTCGCTGCCAGAAATTCCTGGAGATTCCAGTGCACTATAGTGACCTCTGCCACGATGTCAAGGAGAGTCACCGCTCACCTCCTGTTCAGGAGAAGAGTTCTCACTGTTTGTGGCATACTTTGCGGTAAAAGCCGACTTTAATCTTCTAAAATTAAGGTTTAAATTGAGGTTTCTCCTCCTTCTTTATCTTCACATCAGGTGAGATTTGTGAGTCCTTTTTCGGTTTCATGTACTCTTCTTTTCTGCGTTCAGAATGCCCTCCTCTCTCGTAGTGTTTCTTAGATGAGTCCTGAAAGGAACAAGGATGAGTATCAGAAAGCTGATACCCATCAGGTGCTTTCAATTGTGTGCGATCACGCAAATTGTACAGTCCATTAGAGGCCTCAGGTGGTGGGGGGGATCTCCTCTAATCCTAGCCTTTTCTTTTCAACCTTTGTGACGTCGGGTGTATCTGTAACTGCTACGAGGGCTCTAGTAGGAGTGATGGTCTCTTTTTGAATTGGAAGAGGTGTTGTGCCCTGATGCATGAGGGGCAGTTGGTTAACGGAAGCCCCTTAGAAAGGTAGCTAACAAGTGGGCCCCAGGTATATTCAAAGTCTTTATATTTGTCTCTAAAGATGTCGCACATGCATTTCATAATGATTGCCTGCCATAAACGTTCGTGCCATTGTGTCAAAGCTAGTGCCTCTTTCTTTTTCCACGCCGCGGCTATGACCTTCTTGACTGCCCCCAGGCAGAGCCACATTATGGCTTGATTGGCTGTCGTATGATATTTCAGACTCTAGTGTCTGAGAACCCTAGGAATGCAAAGTCTGAGAATCCTAGGAATGCAAAGTCTGGAGTTTCTGCGATCGGGTAACCGAGAATCTCTTTGATTTGGGCTAGGATTTCAGTCCAAAAAGTCTGAATTGTCGGGCAATCCCACCGCATATGGCGGATGTCCCCTAGTAGGCCAGAACCGCACCAGCAGAGGTCTGAGGTGTTCGGGAAGATCTTTTTTTGTTTTGTTTGGTATAAGTACCAGTCGTAGAGAATCTTAGTGTGCTTCCTGTTGTCCCAGTGATGTCTTTCCACAATCCCAGTCTTCGCAAAGTCTAGCTCCTACCTCTCCACCACCATCCTCTGACCCTATAGAGGCTCCGAAGGGCCCCCTTCTAGATACCTTAACTCCCAATAACAATTCCTCCTCATTGCCCATTGTGAAAGAGCCGCAACAGCACAGTCATCACCCTAGTCTACCTCCTCCCTCCCCATCACTGTTGGCTAGCGCTCGCTCCCCTAGCTCCACTGCTCACAGCAGTGCCCTGTTTCTCCTCGGGAACCCTTCCCCCATCCCAACCCGCTATCCTGACCTGCTCCCTCATGTCTCCAGGGGCCTCTATCCATCTGACCCTTCCTCCCCTATCCTACCTTTTCCTCCGAACACACAGCTCCATTTCCCAGAATCCCTTCCCTCGGTACACATTCATTCGCCACCTGCTCTACTTTCCAATGCCCCCACCGCTGCAGGGTCCCCTGAACCGACCCTCTCAATCCCATTCTCACACTTCATTGGAAGGCCAACTTGACGTGATAGCACTCTGCCTACAACAACTTAAGGCAGAGGTTCGTAGCTTATTACTTGTCACTGAGAAATTGTCAGCTAACTCCAGGCTAAGCTGCTCATTAGGAACAATCCCCATCCCCGCTTGCTCCCAGCTAGGGGACGTACCTGGCTCCCTCCCCCCCCCTATACTCGGCGGTCACCATCCCACATCACACCCCCTAACAACCCTTCTCGTCCAACCAGATGTAGAACCTCCTTGTCTGATGGAGATATTCATTCCCTACTACTCTCATATGATCCGGCACATCCATCCACCATACCAAACTTGCAACAAATTGAATTTATCCATACTGACCCCTTCAGAGAACCTAGGCCAAACATCAGAACTTTAAATGAGAACAATCTCACGAGAGTCCCCACCACTCAGCAGATCGGCTGTTAAACATGCAGCGGACATTGCCGTCCTCCTCCTTGCCCAGGATCTTGATCTTGTAATGTTGACGGAAACCTGGTTAAATGACTCCGCTGCTCCCACCCTGGACTTTTTAATGCCTCCCAATTATGATATCATTAGGTTGGACAGAACTAGTGGTCAAGGTGGTGGCATCGCATGTTTACACCGCAGCAATCTAATAGTGAAAGTACTACATGCCGACCTCCTGCCGTCTTGTGAATATCTATGCATTGAAGTGACTGATGGCAACAATCACTCATGCAAACTTCACACATTCTACCATCCCCCTCGCGACAACCTTCCCTTCACAGAACAGATCATGGACATTATCTCGGCCAACGCTGATTTCCATGGTACTCAGATCTTCCTGGTAGATTTCAACCTCCACTGGAATGATGTAAATGATTTGGTGGTCAGTAGCCTTAAATCCTTTCTACTTGACCTCAACCTAATCCAAATTTGTGACAGCCCGACTCATATCAAAGGAACTACCTTAGATCTTGTCATTGGTAAGCCCAACTCCATCTTCCTGGATTCGATCCTCCCATGTGATTGGACAGACCACTATTGCATCCTGGAGCCTGTTCCAAACCTTGGATGAAGGCACCATTTGCAAAATGTTGTCGACTTTGAAACCTTCCAATCACTACAACGACCCTTTGCCATCGAACCTTTTCCGGAAGTTAGATCCTTCTTACTAACACTTTGGACTACGATCGTCAATGCATCACTTCGGCAAGGTGCTATTCCTGATTGCCTAAAATCGGGTAAAGTGACCCCGATTCTAAAGAAACCATCCGCGGATCCCACGGACCTTCATAACTTTCGCCCAATCTCGAACATCCCCACCTTGCCAAAGCTCCTGGAGAAATGTGTGCTCGCCCAACTCTGTTACCACATTTAACATTTTCAACTGTCAATCTGGTTTCTGCCCAGGCCATAGTACAGAATCTGCACTAACGCACATTGTCGATGATGCGCTAAGAATGCTGGACCATAATGAGTCATGCCTATTGATACTTCTTGACCTCTCTCGTCAGCATTCGATACTGTCAAACACTTTTAACCTAATTGACCTCCTGAAACACAGGATGGGGCTGTCTGGGCCTGTACTTAACTGGTTCTCTTCGTTCCTTCAGAATAGATCCCAAAGCTTCAAGGTGAACCAATACCTTTCCCATCCTGCATCGGTCACGCTGGGGGTTCCCCAAGGTTCAGCACTGTCTCCCACGCTCTTTAACCTGTTCATGGAGCCTCTGACAGAAATTCTGAAATCATCCAGCATTCACTATCACATGTATACCCAACTATACCTGAAGATTTACTCCCCCAAGGATGTTCAATCCCTCAATTCAATCCTGCTGGAAACACAAAGCTGGCTGACACGTAACCACCCGAAACGCAATGCTCTAAAAACTGAATTCCTCCTAATTTTACCACACAAACATTCTCCGGTCATGGAACAATGGTTGAATCAGCTTACTGCTCTTAACTGCAGACCTCTCCTCGTGGGTTCGGCATCCTCTCCGGGTATCATATTAGACAAAAGTCTGAACATTCAGAAGCACATCAGCTCTCTTACCAAGGGAGCAAACTACCAACTCAGTATCCTAAGGAAACTCAAACCCTATCTCCCTGCTCATGACCTAAAGTTTGCTGTGCAAGCATTAGTGATCTCAAAGCTGGACTATGGTAGCGCAAGCTTTTCGGCTTGCCCAGAGTAAACACGGCTCCTCTTAGGGTTGCCCTCAATTCTGCTGCTAGACTCCTAACTGGCACTAAAAGATTTAACCATTTTTTTCCGGACTTGCTGGCCCTGAACTGGCTTCCATATGAAGCTCGGATACAGTTAAATGGCTCACAAAGCCATCCACTTCAAGACCCCCCTGTACCTCGCACAGAAACTGGAGCTCTCATGTGGTTTGAGAGCCTCCAGAAGCGCCAGAACCCTTTTGCTCAAACTACAAAAATTCAAGAAAAAAAAGACCTACAATCGATCCTTCTCTCTGAGGATTTGGAACTCTCTTCACCCCGAAATCAGGGTGAATCCTTCCACGGTCCTCTTCAAAAAAGAAGTCAAAGGGCTCCTGATGAAGAAATGTTTGCCTTAGTCTGGCCTCTCCATCTGATTCTGGGGCCAGAGACGTTGATCTGTGGCCCAGCTGCTTGGCTTACAAGAATGCTTGGACATTTTTAGACTGTGAATTTGTCATTTTTGTTGATCCTATTCTGTTTGCTTGTACCCTTCTTGATGCATAAACTGTAAAGCGCTCTGATACCCTCGGTGGCCATGTTCGCGCTATATAAAACGTTGAAAATAAATAAATAAATAGTCTCTGTAATGTCGTGACCTAATGTACGTTCCCAATATTCAGGGTGTCGTGGGGGTCTAGACGGTAGTGTTTTTAACAGTAGCGAGTAAAGGAAGGAAATCCCTTCCTTCATTATCCCCGTTCCCCTTACAAAGCGTTCTGTTGCAGTGAGTTCCCTCGTGGCTCCCTCTCTGACGTAAGTTTGAAGGGCCCAGTGTCATAGTTGGATATAGTGAAAGTACTATGTGTGTGGGAGGTTAAAGTTCCTTTGGCAGTTTTATCAATAGGACCACTTATGGAAGATATCAGCTAAAGTAAGGCAACCCCTCTCTTTCCATGCATCGAAAGGCCCAGACTTCAGCGCAGGAGGGAACCCCAGGTTGTGATGTATGGTGCTGAAGGTCGAAGGGAATGTTGTCCATTGCATCTGTTTTAGTATCTTGTCCCATTTAGTCCGGGTCGTTCTAGTGGGTGTGCTTAGATATATATTTGCGGGTCGGTAAGCCCTTGGTTTCCAGAGCATATCCCAAATCGTCCTCCCCGCCACTGCTTGGTCCATGTGTAGCCAGTATTCATCTGATTCACGATGGGACCATTCCACCAAAATATTTATTGCTTTTCATACAAAGTGTATAGGGCCGTTACGCCACAACCCTGTCAATCAGCGATGTTACAATCAAACTACTTGGAATACACGTAGGGAAGGACATACCATACAGAGGAACAGTCCGTATGAAATGTTGGATTAGCACGATACCCACTCTCAGTTCTGTGTATGTATTTGTATTCAGTTCCCGCTACAACCCCCCCCATACACCAACTACCCCTTCCCTTCCCACCCCCCAGGCGGTCACCTAAGTCCAGGTCGTTAATGTGTGGTAGACCTATGTACCCAGTAGTACGACGACAGTGAGTGAAGAATCGCTGTAGGGGGATCTCGTCCCAGCTAGGTAACCCAGCTTGTAGATCATTAAACGGGATCATGGTTTCCTCCTCGTACAGGTCTCCTATACTGGCCAACCCTTGTTCCGCCCAGACCCCCAACCTCTGCCAATTACCTCCATGCGGTAAGGCCCTACACATAAGTAATGGGATTTCCAGTGCATAAGGGCGTCTAATTTTAGCCCTCCGCAAGTATCTGTTCCAGCACTTTCGTGCAGCGTCGAGCTCTGTGGTGAGGGTTGTGGTCCTGACAGGAAGCTGAAAGACAATGCGGGACAGCAGTTGAAGGGACCAAAATTCTTCTCTCCGTTCTTCAGCCCCCCTGGTACTGTTCGCTACCCATTGCGTGAGCCATTGAAATTGCGCTGCAAAATAATAGGTCTCATAGTCAGGGACCGCTAGGCCACACTCTGCTCTTGGTCGCAGAAGAGTAGCAAGCGCTACTCTTCGTCTACCAGTACCCCAAATGAATCCCGTGATCATCGATCGGAGCTGGACAAAGAACTTCGTTGGTATCCAAATCGGCAAAGTCCTTAAGTAATATAGTAGCTGTGAGAAGGTGACCATTTTAAGCAGTGCCACCCGGTCCACGACTGATAGCGGCAGGGAGCCCCAGAAGTCAAAGTTACTTTTTGTTCCCCTGATGGCCTTTCCTATGTTACCCTCCAGGATATCGTCCTGGTTATGGTAGATCTGCGATCCCAGGTATGTCAGGCACCTGTCCTCCCAGGTCACCCCCTCTGTTTCTTGTGGGCCCACTTTGCCCATTTTCAAGGGATACAGACAAGATTTTGTCCAATTCACTTTCAGTCCTGCGACTCTGCTGAGAGCCTGAAGCAGGTTTTTCGCTCCTACTTGCTCCGCTCCCGAATCGGCCAGAAAGAGTAAAAGGCCATCGGCATACAACGCTATGTGATGGATCTGCCCATGCACACTAAGACCCTGATATGCTCCCCCCGATCTGGCCCGTGCTGCCAGTGGCTCCACTGCCAGGGCAAATAGCAGAGGGGAAAGGGGGCACCCCTGACATGTCCCACTCCCCACGCAGCAGGCATCTAAATTGGGCCCACCGTTTTTAATTCTGGCAGGGGAGACAGAATACAGGAGAGCCGTCCAAATCACAAAGTCGTTCCCCAGCCCCATTTTCCGCATCACGTGATACAGGTAAGGCCACTCCTGGCTGTCAAATGGTTTTTCAGTGTTATAAGAGTCCGCTTCTAGGACTCTCAGAAGGCGCCGAACATTAAGCGTTGTGCTCCTGGTGGGGATAAACCCGGATTGATCTTTGTGTATCAGGGCCATCATATGGGGGAGCAAGCGGGTAGCCAAAATCTTACCTAATATTTTGTAGTCTAAATTAAGCATGGATAATGGGCGATACGCTGTTTTATCCCTTGCCTGTTTTCCCGGCATGAGCACCGGTATGATGACTGCCTCTCTAGTAGACACGGGCAGTCGGCCAACCCACTTGGCGTCATTATATAACTGTACTAGCCTGGGAGCCAATATATCAATTTATGCTAGGTAGAATTCGATTGGGAGGCCATCCGTGCCTGGAGTTTTGTTTCGGGACATTCTCTTGATAGCTCCCCGCACCTCTCCTATCTCGATTGTCCGCCCTAGCGATTCCCCAACTCCCCCTCCCCAGGACAGGTACCGGAGAACTAACCCCCATCCGAACAGTGCTAAAACATACCATCATCTGGTGACAGTTGCAGGGGTGGACAACCTACATTCTTGGTGTTAGGTCCCCGCTCCACCGCTCCCCCATCACATGAATCGGACACTACAAAACAGTAACCCCCAGACCTATTGTCCAAGGCCAGTAGCACATAGTGGAATATAAACGGGCCTATGTGGATTCCTCCAGAGTCAGGGATATGTCTTGCCGCTGGGATCTTCTGCGCCTGCTGCCGTGGTACTGTCATCACAGGAGATCGTCTGCATTCTGGGGTGTAACCTGAGGTAAGTCCGTTCCTAAGCTCTCATTGTCGCTGTGGTCTGGAGAGGTTTCTGATCTTTCTGTGCGACGGCCACTCTTGCTCGAAGAAGGGCTGGGACTTTTGTGGCTATGCGTTGCCATGGCCTGCAGTGCTTTGCGGCGATAGGACCATTCCACCATGACACATAGTTGCGCTGCTCTATAGTATCAGGTCCGGCAGTGCCAGTCCACCATCGTCTGATGGCTTCCTTAATAAACTGAAAGGGAGCCTTGGTCTTCTATTTTGCCAGATAAATTTCTTGAGGAGAGTATGAACTCCCAATAGAAAGCCCCTCTCCAGGTCGATGGGCAAGCTCTGGAATAAGTGTAAAATATTTAGGGAGGGCACCATTTTGATGGCATGTATTCTGCCAATCCAAGATAGGTATAATGGTGCCCATCACTTGAGATCTGCTTGGAGCTGTCACATGAGTGGGGGGTAGTTGGCCGCAAAAAATCCCAAATTTTAGGGGTAATTTTTGCTGTTAAGGGTTCCATGCTGAGAGCGACACCCTTGCCTCGTCCCACTCCCCAGCGGGAAGGTGTCTGAGCTCGTCCCATTGACTAGGATCCTGGTGCTTGGGGCCGCAAAGTTGGCCCATATCATGTTGATGAAGTTCTCACAGGACCCAAACCTCTGGAGTGTTTGAAAAAGAAACGGGCAGTCCACCCTATCAAACGCCTTCTCGGCGTCTAGACCTAACAGGACTGCAGGGACCTGTTTTTTAGTGGACTTCTCTATGAGATGTATCACCCTGCGAACATTATCGTGTGTCTGTCGGCCCTTAATTAAGCTGGATTGATCCGGGTGTACTAGCCCCGGCATTAAGTCCTCTTGACGAGTGGCTAGGATTTTAGAGTACAGCTTGGCATCTGAATTGAGGAGAGCTATGTGGCAGTACGAGCTCCATTGCTGGGGGTCTTTCCCTGTTTTAGGTATCACAGTGATAAGTGCTTCTCGCATGGAGTGTGTCACTCGTTAGGTGTTCGCGATGTGGTTAAACAAAGTGGTCAGCTGGGGAATCAATTCTACACTGAATGTTTTATAAAATTGTGCTGTCAGACCATCTGGGCCCGTAACTTGTGTATCTTGAGTCCCACCAGGGCCACACACACTTCATCCTCTGTGATGTGGTCACCTAATTATCCGTTCTGGGATGGGGTGACTTGTGAGGGATCTACCTCATTGAGATAATCTGCTTGTACTTGTGGATTAGATTGGTCAGCTGTGTACAATGAGTCATAAAAGTCTCTAAAAATGCGCGCCTTCCCGGAGTCTTCCCTCGCTATGGTTCCCGATGGACCCTAGATATCTCCGATTATATTCTTTCTCTCTCTCGACCCACAGCTGTTGAGCTAAGTGTGATCCCACCTTGTTGCCCTGTGCGTAGGAAGTCTGTCTAAGTCTCAGTAGCGTTAGTTCCGCTCTGTTGGAGTTAATCGCCTGCAATTTACCTTTCAGAGCTGTCCGCTTTCGCTGTATCGCCCATGTGGGATTAGCCTTGTGGGTATGTTCTAGTTTTCAGTTCTGTCTCTAGAGTCATCCTATCCTCGGTTCTTTGTTTGTTGAGGGCAGCCATTAATGTTATGAATTGGCCCCTCACCCCCTTGCCTTGAAAGCATCCCATGTGGTATCCCAGGACGTATCTTGAGGGTCACTTAATTGGAAGAACTCCCTGATGGATGCTTTAAGTGCCTCTCTTAATGTTTTATCTCGAGCCAATGCCTTGGGGAAGAACCATCTTCTGAAGTTCGGTATGGGACTGTGCCAATCGAGAGTCTGGTTCCGGTGCGTGGTCGGAAATTATAATGGTATGTATGGACGCGTCCCTGACATGTTTGTTTAGGGCCTGACTCCTAAAAATGTAGTCTAGTCTAGAGTAGGTGTGGTGGATGTGAGCGAAGAAAGTGTAGTCTTTGTCTTTGGGGTGTACGTTCGTCCATGTGTCTCGTAGGCCCAGCTCCTGAATGTCCTGTTTCACTTGCATGGGGAAGCTGCCTGTGGGTGACCTACTTGGGTGCGTGCTGTCAATCCTTGAATGGCAGGTAAGTTTGAAGTCCCCCATCATAATTATATCTCCCATGGTGAAACCCCCCAGCAGGGCTAGTGTGTTGCTTAAGAACCTCGCCTTATTAGTATTCAGCGCGTATACTGATGCGATGGTGCATTGTTTCTCCCAGATCCTACCTTGTACTATAATTACCCTCCCCTCCTTATCTGCTTTATAATCTTCGTGTTGAAATTTGAGTGAGGAGTGGAATAGAAGGGCAACTCCATTATGTTTTGTGGATGTGGAGGATTCATATATTAACGGGTAACCCATTATGTTTTAATCTGTGGTCTTCTGCTCTCTTAAGATGAGTCTCCTGAAGCGCGATTATGTCGTAGTCAGTAAGGTATTTCAAGATCTTCTGCCATTTGGAGGGGGTATTCATTCCCTTCACGTTCCTTGAGAGTGTGGTGAGAACCATTACGGTGATGTGTGCCTTCGTGCTTGCTTGTGGATCCCCTTTTTACAACCCATTTTCCTCCCTTCCTCTCCCTGCCCAGCCCTGTTTTCCCTCTCCCGACACTGTGAGCTGTCCTCGTCGAGCTTTGTCATATGCTTGTATGGTCCCCTGTGTCCCCTGTCACCCAAGCCTTTGAGAAAAAACAAAAAAAAAGAAGAACCCTAATGTAAGAAAGCAATAATAAGAATCAAACAGTATAATACTTAACAATGGGACAACGTGGCCCTGAGTTCGTCTGTTCTTGAAATTACGGTTGTGCGTCGGAGGCGATTTGGAACAGTCTTCGCCGCCGAGATATCTGTTGATGTTCACATTCTGAAGGTATGATAGTTTTTCCTTATTCAGTCGTGATGATGCATTTCAGAGGCGTATGCCGGAGTGTGCAGCTTCTGTAGGGTTTGAGAATGTTGTGATCTGAAAATTAGTTCAATACATAGGCTGTTTCGTGTCTATACGTCTTGTCTCACTCTCGGCCGTGTTTGCAGTCCTGTTTACAAATTCGGTGGTGAGGAGGCCCCCAGTCCGGTTGGGGGCTTTCCGGACCTGTTTGTCAGGAGGATTCTGATAAACCTTCTTTCTTCTGTGTTCTGGGGTATCGAGGCCTGTGCCAGGTGTTTCCATTCCTTGTACCTGGGGGGGGTGGGGTATTTCCACGTTGATCTCGTCTTTCTCGTGTGGTATCCTCTGTAGGTAGTGGAAGCCCCAGAAGAGTGTGTGCTTCCTTGATGTCTGTTATGTGGCGTGCTTTATTGAGAAATTCAAAATCTACACCAAAAGGATATGTCCATCTGTATTTAATGTTCTCGTGCCTCGATTTGTTGGTGATTGGTCTAAATTGATGTCTTTGCATTATAGTAGCTGGGGCAGTATCCTGGTAGAGGTCATATTTGAATCCCTGGAATTTCACAATGTTTTTTTTCCCTGGCGGCTTGTTGGATAGCTTCTTTTGTTTTAAAAGAGTGTAGCTTTACCAGCACATCATGTGGTCGGGTCTCTTCGTCTTGGTGAGGTCTTCCCACTCTGTGCACTCTTTCTAATTTGATTTTAGTAGTTGGCGCCGCTAGTGTCCCTGCGAAGAGACCGGAATGAAGGCCTCGAGGTCTGGGCCCTCTGCCCCTTCTGCCAGGTTCTGGACTCTTATGTTCTCACCCCAGATCTTCAGTTTTTAGGCGGACCTCCTGTAGTTGCGTTTGTAGCTCCTTCGTGGTGGATGTTATTTGATCCATCTCTCATTCCAGGTCTGTGGCTTTAGCCTCCACATCCAACACTCTAGCTCCTACCGAGTCGACATCTTGTTGATGCGTCATGAGTTGGCTGCTGAGGCCCGCCCATAATGTTTCAAGGTAGTTTGTCATGCCCACCTTGAGTTCCTATCGCAATTCGTGCTTGAACTCCCTGAGCGAAATCAGGAGGTCCTCCTTCGTTAGCACCATTTCTGCCCCCCCTTCTGCAGTTGGTGTGAAGTACGTGGAGACTCTATTGTTCTCTTGTTTTTTGGGTGGCATAAGGGCGCTCCCTGTCTCGCCCTCGTTATTTGGTTGCGATCAGAGTCTGCAGACTGATTGCTGTTTTCAGATGAGCGTTTGCTTTGCTTTTCCAGAGCCCCTGGGTGGACCGTTGTAGGCGGGATTCGCAGTATGGCCTGGGTTCGGACAGTTCTCCAATTTCCGTTGTGTCTTCCACCCCTCTTGTTGTGGTCATGGGTACAGGTCTTCTCTTTATTCGTCCCTGTGGAGCCTCTCCCCTCCGCTGTTGCTTCTTGATAGTCTGTGTGTTTTTCATGTCTCGCGTCATTGAGCTGGATAATCTTTGTGATTCCCCAGTTTACTGAGGCTCTGTAGGTATATTTGCTGGGCGTGAGCCTACCCGTGCACTTTATCTTGCGAGCCGCGTCGTCCGTCATGGGGGTCTGATTTTCAGTTCTGTGGACCAGCTATTGCATGTAAAGCACGCGTCTCACATCGGCGCCATCTTAAGGTCAGGCATGAGGAAATTTCCATTAGAGAGCTGATTGTCGCTCTTCCGCTGTTCTCTGATGCCGGTGTGTGCTGCCCTTCTGGTTGCCGCTGTCCCACTGCCCCCTGGATCACTTGGGTGCTTGTCATGCCTTTCACAGCCCCCTTGCTCCGCACTTGCCGTTGGAGTCTGCTGTTACGAAATGCGGCTCCCGTTCTCCCCCATTCACCACCTCTCTGGGAGCGATCCCCACTGTTCCAGATTTCTCTGCGGCCGGGGTGTGGTGGGGGCCAAATCGTTCAATATCCCCACTGGCGCGAAGGTTCCTGAACTCCGCTGCACGGGAGCTCCCTCGCCGCAGCCGCGAGCTGCCTCATCCGTGAGACTTGCCTGGCGTCTGCTCGCCTTCTATCCGACGCCATCTGTTAGTCGTCTCTCCGGTTTCGCTGCCCCAGACATGTTCCAACCACTGAGCTTTTGTTGCCGGTAAGGATCACCCTTTTTCAATATATACAGCAAACAATACCTTCAGTTTTTTAGGTCGAGGACTACCGGTCTGCCGAAGGCAGAACCGGAAGTCGGAAGATTTAATGTTTTCTAGAGTGGCGATTTAGCCCGCCTCTCTTTTAGCTTCTCCTCCATTGGCTGGCTTCCTAAACGGAGGCCAGCTATTGGAGGAGAGAGCCGTCCCTCCAAATAGGCTCCGTCTTTTTCAGATTCGGGGGCGTGTTTTTTGGTGTTCTTTCCACTTTTTAGCAACGCCCTTTTTAGGCGTGTTTTTCTCTCCTCCTGCCAATGGCAAGAGGAGAGAAAAAGAAACACGCCCCCGAATCTGAAACCCTCACTGCTTTTCTTCGAGGCATTTCTGCTTTGCATCGGAGAAAGGCAGTGGTGTGCTTGCCTTTTGCTCTGCCTTTTTCCTGTGGTCCCAGCGTGTCCAGCGTTCCCAGCGTGTATCATCTCGGGGGCGCCCGAGGGCTTCAGTGCGCGTCTCCCGGAGAGCGAAAACAGTGCCAAGTGCCATCTTCCTTCAGACCCCACAGGGTAGCAGGGAGGCCTACAGAGTTCCTGCACCTCCCTCCTGCATTCATGCTTTCAGGAGGTTGTGGGCTCCCTGCTCGTTTCCCGCCCTGAACAGCGTAAAACGTCAGCCTGTAATTGAAATGTCCGCCGCGGGTCTAGGAAAGAGGAGATAGAATCTACACGGCGAGAACCGTTGGGTTTGCTCTCTCTTTCGCAGCCGGGCCAACCGGTTTGACCTGGGGGTCCTGGTGCTACTGCGTTTGCTGCACTATTCATATCTGTAACCCTTGGTACGTCCAATCATGGCAGGGACGGCTGTTGAGACCTCTATCACCCCCACCCCTCCCTGTGGGACCAACATAGTTGGTGCTGGCGTTTGGAAATTGTGACGTGTTTCCGGAAATCACTTTTTGTTGATGATTTCCACCCGGGCTTCTGGGTCGGTGTTGTCAGCACGACTTTGGTTGTGTGCATATGTCGAGGTTGCAGTGCAGATGTTTTCCTAATATCCAAGCGTGGGTCTGGAGTCCTACAGAGGTGCGGTCCACGTGCCCCCACAATGGAGCACGCTGAAGAGCGCGATCGCTGCTGGATGAAACCGCACCTCCCCCTCCCCTCAGGCCTGGGAACCACGGCTGGCAGAAGCTGCCCATCTGGCCAGGCGTGAAAAAGTGTGTCTCTTACAAATGCTCTTCACACGGGTAGCACAAGTGAGCCGGGGCGTCGGTCACACGTCGGGGGCACATGCAGGAACGGCAGGCCTCCTCTCCCCGCGGAGGTGTCACTTTCCCAGCACGCAGAAGGGCTTCACACCTCCAGCCGGGGCCTGCCAAATGTGCCTCTCGTCACCAGGTCTGTGAAAATAGGCCTGGAACGGACCTAAATCTGTTGAAAATGATCAGGTATTTTCTTAAACCTCTAAACACCTCCCCAGCCTAGGGTCGCCCTCTGCAAACACCTCCCCAGCCTTGGGTCGCCCTCTGCAAACACCTCCCCAGCCTAGGGTCGCCTTCTGCAAACACCTCCCCAGCCTAGGGTCGCCTTCTGCAAACACCTCCCCAGCCTAGGGTCGCCTTCTGCAAACACCTCCCCAGCCTAGGGTCGCCTTCTGCAATCACCTCCCCAGCCTAGGGTCGCCTTCTGTAAACTCCTCCCCAGCCTAGGGTCGCCTTCTGCAAACCCCTCCCCAGCCTAGGGTCGCCTTCTGCAAACACCTCCCCAGCCTAGGGTCGCCTTCTGCAAACACCTCCCCAGCCTAGGGTCGCCTTCTGCAATCACCTCCCCAGCCTAGGGTCACCTTCTGCAATCACCTCCCCAGCCTAGGGTCGCCTTCTGTAAACTCCTCCCCAGCCTAGGGTCGCCTTCTGCAAACTCCTCCCCAGCCTAGGATCGCCTTCTGCAAACTCCTCCCCAGCCTAGGGTCGCCTTCTGAAAACGACCTGTTGTGTCTCCAACACTCCCCACACCCGCCAGCCTCCTTGCGTTCAGCAAACAGAGCCCCCCCCCCCCCCCGTGCTCTGGGATGGGCCATTACAGGGGACAATGCACAGCCGGGGCTTTAGCAGTCCCATTCCAGGCGTGACCAGTTCCACCCCCTGTGCAGGCTTCAGCAAACAGAACCCGTGGGAGCCTCGTCAGGAGCAGCACAGGTGAGACCCGCCCCCCCTGCCCCCCCCCCCCCTCCTCTCAGCACACAGCCCCGGGGCGTCGGCTAGAATGTATAATGCACTGTGCTGCACAGAAACGAGTAAGGTAGGACCCCCCACCCCTCCCCTTTCTGGGCTGCCCACCTCCCTCTCGTGAGGGCACAATCTGCACATGGAGGGTGGGGGTTGGGAGGGTCAGAGGCCCACTGCCCTGGGCACCTAACATCGTTCATTCCAAGAGTGGCGTTTACTGCCCCCACCAGCGCTCTCTGAAAGACAGCCCGGGTCCCCCCCCCCCCTCCCCCCCGACGCCACCCACACCTGCACACCCCTGACGTGGACGCAATTCACTTAAATAGCCCTAAAAATAAGAGAGAACAAGCATTTACAATGCAATGGTCTCGGCAATATTATAGGTAGAGCTATTGGTATTGCTCATTATTTTTTTAATCATTTTTGTATCCCTAAATAAATGGCATTGTCATTTCTATTGGCATTAGCTTTTTTTTTGCATATGTGATACCTATTGCATTAGCAGAGAGAGAGTGAGGTATTGAAATAGAGAGTGAGGTAGTGAGAGAGAGTGAGGTAGATAGAGAGTGAGGTAGTGAGATAGAGAGTGAGGTAGTGAAAGAGTGAGGTAGTGAGGGAGAGGGATGTTGTGAGGTAGTGATATATAAGCATAGAGTGATGTTGTGATGTAGTGAGATAGAGAGAGAGGTAGTGAAAGAGAGAGTGAAAGTGAGTTAGTGAGATAGAAAGAGTGAGGTAGTGAGAGAGTGATTGAGGTAGTGAGTGAGAGAGAGTGAAGTTGTGAGGTTGTGAGGTAGTAATGTTTTGAGAGAGAGAAGTTGTGAGAGAGAGAAGTTGTGAGATAGTGAGGTAGTGAGATAGAGTGGAGTAGTGAGGTAGAGAGAGTTATGTAGTGAGAGAGAGTGAGGTAGTGAAACAGTGATGTAGTGAGGGAGAGGGATGTTGTGAGGTAGTCAGATGTAAGCAGAGTGGTGTTGTGATGTAGTGAGATAGAGAGAGGTAGTGAAAGACAGTGAAAGTGAGTTAGAGAGATAGAAAGAGTGAGGTAGAGAGATAGAGAGAGAGTGATGTAGTGAGTTAGAGAGAGACTGAAGTTGTGATATAGAGAGTGAGGTAGTGAGAGAGTGAGGTAGATAGAGAGTGAGGTAGTGAAAGAGTGAGTTAGTGAGTGAGGTATTTTCTGACGGCAGAACTCTCACTCACTACCTCAATCACTCTCTATCTCACTACCTCACTCTTTATCTACCTCACTCTCTCACTACCTCACTCTCCATTTCAATACCTCACTCTATCTCACTATCTCACTCTCTCTCTGCTAATGCAATAGGTATCACATATGCAAAAAAAAGCCAATAGAAATGACAATGCCATTTATTTAGGGATACAAAAATGATTTTAAAAAAAATGAGCAATACCAATAGCTCTACCTATAATATTGCCGAGACCATTGCATTGTAAATGCTTGTTATATTTAGGCTGCGGAGCCATCGCTGTTCACTCCTGCATGGCCATCTTGGTTGGCCGCGCCCCCTTCTCTGCTGTTTTTTTAATTCTTTAATACAGAGTTCTGCACCCGGGACTTGGCAGTCTCCACCTTCATACATGGAGATAGAGCAGTGACAGCTGAATACCTTTAACCTTCCTCCAGAGGTGGTTGGTGTCATCTTGGCAGATAGGCATCCCTTGACTAAAACATCCACTCA
Organism: Triturus cristatus; assembly: GCF_964204655.1. NCBI lineage: Eukaryota > Metazoa > Chordata > Amphibia > Caudata > Salamandridae > Triturus > Triturus cristatus. The sequence continues at coordinate 368,866,126 of NC_140585.1, forward strand.
ACACCAAAGAATAACAACCAAACTAATCCAGTGAAGGCGGGAAACAGCCTTAACCACACAGTCTAAACAATTCAGGTGGGATAACTCACGCCTAAACCACGCATATGCCTTTATCACGCATTCATGTGGTTTAGATGTTAGTGGTAGTTAGCGCTCTAGAATCGGGAGGAGGGTCGTAGGTGACTTCCTGCCTGGACGAGGAACAACTTGATGCGTAATATTTTTTCATTATTTATGTCGGGGAACTTTTACTTTATCATTTATGTTGGGGAACTTTTGAGGGTTTTAGGGCTAAGGGCGGGTGGTAAGGGTATTTTAAAGGGCTGGGAGGTCGGTTTTAAGGATCAGGGTGGGGGTGGCTGGGTAGTTTGCTGGGCCATGTTTTAGGGCTTTAGAACAGGTGATAGGAACGTTTTACGGCGGGGGGTACAGTTTTAGAGCTCAGGTGGGGGACAGGGATGTTTTTTAGGTATCGGGTGAAGGTTTTAGGGCTCAGGGAGGGGGATGATTTCAAAGCTGGGAACTAGGTTTTAGGGCTCAGTGCGCGGGGGCTGGGATGTTCTAGGACTGGGTGGGGATCGTATTTAGGGCTGGGGTCCGCTTTTAGGATTCAGGACGGGGTCTAAAGTGTTTTTAGGGCTGGGGTCGTACTCAGGGCAGGTGGATGGGTATTATGAATTAGCGCGGGGGAAAGTGTAGAACCTTAACCACGCATATGCCTTTACCAAATATGCCACTACAACTAAATTTGTTGTAAAGGCATGCATGGTAAAGGCATGCGTGGTTAAGATGCGGTCGTTGTTACGGCCATGTTGTTCAGGCATGCGTGGGTGGGGATTGCGTGGCCACAGGTTGTATATTGGCATCTGATTCAGTGTGTGAAAAGTCATGGATTTTAGTGCAGTGTTGCTTTTTGGTATTCATCTTTAGAAAGACATGTTGTAGTATCCCTACCATCATCTCGCCACACCTGTGTTCAGAAAAATGCACCTACAAACAGGCCAAAAGCTCCTAGCACCTTCTCTTCTGTGACAAGTGTGCTGTTCACTGAAGTGGCATTGAACATGATCCATCTTCCTTTCAATTTTTAACTGATCGAATGGGGCTCTCAGCAACCTCCTTCCTAGAGTTCATCAATCTCCCACTAAAGGTTATTTTTAGTAAACAAACTGTAACAATCCGATGTTGTGTTAGGTCTGTTATTTTCTTCAGCCTGAAATAGTTGCATAAACTCTTTTTAAATAAATTCCTTACCACAGTCTTGTTTTGATTTCACTACTTGCTTGTAATAAAACAAAATGAAATAACTACTCTTGTAAGTAGAGTAGCTGAGTTCTTCGATACATGTTTGCTGTCGGTGACAGAGTGTACTTTCAAAAGGCACTACCTAGGTATTTTCTCTGTTATTTTTTAAATACTTTAATACATAGTTCACACGTTTTAAGAGTTCCAATGTTTAACTACATTTTTCTGGCAATGCAGTTATTAGATAACGCTGAATTTTATTAAATGACTGAATTTTAGGATACAAGGGCAGCAGTGCATTTCACATCCTGTTAGAACAGATAACCAACTGTGTTTAAAAGACTAGTATTAAACCAATTGTTCACCTATAATTAAGGGCTAGATATTAGTTTTGTTTTTAATGAGAATAAATTAAAATGTATTTCGATATATCTGTATATGGTTTACCATGTTACAAGGAGGGCGAAACAACCTTTAACCATGGCATTTACCATGCAATACCTTTACCTTGCAGTTATTTACCACGCATATGCCTTTTTCCACGCAGGTCTTTACCACTCATATGCCTTTATCATGCATTCCTTTACGACAAAATGCTGGGTATATATCGTGTGTGTGTGTGTGTGTGTGTGTGTGTGTATATATTTAAGGTATTGAACTCATACAATGTGAATGCTCGTTTTTAATGTCTTTTAAGAATTGCACTTTTTTCCTTAAAACTCCTCCTGATAGAAAGAACTATTGCGTAATTGTGCACAAAAATATTGAAATGTTGTTTACCTCCTAAAGCGCGACTATGAATGTATGTAATTTTGTTCCTTACTGCCTTGTAATAATGGTACTTCATCGATAAAAACATGAGCAAAAATGGCAGCCATAAGTTGCCACATTTCTGTATAGGATGAGGGTCAGCAGTCTAGTATGTTGTTAATAATTGAAACAAACAAGGGATCTAAATGCACATGTTCACTTTAAATAGGCGTTCTAGGTCCAGTTGAAGGCAGGAGCCGAAACGCGTTCACCGTCCATGCTCTGCATAATGGTGTACTAATAAAGCACTTTTTTGGTTAATTATCTGTGGATGTTTTGCTCCGCGGTGCTGTGGAACTCTTACCGTGTGGAGTTTTGTTGGAATATATATATATTCACTGAAAAAACCATAGGTTTCAGGGGCGTTATAGTTAGCTGGACTTTTCACTCGTACAAAACTATTGAAATTCCTCCGTTATATTTAGTTCAGCTAACTATAACTCACGCACCCGCAATGCACTGCTGATAATGTCACATATTACATCACTCATGACATGGTCAGAGACATCACTCATGACATCTTAAATGACATCACTGATGACATCATCCTTGTGATAGAGTGGCAGACCTCCTCTCCCCCCTAATATAACCTTTGATACACACATTCAAAAATAGAAAATACAATTTTCAAAACAATGGACATACCAATACCAGTTACAACAACCTATTCAGTAATTCTAAGATCCACATACACATCCACTCATTCACCAACAGTCCTATACAATCACTCATACATGTTGTTGGACCTAGCGTCCTCTAGATAGCTTGGCTCAAGCAGGAAGGCTTTCCCTCCCGGCTCGCTTGTTGCACTTGCATCACACCCATCTTCCACTTCAGCGCTGCACTACCCAAAAAGGACACTACACCGATTAAATAAAACTGGTAGATATTTCCTTTTTAATTGCGCTCAATCAATTCTAACCATCAAATGACAGGTGCACATTTTTCATAGTATTTCAGCCAGCAATACACTTCCTGGTTTTACTTCAGTACAGTTTCCCCACCATAAACTCTATCAGGAGGATCAATCCAGCCTCTAGGCCCTGGAACACCCTAATTAGTTTCCCACTCGTAGTGCTCCCCACCATGGACTTCTGGACCTTAGGCGGTGGTATACGAACAGCCTTCTACCATTGGGCGCTATTCTGCCACTAGTCGGTAGCTTGGAAACAGACTATTGCTGTTGGACATGTACAGGAATTCTCTATATGCTGGCGAGCTTACTATTGCAGATATACCTTACACTTAACCTCTCCTTGGTACTGGCAAGGTTGCTTTACAGTTAATCCTTACTCATGAACTCCTCTCGGTACTGGCGATTTGGCTTAACAGTTAAACATTACTTGTGAACTCTTCTCCGTACCGGCAATTTGATTAAACAGTACTTGTCAATTCTTCTCTGCACTGGCAATGTTGCTTAAACAGTTAAACATTACTTGTGAACTCTTCTCCGTACCGGCAATTTGGTTAAACAATTAAGCATTACTTGTGAACTCTTCTCTGTACCGGCAATTTGGTTAAACAATTAAGCGTTACTCGTGAACTCTTCTCTGTACCGGCAATTTGATTAAACAGTTAAACAGTACTTGTCAATTGGAGCTGCCAGGCCTTTACCTTACTTGGTAACACCCCACCCCTCCTTTCCTTCCCTCAATCCCAGCTTACGGTTCAGGTTTGGGGTCCTCCTCCACCGGGGAGGACCGGCGATGTTGGTAGGGTGATTCCCACTTCACGCGGGACAGACGAGGAACGTGGGCTGGGCAAGGGAAGTCCCAAACGGGGGCCGAGCACGGGGCGCACCCACCAGCCACCTCCCCCAAGGATTCCCCTGAGGCGAGGACTTTTCACGGGGGGGGGGGCTCCTCACACCAGCGGTGTCACTCCGGACGCAGAGTCGTCTCCGGACCCCACACGGCTCCACAGACAAGGCGCTGCCTCGGCTTCACTCCGCTGCTCCCTTGATCTACGCCCGCGGCCGCCTGAGGCAACGCGGCTGGCGGGGAGGAGGGGGGCGCGGCTTACTCCTTCTTTTGCTTCTGGATCGGCACTCGTCAGGTGACGCGGGGCAGGCGCTTCACAGCCTTACGCGACCTCTACTTCATGATTGTACTTCGCCTCAGGCGTGTCCTGACCCTCTCCTCAGACCTCTCAATCGCAGAGGGGAGTGCTCCCAGCAGGGACTGCTACTAGGGGGGCTAAAATTAAGGGGGCCACTTCCCTCCCGGGCAGTCTATTTAGCCAATCAATTGCACTTTGCAGGCTCTCAGTCACCCTCCCAACAGGCAGGTCTGGGGGACAAGCGCCAAGCCTTGTCCGATCTAGAATCCTGGGCACAATAAGGGTGAGAGAGATAGGGCACAGGACGGGCCTCTCCCCAGAGGTGCTGACCAAACCGGAGGCTCTTGAGGTAAGATGTTCTCCAAAGTCAGTGGTGGGAGTCAGGGACCGGTCAAGAGGTCGAGGGTGGAATCAGCTAATGAGGGAAGCCACGCAGACCCAAAGTCCTGTCAGGTCCCTCTCTAACGCAGCCACCTCTCCACTCAGGTGCCTTACTCCTGACTTCCTCACAGCTCAATTGATTCCTAAAATGGCCGCCCCACCCTCACCTCTATTTATCACCTGGGGCCTGACTGGCCAGAGTGGCCCAGAAGGTTCCGGAACCTCCCATGGCAGTCTATGGCCCAGGTGCTGAGGTGACAGTTGGAGCCACCATTTTATGAGACAAGCCTCCCTCTTCCTGTCCTAATTGAAGCACCTTGCGCCTCTCCCTTAGTTAATAAGGATGAGGCGCCCAGAGCATCTACATCAACACCAAAAGTAGTTAGTGAACAGAAAAAATGAGAAGGGGAAGGGAAAAAAAAATATGAGAAGGGAACTGCCACAGGGCGGACAGGTCTAACACATGTACTCACTCTTCATATGTAGTCATACACCTATACATCCTGTTACACAACGCCACTCATCCATAGAGTTACTCACACACATAGTCACTCATGCTAATATAGAATCAAACATCCATTTACTTGCATATACAGTTATACACACACCACCACACTTACTTCTACAGAAACTTACACATACTTAGTCTTTTAAACAATCACTTATAGAAACACATACTTATTCATACAGGAACTCTTTCAATCTCTCACTCTCACATATACTCACTTATATACACCAATAGTCACATATACTAGTTTAAAACATATGTAGTTACTCATAAAGACACTATTGAGACAGTCATTCACTCACTAACACACCAATTCACACACTCATCCACCCATACAGTCCTGCACACATGCTGTCTTGAACACATACAAACAGTGAGTCACTCATTCATGCACCTATGCACTACGTAATACCCCCACCAAACCATGCAGACACTCGGACTGATACTCAAAAAACCAACTAATTTCCTATATAGACACACATGTAGCTACCCACCAACCCATGCAGCCACTTATACACAAAGCGAGAGACTGATACAGATATTTACATATTTAAACATTACTCACTAAGCCATGTATTCACTAAGATACACTTAATCAGTCAGTTATACAATCAATTTTTCAAAAACAAATCCTCCATTTAGACACTTATATACCCATTTATTCTTCCATCGACCTTGAAGGGAGGACGCACTCACCGAGAAGAGACCGGGTCGGAAGCTCCGGACGACAAGAGTTGGACCCAGGGGCTGAGGCGCCCTTCGCGCACTCGCCGGAGAAGCAGTGGACCGTAATGTTTTTGAGACAGCCTGGAGGAAAGATTGAGGCAGCACCGGGCACGTTTTAGACGAGAGGATCGACTCCCCACTGCCCCCGGTGTGAGAGAGCCGCGGGAGCCGACGATGCACCCAGTCTCGGGAGCGCCTTGTACTTGCCCGGGAGATAGCGTGACCGCGGGAGAGTCTCGAGAGCTGGTCGTCCGCTGCCCCCGCCTGCATCGCACCGAGGCGCACGAGCGCCCTGCCAGCACTTGGTGTAGAGAGGGACGGCACCTCGTCGGGTTGTGAGGAGGAATGGCGGAGAGCTGGGAGGTCTGAGCGAGAAGTCCATCGGAGCTGCACCGGATCGGCTCTCATCAGGTACCGCCCACGCTCGATAACCTTCTGTTGCAACAATGAGGGACATACACGGGCTCATGCGCCCCCTGGCTCCCCCCCCCCCCCCACAGCACGATCGTGATGTGCAATCCCTGAGCAGGTTCATAGGCACATGCAGCTTGATGCAGTAACAGGGAGCGGACCTATTTATTTATTTGTTTAGTCGGGCAGCCCCATGCTCAACAAAGATTGTCTCTTTTGCTGGGTGTTCAGAGACCATACATAGGGATTAAGCCCTCGCATTTTTCCCAGCTGCTCAGTGGCGGCAGTGACATATACTAAACACCGCAAGTCACAGCATATGCCCGAACAGGCTAAACGCAAAATGGCAATTGGGTTAAGCAAAACAAACGAAGGACTACCCATTTAACCCATCCACATGGACAAAGACAGAGGACTAACAATCAGAGCATAACCAGATTCAAAGGACCGAGCCAGATCCACCCCCCACAAAAACAGAAAGAGGCCTAGACGAAGTTTGAATGCATGTACTGAGGAATTGTCCTAGTTAGACTGGAGGCATGGAAAGAGTAATAGGACTATTCACTCCCTCGCGAGACAAGAAAACGGCCATATTGGAATGTTTTATATTTTAGTCATACCCACCAGAGCACAATCAATGACCAGTCAGTCCCCAGATCCTATATTCCCGTAAGGCGCGTAAGGCCGTATTATAATAAATATCCTGACCACCACTCCCTCAATACGATGTCGTTATAAAGACTGAGACCTTCATCTCTCTTTTACTTACCGAAGAGATCCCCTACCACTTGCACTTGCCTTTGTCCCTCTCACCCCCCCTTTGCAAGCCTAAAACTCACATTATGGAACCCAAGGGCCAACACACCTACTCCATCAAATACCCTCCTAGCCTCTCCAAAAAGGCGGCCAAAGGATTCAAACATAATCTCCTAAAAGCACACCCAGAAATTCCAGTCTCTGACCCTTACTTCTCAAATAGCACAGGACACATAACAAATGACATTATATTCTACACCAAGAGGAGAGCACAATGGCGGAAAGCCTTTCTTACCCTATTCTCAACAGCATCCACTAGGAAAACTGCACACGGCATCACACTATCTATCATTCCCTCTCCGTTCTACAACGCTACTGCCACATTCACCATTTACCATAACGGGATCATACTCATTCAGGCATCAGACCATAATCTTAATATATTAGACAACATCTTCCCAATCATCAAAGCGAAGGTTACAAGACCCCAAACCAACTCTCACAATCCTACGAGCGCCCCCCCACCGATTTTCCCCCCCCTGGAAACTCTCCCCTGGTATCCCAGTATACAAATATACCCACCACTGGTCCCACTATGACCCCTCTGAATAACGGACATCTGCACTATACCGACTCCCCCCAGAGCTCCACTACTATCGCCACTACACCCACCCCACCTCTCACCCCTTTCACCCCATCCACAGCCTCCCCACACACACCCGCCCTTCTGAACTCAGATAACACCAATACACCATCACACCCTCACCCCACTATACCCCTTCCCAGTGATTTCCACCCCTCAACAATGCAACACATAGATTCGGACACCCCATTCTCCTCCCCTCCACTCCCCATGGGATCACCGCCCTTTGAACCAACACATGTCATACCCTGGGACACCACACAAGCCATTACACCTCCTCACTTATCCACAGACCAAACCTTCAAGATAACAAGCCCCACATCAGACCCCAGACTAGACGAGATCCTACTTTCCCTACAACAAATAAAAGTTGACATACAAACCCTTCATGACCTGATCCGGCAACCACCCAAACCCCAAGCAAAACCCACTCAACAGGATTGCGCTAGCCCGACACCTCAGGGACCCCTCAAATGGAAAACAGTCCCTTACCCCAATGCACCATCCAGGCCAACCAGGGAAAAGAACACCTTATCACCAAGTGACATTTCTTCTCTACTCCACTCATACGAACCTCCATCTCTACCAAGGGGACCGGTACACTTAGAAAACACACAGATAGGTTCCTTAATTCAATCCATCAACCCCAATGCCTCAAGACTGACAAGACACACTCCCAGAGGCATTGTTGTAAGCAACCTCACAAGAGTAACCACCCTCCATGACCAGACCATCACCCCGACCAATGCCCAGATAAAATGTATCCTTCTAAACTGTAGATCGGCAGCACGTCATGCCACTGATATAGCCGACCTCATTATATCCAATGAACCTGACCTTATCATCTTAACGGAAACCTGGCTGACTGAATCATCCACACCCATTTTAGACATACTAGTCCCCCCGAACTACTACATTACAAGACTAGACAGACCTGAGAAGACAGGTGGTGGTATTGCCTGCATCCATAGGAACAACCTTGCGGTAAGGCGCACAAACACCCCAGTACTCTCATCATGTGAATACCTCTGCCTACACATTACGAGCAACAACAAGCCACTTTGCTCACTACACTCTATCTACCATCCTCCTGGCAACAACCTCACCTTCATCGAGCACATGATGGACATCATAGCGACAAATGCAGGACAACAAAATACACAGATCTTCCTGGGTGACTTCAATCTCCACTGGAACGATCCAGACGATCCAGTGGTCAATAGCTTCAAACTTTTCCTATCCGACCTCAACTTGTCCCAAATATGTGACAGCCCCACCCACGGAAAAGGCTCAATCCTTGATCTTGTAATTTCTAAAGCGGACTCCACCCGGCTAGAATCGATTCTCCCATGCGACTGGTCTGATCACTACATTATCACCTTTCACATCAAGGAAGTAGTTAAATTACTCTCTGTCCAACCGACGAGAACGAAAATCTGGAAGAGGAGCCTAGAAAACATCAATCCGGCCGACCTTGCATCCGCTAGTCGCATCCTCATGCCAGCTACGGTTGGATCAAACGATGTACAGGATCTGACCAATCACTACTTTAACGGTATGAACAGGGTTCTGGACACCTTAGCCCCATTACAATTAAAAAGAGTCACCGAAAAGAATTCAAACCCCTGGTATGATGGCAGACTAAATGAAGACAGAAGAGCACTGAGAGCAATTGAAAGACAATGGAGAACAGCCCCATCCACTGCCCACCTCCAACTACTAAGATGCACCAGAAATGCCTACTACAGAAAGATTCGTCGCTCTAAAGCTGACTTCATAGGTGTACAACTAGACCAAGCCAAGAATCGCCCCAAAAAATTGTTCGAAATAATCAATAATCAGTCTAAGGGTGGCCCCCACTCCCCCCAAGCCAATCCAGATTCAATCCCCAACTGTGAGGATCTTGCCTCCTTTTTCACAACAAAGACTGACAAATTAAAGGCAGACCTACTTAATGATCTATCAACCATTACCGATACACACTCAATCCCCTTACGGTCCTCCCCAAGTACCCCGTGTATCGGTCCCATTATACACGACCTCAAGAACAATGCCTCCTGGACTACCTTCAACCTCTACAGCGAAGAAACTATCCTAAACACGCTCACCACTCTGAATCCTTCCAACCACTTCACAGACCCCCTTCCAGCATCCCACGCAAAGACCTTCATGCCTCTGCTAGTGCCCCTGTGGACTAGAATCATAAATTCTTCTCTCTTGCAAGGAACCATCCCTGACATCCTCAAAGCCGGTCAGGTAACCCCCATCCTTAAGAAAGTCTCAGCGGACCCATCAGACCTAAACAACTATCGACCAATATCCAATATCTCAACCTTGGCCAAACTTCTTGAAAAATGTGTCCACATGCAGCTTAGTAAGCATATAGACCACTTCAACCTGCTCGACCAATTCCAATCAGGCTTTCGATCAGGGCACAGTACCGAATCAGCCATGACCCACATAATTGATGACGCATTACAAATACTGGATCAAAACAAAGCATGCTTGCTAATCTTACTTGACCTCTCCTCAGCGTTCGACACTGTCAAACATGACAATCTACTGAACCTCATGAAGCATAGAATGGGGCTATCCGGAACAGTGTTAAACTGGTTCACTTCCTTCCTCCAAAACAGAACACAAAGATTCAAGACCAACAAATCTTTATCCAACCCCACCCCAGTCACCTTAGGAGTACCCCAGGGCTCTTCCCTCTCCCCGACACTCTTCAACCTGTTCCTGGAACCACTCACAGAGCTTCTCAGCCACGAAAATATCCAATACCACATGTACGCAGATGACACACAACTCTACATTAAGATCCAATCTCTCGACGACATCAAGTCCCTGAACTCTTCGCTCCAAAAGACACAGACATGGCTTGCTAAGAATCATCTAAAGCTAAACACACTAAAAACAGAATTCCTCCCAATTGCTCCCCCCAACCAAACAACGACCATCCGTGAGTGGATGAAGCATCTAACTGCACTCGACGGTCAACCTATCGTCATTGATTCCGCTAAATCTCTAGGAATAACCCTGGATAATAAGCTAAATATGCAGAAGCACATCAGCACTGCAACAAAAGGAGCAAACTTTCAGATCAACACGCTGAGAAAATTGAAACCCTTCATTCCAGCAATGGACTTCAAACAGGCGGTTCAATCCCTAGTAATTCCCAGAGTTGACTATGGGAGCGTCGCTCTCTGTGGTCTCCCCAAGGCAACGACCGCCCCTCTCAGAGCATCAATCAATACAGCCGCCAGACTCGTTACAGGCACTAAAAGAAACTGCCACATTTCCCCTGACCTACATGCCCTAAACTGGCTACCTTTTGAGGCCAGGATCCAGTTAAAAATCGCCTGTATGACTCATAAGGCACTACACCACAAAACCCCTAGGTACCTAGCCGAAAAACTGGTATTATCAGGTGGTAACAGATCTACCAGGAGCTCTAACAAGCTGCTACTGAAACCGCAACGTTTCTCCAAGAAAAAAACGTACAATCGTACCTTCTCAGGAATGGCCCCCAGGATATGGAATGCCCTACCCCCAGAAACGAGACTCAATCCATCTACAGTTTTTTTCAAAAAAGAAGTGAAATCGATTCTCATGTCCAAATTTACATGAACTATAGCTATCTGCATTTCCCTGTATTATGTACCTTGTATGCATTGTAACACTGTATTTTTATGTACACACCTTTTCCTATGTCAGATATGTGAAGCGCTCTGATACCCGCAAGGGTCTTGTCCGCGCTATACAAAACCGTCTAAATAAAATAAATAAATAAATAAAATACATATATAAAACATATGTAATTTTCAGAAAAACACACATTCACTGGATGATGTCATGAGTGATGTCATGAGTGATGTCATGAGTGATGGCACTGACCATGTCATGAGTGATGTAATATGTGACGTCATCAGCAGTGCATTGCGGGCGCGCGAGTTATAGTTAACTGAACTAACTATAACGGGGGAATTTCAATGGTTTTGTACGAGTGAAAAGTCCAGCTAACGCCCCTGAAACCTATGTTTTTTTCAGTGAAAATATATATATATATATATCAAAACCAAGGTTGCCCCCAAAGGAGATATCCCTCAGAGAAGAGTTGCCGCGCTCACATCCCCGGCGGTGACAAAGTCGCTGCTCTAGCTCATTCCCCTCGATTCGCCAAACGCGTTTCGGGCGGTAAGCCCTTGATCACTGGTTCAAACTGAGACACGGAGGCAACGTCTGTATAAGGAAACCATTTTATTTAGATTAAGGTCCCGCCCCAATGGGCGTCATCAGGCATTGCATTATGGTAGATGCAGTCAATATGCTTGTAAAGACCCCAGTTATCCAAGGTACACCCAAGTGGGCGTCGCTGTCCCCGTTGCAAATATGGAACTGTGCTGCAAACAGTTCCTTTGGCACCAATATCCCCCGAAGATGAGGCCTCCTCAATTCCACACGGCGCTGTATTAAAACACCAGGATCCGCTATGGTTAGCGGCGGGACATCTCCGTGACCGGATCGGCCACATAACATCAAAACCAAGGTTGCCCCCAAAGGAGATATCACTCAGAGAAGAGTTGCCGCACTCACATCCCCAGCGGTGACAAAGTCGCTGCTCTCGCTCATTCCCCTCGATTCACCAAACGCGTTTCGGGCGGTAAGCCCTTGATCACTGGTTCAAACTGAGACACGGAGGCAACGTCTGTATAAGGAAACCATTTTATTTAGATTAAAGTCCCGCCCCAATGGGCGTCATCAGGCATTGCATTATGGTAGATGCAGTCAATATGCTTGTAAAGACCCCAGGTTATCCAAGGTACACCCAAGTACACCAATATATATACACTTTCAAGACAGGAGCTGACCGGAGCGGGCCACTAGTTTAAAAAAGTTCACGAAGATTCGTCAACCGGCGCCAAAGTTATTGGGAAAAGAGAAAACGCTTTTTGAATAGAAACAAGGTCCTAAGTATAGCTACCTACTGGCGACTGCCAGTAGGAGATATACATATATATAAAATATATATATATATTAGCTCGTGAAAACGTCATAGGGCAATGCGGTGCCGCCGAAGACTTTCTCCGGTATTGGATCCCTTACCAGCCTTGAAAATGGGCTTGTTGAGGGGGTAGCGAACTACTGTTTAGGAACAACAAAGTCAAATTGATAAGAAAAGCCGTGTAACAGCAAAGAAAAAAACACCGCCCACTGGAGGGTAAGAGTCACGCACCGCAAGCCGAACCACATGTCCCAGAATGCACTTACAAAAGGATCCACTGGAGGATGTGAAATCAAAATGGACATCAACGTGGGAGCAGCAGCGGTGTGTATGGTGTTGGCTGCCTTTGAGAAAGTTCTAAGTAGAACGAAACGCGTCAGGATTGCCATGCTGATTAACCCTGGGTGCGACACTACGCTTCGCCCACGTAGTGTACGTAGCGCTGCCTGCTTCGCAGTTTTCGAAGTAGGCGAAGCAGGCAGCGCCTACGCACACTACGTGGGCGAAGCGTAGCTGCCTGCCGCCCACCACCCGCCTCCCGCCCGCCGTACTTTTAAAAGAAAAAATTAATTTGTAATAAAGGAAATTAGGCACTTACCTGACGCGCGGCGTCTCCCGGGGCTCCCTCTTCCTGTTTTTCAATTTTCCTGACTAATGCGCATGCGCGGACGTCCGCGCATGCGCATTTCTCGCAAGAAATGCGCATGCGCGGGCGTCCGCGCATGCGCATTTGTCAGGAAAATTGAAAAACAGGAAGAGGGAGCCCCGGGAGACGCCGCGCGTCAGGTAAGTGCCTTTAATTTGCTTTATTACAAATTAATTTAATCTTTTAAAAGTAGGGTGGGTGGGTGGCGGGTGGCGCGTAGTGGGGCTACGCGAAGCGCGTAGTGTGCGTAGATTTGGGCACACTACGTGCTGCTTCACGTAGCCCCACTACGCCCACTACGCCCACCCTTAATGCTGATACACAAATGAAATAAATACCAATTAACAAGTAACGCTACGAGTGCGGCTCACCTTTCTCCTTCGTGAGGAAATATGCAAATATAATATCGGTTTGGTCCCACCGAAGAGCGACGCACCACCACAAGAGCGCCATCAGTGCCCGCCTTGGACCTTGTCTGTAGCTCGTGAAAACGTCATAGGGCAATGCGGTGCCGCCGAAGACTTTCTCCGGTATTGGATCCCTTACCAGCCTTGAAAATGGGCTTGTTGAGGGGGTAGCAAACTACTGTTTAGGAACAACAAAGTCAAATTGATAAGAAAAGCAGTGTAACAGCAAAGAAAAAAACACCGCCCACTGGAGGGTAAGAGTCACGCACCGCAAGCCGAACCACATGTCCCAGAATGCACTTACAAAAGGATCCACTGGAGGATGTGAAATCAAAATGGACATCAACGTGGGAGCAGCAGCGGTGTGTATGGTGTTGGCTGCCTTTGAGAAAGTTCTAAGTAGAACGAAACGCGTCAGGATTGCCATGCTGATTAACCCTGGGTGCGACACTACGCTTCGCCCACGTAGTGTACGTAGCGCTGCCTGCTTCGCAGTTTTCGAAGTAGGCGAAGCAGGCAGCGCCTACGCACACTACGTGGGCGAAGCGTAGCTGCCTGCCGCCCACCACCCGCCTCCCGCCCGCCGTACTTTTAAAAGAAAAAATTAATTTGTAATAAAGGAAATTAGGCACTTACCTGACGCGCGGCGTCTCCCGGGGCTCCCTCTTCCTGTTTTTCAATTTTCCTGACTAATGCGCATGCGCGGACGTCCGCGCATGCGCATTTCTCGCAAGAAATGCGCATGCGCGGGCGTCCGCGCATGCGCATTTGTCAGGAAAATTGAAAAACAGGAAGAGGGAGCCCCGGGAGACGCCGCGCGTCAGGTAAGTGCCTTTAATTTGCTTTATTACAAATTAATTTAATCTTTTAAAAGTAGGGTGGGTGGGTGGCGGGTGGCGCGTAGTGGGGCTACGCGAAGCGCGTAGTGTGCGTAGATTTGGGCACACTACGTGCTGCTTCACGTAGCCCCACTACGCCCACTACGCCCACCCTTAATGCTGATACACAAATGAAATAAATACCAATTAACAAGTAACGCTACGAGTGCGGCTCACCTTTCTCCTTCGTGAGGAAATATGCAAATATAATATCGGTTTGGTCCCACCGAAGAGCGACGCACCACCACAAGAGCGCCATCAGTGCCCGCCTTGGACCTTGTCTGTAGCTCGTGAAAACGTCATAGGGCAATGCGGTGCCGCCGAAGACTTTCTCCGGTATTGGATCCCTTACCAGCCTTGAAAATGGGCTTGTTGAGGGGGTAGCAAACTACTGTTTAGGAACAACAAAGTCAAATTGATAAGAAAAGCAGTGTAACAGCAAAGAAAAAAACACCGCCCACTGGAGGGTAAGAGTCACGCACCGCAAGCCGAACCACATGTCCCAGAATGCACTTACAAAAGGATCCACTGGAGGATGTGAAATCAAAATGGACATCAACGTGGGAGCAGCAGCGGTGTGTATGGTGTTGGCTGCCTTTGAGAAAGTTCTAAGTAGAACGAAACGCGTCAGGATTGCCATGCTGATACACAAATGAAATAAATACCAATTAACAAGTAACGCTACGAGTGCGGCTCACCTTTCTCCTTCGTGAGGAAATATGCACATATATATATAATTTTTTTTTTTTTTTTTTTTTGCTGCAATGTGGTTTACTGCCGGATCGCTCAACAGCAGGTGCAGGCGTTGGGCTAAACCAAAGCCAGGGTCAATTTTGCAACAAAGGACGCCGCACTCTGGAACTTGTAATATCTTTAGAATTTATTAAACAGAGCCCAGTCTGTCATACCGACGCGTTTCGGCCTCAACGGCCTTTTTCACGGTAGGTGGCACTACTTTTTGCTACTGCTTTATCTCATTTCCTGTCAGTTACTTCCTCCCATTGACTTCTGGGAGTTGTAGTTTCATTATTTTCATATATACAGATCACCTTATGACAGATATAATGTTTATACCTGCATGATGTTTAGTGTTTCACAATTACCAGTGTGATTTCAATCACTGAGCATACCAATAACATGAAATCTAGATATCGATGTCAAAATGTAGTTTTTTTTATATCGATTTTCCGATGTTGATTTTTCAACCATTAGCGGGCACTAGAGAGTATAGTTTGCCCAATATTAAAGCATCACGTTAGATTTCATTGTGTAGTACAATCTAGTTCATCATGTATATTGGATTTCTCTGATAATGTCTCAATATCAGGTATAGTACCATCATTGTATTATTGTCCATTGGCTCTCATGGTTCCACGGAGATGTTTTTATACAGTTTATCTTGTGAAATTCAAATTGTCTCCACAATTCACAGTTACGCTGACCAGTTTGCGGTGTGTTTTATAGATGGACGTAAAATCCTTTATCCACGTTCATCCCCCTCGGATTTTTTGTGCGTAATCTGATAATATATTTCGACTCTAACTGTCTGAGTTTTTTCTTCCGGTCTCCCATTCGTTCATCCTGTTCTACTGTGTCTATTGCAAAGAAGCTCATGTTGCGCCTGTCCCCATGTACGTAATCTACCCTCCTACATACAAGACACACGTAATTTTCCTAAAAGAATTTACAGCATTATCTGGGAGGATTTGTATGTACTAATGACGCTAGATGTCACTTCCCTGTACACAAGCATTTACCATAAAGATGGACTTAGTGCAATGACACACTTCTTAGGCTCCAGACCAATACATTTGCATCAACATTCTGAAATGCTTGTGAAAATAGAGGAGTGTAGCCTGAAGAATAACTTCTTCTTGTTTGGAAAAAATACCTAGAGACAAGTCCGGGGCACTGCCATGAGCTCCTACTTTGCCCAGAGTTATGCTACACTCCATATGGGGTGGTAGAAGGCGCAGGTGCTCATGGCTAAGTATGCTAGGGAACGGTCTGAGAACGTTGTCCTATGGACAAGGTTCATAGATGATTTGTTTATTCTGTGGAATGGCACCCATGAGTCTGCCCAGGTCTTTGCATTAGAACTTAACAACAATGTATTGAATTTGAATTTCACTTCCAGTGTTAGCACCTCAGAGGTTCATTTTCTTGACTATGTGGTTTTTGTAAAAAAAACTATAAACTATACACTAAAATTCACAGAAATCCCCCGGCAGGAAACTCTATTCTACACTAGCAAAGTTTCCATCCCAGCAAATTGAAACAGAGCATCTCGTATGCAGAACATCTCCGGATGAAAAGAAACTGCAGCGAGGTAACAACATTGAGGGAAGCTCAGATAGAACTACAAAACAGATTTGCAGAGAGGGGATACAGTCTCCAAGTACTAGAACAAGCTAAGCACAAAGCAGAGGGAGTATCAAGAGACACATTGATGTTTTCACAAAAGGAAACTAACAAAGCGCAAAGAATGAAGTGAGAATGATCCCTGGGTTGTGTACAAAGAGAGTACGGAGTTCCTCAGGGGATGGATGAGGGTATGGACAAGTGAGTCACTGAGGACCACTGTTGTGTATGCAAAGGAGAGGGAGTTCTCCTCGTCGGAACTAGGGCTCTCACACACCCAGCAAGCTAGGTGTCATGCTTCATCATTTGAGCCTGCCCCTTGTCAGGTCGGCGCTGCAATACCTGACAGGCAACCAAACCGGGGCTCTTTATCGGGGATCTTTTGTTCCTGCCGGTGGGTACAGTGGGGGTGAGGGGCCTAGTGTGTGTAGATGTGGGAAGACGTGTGTGTTAAAATAGGTCAGTTAGTCCTAGCCAACAGTTTATTAAGATGGTAAACTGCCTAAAGTAAAAGAGTGAGAGGGGCAAAGGACTAGTCGTAATGTGTCTAGTGGTGTACGCCCTGCTCCCAGGTGATAGACATGTTTCGTGCCTCAAATGTCATCAAGATCAGGGCACTTCCTCAGGATCAAAGGAACGCTATCTACACTAAAAAGGTAAGTGGATTCTACATACCCAGTTGTCTGGTTGTTGACCTGTAAGTTGGACAAAAATAAGGGAGGATAACATGTTTAAATTACATCGTTATACAAACATACATACAGTGTCTCTACAATCCATACCCTATTGTCCGGTAGTGCGAACGTGCTAGTTAATAAAACCATCACAAGGCCACTGTGTCACGCTGATTAGTACAGTGAGCTAGGCAATAGTTACCAGTATAGTGTACTTAATGTGTTCTATGTGCATGAGATACTATAAACTCGTAACAATGAAGTAAATGGCAAGCATGGAGGCTGATAAAAACAGTGGTAGTCAGGACAAAGGAGGAACTCACCAATACTGTCAACAAGTCATTTCTTGCAACAGTAGCCGGCGGTAATAAAGGACACCGATTGGGTCCTGTCGGGAAGAAATGGAAGTTATAGGCAAAGCGTTGAGTAGCAGGATACTCAAATGGGAAAGTCACAAGTAGTGGCTTTTGCAGGTAACTAAAAACACTGAAGTGGTGGTCGGTCAGGAGTACCGGACGACGGCCATTGACCCTAACCAGGATGAAGTGCCCACCTAGTGTGCAACGTGAGGCGCGAAGTCGCCCCCCCAAGCCGCACGAGTCTCAAGGGGACATCGGAAACCAATGCGCCATGAGAGCATCACGGGACCCGGGTGAGCGACCAAAACGCCCCAAGCTGCCCACAGATGTGTGGCGCCCCAGCTGGCAGATCAGAGTGTGGATCCAATCCAATACAGAACTCACACACCTCTCAAAGCGGTAAAAGGCACCTTCAAGTATAGAGCACATGGGCACTCACCGGCGTGTACATGCTACTGGAATCTGACCTACCCTGCCGCCGACACCGGGATGGTGAAAGGTTGTCAATAGTGCGCAAATGTTGTGTATAGCGCGTCGTCAATCCAATGGCACCGCAGTGTACGTCTTAGCGTATAGCTGTCTCTGGTCACTATGAGGGGCTAACACATGTCACTGAGAAATTATGGAGATTAGTGAAGGGAATTATGTCATGCAGTACATGCACCATATCACTGGAGGGTGTTGTGGTCATGCCCCACGTAGGTCATCAAGTGGTGAATTCTGTAGACATCTTAGCGTGTAGCAAGCCCTAGTGACAATGAGGAGCTGTTACTTGTAGGTGTGAATGTGTTTCATAAAGAGTCAAGGGAATTATTAACTCAAAGGTGCCGTGAGTGATCTAAAGGCATGTAGCCTAGGTCACAGGTCGCAATACATGTCGCAGGCAAGCACAAGCTCTCACATGTGTAAGGTCATGCGGTTACAAAGTTCATAAACCACACTCATTATGGTTCTAAAATCATTGATTCAGTGTGGACTGGATGTAGTGTTTCACGTCAGTGAGCCCCAGGTTATGTCATCATTCAGTCCAGCAGTATGTGTGGAAAGTTTGTGAACCCATCTTTGTTCGGCTTTGAACAAACCGGTCTTGGTGATTTATGGGTAAGCTTCTAACACTATCGAGCGTAGATTATCAGGAGAGTGTGGTGCCTCCTTGAAGTGTGTGTAGAATTTTGTGGTGACCCTTTGACACCTAATATTGCTCTTATGTTCTGTTATTCTGGTCTTAACGGGTCGCATGGTCATCCCTATATAATTCAGGCCACAAGGGCACGTGATCATATAGATACACTGCTTGGTGTTGCAATTAGTGTGCCTCTTCAAAGTCCATTTGAAGTTCGGTAGTAAAGCTATCTCCTTAGATACGGTGGTTAATGGACACACTATGCAGGAACCACAAGGGCAATGTCCAGTCACTGCCGGGACACCCCACAGAGTCCTCTGTGTACCGATGTTGTGTTTCTTAGGTCTAGTGTGTACCAAGGTGTCTTTAAGGTTGCAAGTTCATTTGTATGCAAACCTAGGTTTAGGTAATCGTAAATCACCTGTGTTCAAGATATGACAGTGTTTCAGGATGATTTTCTTAATCCTGGCAGAATCAGGGGTGAATGAAGTAACACAGGTGGTGGCTTTTGTATAAGAGTAAGCTATTGCGATCAGTGGGTTTTTTGTACAATGTAGTGTTGAGAGTATCTGAGGTGAGTGTGATATTAATGTCAAGGAACGGTACACAAGTGTCTGAGATGGTGTGGGCGAATTTAAGGTAGTTATTTTGATCATTGATCCACCTCACAAATTCGTCACAAGTGGTCCGTGTCCCATGCCAGAAAATCAGAATGTCGTCAATAAAGTGTTTCCATAAGTTATTATGGTATGGGTTGGTGGTATTCTGGATGGTATCCTTTTCAAATGCTGCCATGTAGATACACGCTAAGCTTGGAGCAAAAATGCTCCCCATAGATGTACCCTGGCTCTGATGAAATAGCTGTTGCTTGAATTCAAAGAAGTTTTCTGTCAGAGCCAGGGTTGCACATTCCATTATGAAGGGAATGGGGGTCGGAGATGACCACTCCCGGGCGTTCAAAGCGGTTTCTACAACTGCTAAGGTAGCTCTCTGGGGGATATTCGTATAGACAGCCTCCACGTCAAGGGTGACGAGGAGGTCAATCTCTCCTGCGTTGGATATTTCATCAATGATCTTCAGAATGCCAGTGGTGTCTCTCACAAAGGAAGGAGTCTCTCTTACTATCGGTTGTAGGAAGTGATCGCAGAAGATGGAGAGTGGCTCAAGGATGGAGCCAATCCCCGAGAGTATAGAGCGGCCAGGAACCGGGGAAATGCCTTTGTGTATTTTTGTCAGGGAGTAAAAATAGGGTATCCTCGGTTCCTTGGCGATCAGAAAATTAGCTTCCTTATGGCTGATCCAGCCATTGGACTCTGTCTCGTAGAGCAATGTAGAGATCCTGGTAGTCAGGCGTGAGGTGGGATCGGTCGTGATCGGGGTGTAGTATCTCTCATTGGAGAGATGATGATTGCATTCTGTATCGCAGTCAATGGTGGATTGTATCACAGTGGCCCCACCTTTGTCAGCCTGTTTTATCGTGATGGTTGCATCCTCTGCTAGGGCCCTTACTGTAGTCTCCTCCATATTGGAGAGATTTTGAAAAGATGCCTGTCTGTGCGGTAGGTATAACTCCTTAAGAACAGCTTGTTCGAAGGCTAGAAATTCTACCGGGACCATGTTGTTGTGTGGTGTAAAAGATGAGAGATTCCTCAGTCCTGAGTCATCCTGTTCCCTTGGGGCTGTGTCCTTAAAGAAGGCTTTAAGTCGTATAGTGCGGAACCAGTTGTGTATCTCACAATGATCTCCAAATTTGTCTATTTTGGGGGTGGGAACAAAGCCTAAGCCCATCTGCACTATCGCTTTCTCAGAGTCAGTGAGGATGCGATGAGAGAGGTTGACCACTAGGTCCTCCTGTCTCGTGTTTTGCTCCGAGTGTCCATGCCACTGGTCGGTTGGTCTTGCCAATGGACTTGTTTTTGTGCTCCTCTTCTATTGCGCCCTCTTCCTCTGCCCCAACCTCTGTCTAAAAAAGGTGGGTTACTATTGTTGAAGAATTGGGGTGGACCCTGTTGGTATTGGGGAAACTGCCAGAAAGGGGGTGGTGGCCTGTGGTACAGCGGAGGCCCCTGGTATGGAGGGACATTGTAGTATTGGCTAGGGCGTTGGTTTCTTCTGGGGTTATTACTCCTCCAACTCCCTGTGCTGGAGTTACTGTCACTAGAGTCTCTCCTCTCTGAGTTGTCATCAGAGGAGTAGCTTGTTTTGGCCGACGTATAGTCATCCTTAAGATAGAGATACACCTTTTTCTTTAGAAAATCTCTAAATATCTTTTTGAAGTTTGTTAATTTTTTGCAACATTAGATAATCTTTATTGTCAGCAATTTCTGCGTTAATTTCCGCAAGCTTGGTTTTGTAGGCGGTAATCTGAATAGTAGTTTTGAGTGCTCCTTCAGCAATCTGGATCCTTACCAGAAGGGCATCTGCCAGTCTTCTTGCCGTGTTGATAATTAATACCAACCAGACCCTAGTACACTTCCACGCGACAAGGGACCATTCTTTTTTGAAGATGACATCATCAAGGAACAGTCTGGGGAAATTATTTACTATCAAGCCAGACGGAGCGATGTTTGCTCGTAGGTATTCCATCATGAGGGCGCCGTGGAGAGTGCCACATTTACCATGATAAGGTGAGAGAGATACTGACGAGACATTGGAACTTAGTCAGAAGTGATCCTGTAATAGGACATGAGGTATCCAGGAAACCCCGAATTACATTCGAATGTGCAAAATCCATGCGTGAGAAACTGGTAGCAAGTGATCTGGAAGTACCAGAACCAGATATGTGAATAAAAGGCAGTCCAGGGTTCCTTAAATGTCATAGCTGCAAGGCATGCCAACATGGTCAGAACGCAAAAGATGTCGAATCGTGGTTGCTGAAAACTCCATTGAAGATACACAATTTGTTCAATTGCAGAAGTGACCATATTGTGTATGTGTTACATTATTCCTGCCCAAAAATGTATGTGGGGAGTACCATACATGTAGTACATGCAATGCTTAATTTGTAAACTATTAAGTGCAGGTGCTCAAATATTTTAGGAGGCCACGCCCACTTCCCCTGTCTCCATCCACATCCTCCACTAGCTCCATTCACTTACTCTACCGACTCCATCCATATCCTCAACTGGCACTGCTGAAATCTAGATGTAATGACAGTGCATGTAAAACTGTTAGTGCCACAAAACACATACAACAGCCATGGCACGTCCCAGGCCACACTGCCATGGAGATTCTACAAGAGGTTAAAATTCAGTATTGGTCCTAAGGTAAAGCTCGCATTCGGGGAAATGTACAAGCCTGGCAGGAAGATGGTTCTAACTATATGTTAGCTGAAGGTTGGAAAATATGTTTTCATAGAAGTAAATGATAAAAACTTTTTCTTAAGAAATGAGATTGGGAGACTTCCATTGAGAGCCTGAGCATGAGTGTAGGTGTAGTTTAAAGGTTTAAATATCCAAAAGTGTTATTGGGGCTTACAAGTGCCTGAAGTGCAAGCGAGGCAGAAGGGCCTGAAATGTGAATGAAACATCTGCCTCGTGCCAACCAATCACTCCAATATTTTATTTCATAGGCTTAGATTAAAAACCTCTTCAATTCTATTCTGTCTTTGGATGCTTCTGTCTATAAAAATATACCAGTGTGCTTGTTGAAATAAGCATGAGACGTGACGAAAAGGCTCATACTACCTTCACTCCCTGGAATAAACAACCACTGGCACGACCATCAGAGCAGTGATTCAAATGTTATAATGCATGCTTCCGTCTGAGTATTGATGCTATGCTGACCCCAGCGTGGCGAATTATGCACACGGAGGTGTCACCAAACATGTACATGCATACATCATGGCAAAGTGCAAACCATTTGTTTCCAAAATGACAGATGCTGCTCATGGTGGAGTAAATAAAAAAAAACATACAGTCTGTGTGTAGGTGCCGTTTTTTAAATGGGGAGCGTGGCAGCAAATTGCAGCTGCTGGTCCCTCCAGGAAAAAATAAAACTGAAAATATACTTCACGGTATGGGCTACCATAGTGGAACGGGCTAGGAGCCAGTAAATGCAACCTATTCCGAGGCGCAGCAAGGTCAGGAAGGGGCGAGGGAGTAGTGGAAGAGCATGCGGGAGGGATTTAATAAATCAACAAAAAGATTACTGAGGAAGTAAGATGTGCATAAAAGAATGGATGACCTTTAAGTGGGAGCAACATAGTGAGCACAGATGGGTGGGATGTGAGTGTGTGGTCGCACTGAAAAGAAGAGAACAAGAAAAAAGGTCCCATTCGTTCTATTATACAAACTTTACACTTAGTGTAAGGATCCGGCTAGGATTAGGCCTGGGCACCTACAGTGGGTGGAGAGCTGTCAGAAGGTCAGTGCTCCTGTCTGGATTTGAGTGCTGGCAGCGAGCGGAACTAGGTAAACTTTGAAATTAAAGTCCGGCACTGCTGTTCGTTTCTGATATTTCTTCTGGGACGCCACTCAGCTGGATTTTCAGTTCAGTGCATGTCTTGCGTGCAAGCTGTTAAATGTTAGAACCATGGCATAGGCAGTTACTCACGTTTATATTGGTGAGGCCTGAACTTTCCAGGACCCAGCCTGCCTCAGTGCCTCGCCCAGCTCACCCATCAGCACACCCTCAAAGGTAACAATTTAACAAATGAGAATGACATGCCCCTTGACAAACATGCGTGCGCAACTGACATCACTTACGTGATGCAGTCATCATGCCTGGAACTGGGTGGGCGATCCTCGGAAGACATACCAGGTAGACATGCATCCAAACCGAAGGAGGAGGACAGACATGTAAAACACACAAGATGGTGAACAGAATGTTGCACATTGTCAAGAGGACAGACATACAAGCACATTTACTTTTAATAATTACTGGGCCTATTCATCTGACAGGGGAGAAAAAAATCAATCGCTCCGGTCCTGGTGAATAAGTGCTGGTGCTAAGCACCGGAAAGCACCGGCACAAATTAAGCACTGAGTACATGTGAGGGTCCTACAACATCTGAGAGCAGTGAAGATAGCAACAAAAGTTATTGGTTGCCTGGCACATTCAGGAAGTGCATAATGGCAACCTAATGAACTGATGAACTGACCTATTATGTAATTGATTCAGTCTCTAAAAGTCAAGGAGGTGGAAACAGAGAGCTCAAACTGAGACAATTTGAGTCCAAATATATTATTATGCTCAACACCAAAATACCGCACAGCTTGAATTCCAATGAAGATCTGTATGTTCACATTTAGAAAAGTAGTCCTCTCTCGAATGGACCAGTTGTAGATAGACGAACTCAACAGTATTAGGATTTGCATACATTAATATAAATCTTTGAGACACGTTGGGTGTTACACATATGCAATGCACTTTAGGTGAGTCTGACATCTGTGCACTTGAATATGAATTATGACTAGGTGCCTTTTAACAGTGAAGAGTAGATGATACATAGAGTATATGTGATGGAACACAACATAAAATGGAATATAGGAACAACAATTAGAATAGAATAGAATTCAAGCTATAGTCCTTCACACAATAGTTCTAGATAAGAAGGCAGCAAGAGAGGGATATGCCCCTTCGAGTAGGGCTGACCAATGGGGTGTGTGGAGATAGAGAAATCCCACTTGGGACAACCCTCCCCTAACCGGTATATATGATAATTTATTTAAAATCAATGAAACTCACTTGAGATGTTCATGTTCTGATTCTAAGCCTCATTATTATAGCTAGACTCTGTCCGTATACACAATGACTAGGGGTGGGCGGAATTTGCGTAGTCGTGCTACGCAAAGTTCTGTGAAACTGTAAAAAATCTCCGTAAGCACGGAATTGCTTGTTCCGCCTGTTCGCGATGCTTTTTTACTGTTCGCGAACAGTTTGCGTGCTCGGAGGGGAAATATCTTGCGAACACGCCTTTTGAAAGCGTGAACAAGCAAATAATTCCGCGAAGCCACGGATCCCCCAATTTTTGGCAATTCCGCGTTCTCTATGGAATGCAAAATTACCCAAATTCTGCAAATTCCGAGAGCGGAAACGAATTTACCGCCCAGGCCTAACAATGACAATACAATATTGTGTGCAGTAAAAGACCATAGAAGATCCATATGATTTTATTCTATTTTTTATTATGTGTAACAGAAGGCACTGGCCACAGATATCTATGTAATACATCTCTGTACTGCATTATGGCGTAATTACGCCATTAAACCTGTGTTGGGCAAATTTGCACTGCACTAGCACTTTTAGTTCCACATGTACTGAGGTAAATGTGATACATTAAGATTGTAATTTGATTAGTTGCAGAATACAAGCACTTTATGGTTTATATCTCTTTATTGGTTTTCATAAAGAAGAAACAAATTCACCTCCTACAACCAATTGGTGTAGATGAAGAGAAACATGAGAGGGTTGTGTGAGGATCAACCCTTAGTATTATCGAGCATGTCTACTGGGCTCCATCATCCATCCTGTGGTTCTGCTGCAGGGGTGTTGTCTGGTCTCGGGGGAGATCTCTAGTAAGTCCAAGCACATGTAAGTACATAAGGGCATGTAAGTTCATTAAATTCAGTAGATAAAAAATCCAGTGTGGATTTCCAGGTTTTATCGAAGCAGGGAAGATTGTGAGATATGCTGGCTATAATCTTCTCCATTCCTACCACCTCCCATAATTGATGCAAACAATCCAACCTGGTGGGAACACCCTCCTTGCCCTACCGAATCAGTATCACCTGTTTGGCCGCCCCTAACGCTAGTGTAATGGCTCTCCCCCTACAGGAGTTCAAGGGCGACGCTAAGGCGTTCGGGAAACCCAGTGAAATGTAACTTGGAAATCGTGGTAGGTTAGTATAGTAGGTGTTATTTATGTCAGGCAGTATAGAGTCCCAGAAGGACTGTATCTTGGGGCATTCCCACAGTAGATGGCTCAATGCACCTATCTGACCGCAGTGGCACCAGCAGAGCGCGTCCGCGTCCGCCCCCCCCCCGTTTCCAGCATGCCATCCTTTCTGGAGTGTAGTACCAGTAATGCGCTATTTTAAGGAACATCTCCTTGCCGGCTGTACTACAAGAAGATGCCCTGGCCCTGTGTACAATGCCGTGCCAGTATTTAGGGGAAAATTCTTGTGCACACTCTGGCTCCCATCTGCGCTGCGCTGGTGTTTTACATTGCTGTTTTGGCGTAATTAAAAAAGCATATGTCTGACATAAGCTTTTTGTCGGAGGATCTAGTTATAAACCATTTCTCAAATTTTGTTGGAGGCCGCTCTGCATTTTTACAAACTGTTGGTTGTGTCACCCAGTGTCTTAGGGTCAGGTACTGCCAGTACGTGGATTTAGGTAGCCCATACCCCTCCACTAGTTGGTGTAAGTCCATTATCCCATTCTCGTCAACGAGATCCCCCACCCTCTTACAATTAGCTTACTGCCACGTAAGAAAGCTCTGTCCCTGACATGCCAGCGGGAACTCCGGGTGACCAATGAAAGGAGTCAATAGGGACATAGGGGTTGATAGGCCCTGTGCGACTTGTTACCTGTCCCATGCCATCAGTGTGGATCTCAACACCAGGGAAATGTACACACTCACTGGGCAGTAACGTTTAGGGAGCCAAGGGACTTTCCACATATGTATACCCGCTATTGCCCAGTCTATGAAACACCAATGTTTTTCAGACATTAGCCTATACCATTCAACCATAGAGCGTAATTGGGCCGCTTGATAGTAGCGCACCAGGTTGGGAAGTCCCAGGCCTCCATCAGCTTGCTTCAAATAAGTTTGCTGGCATGCCATGCAAGCTTTCTTCCCACCCCAGATGAAATCCGTTAAGAGGTGCTGCATTTTGGCGAGTATCTAAGGAGGGGACTGCAGTGTGAGAGTTTGCATGACTTACAATATACGGGGGAGTATAGTCATCTTGACTGCAGCTAATCTGCCCAGCCAAGACAGTGTAAGAGGCCTCCATCGTTGAAGAGCCACCCGGATGTTATTTAGAAGTGTTTCGTAGTTCTCACAGTCCAGCGTAGAGAATATTTGGAGGCCCAGATAGGATAGTCCACCTTTAATCGCTCCAAGTAAGCACTCGGAGTGGTAAGGCTAAGGGCTTGGGTATTATATCTATGGAGGTGTCCGGTTGGGTAAGGAAGAGCATCACTTCGTTCGCATAAAGGGAGATCTTGTGTTCCCTATCCCCCATATAAATCCCAGCGATGGCGGCATGTTGACAAATACATTCTGCAAAGGGCTCCATATACAGAGCAAACAGAAGTGCTGATAAAGGACACCCCTGACGGTTGCCTCTCCCGATTTTAAAGGGTTGAGATCGAACCCCACTGACGGTAATTATTGCCTCAGGGGCCTTATATGTGCTATTGACCCATCGCAGGAATCTCGGTCCCAGGCAAAATCTTCTCAAGACCAGGCGCAGATGGGGCCACTGGACGCGGTCAAAAGCCTTCTTGGCATCAACCGACAAGAGCAAGGCTGGTTTCTGTGAACATTGGGTCTTGTCAATAAGGTGACATAATCTACGGGAGCCATTGCTACAATTCCTTTTCGGGATAAAGCCGGACTGGTCCGGGTCCACTAACTCCTGCATATCTGGTGCTAAGCGAGCCGCCAGTATGCTGGTGAAGATTTTGAGTTCGACATTCAGCAGCGAGATAGGGCGGTATGATGTGCACTTCTTCGGGTCTTTACCCGGTTTGGGAAAGATCACCACCGTGGACATAATACGGGCACTTTAACCTCTTCTGTGCCCATGACGAGACTATCTCGTCATGAACCCCACCCACTAATACAACGCCCGGCACAGGAGGGGGAAAGGGCGTGGCACTGAAGGGGTTAAATGGTATTTTTTGCTTTGATTCAACATGAAAACAAATAAGTCATAAACTGAAAGAAAAAGGATTAAAAGGAAGAAAATATTGATTGGAAAAAAAGTGCATGAGTATGTTCATTGAGATGTCCTCAGTGATGTCATCAGTGATGTCACTGACCATGTCATGAGTGATGTAATATGTGACGTCATCAGCAGTTCATTGCGGGGGCGTGAGTTATAGTTAGCTCTACTATCTATAACGGACGAATTTCTCTGGTTTTGTACGAGTGAAATGTCCAACCAACTATAATGCCCCTGAAACCTGTGTTTTTTTCAGTGAATTTCTAAGGTTTTTTAAATGCTGATTCCTAACTATAACGTCCCTCAAACCTATGTTTTTTTCAGTGAATATATATATATATTCACTGAAAAAACCATAGGTTTCAGGGGCGTTATAGTTAGCTGGACTTTTCACTCGTACAAAACCATTGAAATACCCCTGTTATAGTTAGTTCAGCTAACTATAACTCGCGCGCCCGCAATGCACTGCTGATGACGTCACATATTACATCACTCATGACATGGTCGGTGACATCACTCATGACATCACTGATGACATCTCAAATGACATCACTCATGACATCACTGATGACATCATCCAGTGAATGTGTGTTTTTCTGAAAATTACATATGTTTTATATATGTATATCTCAAGGTCGATGGAAGAATAAATGGGTATATAAGTGTCTAAATGGATGATTTGTTTTTGAAAAATTGATTGTATAACTGACTGATTAAGTGTATCTTAGTGAATACATGGCTTAGTGAGTAATGTTTAAATATGTAAATATCTGTATCAGTCTCTCGCTTTGTGTATAAGTGGCTGCATGGGTTGGTGAGTAGCTACATGTGTGTCTATATAGGTTATTAGTTGGTTTTTTGAGTATCAGTATGAGTGTCTGTATGGTTCGGGGGGTATTACATAGTGCATGAATGAGTGACTCACTGTTTGTATGTGTTGAAGACAGCATGTGTGCAGGACTGTATGGGTGGATGAGTGTGTGCATGAGTGTGTTAGTGAGTGAATGACTGTCTCAATAGTGTCTTTATGAGTAACTACATATGTTTTAAACTAGTATATGTGAATATTGGTGTATATAAGTGAGTATATGTGAGAGTGAGAGATTGAAAGAGTTCCTGTATGAATAAGTATGTGTTTCTATAAGTGATTGTTTAAAAGACTAAGTATGTGTAAGTTTCTGTAGAAGTAAGTATGGTGGTGTGTGTATAACTGTATATGCAAGTAAATGGATGTTTGATTCTTTATTAGCAAGATTGACTATGTGTGTGAGTAACTCTATGGATGAGTGGCGTTGTGTAACAGGATGTATAGGTGTATGACTACATATGATGAGTGAGTACATGTATGAGTGACTGTATAGGACTGTTGGTGAATGAGTGGATGTGTATGTGGATCTTAGAATTACTGATTAGGTTGTTGTAACTGGTATTGGTATGTCTATTGTTTTGAAAATTTTAGTTTCTATTTTTGAATGTGTGTATCAAAGGTTATATTAGGGGGAGAGGAGGTTGGCCACTCTATCACAAGGATGATGTCATCAGTGATGTCATGAGTGATGTAATATGTGACGTCATCAGCAGTGCATTGCGGGCGCGCGAGTTATAGTTAGCTGAACTAACTATAATGGGGGGAATTTCAATGGTTTTGTACGAGTGAAAAGTCTAGCTAACTATAACGCCCCTGAAACCTATGTTTTTTCTAGTGAATTTCTAAGGTTTTTTAAATGCTAATTCCTAACTATAACGTGCCTGAAACCTATGGTTTTTTCAGTGAATTTCAAAGGTTTTTTAAATGCTAATTTCTAACTATGCCTACAGAGATAGGCCATGTAAAGAAAGAAGAAAAAACGCACAGAAAGAAAAAAAAGGAATGCAGAAAGAAGCAACAGAAGTCCTCAAAGACGAAGAAAAGTGCAGGAAGAAGGATAACGTGCAGAAAGAACAAACAGAAGAGCAGAAAGAAGCCTTGTTGCAAAATCATCCTGTACTCTCAACTTTTTCAGACGGATACTGGTGGTAACTGAGTCTGACTAACCAGTCCTAGAGCCATTGCTATGTTAAAAGACACTCAGAATACAGTGAAAACACCTACATACACTAGGGAACACTATGTGTTGTGGTCCCCCTGTGATTAGCATGACCTCCTCTGTAAGCCCCTAGTATATAATAGGGCAGGGGATTAAAACTACCTCTTAAAACGCGCCACAGGGCGAGTTTGCCCACGTTAACTCAGGCCCCGTCCCCTCCCTTCACCACTGTGTAAACACGCCCTGTGGCCGTTTTTAGTTGGGAGATTAAGTTAATTTGAATCCCGAGGGTCCCTAGGGTCCAACTAGCCCACTAGGTACCTCCAGTAAGCGCCACAGAGCTGCGTTGCAGAGAGGTGTAAAAAGTGGCACGGCCTGGACCACCTCTCTGCAACGCAGCTCAGTGGCGCTTACTGGAAGCACCTGGTGGGCTAGTTAGCCCCCAGGGGTCCTCAGGATTGAAGGGGAAATATTTCCCCAACTTAAAACGCGCCATAGGGCGTGTTTGCACACGTCACCTCAGGCCCCGTCCCCTCCCTTCCCCACTGTTTAAACACGCCCTGTGGCCGTTTTTTAAGTTGGGAGATTAAGTCCCCTTGAATCCTGAGGGTCCCTAGGGGCAAAATAGCCTACTAGGTACGTCCAGTAAGCGCCATTGCAGAGAGGTGTAAAAAGGGGCACGGCCTGCACCACCTCTCTGCAACGCAGAGCAGTGGCGCTTACTGGGAGCACCTGGTGGGCTAGTTGGCCCCCAGGGTCCCTCAGGATTGAAAGGGAATTATTTCCCCAACTTAAAACGCGCCATAGGGCGTGTTTGCACACGTCACCTCAGGCCCCGCCCCCTCCCTTCACCACTGTATAAACGCGCCCTGTGGCCATTCTAAGTTGAGAGATTAAGTCCCCTTGAATCCTAAGGGTCCCTAGGGTCAAACTAGCCCACTAGGTACCTCCAGTAAGCGCCACAGAGCTGCGTTGCATAGAGGTATAAAAAGGGGCGTGGCCTCAGAACACCTGTCTGCAACACAGCTCCCTGGCGCATACTGGAGATACCTGTTGGGCTAGTTGGCCCTCAGGGACCCTCAGTATTGAAGGGGAATTAATTCCCCAACTTACAACTGGCCAGGGGGCGCGTTTGCAGGGTGCTGCAAGGAGGGGGCGTGGCCTCCGGCCCGGTGCCGGTCTTTTATTTATTTTAGTTTTTTAAGAAGGAGGGCTGTGTGGACCCCCTTCTTTTTCTTATTTATTGGCCCTGGGAACCGCATCCCCCAGGGCCTGCCCCTAATTTTTTTTGTTGAAAAAAATTAATTTGGCCCTCCCAAGGCCTCAATCGGCCCCAGGGAGCCCAACCCCCGGGTCATGGCATTTTTTTTTTTATTCTTTAGCAGGGGGGCTGCGTTGCCCCACTCCTCAGGCCACTTATGGCCCCGGGGACCCCATCCCCCGGGGCCGGCCTTTGTTTTTTATTATTTTAAAAAATATATATATTTATAGAAACACCTAGGAAATGCTGGACAAACCGTATGTACCTATCACCATGACGATTTGAGTGATATTCATTAAAAGGCGACTATGCATACAATGAATCCACGTGGAATGTATTTACACCGCTAGTGAAGCTCTGACGTGTCTGACGCCCTACCGTGCCTAATCCCGGCGCCCCCGCCGGTGGGTACTCTCCAAGTAGACACCCTTGTTGTTTATTTATACAAACATGGGTAGCTATTGATTGACACATTTAATACACACGCACACCAAGCCATTCAAAGGGGATTCGACAAAAATTAGAACAAACTATGCAAGAAACCCCCTTCACGGTTAATAAAACACACACCCACCGCCGGATGTGTAATACTTTTTATTTTACTCTCTGGAAAGGAGTCGAACCTCACTTGAGAGTCACAGCGTGCTCCTGGCTGAGCCCAATGCTGTATTACACCCACCATTGCCCGCCGAGTGCCACACACCTCTGTGTTGTATTCCACCAGCTAGTGTGTATGCTATGACACTCTCTAGCCCATGTGCACTGTAACACCACCCCGTGAATATGTCATGCCACACTTGCCTTCGCACAGGTTATATTGCCCCATCTAAAGTGCCTTCCTCGATGCCTATGTTATAATGCACAGCGCTATGCCATACATATTACAATCTGGGATCTATATCTTTGTCACAGTGCATATGCAACGTTACACTCCCCAGCACATATTTTATATTACAACTTTAGAGACTAGTTAGGTTACACAACACTGCCCTGTGCATATTACACTCCAAGGCGCATATCGCATAGCACGCGCTAGTGCCTGTGCTATCTCGCGCTCTCCAATGAATCTGTCATTGCGCACAATGTATTGCATATTATATTTCACGCCCCGGTTCATCTTATATCACACTTTTTGGTGCATAGTTTATACCATATACTATATCTAGTTTTCATTTTCAATCGTGCTCTCAGGACTATGTTCTATATAACACTGCGTCCACCTACCCTTTTCACCGGCATTACATTTTGCGATGGGGGTGGAGGGTCAGGGGGTGTTTCTGCCAAGTGAGCCAAGAGTCACAGTCACAAACGTCCTCTTCTTCCTGAATAAAAGTGAGATTATGCTGCATACTTGTTCATATTTTAAGTAGTTCGCACAGACACACATTTTAAAAACAATAAAGTTCCTAATACCCACCTTCTCTGAACAGTTAACTTGCTGCCCCATCCACCTCCTCCCTATCCTCTGTTGTCTGAATCCATGGACTAGCCTCCTCCCTCCTGCCATGCATGGTCTGATGTGCTGCCACTGCCCTCCATTTAGCATGATGTACCAGTCCACTCCTCCTGCCCTACATTGCCCAATTCTATGGCCCATCATTGACCTCCTGCTTAGCCTCTGTGCTTAGTTTGCTGCCCCTATTCTCATTCCCGCCGCCCTCCGATGTCTTTGTGCATGCCCCTGCTCCATCCTTTTTGCCCACCATGATCCATGGACCTGCCACTCCTATCTACTCTGAGTGTTCTGTTGAGCTGCCACTCCCCTCCCACCTACCTAGCATTGTCAGATGACTGTAACCTGTCCCTGCCACCTCCACCCTGCCTGTCCACATGCCATGCCCCTATCCCCTTCCTCCTTTCCTCAATGGTCCATTTTACTGCCACACACTTCTGCCCTCCCTGGTCTGTTGTGCTGCAACTGCTCCTCCTGCCTGCCCCGCGCGGTCTGTTGTGAGGCCCCTTGCCCTGAACTCTCTTGTCTGTGCCCAGGTCCTGACCCTCCCTTCTATCCTCCATGGTCCTTTGTACATGCCCCTGCACCCTCCTTCTTGCCCATCATAGCCATTGTGCTGCCACTAACGCTCCCGCTTACCATGCATGGTCTTCTGTGCTGCCATGGCCCCTCCCACCTTCCCTGTGTGGTCAGCTAGCTGCCCCTGACCCCCTCCCACCTTCCCTCCATGGTCTGTGTGTATGCCATCATAGTCTCATTGTTGCTCTCCATGGTGTGTCTTGTTTCTAGTGCCCATCCTGCCTGACCTCCATGGTCATCTTGCTGCTCCTGCCCTGCCCCCTTGCCCCCAGCCCTCTGTTTCCATGTGCAGACCCCTATTCCTTCCCTCCTGGCTTGTCTATTCCATTGTAATGCCCCTGATCCGTCCCTCCTGCCCTTTATGGTCTGTTATGCTTCAGCTTTCTCTCCTGTCTGTCCATTATGGTCAGCTAGCTACCATTGCCTCTTTCCTCTCTGTTCTCTGTTGTCCATGTGCATGGTCCTGTGCCCTCCCTATTGCTTTCTGTGGATTGTTGTGCTGCACGCCCGTCCCGCATGCCCTGTGTGGTGTATTGTGCTGCTGCAAACCCTGATGCCTGCCCTGTAGGGTCAGTTGGGTGCACCTCTCCATGTCCCTCCTGTCCTCTGTTATCCGATTCCATGTCCCTACCCCAATTCCTCCTGCCTACCATGATCCAATGTACCATACTTGCGAACATTTTGAACTTGGTAAGAGGGAGATTTTGAAAAAAAACTGGGGTATTGATTTTCCCCTTTGAGTTACATTGAAAAAGAGGAGATTGTAGACAGGAGACAGATCAAATAAAGCCCATTTGAGCTTAAAAACATTGGACGTTTCCTGGCTGAAGCGGGTCTGTTGGCATGTATGATTGTACTACCACTGCCTCTTCCTTCTGCCCACAATGGTCTATTATATTGCCACAGCCTCTCTTGCCAGTCCTGTATTGTTGGTTTGTTGCCCCTGCCCCCCTTTCCACTGCCCTCCAGAGTCTGTTGTGCTGCCACTGCCCTTCCTGCCTGCCCAGTGTGGTCAAATTGTTGCCTCTGCACTCTCCTACCTGCCTTCAATTTTCAGAGTCCGTGCCCCTGGCCTCTGCCTCTCAACAGTATCCCAATGAACAACTAGATTACTAACATTCTATATTTATTACAAAAGTGTGGAACGCCTGAGGTCATCTTGATGTAATCAAAACTGTAATACCCAGAGCATTTCCTTTAGAAATTACATATATGAGAGGGTCTTATTTGCATCAAAATTATGGTTAGTGCTCTAAAAAACTAAAATGAGGACATATTTTCTGAGTTTTCAAATAGCGACAAAGAACTTTTAAATTATTTGTAATATTTGTTTTTTTTTATCCAGTTGACCACTTGATTAAATGTTGCACCTAGGGGAGAGGATGTGGTGTTACTTCCAGAGCTGCAGACTTTGCAACTGGGGAACTAGGTTGGAGTTTCTGCTTCAGCTCAACATTCTGTGATTCTGGTCAAATCACTTAATCTCCCCATGTCTACAACCAAAATGAATTTGATCTTGTGTGATGTAACCAATGCTCATGTAAAGCACTCCAATACCTGAGAAGTCTGCACTATATAAAACTGCAAATACACAAAAAATAAGTGTTTTGCACACTTCTGTCGTTGGGCTACATGTGGGCTACATCTGGGTGATATTTGTGCTGCATTTGGGCTCTTTTGTCTCTGGTGGCCATCTTGGGAGATTTATTTGTTATGAAGTTTCCTAATTTCCTCATTTACTGCAGTCTCCTCAGTAGGAAATACTTTCAGTTTTTTATTTTGGTTCCATCAAGCATGCATTCAGATGTGTCACACATTTGCCATAAATTCTGAATGTTAGCACTCTAGTTGCTCATTAGATCACTGTAGTAAAGCTACTGCTCACCAGGGAGGTCTACTGCTGGTATTCAAAGTGCATGTTTCAGTCTGCATATCAGAATTTATTTATGAAATAGAAGAGGATTTGAGAAGTCAAAATGTGCCCTAATTTTTCTTTCTGCAGCACTAATCATAATTTCTAAGGCAAAATGGACCCCTCATTTTGTTCCTTTTTAAATTAAATGTTTTAAGTGTTACCACTTTATTCCAATCAAGATGGCTTCAGGTGTGCCATACTTTTGTCATAAGTAAGACTGTTAGCGCTCTAGTTGTTCGTTAGAACACTCTGGGACATTCTGTCATTGGGCTATACTTGGGCTACATCTGGGTGATATTTGGGCTACATATGAGCTCTTTTGTCTCTGGTGGCCATTTTGGGAGACTTATTTGTCATGAAGTTTCCTAATTTCCTCATTTACTACAGTCTCCTCAGTAGGAAATACTTTCAGTTTTTTACTTTGATTTCATCAAGAAGGCATTCAGATGTGTCACACATTTGCCATAAATTCAGGATGTTAGCACTCTAGTTGC
Source organism: Triturus cristatus (assembly GCF_964204655.1). NCBI lineage: Eukaryota > Metazoa > Chordata > Amphibia > Caudata > Salamandridae > Triturus > Triturus cristatus. The sequence continues at coordinate 368,901,743 of NC_140585.1, forward strand.
TTATTAGATCATTGTAGTAAAGCTACTGCTCACCAGGGAAGTCTGCTGCTGGTATTGAAAGTGCATGGTTCAGTCTGCATGTCAGAATTTTTTAATGAAATAGAAGAGGATTTGAGAAGTCACTCAAAATGTGCCCTAATTTTTCTTTCTGCAGCACTAATCATACTTTCTATGGCAAAATGCACCCCCTCATTTTGTTCCTTTTTAAATTAAATGTTTTAAGAGTTACCCCTTTATTCCAATCAAGATGGCTTCAGGTGTGCAATACGTTTGTCATAAGTAGGACTGTTAGCGCTCTAGTTGTTCTTTAGAACACTCTGGGAAGCTGCAGTAGAGCACAAAGGAATCAACTGACAGTCTCTGCCCTTGTTGGATGTACATGTTTTACTGAGAATGTCAGACTTCATTCTCACATGACTGAGAAAGATAATGTGAATTTACAGAAAATATGCTCTCAGTTTAGCTCATAGATCACCTTCCAAACCTCTGTGGGAAAAGCATGAGAAAATAGTTTTCTCTCAAACATGATTCATGATATCACAGCAGAAGGCTTTTTCACATGGTAAAATCACCTTAGAACACACCACAATTCCTAAAATGAGTATGGTACCATCAACAAATGATTTATAATGTAACTAAAGTCTTAAAACCTTCTATTAACTGCAATGCATTTTAATGAGGTGCTATCATATATATTGGTCCCAAGATGGCTGCCAACACTTCTTGGATGAAATACTGACAGCCAATCAGATCTCACGATGAGATGTGTGGTTAGGCTTCGCCCAGATATATCTATCTTTGTAACTCTAATTTTCTCAAGAACTACTGAACGGATTTACACCATTTAAGCAAAAGGCACAAGTCTGAACTGAGGACTACCTCTTTGCCAAATTTTCTGTAATTCCGTTCAGCAGTTTGGGCTGTAGCTGCGTCAACAGGTCCTATGGGAAAATGCATGGGGGAAACACGTTTTGGGACCCCCTTTTCTCTCGGCCCCCGCTTGACGATTCACCGTGAAATTTTCAGGATAGGAGCGGACCGGAGCTGGCCAAAAGTTTGGAAAATTTCGCAAGGATTCGTCAATCGGCGGCAACGATATTCCAAATAGAAAGTTGCGGATTTCCTATGGAAAATAGGTCCTAACTATAACTACCTACTGGCGACTGCCAGTAGGTAATATATATATGTGTGTGTGTGTGTGTATATATATATGAAATTTACAGCAGATATCAGCCCAAGGTCAGTTAACTTTTTAGACGTGCAGGTCTTTATCAAGGAGGGTCAGATCCACACTACACTACATAGAAAGTCAACTGCTGGCAATTCAACACTGCATGCCAGCAGTGCACACCCGCAGCACCTCATACAGAGTATCCCTTATGGGGAAATGCTGCGCCTCAACCGTATTTGTAGTGATCACAGGGATCTTGTACAGGAACAGGCCGCCAGTAAAAGCAGATTTATGGCAAGAGGATACTCAAGAAAGGTTATTGACAGAGCAATTCAGAAAACCAATGCTCTTGATAGAGCAACCCTTCTACAAACCAAAAGAGTAACCAAGGGAATGGAGGATCAATTTAGATTCATTATAAACTACAGCAAACAGGGCAAAACCATTAGAAATTTAATCAATCGAAATTGGCCTATAGTATTGGGAGACCTCATCATAGGCCATTTACTCCCTAAAAAAGCGTCAATAACCTTCAGCAGAGCGCCTTCTATGCGGGATGCATTAGTCAGCAATGACTTGGAAAATCAGACTCAAGTCACCTGGCTAAGCCAGAGAAAGGGGTTCTATCGATGCAAATCGTGCAAGGCGTGTCAACAGGGCGTAAACACAACTGCCTTCAAGACACCTTTTGCCAAGGAAGAAATCCCGATCTCCAAATACCTGACCTGCAAAACAGATCATGCCATTTATGTGCTGGAGTGCCCCTGTGGATTAAGATATGTAGGTAGCACCATCCTACAGGGGCACAAGAGGGTGCTCCAGCACCTGAGGGCAATCAAGAACCTAGACCCAACGTATCCTGTCGCTAGACACTTTGAGGACCTTCATAAGTCCGACCCCACTCTGTTAAAATATTTTTTAATTGACAATATTCCACAAAAAAAAAGAGGGGGAGACCGGATCAGAGCTCTCAGACAATTAGAAACTAGGTATATTCTCAATCTAGATACCAAGCACCCCAATGGCCTCAACCAAACCGAAGATTTGTACACGTGTTTGTAAATATCTGCCATAACATCCTTTGTCACAGTTTATTCGGGGCTAAAACTGAACAAACCAGCTTTATATCTAACAATCGAAAGTCTTGGGTAAAATTAGATCAATTCAATGGAAATTGAGATCTACAAGACAACTAATAAAATGGAATACTATATCCATATTCTGTATATCTTTATGCTGCTTTTGCACATTTGCACTTCTCAATTAACCACACTTACACATCGGGTTCTTCTTGTTTTGAAAAATTAAGTCAATAATCATTTTTTAAATTTGGGGACACAATGCACACAAAGCACTAAGCACTTTAGGAAAGAAAAGGGACCTTCACTTGTTTTTCTTTTTTCTCTTTTCCCCACGCACATTTACCCTACATGCAAATACGACAATATGAGGTTGTTACCATACTGATCAGGACCCCCCCCCCCACCCTTTTTTTGATTTTACCATAGTGTCTAAGCAACAACTATCCTTTCCAGACACTTAGCTACCTGGTATTCATACCTGGACAAATCAGCAGCATTTATGTACATAGTTGTATATATACACTCAAATGAGCATGGCCATTAAGAGAGAAATTGTTCTTTTCTTTGACACAGCAGAGATATTTATGCTTTTAGCTTATTTATTTATTTAAATGAGATTGACCTTTTAAATTTAACTGACTGTGTCTATACAAGTGTATACATCAAATTGATAAAGCAGATCACTGTGTATATTTTAGCATTGTTTTAACAATTTTAACAATTTGCTATTTTGCACTTCAAATGTGATCGCTTGAATATGTACAAAACGCACATGTGAAACATCGTTTATGTCTATGATCAAATTGAACCTCATCGGCATGTCCCCTTTAAATGAATTACAAGAAAATGTAAAAAAACGCAATTTAAGACACCGCGAGATGTTTAGCGCGTCATGTGATCAAGGTCCTTCCGGGACCGAAACGCGTCATGTCGATCGTGTGAGCTGAGGCTGAATAAAATCTACTAATGGCGTAAAGATATTGTGGTCCGCACTCTGATTTAAGGCAGTAGACACTACGGCTGCTTTTTGGAGACCTAATGCGATATATATATATATATATATATATATATATATATATATATATATTCACTGAAAAAACCATAGGTTTCACACATGTTATAGTTAGCAGGACATTTCACTCGTGAAAAACCAATGAAATTCCCCCGTTATAGTTAGTGCAGGCAACTATAACTCACGCGACCGCAATCCTCTGCTGATGATGTCAAATATTACATCACTGTATTTAGACACTTATTTACCCATGTCTTCTTCCATTAATTTTTAGCTATACATATATTACAAATATTTTTTTTTCAGAAAGACACATATGTCATCAGTGATGTAATATTTGACATCATCAGCAGAGGATTGCGGTCGCGTGAGTTATAGTTGCCTGCACTAACTATAACGGGGGAATTTCATTGGTTTTTTGCCCTTGGGGTCCCAAGGCTAGGGGGTCAGGAACTGTCCACTCTGCCCCCTTTTCACGTTCTCCACCTTTGTTTTTCACCCCCTCAGACTGCGAGAGACAAAATGGCGGCCGACACTTCCTGGTTTCGACCGATTCGAATGTTTACTAAGATCTAACAACCAATCAGAATCGCGCTCGTGCACGGCGGCGTGCGCGTACGGTAAGCTTACGGTACGCGCTCGGAGCGCGCCTATAGATATATATATTGATTTAAATGCTATTTTCTCAGGAAATACTGAACAGATTTACACGAGACCTTCAAAAGGCACATCCCTGACCTGAGGGCTACCTCTCTGCCAAATTTCAAGTAATTCTGTTCAGCGGTTCGGGCTGTAGCTCGGACTAAAGGTCCTATGGAAAAATGCATGGGGAAAACGCGTTTTGGGACCCCCCCTTTTTCTCAGCCCCCGCTTGATGAATCCCTCCGAGACTTTCAGGGAAGGAGCGGAGCGGAGCGCCCCACCTATTTTGAGAATTTCGCGAGGATTCGTCAATCGGCGCCAAAGTTATTCCAAATAGAATGTTGCGGATTTCCTATGGAAACACGGTCCTAACTATAACTATCTACTGGCGACCGCCAGTAGATTATATATATATATATATATATATATATATATATATATATATATATATATATGTATTCACTGAAAAAAACAAAGGTTAGAGGGAAGTTGCAGTTAGGCAATAGAATTTTAAAAAACCTCCAAATTCACTGAAAAAGCCAAAAGTTACAGGGACGTTATAGCTCACATTTTACTCATACAAAACCAGAGAAATGTATCAGTTATAGTTATTCTGTGATTTCATGAGTGATGTCACTGACCATGTCATGAGTGATGTAATATGCAAGGTCATGAGCAGTGCATTACGGGGTCGTAGGTTATAGTTGACTCGGGTAACTATAACTGCTGAATTTCTGAATTTGTATGTGTGAAATTTGAGCCTAACTAGAACGTCCCCGTAACTTTTTGATTTTTTCAGTCCATTTCTAAGGTTTTTCAGTGTTAATTCCTAACGATAACATCCCTGTAACCTATGTTTTTTTTAGTGAATTTCTAGTTTTTTGGGGGGGATTTGATTTCCTAACTAGTGGAGAAAGGAGGCAGGGCCTCCCACAAGCTCTCAGCAATCCCGCTGTGTGGGACTTACAGGATGTAACAGGAGGAGTTATTGACCCCACAAGGGCCCTCCGCATCAAAGGGGACTTCATCCCCCACCGGTAGTGCACCAGGATGCGAGCCTGCAGAGAGGTTGAGAAAGGGAGCAGGACCTCCCACGAGCTCTCAGCAATCCCACTGTTTGTGACTTACTGGAGGTAACAGGAGGGGTTCTTGGCCCCCAAGTACCCTCAGCAGCCAAGGGGGCTTCATCCCTTAACCAGTAGTGCACCAGGAGCCTTGGGAAATGTGGGTGGGGTCTTGGATGACCTCTCAGTAATCCTGTGTCAGACTTACTGGAGGTAACCGGAATGGTTGTTGCCCACCTTTCTACTAACCCAGTGGAGACATACCATCATAAGTGTTTATTTAAGATTATAGAAAGTGGATGTGCCCTTCCTTTCCTGCAGGCTATCCCCAAACTCCCTGGCATCCTTTCAGTCTCTTCGGTCACAGGAGCTCATTCGAGTTCTACAGCAGGAGGGGGCGGCTCTGTTAATAATTGGAGCACTAGAGATGGTCCCAGAGCAGGAAATTTGACAGATGTACTGATCTCTGTACTTTCTGATTTTTAAGAAAGATTGACTCAGTTACGTTTGGCACTGTAAGCAGAAGACCGGATTGTGTCTCTTGACTTGTTGGACACGTATTTCCACATACCAGTCCTGAAGTTGCACAGAAGATACCTGCGGTTTGTGGTACGTTCTACCTACTAATAATTCATAGTCCTACTGTTTGCATTCAGATAGCCACCCTGGGTCTTCACTAAGGTGATGGGAGTGGTTGCCAGCACATCTGAAAAAGTCACGGATCTCAGTGTTCCTCTACCTCCACGATTGGCTTCTCACTATGGGCACACAACACCTGGTGTCAGACCACCTGAAGGCATTCCTGCTGTTTGACTTAGGCTTTTCCACCCACCTGGCCAAGTCTCACCCATAGCTCTATAATCGCCTCCTTTTCTTAGGGGCAGCACTGGACACATCTCTACTGGCTTTCCTGCTTCCCAGAGGATCTAGGTCATTTGGGATATGACTCCTATGTTTAGAGAGTGAGCGTGTGTATCATTCCTGACAGTTCTATGCCAGTTAAGTCTGCTGTCTTCCTTCATTCTACCGGTCCTGCATGCAATTTGCCACATGTGGGCTCTCCAGTGATGCCACTATCTGCAATGGTTCCAACATGGGGGTGATCAAAATCTCCTCATCCCCACAATGGATTTGTTATGGCGGTCGGTAGAAAGCAGGGGTTCTTTGTATATGTACAAAGAGAGAATCCCAAGGTGCTCAAAATGTAATTTTATTTATTTAAACCAAAATCTTAACAGGAACAGTCTAAGAATACTGCATAATTTGAAAGAATACATAAAGAATATAATGAAAAAGGCAATTCAGTGTGAAAAGTGAAGACCATCTTACCAAGCTCTTTACCGGACTATCCACAAGTGCCGAACTTGGACGAAGCTTCCAGTGGACACTTCCACTTCTCTAACACCTGGTTCACAATGCCAATTAAGTGGGCAATAAGTACTCTAGCACCCGCTTTCAGTCTTCTCTGGGCAAGGCCCTTGATAAATTAGCCTCTGTCGGGCACTCTTCCTTTTCTAGTGCCTTTCCAGGGCTCACCTCTGCCTCTGTAACCCTCTGAGAATCACTGCAACGCTCTCCTATAAACACAAAGCACCAACATGAGGCCTTTCCTAGGCTAAAGAGGCTTTCATCCTCTGGCACCTCGCTGGATGAGATCATAGCGCTGCATCGTAATCGCCTTCATCCCCACCACCACCCCTCCCCCATCCTCCTCAGGAAGGCTATGGATAGCGATGGTGCAAATAGTTCCTCCTGTGTCTCACTACTCAGCAAGGAATTTAACAATGACTTTGGTATTTTCCCAGTGAGGTGCATTTGAGGCTCCCAGTAATACCCCTACACTTGCCCTTGAGGCTCCCAGTAATACTCCATCACCCAATGCCCTTTCCATATTCTGGATGTACTAGGAGAGCCCATGTGCTAAGTACACACGGGCATTCTCCTTGCTCGTGCGCTTTCAATGCGTACACATAGTGGACATGAGCGGGACACCATTGTTGTAGGGTGACCTACCGTCCATAAATTTCATGGACTGTCCGTAATTTGGCCTCACGTCCGTTGTCCGTGAGGATCCCTTTTATGGACGTCTTTTGTCCGTAATTATGGCCATTACAGGCAGCAGCACTGTCCCCTGCGAGAAGCCTCAGTCCCTGATGGGGCCGCATCGCACTCCTCTGAGCACAAGAGCAGCCCCACCCCGCCCCATTGTCATTCTGTATGGCCGGCTAATTGCCACATGCAGAATGAAAATGGGCTAGTCTGGGATGATAAAGCATGTGGTGGCCTCCTCCTGCCTCAGAGTACAGCAGGGCATTCTGTTAGATGGATAAAAGGTAAAACGCCCATGCTGCAACGTGAGAAAATAGTTTATATAAAGAAGCATGTGAAACAAGTTAAAAAGAACGGGTTATAGTTATTTCACTGTCTCATAATTTTAGAACTGAGGCATTTTGAATATTATATTCAACAAAGCCATGGTTGCTGCTTTTTTATTTTAAGCAACTAACAACCATTGCAAAGCCAATAGTCCTGGCTTGTTGTTGGTGTAATGATACTTGCTGTATTATATATCTGGATGCAATGACAGAAACAACATAATACCAGTCGGGTGGCACACTATGCTAAGCACAGATTTTTAGCCGAGGTGTTTTAAGCCATGCCCTTTTTACATCGAACACCCCCTTTGAAGAAACCCCTCAGTGTTTTTACCTCACTTAAAACCCTAGAAACAACACCATGTCACAGTCGCCTCACGTCCTGGCACTGTGCTTCATGCATGACTCAACTTCTATGTTTTCAGATTGCCTATGTGCAGGGGCATAGTGAACCCTCCCCCCACCCCACCCCTTGCTTTAGGAACTACAGCGAGATGAAGTTCTTGATGGGCCTCTTCTGTCTGCAACTCTGCAGACAAAGGCTCCGCTCATTATGTGAAAAGGTGGGTGAGTAAATAAGTGAAGGAATGTGTGAATGGCTGGATGGATTAGTGAAAGGATGAATGAAAGGGTGAATGGTTAATGAAAGAAAGGATGGATGGGTGGATGAGTGAGTGGAAGGATGGATGAGAGAAAAGGCAAATAGATCGATGTATGGGTGGAAGAGTAGATGGATGGGTAAAAGGGTGGCTGGGTTAGTGAAAGGATGGATGGATGGATTGATAAATTGATAAGTGAAAGGGTGGATGGATGGATGAGTGAAAGAGTGGATGTAAGGATTGATGAATGACTGAAAGGGTGGTAGATGGGCAAAAGGATGGATAGATAAGTGAAGAAGTGAAAGGATGAGAGAACGGATGGATGAGTAATAGGGTCAATTGATGGATTAATGAATGGATGAGTAGATGGATGGAGAGAGAAAGGGAGGATGAATGACTGAAAGGGTGAATGGGTGGAAGGATAAGTGACTGGGTGGACGGATGAGTAAGTGAAAGGATGGCTGGATGGGTGAAAGAGTAAATGGCTGGATGGATGAGTGAATAGATGGATGGGTGGAAGAGTGGATGGATGAGCGGATGGATGGGGTGAAAGGGTAATGGATGAATAATGGATGGATGAGTGAAAGGGTGGATGGAGAGATGGATGGATGAGTGAAATGATGGATGGAAGGATACATGGTGGATAGGTTTGCAAATGGTTGAATATGTTTGGATAGAGATGGGCATACAAATGGAAGGACAGAATGAATGGTGAAAGACTGAATGAAAGATAAAAGAATGATTACACCTTGTAGCACCCATTATCTTAAGTAACAGTGACTTTCATGTTTATATGAGTCATTGTCTCTATATAATGTGTGTGTGATGTAACGCACTCCGACACCCTGCCCTGCATACTTGGGATCAGTAACACTATAAAAGAAATTAAATACACAAGAGAGACGGTCTATGTGAAGATGAGGGGCACCATTGGAGGGTGGTAGCAAGGCTGGACTGGCCAGACCGTGCATCGGGTGTTTCCCTGGGAGGCTGGAAAGGGGGTAGGGCAGTTTTGTTACTGGGGGCTGGCACTGCAAAGTTCCTTGTATATCCAGTAGTTTTCAATCCACAATAAAAGCGGCCTCACTTATATTCATGTGTGGTTCACCATTGTCTGGTGACTAATGTACCTGCTGGAGCGAGATGCGAGTTTTGAGTCGTCTAAGGTAGCAAGCTGCGGGCATACTGAAAACTGTGACGTGCACGATTGTCTCAACCTAATATAAACTTATTTTGACTAGTACTTAAGTGGTTGTCTATTTACTTACTTATATATTATTGCGCGACCTCCTGTGACGTGTCTGTAAATCTTACCTTTTGTCCCAAAGATTTGTCCTGAATTTTGACCTCCTGTCCTGTAGTTTTGTCCTGAATTTTGATCCTTTGTCCTGAATTTTTACATTCACCGTCCTGAATTTACACCCATGCCAGTTGCTCACCCTACATTGTGGCACGCTCGTGGCTTCTTCGTGGGGATATGCGATGCATTTGTTTTGATGCAGGTGGGTGGGGGATATGGTTAGGTCGATGTAACGTTTTTTCATTATTTAACTGCCTTCGTAACTCACGGTCATTCCGATGCATTAAACATGGATTTGCATGAGACCTCCTTATTCCGTCTACGACTTCCTGGGTGTTAGGTTAAATCTTTCCCCAACACCATGTGTGATCCTATTGAGCTGAGACATCCCAGCTCCTGAGACTGGGTCCCTTCCCCCATGTGGCTGACTTTGTGCACCACTAGTTCTCAGTCGCCCTAAAAAAAAATCTAATAAGAGTACCCTCTGCCCCGAATATCCACCGTCCCTTTCTAGCAGGCAAGATATGCTACACTCCAAATAATGATCCATGCCTGCTGTCCTTCCTATAGTGCCACTGTCAAGACACTTGTATACTTCCATGCCCCCTCACCCGACTCCTGGATGCTCTCGAATGCTGCTGCATCGCCTTGGAGACACAGACCACCTTGGCGACATGGATTTACATATCTTTTGCAGCTTGGCGCAGTTCTGAGAAACGCACACACTACTTTCTTTGCAGAAAGGGGACAGGCAGTCCATCCTCCTGTACATAGGTCCCAAAATAGCTGCGCTATTTACCAATCCCATTCTTAACCCAACTGACGGCCTCTTCTTCGAGGATGTCTGGTATCCTGTTCTCTTCTATCACACATTCTCTTTCTTGCTTACATATAATTGTGCAGGATGTTATGCTTAGAATGTTCAGGTCTGCTGCTGGTCAGTTACTCCAGTGCTGTGGTCCTGATGGGAAGTCCCTGTTGGGGCACTTATACTTCTGTGGAATAAAGCTGCTGCTGACACTTGGTTTATTAGCATCTATTCCATCCACTCTGGCTTCAATTGTGGAAGGCAGGGACATCCAGGTTTTTTTTAAAATAAATTTTTTTAAGATTCTGTGATTTCTGTGACCAGGGGTTGCGCTTTCTCCTCATTGGAGAAACCACCACCAGCAACAGGTTGCCCGCAGAAGCTGGAACAAGATCACAGCCGACCAGGTCGCCACCTCCCTGAGCCAGCACCCTCCTGCCAGCTCAGCGAACCCCAGCCAGGCCGCCGACAACCTCACGAAGTGGATCAGCAACTGCGCGGACGAACTCGACCCGCTGAGGACCCCGCCCAGCAGACCCAGCTGCAAGAAAGCCCCATGGTTCACCGACGAACTCAAGAGCTCCAAGAAGAACTGCCGAGCCCTCGAAAGTCTGGAGAAGGGAACCAACACCGGACAACATGACCACCTTCAAACTGGCCACCCGGAAGCACCACCAGCTGATCCGCGCCGCCAAGAAAACCGCATTCAAGGACCGGCTAGACAACAACGCACACAACTGCAAGGAACTCTTCAACATCGTGAAAGAGCTATCCAACCCCAGCGCAGGAAACAACGACATCACCCCATCGCAAGACCTCTGCAACTCCCTCGCCTCATACTTCCACAACAAGATCGCAGACATACACAACAGCTTCAGCACCCAACCAACGCACACCACGACCGAACCACCGCCCCCCACCACCACCCTCTGCACCTGGACTCCGATCAGCACCGAAGACACCATCCGCATGATGAACTCCGTCCACTCCGGATCTCCGACCGACCCTTGCCCTCACCACGTCTTCAACAAGGCCGCGCTGTCATCGCACCCCACCTGCGGGACATTATCAACACCTCCTTCGACACCGCCACCTTCCCTGAGAGCTGGAAGCACGCCGAACTCAGCGCTCTACTCAAGAAACCTACAGCGGACCCCACCGAACTCAAGAACTACCGCCCCATCTCGCTCCTCCCGTTTCCAGCCAAAGTCATCGAGAAGACCGTCAACAAGCAGCTGGCCGCCTTCCTTGAGACGAATGGATCCCTCGACCCCTCACAGTCTGGCTTCCGAGCCAACCACAGCACCGAGACCGCCCTCATCGCTGCCACCGACGACATCCGAGCCCTGATGGACAACGGAGACACAGCGGCCCTCATCCTCCTAGACCTCTCCGCGGCATTCGACACTGTCTGCCACCGCACCCTAGTACAGCGCCTCAGCTACGTCGGAATCCAGGAGAAGGCACTGGAATGGATCATCTCCTTCCTCGACGGAAGAACACAGAGAGTCCGCCTACCACCGTACAAGTCAAAAGCCTCCGAAGTCATCTGCGGCGTCCCTCAAGGTTCCTCCCTGAGCCCCACCCTCTTCAACGTCTACATGAGCCCCCTCGCGGCCATCGCACGCAAACACAACCTCAACATAATCTCCTACGCCGACGACACCCAGCTGATCCTCTCCCTGACCAACGACCCCGCCGCCGCCAGAGCCAATTTGCACGAAGGGATGAAAGATGTAGCTGAGTGGATGACGACCAGCCGCCTGAAGCTGAACTCAGACAAGACGGAGGTCCTCATCCTGGGCTCCTCGCCCTCCGCCTGGGACGACTCCTGGTGGCCTCCCGCCCTGGGCTCCGCACCCAAACCAACAGACCACGCGCGCAACCTGGGCTTCATCCTGGACTCCTCCCTCTCCATGACCAGGCAAGTCAACGCCGTATCCTTGGCGTGCTTCAACATCCTACGCATGCTACGGAAGATCTTCTGGTGGATCCCCACCGAGACCAGGAAGACCGTCACCCAGGCCCTCGTCACCAGTCGACTGGACTACGGCAACGCCCTCTACGCCGGTACCACCGCCAAGCTCCAGAAGAGACTCCAGCGGATCCAGAACGCCTCAGCCAGACTCATCCTCGACATCCCACGAACCAGCCACATCTCCGGACATCTAAGAGACCTGCATTGGCTCCCCGTCAACAAAAGGATCACCTTCCGCCTCCTCACCCACGCACACAAAGCCCTACACGACCAAGGCCCGAGCTACCTCAACAACCGAATCAACTTCTACGCTCCCAAACGCCACCTCCGATCAGCCAACCACGCCCTCGCCGCCGTCCCCCGCATCCGAAGAGCAACAACAGGAGGAAGGTCCTTCTCCTACCTGGCCGCCAAGACCTGGAACTCCCTCCCGACCGACCTGCGCCGGACCCAAGACCACCTCTCCTTCAGGAAGAAGCTGAAGACCTGGCTGTTCGAGCAGTAACGGCACCCCCCTCCCCCCAGCGCCTTGAGACCCTACGGGTGAGTAGTGCGCTCTATAAATGTCATTGATTGATTGATTGATTGAGGCGGTCTTCTCTGCTGCAAGCTTTCGCAGGCGGGTATACTGGGCATACGATCAATTTGCTTGGTCATTTTTGGGCTGAATTTTCAGGGAGGCGTACTTAAGGAAAAATGTATATTTTAAAGACAGGACAGTGATTGTTAGGGTGGGCCCCTCAGGAACCGATGGTATTAAACTTGACCCTAGCGCTGATCCTCCAGTCTACATTGTAGGTTCAGCTGAAAGCAACGGTTAGTGTACCCCTATAGATTCTGATGGATTTTTGGCAAATATTTCCCGGTATTTCAATTTAGTTACAATTGAGCCTACACTCACGCGCTCATGACAGCGCACTGGCTTGTGCTTCTCCTCGTGACATTCTCTTGTCCTTCAGCGATTTCAAACAACGTTTCCCCACCTCTGCGCTATACTGGGACCGCATTTCAAGTTTCCGAGTGTGCAGGATTATTAGACACCAGTTAAATCAACTTTGTGATTGTCTTCACATTGTCTGTTCCAGGAAACTTGTCACGTCACGTCATTTTCTTCTTTGACCTTGGATTGCTGGGCTTTTCCTGTGTACATAGTGACATCTACTGGATATAGCCTCGAATTATTTTCAAAATCTGTATATTGTAGCCTGGTCCAACAGCAATTGGCACGCTTAAAAATAATACAAAACCTACAATTCGAGTGGAAGTAAATGTCAGCAACGATTGCCACGCTTCAAAGGACAAATTCCGCACTCTTTAATTTTATGTCAGTTAACACTTCTGTGACAAGGTGCACTGTCTCTTAGCCGCGATTTGCTTTTATCTCTGTAGAAGGCTTCTATTCTAAGGATCGACTATTTTCAACAGCTTGAAGACGGTGTCTACTCTGTTTTTCCAATTGACTTCTGTGACCGCTTTTTTTTGTTAATTCATTATTTTATGTTTATTGGACAAGAGTAATACAATTTGTTAGAAATGTCTAGCATTGTACCACCACCACCACCACCACCATCTTTACCCTCTCCAAGTGAACCGCCGATGGAAATTTGGAAAGCTGTTGCTTATGTGGAGGTTTTAGAAGTTAATTCGTGTGCTGCTGATAGGTAGTTATCGTTAATCAACCATTATTTAGGTGGTAATAGGTTAAAGGAATTTATGAACCTTCCTTCTTTGGTTGGACCCGAAAATATACATGTTTAGGAATATGCTTCCTTATGGTAATTTAGTTATGCGACGCTTTACATTTTATTCATGTAAACAGGATAAGGATGAACCTATAGAAGATTATGTCTCCGTTTTAATCATGTGGCAAGAGATGGTGTGGTGTGAATTGAATTTGTGTAGTGGGTGCCGCTCGCCGCATTTGGATTCTGGACATCCTGGAGCTGGTCTCTTTGCCTGCCTGAGACACACGAGTCCAAAGGACGCCGCGTTGAACTTGGAGAGGCCGCTACAAACCTTACATCCCCGGGACTGCGAGGACCAGGGTGCTTGCTGCCGAGTTGACCCAGCACACCTGCCTCCTCTTCCCGGCCCCGCCTCCATCAACCTCTTTACTTCTCGCGGCCCCCGCTTCGCGGGGGCCGCTCGCCGCATTTGGATTCTGGACATCCTGGAGCTGGTCTCTTTGCCTGCCTGAGACACACGAGTCCAAAGGACGCCGCGTTGAACTTGGAGAGGCCGCCACAAACCTTACATCCCCGGGACTGCGAGGACCAGGGTGCTTGCTGCTGAGTTGACCCAGCACACCTGTCTCCTCTTCCCGGCTCCGCCCCCTTTCTGACTTTTTCTCCATTATAAGAGTCCCGCCCTCACGCGCCAGCGGGACGCGCCCGGAGCGAAGACCGGGCAAAGAGCGGGCCGTTTGAGGCCGTTCAAGGACGGGACGGGCCACCCTCTTAACCTTTACTGCGCGGTAAGAGCTGTATTTCCATACTGTCACAAAAACCCATAAGCCTCGGACTTTGTATCGTCGTTATCTTGGACCTGTTTATGTATTGTTTTCCCTTAGTATTGTTGTGTAGCTCAAAAATATGCCATCAGACGCAGGAAAATCATGGTCTTTAACTGTTAATACATCTAATGGCCCTGTCTCTAGCACTATAGATCAATTCTTCAAACGTATAACCACCGTTTTAGAGAAGGAAATTGCAGAGACAGAAAAACGGTTATCCCTTGACTTGTTAACTGGCAAGCGTTCCTCATTGGGCACAATTGGAAAAGCACTCTCTCCGGGGGTGATGATTGAGGGAATAGGCTCCATCCCCGAAAGGGACAAAATAGCCTTATGCACAAATTCCCCAGGTATGGTTCCCTCTACTGACCACACAATTAGCTTATCCATATCAGGGTTATCAGATTCACCAAACCTGGTAATATCCTCTCCACCGACAATAGGGCCTTCCGATATCAGACATATTTCAAGAAAGAGACAAGGTTCTCCTGTTATACCATCTCTGCCTAAGAAGGAGAAGCCCAAACCCACAGCACAAACCTTGACTCCTACTGGCCTTGTAGCAATAAATAACCCCTCCTTAAATACCAACAACATAGGGTTATCCACTGATACGGACTCCCTGGGTGAACTACTTATAAAAATAGAGACTATGGTTAAGTCCCTCTTACTTCCCCTCCTCGAGAGGACTAAACTAATAAGCCTACACCTGGATGATTTGGGCAAGCAAATGCAAGGGAATAATCTGACCTTAACTGAACTTCTAAAAACTCAGACTAAAACTGTCACTGTCGATCTAGCCACCTCTCTTCCCACTTTGCCAGAACAACCATCAACTAGCGGCACTTTAAGGAAAACGCATATGGTATTGGGGGAAAAATCTGCGGGAAAGTTACCAAAAAAAACTGCAGACAATAGTAAAATCAATCCCCCACTAAATGACAATGAAATTGATAGGGAGACAAGGGTGGCCAGTAGTTCCATATTTGAAACGAGAGGAAATGATGAAGACCCAAAAAATAAAAACATAAATAATTCTGAGGGAAAAAATAGCACATCAACAAAATATACAATGGATAATGGAAATCGGGAACAGCTCACTCAGTGCCAGTATATTCCACCAACTAGAAGAGTGGACCTACCCCCGGAATCAGCTCCATATGCGATCATCATGACAGGGGTACCTGAACTCCCAGAGTGCTCCAGGGAGGACCATTATGCCCTAAAAAATAAAACCATCTATTGGCTGAATCAAAATCGACCTCTTCCCGCGCACATAAATGGGGAAAGCTTAATGGTGAGAAGAACGAGCTGGGTGGGAACAAGACCAAAAGAAAGGAAGGGGGATGTGATAATCATAAACTTCAGGGACCATAGAGCTGTTAGATGTATTGGCGACTGGTATGAAGCTAGAGGAAGGGATGTCATTTCTACACACTATGTCAACTACTTTTATCCACAAGAACTGATTTCCCACCTTAAACCTCACTCTGTAAAAGATTTTTTCCAAGACTGGAGGGAAGCAGACCAGCAATTTTTCTGTAGAAACGCTCGTAAACATCTGTTTAACCCCCAGTCTTGGAACTGTTCGACTAACAATCAATATCCATTCCAGACCACAAATTCAATATATCAGAATAGTTATGCCCAGCCACAACAGAGGTTTAACATACTTACTTATAATCGTTTTTCAGCTCTGGGTGGTCTAGAAAACATAGATTGACTCAATTTAGAACAGGCCCGAATACAAAATTCTACTGCGAGAAATCATACTGTCTCTAACGGTATAATTCCCCTAAGTAAAAATATAGAAATACAAGGAACGGAAAGTAGCAACCTCTCCCCAGCTCCAATTTTAACATCATTTAGAGGAGCTGACACCTTTACTCTTGGGAATAATTGTATTAATCAACCCATGCAGACGGTTGACGAACTGCTAAATCCCCCAGAGTATGTACCAGTAGTAGAGGCAGCTTGTATAAATAAATGTTTAGACTCTAGAAAGGATGACATTATAATACAAATTATGTCATGGAATATTGCAGGATTACGAACCAAAATAATGAACGGAAGTCTGGTGGATTTCACCCAAGATTACCACGTAATCTGTTTACAGGAGACATGGTCTACCAATGAACAGCATTTAATGGGCTATAAAACTTACTTCTCAGCGGCAGTGGCAGGCCCTCATGGTAGGGCCAAGGGGGGCCTGACGGTATACATAAAAAATACCATATCTGGCCTAAAAGTAACACCACTTAGCCTATACCCTAATAATCAGATATTGAAACTCTCATTTCCGAAGAATGGGACAATAGTTCTAGTGAATACATATGATAATGTCCCGGAAAATGAGAGAGTAAATTTACTCGGGACTCTTCGCAATAAACTCTCTATCCTGACAAAAAAAATGCAAGGATCAGATGTCCCAAGCATCGTTTGGGGCGGTGATTTTAATCATCACCCCTGCGAAGTAAAAAATAGTAATATCTGTGGTATGGCAGAAGAAATAGATAAGTATATGACCCACTTCTGCCACACTAAAGTAGGCGACCTCCTAAACGAAACACTGTCAGAGTTAGGCCTAGTAATCTTGAACGAAACTAACACTGCATCTGGCCAGCTACAAGCCACATATCTGGGTAGAGGATGGGAGTCAACGATTGACTATATATTGGTCTCAGCAACACTCGAAAGCAAAGCTCAGAGTTTTAGACTGATAGTCAATACTTTAAGCGATCATGCCGCTTTGGCTTTTGATTTGGTCATTGACCAGGGGCAATATACATCGCACCCGATAATGGCCACACTTACCCAGAACAATATCTACCTTACAAAAATAAATGGCTATGCCATAGGCTGGGGAACGATAGACCCAGTGGCCATGATAAACAAGGTGGTCCACGCGGCATATCCCGCTATTGTGAAGTGCCTCGATAATTATACTAGCGAAGAAGAACTTTTGCATAATTTTAGTTCAATTATGGAGAAGGTAAAGGACTTTTTAACTCGAAATATGAAAGGGAATAAGGCCAGAAAAAAAAGGTGGTTTGACCATGAGTGTACCCTGGCCCACAAATCCTTAAAAAAAGCGCTGACGAAATCCGTAAGAGATCAAGAGGAAATACGTGGATTAAGGAGGTTCTATCGTCTAGCCTGCAAAAGCAGAAAACAAGAACTGAAAAAAGTGCTTTGGGACCAACTATATGAGAGCTCCCGGAACCGGAAAAGTGAGCAGTTCTGGAAGGTAGTGAAGTCCCCCTTTTTGATAGATACCAGCGACATGCCAAGAGTAGAAGTAGCGATTGAGGGCTCAATATGGGCTAACCACTTTTCCAAAGTTTTTGGCAAAGAAATAGGAGTAGATTTATCAGAGGAGAACAATCAGAGTCCACAAGAAAGTTTATTTCCGATCCCCTTAAATTTTGAATTAAATGAAGTCATAAATGCGGTTAAAAAGAGCAAAAGTGGAAAAGCCCCTGGTCCAGATGGTGTACCAGTCGATTTTTTTAAGTCTAAATTAGACCTGTGGGCCCCAATTTAAAAAAAAGTGTTTGATGCAACAATGAAGTGTGGTCTAATTAAAACTTGGACCCAATCGATTATGGTTCCCATTTTTAAAAAAGGGAAATAGGGAAGATGTGACCTGTTATAGGCCAATTTCATTATTGGACTCGCTTGGTAAAGCCCTGGGCAGAGTGGTTCTCCAGCGCCTACAGGATTGGGTAGATGACCGTAATATATTATCTGACATACAGTTCGGCTTCCGAGAGGGCTTTGGAACAACCGAACAGGCTTTGAACCTAGTGCTACTAATGGGTAAATATGTTTCAGCAAAGCAAGGAAGGTTATACATGGTTAATGTTGACCTCTCCGCGGCCTTTGACTGCGTCTCCCACTCGAAGCTGTGGTCAGTCCTCATGCACATGGGTATAGACCCAGCCCTCGCACATCTTCTTCGGGCACTATATTCTAATGCCTCATCTAGGGTCCGCTTCGGAACGCAGGGCGAATTATCTGACTCCTTTAACGTGGAGAGGGGCGTGAGGCAGGGGTGTGTCCTGGCCCCCTTTCTTTTCTCCCTTTATACTAATGGTCTTGAGGCAGAGATGTTGAGAGGGGCTCAGGACCTCTTACGAGTGAAAAATCGCCCCGTCCCTGCCCTTCTCTATGCGGATGACGCAGTAATATTGGCACGTACCCCGCGAGAGTTGGAGAAAGCCTTGGATAGATATTCAAAGTTCATGGGTAGCTTGGACCTCAAAATAAATATTAAAAAAACATATGTGATGGAGGCAGGAAAGGGAAAGAAAAGGGGAAGGTCTATCTATCTTGATAAAGAGAAAGTGGATTTGACTACACAATATCCATATCTTGGAGTCATGATAGATGACAAACTTAATTGGAAAGCGGCTATTGAAGCCCGCAAACACCAACTTTTGCGAGCAATCATTGCCCTCATAAAATTCTCCCAGAAGCTTGGAAAGAGGCCACCAGTAGAGCTCCTCCGCATCTATAAAGCAAAGTGTCATTCCATCGCACTTTATGGGGCGGGGTTGTGGGGACATAAAAACACCAACGCCCTCCAGGTAGCAGAGAATACATTTATGAGATTCCTACTGATGGCACCCAAGCGAGCATCTACCTTCGCCTGCCATGCAGAACTTGGTTTGCCCCATATTGAAGATTTGGCCAAAATCCAACCTCTTTTGTTGTGGCGCCGTATTTGGACGTCAACAAAAAACTCACTCACAAAAGAGATAGTGGCCGATTGCATGTCTTTGGAACATGCAGGGAAAATCTAGTGGCTGCTTTATGTGAAAAACCTCCTCATAGATCTGGGGCTCAACAAATATTATGCTAACCCTGAACAAATTGCTGAAATATCGAAGAAAGACCTAAAAATAAGGGCCCTCAGCCATATGGAAGAATTACGGTTGAGCAAGGAGATAAATAAAAAATCTACTCAACACTCCTTGATAGTCATGACCACATTGGAAATGGAACCATATTTGACCTATGTCGAGTCACAATTTGAGCGTTTTTTGTTGACGCGATTTAGATTGAATGTTTTCCATAGGCTTGTAGCCTTCCCAAAAAATCATGACTGGAAAGAGGGTCTAATGGCGTGCCCATGTGACGAGTTGTCGGAACAATCAACAATGCATACGGTATTGTTCTGCAAATTTTACTCTACACATCGCAAACTATGGCTCATTCCATTGCTGAGAATTCTTGGTCTAATAAGGTGTCGTCCCGCCATGTTGCATCTGCAATTTCTGAATAATACACTGACTACGAAATATGTTAGTACGTTTTTAAAGTGTATTTTTAAACATAGAGTAAATCTTGATTGAACTAACTTTTGTTTTTAAGGAGTTTTTTAAAATGTGTATATTGTGTATGATATGTCTTTTTATGTACTTTAATGGTTATTATTGCTTTTATAACCGAATAAAGATTTACTTACTAGTGGAATTCTGGTGTGTTGTGGAATTATATGGATCGTAAATATGTGGTATTGTGTGCTGGAATTATGTTGAGTGGGATTATGTGCTATGGAGTGTAATTATCTGGAGTGGTATGTAGTGAAGCCTAATTATATGGTGTGCTGTTGAATTTTGTGGCACGATGTGGAATTGTGTGGTGTGGATTAGATGTATGTGGTGTGTTTAATTGTGTTTTTTTTTTGGTTGTTGAGTTTTTACAGTTATAAACATAGAACAATCGTAATTATTATCCAGTGTTGTTAATACAGTTGCATTACAAGACACTCTTTACGTATATTTGCCAGCATATAATCGTTGTACGTATATCCATGGGGCGAACCACTGCTGCAGGGGTTTTAGTGTTTGCGGTGTTTGCCTCCCAGGGTGTATTATATTGGCCCGGTGTCTACAGTAATGTATCCCCATCTAGAGAGTGGAGCCAACAAGTGAATGGGCACCAAATGTCCTTGGGGCAGGATTTAGTCGGTGAGAGTTCCCAGGTGCATGATAGCTGGTCTCTGCAATATGTAACATCTGCTACTAAGGCCTTAATAGCCGGGGGCGATGGCTTCCCCCAGTGCATTGCCACTCGCCTCTTGGCCAGTAAAAGTAGATGTGCTGTGAGTCTCCGATGTGTAGCCGGAATGTCTCCTACATATCCCAGCAACGCCACCACCGGTGTCCACAGTATTTGCTGTTCTCTGTGTCGTAGCACCCCCGCCCATAAGCCAGCCACATTTTGGCATTCCCAGACCAAGTGTAAGAAGGTTGCTTGTAACGTCCCACAGCGCCAGCATTTAGTGTCAGGCCGAAGGCCCATGTGATTGACTGGGGTGCGGTTTAAGCGGTGCAAGAATTTGAAGTGTATTAGTCTGAGGCGGTAGTTTGGGGAGAGTTGTTCTAGTTGCTTGCAACAGAATGTCTATTGTTCATCTGAAATAGCAGCATCTATGTCTGCATCCCAGGAGCTGCGCGACTTAGGGGCTGGGATCGGAGATTCCCACTGTTTGATAGTATAGATACGGGTAATTAATTTGCGGGCCGATGTTTCCGTAAGTATGTGTTCTAGCGCTGGAAGTGGCGATGGGGCAGCGGGGAATGCGTGGTGTCTTTTGCGACATGGTGCCCGGATCTGGAAATATAGCAACGTGTCTAGTGGTGAGTATTGTGGTGTCCCACACATTTTCTGTAGTGTGAGGAACTGCCCGTCAGGGTATAGGTCAATGAATGTGGTGATGCCATTTTTTTTTGCGTGTATCCGTGCGTCCTGCTCCATTAATGGCGGGATTAGTGGGTTATTGGCTAGCGGTATAGATGGTACAAATGACACCAATAAGTGCGCCCTCTTGCATAGCCCACCCCAAGCCCAGTGCAGCATTTGTCGTGTCTATTTCTTGTCTAGGGCGTTTATATTTCTGATATAGCACTTTTATTAATGGCAGGGGGGGCAACCTGATCTAACTCAATGGCTACATGGGCCTGAAACTGCATTGGGTGTAGCCAGAAGTGCAGGAACTGAGCCTGAGCGAAATATGCGTATAACACAAAATCAGGGGCCTCGAGGCCGCCCTGCGCCAATTGTAGTGTAAGGAGTTCCCAAGACACCCTTGGCTGCTTCCCTGCCCAGACTAGTTCGATCATATTTGATTTAAGGCGCCTGAAGAATTGTGCCGTTATGGGCATAGGTATGTTTACACAGAGATCCAACCGTTTAGGGAGGATTATCATTTTAGTGATAGCGATGCCGCCTGTAAGGGACAGGGGTAGGGTCTTCCACCTTTGGATTCTGTCCTCTATCCATGCCATAACTCACCCGTAGTTGGACGTCCAGATGTCCTGTATGTCCCCGCTTACCCATGTGCCTGGATATCATGTAGGACCATCCGCCCATGCCACCAGGAATTTAGATTCAAAGGGAGCTGTGCCATCTGTCAGTGGAAGGAGGGTAGATTTAGCTCAGTTGATATGAATCCCTGATATACTTCATATTTCACAAGCTCTCTGGTGACTAGTGCGAAGATGACAGCGGGGTCTATGATGTAAAGGAAGATGTTGTCTGCATACATGGACACTATTAGGCCCCTAGATGTGAATCCTATACCCCTATTCGCGTGATGCTGCCGCAGTCGTGCCGCAAGCAGTTCTTTGGCGATGACAAATAGGAAGGGGGATAATGAGCATCCCTGGCGGATGCCCCGCAACATTATGATTGGGTTGGATATTAACCCGTTTACCTTGACTCTGGTGGTGGGTAGAGTATATAATAGTTTACCTTGATGTATGAAGGAACCACTCATTCCCAGTTTGGTCAGTAGCGTAAAAAGGAATTCCCATTCCAGGGAATCGAATGCTTTAGTGGCATCCAGTAATGCAGCAATTGCCGAAACGTGTGGGGCAAGGTAGTGCAACAATGTGAAAATTGTCCGTAAATTGTGAGAAGTGGAACGGCCCCGGACAAATCCGGATTGGTCTGGCCTAACAATGGGAGGCAGTAGCTGCTACAGCCTGTTCGCCAGTAATTTAGAGAAAATGTTGTTATCTATATTTATGAGAGAAAGTGGTCGGTAGGAGTCTCATGACCTTGGGTCTTTGCCCGGTTTGAGCAGTGTAATAATAACTGCTTCACACGTTGATGGGGGAAGTGACCCTTTTTGTAGCGGCTCCTGTTAGACCTCTATCTATCTGGGGGCCAATAGTGAAGCATACTCTTTGTAAAATGCGGTTGTAAGCCCGTCAGCCCCAGGGGCTTTCTCTCCATGAATGCTATGGATGACTTGCTGAATATCTTCAGCTGTGAATGGCTCATCCAAGTATTCTCGATGTGCCCTGCTCAGCCATAGTGGCTCTAGTGAGTCCAGATAACCTAATATGTCTGAGTCTGCTGGGGTTGACTGTGAGGTATATAATTGGGTGTAGAAGTTCTTCATTGTGGCCAGAACTTCCCTTGGTGAGTGGGCCGATAGCGCATCAGGGGAATGGAGCTCCGTAATGTAAGAAGAGCATCTAGGCGGTTTTAGTAAATTTGCTAGTGTTTTTCCAAGACGATCTCCCTCCCCATATCTGGGGGCCTGTGCATATTTGTGCAGGAATTTGGTTTCTCTCTCGGCTTCCTCTTGGAATGCCGTTAGTTTCCCTCATATGTTGGCCAATGTTTCAGGTGACTGGGATTGGAAGTACTGGCATTCCAGGTATCGGATCTCCTCCTCAATTTTCATGAGGCAGTTACGAATATCTTTCAGCACCCCAGCAAGCACCTCGAATCAAAACTTTGAAGGCCTCCCACATTGTACTCACTTCATCCATGGACTCCGTGCTATGTTCAAAGTATTCAGTTATATTTATCAGATTTCTTCTTTAAAGACCATGTCAAGTAGCGCATTTGGAGGTAGGCGCCATGTGAAGGGCTGTATGTATGGTTTAGGAATTTGGAGCTTGATCAACACCGGTGCGTGGTCTGACAATGTGCGCGGATGATTCGTTGCCTTTCTGGCCCAAGAGTGCACATCTCTAGACCTGATCTAAAAATCCAGTCTGGACCACGCTCAAAATTGCTGTCTCACGCATCTGCCCTCTCTGACCTCTGGGTGCATTGCGCGCCATGTGTCCACAAGGTAGTGATCTTCCATTATGGTGCTGAGTGCTGTGGAAGACTGCGGGTGATGAGTTTGAGATGCTCCCACCCTGTCAGCGTGTTACGACAATACAACATTGATATCTCCTCCCCAAAGAATCGGCGAACTCCCAATTGTTTGAATTCCCAGCCACACCCGGTTAAAAAATTCCGGATTATCTGTTTTTGGCCCGTATGTGTTAACTATTGTTATATGCTGCCCAAAAAGGCCCCCCTTTAATACAATGTAGCGGCCCTCCGGGTCAGTTATACCTCGCTCAGTTGTCCATGAAAGACCTCTGCTTATTAAAATAGCCATTGAGTACTTAGAGTAAGTAGCTGTGTAACTGTCTCCCCTCCTATTAGACTTCAGCCTGGACTGTGTTGCATCTTTCAGGTGGGTCTCTTGCAGGAGACAAATATCTACCCTGTGTCTGGCCAAGTATGCTTGCACCAGTCGCACTTTTCTATTATCGTTCAGGCCACGTATGTTCCAAGTGATGCAGTTTAAGGAAGCCATATTATTCTGCACGTATTTGACACTGTTCTAAAACGAGGATTGATGATCTGGTGGATATTGTTCCGTGATGTATAGTAGGCCTGTGAAAGTGCGTATCCAAGCAGTATGTACCTATGGAACAGCTGCGTGTGTCTCATGTTTTGGTAACAGCCTGTAACAACATAATGTGTAGTAGAGCAATTTGCGTTATGTGACAACAACATCTTACCCCTTCCTACTCCCACCAACCTCCCAATTAGGTTGTGTCATTATCCCGCCCATCAACCCGAACCAAAACAGTTATACAAATCAAGCCAAGAGGTTACAAGGGATTTATCCCTTGGGGTAACGAGAAGTTACCGGCTTACAAACCCGGCAGTTTAGGCTGGGTGGCCAAGCCATGAAGTGTCTCAGACTTTGTTGCCATGTGTTATACGAATGAAAGTTAATATTACAGCCATTTGGGGACATGGAGGAATACACAACATGCATTGTGAGGGGGCACTCCTTAAATATTATGCAAAGACAACAAAAGAAAAAACCAAGCACCCTTATTAAATCTGTCCTGCGTTTTAGTGAACCAACCGTGACGGGATATTGGGGGTAGTTCATTCATTCATTGTCACTGAGGTGGGTTTCCGGTGATGCGCCATCCGTTGATTGCTGGGCCCTCCAAGGCTTTCCCATCTGCTTAGCGAACTTCAGCGCAGCTCTAGCATCCGTAAAGGTTAGGGGTTTATCACCAGTTTGTATCTTGAGCTTTGCTGGATACAGAAGGGTGTATTTGGTCCCAGACCGTTGGAGCAGTTTGTTAGCTGGGACAAATTCCCTGCGTGCCGCCTGAACCAGCTGGGTAAAGTCCGGGTACAGATATATTGTATTGCCCTGGTATTGAATGGTCCCGCATTCCCGGGCCAGCCTCAGAGCTGTGTCCTGGTTGCGGTAATTTAGAAGGCGGGCCAAAATTGGGCCAAGAGATCGATGTGCCCGCTCTTCAAGGAACATCTGAGAAAATTAATTGCCAAAAAGGTCACTCAACATGTTCTCCGCATATTTTTCCATGTTTGGTTTGTTGGTCGTCCCCGGTATTCCAGTGATTCTTATGTTATTGTGCCTGGATCTGGCTTCTAAATCTTCATTCTTGGCTTTTATCAGACTCAGTACTTTGTCCATCTGTAGCAGTTTGTTCGTGTGTCTCAGTTTGGCAGTCATCGGAGTCAGAAATTCTTGTCTCTAGGGCGTCTATACGGGTTTCATGTTTTTCTACCCATTGGGTCATCTTGTCAATGCGAGCCGCAAGGGAATCCAGTTTAGAGTCAATTGCCAGTAGACTGGCTTTTACGTCCTTTAGCAAGGTTCGAATATCGTCCTCTTGCCCTGCATCCATCTCAAC
Source organism: Triturus cristatus (assembly GCF_964204655.1). Taxonomy (NCBI): domain Eukaryota; kingdom Metazoa; phylum Chordata; class Amphibia; order Caudata; family Salamandridae; genus Triturus; species Triturus cristatus. The sequence continues at coordinate 368,927,277 of NC_140585.1, forward strand.
TGCTCCAGCAGCAGTGGTAACTGTGGACTCGCTTCCTAAATACAGTGTTTGTCTCTTGCCAAACGACAATTTCGATTGCTTGTTGTCCGCTTTGCCCATGTTCGCGTTGTCTCCTGAGCAGCCTGATAAAACGGGAGTGCGCCCAGGGGTCAAAGTCGCTGTACTGTTACCGCTGGTATTTGAGTGGCCTTGGGGGCCAATCCGGTCTTCCCGGTCAGTGCACCAGGCCTCAAGAGAGCTTTGCAGCTCTGTGCCTCAACGAGGGCCCACCGTATAGCAGCCTGCAAGTCTTGTCAAGTGCGAGCTTTCAGTTGTTTTTTCGCTCCCTGGCTGCGACCTGGGGGGGTTCTGCTAGCACGCACCTGTTTCTCCCAGCTCAGGCAGTGGTGATGCAGCTGAGGATCAGCGTCCTTCCACAGCCATTATAGCAGTCCCGAAGCAGTGCGTTTTATTTGTTAGTGCTTTTGCAAAAGACAGTCTGTTATTTATTTACTTTCTCCTCTTTCCTTCAGCATTTGTATGTCATGCGGAGCCCCTGTCGTGTTGCCAGCAAGTTTGTCAGCCGTCGCATTGGTTGTAGTTCATTCAGTTGGGGCCTAGCGCCACATCTCTCTGGGTCTTCCGCACCTCCTCCCCCTTTTGCCGAGGGCGTCCGCCTGCTCAGCGCAAGCAGAGGGCCGCTCCGCAGGACTCACCAGCGTGGCAGCTCCAGCAGGCCCATTCCACCAGCAGCTCAGGCTGCACAGGAGGCCACCCCGGTGGGTCCGCAACCACCAGCTTCAGGATCAGCCGGCAGGAGAGCTCCGACTTCGCAGTGCTCCACTCTGCCTCCAATGTGCACGTGCCCCAGAATCTCTGTCCATAGGCCGCAGCAGGCCTGAGAAGGCCAGTCACGTCGGGAGCGCAGATGGCGCTGCTCCCGGGCTCGGGGGAACCAGGAACCCACTCGCGCCTTCCTCCAGGAGATTACTCTGTGTATGCAGCTATATGAGCTCTGAGATTTGCAGGATTTTAAAAGGATTTTGAGTCTTGGCCGGCAGAGCCCTCTAGTTTGCGGCCATCTTGCTGCTCGGCTTGGCCACGCTCCGTGTAATTGTGTTGTTGAGTTGTATTATGTGGTTTGGTGTCAAATTATGTTGTATGGATTGCAAATGTTTGCAGTTGAATTGTGTGTAATGGAACTGTGTGGATAGTTTTACCTGTTTAGTGATGAAAAAGAAGAATTAGGTAGAAGCTATGTATCAGGGACTGTGCAGGACTATGTCGAGAACACAGTCAGGAACTTGGGCAAGGCTTGGGAACTGGGTAAAAAACATACACAGAAAGAGGAGTACAGCGCTGCCCAGGATCACACAGGAAGTCAGAGGAGAAAAGGGATCCAAAGGGGAAGCCTGTACAAGTGAACAAGATGGCTAAGACTCAAAGGATGGGTACTCAAGAGGCAATTGGCATTCAGAATACCTACACCCATGAAGGACGTGCAGACATATATACATATATATACACACTCACACAACAATATTAGCAATAAAGGGAATGTGGGGTAAAGCACTTGGGAGCTCCACACAGTAAGACTGAAGCTCAGTAAGTTCCTCACCCATAATTGCTGTTACAGATACTGACTGCAAATACCCACATATAGGATATGCTTGCAAAGGCAGGATCTGTGGAGCTGATACCTATGGTGATGGTATAAATGTAACTGAAAGACAATACTCGCAGTGAACAAGAAACACAACTTAGGTTCTCAGCTGTGCCCACGGATCCTGGTGATCAAACAGGAACACTCAAGGCAGTAACAGCAAAGGGGTAGAACTAAATAAAAGCACAGTAGGCAAGGAGCTAGCCAGGAGGAGTGCTTAACAAGAAAGGAAGGAGATCACAGAGCATACTTGGCAGGAAGCAAGTATCAAATATACAAGGTAAAAGAAGCAAGGCAGCAGGAATAGAAAGACAGTAATCTAGGAACTGGAGCCGAAGAAATGGGAGGAAAAGCAGGGACTTGAAAAGGATATGCAGAAGAAGAGGCTACTAGGGTATACTATAATAGTTTTTAATCAGAAGACAAGAAAACACAGTAGCACTGAAGGCTGTGGTGGAGTAGAAACAAGAATTGAGCAACAGCTCAAAAGCCAAGGTAGCACTGTAGGCAGTGCTAGTTCAGGAACAGGAAATTGCTATAGCTCGGGAGCCAAGGTAGCACTGCAGGCAGTGCTAGTTCAAGGAAACAGGAAATAGCTACAGCTCAGTAAACAAGGAGTCAAGAGAACACTGCGAGAAGTGCAAAGCAGGAACAAGAAATACCTGAAGCTCAGGGACAGGAATGAAGAATTACTATATCTCAGGAACTCAGGAAACAAGGTAGCACTGCAGGCAGCGCTAATTCAGGCACAAGGAATAGCTATAGCTCAGGAATCAAGGAACAAGGAATAACTATAGCTCAGGAATCGAGGAATATCAAAAGCTCAGAAAACCAGGATCGGTCTCACCGGAGCACAGCTACAATGACCAACCTTTGCCTAAAGGGAGCTGCGGCTTAAAAGAGCTCACAGTAATCACATGCATCAGGTGTAAGCAGGCTAGCAGCAGCCAGCCACAGGTGAGTTGAATTCCTCCACCCATACTTGACCTGCAGGGGTGGAGACGAAGCAGTGAGCAGGGAATTCTAGGTAATGGAGTTTCAGGCAAGAGCAGGCTGGCTTTCACAAAACCCGGCATGGATTGGGAATGGATGGCAATTTGCAAGTAAAACCCAAATGACTGGAAGTCAGTATGTACATGAAGGGGAGGGTCTGGAAGCTTATATGACCACTGGAAAGTCCCACAGTTCAGCCCCCTGGTGGTGGACACAAGAATGCAGGGAGCAAGTTGTGACACTAAGCTTCAGATCTGTGTGTTTAAAAAAAAAAAAGAAAGTGTTAGTGCTATTGGCGTTGTAAATGATAATGTCTCTTACCTACATGTCATGAATTGGAGTGGATGTATATGGTGTGCAGTGGAATTAAGTGGGTTGGGTTAGAATTGTTAGTTGTTGCATTGTGTGGCATATAATTATGTGGTGTAGTGTGTATTTGTGTAGTGGAATAAGGTGTCATGTATTATGTGGATAGTAATTATCTGGTTTTGAGTGTATTGGAATTATGTGGAGTGGGATTGTGTGTAAGGGAGTGTAATTAGGGAGAATGGTATTTTGTGGAGTGTTATGTAGTGGAGTTTAATTAGGTGCTGTGCTGTTGAATTTTATGATATGATGTTGAATTATGTGTTGTTAATTGAAAATATGTGGTGTGCAGTTGAATTGTGTTGGTGGAATAATGCTGTGTGATTTTAGGTCTCGCCTGACCCAGCGCATGCGCTGCTCTGGCGAGACTTTTTGTGAGGGCTCAAAAAATGCTACCATGGCCAGCCTAGAGCTACAGTGCATGTGCGCGGGCGCGTGCATAGGAGCAGAGGCTGGCAAACCTCGTCATGCTCATTAAGCGCCCGCGATCACTTTCACTTTCGCCCGCGATCACTTTCGCGGTGCCCCTTTGATGTTCTCATTCAAAGAACATGAAACATCAAAGAACATGTTGTTGTTGTGTTTATGCTTTGCTGCGCCCGTTTGACTTACAATGTGCTTTCTCTTTCCACAAACTCAATGTTTGTGTTCCTTTATTTTGAGATGCTTTTAGTACTACTGCTTTGTGACTTAAAGAACATTAAGGAAATGTTACTGTGAAACTGGACAACGTTCACAGTGTTTATTTCTGATCGCAACGGCTGCTTCATGTCCGTTGCACCATTCAGGGACTCCTTTCGTTTGCGCTTTCATGAGGACATGATGAGGAAGCTGGAAACTTTTGGCACATTCTCTTTAAAAGCACAGCATGTTGGCGACTGGTTAATCGATTAGACCTATTTAGCGCTTTAGATCTTAAAGCGCTATGGTGGGTGCAGCAGTTACAACTCATGAAATATGGGGTGCAACTCACAATGAGGGGGCAGGTTTGAGTGCACATTGGCTGCATTCGAACTCTTAAGATGATGGGCTGTGTGTATCCATTATCAGCACTCAGTCTTCGCTAAGTGATCTTGTTTGTTTTGTTGTTGTGTTAATGCTTTGCTGCGCCCGTTTGACTTACAACGTGCTTTCTCTTTCCACAAACTCGATGTTTGTGTTCCTTTATTTTGATATGCTTTTAGTATTACTGTCACACACACAAACACACACACAACCACACGCACAACCACACAACCACACACAACCACCCATACAACCACACACTCACACAACCCCCCCACACACACACACAACCACACACAACCCCACACACAACCCCACACACACAACCACATATACAGATCCACACACACAACCACAACCACACACACAGCCACACACACAGCCACACACACAGCCACACACACAACCACACACACAACCACACACACAACCACACACACAAAACTACACCCAACCACACACACACCACACACAACCATAACCACACAACCACACACACAACCACACCCACACAACCACATGCACAACCACATGCCAACCACACACACAACCACACACACAACCACTCACACCAACACACACAACCACACCCACACCCAACAACACCCAACCACACATACAACCACACACAAACCACAACCACACCCCACACATACAACCACACACATAGCCACACACACTCAACCACACACACCACACACACAACCACACACACACATCCCCACACACAACCACACACACAAACCACCACACACACAACCACATACACACAACCACATGCACAACCACATGCCAACCACACACACACAACCACACACACAACCACACACACCAACACACACAATCACACCCACACACTACCACTCCCACACACACAAACACACACACCCAACAACACCCAACCACACATACAACCACACACAAACCACAACCACACACATAGCCACACACTCAACCACACACAATCACACACACAACCACACACACCACACACACAACCACACACACACATCCCCACACACACACAACCACACACACAAACCACCACTCACACAACCACACACACAAATTCACACACAGACAACCCCCCACACACACAACCACACATAACCACACACACAACCACACACACATACAACCCCCAGACACACAACCACACACTCAACCACATACACACAACCATGCACACAACCACACACACAACCACACACACAACCACGCACACACAACCACACACAGACAACCCCCCACACACACAACCCCCCCACACACACAACCCCCCCACACACACAACCTCACACACAACCATGCACACACAACCGCACACAGACAACCCCCCACACACACAACCCCCCCCACACATACAACCCCCCACACACACAACCACACACACAACCAAACACACAACCACAACCATACAACAACACACACACAACCACACACACAACCCCACACACACACACCCCACACACACCCAACCACACACACAACCACACACACTCACACATACACACAACCCCACACACATACTACCACACACACAACCCCCCACACACAACCACATACACACAACCAAACACACACAATCATACACACTCACAACCACACACACACACAACCATACACACAAGCACAACCACACACACAACCACACACACACACCACCACACACACCACCACACACACCATCACACACACCACTCACACACCATACACACCACACACACAACCACACACATGCAACCACACACAACCGCACACACAACCACACACGCAACCACACACACAACCACACACACAACCACAACCACACACAACCACACACAACCACACATACAACCACACACACACAACCAAACTCACAACCATAACCACACAAAACCCCATATACAAAACCACACATACACAACCACACACACACACACACAACCACACACACACACACACACACACACAACCACACACCTACACAACCCCACAAACACCACCACACAATAACCACACACACAGCCACAACCACACAAACACTCCCACACACCCAAAAACACCCGCCCACCCACCCAACCACACCCAAAACACACACAGCCACACACACACAACCACACACACAACTACACACTCAGCCACACACAGAACCACACACACAACCACAACCACACATTCAACCACACTTACAACCATACACACAAACAACCACAACCATACACACAGCCACACACACAACCACACACACAACCACACACACAACCACACACACAACCACACATACAACCACACATACAACCACACACCCAACCCCACACACACAACACACACAACCAAACACACACACACCACACACAACCACACACACAACCATTCACACACACCAACACATACAACCACTCCCACACACAACCACTCCCACACACACACACCCAACCACACATACCACCACACACCCCACACACACCCCACACACACCCCACACACACAACCACACACACACAACCACACACACACAACCACACACACAACCACAACCACACGCACAACCACACAAACCCACCCACAACCACACACACACAACCACACATACAACCACACACACACAACCAAACTCACAACCATAACCACACAAAACCACATATACAAAACCACACATACACAACCACACACAGACACAACCACACACATACACAACCCCACAAACACCACCACACAATAACCACACACACAGCCACAACCACACACACACACTCCCACACACCCAAAAACACCCGCCTGCCCACCCACCCAACCACACACAACCACACACTACCACACCCAAAACACACACAGCCACACAACCACACAAACAACTACACACACAACCACAACCACACATTCAACCACACTTACAACCATACACACAACCACACACAAACAACCACAACCATACACACAACCACACACAACCACACACACAACCACACATACAACCACACATACAACCACATACAACCACACATACAAACACACACAACCCCACACACATAACCACACACACACACCACACACAACCACACACACACAACCACACACACAACCACACACACACACCAACACATACAACCACACACAACCACTCCCACACACACACACCCAACCACACATACCCACACACACCCCACACACACCCACACACACCCCACACACACCCCACACACACCCCACACACACCCCACACACACCCCACACACACAACCACACAAAACCGCACACACAACCGCAACCACAACCGCAACCACACAAACCCACCCACAACCACACACTCACACAACCACACACACACAACCACACACACACAACCACACACACGACCACAAGCACACCCACAACCACACACACACAACCATACCCACACACACTCAACCACACACTCAACCACACACACAACCACACAACCACACACACAGCCACATGCACACAACCACACACACAACCACACACACACAACCACACACAACCACACATACAACCACACACAAACCACAACCACACCACACACACACACACATAACCACACACACTCAACCACACACACAACCACACACACCACACACACATCCCCACACACACACATCCCCACACACACACATCCCCACACACACACATCCCCACACACACACATCTCCACACACACACATCCCCACACACACACATCCCCCCACACACACAACCACATACACAAACCACCACACACACAACCACACACACAAATTCACACACAGACACACAACCACACACACACAACCACACACTCAAAACCACACACACAACAACACATACACACAACCACACACACAACCACATACACACAACCATACACACAACCACAACCATACACACAACCACACACACAACCACACACACACAACCACAACCACACACACACAACCATACACACACAACCACACACACAACCATACACACACACAACCACACACACACATACACAACCATACACACACAACCATACACACACAACCACACACACACAACCACACACAACCCCACACACACAACCCCCCACACACAACCCCCCCACCCACACAGCCATACATACAAACACATACACAACCACGACCATACAACAACACACACACAACCACACACACAACCCCACACACACACAACCACACACACAACCACACACACTCACAGTCACACATACACACAACCCCATACACATACAACCACACACACACTACCACACACACACGCAACCCCCCACACACAATCATACACACACACAACCATACACACAAGCACAACCATATAGACAACCACACACAGAACCACACACACAACCACACACACCATCACACACACACGCAACCACACACACAACCACACACACAACCACACACAACCAAACACACAACCACAACCACACATACAACCACACACACAACCACACACACACAACCAAACACACAACCATAACCACACAAAACCACACATACACAACCACACACAACCACACACACAACCACACACACAACCACACACAACACAAACACAACCACAACCACACACACAACCACACACACAACCACACACAACCACACACACACACAACCAAACACATAACCATAACCACACAAAACCACACATACACAACCACACATATACAACCACAACCACACACACAACCACACACACACACAACCACACACACACACAACCACACACATACACAACAACCACACACAGCCACAACCACACACACACACACACCCACACACACCCAAAAACACCCACACACCCAAAAACACCCGCCCACCCACCCAACAACCCACCCAACCACACACAACCACACACAACCACACCCAAAACACACACACACAGCCACACACACAACCACACACACAACCACACACTCAGCCACACCCACAACCACACATTCAACCACACTTACAACCATACACACAACCACACACAAACAACCACAACCATGCACACAGCCACACACATACAACCACACACACACAACCACACACACACAACCACACACACAACCACACATACAACCACACATACAACCACACACACAACCACATACACACAACCAAACACACAACCATAACCACACAAAACCACACATACACTACCACACACACACACACAACCAAACACACAACCATAACCACACAAAACCACACATACACAACCACACATACACAACCACAACCACACACACAACCACACACACACAAACACAACCACACACACACACAACCACACACATACACAACAACCACACACAGCCACAACCACACACACACACACACCCACACACCCAAAAACACCCACACACCCAAAAACACCCGCCCACCCACCCAACAACCCACCCAACCACACACAACCACACCCAAAACACACACACACAGCCACACACACAACCACACACACAACCACACACTCAGCCACACCCACAACCACACATTCAACCACACTTACAACCATACACACAACCACACACAAACAACCACAACCATGCACACAGCCACACACATACAACCACACACACACAACCACACACACACAACCACACACACAACCACACATACAACCACACATACAACCACACACACAACCACATACACACAACCATACACACAACCACAACCATACACACAACCACACACACAACCACAACCACACACACACAACCACACACACACACAACCACACACACACAACCACACATACAACCACACATACAACCACACACGCAACCACATACACACAACCATACACACAACCACAACCATACACACAACCACACTCACAACCACACACACACAACCACAACCACACACACACAACCATACACACACAACCACACACACAACCACACACACAACCACACACACACACAACCACACACACACATACACAACTGTTGGAAAGCGGTTCCCGGGGAGGCTGCAGAGTGTGCTCCCGTCCACCCTGGGGCCCACCTTTCCCAGAATTAGGCCGAGCAAGAGCAGAGAGGCCCTGCCTGGCAGGGTCTCGCACCTAGGATCGCACGCGCTGCGCTTACTCTCTCTTCGGATAGAGGGACACCACACAGTAGGTCGTTTATAAGGTAATAAGTCTTTATCGGTAGTTGTCAGGGATCTTTATGATCCGGTAAGTAGGTACCAAAGTAAATGCCACAAGCGGCAGCGATCTTGTGATGAGGGAAGAAGGGGGTAGCGGGACAGTCTTGGAATCAGTGTCTCTGCGAGTTATCCGGCGCCCAGCTCTCAATCCTCGAGCTGAGGGGATGTTGCTTCTCTCGGCGATCTCTACCGATCTTCTTGGAGGAACGGGCCGCGAGTCACTCAGCAGGCACCGGAAGGTCTTAGTTCAGGGAGCCGCGACGGCGTCAGCAGGGCTCAGATGGATCAGAGTTCGGGGAGCCGCGACGGCGTCAGCAGGGCTCAGATGGTCTCAGGGTTCGGGGAGCCGCGATGGCGTCAGCAGGGCTCAGATGGTTTCAGAGTTCGGGGAGCCGCGACAGCGTCCGCAGGGCTCAGGTGGTTTCAGAGTTCGGATAGCGATCTTCTGTTCGGTGAGCGATCGAGCCGCGACCAGGTCAGCAGGCTCTCGTCAGTCCAGGTCTTCTCTGCCTCTCGTCCCTTCAGCACCCCTTGTTATACTCCCCTTCCTCTTTGAAGTCCGGGGTCCTCGCGGAGAGGGGTCTGGTGCCTGGGGGCGGTGTGTCGGGGTTTCCTGTCGCTCAGCCCCTTGATCTATTCAGATGTGTCCGGGAGGGACTCCAGACGCCCAGTAGGAGAGGCGCCCGCTCACCGGGGGCCTGGTGGCCGATCGAAACCTCCCTCGGGGAAGAGACCAGAGGTGTGACAGAGTCGGCGCCTCTCGGTCGGGTTTGGGGGGGGGTGTCGTTCTCCCTCGGCCGGGCATGCATGTTGGGGATCTGTTCGGCCCTCGGGATGTTGGTCCACGGAAGCCGAAAGGCCGTGCCCACGAGGTTCGGCGTGTTTGTAGTGTGTCTTGCTGGTCGGGAGGGCCCACGCCACGAGGCCGGTCTCACAACAACCATACACACACAACCATACACACACAACCACACACACACACAACCACACACACACAACCACGCACAACCCCACACACACAACCCCACACACACAACCCCCCCACACACACAGCCATACACACAGCCATACACACAAACACATACACAACCACGACCATACAACAACACACACACAACCACACACACAACCACACACACTCACAGTCACACATACACACAACCCCATACACATACAACCACACACACACTACCACACACACACGCAACCCCCCACACACAATCATACACACACACAACCATACACACAAGCACAACCATACAGACAACCACACACAGAACCACACACACAACCATACACACAACCACACACACCATCACACACACATGCAACCCCACACACAACCACACACAACACACACACAACCACACATACAACCACACACACAACCACACACACACAACCACACACAACCAAACACACAACCATAACCACACAAAACCACACATACACAACCACACACAACCACACACGCAACCACACACAACACACACAACCACACACACAACCACACACAACACAAACACAACCACACACACAACCACACACACAACCACACACAACCAAACACACAACCATAACCACACAAAACCACACATACACAACCACACATACACAACCACAACCACACACACACACAACCACAAACACAACCACACACACACACACAACCACACACATACACAACAACCACACACAGCCACAACCACACACACACACACACCCAAAAACACCCACACACCCAAAAACACCCGCCCACCCACCCAACAACACACCCAACCACACACAACCACACCCGAAACACACACACACAGCCACACACACAACCACACACACAACCACACACTCAGCCACACCCACAACCACACATTCAACCACACTTACAAACATACACACAACCACACACAAACAACCACAACCATACACACAGCCACACACATACAACCACACACACACAACCACACACACACAACCACACACACACAACCACACACACAACCACACATACAACCACACATACAACCACACACAACCCCACACACACAACCACACGCACAACCACACACACGCACACACACAACCACACACACAACCACACACACAACCACAAGCACACAAACAACCACACACACAACCACACCCACAACCATACCCACACACACAACCACACACACAACCACACCACACACACACACAACCACACACACACCACAAGCACACAAACAACCACACACAACCACACCCACAACCATACCCACACACACAACCACACACACAACCACACAACCAAACACACAACCACACAAAACCACATATACACAACCACACATACACAACCACATACACACACACACAACCACACACACAACCACACAACCCCACACACACCACCACACAACAACCACACACACATCCACAACCACACACACCCACACACCCAAAGACACCCACACACCCAAAAACACCCACACACCCAAAAACACCCACCCACCCAACAACACACCCAACCACACACAACCACACGCAAAACACACACACAGCCACACACACACAACCACACCCACAACCACACATTCAACCACACTTACAACCATACAAACAACCACACACACACACAACTGCACCCACAACCACACACACAACCACACACACACAAACACACCCAACCACACACACACACACACACACAACCACACACACAACCACACACACACACACAACCACACACACAACCACACACACAACCACACACACAACCACACACACACAACCACACATACAACCACACACACACAACCACACATACAACCACACAACCACACACACACAACCACACACACACAACCACACACACACACACAACCACACACACAACCATACACACAACCACACACACAACACCACCCACACACACCCACACAACCACCCACACAACCACACAACCACACCACACCCCCACACACACCCCCACAACTACACCCGCACCCACACACAACCACACACACAACCACACACAACCACAACCATACACACACACAACCGCACACACAACCACACACACACACCACAACACACACACAACCACACACACCACACACAACCGCATATAATTCCCACACACACCCACAACCGCATCCACAACTGCACCTGCACCCACACACACACAAGCGCACACACACAAACACACACACACACACACAAACACACACACAACCACACACACACACACACAACCACACACACAACCACACACACACAACCACACACACAACCACACACACACACACAACCACACACACAACCACACACACAACCACACACACAACCGCACACACACAACCACACACAACCACATACACACAACCACACACACCCACACACACACAACCACACACACAACCACGCTAAACCACACATTCCCACACACACCCACAACTGCACCTGCACCCACACACACAACCACACACACAACCACACCTCCACACACACACACTACACCCGCACCCACACACACAAGCACACACAGAACCACACACACAACCACACACAACCACAACCATACACACACACACACAACCACACACACAAAACACACACAACCACACACACACACAGCCACACACACACAACCACACACACAACCACACCCAACCACACATTCCCACACACACCCACAACCGCACACACAACCGCACCTGCACCCACACACACTCAACCACACACACAACCACACACATCACACACACAACCCCATACATACAACCACACACACAACACACACAACCACAACCACACACACACAACCACACACACAACCACACACAACCACACATTCCCATACACACCCAGAACTGCACCCACATCCGCACCTGCACCCACACACACACAACCACACACACAACCACACACAACCACACACACACAACCACACACAAAACCACACCCCCACACACACAACCACACACAAAACCACACCCCCACACACACCCACAACTACACCCGCACACAACCACACACAACCACACACACAAGCACACACAGAAACACACACAACCACACACACAACCACACACAACCATACACACAACCATGCACAACCACACAACCATACACACAACACACACACAACACACAACCACAACCACACACACAACCACACACAACCACACATTCCCACACACACCCACAACCACACCTGCACCCACACACACACACACAACCACACACACAACCACACACACACAACCACACACACACAACCACACACACACACAACCACACACACACACAACCACACACACAACCACACACACAAACACACACAACCACACACACAACCACACACACAACTACACCCAACCACACATTCCCACCCACAACCACACCCACACACACACAACCACACACACACAACCACACACACAACCACACACACACACACAACCACACACACACACAACCACACACTAAGCTTAGCGTAGCCAATAGGTCTCACCTTTGGGACCTTATAAGTGTTTAGCCACGCAACAGTTGATGTGGTTGCACCAAGGATATTGTGCTGCATAACTAAATACTTAGAAGGTCCCAAAGGCGAGACCTATTGGCTATGCCAATGCTTGTTTCATTATGTGCTGTGGAATGGATTTTGTGTGGAGTTGAATAGTGTGGCATGGAGTAATATGTGCTGCGGAATTATGCGGCATGGTGTGGAGTGTTTTTCTGTGGATTGTTATGTGGTATAGAGTGGATTTATGTGGGGTATTTTTATGTGGTATTGAGTAGTGTGTAATTAGATGGAGTTGAATTATATAGTGTTGAGTGGTATTATGTGGATTATAATTATGTTGCGTGATGTGGTTGTATGGATCGGCATTGTGTTGAGTGGTGTTGCGTGGAGTGGTGCTGCGTAGAGTAGACCGGTGTGGTGTTGAGTGGAGTTGGCGTAAAGTGGAGTTCAGTTGTGTAGAATTATGTGGAGTGCAGTTGGTTGAAGTGGTTTTGCATAGAGTAGAATTGCATTGTATGAAGAGGAGTGGGGTTGCATGAAGTGGTGTTGTGTAGAGTGGAGTGGTATTGCAAGAAGTGGCATTGCGCAGGTGGCACTGCATTGATTGACGCTTGGAGCGGAGTGCAGTTGCATGGAGTGTAGGTGTGTAGCATGGAGCGGAGTTGAGTAAAGTGGAGTGGCGATGTGTGGAGTGGCATACAGTGAATTGGCGTAGAGTAAATTGGTGTAGAGTGAAGTGGCATATAGTAGAGTGACATTGCATAGATTGGTATTTTATTGAGTGGTGTTGAGCCCAGTGTCATTGCTTAGAGCGGAGTGGCATGGAGTGGTGTGGAGTAGAGTAGAGTAGAGTGAAATTGCGTAGAGTAGAAGGCTGTTGTGTGGAGTAAAGCAGAGTGGCATAAAGCAGAGTGGAGTAAAGCTGAATGGCATTCAGTAAACCAGAGTGGAGTAAGGCAGAGTGGCATTTAGTGGAGTAAAGTGGAGCAAAGCAGTAGCGTAAAGTAAAGCAAAATGGCATGGAGTGGAGTTGAGTAAAGATGAGGAGAGTGGAGTAAATCAGAGTGGCTTTGAGGAGTATAGTAAAGTAGAGTGGTGTGTAGTAAAGCAGAGTGGCATTGAGTAGAGTGCTGTAAATCAGATTGAAGTAAAGCAGAGTGGCATTGAATGGAGTGGAGTAATGCAGAGAGGTGTGGAGTAATGCAGAGAGGTGTGGAGTAAAGGAGAGAGGTGTGGAGTAAAGCAGAGTGGTGCGTTAACACACACATTTTTTTACTTCTTGTTGTTGCTTACGAGAAGCATGGCTGGCAGTAACTGCTCCTCTTTTACTGCCAGCCTTGCTTCTGGTGATCAAGGATTATAAGTACAAAGTGCGTGTTTACGCAGCGCTTGCAGGTTTTCAAAACATAAATAAATGGCATTGTCATCTACAATGCCAATAGCTCAAACTCTCGCAAATGCAAGACCTATTGCATTGCAAATGCTTGTTGGCTTTGCCAGCCACGTACACTGTGTAATTTATTTAATATATTAGCGCCCTGTCGCTTGTTGCATATTTTTTGTTTTTCAATTTAAATTTGCAAGGTGGCTTCTGCATCTTAACACACCCATTAACAATTTCAGCACAGATCATCTTCCTAGGGCCGCAGATACATCCTCCAATTCTTGGCTACACCCTTTGGCCAACCACAGCACCGGCCATTGAAGATGCTCGGCGTCATAATGCAAGTCACTTGATAGGAAATGCTGACAAGAAATACGTGACATAAGAAATATGTTTGATGGAGCTCTACTTTTTACCCTTGCTACTGGAGGCTTGGTGACCTCCGAGTCCCTACGTCAACACCTGTGCAGTAGGGACATCATACAAATAGTGTAGTGTTGAAAATTTATTTTTCAAAATTTTATTTTTTCAACTGCATTAACCCCAAAATGCGCATAGTGCTGATTTAAGTAATATGCAGAGGCCTATTGTTTCCAGCAATCTTTGTTGTAATGGTGGCCATATGTAGTCAACTATCTAATCAGATTAAACCGTTTGGTTTCCACTTGGTACTGTGTTTGTAAAATTATTTGTAAACAGGATGAAATTCAGTGTTTAAGTACACACTGCATGATAATTATAGAATGCTATTATTTGAACGCCACAATATTGCAAGCTACTTAATTTATGTTGGGAATCCTATATATTTGCGGTTTCCATAGAAAGAGTAATATTCCAAAATGTATTCCCATCCTCCTATGAATGTATCTTGCCTTAAATAAAAACAGGAATCTTCATGTGATCATTGCTGGCGTGATTTGGATTGAGGTATTTCAGTGGATTACGCTTTAACAGTGCCGTGGGAAAACACACCTGGTGAAAGGGCTGAAAGAAATGACGAAGTGAGGCAATCCGGTGCATTATATCTGGTGAAGAGAGCCCTGGGGCATGAGTCCTTCTTAATGCATCTACGGGGGAAAACACATTTTAATGAGGTGAACAATAATATTTATGCAGTTCCTATACTGATAAATGCATTGCCGTCTGGATTTCAGTAGTTAAAGTGCTTGTTTATCAGTGCCATGCTTCTGACAATGTCATGCAGAAAGGATACTTGTACCAAAGAGATAAGATAAGTCTCAAGTTGCCTTGTACCATCAGGAATCATACAGATTGCTCTTGTTAAACTGCAGGTCACTGTCTAACCATTTGGCGTAAATTCTTATTTTGTTAGAGGAAGAACATCCAGAAGCCCTGACAGAAACATGGCTAAATAATGGATCTGATCCTGACCTGGTTCAAGCCCTTCCTCCAGGTTATCTTATCCAGAGGCAAGACAGAGTAGTAGGTAAAGGTGGCGCAGCATTGCTAAAATATATCAAAGTCAGCTTACCAGCCGCATTTCTGCAGGCCCTTTACCAGACTGTGAGAACTCTCATTTGCGATAGGATTCTCACCCATTCTTACCATGTCAGGTATTTTAATCTATCGTCCCCCTGGTGCACTGGGTCAATTTTGCAATCTTCTCCCCGATATGGCAGCCAACCTAGCCAGTGCCCCCTCTAATTTTACGTTACTAGCTGATTTTAAACTTCATTTTTATGACCCTTCCCACTTGGCTGCAGTTGAGATGACTGATGATATTGCAGCCTATCAGTTGAATCAAAAAGTTATTAGTCCCACCCATGTGAAAGGCCATCTACTTGATCCTATTTTCTCCAATATTGAGGAATTATCAGTAAAGGACCCTATTCCATTGCCCTGGTCTACCCACTTTCTTATTCCGTTTATCTGGACCCCCTACGTACCCCACTTTGTTAGGCAGGTTAGGAGCCTGACTCGCCTGTGGTCTAAACTCCCACTAGAACACTGGATCTTGGCTTTGGAAAATACTAAGCTGATCCCTGACCCTAATCCTATTAGTGCTAATGAAAATTTTAACAAATGGATTGAGGCCTCACTAGACAGGGTCCACCCGAAGAAGTGGATTCAGAACACAGTTGGGACCAATAGACCGACATGGTATTCTCCTAAGCTCCGTGAGCTAAAACAAACCTGTAAGACACTTGAAAGGATTTCTCCTTAGTCAAGCAACGACATTACAGGGCGGCCATTAAAATGTACAAAGAGGAAATTAAATTGGCCCAAGCCTTATACTATGAAGAAAGAATTTCTTTGGCAGCTAATTCTCCTCGCGAAATTTTTCACATTGCGAAAAAACTGTTCAGAGCCCCCTCATCTCCAGCTACCTCTGATGGTGCCCGCTCTTGGTGTAATAACGTGGCAGATTTCTTTTATGATAAAATTCAAGTCAAGCCATTTATACCTCCTTTCGTTTTGCTAATGGCCATTGTAACTCGTTAACGCTGGATACTACTCCTCCGAGCAGGGAGCATTGCTTGGAGGAAATTCCTCTGATGGACCCCAAGTCACTTGAAACCACATCAGCACTCGTGGAGGAGTGTGGCTCAATGGTTAGAGCGGCAGACCCTGAAGCAGAGTTCTAGCCAGGGACCAGGGTTCGATTCCCGCCTCGGCAGGACTCGGGCTCAATTTCCTCGGACCTGTCTATTCTCGCCTCGGTGCCTCTTCTAATCATGGGCCCCACGCTGCAACTCTGGGCAATAGCTTGCTTAGCCTCCACACTGGCTCCAACAGCGCTAAGGATGCCTGGCTTCACCCTGGGGGTGCCCAGGAGTGGACACTTCACAGGGAAAGCCAGGAGGGGTTCCACAGCGGTATGAGTATCAGCGCCAGGAAACCGCAAAAGGCGACACCGCAAGGTGGCCGTCTGGTGACAGTGCGCTCTATCAGTACCTTGACATTTACATTTTACATTTACTTACTCGTAAAGTGTGGGTCTCCTTTGGACTCCGCTCCTCCCATGATTTTGAATCGGTTGTCTGGAACTGTCTCTCCTGTCATATTTGAGCTGATAAATGCTTCTGTTTCTACTGGAGTAGTTCCTCCTCCATGGAAAACTGCCATGGTGAAGGCGTTGCTAAAATCCCAGTCTTAACCCTGACCTCCTGGGAAACTATTGTCCCATCTCGCGTCTTCCAGGGATCAGTAAAATTGTTGAAAAACATGTTAATTCAGTTCTTCCTACATTTCTGGAGTCCCACAATCTTCTTCATCCCTCGTAGACTGGCTTTCAACCCCTACAGGGTCCTGAAACTGCCCTTTTAGCAGTAGTCGAAGAGTCCAAGATGATCTTGGATGCCGGAAATTCTATAGCTGTTATCCTCCTGGATCTCAGTGCAGCCTTCGACACTGTTAACCACCAAATTTTGGTTCATAGACTTAGAAATCTAGGGATGATGGGGGGGGCTATAGTGTGGCTGCAGTCATTCCTGGAAGACAGCTCGTTTCAGGTTTTCAAAGGCGATGCTACCTCAAAACTGATGTCCCTACACTGTGGAGTCCCGCAGGGATCTTCCTTGAGTCCCACCCTGTTTAATGTTTATATGAGCCTCCTAGCGGAGATTGTGCTTCCTTTTGGGGTGCAGATTGTCACCTACGCTGACGACACACAACTTGTCGTGGCCTTGAACCATTCCAATAATTCCTCTCTAGGCTTCCGTCCTTGCTTGAAAGAAGCGGCCAAATGGATGGATAACTTATATTTGAAACTGAATGGAGATAAGACCGAGATGATGCTTCTTGGGAACCCCTCCATTTTTAATGCTGAAGTAATGTGGCCAGTCTGTCTGGGTCCTGCTCCTGCTCCCAAGAACCAGATTCAAAGTCTGGGTATTTGGCTTGATGGTGACCTGAGTTTTAAGTCACAGGCTCGGAATTTGGCGGCTTCCTGTTATGGCATCGTTAGGATGCTCCGGAAAGTCCTTCCGCTCCTACCTTTCCCTGCAAAAAGGCTTATGGTCCAGGCTCTTATTCTCTCCCGCCTGGACTATAGGAATGCTCTTTTCTTAGGAGCTCCTTGTGCCACCAACTCGAAACTCCAGACAGTGCAAAATTGCGCAGCGCGGATGCTCCTTGGGACTCTAAACCGCCAATCTGCGAAACCAGCTCTGAGGTCCCTTCATTGGCTTCCTATTCAGGAGAGAGTCAAATTTAAGGCCATCTGTATTATTCACAAGACGCTAGCAGGGAAGGGAGAGGCTATTAATTGCTCCATTATTCTGCCTTATCGCACGAAAAGATGTCTGCGTTCGGACAACCTCCGTCTTGCCTTAGTCCCTAGAATCAAAAGGGAAAGAAGCGGGCCGTCTGTTTTCTTACAATGCTGCTAGGATATAGAACACCCTTCCACTTCAAATACTCAGTGAACCAAATCATCTTGCCTTCCATAAACGTTTTAAAACTTGGCTTTTCTCTTAATGCAGTTGTGGTGTCTATTGTTGTGCCTCTGTCAACGCTGGGATGCCCTCGGGTAGCTTTGCACTTAATCATTTTTTTTAAATTAAATTAAATAAGCAGGTTGGGGTATTGTCAACAGTGACAAGTAGTTGTGGATGGTCAGTCACGTCCCTCCAGCCCCCCTTCTCTTCAAACTGGACCGTGCTGAGGGGGGAGGGGGCACTGACTCCTCTCCACACCGGAGCTTGCAAGTTAAAATTGCATTTTAACTTCTGTATATTAACATGGGTATAGTGTCTCAAACTAAAAGAGGCCCTGGAGCTCTTTGAGCAGACAAATAAAAAGATACTGAATGTGATGTGCTTGGTTGTTGAGTATTGCTATAGAAAGTGTGCTGTGTTGTTGGTGAGAACCTGTCTTTGAAACAATGCACACAAAGGCAAAACGCTTTCCTTCTAACATGACTCAACAGTAAACGTTTGTTTACAATCATTTATCTTAAGCAGTGGATTGGAACTCTTCCCATTCATAGCACTGCAAAGTCATGAAATTGATTTGCTCTGAAAGCGCTTGAATCGAGTGAGCACGCAGCCAGAAATACGTGTGCAGAGCTCTGATGTAAATACCCAATAGTTACTGTTTTCTGTTGGACAGATCACCGGTGTCCTATGAAAGCCATTGATTCACAACCCCTGTGCCATAGCACTTCCATATTGACTGAGAAGGAGCACGTATTTGAAATGTATTGAACAAAATTGTTTGAAAAGGTCCTGTTTGTTGAGCTCTGCGACGGAGGTGGCTGCGGCAGGGACTGGGATGCTAGAGCTAGTGTTTCAAAAGCAGGAGGGAGGAGGAGGCAGCTGCATTCAAAACAGAACTTGTCTCTGAATGCACAGCAAATGTAGCAAGATAAGAACAGGATTTACAGCCCTGTTTACCACAGAGCTCTGTAAACCCACAGCACTTGTCTGGAGTGCTCTATGTTAAAGAAAGAAAAAGTGCTCACAAGCGCTGAGTAACAACACGTGTAACAGGGGCAGTCCCTGAAAATGGCGGAGCTTTAAAGTCTATATCCTGAGTACAGCATGTCTCATCGGTTTAATATCATACATTTATTTCTGGGCTCTGCAGTTCACAAAATTTCTCAAAGCAAGATAGAATATTCTGAAGGCCCATAGGAGATTTGTAGATTAATAAGGTATCGTCTGCAAACATTAGGTCCTAGTGTTCGCTAATCTAGGTGCATCCCCATCACAATAATCCAGGAATTAAATTAAGTCGTTCATGTATAGTGAAAACAGGATGGGAGCGAGCACACATCCCTGTCTCACCCCACGATCCACAGAGAAAGCGGCTGTTAAGTTGCCTGACGTCCTGCACTGCACTTGTGCGATAATTTCCCATGTGGAGCCTGACTGAAATAGCCAGAAGATCCGAGGGGACACCCATATCAGATAAAACTTGCCAGAGATTATATTGTGAGACCATATCAAAATCTGAACGTAAATCAACAATCCCCCAACACCACATATTTCAAATAAATTAGTAAAAGACTGAAGACTTGATCAATTGTGCTCACACCTTTTCTAAAACCTGCTTGAAAAGGAGTTAAAACTTTATGCTCCTCCATCCCAGAATGTAGCCAATTTAAAAGTGTAGTGCCAAAGAGCTTGTGAGAGCATTCTATTAAGCTAATTGGTCTGTAGTTATATGGATCCTCTGGGGAACCTTTTTTAGGTCTCACCTAGCGATGCAGCGCATGCACAGTGCTCGCCTTGGCGAGATCTATTGTTGTCGGTTTCTTGGCCGAAGGGGGACAGGACATGTGCGCGCCTGGACAGGCGATGTAAACGCGCATGGCGTCTCCTCTCTAGCGATGTTAGCTTTCACACGCTCCCACCACACGCTTGATTTAGCTTTCAGTTTCACTGCACGCTGCAACTATACAAGTCAGACACATACATTTCACAGCTCAAGCATATCTACTTTTTTTTTTTTGTAATATTGTCCGGGCAGGAGTAGGTCTTTAAGGAGTGTGGAAACGGAGAACAGACTCACCCAAAAATTGTTTGCGATGCCGGGGAATGAGTTTCTGTACTTGAGAGGAATTTGCGCATGCGTAAATGTATATTACCTATATTTGTTTCCAAAAATACCCATATACGCATGTGAGAATGTTAAGATTTACAAAGAAGTCCACAACTGGCCTCACGAAAGTGTGTTTGTCATCATGGTTTCCCGGCTGTACTCGTACAATCCTCTGCCAATTCCAAAATGTCAGGAAATTTGCTCCTGGGTGACTTTTCTTCAGAATCGACCCTATATCTGTCGCAACCAGGTCAGCAGAGCCATTGTAGAACCAGAGATCCAGGTCAGCAGAGCTGCTCTAGAGCCAGAGCACCAGGTCAGCAGAGCTGCTCTAGAGCCAGAGTACCAGGTCAGCAGAGCTGCTCTAGAGCCAGAGAACCAGGCCAGCAGAGCTGCTGTAGAGCTAGAGAAACCAGGTCAGCAGAGCTGCTTTAGAGGGAGAGGACCAGGTCAGCAGAGCTACTTTAGAGGGAGAGAAATGGGTCAGCAGAGCTGCTTTAGAGGGAGGGAACCAGGTCAGCAGAGCTGCTTTAGAGCCAGAGAAACAGGTCAGCAAAGCCGTTGTAGAGCCAGAGAACCAGGTCAGCAGAGCTGCTGTAGAGCCAGAGAACCAGATCAGCAGAGCTGCTTTGGAGCCAGAGAACCAGGCCAGCAGAGTTGCTGTAGAGCTAGAGAAACCAGGTCAGCAGAGCAGCTTTAGAGGGAGAGAACCAGGTCAGCAGAGCTGCTTTAGAGGGAGGGAACCAGGTCAGCAAAGCTGCTTTACAGCCAGAGAACCCGGTCAGCAGAGCTGTTGTAGAGCCAGAGAACCCGGTCAGCAGAGCTGCTGTAGAGCCAGAGAACCCGGTCAGCAGAGCTGCTGTAGAGCCAGAGAACCAGGTCAGCAAAGCTGTTGTAGAGCCAGAGAACCAGGTCAGCAGAGCTGCTCTAGAGCCGAAGAACCAAGTCAGCAGAGCTGCTCTAGAGCCAGGGAACCAGGTCAGCAGAGCTGCTTTAGGGTAAGAGAACCAGGTCAGCAGAGCTGCTTTAGAGGGAGAGAACCAAGTCAGCAGAGCTGCTTTAGAGGGAGAGAACCAGGTCAGCAGAGCTGCAATGAGCCAGAGAACCCGGTCAGCAGAGCTGCTATAGAGCCAGAGAACCAGGTCAGCAGAGCTGCTTTAGAGCCAGAGAACCAGGTCAGCAGAGCCTCTTTAGAGCCAGAGAACCAGGTCAGCAGAGCTGCTTTAGAGCCAGAGAACCAGGACTGCAGAGCTGCTCTAGACCCAGAGAACCAGGTCAGCAGAGCTGCTGTAGAGCCAGAGAACCAGGTCAGCAGAGCTGCTTTAGAGCCAGAGAACCAGGTCAACAGAGCCGCTGTAGAGCCAGAGAACCAGGTCAGCAGAGCTGCTTTAGAGCCAGAGAAACAGGTCAACAGAGACGCTGTAGAGCCAGAGAACCAGGTCAGCAGAGCTGCCTTAGAGCCAGAGAACCAGGTCAGCAGAGCCGCCATAGAGCCAGAGAACTGGGTCAGTAGAGCTGCTTTAGAGCCGAGAACCAGGTCAGCAAAGCCGTTGTAGAGCCAGAGAACCAGGTCAGCAGAGCTGCTCTTGAGCCAAAGAACTAGGGGGCATATTATCAAGGTCCGGCGTTTAAATTATCGCCGCTTTAGCGGCAGAAAACTGCAGCTAAAGCGGCGATAATGGGCTTGATAATATGCCCTTGAGAATTCCAATAGAAGCCCATGTTCACACCAGAACATGGGCTTCTATGGCAATTCGTAGACTGAACCTCCCTGTCTAAAGTAGACCTTATATATATACACAACACCACCCAGGTCCGTGATGGACACACATAGAATGCGAGGTGAGGACACTGGAACCTCTTCGAGTTCCCCATATACGTTCAAACAAACCCAGGTGGTCAGCCCTCCTGATGGTCTTTCCCCACCATTTGCTTGAACACCGGGGTCTATATTGGTCGCTAACTGTGCTCCCTCTAAGAAGACCGCTGTATTATCAGCCATATTATCAACCCTGAAGGTATCCAATAGTAGGGGAGTCCCACTACAACCATTTACAGGTGTACCCAGGGACTACCTTCTCTTGGTTAGTTCGATTTCTGTCGAAATTAAACCCACGGCCCGCTGGAGCATTCTGTCTATGCTCGTGGTTCACTGCTGGGAATGAGGTTGCAACAAAGCCACTTTCCTTCTACCCATGCTGAAGCCAACAGATAAAATCAAAGGGGATATTACAAAACCATAGGAGGAAGGCAATAGGCAGTATTGGAAACCAGAATGTGGACTGGTGCGGTCACTGATGCTGTGGCAGAGCAGAACGAGGCTTGTAGTTCAGCTTGTAGTTTGGCCCCGACCCCTCTGGCTCGCACCCGTGGGAACACTGGTATTGAAAATAGGCACCTCCTGGCGTGGTTACTGACGCTGCGACTGCAGCTAACGAGGCTGGAGTTTGTAATTCGGTGTCGACCCTTCTGGCTCCTCAACAATTCTTTAATTGCCCCGATTGTCCACAAGCAGTCAGAACATCGAGTTTCTTGCTATCTTGCACCCAGGAGGGTCGTGTGTGGAATTGCCCTCTGCCCAACAGTCTGTTTAATGGAAGCAGATGCCCACAGAGGGGCAGGTGCTGCTCTGGGGGAGGGAGGGGAGGAAAAGTGTGGAACAGCCCTGCTCAGCCCAGGCTGTCCCTCTGTTCCCTCTGAGCACCACTATCTCACTATTTTGTATCACTGTAGGAATTTGGAAGTATAACATTCTGCAATGTGTTTCTGTTTATCGAATGTTATCAATTCTGATACATAAATCAATGAAAATCCTTTCTCTGTGTTCTTGTTCCTCTTTCCCCTTTTGTTCAAGAAATGTTTTTGCTTTCAGAAATGTATTATATGTTATGCTGAAGTAACTACGGCTAGCTACAATATGCATTGTTTCTACCCAAGGGAACCATTTTTCTTCATTGTCCTTAACAACATCTTAGATTTCTTCTTCAGTGAAGCTAGGAAACTCTCCATTCACTGAGGTAATCCTCACATGAAGCCAGTGCTCCTAACAAAGTGGAGCCAGCAGCTCAGTTAGAATGTGCATTGTACATAGCATTATTGAAACACTGAAATAAAATGAGACCTTGCACACAATGCGGATGCATGCAGGAGGAGTGCAAGTATTGTGTTGCTTAAAAAGGCCCCAGCACCGCTTTTAGTGAACATGGGTTCAGTTGGAGCAGAGAGAAAGGAAATCCAATCAAAGTTCTTGCATGCAGTGCTGATTGCATGCAGGAGGGTTAAAACGACTGGTCAATATCTTGCGGTAGCAAATCATTTTTTAATTGTATCTGTGGTGTACATATGAGTTTTAGGCCGTTAACATGGCAGGTGCATGCAGGAGAGCCACAGAGGCCAACAGTACCAGCAGCACTGTATTCATTGATGAACACAGCTGGCACAACGACTGAGGGAGTCCAGTGCTTGCCTGTGGCCCTGGTTCCAAGACACACGTTTGAAACAGACCTGTCTATATGAGAATCATTAAATTGGGTAGTACTTATACCAGTGCATTACAGCCCAGAGAAATGAAGCTACAGAAAAAAGAAGAATGTTAATTGCTCTCATCCTAGTTATGAGCCTGAGTGGCAGGTGAGGACACATAACGAGGGGAAAGGGCTGATTAACAGACCGTATTGTCCTGTAAGTGAGGCCAATAAGGCTTGTAGCGCACCTCGCTCCTCCCCCCCACCCTCCCCTCCCCCCCCCCCATAACAGAGAGGAGGTCTTTCACTTGGGAGGCCGCTTGCGCTCCCGCAACGCCCCATGTGACTCTTCTAATCGAGCTGCACGTACACACTTGGCTATCTGTGCTCTTTCCAGTGTGCAATTTGTAAACAAAATAAGTGACCGGGATCTTGTCAGGAGACAGCTTGCACCAGCCCATTTATCCTGTTAGTGCCACCTAAAACAGAACCAGCTACTAACCATGAAAGTGGGCAGAGGATGTGGTGTAATGGCCAGAGCTGCTGACTTTTGAGCTGGGGAACCAACTTCGAGTCTTGGCGTCGGCTCAACATCCTGTGATTCTAGGCAAATCACTTAATCTCTCCATAAATGAATGTGTCCTTAACTGATGCTCATGAAAAGCACCATTGTTGAGGATTAAGTGCCGGCTCAGATTAAGCACTGGCTCTTTCCTTTGCTTTTGGTGAAGAGAAGCATAATCAGCCATGGAAAAATAAGACAAAAAGTCTGCTTACCTTTTTGCCCTTTGCTTTTGGTGAAGGGAAGCCCAATCAGCCAAAGTAAGGAAAAGAGCCCGGCAGACTGCTGTCTGCCTCCCTCAACACATCAGAGCCTCACCCTCACTTCTTGAGTTCAGCAAGAGGCTGAAGACCTGGCTTTTCGAATAACTCTGTGGGGACCACATGCCTCCACACCTGCTCCAAACACCTGGATACCCTCACGGCTGGTTAGAATGCCATACAAATCACCATAGCAAAACTAAAAACGAAACATGACATCCGCGTGGGGATGGGTACGTTTTATCACCCACATATTCAGATGAAAGGCTTACCTCGCTCCCGCAGCGCTCCGTTTGCCCAGATTATGGATGTTTGGAGCTGGCCAGCCACAGATTACTCCATTTGCAGGCCTGAAATATTAAATATAATCAGCAAATGGGACACTCTTTGTGGCTGATCAGTTCCCAATTGTATACACAGAGTGCTGATGACATTTAGGAGTTTCAGGTGGATGCAGATGGCATGACTGAGCCTTATTGTGGTGTCAGTCTGGAAATTGGCAGGAACACCGTTTTACAGAAATGCACTTCTTGATGGACACAGGGGTCAAACACGAGCTTAAATTAGAGACCTCGCAAGTGGATGGAGCACAAGTACTGGTATCCTATGAGCGATCACTGTAGCGGTGGCTTAATAATCCCCATTTTCCAGGTAGGCCAGTGAGGGATGCACAGATAATTAAGCTGATACCACAACATTTGCAGGTGCTCATGCACCCCTCACCTAGTCACCTGGTAATCGTACATAGTGACCACTGAGCCAGTAGAATGGCTAAGTGAGCTGAATACACACTCCTGACAAAATGTAGGTCTTTCATTCGATTTCCTGCGTGGTTGACTTCGCTGTAAGTCCCAATTGACTACCATAAGTTAGGTAACTAACATATCTAGAAATGGAAAACACAAGTCACTTTACGAATATGAGCCAGCATAAGTAAGTGGCATCTGCCAGTACATTTAACCTAATGGTGAGACTAAACTAGGAGATTGAAAAGGAAGGTTTCAGCATGTTACTAAAAAGGGGTTACATTTTGTATATAATGTCTGTGTAAGATAATGACTTTAATACAATTTCAAGATTCATGACTGAGGCATTGCAGATGAACCACTTCTTAGGAGGTGAAATAAGACAGCTCACAGACGCAGCATGAGTTGAGAGACTATCCTCTTCTGTCATATCTAAAGTCCACTCTATATATACGTTAAAAGATTCATACAGACAGCTGTGCTGTCATGACAGACAAAAAAGTAAGGGAAATGGGTACACTTCAGTTGCAATTGAAGTTCTTTGTTTCAAACCACACGTGTGGTAGGGAACATGTTATTTGTTAGAACAAATATTGTCTATGGTGTTACCCAGTTTTTATGTCTGTATACCATCGAGAAGTCGTTGGGCCATAATCTCCTTGTTTACGTTGGTGGCCGTCAGATGATATTTTCAAACGTATGGTCTTGTGATTGGGTCACTGAAGTGCCATTTTGGTTTGCCATTTTAAATGTGGTCTGCTGCTGGTTCAAAATTAACTATTTGTGCAGGGATGAACATTTTTTCATAATATAATCTATGAATTTCTGTGTTATTGTTACAAAGAGTCATAAGCAGGGTGGCTCATTCAAGTTTTTCTGCTCCTTTAGGGCATCGTCGTGTTATTTTGTTCACTAGTCATTGACAATACTTAATGTATCATTTGAAGGTGCATGTTTTCGATCGCAGAAAGGAAATTAAAGAAAAATAAACTTATTGATAACTATTTATATAGATTTATTGAATCTTACAGTTTTGAAGGGTGTTTTATTTTTTTGCTTCCTCTCAGTGGCCGTCTGAAATCACTGATTTTTCTATGCTCCCATATTCTAAGTTCATACAAAAGACATGATTCGTAAGGGGACAAAGTGATCTGAAATATTATTTTATCGGGTGCCATTTCATTTCCTTGTCAGTACAGTGTCACAAATGGATACTCTATTTTGCCTCATTTTATTCTTATATAGCTTGGTAGTGCAGGCTGTTTTGATAAGGGGTGTCTTATATTGGAGGAACCATTTGTCCAAGAGTTCTTTCGTTTTTTGGCTTTATTATACACAATTCTATTATTTCCGCAATGGAAAGATCAACATGTTTTGGCCCGTGAAAGTATATTTATTGTTCTTCATCAGGATTGTTGAGGTTGAATAAATTACGGATTGTATTTCCTCTGTCGGGCAAGTGTATTGAACTAAAGTTTGAAATATACTTAAATGATATCTTGCACAGATATACCAGACTGCAGTAATTAAAGGGTGTTGGTTTGTATTTTTGCACCTCTGAGTATCGCTCCACATGTTTCCTAGCCCACGAGCTGTAAGTGAATTGAAAATTTTTTGGAATGATCCATGGTAGCCACTTCGTCAAATTGTGCTTAGACTTCCAGTACAAGTATAATGTTATTACGTAGTCTCACAATGTCATTGTGTTCTAATGAAGTTGAAAAGAGCAGATATTGTACAAGAGGCTCTACTTTATTTAAAAATTGTGCTCTTTACTAAATTTCTACTTTCCTGGTCCCTACCTCTTCTACCTGACCTACCTCTCATGGATCTACATCAGTTCCATTTGATATATATCCCCACAATTTCTTTCCTTTCTGAACTATTCCTCTTCTGTGTTTGCCCTGTGTTCTATATATACACTATTTTATTCCTTTGTTTCCTTCATAGACTCCAATACTCCTGTTCTGTCTTTCCGTGCAATGTATTTCTTTGTTTGCACTGCTTTTAAAAGGCCAAGGATGCAGAGTTTGTGCTTAGTCTCACAAATGGTGCCTCTTCTGGCAACAATGGTCCTTACACTGCCAGGCATTTGGATCTAAAGCACCAACACGGATGTGCTTCAAAAACAACAAAACTCCTCGAAGGATCACTGTTGTGTGGCCCTGGGGGACCAAAGAGCTAAGCTGTAGGAAAAAATGCCATGAGGGCGCTTTGAGGGGAGGCTATCTCTTTCCTGGCATCATCAAAGCATTGCTCCTCCTGTTGTGTTCTTGTCCTCCTGCAGGCATATTTAAAGAATACAGAAATTAAAAATCTCATTTGCAGTGGCTTGTAGAGCTAGATTTCCTGGCCCACATCCTTTCTTTTGTTGTGTTTTTTTCCTTTTTTGCAGTGCTTTTAAAGGGCCCTAGGAGCGAGGTTTGTGCTTTGCAACAGGTCCAGCGTGAGGGCTGTCGGCCCAGTGGTGCAGGACCACTTAGCACGTTCTACAGCTCCAACAGTGACTGATGTCTGGAATGGACACACAAATGGGATGGGAAGCAGGGGTCAGTAAAATATAGTGAGGGAGGCAGAGGAGCGAGCAGACACATGCACTTTGTTGGAACAGGAATGGTGTACAGGTATGTCCCTTTGCCCTGAGTCCACAACTGCATGTATATCTGATACCCTGAATTTTACTTTGGCCAAGCCAGTAGCTGTTTAGATTAACAGGTAAGGGGGTTAAAAATACTTTTAGTAATGAGGCTTAAACAGCAGTGTATATATGCCCAATGTTGAGCCTAAAATGTGCATGTTTTTCATGTATGGGTATTGCTTTATCTGTGGGTATTTACATCATTGAAACCTGTCAGGGATTCAAGTACGAGTGTTTATCGGTTAAAAATGAATGTGGCAATATACTAGTTTCAGCTTCATTTCTTTTACAAAGTGCACAATAAATATGGATACATTTAGATAAAATTAGCAAAAAATAAAAGTGGATAATTACAGATGGCTACAGTGAATTTGTAAATAAACTGCTAAGCTTTTTATGAATTCATAAATAATTGCTACTTCTAAAGAACCTTCACTTATTGTCATGATTCAAATTGAAATAAATGTCATTGCACAACCTTCTGAGTCGGTTTAGCATAAATGCAGTCTAGACACACCCAGCTGCAGCACCCTCTCTTCTCTTGCAGCCTCTTGGAGGAGTGCTACGTCATGAAGGATCCTTTCACCCCTGACAAGGAAAAATTCCTGATTCTAGGATCCAGGTGCAGCCTGTGCAGCGACGTTGTCTGTGTTGGCACGGTGAGGCAACCATCACTGCGTTTTATTGCTCTTTTGGCAATTGCACAGTATTGGAAAAGTGACTGACCACGCATAATTATAATTTTTTTTTTTAATCTCGAATTGTATTTGATTGTTTTATGTACGGCACAGTAGAGTAAAAGATTACCATAAGGGGGGAGGAGCCAAGATGGCCGACGGGTCGGACGCCTGAGCTCCCGGCTCCGTGGACCGTCCGGCTTCTTTTGTTAATCCTGATTAATCCTCCTGACCTGCGCCGCCCAGCCGCCGCGGATTACCGGCATTGAAGTGACTGGCGTTCTCCTGACACCTTTATCGGCGGGTTTGGTGGCTGACTCGGTGCCTACTACGACCTCCGGCGCTCCCACGGGTCCCTGCGTAGATGGCCGCCGCTGGACGCCGAGGGATGTGGACGGGGTGCTGAGCTGGAATACTGCGGGTGATCGCGGGGGAGGAAATGCTGGCCGTGCGACTGGAGTCAGACCCTTACGTCCGGGTCGGACTCCCCCGAGCGCCGGCAGTGGTGTGGACGACGTCGGAGCCCTCTAATGCGAGCTCTCCTCCGCCACCCTGAAGACAAGCGAGCGGACTCCATTTTGTAGCGTCTTCCTGCGGCGAACGGCCGGTTCTCGCGGTGGCCGTGGGGCGCTCTCGCCCGGTGCAGCTCCCGAGTGGAGCACGACGCTTTTCCGGTGTCTACATCCTCGGATCATAGTCAATTTTGTCCCGTCACTAATTGCCCGCAGTGGAGATGACAATGGCGTCTGCTCTTCTTGCTGAGACGCTGGCTGACCCTGGACTCGCAGTGTCTGCGCGCCCGTGTGCCCCGGAGCTGATTGCCGCATTGGAGGAACAGCGGGATAGTGCGGACCGATGCTTGGTACAGAGGGACCCGACCTGTGGGGATGTATTGGCCGCCCTTGTGGCGTTAAAAGTGGCAATGCAGAGTACTTGCCGGGCGCTGACCCGGAGAATCGATGAGGCACTGGTTGCAACGGGACGTTCCCGGCTGGAGGATCCCCCGCCGCCCCTGTTTTCTCCTGGAGGTGAAACAATGTCGCAGAGTGGGGGGCTGGTGGTGCGGAGTCCTCCTGGCTACAATGTAACGCGTCAACCCATCGACACGGATACAGTTGCAGGGACACCCTTCACTTTGAACGTTGTGACTCTGCCTACGAACTATCTGCTGAGACCTAGCCTTTCGCTTCCCTTGCCAGATGTTACCCTGAAAGCACCTATCGCTCGAGCCTCTGTGGCATGTTACTGCTGCGTTTGGGACCCTGTGGTACGATACGTCTTCATTGTCCCCTTTCCTCGAGAGCGGCCATCTTGTCTCTTTGTCCTGGCTGAAGGTGACTCGCAGCAATGGACGGGCCTGAATCATATCTGCCGGTCCGGACAGGGGTGATGGCATGCCGGTTGTCGCTTTGGTTGGATCGGCATACGGGGCCCTGGACTGATACACGT
Source organism: Triturus cristatus (assembly GCF_964204655.1). Taxonomy (NCBI): domain Eukaryota; kingdom Metazoa; phylum Chordata; class Amphibia; order Caudata; family Salamandridae; genus Triturus; species Triturus cristatus. Next base: position 368,959,608 of record NC_140585.1, read on the forward strand.
TTTGTAATTTTGGATGAGTAGTCTTTAATGACCAGTTTTTGTTACATGTCGCTGCGATTTCGCCTCCTGTTTCCTTCTTCTGCCGGGGGGAGGACTTGTGAAGTGCTGAAGTGCTGGGTGTTATTGAATCGGGACCACCGGGTTTACGTGGGTCTTTTGATACTGTTCTGTACATGGCGCAGGATGTATGAGCGGCGCGGGAGTCCGGGAGTTCGGCAGTGTGGTGGGCTCCTCCCCGCTTTATGGTCTTTTTTCCTTTCTTCCTTCCTTAATTCTATATTTCGGGTTCCTATGGGGCGACAGACACGTAGCTAGGGGGGGGGTAGGCCATAGCCTCGGCATGCGTGTAGGGTGGGGGGTCTTCTTCGATACGTTTTTTGTTACTATGGGCCTTCTTTTTCTTTCTTCTGTCCTTTTCCTACGTCTTTTTCTAGGGTCAGTGGGGGGGAATGGTGTTAGGAGGGTAGCGGCTGGGAGGCACATTTCGCTGCGTATCTATATCCTGGTATTATAGTTTCGTGCCGCCATTTTAGATATGTTCACTGTTAGTTGACTCTCCTGTTGGATGTTACCCATTTATTGTATGTTCGTCTGTTCTGTGCACTGATCCGTTCTAGCTCTGTATCTCCTTAACTTTAAAACTTTTTAAAATTAACCTTACTGTCTCCTGCCACTCAGTGCACGTGGATTTTGCAACATAGGTCGTATGCTTTTAGGTGCTGCCGTGCCACCGAGTGGACGCGTACTTTGCTATCAAGCATCAGAAGTGTCGAGGCCGGCCGGATGGTTGTAGGCCCGTATTTGTCTTGTACACAGTGCTAAATAAAGGTTTAAAAAAAAAAAAAAAAAAAAGATTACCATAAGGCACCTGATTAGGAGTTGGGAGGTCCAGGGGGCCATAATGACCGAATCCAGCTATCAGTCCTTCCTCTGCACCTTCCAATTGTGAGTTATTTTGCTTGGAATGAAAAATAATTTGCAAAAGCGTTTTTTACCAGGTAGAAATCCCCATACAGATTCCATTTCCATGCGGATCCTAGGCTGCTCCCATTTACTATCCGCTTTGAAGCAGGGGCAGTTAGTTGCAGAGGGATAGCTGCTGGTAGGGAGCTGGTGACCTTCAGGATGTCCGGGGCATTGGAGAGGGGGCAGCATTCATTGCTCCTCCCATGGGGTGCAGCCCTCCATGACCCACACTGTATTTACCAACAAGTTTTCCTGCTTACAAATTGGATCTGCTATACCTACACTGGGTAAATCCACGTTCTTGAATAACAGACATCTCTGAAATAACCTTTTTTTTTTTCCCCCGTTTTTTTGTAATAAAATAGTGAGGTGTTCACCTACCCATCAGTACTATTGCCAATGATACTATTACTCCTACGTGAGACCTGAGCTAAGGGAGCTTGTACTTCCAAATTAATCTCCCTCTAAAACATACATAGGGCCTAATTCACAAAGGGCCTCTTCAGTCGTGGCAGAGCTCCCTCAATCGTGGGGAAGTCTCTGCACTCGTGGCGGAGGCCCCACAGTTGTGCAGAAGTCTCCACACTTGTGGCGGAGGCCTCACAGTTGTGCAGAAGTCTCCACACTCGTGGTGGAGGCCCTACAGTCGTGCAGAAGTCTCCGCACTCGTGGCGGAGGCCCCACATTCGTGCGGAAGACTCCGCACTCGGGTGGCGGAGGCCCCACAGTCGTGCAGAAGTCTCCTCACTCGTGGCGGAGGCTCCACAGTCGTGCAGAAGTCTGTGCACTCGTGGCGGAGGCCCCGCACTCTGTGCCGAATCTTAGTAATGAGAAATCTCATTTGAAAAATTCCTCCCATGTGCGGAGTCTCTCCAGTGACTGCGGGGCCTCTTGTGATTCAGGCCCACAGATAGGTCCTGAAAAGTTATGTGATTATCCGACACAAACAGATTAATCATTTTTATTTAGTCTCTTCAGTTTATCTATACTGCGCAAAAACATAAATCAAGCTTTTTTCTGATTAATGGAATTGGGCACGTCTCATTTCTCAGCAGAGCAAAAGTTAAAGTAAGGCTTAATAAAATGGTGATACCCTGAGGCGCGTGTTTTCCAACTGACCCAAACTAGCAAACTCCAAGCACTCTTGCTTCTGTAATGCCCAAAACGAGTGCCAGTAGTGAAGCCAGATTACCTGTGTCGCTCAATGCCAATGACAACCATGCATGTCTGCACGGAATTACTTATTCCATTTTAATAGTTCCCTTTATACCACATATTCTTAATATTTTTTGTGACACCTGAATGCACGCCAACACTGATTATTGCGAAGTTTGGAGAAACCAGGCAAATTAACATCATAGAACAAGAGAAGAAATTGAAGTTCATTGACAGATTATAGAGAAGGGCTTTCGGGAGCTTAAGGCATTAATTGGCTGTAGTTACCGCAGTAGAAAATAATTAACTAGTGTGATTGTGAAAGGTGGGCTACTTTAATTTTAAGTTTTCTCATGGGAGTTTCCTCATTACTTCACTAGGAATGAGGTCCAGGTTTAATTTCCTACCACTGGTAGTCTGTCTCCCAATATGATGACAGACTGATGTCCAGTACATTAATGCCAAGACTATTGTGATTTGACTACCCGAGAGGAGCTCAAAGGTCAAAACTGTGGATGTATTTTAGATCTCCTATGGCCTAGTAATCTGGCTTGTTGGGCGTTCAAATAAAGTAGTTTATAGTATTAAGTCTTCTTGCTGGAAAGATTGTTTTTTTATGAATCCACATTGTAGCTGGATCTGGTAAGCGTACTTGCCTGTTGAAGTAATCCGAATGTCTAAGGGCAATACACAAGGAGGGTTGAGGCAAAGATCCTGCACCTGTTACTGGGAGTGGCTTAACAGTATGGTGATGGTGCTAGAAAACCAGGAAGTGCACCCCTCTTCACTTCCTATTGAGTTCAACACCAAACACAGAAAGAATTGGAATTAGCACACATCAATTATAAATCTCATTAAAGTTCATTAGAACATCAAATATCTGTGATGACTGGTAGAAAAAGCAGGTCCAGATTTTTCTTATAGTTGTAAAGGTTTTTCTTTATTGATAAATATATTCAGTTGTTAAAATCCAATATTCACAGAAGTCCTTTAGCCAACGCGTTTCGTCTCAGGAGAGTCTTCTTCAGGGCGGGTCAGGACCATTGGCCAGGGATAGGGGTGGAGAAGTGTGGCTCAATGGTTAGAGCGGCAGACCTCGATGCAGAGCACTGGTCCGGGACCAGGGTTCGGTTCCCGTCGCGGCAGGGTCTCGGGCTATAAATTCCGCGGACTGGATATTCTCGCCTCAGTGCCTATTCTAATCATGGGTCCCACGCTGCAACTCTGGGCAATAGCTTGCTTAATCTCCACAACGGCCCCCCCGCGGCGGGATGCCTGGCTTTCACCTTGGGGATGCCCAGTATGGGTTATCTCACAGGGAAAAACCAGGACGGGTTCCCAAGGCAAGCGCCAAGATGCCCAAGGGTAGTTGAGCGCTATATAAGAACATATAATAATAATAATAATAATAATAATTTAGAACCAATGAGTTCATCATTTTGTGACGCATACCCATTCTACTGAATCCAACCACGAGAGAGAATGTTGCGAAAACAATGATGGATAGCAACAAAAACATATACTCTACGCAATAAGTTGGATCAGGCTTTGTAACAGTTGTTCTTTGCTGTACAATAGTGTCTCCCTATAAGGTTTTCATAATCTTTTTTAGGAACAGTATATTTTCTGCTACTTTATATTCTTGTTTTATATTTTATTTTATCTGACTATTTGTGGTGATGGAATGGATATGTGTCACAAAATGCTGAACTAATTGGTTCTAAATGTATTTCAGATACCCTGTATTGAACATGTTGTGTGCTTATTGTTTGTTAGAATTATTGTTGTTTAGAATTGTAATACAATCCTGTTTTTTAATGAACATTGTGGTACCCATGATTGGAACTGGTTTAAAAAAAATACTTTTTATAACTAAAGACTGTTATTATATCCTTGGACGAGGTGGTATTTCAGCTGAGTGCTCTTTAGCATATGCGCACACCCCTGTTTGGGGTTTTGTTAAGTGTAGTTGATGATTGTTTGAGTGTGTATTCAGGTTATTTCCTTCTCCGAGGGACATACACAATTTTTCTCACCGGTACTGTATCCAGATTCTGCAAAGGGCAAGATGACCAAGCGATTCATGGATCGGGCTTGGTTCTGGCACGTTGAGCCTTTGCTGCCAACTGAAAGTCCCGGAAGGGCTCGAGCACGCAGGCAGGCAGGGATGGGTGGCATTAATGACCCATTAGGCTGGTATAGAACTTGGAGAAGTTGCATACAGACCGCAGTGCATTGGACAACCACGAAAATATCGGGGACTGGGAGAAACTCCTGGCCTCCTTTTGGGAAGTGGTGTATCCCAATAACGCTCAGGGTCATTGCTGCATATCTCTCCACACCCCACACCCCCCCCGCTCCCTCCATCTCCTCCCTAAAAGAGGATCCGTGTTAGCTTCAACAGTGAAAATAGATAATCTAATGCTCTCATACTCTTCTCTGAAGCTGAACAGATGGGTCGGTTCCCTCCCAACCAGCACCTTGATGATTGTTTTGTATACAGATAGAATGACCGTTGACCTAATGTTTCACACTTGTGTGTGATTGCAGTTCATTATAGCCAAGCCTGGTGCTTATTGCCACAATAGGAACATATATGCTTCAGTGCTAAGTGGGATAGGTATGCCCTGACGTGGTTCCAGTCACATGCACACTGTGCCTCTGGAACCAAGCTATAATCGACTGATGAGACCTGATAATGGCGAAATCGGTCTTGAGTTGCTTGTGTTCCGGGTCATAGAGGACCTGACCTGTCAGCTCGTGCTGGGCTGTCCTATTGGAATAGGGTCAAGACTGATTTGTAAATGGCTGGTTCCAAACTGAGGTGGCATGATGTTCAAAATAATGGACTGCGATGCAGCCCAAAGTAATTTCCAGTGGCTGAAATTAATTAAAGCATTCCATATGTCACTTTTTTGTATGCCTTACCTCACAATCAAACAGCACCTTGCCCTAAAACGCCTACACAGCCAAGCAAATTTGCTACAAAACCCTAGATATAACCGCTACCTAAAGGAAGTATTCTTTGTCTGTACAGGTTCCCTCATTATGGAATCTAACTTCTACTGAACATAAAACACTCTTTCGTACTAGTCCGCAAAAACTGCACTCACTTATTTGTATGAAGTATCCAGACCGATGCCAGGAGAGCCCATTGAGAGGAGGGCATTTTACAAATGCTGACTGTCTGAAACTGAGTTGTTAATTTGGGAAGGGAGAACCCTTACTCACTTAAAAATAATCACTGTTTTGGCAGGAATACAGTTCTCAGAGAATCTTTGCTCAACCCTTGATAGTTTTGGCACAGGCAACAGTTTGTCCCCAGAAAAAGTGCCTGTTCAGGTCAAGCAGTAACAAAATGTTAGTCCAAAAAACAACACAATAAGATTCTCAAATCAATTTAGAAGCCAATTTTAACTTACAACAGTTGGTGCTACAACCTACCCATCAAGGGGGGCATACGTGGAGAAGTGTGGCTCAATGGTTAGAGCGGCAGACCCTGATGCAGAAGTCTGGCCCGGGACCAGGGTTCAATTCCCGCCTCGGCGGATCTTGGGCTCAATTTCCTCGGACCTGATAATTCTCGCCTCGGTGCCTATCCTAATCATGGGTCCCACTCTGCAACTCTGGGCAATAGCTTGCTTAATCTCCACAATGGCCTCAACAACGCTAGGATGCCTGACCTCACCTTGGGGGTGCCCAGGAGTGGACACTTCACAGGGAAAGGCCAGGAAGGGTTCCTCAGCGGTATTAGTACAAGTGCCGAGATGCCTCCTGGTAGTCGTGCGCTATACAAGTACATCTACATTTACATTTACATATGTTAGATCTCCTGTTCGCTAACCAGACCGAGACTGAAGTGATAAAAATATTGCCGCAAAGTTGGATGGATCATCATTTAATTCACTTCAGTATTAAACCATCTAGACCGGAACGTGGTAAAAAATGCCTGATGACATTTCGAACGGGAAGGGAGTGGGCCAAATTAGGAAAAAAATAAGAGCCAGCCGATTTTTCCTAAAGTTAATCTCTTTGACCCTCTTACCTCTGTAGAGGAAAACTACCACAAATACTGCAGTCACATTACGGAGACTCTGGACCAGCTAATCCCGGTTAAGAGACTCAAAAATAGGAAGAATATATCAGCTCCGTGGTACAGTGAGTAACTGAAGCTATTGCGAGGGCAATGCAAGAAATCTGAAAGGCAATGGAGAAAGAACTACTTAGAGCAGGATAAAAAATAATTTAAATTAGCACTGATTAAATATAAAGAGTCTATTTCTAAGTCAAAATCTGACTTTTATGCTAATTCCATTCTAAAAGCGCCTAATAGCACAAAAGCACTTTTCAGCCTGGTTAGAGATCTTTCCAATCCAATCTGCCTAAGCAATAAGGTGACTGCATCGCAGAAACTCTGCTATGAGATCGCCTCTCACTTTAAGAAAAAAAATCATCAAAATTGTAGGGGACTTCCATACTAACAACATCAATGAGCTGGATATTCATCTCTGGGAGTTGGATGAGGAACCTCGGATGAATACCTCTCTGGAAAACTTCCAAGCTCTCACGGAAGACTCTTTTAACAGCTTGGCCCTTAATGTGTCTTCGGGCTCTCCATTTGACCCCCTTCCACATAAAATCTGGAAAGCAATCGACAAGGAAACTCTCCCTTGGTTGAGGCAGATATGTAATCAATCCTTGGCAGAGGGAGTGGTGCCAGAGGCATGGAAGCAGGCAGCTGTGACACCTCTGTTAAAAAAACCCTCACTGGCCCCTACTATTCCTGCAAATTTCAGACCTATCTCCCTTCTGCTATATCCAATTAAAATTCTGTAAAAGGCAGTCAGTAAAATCCTATCATGTTATCTTGAGGATAATTCTTTGCTGGACAGGGACCAATTTGGGTTTCGCCCTGGCCATGGTACCGAGACGGCTTTGGCAACCGTTATGGACAATTTACGATTGCGAGCCGACAAGGGGGATGCTACCGTCCTAGTGCTACTAGATATGTCAGCCGCATTTCATACGGTGAGCCATACAGTACTGGTGAGAAGATTGGCAAGGATGGGGTGAAGGGACATGCTTTACAATGACTACAGTCCTCTTTATCACAAAGACAACAGATGGTGACTATGACACCATTCTCCTCCAATAAGTCTCCAGTACATTATGGGGTACCGCAGGGCTCTGCGATCAGCCCAATTCTTTTTAATATCAATTTGCGGCCTCTGTTCCCCATTATTAAATCCTTCGGCATTGACTTGGTCAACTATGCTGACGACACTCAATTGGTGTTTTCCATGGAAGGGAAACAAGCGGTATCTATGGATTCGTTCCAAGAGTGTATGTGTCAGACTGCTGGATGGCTTAAGAAAAATTCCCTCCAATTTAATGGGGTGAAAACGGAGGTGCTATATTGCTCGGCTGCTAGAACTCCTCGCAATCTACCTCTGGAATTTAAACTAACTCCTGAAGAAGATACTCTGGTCCCAGTCTAAGTAGTACGCAACCTGGGGGTTCTGATAGATAACAACCTCCAGATGGAATCACAGGCCAATAAAACTATTGGCGTGTGTTTCTCTTTGCTGCGCATGTTACAGCAGATCCTTCCATTAATTTCAGAGGATCTGCGCCCCCTCGTGGTAAGGAGCACGGTGCTGAGTAGACTGGATTATTGTAATTCTCTATATTTAGGAGCCCCCCCAATACATTTTTCAGGGATTACAGTGAGTTCAATTTATGGCAGCAAAGCTGGCGCTTAACAGGCAACGTAGGTCATCTACCACTCTGGCCCTGAGAGATCTCCATTGGCTGCCTATCAGAGAAAGGGTCTGTTTTACATCCCTTTATATCGTGTATAAAGCAGTACACGATCTGGGACCAATCCCATTGCAGGAAAAGTTTAGATGGTACAATCCTAATAGGCAGCTCCGCTCCTCCAGCACAAATTTGATGACAACTACCAGTTTCAAGCGCTCAAGGATGGGGGGTAGAGCTCTCAGTGTGGTGGCCGCACGTCGATGGAATGAGCTGCCCCAAAGTATCAAACAAGCTAACTCTCTGAGTGAGTTCAGAAAGAGCCTGAAAACCTGGCTTTTTCCTAAGGACTGATTGCAGTCTTCCTTGTGTTACTTTGGATTGCTCTCATGTTGGTCATATTTGAGTCTAAGCGCCAGGATACCCGTAGGGTGGCAGTTTGCGCTCTATAAGAACCTCTTACATTACATTACATTGCATTACATTACAAAGAGTTAGCAAACAGAGACACAGAGAGAATAAAACAATACAAATTAAATGCCTTCACAAGGCATTATTGGGTGTTCCCAGTGGGAGCGGTGAATATGAAATGAGCAGCTACTCTCTTATTTCACATTTGTGCCTTTTTTATTTGCTCTATATTTATTTTGGTGACCCTGGTCCCACATGGGCCACCCAACAACGATGTGTAATATTGGGGGCTACAGGTGGAGACCGTAGCCCTGCCGACTCCCCAACTAGCACACACCTGGGTGGCGGCAGAAGCCGGCTGCACTGGTTTGCTACCATCTGGCTGTAGCAGCTTTTGTTTCTGCTCCCACTGGGCTGGAGCAATCTTATGTTACGGGCAGGGAACGACGGTGTCCCAGGATGACAACCCCGGTACAATGATTTTTTTTGGGGCCCCGGGGAATATGGTTCCGTGGGCCATTCTGTGGCTTGGGGAGGGGGATCCCACGCCCACCTCCCCAAATAATGAAGGCATCTGTTCCTCTGGAGGGCACTGATCACCCCAGGGGAGTATGATTGAAAAGGGCAGGAACCCATTCTTTTAAAAACGATTAAAATAAAATTACTGCATGACTACTGCAGTACTGAAACAATCCTCCCCCCTACCCCCTATTTTTGCCTTTTTAGGTAAAGATCTAGCTCTCTGTCAAATGTAGTGTGATTCCATTCAGCAGTTTATGCTGTAGCTATGTTTGAAATTCCTATGGGAAGGGAAATTTCATAAGGAAAATGCATTTTTACAAAGGAGCTGAGGTGGATGAACTTTTTTTTTGGAAAGTGTTGTGAAGAATCGCCAAACGGTGCCAAAGTAATTAGCAAACCAAAGCATCCTGCCCGTTCAGGCTTGACTGTTCCCATTGGAACAGGGTCAGAACTGATTTGCATATGGCTGTTCAAAGTAATAATGGATTGCGATGCAACGTGAGAAATTACCAGTGGCTGAGATCAATTCAGACATTCCATCCATCACTTTTTTGTATGTTTCTGTGTTATAGAAAGAGGGCACTATCCCTGTTTGTGTCATGGCCATTTATTTTAGACCGGGTTCACTTTTAAACAGGTCCTGAGGACAGGGTATTTGGTGAAATTTGGCACGGATGCTTGCAAGCCGCTCCATGTTTTACAGTGTAGGCGGCAACCACCTGCACTTTAAAGAGGAGACTCACCCTCCCCACATCCCCACCCCAGCAGGCAGGTGCACTGCTTGACTGCACCTGCCTACAGGGGGATGTCTGGGGACTCCATGGGACCCCCTTCCAGAGGGCTGTTCTTAGGAGGGGCACTGACAGTGCATCAGCGGCCTCTGGTCTCCAGTTTTGAGTGCTTCTGGCAATCCCTATGGCCCTAAAAGCATTCCTGCCATCCATCAAGGTCTGGCTGGTGCAGATCCTGAGGACTGCACCGCTAGAATGTGCTACTTCAGCGAGCATGTGCTAATTCAGCGAGCATGGCGGAGTGAGTCTTGTGTCAGGACAGGCCTACGTCTGTGGTGTATGAGCAAGTGGTTGGATGAGCAGAACATCTTTCAGGTAGCCAACTATTTATAAGATTCTCTGAATGACTGTGCAAACAACCTAAGGAGATGTCAGCTGATAGATCACAAGTGACATCTCCATCTCTAGGTGGCAAGTGGCATCGTCAAGAAGAGGGGCCACTGCCTTGAGTTCTGAGGAAAGGCAGGATAGACCATCCCAAGTAATCTTAATAGCCCCAAAATGGGCCAGGACAGCATGGTACCTGGAGCTCCTGTGTAATGGCATTTGCTCTCTGATCAGGCTACCATTTGGGAAGAGCCTCCTGTCACAGCAAAAGTGGAAGCTGCAACATCAGTTTCTGCAACCTACACCTCCATGCATGGAGATTGATTGGTGACAGTTAAAGCATTCAATCTGCCATCCGGAGTAATCAATGTTACCCTTGCAGCCCATCTGCCTTTGACAAAACCCATCTACTTGTTGCTGGAAGAATATCTTGTGTGTTGCTCACTTTGCTACTGGATTCAAGCAAGCCTGGCTGAAGACGGCTGAAATGCCAGAAACCAGTCCTAGGAAGCTTGTTTCCGGTCCAGGGAAGGCATGGTTTGGCAGTTCGGGCTGGACTGTTCCCATGAGGCACAGGGTCAGACTGATTTGCATATGTCCATGTCTGAACTGGGGTGGCAGAGTGGGCTAAAGAACGGTGATGGATCAAACCCAGATCTGTTGACTGGGTGCGTTTGATTGGTTCTGATGCTCCGTCCATCACCACCCCCTTTTGTACCACTTTGTTCGCCATAAGTTGGCAGGGTATGCTCAGACGTGAGTCCCTTGCTCACTTTGCTACTGGATTCAAGCAAGCATGGCTAAAGACGGCTGAAGTGCCAGAAAACCGGTTCTAGGAAGCTTGTTTCCGGTCCAGGGAAGGCATGGTTTGGCAGTTCGGGCTGGACTGTTCCCATGAGGCACAGGGTCAGACTGATTTGCATATGGCCATGTCTGTACTGGGGTGGCAGAGTGGGCTGAAGAACGGTGATGGATCAAACCCAGATCTGTTGACTGGGTGTGAGTGTTTGATTGGTTCTGATGCTCCGTCCATCACCACCCCCTTTTGTACCACTGTGTTGCTCATCATACCTACCCTCTGCCAGCACTACTTTCCGATGTGGTAGTGTTTTATCATTGGCCCAACAAGGCCTTGCAGAGTGGGCACAGTGAAGGGTTATTTGGCAGTGCTTTCAACCTTTCTATGTTTACTTGATCAATAATCTCTATTTGTTGGAATGCTTTTTATCAAGGGTCTGACTTGCATGCTTAGCCCAAAGCAATTCATCATGCTGTAATGGGACTTGGTGTTGACATTTTTATGTGCATGCCTTTGGATCCAATGCACGCTTCTCGCTGAGACTTCTGATGCTCAAAAGTACTTCCGGAAGGTCTTCTTACCCAAAGTTGGGAAGCTTTCCCTTGTTGGCCTTTCTATCATTCTGATAATATTTTGTGCTCCATCTCAACCTTTGAAGGAGTAGAGACTCCATCACCTTGACCCTTAAAGGACATTGAGCTTTCACATTGACTGTAACTTGGACCATCATGGGGATAGCCAGCTCTTTGTAGCGTTCTTTTGAGCAAATTAAGGGAAGGCAGTGCAGAACAAGACATAGTCTTGGTGAATAGCCCTCTGCATCAAAATCTGCTGAATGCTGGCCAAGAAGCAGGCGGGCTTATTCCATCAAGACCCAGGTCTATATAATGGCATTGGCAAGTGAGGTGCAAAATCTGGACATTTGCCAGGCTGGGACATGGGCGTCGTCGTACACAGTCACAAAACACTATTGCCTTGACATCCAGCTCTGATGGGACAGCCATTTTGATGGCCCTGTTCTGCAAGACTTAATGGATTACGTCCATTCCCCAGGCCTTTGGAAATGTTAGATATGGGGGTCTCTAGATGGCAGTGGTATACACCCTGTCCAAATAGTAAGGATAAGAGGATTGCCGATGCCAAGCTACCTTCGGTAACTTGGCATCGGCAGTCATGCTTATCTCAGCAACAATGTGTAAAGTATTTGTATATAACACAGTGAAAACACTACAAAAAGACACCACACCAGTTTGTAAAAAATTAAGTACCTTTATCTAAACCAAACAAGACCAAAACGACAAAGATCCATAATACACATCCAAAATATGGATTTTAAAAGATTTCAAGCAATTCTGTCAATAGTAATCTATGGATGCTGTGATTTTACACAAAGTACCTCAACTGCATCAAAATCCACAAGGCAAAACAGCACACAGCATTGCGTTGCTTCCGGAGTCCACAGGGAGGCGATGCCTCAGTTCTGCTGCACGCAGGAGAAGTGTTGCGTCGAATCCGGACTGTAGGGGGAATCAATGCTTCAAAATCTAAGACTTCTCTGGTCTGTGGGAGATGCATCGGAAAAACTTGATGCACAGGTGCAATGCGTGGAAATTTGGATGCACTAGAGGTCGCTGCAGCGAACAGGTGCTGCGTCGATTTCCTCAGCCGTGGTTCCAGAATGCATTGATTCATTCAGCAGCACAGCAGGGCCTGCATCTGAGTCAGTCCAGGGGTCTCGACTACGGAGACATGGTGCGCTGAACTCGGGTTCCGGTGGTTTCTTCTGCCTCTGACAGGCACTGTGTTTATTTCTTCGGCCGCACGGCGGCAGTGCGTGGAAAATTCTCCCGCGCTACAGTGCTGCATCAGAAAAACAGGCGCTCCGAGGGCAATGCATCGATTTTGATGGTTTCAGGCAGGTCTTTGCAGCAGGAACAACCTCCAAGGGCCCAGAACTGAATTTGGCACCATGAGGCAGGTCAGAACTCCTATCAGTGGAGTTCAGGGATGCTGCCTGAGACTTCCAACTGGAGGCAAGCACACAGAGGCCCTTGGAGAAACTTCACAAGCGGGATACAAAGCAAAATCCAGTCCTTTTCCTCTCCAAAGCAGAAGCAGCAACTGCAAGCCAACTCAGCAAAACAATACCCAGCAAAGGGACCGTACTCCACCTCACAACTCTTCAGCTGCTCTTCTGGGCAGAGGTTCCTCTTGAACTAGATGTTTTCTAAAAGTCTGGGGTTTTAGGTTCAATACTTATACCCCTTTTGGCCTTCATAGGATTTTTTTTGTAGTGCACAAGTTCTTGTCCTGCCTGGGATTGGCTGCATACAAACTCCATGGGGGTAGAGACAGCACTGAAAGAGGCCAGGCACAGTCCTATTCAGGTGCAGGTGACCGCTTCTCCTACCACTCTAGCTCAGGAAGACCCATCAGCCTGGTGATGGGCCATCAGGATATGCAGGGCACACCTCAACTCCTTTTGTGTGACTGTCTATAGTGAATAACAAAAAAAGCCCCCGTCAGCCTTAACCAGGCGTTGATTCCATAGGCAGGAAGAGGCATGAGGATGGTTAAACAGGATGCTTGTTTCCGGTCCAGGGAAGACCTGGCTTGGCAGTTCGGGCTGGACTGTTCTCATGAGGCACAGGGTCAAGACTGATTTGCCCGGGTCTGAACTGGGGTGGCGAAGTGAGCTAAAGAACGATGAAGGATTCAACCCAGATCTGTCACCGGGGGTGATTCTCTGAAAAGTCCATCTACTTGTGTTTGCTTTAAACAAGAACATGCCCACTTTCTAAATGTGGCTTTTTCAACCACACAATTCAAAAACCACCTTCACTAAAAGATATGATATTAAATTCTGAGGTCAGAGAGCCAAAACTCCAAATCTCTAGCTGTTCCCAATTGAAATTTACAATTGTAAAATGTTACAAGGCAGCTTCAATGATGGCCTAGTGGAGAGCTAGTCCTTGCAATACTGAAAAACTAAATTGGCAGCATTTCACTAGCAGGACATGTAAAGCACACCAGTACATGTCTTCCCTTTCACATACACTGCACCCTGCCCATGGAGGCACATTGGGCCTACATTAGGGGTGCCTTACATGTAGTAAAAGGGAAGGTTTGGGCCTGGCAAGTGGGTGCACTTGCCAGCTCGACATGGCAGTTTAAAACTGCACACACATACACTGCAATGCAAGGCCTGAGACAAGCTTACAGGGCTAATCATGTGGGTGGTACAACCAGTGCTACAGTCCCACTAGTAGCATTTGATTTACAGGCCCTAGGCACACACTCAGCACTTTACTAGGGATTTATCAGTAAATAAAATATGCCTATCATGGAGAACTAATTACAACGTACACTGGGAGCACTTGCACTTTAGCAATGATCAGCAGTGGTAAAGTGCCCAGAGTACCTACACCAGCAAAAACGAAGTCCAGCATAACAGTCCAAAATACAGGAGGTAGAGACAAAAAGACAAGGGAAACCACATCAAGGATGATACCTCTAACATGGAAGTACTGTTATGTTATGTATTCTAAATGTGAGGGATCTGTGGTTTAGCGGTATCATCCTAAGGACAAGTTAACTACCTTTGTTAATGCTCTTTCTGGTAGATACTCTAACTGCAGATGCTTCACTGCCCTCTCACTTGCCTAGTCTGTGAAGTGGACTCCTGAAAACCATACTATGGTTCCAAGTTAGGTTTTTGCACACCGTTACCTTTAATTGTTTCGAAGTTTCTTCACCTGAAGGCACATAAGGTGAAAGATTAAGAAACTGGACTTCAATGTGCAGGGGTGGCCCTTAATGCAACATCATTCTGTCATTTCTGTGGCGGTACGAATGGTAAATAACTTGTTCAATAATAAATCCAAAAGTTGAATTCTCAAAATAATGATATTGTGACAAAGTAATTTTCGTATATATACATAATGAGTAGTATTGTAGAACTTATAATAAGCAGTGTTGGCATACCAGGAAGCTGTTAGTTAAGCTTATGTTAGAAATTGCCAGGTGGATGCCAGTAGATAGACGTAGGGTTTAATGGTATTTGGAGGGATTGGTTGTTTGTAGTAGTTTGCTGGCCCTAGGTACTGAGCTGTTTGTGGCGATAAATTTGCAGTGACAGTGGAGAAAGGATACCAAGTGTTCTTGACTTTGGGTGAAAACGTCTAACAAGGAATATGTTTAGGTTTATTTTATCACTGATGCTTCAGTAAAAAGCGTGAGGTATTATGCTTCCGAGGTGAAGGAAAAACAGGATACCCTAAACGGTGTATAGATATTTTCAGAAATTAAACTGAACAGTGATCTAATGGGGTTTGTTGAGTTTGTAATTTGGTCTAATATTTACTTTGCTTGCTTACTTTGAATAGCTAGTTTGTATTTCTTCCGTGTTGTTTTTAGTCTGGATTTATTGTTTGGAATTTGTCTTCCAGTCATTTCTGTTTTAAAAATGTTGATCTAGCTTCTTAGTTACCCAAGAATGAACCAAGGATGGCTCGGCTTTGAGGTGTGATTTTTTTATTTATTTATTTATTTATTTTTTTCCAATTTCAGTTGTGCCAACAAGTTTACAAAGTCCTCATCCTCTTCAAGATATTTAGTTACTATGGTGCCTGTATTGTCCGTAAAATCCAACTTAACTGTTCGGGTCAGGTGAATCTGTAGCGTTGTGTCTCAAATGTATTTTAGGGGACAAATCCATACTTTTTCAGTCGCAACCGGGTTGATCCTGAAAAGCTCGGGGTAATGGCCTGACCTCTGTCGGCGTTCAGCACTGCATAAATTCAGAGGAAGTCCATGATCAGGTACAAAATGCGTCTCCGTTGTAAGTTGGAGAACAAGATATTTACGACAGGTTTTGAGGTTTGAGTAGGATGTCCAGATGACAGGTGTTTTTATGCGTTGTTGCCACAGTTGATGTTAAGGTTTCCCAGATAGATGTTTGCATGGGATAGCATTTCATTGTGGGTGATGTGTTCCATTAATTGCTCAATGAAATTTGCATGGAATTGTGATGAAGTGGGATATGTATGTAACATGAATGTATTTCGTGTTTAATGCCGAGGCAGTAGTGCTACATGTAATCATTTTAAAGTAGGGTATTTCTTGGTGGGTTTGGCTTTACCGGTTTTACTGTTTGACCTATTGAAAAATGAATGGTGCTCCGAGCCCTTATTTGAAAGTGGTATCTTCACAGACAATGTACGCGCTGTATAAATACAATTACAATAACCCTTTTATATCAGAGAATCCACGATCCATTGGATAGATGTGTTTATCCACATTCTATCAAGGTTATGCGCAGTGGTGAGAGAAATGATTTCAGGATGCGTTTAATTATCTTACATTTTGTAGCATGCAGTTTAGCAGGGAGTTTGATGTGCCTGGTCAGTGAGATGGGTTGGGGTTGCATTTAATGAAGATGACATTGTATCTGTGGCTCTTTTATTATACAAGTGTCTTGCCGGAGTGGGCAAACGAGGTTTGACCTGGATCTTCTGTGTTCCCTGATGCAGATAGTTGCGCTCTTATATTGAGAGCTCTAAATATCCCTATAAAGGATTGAGACACAGGTACGGGATACAACAGCATGTTGACTTTGATTCTGAGTGTGAGAGGTGACACCTTTCTGTTCAAGCCAGCTGGATTAAGGCAGATCCACAGTATGAACGATGTATAGCTTGGCTAGTTGTATTAGGGAACGTGGAAGTTAAGGGCTTTCGTTCCATTACGGGGATCTCCTAAGAAGGCTAGTGGCCAAACTTCTAACAAATATTGACTCTGCGGAGTTAGTAATGGTAAATCTTCACATTACATAGTTGAAGAATGGCCATTAGAAACAGATTCCATTAAAAAAATATATATATATTAACTTGTGTTCCATTAGATGTTGGCCATGCATTCCATGACCTGCTCAGCTTTTGGCTCCATCGAGCAGGGTGAATATCTGATGATAGGAGTGAACCGCTCTTCCAAAATCCGAAGATCCTTTGTGATGAACCTCTTGTGTACACTGTGTCAGAGCGAATGCAGATCTTACATGCCTTCCTGGCAGTGTTTGGGGTCAGGGCTCAAGAGTGCAGTAATTGAGAGCACACCTGAAGGACTAGCCCCGATTGTACTCCAAACAAATGCAGCAGTGGCTGTAGCAAGGAGACATGTAGCACATGGTGAAGAAGCAGGATGTAGTGTGGATCTTTAAATACCTGATGGTCAGAGACACCTGGGAGAAGCCCACTAGGAGTTGTGTGGTTTTTGGATAATTCATTGTGGGGGTCTCAGTAGCCAGGAATTCAGCAGGTAGCAGTGAAACCTTTGCCTGGAACTGAGACCATTCAGAAGCAGTGAGTCGGTCGGAGACAGCCATGTTGCAGCGAGGCCCTTCCTATGAGTGAGACAGAAGAACACTTTACACTTTACAGCATATAGAATCCAGAACATATAGTACAGCTTGTAACAGCCTAAGCTGCTCACGGTGCTCGGGACAGGGCAAATGACCATTTCATTTGCCATGAGAGAAGCTGTGGCAATTTAGCAATAAGAAATAGCAGTAGAAACCAGCATCACTCAGATGTAGGGTAGCTTGTTCGTTGAAGGAAGGGTTCGAGCGGATGCCTCATCTGAGGAAAAAGGGCATGTGAAGCACCGGATAAGGGGTAGATTCTTATTGTGAAGAGCATAGTGCCCTAAAAATAAAAAGGCAAGTTCTTCTTTTAGCATAGTCTGGTGTAGCCAGATGGAATTGCAGCAGGTTAAGAGCTTTGCTGAACACACAGGCTGGGCCTCAGGTGAGACTGATTGCAGGTGCTCAGTGAGTGGCAATGAGCCCAGCGGCTAAGGAGTGTCAAAAAATTGTGTATGCAGCCTTGCGTAGGAATTACAGAGGTTTCGAACAGTTTTCTAGGGAAATACGGCTTTTCTCTTGGGGCCATTTAGATGTCAAGCAGCTCATCAAAGGGTGGTCATTTTGTCCCGTAGTACAACATTGCATCACAATGTACTTTCACATTTGATTTCTAATTATAACTTTTTTTTCAGGAATGCAGCATGTTCTATTCAAAAAGGTTCTGCCTCCCGTGCATTATCAAAAACAGAGACCAATTTCCTCCGGAGATTCATAAGGATTTGGATAGAAGAAAAACGCAGACCAAATCATCTGAGTCATGTAAAGGAACATCTTCAAGATCTTAAAACAAATAAAATATGGTACCTTTAAGACCCGCCTGGGCTGATTCTCAGGCACATCAAGAGAACATTTTCAGTGAGTAAACATGGCGAAATGAATATTCCCGCTCCCTAAATGCACTAGGCCAAATAAAGAACACGTGGATGTTTTACAGGAATGTTATCTGTGCTATACCGGTAAACCAAACTCTTCAATTTCAGCAAATCACCCGGAGAAAAGGGCAAACATTATGATGGTTTGCTAGACCGTCAAGGTATATACCTCTGGAGTATGAAACCAAATGTGCAACACTGTTATTATTTTATTGCTGTAAAAAATTATGAATAAAACCATGTAAAAACAGACCTCGAATTTATAAGTAAAGGATCTTAATATCTTTCAGTTCTAGTGGCAGATGAATCAGCATATTCCTTGGGAATATAAATATCTAATGAACTATGTCTTACTACCTTTATGCATGTATTTTAATGTAGTTGTTTGTCTTGTGACCTATGAATAATCCGGAAATACTTTAGATCTGATCATTTCTGGAGCTAATCCTTTGGGTACATGATCTGCAAGTTGAAATTGACTGGTAAAACCGTTTAAATCAAGTTCTCTGGAGAGTCTGAAGGATGTAAAAAGTCACCTGTTCTCATAGGCCTATCTACTTCTTTCTCCTCATTATGAGAGGAAAAGGATGAACGACAAGAACAAGGAATTTTAGGCTTCAATCCTCAACTCTCTGCACTTCCCTTGAAACCCATCCAAGTGGTATTGACAACTTTAAATAAAATAATCATAATTCAAACAAATATTTCTTTCACATTTTCTTTTACTTTGCTTATTAAGCCTGAGCAGAGTCAAACAAAGTAATAGAATAAAACAATTGTCTACAGTACTGTTGACCACAATAGTTACACTTCTTTGAAGAAGTGCCTATAAAGGACACATGAAATGATAACTTTATGCGTTTCAATATCTTTTTAAATTATTACTCCAGCACAGGACAATCATTATGGAGATAGTTAAGTCATGTAGCCAAAAGCCCTCTTAACACCCTTACATATATCACCGCTCATCATCTGTACTATCCCCTGGAGTAGAAAATGATGGGGGGTGGGAAATGACAGATCTTGTAGAGATGGGGAGGGTGGGAAGTTAACAGTTACCAATCACTAATACCTCTTCGCCCACCCCCCTACTCCTTGTTCCTCTCATTACAAATGAGGCATCTATGCCTCCATAGGCAGGTTTTCCCAAGCATAATTCACCTGCAAAGAAAAGAAAACACAAACTCATCCCCAATAAATGAGGATATAAACTCCCTCCTCAACATACTCTTTCGGTTTGTTTTTGTCTGCAGGGACAGGTCAGCCGGGTGCGGGTCACAGTCTGAAATGGTGTTTTCTTCACTCAGTTTTCCCGTGGATTATGCAAGGCTTGGCCCACGGTGGAGACATCGGTGCAGGTGGCATGCCGGTAGCGAGGTCAGGGAGCCGTCTGCCATCGTGTGTGGCTGATCTTTTCTATCTGATTTATGTGGTTGGCTGGGGGGGGGGGGGGCAAGCTCCAGGGGGCCCCCTCAGCACAGTGCTCGGGCATGGGGCCGCAGGGCTCCTGATTAATTAATGCGGGCATCATTAAGAGGCATAGAATTATCCACATCGTTGTTTTTTAAGTGGGAACATTTAGGTCTTTTTCTTAAGTCAACTCGCATGTTTGAAAATACTTCAGCGCGCGCTGCAAAACAATTAAACAATAATGATAATTGACCTGCCCGTTAAAAACACACTACGGTCCTTCACATTGCAGCCATCATCCAGGATGGTTAGACGATTTAGGCAGAGTTGCCGGGGGCCCGCATTGAAGCAAGTAAGTGCACTCTGCATTTCACAGAGTGCTATTTATTTTCTTGTGATTTTCAACCCGGAGCGCAATATATTTGACGACCCTAATCTGTTACTGGAAACGTGTCCCAATTGGGTATTCACACCTGAGACATGTTTTACAAAATGTATATTAAAAATATGCATGCAATTTATTCTCATACACGAGCGCAGCAGATTTACCACTAATCCTTGATTCACATGTTTTATGATGAGGAGTGTCCATTTGTACACCTCTCAGCCGAGTCCCACCAATTGGATAAATATATTTGTAAAAAATATATCTCTAAAAACCGCTATTTCTGATCGCCTTACACTTCCCATGCTCTGGTCTGTTTTTTTGTGTCCGATGTTAGTGCTTAGAAGCAGGCACTCTATGTCGTGCATTATCCATGCTGCTCAGTCTTTTCACCAGGAAGGTTGAATGCTTCTTTCCCACTCAGCATGCCCCTTGCCACCTCTTTGCTCCCTAAGTGCCCCTCTATTTATGGTGCTTTGCAGCACTTTTAAAATCTTCTTAAAGTTTCTCATTGCTCAAATTGTTTTATTTAATATGCTTCACTTGTCCTAATTGCTTGCCTTTTCACATGGGAAAGTGTCACTCATAGTTGCTGCAATCTCATTCATAATTCCGCTGAAATTATGAAAATGCCACAAATAGCAGTCTGAAACCTTGGCAGCTATGATGCGCTATATAGATGTGGATAGTAATTATAAAAGCAATTACCATTAGCAAAATGGAAAATGGCCTGACGTCAGAGCGGTCATGTGCTCTTAACAGTTACACGGTGCATGCTTCTGTGCCTGGTGTATTCTGTTTAGAGCTGTAATTGAGAGGCGATTTCAGGAGTTGCAGCTGGGCCTCATTGAAAGGAAGCACCGTGGACTGTTCTGATGAGACACCAACACCTGGCAACATGACTACTAGTGACGGGTAAGTGCTTTTAGTCCTCCTTGGGTGTCGAAGTGTCTGCTTCACTTTCCCTCCCTAAACCCCTTCCTCTCTTCCTTTACCCCACTGCCCTTGGCATGTCGCTCTCTCCTTTAACCTCTATTTCCTCTCGAGTAGCAGCAGTGGGGACGATTCATTCAACTAGTTTAAATTAAGTGCTTTAAATGAAGTGTCATGGAGCACGTCTCCTGTGCTGTAACCCCAAAGCCTGGCAGACAGTGTGCTTTCTGCCTGAAAGAAATGTAAATGGGGCCTACTAGTTAATCTGCAAATGTAAAGGGAAATATCTTCAAATATAAAGGATGCTTGGGAGTTAGTACGTGTACTGGCTTTAATTGATCAAAAGTTTGTGATGGCAAAGGCATTCTTTTTGAGTGGTAGTGCAAAGAGTTAACAAGTGAGTTGTGCAGTGAGTCTTTTTGATTGGCATGGTGTTGAAGGGATAGTAATGTAAAAAAAAATACGTACAGTCTCATTATTATTAAAATATATATTTTGGAAACACAATTTCATCTTAACCTTTTAAGCATTTTGTAGCAGTATATATTCTACTGTGTGTATTGCAAGTTTAAAAAGTGAATTACATAATCTCAGTGCTTTCTGTCACAGACTGACCTCGTGGCACTAGAAATACACAAGTAACTATTCTCCACTGCACTAAGATGTAATTCTGTGGCTCTCTGGTTACACACAGACCTCTGCAGTGTATTAACTAATAGACTTTCATAATGTACTACAGTGCATTTGCCACTAGCATTAAAAAGTAAAATAATTTAAGTTGCAAGTTAATTTATGTGTAGCTACCTGACGGTAAAGCTTTCATAATATTTTGGCTTTTTTAACCGCACCTTTTGTACAACTGATATTCTGAACTCTCATATTTAAAAGTGCATGCATACGTGATAATGAAGAAAATGTATTTTTGTCCAAATAAAATATTTGCCTAAGATCACACCATTTAAGTGTGGTAGCCGTGATTTATCAATATTTTCTGGTTTCGCTTTGTACAAATCGGCCACTAAATGAGTATCTATTTGTCATTCATCGTGTTAAGGCTATGTTTTCAATCTCTTTTTGCAGTTTTTATATACCGCAAACTCGACCTGAAGTAATAGAGCTCTTTATGAGCACCAGTTACATAGCACAAGGTCACATTTATTTTTTATAGACCCATGTGAAATTAACTGATATGCCCAGAAATGCAGACAATTCAAGTAGGAATTACACCTGGTTCCCCAGTTCCTAAATAGGCAGCTCTGGCTGTAACATCACATCCTGGGTGCAGAAAGGGTGGCAGGCTGAAGCCAGTATTAGAACTCTGGGCCTTATTCAGACAGGGCCTCCGCACTGTATGGGGCTTTGGAGCTCGAATATGGAACTGTAAGGCACATCGAAGGTTCACAATTAAAAGTCTCTTATAGTTTTGTGGAGATTGTAAATTAAAAAAATCTGTGAAGGCCCAGAGTTTTTTTAATACATGTTGCTGCTACACTCTGGCCTTTCCTAAACTCTCACCCAGGCACATATGCTCAGTGTGCATGCCTGTGCATTTCAGTAAGAAATTGCCTTGACTTCAGACATAAAAATTCAGAAGTCACAGCCTCGCAGATATCCCTCCTGTCCCATTTTCCATTGCCTTCCACACTCAATCTCTGCCATGGCAAACCTCCTCCTTCCATCTGCCAAACCTCTCGCTGTGTTAAAAATTGCTGCTGGACTGAAGTGATTTGGGAGGCAGTGCTCTATAAAACATTTTACACTAAAGCTGAAAATCCCTGCAATGGCACATTTTTTCTAGTTCTGATACTTGTGCTTTAGGTGGTGTCATGTATCACTTAACGATTTCCTTCCAGGGGCATGCTTGTGTAAAGCTACAGACACATTGGCACCATTTTGAATTCAGTGTCACCAGAACTCCAGGTGTCCCTTGCTTTTCTTGTAGGGTAACTTAGTGGGTTAAAGTATCAGTAGACCACTGCATTAAACCTACAGGCTATGCTCTGAATACCTTCAGGATAGACTTAGACCTTCATCCTCCCAAGAGTGATAAAATGAGTGTACGGTGTATGTAAAGGTAACAAATGTTGCAGTCCAATAGCATTTGGCATAAAGAGCTAGATGTCCCACAATGGTCTATGAGAGTGGACTCCTCCTCCATGGTGCTCCATGTGCAGCAAATGTGAGTTTTGCATCCAAAGCTTCATGCTGTCTGCTTTCTTTACAGCTATGTAACCAACCACTACATGTGGCAAAGCCAGGACCAGGACACTGGACAAGACCTGTGTACATGTCCGGCAACAGCACTACACTGTTTCATATAGCTTAGTTAAATAAATTGATGAGGTGAAGCTGATGCAAACCTCTACTGTGTAGTCTCATCCAAACATGACCAAAACTGGAAACACACATTTTAAAGGCAAGGCACATTGTGGGCATTTTTATTATGCTCCCTTTGTTAAGAATAAATTAACGACCATGTCAGTTGTTGACCATTGCTCATGCTTCTCCACGCCAACCACCCTACACGCTTTCATCTTTGAATTCTATCTACTTTCTTCTCCAGCCACCCTCAACTTTTGACTACATGCATGCCTTTTGTTTAATCTAAAAACCAGTCTTCCTTGTAAATTCTCAAAACGTTTTGTCTTTGATCCTGCATCCACACATCTGTTTTTTGCCCACTCTGAATCCCAGTCCTCCTTCCCATCCAATTTATTTATTAAATCTCCCCTCCATTCTCTATTCAAGTAATTTCCTTCCATGTTTTTGTCTTCATATCTTTCATGACCTCCTCGACTCGCCACTAGCACCCTTGAACTGTCAACCCTTATTGCTTTTTGTCCTCCACCTTAATTAAACTCCATTTCTTCATATGTTTCATATTTGCATTTATAGGGACATACAGTACTTGTTGATTGGATTTACCAATAATGAAATTGCTGTTGGGTAATCCCAGTGCGCATACGTGAATTTGTGTAATTTCTGTTGCTCTCAATATTGTTTTTTCACTAGGTATATTAACACAAATAAGGCTCTTACGCTGCAGTCGCAGGTATGATTATCTCCCCCAACCAAGCCTATCATCTATCAGTCTACCATTAACATCTAACACATGGTTAACTATTCTTGCAGACACAGTGACGTATGGCTTTTAACACTGGCTGCTTCACCCTTACTGGTTGTTTATAAGTAAACTATATTATAGGTAACTGACTTAGTCACAACCTTACATGCACTCATCACGCTCCATGCTAAAACATGTAGATAAAAGACATTGTAATTCTGTTTTATACTGCTGTGTGTAGTGTGTACACTGTAGTTGTAGTGTAGGCTAAGGCGACTGCTAAGGCGTTATATATTTCAAAGTGAAGTAAAGCTGAAGACCGATGGTATGTTAACCTATGTATATCCTGCTGTCACAATCATTACAATACCCAGACTCTTAAAGCCCACAATAATGGTTTCAATGCTTAGATGTTCAAGTTGTTGCATCAGTTTTGTACACTTTTATATTTCTTGTCTGGATGTGTGACTCCTGCTGTGGTCTTTTGAATGGTGAACTAAATGAGTCCACAATATGCATATCTTTTCTTATTCCACCCCCCCACCCCTGCATGGCATGGGATTTGCAAGGTAGAATATCATATCACCATCATCACCAGGCAGGCAATACGTTAATCCTAATATGTCTTCTTGAATGCTGCTAGTTTGTGACCTGTTTAGTTGGCTGTTTGTTAAATAAAAAAAATCTGTGAGGTATTCAGCATTGTATCTCAAAGTGTGTTATGAAGCGCTGTGTTTATACTAAATAAGCAGCTACCTATTTTATTATATGATATCTCTTTATTAATGTAATAACTGCACTTTCACAATTGCTTTATTAACCTTTTTGCTTTCTCAATTTTGCTTGAAAATGCACCATTTGCCCACTCATTTTTCAAACTTTTCTAGGGGGAAGAACCCCCCCGGACTCCCCCTTAGGTTCGGGCTCACTCGCTCCGCTCGCCGCGATGCATCGAAAACATATTTTAAGGCCACCACTGTCAAATGTCACCAGCCGCCGCTACAGTAGGGGGCCTCTCCACGTACCTTGCAGGGGAGCCCCCTCAAGTTTTGTTACGCCATTGGATTCAGCAGGATGTGAGACAGGTGTGAGTGTGTCTCCGTTTCCGTGAGAGGTTCTCTCTTTAGTGCACCCAGCATCCTCTGGCAGCTCAGTGTTGAGCTTGTGGCGTTGGAGTGTTTTGAGGCCTTTTTATTTCTTTAAAAAAATAAAACGGGAGGAAAGGGGGAACATTTTAATAAGATGTTGGTCCTTCCTTTATTTATTTTTTAAAAAGAGAGAAGGTATTCTGTTTAGGATTGAAGGATGTTTTGGTGACCTTTATTGTTATTGGCCATTTTCCAGTAGGCATCCTGATATTTAAGAAGCCTCGTTTTCTTTCTCACTGGTGGTAACCATGGAGAGGAAGCATACTTCCAATTCCTCTGAGGAAGATGCTGCAGGAGCCCTCCCAGGTATATGGTCAGTGATAACCCAAGGTGGTTTCCATACCCTGACAATTTTTTATTTTTTTTTAATGATTTTCCCCTCCCTATCTTTTTTGTCTCTTTTAGAGGAAGAGAGGGGGAGAGATTGCATTCCAGTAGTCCTCCCAGGCACTCTAAAGAAAGGTTTCCACAGCATGGAGCAAAGTTAGTTTCTGCTGAAGAAGTACATATTTAAATTAAACAAGCAGTTGCAAAAGTGCGATAAGAAGAAAAAAACAATGTAGCTAAAAGAATCCTGGATTATTGTCTTTCTTGAGGTTCTGGTCCTTGCTCAAGTTCTGCAGTTGGTGATAAGTACATTCTCAGAGAGGAGATCTGCCAAGTGTTGGAACCGTGTAGTATGCACTATGGAATTCCCAGATGCAGCACAGCCCATGGAGGATGAACAACTTTTCCCATAGTGTTCTCGTCCATCTATACTGTCCATGCTGCTTCATGATGATATTAAAGCCCTTATCTTGCATGAATGAGATGATTTGGAACACTTGCGTCTTGCCGGGGTCTTGCAGAAGATATACATGCTGAAAGAAGCAGAGGAAAATCTTCCTCATTCTATCAAAATTGATGCTATGTTGACTACCTTAATTGGTCATATCTCTGTTAGTCCTTAGGATTTTTCACCTAAGAATCAAGCTGATACGAGAATAAAGTAGGTGATGAAGAGGGTTCACAAAGTTAGTATGTTGTTAAGAGCGGGGTATATGCTGCATATTGGGCTCAATCCTTAGTGAAAGATTTTGCCATGCAATAGGAGGAGGATTGTTCTGAACTGTTTTTAATATGGAACAACACGCTAGATTCCTCTTGGATATGTTCTGTCATCCTATTAAGGCTGCAGCACTATTTACAGGCGTTTTTGCCCTGGCCAGGAGGCATGTGGTTGAAAGATTAGAAGGCTGAGGCAGCAGAGAATACCGCTTTGTTGAAGATCGTTTTTCAGGGCAAGAAATTATT
This sequence comes from Triturus cristatus, assembly GCF_964204655.1. NCBI lineage: Eukaryota > Metazoa > Chordata > Amphibia > Caudata > Salamandridae > Triturus > Triturus cristatus. The sequence goes on from NC_140585.1 coordinate 368,985,862, forward strand.
TGGGGACCAGCTGGAACAGGTGGTGACGAAGTCTTTCAAAGACTGAAAGCATGCTCTACCTTACAAGGGTGGTAGTAGCTCACCAAGAAGCGGTGATAACATAAAGAAAGGGTCATACTATAACCGATCCTCTTGATGAAAGTGCTTCCAATCTAGGAAAACAGAGAAGAGTTCTGAACCCTTCAGTTTGAAGAAAGAACAGAAAAAGCAGAGATCCTGACTATCACGGAAAGAGGATGTTTCCGGTTGGGAGCCGGCTGCAACTATTTCTACAGGAATGAGAAAAAGATGTGTTCGATCAGTGGGTTCTGAATATTATACAGAGAGGATGTGTTATGCAATTCAAGTCCTAGCCTCCAACTTCTGGAAGTATTCCTACTCCTATTCCAAAGAACAAAGAAAAAGCTTGTGCCTCATTGGAGGAACACAGACTTTGTTGTAGAAGAAAGCATAGTGCCAGTTCCCACACATGAGAAAGGTTGGAGCTTCATCTCCATCCTCTTCCTAGTATGAAAGCCTTCAGGCCAGTCCAATACCTGAAGACAGTCAACAAATGGAACAAGATAGTTCACTTTAAAATGGACAGCCTGCAAAGGATCATTCCTATGGTGTTACCAGAAGAGTTCATGGTTGCCATTGATTTGTAAGATGCATATCTCTATATTCCGATTTTTCCATCACCGTCAAAAATATCTGAGGTTTGCAGTAGGATATTAACATTATTAGTTTCAGGTTCTCCCATTTGGGATCAATTCTACACCAAGGATGTTTGCAAAAGTTCTCTCTCCTTTAGTGGCCATCTTGCACAGGGAAGGCATACTTTTGCATTCCTACTTGAACAACTGTTTCATCCATGCCAAATTAGAGGATTTGTTGAGTAGGGAAAAAGACACAGTACTAGAAGTCTTGCAGCAAAATGGAATTCTAATATGTTGGCAGAAGTCCCAACTGTCTCCTTCATAGGATTTGGAGTTCCTTGGAACACGGTTTCAGGCAGACATTCGGCTGGTGTCTCCACCTTTCAGGAGACAACACAGTCCCCATAGCTTTTTGATGCAAAGTCATCAAACAGCCAGGGAGTGGTTGAAAATGCAGGGCAAGAGGATGGCCTCCATTTTTCTTCTCCCTTGGGCGAGGTATCACCTTAGTTTATCTGTGAACCATTTTTTTCACCTCTGGTCTCCAGCATCAGATCGGTTGGAGAAAATGTTGTCTCTCTCCAAAGCAATCAGGAAGGATTTAGACTGGTGGTTGGAACTAGCATATTTATCAAAGGGTTTTCTTTTGGTTCCCCGAACTTGGTCAATCAATACAGAGGCCAGCAAGAATGGTTGGGGAGCCTGGATGGGTTCCCAATCAGGCAAGGCAAGGTGGACTCTTCTGGAGCAGAGGTGAGCTTCCAACTGGAGGGAGATGGAGGCAGTTTATCAAGCCCTCAAACATGTACTCCAAGGCTTACTTAAACAAGTGGGCGGCACAAGGTCAAAAACTCTAATGGAATGTGCAATTCACATTTTTCCGTGGTCAGATTCATTTGGTGCAGGTCTCGGCAATTCATATTCAGGGGAGTCTAAATCTGAGAACGGATCAGTTGAGCAGGACTTTTCCAACCTCCTAGAATTTCCATCTTAGTCCGGTGCTGTTTTCAGAGATTTGCAGAAGGTGGGAGGATCTCAACACCCTGCTTCCCCGGTTTTGTTCCAGAAACAAGGGGCTTAGAATGCGGATGCTCTTTCCTGTACTTGGCCTCAGGGACCGTTGTATGCATTTTCCGCGTTCCGTCTGATATTGCGATTTCTAGGCAGGGTGAGATTGTATAGACCTTCTGTAATTGTGATGCTCCAGCTTGGGCCTGCTCCTCCTGGTTTCCTCTGATAGCAAAGTTAATGGTTGGTCAGGAATGGTTACTACTTCTCAACCCTCCTTCTCTAATTTTTCTACAGTTTTGTCAGGTGGTCCTTCACCACCTTCAATTGACTAGGAATTCTTATTCCTGCCATGACAACTTTTTCTAAATGCTTTATGATAAGGCTCTTAGACCATTGTTCTAATGTTTTTGTACTTCAGTTTCTTCAGCATGGTTTTAATCTAGGTCTTAAAGTCGCCACTCTGAATTTGCAATGGGTTTCTATTACGGCTTTCAAAGAAAATTGGACAGATGTTTCAGATTGTGAGATTCTGGCTTCTAGATTGTTTAAATGTTTCTCTAAATTAAGATCAAAGTTTAAATGGCCTTAACCTTCTTGGGATCCCTTATTAGTGTTGGACGATTTGAAACTAAATTAGTTTTAACCTTTAGTGTCTTTGGAGTTGAAGTTTCTATCTGTGAAGGTGTTTCTTTTTTGTAGCAATCACTTCAGCCAAGAGAGTTGGGTAATTTTTCATCCCAACATCCATATCTGAGAACATTCCCTGATAGCATTTTATTAAGGCTGGGTCCTTTCCTTTCTCCTCAGGAAGTCATTACTCTGGAGTTGTTTCTAATCTTTCCTCTCCAGAAGAGATTAAGCTTCCTAAATTGGATGTCAGGAGAGCCAAGGGCCGGACTGGCCGTAGCAGGCACCGGGCATTTTCCCGATGGGCCGCCAGGGTGGGGGCCGGTTTTGGGCCGCTGCGGGGTCGTTTGTTATAGGGCCAGTTTTGCAGCATAGCTGCAATATTGGCCCCTGTAACAAAATCGTCCGAAACTGGCCCTGGCAAACTGCTCAGCCACACCCCCAACCCCCTGGGGGGCCAGCCGAGCACTTTGACAGGCCCGGTTTTTATTCCCAGTCCAGTCCTGGGAAAGCCCTGTTGATTTATTTAGATAAGGTGATCCAATTTAGGAAACCAGATTCTTTGTTAACTTTGGTACTGCAAATAAAGGGGGTCATCCTTCTCAAACCCTAAGCAGGTAGTTTGAGGTCAATGATTGTTCTAGCATTCAAAATGAAGTGAATTTCTCCTCCGGTTGGGGTCCAACGTAGATCAACTTGGAGCATGTCTGTTTCCTGCTCGGAGTTTCAGTCAGCTTCCGTTAGAGATTTGTATGTCAGCTACATGGTAAACTCACTCTAAAGTTGTTCAACGTTACAACGTTACAGGATTGATAGTGTTTTTGGTCAAAGAAATGTTTTTTGGTGTTAGGGTGCTATATGTTACAGAGTAAATGGCAGAAGAATAAAACACTAATAAATGTTCTGTTTTTCTCTATTATGCAGGAGTGTTTTGTGGTTCTTTGCCATATAATCACTGCAAGTATAGTTTTGGCATTCCTCATTTGTAATAAGAGGAACAAGGAGCTTGACAAAGAGGTAATGCTAAAATTGAAAGAGACCATTAGTTATAGATTCCTTACCTTAGAAGTTACCCCAGGTGTCAGACGGGATCCGAAGAAATATTTTCGTAGCAGCACCCCTGCGTGTCGGTAGGTGGCGTCGGTCGACTCCACCGTTGACGTTGCGGTGTCTACTTAGACGCTGCCCCTGCACGCTGACGTCCGTTCTTTCTTTTTCCGCACCAGCCAGCGCAGATCCGGAGAGAGCATGTCCTTTAGTTGCTTTTTGACTAACTTTTTTCAACATTTTGTCGACGTCTTTTGAGTCTTATGACTCCTGGTGCACGAGGGCTGTCCAGCCGTTGGCCCGGTTTCAAGCCTTGTGACTCGTGTCACAAGTTGATGTTGGTCACTGATCGGCACCTCGTGTGTCTTTGGTGCAAGGAGCGCTACCACAACCCGAAGTCGTGCTCTGACTGCCGGGCCCTGAACTCGAAGTCTTTGCGGGAGCGGTCCCGAAAGCTTTTGGAGGCCCAGCAGTCTGCTACATGCCCCTCAAGGTCCCAGTCGAGGGGAAGGACGCGGAGCCATCACCACTCGTCATCGAAGTCTTCGCACTTCTCAGGTAAGTTGAAGCACAAGAAGAAGGAGAAGAAGCATCGTCGCTCTTCCCCTTCTCCCCATCTGTCGACTGAAGCGACGCGGGACCCGGAGTATCGTCGCTCTCTGACTCCTTCCTCGGAGCCCACTGGGATGACTCAGCGCTCCCCCCCCCCCACCCTTTCCCGGAGCCGGAGCGTCCCCTGCCCAGCTTTGTCAATTTTACAAAACGCTGTATAGCATCTTTGGGCAGCCCAAATTTGCAAACGCACCTTCGGGCCCCACTGACTCAGCTGGGGCCCTGGGCCTTTGATGCCGGCGGCTCTGGCCCTGGTGCCACAGGGCCTCCATGGATCCAGGCCTGGGTTCGGATCAGTGCCGGGCGACCTCACGGTATCTTCCCCAGCACCGATTCTGGTGACGACGTCCCAGACGCTGGGTGTGTCCCCAACCAGCGGTGACCTAGCCTCACCCTCGATGTGGACACAGCACCGGACCAACGTCAATCGATGTCGATACCAACGTCGGAGGGTACTTTTGTCCCACTGGTCAGGCTCTGCTGTTACCTCTGTTACCTCTGTCCTAGCTTTTTAGCGCGTCGCTCTTTAGCGCTGCATTTTAACTAAATGTCCTTTTGCTAGCGTTTATTTTATCTTGTGCTTTGCTGCTTGGCCTGGGGGCAAGGGTCTCCACTTACCTGCATTTAAAGTGTTGATGCACCGCCGTTTTGGCGGGTCCGGGTCCCGAGGGGGCATATCTAATCAACTTTGGCCGCCATTTTGGATTGGGGCTGTTGGCGCTTTTGCGGGCGCCATCTTAGAGCGTCTTGACGCTCGCTTCAGTCCAGGGGACGCCTATTTAAGGCGGACTCGTGGGGTTTGACGGCGGTCAGGCTCTGCTGTTACCTCTGTTACCTCTGTCCTAGCTTTTTAGCGCGTCGCTCTTTAGCGCTGCATTTTAACTAAATGTCCTTTTGCTAGCGTTTATTTTATCTTGTGCTTTGCTGCTTGGCCTGGGGGCAAGGGTCTCCACTTACCTGCATTTAAAGTGTTGATGCACCGCCGTTTTGGCGGGTCCGGGTCCCGAGGGGGCATATCTAATCAACTTTGGCCGCCATTTTGGATTGGGGCTGTTGGCGCTTTTGCGGGCGCCATCTTAGAGCGTCTTGACGCTCGCTTCAGTCCAGGGGACGCCTATTTAAGGCGGACTCGTGGGGTTTGACGGCGGTCAGGCTCTGCTGTTACCTCTGTTACCTCTGTCCTAGCTTTTTAGCGCGTCGCTCTTTAGCGCTGCATTTTAACTAAATGTCCTTTTGCTAGCGTTTATTTTATCTTGTGCTTTGCTGCTTGGCCTGGGGGCAAGGGTCTCCACTTACCTGCATTTAAAGTGTTGATGCACCGCCGTTTTGGCGGGTCCGGGTCCCGAGGGGGCATATCTAATCAACTTTGGCCGCCATTTTGGATTGGGGCTGTTGGCGCTTTTGCGGGCGCCATCTTAGAGCGTCTTGACGCTCGCTTCAGTCCAGGGGACGCCTATTTAAGGCGGACTCGTGGGGTTTGACGGCGGTCAGGCTCTGCTGTTACCTCTGTTACCTCTGTCCTAGCTTTTTAGCGCGTCGCTCTTTAGCGCTGCATTTTAACTAAATGTCCTTTTGCTAGCGTTTATTTTATCTTGTGCTTTGCTGCTTGGCCTGGGGGCAAGGGTCTCCACTTACCTGCATTTAAAGTGTTGATGCACCGCCGTTTTGGCGGGTCCGGGTCCCGAGGGGGCATATCTAATCAACTTTGGCCGCCATTTTGGATTGGGGCTGTTGGCGCTTTTGCGGGCGCCATCTTAGAGCGTCTTGACGCTCGCTTCAGTCCAGGGGACGCCTATTTAAGGCGGACTCGTGGGGTTTGACGGCGGTCAGGCTCTGCTGTTACCTCTGTTACCTCTGTCCTAGCTTTTTAGCGCGTCGCTCTTTAGCGCTGCATTTTAACTAAATGTCCTTTTGCTAGCGTTTATTTTATCTTGTGCTTTGCTGCTTGGCCTGGGGGCAAGGGTCTCCACTTACCTGCATTTAAAGTGTTGATGCACCGCCGTTTTGGCGGGTCCGGGTCCCGAGGGGGCATATCTAATCAACTTTGGCCGCCATTTTGGATTGGGGCTGTTGGCGCTTTTGCGGGCGCCATCTTAGAGCGTCTTGACGCTCGCTTCAGTCCAGGGGACGCCTATTTAAGGCGGACTCGTGGGGTTTGACGGCGGTCAGGCTCTGCTGTTACCTCTGTTACCTCTGTCCTAGCTTTTTAGCGCGTCGCTCTTTAGCGCTGCATTTTAACTAAATGTCCTTTTGCTAGCGTTTATTTTATCTTGTGCTTTGCTGCTTGGCCTGGGGGCAAGGGTCTCCACTTACCTGCATTTAAAGTGTTGATGCACCGCCGTTTTGGCGGGTCCGGGTCCCGAGGGGGCATATCTAATCAACTTTGGCCGCCATTTTGGATTGGGGCTGTTGGCGCTTTTGCGGGCGCCATCTTAGAGCGTCTTGACGCTCGCTTCAGTCCAGGGGACGCCTATTTAAAGTCATCCTCCCCGCGCAGCGGGAACGCGCAGCTGGGACGCCGTCGCGTGGCCGGAGTCGTGCCAGAGTCCTGCCCGTCTGCGCCCGTCCGCGCTAAGGACGCGCGGGACTCTGGCCAGGCCCTGCTGGTACGAGGAGCGGTTGGTTATTTCCAGCCATGTTGACATATTCTTGTGACACCCTGCGTGACCTGGGGCGCCGGACTGCTGGCTGTAGCTTACCCCTCCTTCATCCATTGGACGGTCCTTATCATTGTGCTGGCTGTCAGTGGTTTTTGGAGCAAGCTACTTCTATTGCCCCCACACGTCCGGTGGCAGCCGTTTGCTACACCTGCCCGGAGCATGTTCTCCGCATTTTTAGTTTTAATGCTAGGTCTCTGGTGTCACATTATCAGGCAGTATTTGACCTGTTGCAGGATGCAAGCCCGGACATCGTGGCTATCACCGAGACATGGCTGAAAGACGAGGACGCAGCCATTATTAATCTGGCATTCCCCCCTGACTATACAGTCCGTACCCTTAATCGATCTTCTAGGGGAGGGGGAATTGCCCTGGCTATTCGTTCTAGTCTTACTTGCTCCTGGACCGCACTGACCATTGCGGGATGTGAAAGTGCGTTGTTTAAGATTCTGGTTACTCCACACTTTTCACTCTCGGGGATGGTGGTCTATCGTCCCCCAGGGAGCGAGGCGGCGTTTCGCGCCGCTTTCCCGGATGTGGTCAGCTCCTTGGTGGTGGGGTGTCCCAATTTTTCGATTCTGGGGGACCTTAATCTCCATTTCGATAGACCTAACCTACCCGCGGTCAGTGGCATTCTCACGGATTTGGAGGCCTTACAGTTGCTGCAGCTAGTTCAGCAGCCCACCCACATCGGTGGCCATACGCTAGATCCCTTCTTCACTAATTTGACAAATGCTTCTGTCACTGCCGTCTCGCCCCTGGGTTGGACTGATCACTCTTTGGTCGCCATTAGTACCCCTTTGTCAGGTAGGACTGTCATCCCTCCTGCAAAGCTGATCGTAAGGCGGCACTGGGGCAAATTACGGTTGGAAGATCTGCACCGTGTCCTCGCTGCAGAGCCATTAGATCCGTTTGTAACTGTTGATTCAGGTTACGATGGGTTCTGCGCGTGGATCTCCAAAGCGCTAGATGCGCTCATTCCACTCACCGCCTGTAAGACCAGTGCCAGAGAATCTAGCCCATGGTACGATGGCGCCCTACGTGCGCTCAAGGGCAGTTGCAGGCGTGCAGAGAGGGCTTGGCGGAAGGAGTACGACTCGGGAAAAAAAGCTATCTATCTCGCCTCCGTCAAAGTATACCATCGGGCTGTGTGCCGTGCTCGGGCATTGTATTATACTGCCGAAGTCGGCAACAGCTCTAACCCCTCAAACTATTTTCAAATTGATGAAGGATCTTCTAGCCAAGCGCCCCGATGCTCCGACGACGGGCTCTACTGCTCATTGTGAGGCTCTCGCGGTGTTCTTTCAGGAAAAGGTCCAAAACATCTATATGACCTTTCCATCCACAGGACCCCCATTTGAGTCTCCGATTTCCATCTGTGGAGACACAGCCCTGCACTCGCTTCCCCTGTTGACATTGGAAGGGTTTAACATCTTGGCAAAGCAGGTGAAATCTGGGTCCCCCGCCGACCCTCTCAGTTCGGCTCTCTTTAGAGATGAGTCGTTCGTGGGTCGGACCGTGTTACACTCCCTGATCAACATCTCGTTGGAGTCGGGCACGGTCCCCCGTAGCTGGAAGCGGGCGATGGTTTCCCCCATCCTTAAGAAGCCCTCACTGGACCCAGACAAGCCTGAAAACTATCGGCCTATCTCTTTGCTTCCCCGGCCTACCAAAGTAATGGAGGCCCATGTCAACAAAGTTCTCTCGGCCCACCTCATCCAGTTTAACATCTTGGATCCCACCCAAAATGGCTTCCGTGCTGGTCACAGCACGGAGTCTGCCCTTCTCTCCATGGCTGAACACCTACGCACAGTGATGGATGCGGGGCAGACAGCGGCGCTCGTTTTATTAGATCTGAGCGCCGCGTTCGACACCGTGTCCCATCCTATCCTGCTGCATCGCCTGGAGGAGGTCGGGCTGGGTGGCTCTGCCCTCCAGTGGTTTCGCTCTTTCCTAAACGATCGTCTCTTTAGCGTTGCGCTGCCACCGTACCAGTCCCAATTCCTTCCTCTGAGACAGGGGGTCCCGCAAGGCTCCTCGCTGAGTCCCACGCTTTTCAATCTGTATGTGAGACCGCTGGCTGAGATCGTCAAGCAATGGGACATGACTATGGTCTCGTATGCTGACGATACTCAGCTAGCGGTGACTATCAGCGGGGATGCGGATCGGGATGCCCCCAGGTTTCAGAGTGGACTTAGGGCGGTGGCAAGCTGGATGAAGAACAACTGTCTCCAGCTCAACGCGAAGAAAACCGAGATCATGATCGTTGGCAGGAAGGCGGAACTGTGGGGGGACAAGTGGTGGCCCAGTGAACTGGGGCTGGCCCCTCTCCCGGTCACTGAACTTAGGAATCTGGGAGTGTGGATGGATCCCGCTCTCAGTTACGAGGACCACTCGAAGAAAATCGCGGCCGGTTGTTTTGGCATCCTGCGGTCGCTGAGGCCCATTCTTAAGTTCTTTGACCGTGGTACCAGGCAGCTGATAGTCCAGGCCACGGTATTATCTCGCCTGGACTATGCCAGCTCGCTTTTGGTAGGGACCAACATGGCGGAGATTACCCGCCTTCAACGAGTGCAGAATGCCGCGGCTAGAGCCATTGTAGGCTTACCCCGAAGGAGCTCTGTCTCAGGTGTCTTGAGATCCTTGCATTGGCTCCCCATTAAATCACGCATCCAGTTCAAGGTGTTGTGTTTGGCGTTTAAGATCTTGAGGGGAGTAGGTCCGCCAGTTCTTGCTGACCTCCTGTCGTGGTATGTTCCTTCCCGCGCTTTGAGATCGGGAAGCCAAGCGCTCGCGGTGGTCCCCCGATACAGGTTGTGTCGGGCTGGTGGTCGCTCTTTTAGGGTGAGGGCGGCTGAACTCTGGAATTCCCTCCCAGTGGACCTGCGGCTACTGACTGACCTCTTGGCCTTTCGCAAAGCTCTGAAAACGTTTCTTTTTTAAATAGATCTTTTTATCTGTGTTGTGTTTCTGCTATCTGTTGCACATTGCCTGCCATGCGCCAGGACGCCCCTTAGCTGGGGCAGCTGTGCGCAATACAAAAGTGCATAACATAACATAACATTCCTGGCGTTCCCTACCGCCTTGAGTGGCAGCCAGAGGAGGGTGAGGAGGGTGAGGAGGACTGGGAGGGGTCTATTGACCCCTAGCAGATCAACTCGAGGGACCGGACTGGAGAGAGGAGTTTGGTGATGCCAGTGGTCTGGATACCTCCCCAGACCCTGCTATGCTTTCACCCCCTACCGTGGCTACGGAAGAGGGAGCTTCCTACGCTGTGGTGTTGCGTAAGGTGGCTGAGGCCTTGGGCCTCGAGCTTCCTACGGTGGCTATCAGGACTAACCTTCTGACTGAAGTGCTTCAGCCGGCAGCAGCCTCTTTTGAGCTCCTGCTTCTTTTTTTTTTTTTTTAACATTTTTTATTTGAAACAAAGACCGCAACAGAGCCAATTGCATAGACAATGTGAATACATTAGTTTCTACCATTTCCACACTCCCTCAATGCACCTCTAGTACACATGAGTCCAGGGTACTTAAATTTACATGCCACCAGCCTCCCCCTCCAACAAACCCTTGTATGTCTCCGAATCAGGAGTCGCCGTATCACTCCCGCTATTCTGGTTGCATCTCACCCTTTGTGAATGTTTCTGTACTCATCCCACCTGTGCCCTCTGTCTCTCCCCCCTCAGCTCTATTGTCGGTAAGACACATATATCCCCCCTATACTTATTCCATTTTCCCCACTTGTGGTCCCATTTACGTGGGCATCCCCTCCCTTTGAATACCGTTTTCTCGGCGAGCATGGCATGATCCATGTCTTTAGCCCAATCCCTCAGTAGTGGTATGCTGTCAATTCCCCACCTTTGGGCGATATTCCGCTTAGCCAGACACCACCCCAATGTGACCCATTCTTGCTCAATTTGCGTAAGGTCCGTCGCTACCCAGACATTGAGAGGGCACATCGCGGGTGTCTGGTGTATAGCTTTGTCACATGTCCTAACCATTTGCCTGGTGACATCAGTCCAATAACTCTGTATGTGGGGACATTCCCATAAAATATGCAGGAATGTTCCCGTCTGAGCGCATTATCGAAGGCAGAGCGAGTCGGGTCGCCTATTAAGTTTATGTAATAGAGTAGCATCAAAGTACACTCGGTGTAGGATTTTTAACTGCACCAGGCGAAGAGGCATTGGGATAGCCACCTCCCTGGGAGATGATAATGCCCCCCGCCAGTCCTCCTCGGCCAAGTCCCCTAGGTCCCCTTTCCAGGCCCTCCTAAGTTTTGACATCGGGTCCACCAGATTATTGATTAGTTTACGGTATGTGAGTGATATGGCCTTTCGGTTCATTGGGTCTAACAGGAACCTGTCCTCCAAGGGGGAAGAGTCCGGAATGGGCGCGTTTTTAGTTCGGACCGATTCTATAGCATGGCTTATCTGAAGGTAGCAAAACCCCTCCGAGGAAGCCAATTGGTATTTGGCCTGAAGCTCCTGGAATGTTACCATTTTGCCTTTTTCCCATAGGTCGCTGACTTTGGAAATTCCTATCATTTCCCACTTATCGAATCCCGCCGATGTACTCAGTCTCCCCAGAATATCTGGCTCCCATAGGGGGGTAGCCTTCGTCAAGCGGCCCCTCCAACCCATCCGCTCCTGCACTCCATGCCACACTTCCACTGCGCGCGCCGTCGGGCCAGTAAGTCTCAATTTCTTATGATTGGTGTAGAGGGCTCTATTATAGCCACCTTTCCCCATCAACCAATGATCTGTACGGAAGCTCGGATCATCATGCCTCCCAAACACCCAGCTATTAATGGCCGCCAGTTGCGTGGCCTGGTAATACAGACGCAGGTCCGGCAATCCAATGCCCCCATCATACCATCCCATTGTTAACTTAGTCATGGCTATGCGGGGCGGTTTATTGTCCCACAGCAAATCTCTCAATACCATCTCAATCTGAGAAAGTAGGAGTTTGGGATCGGATTGGGCGTATTCTGTAACGCATAAAGAAAGCGACGCCCGGCCCAGCAATGTTAGTGGAAGAGATTTCCAGTGTACTACATCTGTTCGAAACCGCCTTAGTAACCCCTAGAGATTCTTCTCGGCAAACAGTGTGGTATTGGTGGTGATAAATATCCCCAAGTAAAGGAAACCCTGGGATGCCACCGGGATATCGTAGCCTCGGGGCATCGTGGAGGGTCTCCCCACAGGGAATACATCTGGGATTTAGTCCAGTTGATTTGATACCCAGAGTGCGCCCCAAAAATATGGAATATATGGAGTACCCGCCGCAATGAATGGGAGAGGCAAGATATAGCAAAATATCGTCAGCATATAACGATATCCGGTCCTTGTGGTCTTCCGTCCATCTCATGCCTCTAATCTCTGGGTCCCCCCTTATCCACACCGCCAAGGGCTCGAGAACCAGGGCGAATAGCAGAGGCGACAGTGGACAGCCCTGTCTCGTACCTCGGCTGAGGGGGAAGGTGGTAGAGCGATAGTTATTTACCACGACATGGGTCCTGGGCTGTGAATATAGCAACCGGATCCATCCCATGAATTTAGGGCCAAAGCCCATTCGGTCTAAGACTGCAAACATGTACTCCCATGCCACTGTGTCAAACGCCATTTGTGCGTCGAGTGCCAGTAGCACCGCCTCTTCCTCCAAGGTATGCACTCGGCCTATGACTCGCTGTATTACGTCCCGGCATGAACCCAGACTGATCTGGGTGGATCAATTCTGGTAGGTAGGGGAGCAGTCGATTCGCCAATAGCTTGGCCAATATCTTTGCCTCGATTGCGATCAGAGAGATAGGTCTATATGACTGACACTCGTCCGCAGGCTTGCCGGGCTTATGAATTACTACTATCGCCGCCTCACGTATGTCGTCTGGCAGAAGGGCGCGCTCGCAGCTTTCGTTGTACAGGTTGAGAAGGTGAGGCGCTAGCATGGAGGCCATTGGCTTAAGTAACTCGATTGGGAGACCGTTGGGGCCCGCCACTTTTCCAGATCGAACATCTTGTATGGCCTTATGTACTTCCTCAGCAGTTAGCTCCGCCTCTAGCGCCAAGCCATCCTGCTCAGATAACCCCCTCACCTCAATAGTTGCTAAAAGATCTGCCGCCCACACCGCCTGAGAGGCGGTTGGGGCCTCATAGATTGTTTTATAGTGCTGAGCGAACGTTTCAGCGATCGCCCATGGATCAGTAATCAGGGTATCATCCGCCCCCTTGATTGCGCGCACCCATCGTGCAGCCTGCTCTCTGCGTTCCAACCAAGCTAATAACTTTCCTGTTCCCCTCCCCCTGTTCATAAATGCGATGTCGGCTGGCCAGTATTCTCCCACCCGCCTCCTCCAGCAGCAGCTGTTTATAATCATGTCGTTTAATATTTAGTGAGTGTTGAGCATCCGCATTCGGTTCTCGGGAGTTCACCCCTTCGAGTAGAAGATTATCAGTTTCCAACTCCAGTACTCTTCTACGGCGTTCTGCCCTGTATCCAGCAATCACTGACAATGCTCTACTGTTAATGACCGCCCCAAATGCCCCCCACAGTTTTATCGCTGATGTGACCGAATCAGTGTTTTCTGCAAAATAGTGTTTCGCGTCCGTCCTCAACGCATCCTTAATGTGGGGGACCTTTAGTGCCCAGGGTGGAATCCTTATTGGGCCTGGTTGTGGTGGACGTCTCATTCCCAGGGTCGCCAATATGGGGGAATGGTCTGAAATCCCACGTGCCAGACATCGGGAGTCCGAAAACTCGTGGATATGCTGTGCATGTGTAGACAGGTAATCTATTCTTGATTGAATCCCGTGGACCCCCGACTGAAACGTGAAATGTGTGTCTCTGATATGCGCCCAACGCCAGACATCCACCAATCCCAGGGCTTCCACAAAGTCACGCAGAGGGGACCCTCTTACCGAGTCCGGTCTAGGGGGGGGATCTATCCACTAGTCCGTCTATCGTCCAATTAAAATCGCCCCCCATCACTAGTGTGCCCATAGGAAGACTTAGAAGCAAAGTGGCCATATCTGACAGCATCCCCCGTTGAAGGCCAGGAGGTGCGTAGACGGAGACGTTAAGTACCATCCCTTCCCACGTACCTGTGCAAGCTACGTAACGCCCCAGCTGGTCTGTCCAGGTTTTATGGAGCACGTATGGAAAGTTCTTCCGCAGGAGTATCCCTACCCCCCTAGATCTAGACGTGAAGCCTGAGTGTGCTATCATTCGGTACCCCTTTCGATCCAGGGCACTACATGAGTTTCCCTGCAGATGGGTTTCTTGCAGGAGCACCACATCAAGACCCTGGCGATGAACATACTACGACACCACTCCCCTTTTGATCTTTTCTCCTAACCCGTTGACATTCCATGTGACTAGCCTAAGCCCTTTCCTCGTTTTCATGGGGTTCTGGTCGTAACTGGTCGGACTGCATCGGGGTCCCTCGATAACCAGTCCCCCTCAGTGGGGAGAGTTGCTTACTCGCTGGACGCTCCATGGTAGCTTTGAGGCACCAAATTCTGTCTGCTGTCACCTGAACATTCTGCCCCAACAATCCGTGTCTGTCTGCACTAATACAAAGTATTGCCAACATGCAACTCCCCACGCTGCCCTCCCTCCCAACTGAATTCACCTGAAACTTTTGCCTTAAGAACAAACCCCCCTCCCTGCTTCCCTGCATTGCGGACCAAAAACTGCCCGCCACCCCAAACTTGCAGAGTGCCTGTCGCCCTCCCATTAACAGTTCTCGGGGACGCAAGTAACACCACCCCCTATACGGTCATGCATCTACCCATAGTGTCTCGCCCCCCTCTGCCCGATCCCCGCCCTGACCTCTTGTATCCTCGTTTTGGGTCCGGCACCCTCCCTTCGTTGGACCCCCATAGCAATCACTGGTATACTTGTTTGATCTTATTGCTCCCCTCACGGACCTAGTTCAGTCCCGAGCCGCTCTGACCCCCCCAGGGGACCACTACCCTCAGTGGCCTACCATTGATCATAATGTGAGCAGTGGAACAGCTCCAAAGCGGTTATGACACTTCAGTCCCTGCAGTGTCAGCACCAGTCCAGCCCCTTCCCCCCCCCCCCCCCCCCCTCGAGTCCAGGTCCCCTGATCTTAGTGCTGCTTTATTACATTGTCATACTCCCCAGAGCCCCTCGGTCCCCCGGGCAGGTGGCAAAACCAAAGTGGCTCACCCGGCGCCTGGCTAGCACCCTCCCGTCGGCTCCTGCGAATCCGTGCCAGAGTTTTCTCGCAAACGCCTATGCTGGCGCCAGTCCACATCGTCGTCTGCTCCCGAGGATGTCTTGTGAGTCTTTTTTTCCACCTTGCGCCAGCCCTCCAGCCATTCCCAGGCTTCCTCCGGCCGGGTAAAGAACCAGGATTTTCCGTTTGCTTCCACACGCAGCTTAGCAGGGAACATCATAGCATATTTTATTTCCTGCGCACGTAGTGTCCGCTTCACTTCCAGGAAGCCACGGCGCTGCCTCTGCACCCTCAGTGTAAAGTCTGGAAAAAACATGATTCGACTGTTCTCAATGGTGAGTGGTGTGGCCGCACGCGCCGTCTGCAGTATCTTATCATGGTCCTGGAAATTAAACACCCTCGCCAGCAGTGGTCTTGGGGCCGCCCCAGGCTTCGGACGGCCACCAGGCACCACTCTATTGTGAAACATTTGGAGAGGCTCCTTGGTTGTAGCTGCTTAAGGATCAAGTCATCAACATGCGGACGTTATTCCTGCACATACGCCCTTCGTAGTCATCCAGCTGCAGGGCCATTGCCTCGTGGGAGGAGCTGAGCACCTTGACCTGCTCCTGAAGCCGGGCTGTATCCGCGACCAGGTCCTTAGTTGAACTCTCGACCGTCCCCATTTTCTCCGTCAACTTCTACATGTTCTCGCGGATCAGTGTCACCTCCGTGGCTACTGTGTCAATTCTCCCCTCCAGGGAGGTCTTTACCGCCATGATTGCCTCCAGCAGCTCCCTATTCGAGGGCTCCGTGGCGTCATCCGGTGCCTCGGCTAATGTTTTGTCCTCCGACTGGTGCTTCTGCCATGCGAATTTATCCAGTTTCGATTGGGTCACCGTCCGGTTCGCCCTTCCGGTCGCCATCTTTTCCGGTCCTCCGACTCCCCCTCCGATGGGCTGGGCACCCCTGCTAATCCCCGCCGCCAGCAGCGAGAGCCCCCACTCAGCCTGTCGGTTTTCACAGGGGGTGCCTTACTTGGGGCGAGATCAGACAGGCGCCAGCAGCCGGCCCTCGGGATCAACCTTCTCCGCGGCGGCATCCTTCTCAATTGGCAAGTGAGCGCCTCCCCACCGACTCAGTGTACCAGGCGCCACGGCAGTTCCAATCGCACACAGGCCCCAACCTGTCTCACAACTCCGGTCAATCAATCCGTACCCTGTCACCACTTTTCACTAGCACCCGACTCTTCGGACCGTGGATCCAATCGCCATGCAGTGCGCAGCCCCCGGCCTCCCCCGCTGGGCCTCCGCCTGCTGCCAGGGACTCAGTGGCTTTAGGGTCACCCCCTCCTCTACGTCGAATCAGTATCCCCGCGGACTATAGAGGCTCGGGTCCTCAATACCTCACTCCACTGGAGGCCTCTTTATGGCCCTTCGCTGCCAGCTCTCCGCTCGTGGTTTCAGCCTGGGGTCGCTACCCCAGCCGCAAGTTCGCTAGTGCAATCAAGTCCCCTCCACTGCGAGCATCAAATCATCTCCAGCTGGGTAGCCTCTTAAATGGACTATCGCCTCTGCTGCACTGGGGCTCTATATGAACTTCTCTAGGCTTCTGGGCTCTCCCTTGGGCCGCTGCTCCCCACCACTCCTTCTCCGGCTGAGGCCCAATCAGCAATCCCTCAGGCTCCGCTCGCTGTGGCCCCTGGCCTTCCACCGCTCTGCCGAGTCTTGCGTGTACTTCGTGTTGGGGGCACACCACTGTTCTGGCAGGCCGCGCCTCGGCGCTATCACGGCTCGAGCACACCTTCGCTCGCCGCCCCCCACGCCGGACCAGGCCGCATCCCCGACCTCGCGCTGCGCGCCGGCCGCGCTCTTCAGCACTTCCGCCGGCCCGGAGGTCCGCTCTCTACGGGTCCACGGAGCT
Organism: Triturus cristatus; assembly: GCF_964204655.1. NCBI lineage: Eukaryota > Metazoa > Chordata > Amphibia > Caudata > Salamandridae > Triturus > Triturus cristatus. The sequence goes on from NC_140585.1 coordinate 369,002,558, forward strand.
CGGTCCGATCGCCGATTCCGATCGGCACCAAAATTACACCAGGGCTCCACGGGTCGCCGGACAGTAGGCTCCCAGCTTCAGGGCATGAATCAGGCCGGCCTGGACGATGTTTGCACGGTTATTGCGGGAGTGGCGCTACGGAGATAAACTACCGAGCTGCCATTCCCGTCGGCAGTTAGCCACGCCCCTCCTGCTTCCTTTTAATGAAGCCCTCACTGACATCCTTCTGGGCACTTGGTCCAAGCACAGCACAAGGGCTCATGTGGACAGGATGATTGCCCGATGCCACTGCCCGAACCCGGGTGACCCACTTTTCCTCTCCCAGCACCCTACCCCTGAGAGCTTGGTGGTCCAAGCCTCATCTTCAAAAGGCATGTTCCCCACTGTTCGCCTAGATAGGGAATCCAAGAAGCTGGACCATTTTGGGAAGATGTTTTCTTCCGCCAGCTTAGGACTGGAGTCGGTGAACACCGCATGTCTCTTGGGCTGTTATACACATACGGTGTGGGATACGGTCACGCAAGTGCTGCCATAGTGCCCGGAGGAGGCCCAGGCCGTGCTCGCCCGCACTGTTGCTGAGGGTCGAGACGCAGCAATCCAGTGTGGTCTGGATACCGCCGACTCGCTGGGTAGAACGGTTTACACGTTGGTAGCCCTGAGGCGCTACGCCTGGCTGAGAACGTCTGGCTTCTCTGGCGATGTCCAGTCTACCCTTTTGGACATGTCCTTTGATGGCCATCACCTGTTTGGTGACAAGGTGGACAACGCGGTCGTTATTTCAAGGACTCTGGTGCCAATGCCAGATCCCAGGTCCTCGCAGCCACTTCTCGCCCCATGCAGTCTGCATTTTGCCCCTTTCATGGCTGCGGAAGGTGTGCCCCACCATGTTCCACCCAGAGCCACAGGGCCGCACAAGCTACCCAGCCTCTCCGTGGCCGGGGACTTGGGACACAGTGTTGTGGGTCAGGGGGCCAGTCCACCAATGCCCCCTCTGCAGCAGCCTACAAATCTTCCTAGTCGGACCTTTCAGGGCCACCAGTTGCCAGTGGGCAGCAGGATCCGCCATCACCTCCCCCCACTGGCACAACATCACGTTGGACAGGTGGGTTTTGCAGATAGTCTGAAGGAGCTACTCCCTCCCCTTCGAGACTATCCCTCCTGCCATGCCACCTATACTCCATTGTATGTCAGAGGATCATTTGGCCCTTCTCTGCCAGGAAGTTGCGGCTCTCTTGGCCAAGGGAGCTATCAAACGTGTCCCTGTGCCAGAAGTAGGACATGGTTGCTATTCCCACTACTTCTTGGTACCCAAGAAGGACAAAGGCCTGCAACCTATCTTAGACCTCAGGTACGGCCTCCTCCGGAAGGAGAAGTTCAAGATATTAACCTTGGCTCAGGTCTTGTCTGCCCTCGACCCCGGAGACTGGATGGTAGCGTTGGACTTGCAGGGCGTTTATTTCCACATCCCCGTCTTGCCAGCCCTCTGGCTTTACCTACGGTTCACGATAGGCCATGAACATTCTCAATTTACCTTTGGCCTTACCAGCGCCCCTCGGGTCTTCACAAAAGGGATGGCGGTGGTCGCAGCTCATCTTCCCAGATGAAGGGTTCCAGTCTTCCCCTATCTCGACGACTGGCTGTTGAAGGCGGACTTGCCCCAGGCTGTCGTCTCCCACCTCCAGACTATGGCAGACCTCCTGCATTCGCTGGGGTTATCTATCAACGTGCCGAAGTCGCACCTGATTCTCTCTCAGAAGCACCTTTTCATCAGAGCGGTTCTGGACACAGCGCAGTTTTGGGTCTATCCTCCTGAGCAGCGAGTCTGGGATATTCGGGCTATGATACCGATGTTTCAGCTTCCTTCACGGATTTCAGTGAGAATGACCCTGAGGCTGCTGGGCCTCATGGCCTCCTGCAACCTGCTGGTGGATCATGCCATATGGCATATGCAGGCTCTGCAGTGGGACCTGAAGTTCCAGTGGGTGCAACATTAGGGGAATCTTTCTGATGTCCAGATTTCAGAGAGAACTGCAAGTCAGTTGCAGTGGTGGCTCACGAACCAGAATTGGGTCAGCGGCAGGTCCCTCTCCCTTCCCCAACCAGAGTTCACAGTAGGGACGTATGCATCACTTCTGGAATGGGGTGCCCACATGGGGGAGGCAGAGATCAGAGGCCTCTGGTCTCCGGCAGAGTCCGGGCTCCACATCAACCTTCTGGGGCACCTGGCGATTGGTCTTCCACTGAAGGCATTCCTTCCCTCTGTCAAAGGAAGAGTAGTGCAGGTGTTCACAGACAACACCACTGCCATGTGGTACTGCAACAAACAGGGCGGGGTGGGGTTGTGGACGCTATGTCAAGAGACTCTTCACCATTGGACGTGGCTGGAACATATGGGCGTATCCGTGGTGGTTCAACACCTGGCAGGTTCCCTGAACGCCAGGGCGGACGAACTCAGCTGCCGGTGCATGATGGGTTACGAATGGCGTCTTTACTCGGAGGTGGTGCAAGATCTGTTTCAGCAGTGGGGAGAGCCTTGGTTAGATCTACTCACCACTGAAGAGAACGCAATGTCAGCAGTTCTGCGCGTTGGAGTGTCCAAGGCGGCACTCGCTCAGCAACACATTTTGTTGTGAGTGGAATTGCAGCCTCCTGTACGCCTTTCCGCCTGTACTACTTCTACCCAGAGTGCTGAAGAAGATCAAGCACGACTGGGCCCAAGTAATTCTTGTGGCTGGGCACGAAGAGTCGGGTACTCCGAGCTCTTAAGCATGGCCATCGGTCCTCCGATCAGGCTGCCTCTTCGGGAGCATCTTCTGTTGCAGCAGTAGGGGACGGTCCTCCACCTGAACCTGTCCAGTCTCCACCTCCTTGAGTGGAGATTAAGCGGCGACAGTTGATAGCTTTTGACCTTCCTATCGAAGTCTTTAATGTCATCCTGGCAGCCAGGCTTTCCTCCACTAAAACAGTATATGCCTGTAGATTGAATACATTTGTGGCATGTTGCACAGCAAAGGCTGTGGATCCCCTTTCTGCCCCTCTTTCAGAGGTTCTCCTCTTCATTCTTTTTTTGGCCCAGCAGGGCTTTGCTCCGGGCACTCTTAAAGGCTATCTTTCGGCCATTTCGGCTTTTCTTCGCCTTCCTGATCAGCCTTCTCTTTTCAAGTCCCCTATTGTTAACAGATTTCTGAAGGGCCTTTCTCATCTCTTTACTCCTTCTCCTTTGTAATGCCCCAGTGGTACTTGAATCTTGTCCTCACTTATCTTATGTGTGCTCCCTTTGAGCCACTACATAATTGTCCTCTTCGTCTACTTACTTTGAAGACTGCTTTCTTGCTTGCCATCACCTCTGCTCACAGAGTGAGTGTACTTCAAGCCTTATCTTCCAGACCATTTCTTTCTTGCTGTCCATCTGGACAAAGTAGTCCTCCGTACTAGGCCCTCTTTTCTGCCCAAAGTGGTTACCTCTTTCCACATAGGTCAGACCATCTGATTGCCCACCTTCTTCCCGCCTCCGCACCCTTCCAAAGAGGAGGACAGACATCGGCCTAATATTAAAACTGGAAGCTCTTTCCACTTTGACAGTGTATTATTTATTTTATTAATGAGAGGGCATATAATTTAGGACATAAAGGCTGTTAATGTTGTCTGTTAAATATATCCCTAAATACCTATTGTGCTGTGTATTAATCAGTAGAGCTAAGCCTATCAATAAAGATTCAGGTATGCAATTACAATGTAAAATCTCAGTTTTAGATGTATTAATTTTAAAGCCCCTATTGATTGAAATTCCTTAAATAAATTAAAAATTTGCATTTGCACGTCCCTTTCAGGTTTTCAAAAGAGAGCTATGTCGTCAGCATATAATTTAGTGTTAATCATTCCAGACATTGGGGATGTTGTGTTACTTATAGTTCGAATGGCTATGGCCAAAGGCTCTATAAAACAAGCAAAGGGGAAAGGGGGCAACCTTGTCTTGTCCCCCTGACTACTCTGCAGGCACCTACCCTATTGGCATTCACTATTATTTGAGCCGTGGCCTCCTCATAACATTTTGAAATTACTGTAATCAACTCAGGGGGAAAACCTAATGTTGCAAGTGAATAGTAAAGGCTTTCCCAACACACAAGGTCAAAAGCCTTTTCGGCATCTAAAAACATGATCTGAGATGAGATTTTATTTTGTGTAAAATAATCCAATGCTTCAATTAAGAAAGTGGTATTAAAAGATAGTTGTCGCCCTGCGACAAAGCCACATTGTTTTTTATGAATTATTGACCCTATACAGTTGCTAATTCTATTGGCCAATAATTTGGCTATAAATTTATAATCTGAGTTCAGCAAACTGATGGGTCTATATGAGTTTATATCTGCTTCAACGTTATCCTTTTAAAAAAAACTAACGACCACAGCAGTGGGAAAAGAGGATGGTATTTCCCCACCATGTAAAATATGATTGGCCAATATAACAAGTTTGTTATTCAGATTTGCGCTAACATTTTTTAAAAACTCAATCGGGATACCCTCTTCCCCGCAGGCTTTGCCATTAGCCATTGATTGGACCTCTCCTTCCATTTCTTGCGTTGAAGCATCAGCCAATAAGTTTATACGCTGTTCTGAAGTTAATTCTGGGATTTGAAATCCATTAAAGAAGGAATCTAATTTCATACTATCCACCTCTTCTCTGATGGAGTAAATGGATTCGTAATGCCTGACAAACTCACTTTGTATTGTGTTTTCATTTGTGGTGCGGCTCTAAGTGAGCTTGTTAGTCAGTGCATGCACCCTGTTCTGAGTTTGTTTGTCTTTTATTTACCAGGCTTAAAATCTACCTGTAAACTCGCTCTCCTCATACACTTTCTGGAGATAAGCAGAATTAGCAGCATAGACTTTAGTGTAGTAATAGTCTTGCATTTCCTGGCGTGCTGCTCTAATGCCCGTTTGTTCCCACTATTTTTATCCTCTAAATATTGCTCATTCGTGTACTTAACTTTAGCTTCAAGGAGATTTCTCTGTATAAGTTGCGCCCGCCTAGTAGTTATTTGTTTAGATGATATAGCCACGCAGATTGTGGCTTTAAAGGCCTCCCACACATTCTCCAGCGAGGCGGTGCCTTAATTGATCTGAAAGAAACCTTGGATTTCCTTACACCAATCGTCATCTTCCAACTGAATTCTATTAAGCGTCCATTTTGAGGTATTTTTATCCCCTCCGATTCCCAGTAGTTTTAGTTTTAATAATGCATGGTCCGAAAAACTATTTTGTGTATAAGTGCAGTTAGCCTGAGATAATTCCTTAGAGATTAAGAAATAGTTGAGCCTAGCGGCCGAGTTATATTTTTCCGAATAGCACGAATACTCTCTTTTCTCTGGGTATCTTTTCCGCCAGCAATCCACTAGGTTTACATTAGCTTTGCAGACCTTTAATGCTGCCCCTACCCGTGTTTTATTTTGTTTCCGCAGCCCTGAAGATGAATCTAATCCTGGATTCTGTAATAAGTGAAATTGATTATACCATTAACTAAACCCCATCTACCCTCTTTGTCTATCTGGGAATGTGTTGGCTGAAAGGGAAAGAATTTACAAAAAAATATTGCTACCCCTCTTTGAGCTATGCCTGTTGATGATAAGTAGCTACTGCCAGCCCACTTCTGAAACATATTAAATGGAAGTTTCCTATTAGCGACGTAGTGGGTTTCCTGTAGCAGGATAATGTCTGGGGAATAGCCCTTAACCCATTCTTCCACAGCCCGCGCTTTAATTTTATTATTCAGGCCTGTGGCCGTGTGGGCGGTCGCAGGGATATGAAGGATTGCACAAACGTAATAAAGTGAAGTACTTGGTCTTTATTACCATATTTGTAAGGAAGATGCGGTCCAGGGATCTCATAAGAAACTACAAAAGGTTCATTCAGGGGTTAGCCATAACAACAACAACAAAAAAATCCTCTCTTCCGGGTCTGGGGCGTAGGGTCTTCTGAGTCTTGTCTCTCCTCTTTCTTTGGCTCCTGTAACCGGTGGGCATGGAAGGAAAAAGAAACAAATATGGTGGGGTCAATTCCTGACCTTGTTTTGTGTAGCGTTTTGTGCTACCGTCACCAAAGGAAATGTGTAATACTGGTAGGATGGATTCCGGAATACTTAACTTCCCACAACCCTGTGCCTTACCTCCCCAAACCTCCCACCACCCCCACCAGAACGATCCCCCGAGGGTTACTCGCCTGAGACCACTTCCCCTCTCCAGGTCCATGGCCTCGGGACCCGGGGCGTCTTCTGCCTTCTCTAGTCCGCCAGTTATGCTCGCGGTACAGAACACTCTTCCTGTCTCCTGGCTTGCAGGTTCCTTCGCGCTTCCTCCTTCCCTCTCCTCGCTCTGCTCTGGAATCGCCATCTGCTCCGCTCCTCCGATGTTGCTTTCCGTCTCCTTCTCCGCTCGGTAACCGCCTCCTGTTCTCCTTCTCCGATGCCGCCGCACGCCGTCTTCTCCACTGGCGTTCTATTTGGGCGTCTCAATTCCGCATACGTCAATGGCCCCTCATCCTTGGCTCGCTCCGCCACTAGACTGCTGTCCGTTTCCGGTGGGGACGAATTTGGCACATTCTTCTCCGCCCTCTTCCGGTTCGCCCCGTTCAGGTCCTCATTACAAGGCCATTGGCGTTGAAAGAAAGAATTCTAACCCCGCCCCTGGTTGCCTGCTGATTAAGCACCATTACAAATGAAGACAAATATTAAGCTTAGTAAACGCCTTCTTTTCCCTAGGTCTTTTCAATGGGTTATGACCAGTGATGAAATTTAAGACATATTAAATACAAAGTGACAATGTAGTTAAAGTGCATCAATCTTAAGTAAAAAAATGATTTCCTAAATTAATTTTCACTAAACTGAGATAAGAAACCAGATCTATACCCAATTGGAAGACAAATAATTATTTAAGTGTCAGTGCAAAAAGTAAGCTTAATTAAAGTAAGCAACTTTATAACTCCCTGAAGGCGTACTGATTCTTGGTGTCTGGATGATTTTCGTCTAGCGCTTTAGAGTTTCAAGACTAAGCAAACAGAAGCTTGATCCTTAACTTATGTGACAATAAAGTGACAATGCAAAATAAAGTAGGGTAAAAAACATTACCTCTATAACATTTAATAATTAAAGTGGCAGTGCATTTAAGGTGCATAAAAACCTTAAGCAGGCGTTTGATTTCCTGAAGATGCACTGCTCCTTGTTTCCGAATAAATTGGACATAAAGTGCAAAACAGGGCCTAAAGTGCATAGAGAAGTTACAGTACTACCTGAAAATCTCGCTTGATTATTACAAATCAATGGTCCCATTAAGTTGTCCATAAAGTGCAAATTAGTGCCAAAAGTACATAAGAAACTTACAGTACTACCTAAATAGATTTCTTTCCATTCCATCTTATAAAGGTCTGTAGATTTTTTGCACGTACCTCTAGATTTAAAAGAGCTATCTCCTTTTTTCCCCCCTTTGCTTCCCCTTCACACCCTGTGCCCCCCCCACAACCTTCAAGCGTTCCCCACCCTGGGTGCACGGAAGAGGCGCCCACTTCTTTTCCTGCCCCCTTCCCTCCTTGTGATTGCATGGTGTCATGTAGCTACACCCCTTCCCTTGTGCGCTTCTGCTACTTGAGGCTGGATAGCCTCCGCCACCCTGGTGACCCCCGGCCCGCGTTATACTTTATTTTGAAAACATTATTATTACTGAAGTCCCCTACTCTACCTAATATTTCTAACTTCTCTAACTTATATCTATACTCTTTTCTAACAGCCCTGAGAAATCTGCTGGAGTAACTCTTGCGCTTTAGCAACATTATCAAATATGTGGAAATTTCCTTTTTCCAAAACCTTCAGCTTTGATTGCTGGAAAAAGGATGCCTGCGCACCCTTTGCTTTGAACATGTCAATCATTCTTACGAATTCCCGCCGCCTCTTTGCTGACATGTCCAAGAAGTTTAAAAAATGTGGTACTTCTTGCGTCGACAATGTTCTTTTCGCCATAGCTTTAGTGAGAATCTTCTCTTTTATTCGAAAATCCGCAAAGTTCAATAAAATAGTACGAGGAAATTTCGCATTAGGGGAACTCTGTGGGCTCTAGTAATAGTTGTGTCCCTTGAGTTCAGGGATTGCTTTTTTCAGGAGGGTCTCGACCCACTCACATACCAGGGGACCTTCGATGACTTCTGTAACACCTACCAGCCGCAAATTGGATCTTCTATTGAAGTTTTACATATCCTGCAGTTTGGATTCAAGAATTTTTGCATTGTGCTTGAATTGGGCTAGTTCCTGATCGCAGGTTGAAACTTTATCTTCTAAATTGGAAACCCGCTCTTCTACCTCATCCAGAGGTCCTGGGATTTTATCTAATGATTTTTCTATTTGGGATAGTCTGGCATGCAATAAAGCAATCTCCACCGCCTGCCAAATCCGAAGCTCCTTGATCTCTGAAAGAATTAATTCAAACATACTCTGAATAGCAGGGTCTGTTTCCTTTAAGTTCCGAGAGGCTTCATTATTGCCATTGCACTGAGTGTTCGAATTTGCGGGTTGGTGTTGTGCTGTAGGTCCCTCTGCGTCTTCCAATAATAGAGTGCGGGCAAGTTAAGAACAGAAACCTGTGGTGTAGAAATTTGAAAAAGTAGTGTGGCTGAAGGCTGGCTGATGGCAGTTACAGCTGTTGTCGAAAAGTGGGACTCCGAGATGAGCGGAAACTGCTTACAGCAAGCAGGGGTAGAAAAGGACTCTGTCGCTGGCGTTTTCTGGTGGGGGGGTAGTTCTAGTATATACTCCTTCTGTCCTCAGCTCGAGGGAGCCCTGCCCCTGAAATTGAAAAGTTTCTGGTGCTGTCTTATGAATGTCAATAAGAGCTGCCGTGCTGTAGGAGGGACTGCCACTTTGCTACCTGCTCTGCTGTGTTGGCCTCCTGCCTCTTGCCTGGGAGTGAGATGGACTGAACCTGATCTCTCCACCTTTAAACCCAAGTTTCTCCAAGGGCTTGGCTTGTCTCCTGTTCTTTGAAGTCTCAGGGACACACAATACTTCTTACAACTCTCCCTGGTGCTGCTGTGAGTCCTACTCTTGCCTGAGGTGCCCACCTCCAGTCTTGGGCCTCAGAAGAAGGTTCTGTAGCTGTTTTCTGCAAACACTGATGCATCGCCACCTTTGCACTGTCAGAATAAACATATAGTCCTTCGCTGACGCAGAGGCCGTTTGGTGACAGCGGTTCCACAGCCTGTGCGGCCCGACGACTGTGCTCTGTGCGACTCGATAATGACCATTGACTACATTTTGACGGAGCTCGATGACGACGCACCAACCCTTCGCGCGGGAAAGATCAAGGCATCGTGCCCTCAGCTTCAACACATTGCTCCATACAAGGTCCTTTTTCATCATACCCTGCGCGGGTTCTGTAGCTGGCCTGTCCTCCATCGTGGTCAGCCTGAACCTTTGATTTGCACCGGTCCCATGTGGCCTCAAGTAACCTTTTGACCGCTAATGACTTTTAAGCACTGTTTTTGCAAATCATTTTTTACATCTCAAGTTCTACTTATTGGATTTTTGTTGTTTTGGTCTTGTTTTACTCAGATAAATATTTACTATTTTTCTAATCTTATGTGTAGTCTTTTGTGGCGTTTTCATTGTGTTGCTGTAATTAAAATGTGCACAAATAAGAGGAGCAACTCCAAGAGGAGGCACAGGTTCAGATCCATTTGGCACTCTCAGACCCAGGACGATGAGTGGTAATGCATGCCGACCGCCTTTGTTTCTCTGGCCTTTGGCCATGACAGGGTCAGTATCCTTCCGGTGGAGTCCTGGTGCTCCTCTCCGGAGGCTGTGGCCCAAGTGTTCGCAGCGTATTATGCCTCAATATATGAGCAGAAGGAAAACATTTCGAGCGCCCTGATAGGGGAATTCTTAACTGATGTACCCCCCCAAAAGCTTTCAGACCACGTACGCGACCAATTAGATGTCCCCATAACTGTGGACGAACTTAGAGCCGCGCTGGTCAGTATACGCCCTGGCCGGCCCCAACGGTTTTCCAAGTGATTTAATAAGGCCTCATATAGTAACTGTAAGTCCACATTTTCTAGAAGCGCTTCATGGAGCCCTCGAACAACGCATATTACCCACTGACTGACATCACGCTGAAATTGTCATATTCCTCAAACCCGGCAGCCCCCCAGAAGACCCATCTTCATACCGCTCTATTTCCCTCAACTTCGAGCCCAAACTCCTGGGCAAAGTCCTTGCAGACCGCCTTCGCACGTGCATGCACGACATAATCCATCCTGATCAGTCCGGCTTCATGCCACATGGTTCCACTCGACACAACATCCAACGTGTCCACAATGACATCACGAAGGCCCCAGAGTTAGGCCACCCTGCGGCTACTCTGCTGGCCGACATAGATAAGGCGTTTGTTTCCTTAAGCTGGACATATCTATTTCAACTCCATTAATTTCGGCCCACGTTTTCTGGCATATGTCCAATTGCTGTATACAGACCTTTCAGCTTCAGTCCGGATCGCAGGGCACAGGGCGGTACAAGACAGGGCTGTCCCTTGTCTCCGTTGTCTCCGTTGTTATTTGCCCTAGCTGTGGAGCCCTTGGCAACCTGGGTGCGGCAGGACCCATTGATCCGAGGGTTCGAGTGGTCGCAGACACGATCTGACAGAATCGAATTATATTCAGATGACATGATGTTCTTTATGACTGACCCTTGGTTCTCGGGACCCGAATCCTCCAGATCCTCCGGGTGTTCAGGGAGACTTCAGGACTCTGTATTAATCCTTCAAAATCTGTGCTATTTTTTATATGCGGAGACCAGGGACGTGGAACTTGGGCTGCACAGCTGTCCAACGCCACCAGCGGTTTTAAATACTTAGGAGTCTTCATCTCACCCTTCCCCACGACTTCGTGGACACACAACATTAATCCACTACTCACAAGCCTGCGCAAAGAGACCGCAATATGGTCCCACCTACAGCTGTCTCTATATGGGCGATCGGCAATGCCTCGGATACTTTACTGGTTGCAGAATGTCCCTATGTAATATTCCTTGCACAGGGTTTTCCCAAGTAAACGCTATCCTGAATTAGTTACTGTGGAATGGGGGCGCCATCCGTGTAGCACTGCATACCTGCACACAGTCGAAAATACTGTCGTGGAATTGCTGCGGCGGATATGTACACCTACTATGCAGCATCCCATCTTTTGATTATTAATGAATGGTGTTCTAGCTCACATACAGACCCAGCTTATGCACTGGAACACCTGGTGATGGAGTTTGTTCCCCTCCAAATGCTTCTTTACAGCCAAATGAACCTAGATTTCCTACCCCCCGCCAGCAGGATAGTAGTCCAGCTCTGGCTTTACACGGTCAGAAACATGGGTTGGCTGGGCCGCCTGACACAGATGACCCGCTGTGGCATGGCACATATCTGCGCCCCGTGGCTGAACTTTCTGGCTTTTACCAATGGGACCTATTCGGTATTTCCACCCTGGGCAATGGTAATCAGGGTTCTACCCTTAAATCATTCCAGCAACTGCAAAAAGACTTCCAGTTACATAGGACGCAGTTCTATTAGTACTTGCAACTGAGACACGCACTGACCCCCCTGATCCGCCCAATGGACGACCTACCATAATTCCATCCCCTGGAGGGCCATTTACTGATGGGAGACCTAGGGGTACATAAGATTTGTCAGATCTACCAGACACTGACCACCCACACCCGTACCACACTACATAAAACCAGGGGGGCATGGGAAGAGGACTTACCAGACATAACGGACGATGACTGGACGGAGGCCCTCGCCAGTCCCCGTGGTGCTGCATTCTCCATGCGTAGGCTGTCCGGAATTCGGTTTAAACCGAATCTGACCGACAGTACCCTACCGGATGAAAATCAGCTGACCCGGTTTAAACCGAGTGTCACTGATTTTCATAGTTGACGGGGGAGAGGAGCTGTTGTGGACTGCCGTCTCTCTGACTGCGGCCGCACCCGAGTACTTCACAGGTCTTTAAAAAGACCATTTAGATAACGAGGCTTTGTTGTTCTTTCGCCTCTTCTCAGAGTCCCTGTGGGCGGGGCTGGGCGCAGAAACGGTCTTCATTGCCAGGTTTATGCAGATCATTGCGCCACGCTTCGCCGGACTTGTTTTACTTACAGTCCTATTACAGGCATTGCCTCCCACTGAATTCACGTCCCGCGGATTTGCTGGCTGATGCAAGCTGCCACGTTCTAGCATTTGCAGCGCCGCGCTTGGGCGGAAGCGTCACCTCAGCACTTTTTACCACAGTGACACATCCTCGTCTTTCTAACACCTTTCATTAGCCCTGCTCATTAGCCCTGCAATGAGCTCTCTGCCCGCTCCGCTCTGAAGTGCCAGCCCTGGCGCAGAGCCTGCAAAAACAGCAATGCAGCGCGCCAAGCGAGAACCAGAAAATGGTGGTTTGCAAACGAAAATAGAACGTTCATGCAGCTCGTTCGTCTCGCCTCGAAATAACAGGAAACAATGGCTGTGATGTTAGAATAGCATCCAGTATGCATGTCCTCATATCTTAACAAAAACAGATAACTAGATAACTTGCCCCCCCACCTCCTATTTCAACAAAAACTCTGCTTTTTGTATGTTAGTGAAGCATAGTCTGCGTTTCTGCTAAAAATGTTTTGAGGCTCCTCTGGTTGTTGCATGCCATACTAATTAAACTATCGTAAACAGATGAATTGTACAAAGTGCAGGGTTTGAAATATCATCCTAATTATCATAATATCACGCATTGTGACACTCCAGCGCTGTGCTGGTGAGGAGCCCGCCATGTACGGATAGCTGAAGGCAGAACCTTGTAAAGCTCCCTCCACGTGCTGCTCGCGCGCCCTCCTTTCCTCTGCAGCCTCAGCATCGCCTTTTACAGAGCCCCTTAGGTCTTTAACCTCACGCACCCTGAACGCGGGCCTATGACTGTTCAGAAAAGAAGTCTTCATTAACGCATCCCATCCTGCTAGTAAACCTCCTAAGACTTCCGGAAAAGGTAGATATTGAAAAACTGTAAGCAAAAAAAGTGTGTATTTCTCACTGACATGAAATCGAGTGTCACTCTATAGAGCGGTAGCCTGTCAGAATATAGAGCACAAAAATACCCTAGCCAGAATATCGACTACTCAAATATTGGCAATATTTACCCTACAATGTTCTGGGCCGGGTAATGCCAAGAATTAAATAATGCAATCCAAGATTATGCGGTATACGGTTTTACATTCAAGAAAAAGCTAAAGACAACGTTTGAATGGCCTTTAAAGATCAACAGTCTTGGAATCCACAAAGACACTGTACAACCAAATGTACTTTTTGAACAATTGGTATAATTGACACATTAACCTATCAAAATTCAAAATACATGAGCTAAAGCTAATTTACCAACGTTTCTTTTTTCAGTACATAGCGTTTAATATATTGCTCATGTCGCTGCTGCAGTCAAACAGACAACATAACAATACCAAACGACATGCCACACAATTATCATGATTGCTTGCAATATATTCAATTCTTTAGCATACGGTTTACCGGAAGTGTGATCAGTACATTTGACATACTACAGCATTCTCCAAAGGGCTTCTCTAGCTTCCTCAAGGCAAACACTTAAATCCACAAATAGCAAACAGAACCTTGGTATTAGCAAATGTGTTTTAAATATATGCTTTTGAAAATGAACAGATGAAAATGTGGTAGTGTTAGAAAAACACTCCCACACTGGAAGGGTGGTGGTGTTCTCCCAGACATACACTGTGGTAGCTTGGCTCGAGTGGTCAGGAATCAGGCTCCGTGCTAAGCATACGACATACCCATACAATAACCATGCGTGCATCCGTTCCAAAAACAACTCTACACCGTAAAAATTATGAAAATATCTTTCTTTATCTTCTTTTTCTCTTAGTTGCTGATTAGATAAATAAATAACAATCACAATATACAAACTTTTTAAATAGTGCAGGTCAAATAAATACTGGCTTAATGATTCAATAAATAGGGGTGATCATAAATAATGAAGGCATAAATATAAGTGCAATACATACAGGCAATTAAATATTCTGAGGCAATAAATACTGTAAACCAATAAATATTGTGCATCAATAAATACTGTGGACCAATAAATACGGTGAAGCAATAAATAGGTTAAATACAATAAATACAGTGCCCCTAATAAATAATTAAAAGCTGACAGTGACACTCATAGAATCAGATCACATTTGAATTCCTAAGGGCTGATTTGGCCCAGGCACAGCTTGTGGGGATGTGGAAGGCTTGAGGGTGTCTACTCCCTGGCTTGGACAAGGCTGAGGCCTAAACTGAGGTAGATCAAGGGGGGAATACCAGAGACCTGGCTCTCTCACTCCACACAACCCCTCTAGATTAGTCCCAGCTCACCCCTGGCACAGTCCAGCTGGTTCCAGCACCTCTCTAACCCCTAGAGTAGTCTCTTAGGATTCCACAGGGCCTTTGGCGCCCTCTATTCCACTTACTGCCCTTTTTCTGATGTTCCGACGCCGCTGGAGTCGTGGCGACGCCGTGAGGCGGATCCGGTTCGACGTCGGCGGCCTCGGCACAATGTCAGTTCCTGACGACGCCGGTAGGCGGCTCCGGTTCGATGTCGGCGGCCTCGGCTCGATCTCGACCTCCGATTCGATGGCGTCGGGCAGTCTTGACTCGATGTCGACTTCGGGCGGCTCCGGTCCGATGGCGACCTCAACTTCGATGACGTCGGCCGGCCTTGGCTCGATGTCGACTTCCGGCGACTCCGGAGTGCGATCCTCACTCCCGACCTCCGGTGCTCCTCTCCTCAGGTTTCCGGCGACTCCGGAGTGCGACCTCCACTCCCGACCTCCGGCACGATTCTCTCTGGTTCCGGCGACTCCGGAGTGCGATCTCCACTCCCGACCTCCGACACATCTTCACCTCGGTCTCCGGCGACTCTGGAGGGCGGACTTCACTCCCCCGTCGACACCGCTCACTCGACCTTGGTTGACTTCCTCCTCGACCTCTGGTACACCTCACGTCCTCCGTCGGCGCCCTCTCACGATCTCTGGCGGCTCTGGGTACGACGTCTGCTTTTCCAGTCAGCGCCGCTTCTCCACCTCAGGCTCCAGGTCTCCAGGCTACTCGACGTCCGGCTCCAGGGAAACCAATAAACAGGTCAGGTACTTGCTTCCTTGACTTCTAAGGCCTGTTCCTGCTGTCCAGGTCCTTAAGATGGTTTTTCTTGCTTCTTCCCACACAGGGCTCCAGGCTGGGCTCAGTCAGTAGGGACTAGTATCAAGGGTGGGTTTATGGACCCCACTCCAGGCACAGGTTTCCACCCCTGCTGCCTCACTCCTTCCTCCTTCAGGTTTCTGCTCCTCTCTCTTCACCAGTCAGGTGCCAACTGCCAGCTCCAACTGCCAACTCTCTGTCTTAGCTTCCCAACATTCTAAACCGCCTCCAACGGTCACAGGGTTCTGGAATGTTCTGGAAGGTGCTAGTAGGTTCCAGTGGATGCTGGTGATGTCACAGGTGGCCACCATTTTGTGCTCCAGGCCCTCAGACAGAAGTTTCAGGGGTAGCTAAAATGGCTCCCTGAATCTGCAGCAACACGAAAAAGTCTGGTGGTTCCCAAAAAGGAAAAATTCAAATAGGGTTTGAGGCAAAAGTGGGACAAAATAAATAATGATGAGGAGGGATCACCCAAAGGGCTGACAGGTCTAACACGTAGGAAATAGGTGCCTACGAGACAGCTTCTTTATTCAGAGCTGTGATGTATTTCCAATACAAACTCCCCATAGTGCTCATCTGCCTTTATAACAAGCATTGGCATAGCCAATAGGTCTCGCCTTTGGGACCTTATAAGTGTTTAACCATGCAACAGTTAATGTTGTTGCACCAAGGATATTGTGCTGCATAACTAAATACTTCTAAGGTCCCAAAAGCGAGACCTATTGGCTATGCCAATGCTTGTTTTAAATGTGCGCGATTCCCCGTCTTCATTGAACTGAGGAAGGTGTGGCTTACACACAGCGGGTTCCGGATTTGTAAAACTCACCCTCCTCCTCTCTGGAAGAAACAGAGATGGTTAATAGAGAATTCATTTCCCTAGCTAATACTACCACTGGCACGGGATTCCCTGCAGCCCCTAGGGGGTCGGGCACTCGGGAACTGCTGCCATCATTGGGCGACGAGCGGGGCTCAGGGTCACTGTTCTATGGGGCACTTAAAAGAGAGTTGGGCAGACTATTCCGGCGTAGGAAGCCTGGAGGGGGAGATGTGTAGATGATATGAATGAGAGAGTGGAGGAAGCCTGCGCACTTACCCGGAGGGTGTCTTGTAATGCCAGGTTCATATTAATGTGTTTTATTTACTTGCATCACATTTATCGGACACCGATTAAATTGAGCAGAATGTATGCTGGCAGCACTGCGGACTGCCCAAGGTGTGGAGCGGTGGCGGCCTTCTTTCTACATGTGGCCTCTCTGTCCATCGGTACAGGCATTCTGGACGGTTGTGCAGGGGAGAGGGTGACATGGGTTGATTAATGATAACTATAAGACTGGTGGCAGCAGGGTGGCTTGGTGGGAGACCGCCCTCCGTGGCCATATGGTGCAGGGATACATCTGAGTGGGCCGGGGCGGGGGAACAGCACATCCGGATGACTAGGCTGAACAAGAACGTGGGGGAGTGTCTGGGCGGGGTAATTGGAGGCTTTTCAGGAGATCGAGGAAGTAACAGGAGACTTGAATGCGTGAGTTGAGTCTGGAGAAGGGAGTGCTGCAGGGGAAAGTACATGGGGAGGTCAAGGGTGGGTGATGGAACTGTGGAGGTGTTGGGTGCTGCTTGCTGGGAACGAGGAGTGACTTAGCGATTTCAATGGGGGGTCAGCACGGAGGAGTCCTCTGGGCAGTCGGTGACATATATGAACAAGATGTCAACATCTGTGACTTGATGTAGAGAGGGGGATGGGCCTACTTGGGAAATGTTGGCAAAGATTAATGTAGACATGGTGATGTTGACTTTGTTCGTGCTGAACAGTTATGTACCAGTGAAAACAATTTCTTTTTTTAAAGTACTACCTCTGGCTCGGTAAAAAAGAACTGAGGTAACTGCCACTTAATGGGCATGGTGGGTTACTTGTGGGCTGTGAGCCCTTAAAGGCACACTCTTTTCATATCTGCAGAGTTGCAGCCTAAAAGTGTACATTGTCCTATTCCTCCTTCATCTTTTTCCTTTAAATTTACACAACTAATTCACGAATCTCCATATTAATCATAACCTGGATACAGCAATCGGGGGAGTGGGGCCTGCAACCTAAAAGACCAATCAAGAGTTTTGTGATGCCAGAAAGAAGGGACTACTTGGCATTCAAGAGTTTTGGAACATAGGGAGCGTTTGGAAATATAGTTAATTCATGTCTTCATAATGATTTCAAGGCAGGTTTTATGGGGGCGGTCTGTTAACAATGCAGAGACTCTCAAATCGAAATAATGAAGGGAATAAAGCCCAATGGTAATGGGGTATTCTCATGGCCTTGCCACTGTGGTCCAGATCATATGATGGCAACTGAAGGAGACCTAACTTGGCAGCATTGCCATACGTAAAATCTTGCAACTCCGTGTCACCTTATACATTGCTTTTTAGGGTTTTGCACTCACAAATGCGAGACCCATTGCATTGCAAATGCTTGTTAAATCTGAGCTGCAGAATCAAAGGACAATGGAAAGTATTTCCTGACTGTATTAAGCTTCTGAAATGTAGAGCAGTATACAATTTCTGAAGAAAAATGGAAAAAGCAATAATAAAAGCAAAGCGTTCCATAAACACCAGTAAAACACTGTTTCAGTTGTTTTTTATGGCGCTAAAATGAGTAACCACTGAAAAGCACTGTTTTTTTTGAGGTATTGAAATCACTGGAAAACACTGAAAAAACACCACCAGAATTTCCCCAAAATAGAAACTGAAAACAGGAAAGCCTATCCATGCGCTACCGTCCTATTCGATTTAAATACCTCCACCGCATTTACTTCATGCGTTCCCGCCTGTGGAAGATGGGTGTCATCCAGTTCTCTACGTGCCTCAGATGTGGGGATGCGGAGGGAACCTTCTTTCAAACGGTCTGAAGCTGTGGGGCGCTGTAGCCATTTTGTGGTAAAATCTCGTCCTGCCTGGGCTGGGTCTTGTCTTGGGATCTCCCAATGTACCCTAAGCTGTTCCTGCTCCATAGTACAGAGAGGATTGGCGGGAACCACTATAAACAACACTTACTATTCCTGGGCCTTACACTTGCCAAACTGGACTTTGCCCAAGCCTGGAAAGGGACATCCCCGCCAACAATAGGTGGGTGGAAGATGGCCATAGACAGATGCATGGGAGCAGAGATTGCGGTTTTTCAGGCACAGTGCTGCCCACAGAAACACAGGAAAATCTGGTCCCGCTGGGTGACATATCTGGGTATAGGTCTACCCTCCCGCCGCAAACAGACCCTCCATAGAATTTGGCCTATACATCTCCCTGACTACTATGATGCCCAAGTTGCGTAGCTCTGTCATCAACACATATACACTTAGACATTCTGCGTTCAGTGGACTATGTTCCTAGCCATATGGGATTCAAATTGTCACCTATGCGGATGACACTCAGCTGGTGGTCTTTTAATATCACCCACAGAATGTTCTTCCTGACCTGGAATCCTGCCTGGAGAAGGTAGACACCTGCATGCAACAATCATGTCTCAAACTTAACGGAGACAAAAACCGAAATTATGTATCTATGTAATGCACTCAACAAGGAGCTCATTGTATCTTGGCCAACATGTCTGGGACCCCCTCCGGTCCCCAAGTCCAAAATAAAAAGCTTGGGGTGTGGCTCGACAAGTCACTCAAATTCGACCAGCAAGCAGTGGAAGTAGCAGGGGTCTGTCACGGCATCCTTAGAATGCTGCGTAAAATCCTCCCCATATTTCCCATGGGGGCAAGGAGAATTATGGTCCAGGCCTTAGTTCTCTCGCGCTTGGACTACAGCAACTCACTGTACCTAGGAGCACCTAAGTCCACTTTAAGTAAGCTTCAAGTGCACAGAACTGCGCCGTCCGACTACTGTCGGGCTCGTCCTTACATTGGCTTCCCATACAGGAGAGGATCAAATGTAAAGCCCTATGTACTGCACACAAGACCCTCATTGATAAAGGCCCACTCATTAACCAGCCTCTTATTGTGGCATACCGCCCGAGGAAATCCCTCCGCTCTGCGAAGTTAATGCTAGCTTCCATCCCTAAAATCCAAAGGATGCTTGGTGGGAATGTCAACTGGTAGCTTTTTCATGTGCCTGCTCTTTCTACCGCTAGCACTGGGATGCCTTAGGGTAGCCATGCGCTTAAGAAGTGTTAATTAATAATAATATTAATATTAATGTTCTAGCCTGTGTCAAGTTCCAGTTGCTCGGTCTGCAGGCTGGGTGGTTGTATAAAATAATTGGTACCCTTTATCCGATCTGTCTTTACAAAATGCGGTGGCTCCTGCCCATCATGTGCCATGAAAATCTAATAAAAATGTGTTTAACATTTTTTTTTGCTCAAATACTTTACTCATGGCCTCTTAAGTTAAAACTTACTGCTCTGTGCCAAGCTACCAGAGGTAGGTTGTGTTTTATGTTGACTCTGGTTAAACCAGTGATCCCTGATTTGTCAGTAAGGGGCCTCTTTCACAAATTCACAAAATGCCTGCATGTCAGGCCTTCCTGAATCCAGGTATTCAACTCTCACCATTCAGGTTTGGGCCCGAAGGCTTTCCTCGTGCCAAGCCTACCATATTTTGTCCGTGCTGCCTCCAGGCTGCGTCTGCTGCACATCTCTCTCTTTCATGGTAAGGAGATTGTCAAGCTGTGACCACATATCAAAAGTTCTCTCCCCACCCTAGTTTGTGATGTGGATTTTTCTTTTTTTATTATGGATTGGTTTGACAGCGCAGCTGGGGCCAGACAATCATGCGAAAAAGACCAGGAGAGAAGGACTTTTGCTCCATCCTTCTATTGGATGCCAGGAGTACATGTTTTGATTGGGCAGAAGTTGTGTGCTTCTGCACAAAAGAGCTTGCCCTTTTCACAGCTGTGAACATTTTTCTTATTTATCCAACTGCCTGAACTTGAACTTTCAGGGCTACACACCTGAATTTGTAAAGCTATTCAACTATTTAAAATAACTAAAAATAATTTATGATGGTTTTCTTTGGCAATAGCACAGATGGGAGGAGGACAGTCATTATGCTACAAGGATATCTAGGTGCGGCTTGCCAGTGTGTCACCCGACCTTTTTTCCTACACCAATATTATTCTACGGTTCTTTGCTTCCACACAAATACATATCCATTTTCCATGTTATCTACTTGTAATACTTCCCATTTCCATACAATAGTCCTTTAAAGCCAGACCTATAGGCATTGCCAATGCTTGTTAACCGTTTGTTCTTTTTTTTTGGTCAAAATATTAACATATTGGGGAAGCAAAAGTAAATGAGCATTTCACCCACTTACCGCCTAACACAGCTCAAAATATTTTGCACAAAAAAAAAAAACTTTTAAATACACAGAGATGTTTATGAACTTAGAGTAAAATCTCCAACACCCCTCACTAGAAACAGGTGCACAGGCGGAGAAAAAAGGAGCAACCGCAAGGAATTCCCTTGTGTCTATCTTATTTCTCTTCCAGGGGATCCTCATCAATAGTCATAAGCACATAAATATTCCCGCCCATGCGCGGGGACCCCGCAAACAATATATACACATATATGTGAAAAACATATATGAAGATATATATATATATATATATATATATATATATATATATATATTTTATCCACTGGCGGTCGCCAGTAGATAGTTATAGTTAGGACCGAGTTTGCATAGGAAATCTGAAAATTCTATTTTGAATAACTTTGGCGCCGGTTGACGAATCCTCGCGAAATTTTCAAAACTAATGGGGCGCTCCGTTCAGCTCCTACCCTGAAAGTCTAGGGGTGATTCGTTAAGCGGGGGCCGAGAAAAAAGGGGGGTCCCAAAACGCGTTTTCCCCATGCATTTTTCCATAGGACCTTTAGTCGAAGGTACAGCCCGAACGGCTGAACAGAATTACTTGAAATTTGGCAGAGAGGTAGCCCTCAAGTCAGGGAAGTGCCTTTTGCAGGTCTGGTGTCAATCTGTTCAGTAGTTCCTGAGAAAATAGCATTTAAAAGCATATAAATATCTATAAGCGCGCACCGTGCGCGCCCCATGCGAGCACCGTGCGAGCACCCTAACGTGCGCAAGCGTAATTCTGATTGGTGGTTACATGTTAGTCAACGTTCGAATCGGTCGAAATCAGGAAGTGTCGGCCGCATTTTGTTTGTTTTCAGTGCGAGAGTGAAAAAGGAAGGTGGCGAACGTGAAAAGGGGGCAGGGTAGAGAGTTCCTGACCCCCTAGCCTTTGTCAGGGGGTCCCTGAAGGACCCCGAAGGCAGAATTTTTTGGAATTTTTTTTTTTTTTTAAATTGCGTAAAAACCATAAAAAAAAATTTTTTAATACGTAGTTTATTGTAAAATAAATATATATAAAAAAAATAATAATACATAAATAAATTAGCATTTAAAAAAACGTACAAATTCACTGAAAAAACCATAGGTTTCACACACGTTATAGTTAGGAATTAGCATTTAAAAAACCTTGCAAATTCACTTAAAAAACCATAGGTTTCACACATGTTATATTTAGGTGGATATTTCACTCGTAAAAAACCAATGAAATTCCCCCGTTATAGTTAGTTCAGATAACTATAACTCGCGCGACCGCCACTCTATCACAAGGATGATGTCATCAGTGATGTCATGAGGGATGCCACTGACCATGTCATGAGTGATGTAATATGTGACGTCATGAGCAGTGGATTGCGGGCGCGCGAGTTATAGTTATCTGAACTAACTATAACGGGGGAATTTCATTGGTGTTTTACGAGTGAAATATCCACCTAACTATAACATGTGTGAAACCTATGGTTTTTTAAGTGAATATATATACAACAAATGCAGCCCTCCATACAGAAAAAGAGCTGGGTAATGCTACAAGAATTTCCTTTGCACATATACACATTCAAAAAGAAGCAATGAAGAAAAGCAAAGAGCATTAGAACTGCTTTAATGTACAGCAGAAAACAGAATCCTGAAAAGCTAACTCATAGAAACACAGGAAAAAACTGGCACCGTGCTTCCCATCATGTCTCAGGGGTGACAGTTAGGATCCACAGCATCCTCCTTGAAAGTGTCAAGCGCTGCAGCCCTGCTGGGCCGTTACGACAGGTCTTTATGGGATTCTTTGGAGCGTTTTAAGGAAAAACTGCCGAAAGAAGACAGACAAGATTTTGCTGAGATTCTTCAACAAGGGTCGCTGGTTTCTAATCAGGTGATTAGCACTGCAGCGGATGGGGCCTCTCTGGCTGCTCATTCATATGCACACGGAATTTGTGCACAGAGGTCTTCATGGCTACTCTTAACAGCTTTAAAGCCGGAGTCTCAGCATCGGATTTTAAACCTCCCATTCTCCGGAATCTCTCTTTGGTTCCCACACCGATGAAGAAATGGCCAGGATGAAGGCTGAGCTGGATACGCTGAAGGCGTTAGGCCTGGAAAAGAAAAAAGAATTCAGGCGAAGATACAGGCCTTACAATCGCAAGAACTACCATCAGAGGGTTCAAACCCCTCAGTGGCAGCAGAGGCAGAACGAGCAATCCAGGTCTCAGTTCCAAGGCTGTAGATCCTCCAGAGGCAGAGGAGGACAGCATCAACAATCCTCCGGTGCAGCCAAGACCTCAGGGAAACAGTGATCTTCTGCCTCCTCTAGCGCCGTTGCCCACTCCAGTGGGAGGAAGTATTTCGAATCATGTGGCAGAGTGGCGCAAAATAACCAAAGATCCGTGGGTGCTAAATATACTGAACAATGTGTATATATATACTTCGTTTCAGTGCATCCCCAAAGAACATTCCTCCAGTAAAGTCACACCCCCACCAACTAAAATTACTACGTCGGGAGGTGTCTGTCCTCCTCAAGAAGTTGGGCATAGAAGAAGTTCCTCCTGCTCAAAGAGGAAACTAGTCTATTCCAGGTACTTTCTGGTGCCAAAGAAAGACCAAGCGCACAAATTCAGACCTATCCTGGATCTGCGATCTCTGAACAAGGTCATTCAGGAGAAGTTTCGCATTGGTGGCGCTACATCAAATATATACGCACCTGTAAAAGGAGGATTGGATGTGTTCGAAAGACCTCCAAGATGCGTACTTCCACATACCGATTGCTCCACGTCATCACAAATTCCTGAGATTCATGGTGGGCGCCAAGCATTACCAGTTCCAAGTCTTACCGCTCTGCCTAAAATCCGCACCGAGGGTCTTCACCAAATAAAAGGCGGTGGTGGCCACAGCTTTACATCGTCAAGGCCTATTTGTGCATCCGTACCTGGACGATTGGCTGTTGAAGGGTTCATCCCCACAGATGGTGAAGTATCACTTTTGAATTTGCCTAAACCTACTTCACCGTTTAGGCCTTTACGTGAATATGGAAAAATCTGTCCAACAGCCCACTCAAACTCTCTATTATCTGGGTGCCACCATAGACTCCGGTATAGGAAAAGTGTTTCCTTCAGAGGAGCAACTGTTATCAATGAAACAGAAGTGCAACTCTCTACTTCATGCGCATCAACCATCAGTACGACTAGTGGCATCTCTTCTAGGGTCGATGGCCTCTTGCATATTTCTCATCCCCCAACTCCAGGTTAAGAATTAGACCGCTGCAGCAATATCTGGAAGACCAATGGGACCAATCCTCATTGTTTTTAGCTACACCCTTGACTACACCCCTACGCTCACGGACCTTTGGTTTGCTAAACACTGTTTAATATTATTTCCCACCGTAAAAATTATTTGCTGTCGGAATTGGGGGCATTTATGGTGGTCGATAGTTGTCTATGATGAGTACCGGGCTCTAGAAATGTTCTTCAGAAGGGGGTCTTTATGCCTAAAAACGTTTTACAAGAGGGTCTCGGCATCAAAAAGTTTGAAGACCTCTGCTCTAGAGTGACTGCAGTGATCTGTTCCTCCATCATCACCTGCCGCTTCCATCTACTGAGGGGTCACAAGTGGAAGGGGGGCACAGAATTCTATTTCCTTCGACGATACAAGATAAATGATTGATTGGATGTCGGGAACCGCTATCCATACCCTTTTTGTCATCGTTTAGACTAAAACAGATTAGATTTGTTTCAGTATACCTTCACCCCAGACCCTTACCATTTCAGCCTCCACTAGTATAAACAGGGTGATGTCTGTGCATGACACATTCATTGCATCCGTGCAGTTCGGGTTCTGTTAGAACTGATCACACCAGGACTGTTAGAGAAAGGGAGGCAAAACTGTTCATTTCTTTTTGCAAGCAGAAAAAACAAAGTGACTGACTTTCTCAGCCACACCCCCATTGGAATGTTCCCTGTGGTGTTTATGGCACCTATCGCACACAATAGTGGGCCCAGACAGGTCCCGGAAGGGTGGAGAGGTCCTCACCCACAAAGTTAGAAGGGACACGTCCTCCCTAATTAATGTACACAGAACCAAATAGGAGTCCCTTCCCAAAAAACGCTGCTCGTTCCTCCAGAGTTAGAAGAGGCAGGGGGTATGGGGTTGGGGGTTCCTAAGTGTTTGGTGGTTAATCTCTCAAGTGGGGTATACTGAGAGAATCTGATATGTGACCAACCCTTTGCTACGGTTGGGAAGGGGGAAAGACCCTTTTCTTTATATAGCCCTCACTCACTCTAGTAGTGACATGCTTCATCATCGGGCTCACCCCAACTCCTAAAGGTCGGGGTGGGCTAAACCATCTTTCAGGGAGCACTTATGATAAGGTGTATGGGGGCACATAATATAAATACGCCAGTTGGTTACTGCTTTTGTCAGAGAGATCTTTTTGTTACTTGCAGTTTATAAGTTAAAATCCTAACATAGAACAGTGAGCTATTAACTGTCATCTAAGAGCTGCATGCAAACTGAAAGGTATAAATTAGAGCATCATGGCTTTTCCACCCTGTTTCTGATTATCCTAATGTTGCAAAAAGTGTTCTTTTGGACGGAAATCAATTCTGATGATTAAAGAGAACCCCCAACCGTGGTATTACGTTTTAAGTTCTGAGTTTGTGTTTCTCCAGACCAATCACTATTAAACTATACTTTCTACTAGTATGGTTGTCATCTGACTCCTACAACTTGTAGTCCTTAGTCTTATGTAACGTTTCCTATACAGTGATTTACACATGTATGATTGATTCTCTGAGTAATGTGTGTGATGTAAAGCGCTCCGACACCCTACATTGGTATGAGTGGCACTGTAAATCCAATTACACGCATCTGAGAGAGAGTGGTGTAATGGAGATTTGAGGGGTACTGTTAAAGGGTGGTAGTGAGGGAATACTTTGGCGGAGGTGGTCATTGGGGGCACCAACAAACAATGTTGCACAGGGTGCCACCAGCGCTAAAGCCGTCCCTTCCCTGGAGGTCAGTCCACCTCACCCATTGGTACCTTCATTGGCTTTTTTTCAGCAGTAGTAGCTGCAACTCACCAGGGATCTGCAATGCAGAATTTGCACGCACACCAAACTAAGGGGCAGATTTACAAGGACTGGCGCATCCCTGCATACCACCAGGTGAGATGCGTCACACAAGTTTACCCTTGCGCCACCACAGATGTGCCGCATTTACAATGCGGTGCATCGTGGCGCAAGGATAAACAGATGCGTGACACATCTGATGGCGTAAGGGCGACGCATTGCTGGAGTCATGCCGCAACAGCGACGCAACTCCAGCAATGCTCAGGGGCAGCCCATATCTAACATGCTGCTTCACGCCTTACGCCTGCTTCAAGCAGGCGCAGGGTTTTGACGCAGCAGCATCGGAAAAGTGACTCCGTGAAATCTTGTAGATTTCACTGCGTCACTTTTCCGAGGCTTCATCTGACGGAACGCCCACCCTGCATACATTAAACCTGACGCAGGTTTAATGTGGCGCAGGGCTTTACAACGTGGCGCATCTCCCTAGATGTGGCACATTGTAAATAAGGCGCAACATGGCGCATGGTTTACGCCGCCACTGCGTCACAGAAGTGACGCAACGTTGGCGTAAATGTGTCGCAAGGGGCTTGTAAATCTGCCCCTAAGTTTGCAAACTTCACAATCTCTCTGCTTCATGCACAAGTACTTTTAACATGTGCTGCCTTCTTTGGGGTCACTGGAATTATGCAGCAACGGAGGACAAACTGATGCGGCGGTGTTGACTAAATTATGCAGCAAAAAATAAGGCTGCAGCTTAATGCAGCATATTTTCTGATACTTTATTATTTTGACATTTTTACACATACTAACAGTCTCTGGAAAGATTTTGCCTTATTAGTACCAGTGTAACATACAAATGCAGCAGTGAGAAAGGTGATCAGTCCACCTTTGCAAAGGGCTGTCCACTTCGCAGCAACACAAGTCACATTTTTTAGTAACTTTTGATCCGTTTGAGCTACAAATAATTTATTAGTTAAAATTGTCAGATTATGCAGCAGATGTTGTATTATGTGGCAAATATGATAGAGCCATAAGTATATAAAAAACATTTTCAATCTAGGATATTTTGCCATTCATGTTTGAACTGCTCTTGTGGAAAAAGAGAGAAGTGCTGATGACAGAAACTTCATGGCTCGGAGACAAATGGTTTGTGTTTCCACTTTTAGGCGTATTTGAGACATTCTGTGATTGGAAACATATCCCAATTGGTGAATGTATTTTAATGTCAATAACTCATATTAAACCTTAAATAATCATGTGTATCCGTTGGTTGAATTAAATATCATAATAAGCTGTAACTGGTCAGTGAAATGCCAAACAAATACTAAAAAATTGGAATGTTTTGTGCATTCTGGCCACACCCGACTCTGCCTCAATTCAAAACTTAAAAAACATGTGTGTGTGTTTGCGAGGTAAAGGCATTTGCATGGTGACTGCATGTGTTATACAGCAGAGGTCTTCAAACTGTGGTGCGCGCCCCCCAGGGGTCCCTTCGCTTCATTCCCAGGGGGGTGGAAATTCAATTGAAATTACTTGTAAATAGAGATGACCTGGTAACAGGACCTTATTTATTTGGTGCATTTCCAAGCTGTCTGCATTTATATGCAGAGTTTAAAGTGCTTATAAAACATGTGGGAACTAGTGTAAACCTGAGTGCTCTAGGGCAGGGACAGTGAGATGTATGGTGGAGTCCCAGATATGACTAGACTAAAAAGAAAATATTTTGTAAATATTTTGTCACCTCCAGGTATCTGCATAGAAAAGAACAGGCTTATACCTAACATTAAAAATAAATGCAAGTTACTCTACTGGGTAGAAAATGTGCTCTTTTACATTATCTCAGTTGGCAAATGCGATCACTGAAGAGGTCAATGTGTGACCAGAGAGTCACAGGATTGAATCCTCGTTGGCACAGAGATGAAAAGCATTTTCTGTATTTATAGTGCTACGAGGTACCAGCTCATGACACAAAGCACTATGAATATGTAAGTCAAATATATGTATATACATTTCAGTGAATCAGATTGTACCAAGAATCATTTTTATAAGTGGCCATTAAAAGGATTCACTGTAGAACTCAGAGGAAGAACTCTAGAACTCAGCTGGTAACATCCTTACAATACCTCTCAAGAAGTCATAATTGTGATGCAGTGGGCTCTTCAGAGGGTAGGGTGTGGTCAGTAATGCTTGCAGACCCCACCCACCCTTTGACTGCTTGGAATAGGGTGTTGCAGCCTGAAAAGTGATTCACAAGCAACCCCGTGGAAGTATAGGGCTGATGCCTTACACGCCCGCTGCTACTTGAAAATATATCGCTCCTCTGCGTCATAAGTGGGTGGTCTCTTGAGACCCTCAGAAAATTGCAGGTCAGGACTGGCACTAGGTCTGCTCTTGCCTACTGTTAAGAACTCACGGTACACGAAGCGGAAGAACAAGTTCTTTATTCAGCTTTAAACCAACACAGGTTCCGGGAGCAGAGCTCAGGTGCGCGCTGCGCGTCGGGTCATCAGCTGTCAACTGTCAACCGAATCAGCTGATGACGTTGACAGCTGATGAGGGAACGGGCAGTACGGTGTCCTCGCTGGGACATACATGCAAGACAATAAGGTGTCCTTGCAGGGACACAACTGATGACCATAACACATCTTCCTCCGAAGGAACAGAGACAGAGAAATGAAGAAGCTGAGGAGGGGAGGGATAAGAGAGAGAGAGATGTAGAGAGAAAGAGAGAGATTGTAGAGAAAGGAAGAAGATGTAAAAGTCTGGAAAAGTGAGTATAATGCGGTGCTGAAACATCAACTATGCAAGTAATTAATCACAAATGTAGTCAGAAAGCTTCACAGGTGGCAACACTCTTCTCCCAACTCTATTGGTGAAGACCGGTGGAGTTTCGCCTAACTCAGGAATGGAAGGTAGCTGTCTGCTGACACTTCTCGTGAAGTTGTCCTGACGGGAAGCCTGTACACCGTTGGCCGGAAGAGATGCAACTCTAAGGGGCGAGGCAGACTCATTAGTGGTGGACTGTAGTTCAGATTCGCAGTCGGAAGAATCGGACAATGATCTGTTGTTTTTACCCGCTAGGGTAGGTTCTTGACAGGATGCCCCTTCTGTAGGAGTGACCGTTCTCTCTGATGTGTGTCTGCATACTGAGAGGGCGGAAAAGTGCCACACTTTTCCATCACTTAACAGGGCTGAGTTGCACTACAACTTGCGTACAATCAAGGGCACGGAGAATCTGTTCTGTCCTTTGCTTACATAACCGCTCTTCTTTACTTTAAAGAGTTTCCCTTACCTTGAGTTGTACTGGTTTGCATCCATGCTTTTGATCAAAACGTGTTTTGTATTTGCTCAGTGCGTGCTCTACTTTTCTCCTTATTTGTTCGGCAGACCAGTGTACTCTTTTAACGGCCTTGCACCAACCCACATTGTCTTTTGTTAGTGGAGTTCTTCCCTGCATGAGTACGAACGGGCTGTGACCGGTAGTATCATTGGGGGTGATGCTGCCCGCCCACACGGTTTTAAGTATTTCTTGCTTCCAACGTAGCTTGTTGGTATTAGCTAATTGAATGATTCCCTTTAAGACTCTATTAAACCTCTCTACTGCCCCGTTTCCAGCGGGGTGGTAGATGGAAGTGGTCTTGTGATCAATTTGATTTCTTACTGTATACGCTCTGAATGCATCTGACATGAATTGTGGCCTGTTGTCGCGGACAATTTGTTTAGGTAGCCATTCTCTTATGAATACGCTATCAAGGATTCCACAATGTTTTTCGAATCAGGAGTGGTGAGAAACTTGACCTCTGGCCATTTGTTAAGATTATCAATGACAACCACGATGTACCATTGTTCATCTAGTTCCATGACCGGTCCCATTATGTCCACCGCTACTCTTTCCCATGGCATGGAGGGGCAAGAGATGGGTTGGAATGGAGGTCTAAGCGTGACTTGAGTCTTATCAGAGTTTACGCACATGTTGCAGTCTCTGACTAACCTTTCTACTGCGGTGCTTACCCCTGGCCACCAGTAGTTTTCTTTTACTCTGCTTTTAGTTTTTACTATTCCCAAATGACCCTCGTGACATAACTCCATTATTCTCTTCCTTAGTGTAATGGGGGAACTGCTCTACAACTCCTCAACAGCAAACATTTCTCATAAGATAATTCGTCATTTACTTTGAAAAACTGTCTCAAATTATCATTGAGTGTGTTTTTGCACGCCCACCCTTTCTGTACCATGTCAATTACTTTGCACAGTTCAGTGTCTCTCTCTAGCTCGGCGAGCCATTCCTCTTTGGAGATCCCCTTGAAGTTCTCATCAATGCTCGCGAAACATGCATCCTCATTTTCTGTGGAGTTTTCTTGCTTAGGATTACTGACTGGCATTCTACTTAGAAAGTCTGCTACTACGTTTCTCACACCTGGTACATAATGAATGGTATAGTTGTAATCAAATAAGCGTATTGATAAGCGTGCTAACCTTGGAGATGCAGCATACATTCCCGCTGTGGTGAACACTTTAGTGAGGGGATTATGGTCCGTGCACAAGGTGACTTTGTTTCCCCACACAAATTGACGGAAATGTTTTAATGCCCATACGCACGCCAATGCCTCTCGATCACAGAAAATCTTTCTTCAGTTGTCGTTAGTGATCGTGACGCAAATGAGATGGGGCATTCTATTCCCTTACAATCTTTCTGGGTCAGCACAGCACCCAGGCCTTTAGAACTAGCGTCTGTTGTTATTGTGCTGTTTAGCGAAGCGTCAAACCCCTGTAGTGGCATGGTTTCACACGACTCTTTTTTTTGAGTGAATTGAACATGTTGTGTCACAATTCGCTCCATTCGAATTTGTTTTTTCATTTTCAGTAACTGTCTCATTTCGTAGGTCTTGTTCGAAAAGTTTTTAATAATAAACTTTGCGTAAAACTCCACGGGGCCTAGAAAAGATCGTAATTCATCTTTGTTACTAGGCACAGGTGAGTCTCTGATGGCGTGTATTAGTTCCTTTTTGGGGCTGATTCCATCACCATTAATTTCGTGACCCAAATAGTCCACTGAATTACATGGAAATTTGCAATTTTTGTGTTCTGCAATAAGCCCCTTGGAGTCTAAAATTTGGAGTACTTGTTCAACCTTCTCATCATGTTCCCCTCTTCACAAGGATGTCATCTTGGAACCTCAATATCCCGCTCACTCCCTTGAAACTATTGCTCATCAGCCGTTGAAACATCGCGGCCGCTGATGCCAGACCGAACGGGACCCTTGTGAACTGGTAACACCCGAAGGGTGTGATGAAGGCTGTAAGTTTTTTGCTGTCACGATGAAGTGGAACCTGGTGGTACGCTGCTTTTTAGTCGATTGCAGAGAACCATTTTACACCCTTGGTGGTAGCTAACATTTCATTTATCTTAGGGAGGGGAAATTGCTCAACCACTATGTTCTTGTTAAGGTCGCATAAGTCTAAACACAGTCTCAAACTTCCGTTTGGACGTTTCGTAACGACCAACGGCGCAATCCATTCCGACGCCTCCACCTGTTCAATAATTCCATCTTCGAGCAGTTTCTCTAATTGCGTTCTCACTTCATCCCTGATTGAAAATGGAAGATTCCTGACCTTATTTACTGTTGGGTTGGCATTGGCTTTAACCTGGATCTTATGTTGGTATCCTTTCAATGCACCAATTTTTCCTTTGAAGACATTGCTGTACTTGCTCATCAGTGTTTTCCCATACTCCTCTTCACTTTCTACAACCAGAACTGGTTCATCCTTGCTTGGGTCGAGAATTATCCCTAAGTGTCCTTGGTCCAGCCATCCAAGCACGGAAGGGCCAACAGCTGATACGTATAGTTTGCAGACTGATTCTCTTCCCTTGTATTCGAATTTTAGTCTCCTGAAACCACAAACCTCTATCGATTCTCCTGTGAACGATTTTATTTTAATGTCTGCTTTATCTAGGTCTTTCCCAATGCAAGGTGAAAATTTCTCTTCCCATGTCTTTTTGTTTACTTTTGTATATGGGGCTCCTGCATCTGCAACGATGCTGATTCTAACTCCACCTATTGTCATATCACAAATGGGTTTTTAGGTCTCGGCTAGCGTAAGACTGCGCACATGCGCAGTCTCGCTGGCGAGATTTAATGATTTAGAGGGAGCTTCTGTATCTGGCTTTAAGCCTCGCCCCTCTTTCCCATTGGCTGGCATCACCGTGTATGCTAAACAGCGGCCAGCCATTGGGAAAGAGCACTTGCTGACGTACAGTTTTCTCTATTTGAGCCGTCCCACTTGGACTGGCTCACTTGACTTACTGTCGTCGCAAAAGCTTTGTTATCTTTATGGGGGCCATGTGTTTGAAACACATGGCCCCATAAAGATAACAAACCAAAAGCAAAGCCTTTACAATCGGACAATACAATGCCTGCTTGCACAAATAGCTCGTCATGTACACTCAAGACACACAAGTGGGACGTATTCGTAAAATTAAAAGTTGCTATACTGTAACCCGCACACATAGCTTGATTATTTAAAATATATTGATTTATATTATTCTCTGTCGTGCTACATTAAGATAGGACCGTACAAGGCGGGGTTTTTAATGGCATGGAGGCGGAGAATTGTTAGAAGTGCGTCACCCAGTTAAGCGCCCGCCTACTTCCCCAAGCTCTCGCGTAGTTGGGTGCAATAACCTGGCCTCTTTTATACATTCTGCTGAAACTGATTTCTCCAAATGGCGTAGGGGTTTCCTCTTTGCGGGAGGGTGTGTTTGGAGTAGGCGCTGTGCTTCCACTACGTGAATTCTTCTATAGCGCGTGGCACGCACTATTTCCATTAACATCCCCTTAAACATCCTTGCTTCCCTTATTGCCCCCTCTTCCATGCGTACCCCTTGTTAGACAAGATGGCGGCTGGCGTGCTCTGTGCTCGCCTATCCTGCAGCTTTAGCCGTGTAAGCGTAACGGATACCGCTCCCCCGTACTTTGCGCTCTCCTGGTATGTGGATTCACGTAGGAAATATGCTTTGCTTTTCTGCCCTATATTGGATTGCAGCCTGTTGTGAGCACTGTCGCCAGGGCAGGGAGCTTCCCGGTTAGCGTCTAGAGGCAGGCTGGGTCCCAACGGGGCAGAAGGCGTCGGCGAGACGCAGGTCTCGGCAAGCTTTTTAATTTTCCGTCCAGTTTTGGTTTTGTGGCGGGGGCTTCTTTCTAAATGTTCTGTTCATTGTGAGGCCATGCGGTCTGGTGTTGGCGGGGTGGGCTGTTGATGCTCTGAGCCTGACTTTCTGAAGCTACTGCTGTCCGCAGGTAGTTGAAGCTTTGACCGCCTTTCTTTGTGTTTTTTTCCATATATATTTTATTATTTGCGTGACTGATCTACTGCCGAAACCAAACTATTGAGCTGTGTTCCACCGTCGTGCAGCCTCGGAGGAGCCAAAAAAGGTTTGGTTATCAAGGGTCTTGGTTTTCATGTCGCTCGCCTACATGGGACGGGCAAAAATGGCTACGTAGGTCGATGGGCGTAATCTAGAATAGCTTCTCTCTGGATGGCCCCTGCAAAATGACGCCCTTGAGTAAAAGTTGTGGCCAATTTTGGCAGTGTTCAAGCCTTCGTACATGCATAAGTATAGTTTCAATTGCCTCTATTTGCATGTCTTTTACATCACATATATAATGTATGGCTCGCGCGCCGTTCCAGGGATGCCTGTGTGTCATGCGCTACACAAAGATTGTATATATTGGTACGTAATGGACCCCCCCCCCACGCAAAGACTATTTAGTTAGTTCACCGTCAGATTTTGTTGTTATAGTTACTCCATTGCAGGTTATAAGTAAAATGTTATAGGTTGTTTTTACCTAAGACATTCTTACCTCATTCACCAGCTGCTCTATTCCACCTGAAGCACTTGGCCCGGAAATGTGGCTGCTGATGCAATGGTATGTTCTGCAGCCAGCATTTCAATCGATAGCTCGAGTCACAGAAGTGAACTGAGCATAGCGCTTGAATTGGGTTTTATTATTATTTTGCAGTTTTATACAGCGCAAACTCGACCCGAAGGTTTTGGATCGCTTTACATGAGCACCAAGCCATTACACAAGAACACGTTCATTGTTGGCAGGCACGGCCGCACCAGGAGTGAGCAAAACTCGAACCTGGTTTCCCAGCTCCCAAATCAGCAGCTCTGGCCACACGAGACGCTAGATACTTCAAATATTCTGTTACAGATTCATTACAAATTACTCAATCAGGATATTAAAACTCCATGAGAGAAAGCGACACAACCAGAGCAATGAGCCTTGTAATTCAAACGCACCAGCAGAAAAGAGTTGACTGGTCTCCCTGCCATCAACATACAATACGCCTGTTTGGTGACCAGTGTGCACTTGCGCAGTTGCTTTGACCTTATGGCGACAGCTAAGAAGACAGGCATTGAAAATGCAATAGGTCTCGCCTTTCATTAAGTTAAAGCCATTTGTTTTGCTATACAATACCATTAGCAAAGCAAATGACTTTAACTTAATCAAAGGCGAGACCTATTGCATTTTCAATGCTTGTTTCTTTCTGTTACTTGTGCCATCACTAATCTCATTGACTTGTTGGTCCTCTATGCTGAGTACACATATGTCTACATCTTCCTCATCGTGAGACTCTATTTTGTCATTCTCTTCGTCATAAACAACTCTAATCATGCGTGTATTCCTCCTGTGGCACACCTTCTGAAAATGGCCTATGATGCCACAAAATGTGCATTTCACGCCTCTTGCTGGGCAGTTTTTGTCATTTGCCCAATGTGAGTCGTTTCCACATCTGTAGCAACACTTCTTCTTGTTGCTTTGTTGTCTACCGTATGTAGACCTTTGTGTGGTGTTGCCCCCTTTATGACTCGGTTTATTTTTTGCTTGAATGACCCTGCTCACTGTACCATCTTCTTTTTTTTCCTTTGATTCTGAGATAACTGCTTTGGCGCAACGTCCAGTCAATTCAGCCTTTCTTGCGATATCAATTATGTTTTGTATGGGATACTCCCCTTTAGCCCATAGATTGTCTTGTATGTCAGAATTAGATCCCTGCATGACTATTTGATCTCTTATGAACTCGTCATGCAGAGTGCCAAATCGACAGTTAAGGGCTAATTCCTTTAGGGCGGACACATAGTCATCGACAGACTCTTCTTTTCCCTGCTTCCTATGGGAGAATTTGTACCTGTCCACCCCTACACACAGTAGGCTTATAGTATGTATTAAGGTCATCAATAGCGTTGGCATACACATTATCCTCACTTTCACCCCTGGCCTTTTTGTTAATTTTGTTGTATACCTTGATGCCTCCGGCACCTAAATAATGCAGCAAGAGTTTGAGTTTCTTTTTTGGGGGAAAACTCATCATCATCATCAAATTGTGAGATATAATTTTCAAAATACTCCCTCCACTCTTCCCACTTGATCACTGGATCACCAACACCAGGTAGGAATGCTTGCGGTGGGGAGAGATTCCATAAGTATCCTGAAGCCATGCTAAAATTCCCTGATAAACCTTTACTTTCAATCAGGCTTCTCAGTGCCCAAACTGTCACTCCCAATATGTGGGGTAAAACTTTTCTATATTTCCTCCAATATTAAATGTCCTCTTGACCTCTTACATTTAAATTTCAAGTCTCTCAGATCCAAATTCAACACACTATGCCTTTTTTACCATCGCACTTCTTCGTACTCAGTGCGCTGTGCACAATACCTTGTTTAAATTGGAGTCCGCATCGTGCTCGCACTGACTTTACTTGAGTTTTCACTTGTGCGCTGCACTTCGCTGGTCGAAATCGCTGTGTTTCTATTTTTTTTTTTTTTTTCAAGATGGCGCCGATGAATGTGCGTCCTACGTCACTAAAAGACTAGACAGCCTCCTTCTTCAAGCTTTAACCCACTTGTGCGTTTAACGTCACCACATCTGCTCACTTGATGGTGACGTTCGCATCAGCGGGTGGTTTGTTCCGTTTATTTTTTCCGTTTACTCACATTTATTTGAAGTTCATCGTCCGCTTATCTTTGTCTCATGAAACTTTTCTCCTGAATATTTTTTTTTTCTTTTACCTCGTTTCACACTCAGAAGTTCTTCTTTTAAATTATTCGGTCTCACTGTGCTTCCTCACAATTTTATGTTATTTTCTTTTTTTTCCCCCGAAGTAAAGCGATCTTTTTTCATTTTAGTTTGATATAGACCATGAGATTGCCACCAACCTTATGCGAGTATCTTCGTTACTGTCCTTGCTTCACATGTTTTGTTTATTAGGTCTCGCCTGACCCAGCGAGACTTATTGCGAGGGCTCCAAAAAGTGCTACCAGGCCAGCCTAGAGCTACAATGCATGTGCACGGGCTCGCGCGCCACGCTTTACCGCGATTACTTTCACTTTCGCGGCCGCACAGCCGCTTGGAATAACCAATAGGTCTCGCTTTTGGGACCTTAGTAGTATTTAGTTCTGCAACTGTTGCATGGCTAAACACTTATAAGGTCCCAAAGGCGAGACCTATTGGCTATGCCAATGCTTGTTTCCCTTCCGCTTTGGGGAAGTGGTGGCAGCTGTAAAATGATCACCTGTCTCCCTTGTCGGTTCTCACGCTAGCACCTATCGTTCACTTCAGTCTGTTTACCAGGAAAGGCGCAGTTATGGAGTGATAACACGCACTGTCCAAAGTCCGCTTTCTGTGTATTTCTCATAATGCTGACTGACATCTCGGTTCCCTTAACTTACACCTGCTCTCACACCAAGCTACGCTGGACAAAAAAGCCAGACTGTTGGTGTGCACTGTAGCTCGTCGTTTTATTACAAGCACAATTTCCCTTTTTTTCTGATGGACACTGTTTCTGTATCCCAAGGGCCGTGTACATTCCGATGTGCTGCAAAAAGAAGTTTGCTTCCAAAACGGAATTCCGGCTGTGGTGCAAATTGTGCACTAAGGGTTTCTACTTGTTGAGTTTGGAATTGACTGTTTCTCGCAGACGGAAACATGAATGTATGTGTGTGTGTGTTCGGTGTGTGCGTGCCTGGGCGTGTGTGCGCATCTGTGTATGTATGCATGCCTGTGTGTGTTTGCCTGTGTATGTGAATGCATCTGTGTGTGTGTGTGTGTGCCTGCGTGTGTGTGCGCATCTGTGTATGTGTGTGGCTGTGCGTGTGTGCCCATCTGTGTGTGTGAAAGCATCTGTGACTCTGGGGATGTGTGCTTGCCGGTATATGTGTGTGCATCTGTCTGTGTGTGCGTGCATGCCTCGGCGTGTGTGCGTGCCTGCCTGGGCATGTGTGTGCATCTGTGTGTGTGTGTGCATGCCTGTGTATGTTTGCCTGTGTATGTGAAAGCATCTGTGTGTGTGTTTTTGCCTGTGTATGTCGAAGCACGTGTGTGTGCATGCCTCTGTTTGTGTGTGTGTGCGTGCGTGTCCAGGGCAATGCGATCCTGCACTTCTGTCAAGATTAACATAACAAGCATTTGCAATGCAATAGGTCTCCATTATTAAAGTTTGAGCTATTAGTGTTGCATTATTTAGCAATGCCAATAGCTCAAACTTTAATTATGCGAGACCTATTGCATTGCAAATGCTTGTTTATGTAGTTTTCAATTTTCTTCTGATAATGCGCTGAACACGACGTTACTTTTTGCTTCTATATTATTGTGGGTTCCGGTGTTGGTGTGTCGTCGCCACTTTGTTAAGAACTTTCGGTACACGAAGTGGAAGAACGAGTTCTTTATTCAGCTTTACACCAACACAGGCTCCGGGAGCGGAGGTCAGGTGCGCGCTGCGCGTCGGGTCATCAACTGTCAACCGAAACAGCTGATGACGTTGACGGCTGATGAGGGAATGGGCAGTACGGTGTCCTCGCTGGGACATACATGCAAGACAAAAAGGTGTCCTCGCAGGGACACAACTGATGAGCATAACACCTACTTACATTTAAATCACATGTTTCATTCTCGATAGTTCCTGGCTGCCTGACTCTCGTGTCAGTCAGTATGTCATTGAGGGCAGCACTCGAGGTGTTATGTGGATGGTAATTTCTTAGGAATTACCATCTAAATAACATAGAAATCTAGGTGGGCGGAGACCCAATGCTCTGTACTAGTAGCCGAAGCGGATTATGACTGACTTTCTTTAAAAAAAGGGGTATGGGGCAGTGCTTAAATTGTAAACAAATAAGTGCTGGGCACCCTCTCAGGAGACCACAGCAGCTTGCACCACCCTCTGCGATACTAATGACAATTCAGACTGTTTATACATTAAAAATGACTAATATCTGCCACCAAAGCTATTTTTATACATACCTTTGGGTGGTAAGTATTAGTCATTATTAATCTATATAGAAGGATTAAATAACTGTTGTTGTGTTTATCTCAAAATTGGACAGCGCCACCATGTGGCTGGCTGTTATAAGTCCAGGTGTTGACAATTAAGTACCGGTGCCGAAAACTGCAACCACCTGTAAAAACTAAGCACTAGTATGGGGGCTCATTTCCCCTGCTAGTATTAGGACTGAGTGCACATTTGCTGCAAAAAGGAGAGCAACACGCGGGATCTCCTCTATTTCTGTAAGGGACAGAGAGCCGGTTTCAAGATTGTAGGGGATGATCAGGTATGGTGAGGAAGGGATGAAAGAGCACAGGGGATAGCCTGCTGCACAGGGCAGCAGCTATCAATAGTGCAGCAGGTACAGTTGCAAAGGGGGTCAGCAGTGCGAGGGGCTATCCATAACCCAAGTATAGTGAACAGAGTACTTTGGTCTGTTAGTTTTTGTTTGATGCATTTTCTCATTTATAAGTCTCAGATTTACTGTGGATTATGAGCTACACAAGAAGTATCCCTGCACTCAGTCATGCCCTTCCCACTCCTAAAATCCTTGGCATAAAGTGCCGGAGGGGTGTTCTGCCTTCAAAACATTTTGCTGGGTGATGGAGGGGGGGCTCCGAGCGCAAAGGTTTGAAAGCTTCAAATTGTAAAGTCAGACATTCAAGTTGAGGGGACAGTCCCGGCTACCATCTTGGGGCAAATTCAAGAGAAAATCAAAAGACCAGCTAAATGAAAACCCAGAGGCCAAATAGGGCTGTTTGCCTCCTCAGCAGTCCTGCTACAAGAAGAGTTTTCCTTGGCTTCTATATAGAGGCCCAACTCCAGGCTCCATGTCAGATTTAGATCCGATTCTTGATCTAGAGGTGCTGCACCTTGTGTTCCTGGGGTCATTGTTGACTCCATAGCAAATCACTTGCTTCTAGGAGGCCATGATGCAGCTCTTTAAGATGTGTACACATCCCTCTGGTGGGCTTTTTTGACCCACGGATCTGTTGGGGCATTCATTTGGGTTTCTGCCGACTGGTCTTTTCCTGATGCTGACTGACCATATATTGCCTCAACCCACTGCGCTACAAGCACGGGGTTATGACTTAATCCCTTGCCACAAGCTCTGCCAGTTGTTACTCGGTTGGCAGTGCCCCTGGTTCCAGACCTAATACTGGATTTTACCCTTAAACTGATTACAGATCTACAACTGACTTCGGGTAAGGGAAAGGGAAGACTGGCCTCCTAGGTCTTTGCCTTGGAGGCATTATTTCAGGAGAATGGGAGCCCTCTTTGGCTCTGTAGCTGATGCTCGTCAAGGTCGTGAGCATGTACCCCACAATGTAGATAATGATCAGGATGCAGACCATTTGCTTCCTCTTCTTTATACTGATGGTGACCTGTACCTTGACCTACAAACCTACAAAATGCCAGTGGCTTGGACACTTTACCAGATATAGAACTGAATTTGCCCTTAAAGACCCCGATCTAGGACCGTTCACAATGGTGGTACAAAGGCCAACAGTAGTGCTAAATCTGCAGCTCCTACATCGAAGACTAAGTCCAACCTTCTGACAGAAATCTTGCAGCTTTGGCCCTTCACCTTGGAGCCATTTAAAGAAGCCTTGATT
Organism: Triturus cristatus; assembly: GCF_964204655.1. Classification (NCBI taxonomy): domain Eukaryota; kingdom Metazoa; phylum Chordata; class Amphibia; order Caudata; family Salamandridae; genus Triturus; species Triturus cristatus. The sequence goes on from NC_140585.1 coordinate 369,042,135, forward strand.
CAGATCCTTCTGGCGGTTTGGTTCAAGATGTGCTCGACCACTGCTAATGAGTCACCTAATTGCTAGATGCCACAGACTAGCCCCGGGTGATCTTACTTTCCTGACACAGCACCCTACTTCTGACCCTTATCGTTAGGGTAGCTAATAACAAAGTAAATATGAATTATTTTACCACTATTCCACAAGAGACTAAAAGAAAATGTACACCATGAACACAAATGGCCTTTCACCGGCTAATATAGCCCTGTGATTCTTAAATGCTTTTTATCTCTTGGGTTGCTATTCCCACACCCTTGGGACATGGTGAGTGACCCGTTAGCCTATAGACTTTAGAAATTCCTTTCCCATATAGTACAGAATGACCAGAATGCAGCAACTTATATTTTGAAGTCCAGGCTGGATAACAACAATTATAATGCCTGAGCTATGAGTACCAGCCTGGCCATTAAATATTATGCTTGGATGTGTGCCATAAGCTTTTTTGGGGGATGTTTAAGCCTCATTTATGGACGTGTCTTTCAAAAGAGCTTGTTTGTTATGTGAGAAGGAATGCTTCCCTGGAAAATTATCTCAGCTAGGGCTTGTTCTTTGGGGTGGCTTGGTTCGCCTGTCAATTCCACTAACAGTATTGGAAATTCCAAAGGAATTCAAAGGACCTTATTTTCCATCAGAGGTAGCCCTAAGCTCATTCAACAGGCAGGTTAGCCCCTTCGTAGCTCCAGGGGCAGGAGCAGTGGTAGAGGAAGAGGTCACTAACAGCATTCCTTGTCATCCTTACCTAGCAGCACCTAGACTCTTTGGTTTCCCCCTCTATCATCCAGTTGGGGGTCTATGTGGGGCCAAATTCAGCATGGTCTAAATTTGGGGGGGCCGAAGTTTAACTCCGCTGGCGGAATTGGAGGAATTTGGTAATTCAGCGTTATCTTTGTAACATGGAATTACTGATTAAATTCTGCCACTCCACCAGTAGAATTAATTTGCAGTGATTTTTAATTTAGCAGGGTTGGAAGAGGGAACAGTCCCTCTGTGTTTTTAAACCCCTGCAGATACATTTTAATCTGCAGTGGTTTTTAAACATAGAGGGAGTGCTCCCTCTTCAAGCCCTGTTCAAGCCACTGCACAGCAGTGCATACCTCTCGGTGCCCTTACATACTTATGTAAGGGTACTGAGTAGTATGCACTGCACTGCACTGCAGCGCAGCGCATACCCCTTGTTGCCCTTACATAAATATGTGAGGGCACTGAGGGGCATGCACTGGAGTTCATACCCCTCGGTGTCCTGACATACTTATGTAAGAGCACTGGGGTAAGCACTGCATCTTGTGGTGCCCACTCTGCACATTTTGCGGAATTCAGCAGAATTTTAATGTAAATCCACAAACTCCGCTGTATGAAACTCTGCCGATTCCGCTCACCCCTCTGTACAGCTTATACTTTCCTAGTAAAAACTGTGCATTTGTTAGACAACATAAACGTCAAAACTATGCACACCATCAGGATATGTTGGGCGTAGTCCTGCTAGCTCACAGTGCACCATCTATACCCCTAACCTGACAAGGTAACAAATGGACTGTGCAACCTCATAACACGACAACCCTGACTCCCCAAGGAAATTGTGGTTACAGATCTGGAACCTTTTTCCTTTTTGTTACTCATGCATACCCAAAGAGATACACAATGTGGCATTTCAATATTTATTGAAGCATTGTGATTCTTGAGTAAAATACGTGTGCTGCAATAATCATTAGAAGGAAACAAAACAATGTTATTAGCATAACAAGAATGGTGAAAAAGATAAACAGTTCAACCATTTTGCTGTTATAGAGAATATATGCATGCATATAAGTACTGTAATATATTGTACTTTTACCTAGCGCTAGCGCTACCTATCCTAGATTAGATGAATCTGCTAAATCCCTGTTGGGTGATCTAAGTCCCCCGTTACCTGTGGGTAAGTGTGATCAGGAAGCCTGTCTTGGTGGATAGCTGGGCCTCATCCCTTGCATGAGGTAAACGGGAATCACCTGGGCTGGAATTGTTGGATGTGGTGACCTTTGATTGCGAGCGAAATGCTGCTCTAACTAAACAAGGAAGTGATGCTGTTTACAAATCACCCATGTTACCATGCTGTAGCCCCAGTCAGGCTGATATTGTTGATCTTTTTGCTATGACTCTGTCACCGAATGGACAATAACAAAGAACAACATTTTGCGTAGTGAACTTAGCCCTAGTACAGAATGTTCAAGGTATGCCTAAGAAATGGAAATGTAAGCAATGCTGTTTCATAGAATATTATCCTACATCGGCATAGAAGCAAATGTGTGTCAAATGTCATCGTACTTTAAGAAAGAAGGCAGCTTAAAAACGTGAGCATGTAAAATAGCGGTGTTTCTATTCAGGCCTATAATGTGCCAAAATAACACCCACTCCTTGTAAGTGAGACGACTAAAAGCTTCCTAAAAACAATGCTAACCATATATGTGGTGGTATAGAAACCTAAGATCACAAAAGCATTGTGCTCTTTTGAAAATGTAAGTATTAGAAAGCCCAATTACTTTAAAATCAATGTAAAAGGCCAATAAAAAGGTGCAATTCAAAATCAATTTACAATATAAAAAACATGGCTAAATAAAAAATTCCCACAAAGCGAAACTTCCAGATTGTTTGCGTTCTGAGCAGAAGACAAAATATTGCTGTTCTCAGCAACCACAGGCGATGTTCCCAGAGGCCCCCAACGCATCAGATCCACAGAACAAACTCAGAAGAAGACCAAGCAATTTGAAGATCAAACGTCTCTCTTGCAGATATTAAGCCCACATCCTTCTGGAACAATAATGCTTTCAGTCTGCTTAAAGCATCAAATTGCACATTCGAAAGCTTTATTGAAGGCCAAAGTGCTGTATCCCTAACTGCGGGCAGGTGGAAACAGTACTTGTGTACAACAGGTCAAGACCACAGAAACATCAATAGTTAAGCAATTCCCAGTGTCATTCCACATCAGCTCTGATCATTCAACATCAAATAACTCATGTTAGAGAGTAATCTAAAAGCCGGATTGATCACAGCAGCAGGAAAACCCTTCAGATAACATGACAAGTTTGCTGTAGATGCATTAAATACACCATGGAGGGCCACCTCCCTGCAAACCAAGGAATTTCACAAGGTACTCTCACAGTCAGTCCCACTAAGAAAAACCTCAGTCTCACCATTCCTACATCTGTATTTGAAAGGTAAGATCCATGACTTGTGTACATACTCTTCTCTTAGTGCTTCATATCTGCCCACTTGATGGTGTTGTAAGCAGTATTGGGAGTGAAAAGTTGAAATTGGCAGAGAAATAAAGCTTTGTATTCTCCAATTCATGGAAGGTATTTCTGCAATACGGAATGGTAGTTTTTCTAACTTCTCCATGTATAACATAGTGTATGTCGCATCCTTCTTGGCCTTGATGGCTTGTTGTTTTGTAAGGTAAAAACAAACTAGTAGCATTAAGGTGTTTCCATGGAACGTGACCAGCTGTAAGTGTCTGTAGAGGCCAACTCAGTAACATGATAGGTCTAAGCTGCGACTGCCCATGTTGTAAAGAAGACATGCCACTCTGTATGATGTCCATTGCAGATGATACAATGTTACCCAGAGAGTATATCCTGGTAGATGAGCTAGTCATGCCATTGTCAACTACTGCCAGAGACCTTTCTCAATTTGCCCTGTCAATTGCATGGGGTCTTTCAACAGCTTCCTGTGGTGCAACCTTCCACACTGTATTGTATAAAGCATACAGCATGCTTTTGACATTATCTTCAAGGATCTACTAAAAAGTCCTGTTGTCCTATGTCACCAGGAAGAAGAGACAAGTGTTGTTACACCTGAGACAACAAGGCACAGCTTCCCAACGCTGTATGCTGTTACCACCCCCAAATGTTGTGTCAGCACGTAGGGCGGCATATTAATCCTAAACCCTTTGGTGTTGTCAAGAAAGGGTGCCTGACATCTGTTAGTGTCTAAAGCCACTTTAACCATCCCTCCTGATTGGTTTCTGAAAAACTGTATGTTCCATTGCGAAGCATGTTGTCTGTTTCCTCCGTGTGGTTAGGGAGTTGCTGCCAATTCACAAAACATGCAAATGTGGGAATGTTTGGTATGTTGAAATCCTATAGCTTTGCTAAGCAATGACAGGACGTGTGCTGCACAGTTTTGTTCAGGAAAATCATTTGGTATGGTATAAAGCATTCTCTGAATAAAGCACCATTCCCCTGAACCTGCCAATATCTAGTAACCCATATAGATTTTAAATCAACATTGTCCATCCAAGTCAAAAACCCTTGTACAGACAGCTGGGACATAAAAGATGCAGAGTAAATTAGCTTGATGTCAGTGAGCCGAGTTTTCTTAGCCCTTTAAATTGTTTGTTTATAATAATAGGACTCTAGGTCTGCTGGATCGTGACCGGATAGATAATATGCAAACTTCTGTGCAAATGCTTTTGAGCTAGCCCATGGTGGTGTAGGGCAGTGTTCACATTGTGTGTAATTAAATACTGCATGTGGAGTACTTGCTTTATGCAGAAAATGGTGAACATCATGGTGAGAACAGAACATTTAATCATAATTGGAGCTACCATCATACATTTCTTCAGCATGAAAAACAGTAGAAGGCTGCAGATAATCTAGCATTTCATGTACTGTATTAATGTCCCAATCATCAGCAATAGTACTAGGAGTGATAACATCATGCAAAGAAATATATATGGAATTTGAAGTTTCAGTCAGTCCAAATATATCATATGATACCTTATCCCAGACAATTCCATCAGGAACTGGAACAGCAGAAATGTTCACCAAGAAAAGGTCTGTTCGCTCTTTGTGTGATGAAGAATGGGGTGTTAAAACCAAGTTCATCAATTCAACAGCAGAGCATTCTGGGAGATTGTGTCTGTTTAGAAGCAGAAAAAAGGCAGTCACAATACCAATCCAGATGAACCGGAAATGTGCTGCATGTGTAATCCAAATGTAAATCCATTGAGAGATAAAGTATTTGCAGTATTTTTCAGCCAAATGTGAAGTTCATGCAATCTACCTTGGGGCCTTAGAGGTGGGTCAGTCAAATCCAAAGAGAAGTCATCAAAGTCGATTAAGTAACCGGAGGGCTGTGTGATCTATTTTTATGCAGCTCTGGAGACTGTATGAGGATTTTCTAGGCAGATAATTGCTGGCTCTGAACTCCATATAGGTGGTGAACCCAAATGTGACCTGAACCTAATACCCTAACTGTTAAAGACTGATTTAAGTCATGGTTCTTCCTCTCCACTACTGTGTTTCTCTCAGGATGATGGGGGGGGGAGAAGTAACGCACAGTCACACCCAATTTTCCCATGGTGTCTCTGTAAGCCTTAGAGGCGAACGCTAAACCCTGGTGCAAATGGAATGTGGCTACTGCATATGTCTTGATGAAGACTTGCAGATCTTGTATAACAGTTGGGCACCGTCCGATAACTGTGGCCAGACCCATAGGAATTGAGAGCAGGAATCCACTGCTACCAGGATATATTTGTAAGACCCATCAGATTGTAAGGGTCTGCAGTGGTCCAGATAACCTCAAATCAGAGGCTTGTGTCTGTGGTAGGCGTGCTGTGGTGGAACCCTTCATCTGCTGGCAGATGTCACATTTAAGGACGAAGTCCTTGGTCTGTTTGTATTGTCCTGGCCACCAATAGTGTTGCTGCAATAATTAAATTGTAGCTGCCACCCCTGCGTGAGTAGATGCTAGGCCCTCATGTGCCGCTAGATTGAACCCTAGTCTGCGATCTGGATTATGTACTACTCTATCTCCCACTCTTGCAATATGAGTAAATGGAATGTTTTGCAGACTTAACTGTTACGAGTATTTTGTTTGAAAGCCTTGAAGCAAGTGTGTGCCATCACACGCAGCATTGGGGAAGAGGTGTGGCGCCGCGGCCTGGGGGACTGACTCTGGAATCTGGGGATCACGGTTCGATCCCCGGCGGCAGATTAGCCCAGCACCATGTGACTCTGGGCAATAGCTTGCTTAATCTTACCGACGGCCCCCAGCGCCTAGAGACCTTTACTGGTGATTGTTTGCGCTTTTTCAAATGTGGATATTATTATTATTATTGACAGTCATTATAATGTCTCCATCGATCCTCGTGTTAGAATGAGTAATTGCAGGGACTACAACAGTTTGCACGGTTGCTTTTGCGGCTACAATAGCCATGAAATTCCCTACAAAGTGTATTCCTACATGCTGAGGACTTAAGAGTCAGTGGCAAACATGCTTTGAGTTTGGCCACCTGTCCCCAAAGCAGCTTGCGCTTTATTGTGTACCCCTTGGAATCTCTGAATCCATTCTGGCTCCAGTAGTGTAAGTACTCGTTGCAACACTGGACACAATAACACAAATCACACACCATTAGTGTTGCGAATCTGTATTCTCAAGTGCCAGAATTGGAGCTTTTTTTCAGCCAACTGCACAGTGTAATCACCAAGTGACTGTGTGCAGGTCTTTTGAGGATGGAATTCTCCATCATGCTTTCTACCCTTCACAGTGGCACATGCTGCAGAGTACTGGTGCTTAGTCCCTATGGCACGCTGAGCAGAACCGTAAGTTTAGATGATGTAATCATACTGATCTAGAGGCATGACTTCATTAGGCAGAGGATATCTTTGGACTGGGAATGGAAGATGGCCGGGTGGACATGATTCACCTCCGCTCCCAGTCGGCGTCAGTGTTCCGAGTGCATAAGCGCCCTTAAAACACGCCAAACTTGCCTCAGAGGCTGCGAAAATGCTACCGATCCAGTAGGGGCTGAACGAGTGCCACGCATACTGAGATAAAACCTTTTTTGAGCATCGCCAGGGCTCCGAGAGATCAGCAGCGGAGCGGCACAAAATGGCGACCGCCGCACTCTGAGGAAGGAAGAGCCGCTGATACCTATACGCCTCGTCAGAGCGGACTGGGAGGTTTTGTGGCAATTGCACTCCCATCGTGATCCCTGAATGAGCGGTGAGCGGGACGCTGCATACCGCGACCGGATGAGCTCGGTCAGGACCCTCGTTGCGGACACTGGAAGGCGCAATTCCTACATCCGGTGAGGCGGGGCACACTTAAATGACTGGGTGTGGTTAAAGGGCAGCGGCAGCAATTTCAGTACCGGACAGCCAGACATTAGCTAGAAAACAGCAGCGAACCGGAGCCTTGCCTGACTGTGCCCGACCCTAAAATGGCGGTTGGCACTCAGCAGAAGGCCGAATAAATGAGGGAGGCTTTGCACTAGGTGCCCCAGCGACATCCAATACCTTAGCGCAGCAGGAGGGATTTACAGAAGAAAGGGCTCTGTGCCTTCCCCATAGACCAACAAGCACTGACAGCGCTCAGCAGTGAAAATTGCAGTACTACATCTCACCCCTGCCAGTCACCAAATGCAAGTGCTCAGAAAGACTTAATCAGCAGGCATTTACTTAAAAGGCCCTAAAAGAATTTCTAAGGATAGCCCTGGGAGGCAGTGGGGACCCTCGGAAGCGGAGTTCACCGGCGGTGACTGGTGGAAGGCGCGCTGCTGCCCTGGTCATCCCGGTTGCCGTGTTGGAAGTGGCGCCCGTTGACTCATCGTGCCTGATCGTCGGACTCTGCACAGAGGGGGCCCGGAGTGCTTCATACCCACATTTGATCTTGAGGTAGCGAAGGATCCCATCTAATTTGCATGTTTCAAGCATGTCAGTGTTCCACGCGCTGAGCTGCTGCTGCATACTTTTGGTTCTTTGGTGGATGCTCCCCAAGGCCAGGTCTGTGGTGAAGGGCATTGGGACATCCGTGAGCTTTTGGCAAGCAAGTTTTTGAGCCCTCCCGGTTACTACCTGTTAACCCCTTCAGTGCCCATGACGAGCTGGACTCGTCATGGGCTGCGGTGGCGCTGTGCCCATGACGAGTCCAGCTCGTCATGAACTCCGCCCGCTAATGCAAGGCGCGGCACTGGGCGGGGAAAGGGGTGGGCATGCAAGGGGTTAATCCATTGCCTGACCCCAAAATGGCTGCCACTGTGTTCCCTACCACAGCGTGCTACTCCTCTGAGAATAAACCGGACTTTGACCAGACCTCAAACTCATCCCCCTTCCATCCTACCCTTCAGGATACCGAATCTGTGAACCTACCTCTGACCGTGGAGACCTAGCTTTTGGGCTGTTGCCCGGTGGAGCTACATGCTAGCTATAGAGGAGATGGGCTGTGGACTACCCCTTCGGCCCTCACTTACCCAGCCGGACATTGGGCAGACCTTACTTTGTCTCTTCGTCGTACTCTTCCCCTACCCCTTTACTCCACCCACTTTCTCCTTTATGCTCCATTTATTCCTCCTCTTTGCTCTCTAACTGTTTTCTCATTCAGACCTAGCCGCTTGATAGCTATAGCAGAGATGGGCTGTGGACTTCCCCCTCGGCCGTCACCTACCCAGCCGGACGTTGGGCAGACTCTCCTTCGTCTCTCCATCCATCCTATCTCCATCCTTTCTCCTGCCTATCTAAGCTCCATTTACTTTGTCTTCCGATGCTCTGGAAATGTTATCTTGGAACTGATGTAACTTGTAACTGATGTAATTTTGTAACTTTGTAGATCCTTATGTAAAGCGCTCTGATACCTCCGGGTCTAGCCAGTGCTATATAAAACTAAAATAAATAAATATTTGTGTTAATATTGCAGGGTTAACTGTTTTTGTAGTGTAGAGTCAAATCTGTTGCTGTAAGAGAGGGGACCCATTTCATCCATTGTGGATGTTAAGCTTTCACATTAGGAACGCTGGCTTTTGTCATAACCTCTATGGCTGGGACGGGAGTCACGACAATCGTTTCCCCTGAGCCAATGATCTTTCTTTCAACACAGCAGTCTGTACTGCCGTCAGAATCTTTTCTGTCGGTGCAAAACGCATTTATATATATAAAGTGTGATATATATATATGCAATTGGTACAGTGTCTTCTTCATAGAATGTGACATAGGTGTATCATGAGGCACCCGCAATCATACACATCACCACGTTTGTGGTGTTTATATTGTTGCACCACATGGTTGTGATATAACGTCGGAGCTTGCGGTAAATCCCACTCCTTGGCGTATGAATTTTTAACTGCATCCGGGATTAGGTAGGACAAATCTGGTAAAATTACCATTTCTCTTCTGGGTCAATCCATAACAAACTCTGCTAGCCAATAATTTTCAGCAAAGAGAGTGTCATAGTCGAATGGCAAGTTCCCCCAATAGAAAACATGTATTGGATGTTTTATATTCCCCCTCCATTTGGAGTTGCATTTCATATAATTGATGCAGGACACTCAGTCTCCCATCTGGTGTTTCCATCTGGATATAGTCACTCGTTGCTACTTCCATCAGACACTCCAGCGAACTATTGTGACTTCTGCTGTGCTGTCTAGTATGGTGGTCAGAGCCCATCCAGAAGCAGTGTCCTCTATATCCATGGCATGCTTGACTTTATGCCAGCTACATTCTTGTTTTTGAATTGATGCTATGACTGTTTAGGTTTGTCTTCCTGGTTAATAAAATCAAATGAGTGTTGCGAGTTATTTGGTTTCACAAACTACTCTGATCTATGCTCCAATCGTCCCCACCTTTCTGAGCCTTCTTTGACTGAATCCTGAAAGGAACCAGAGGAACGTGTATTGGTGTTCTGATACCTATCAGGCGTTTTAATATTATCACGGTTACACAAATTACAGCATTTTTCAGTGGACTGCTGTTGAGGGGATCCTCCCCGTACTTTAGTCAAGTTAAGTCAAAGATAGCTTTATTCGATTTCATTAAAAACCATAAAAGCACAAAAGAAACAACAATCACATGTTAAAAAGAATGTACAAGTAAATCCAATTAATTACATCTTAAAAAACAGACTTCTAAAATCAAGGGGTACTAGGAAATAGAAGATCTGCATCTGATTACATATTTCAGAAATTTAGATACAGCCTTAACAGTCATTTCATCTTCAAGCATAAGCAATTTTACAAAGGCTGGTCTACACTGCCTTAGACCCCAAATTTTCAATAAAGGTATCAAATGTCTCTTTCTGCCCCACGCATAGAATTTACAAAACAAAAGACTATGAATAGATGATTGCTCAGAAATATCATCGCATGGACATTTGATTAAATGGGGAGACCAGTTATTTGTTTCAGGGAATGTGATTAACCTATAATAACAATCAGTTCTCAAACGGGCCAGTAACATTCTATCATAACAGGTATATTCAGGTGATAGATAAAACTGTAGACCAAAGCCCTGAAGGAGTAACTGATGGTGTGAAACAGATTTTTTCATGCTCTCTTTAGTCCACCGACTGTTTTCTAGGAAAGCAAGACATCGATCTTTAAAATCCTTTCTTGAAAACGTGGATAATAAACTTGGATTATTAAAGTGATGTGGTAGGCCCATATTTGTTAGAAAAGCCTTAATGTATGCTAACCATGGGATGTTTTTACTTCTTTCGAGGTTAATACAATCAGATAGGACAGTTCTATTTAGAGTAGTAGCTAATGAGGTCCAGATCTTATACCACAGTAACAAGGGGCTAATTCTGATCAAATCAGAAATATAAGTTATGTTCAATTCATTATGGCACACATACGTGGAAATAGACCTGGGGACTGCTAGCAAATACCGGAGGAAAATGTTTTCCCTTACTTGAATTACCCGGCAGTCTGCGATACCCCAAAGGCCGGCCCCGTATGTAGCGATTGAAACACATTTAGCTTTGTAGATGTCCATTAAGATACGGACCGGTCTACCTCCTAATTTGTTTGCGAACTGTTTCAAGGCTCCAAGTGAGCGTGCGAAAGCTAGATTTCTAGCGTTGACTGCTGGTGTCCAAGAACCCCTGTAGTTAAATAAAATCCCTAAATAAGAAAATGAATCTATTAGTTCTATCTTAGACTGGTTTAAAAAGGTATTACATGGAACTTTGGACGCTGATGAACAACTCATGGTAAAAGTTTTTCCAGTATTAATTTTTAGGCCCCTGGATGACATGAAAGTTGAAAAGCTAGTTAACGCTTTTTGGAGCCCTAATTGAGTTCTGGCCATGATAACTGCATCATCAGCGTATAATAAAATAGGAACGGCCTCGCCGTTTATCTGGGGATAATCTACTTTCATCTTCAGTAAAAACTCAGCCACACCGTTTATATATAAGTTAAAAAGAAAGGGAGCCAGGATGCAACCCTGGCGTACACCTTTCATGATAGGAAATTTGTTAGTGCATTCACCATTTTTACCAAAACGGACCTTAGCTCCTGCTCCACGATATAACTCTTTGATAAAATTCAGAATGTTCATATCAATGCCTAATGAGATTAAAGTGTCCCACAAAAGTTCATGGCTTAAACAGTCAAAGGCTGAAGTTAAGTCGACAAAGGTCATAAAAAGGTTGCCCTTCTTAGCTATCGTATATTTTGCAGTTATAATAGCTAGATTAAGTCCTTGTTCGACTGTACCTAGTCCTTCTTTAAAACCGTATTGAAATTTAGAAAGGATGTCACTGTCTTTGGCCCATACCTGTAATCTATTTAGGATAAGTCTTCCGGCTACTTTCATCAACGAATCCAGCAGCGAGATAGGCCTATAACATTTTGGATCATTGCGGTCACCTTTTTTAAAAATGGGGACTATTATTGCTTCCTGCCAAGTCAAGGGGAAACCCTTTTTATTATAGCTGTTTAATAAGTTGGTCAGGAGCGGGGCCCAAAAAGAGATGTTTTCCTTGAATAGATCTATGGGAATCCCGTCCGGGCCCGGAGCTTTGTTATTTGAACTTTCAGTTAGGGCTAACTCCATTTCTGTTACAGAAAACGAAATATCCAGAGGGAAACCCGTAGTTAAGGTGGACAGGCTATTTTTCAATGTACTTTGTGTAGGAGTTAATAGACTACACAGGTTATCCTTCTTATACAGTTCAGTGTAGTGATCAACCCAGGCAGATTGTTCAATTGCCAGGTCTATCACATCAGTTTTTCTATCTATAAAAAAAGGAGCATTAACTGCTTTCCAGAATGCAGTATTGTCTCTCAGACAGGACGCCTTTATTAGGGCAGTCCAGGCATTCTCCTTAATCTCTTGTTTTCGCTTTCGTATGGAAAGTTTATAAACTAATCTGGCTGCTCTAATATCTAAGTAGTTCTTAGGCGTGGTTTTTAAGCACTGTTTTAGATTTGCATGGGCTTTGCTGCATTCAGAGTTAAACCAGCCCTCGAGCTTTTTTCCTCGTCCTTCACTGGGCGTTCCAGTCAAATTGTTAGATATTTGCAGCGCAATCGAATGGAAAGCTTTAATGACCAAGTTGGGATCTGGAGAATCTGCCAAACAGATCATGATGTTAGAATATTGGTTGGAAATTAGGCTATGCAAGAAGTTGACTGAATCAACCATTTTCCATTTAATTGCGTAACCATTTTTTCTCGCCATTTGAATAGAATGACCATAGAGATTTTCCACTGTGTTTGGTAGTTTTCCATTCCTCAGTCCAATATCAAAGATTAAACTGATGGGAAAATGATCACTCATAGCAACATCCTCTGTATTAAACATGAGGATATTGTGACGATAGCTGTTAGTGATTAGTATGAAGTCTATCGTGGAGTGTTGTCCATGCCCAAAGAAGGTGGGTTGAAAACTGATTTGTGGGTTACAAAGCTCGTTTGCATAACCCAAATTCCAATCATGAATTAAAACATTTAGTGAGTTACCTAACGCTGAGTGCTCGAAATGGGTGCAACTTTCGCCCAAAGGATTTAACAGACCGCATATATCCTTACTGCTATGTGGGCATAAGTGGCAGTTAAAATCACCGGAAAAAATAATACACGTATCTTTATGGCCTCTGTCTGTACCACAATAGATCAAATTATTTATATCCTCGAGTGCATGCTTGTGGTCTCCCTTGGGAATATTGTTATATAAATTCACCAAGATAATTTGTCGATTGCCTCCAATGACGAGGGAAAAAATCTGGTAAAAAACGTGACCGCCATTTGTCAAGAGCTTTATTGTCATGGTTACCGTATTAGAGATATACGTACAGAGTCCTCCCGAGGGTCTGCCCCTTCTGGACTGTACAGCAGGGGTAGTAAATGTGCGGTACCCATCAAGATGGATCTCTTTAGTTTCCCATGACTCTTGCAAGCAGATAATATCATACTTGTCGATAAAGTCTCTAAAGCTAGGATCCGTTATTTTATTTGATAGGCCCGCGATGTTCCAGGTTAACTAAGCTAGTTTGCTACACTGGGGGACTATTATCGGATCCATGACCAATAGATTCTCGTGGGCATCTGTTAAGTCAGACTGTAGGAGATTAACTCCTGTAGTCTTTCCTTGGCTTAATCGCGGATATTGAGTGGGCATAGAGTTTTCGGGAACGGTATATGTAGGTCCTACGAGCTCACTACGGGGTACATCTTCTGTAGTTGATCCAAGGAAAGTATAACTCACTGCTGTTTCAGGGGCTAATCTCTCAATTAAAGGCCCTATGGTGTCAGTTAATGGACTAATTCCTCTTTTAATTTCCTCACTAGAAGCTCCACTAAGGGCGCCCTCGGGGGTGGTGGATAAGAGGCGTCAATCGACCGATTCCAGGCAGCTAAACCGGTTATCGGTCCGTATTCCTCTCCAATTGTCCAGTGGGCACATGTCTCTGGTTGTTTGCCGACCCCGCACCCACCTGTCGGCTGCTCTGTCTTGAGTACCTGCCACACCCCTGCTCTTATCAAAGTCTAGTTCAAAGGGATTCCTAGGAGGATAAAAGAAGGACAGCCGCATTGTTGCAATATCTTCATTGTTAAACTGATTTGGCCATGAGCAAATATAGTCAGCTGTATCCTGGTCATCGAAATTTACCAATATACAATCACCCTTCAGCGTTTTTTTACCTTGCCCTATCCATGGTACTCTACGTACCATAAGGATCTTACTCGACCTATTGGGAGGCAGGGGCCGTCTTGAATTGAGCCAATGTTGAACCTTGTTCTTCAAAGATCCTACAGACTCCTCTACGTCTTCCCTCAGTTCTGGCACCCCAGTCAGAATCACCAAATATGGGGTTACTTCCGGAGGCAAATCGATTGATGGTCTCTGTAGTAATACTTTTCCATCAGGATTTGTCTTAGGTAACGGGGCGGAATTTCTGGGTGGAGTAGCCTTCTGCCTGCTAATTTGAGAAGGTTTGCTAGCATTACTAAGTAGATTATTCTCAAGAGCAGGAGGATCAATAACTAAATTAGGATCTATTAAAAGTGTGCTTTTGATAGATTGTGAGACCCTCGTTGAATTATTATTAATGGTTTGCTTCCTTATTCCATCGTTATTTACTCCAGATTTATTCAGTGGTTTAATGAAAGCAATCAATTCGGTTAATTGTTTTTCAACGCCTTTTAATCTGGCCTCTAGAGGGGAAAGGTGTAATTTGAGTAATTTGCTCATTTGCTCAAGTATTTTAGTATCCACCTCTACTGCCATGCTAGTTGAATTTAAACTGGGGAAAACAGTAATGCAATCTGTGTCCATTGTAATGTTATGCGAGTCTAAGCAAGGGTTGCTATGCGTAGACTGTTTATGGTTTTGTCCCTCCTCTTGATCACTTAATACTGGGATATCGGTCTCCCTATCTATGGGTTTTGGCAAATTCTGAGGCTTTCTAGGTTTCTTAGCGTGTCTCGATTTTCTTTTTTTGACAAGTTTTAGGGATTTAGGTATTGTTCCCTCCCTACTCCTCCTCCGCTGTGTATCAGTTGATTTAACTAACAAGGAATCATGTGGGTGAGTCGAGGACCTGTCTGGTTCTAAGACCGAAAGGAATTCAGAAGCCGATACTGATAGGTCGACCATATTAGGGAGACTCTGTCGAGGCGGTAGGGTATCTGTAGAAACCACGCCAGTTGTTGGTTTATTTGGAGTTTTAACTGAAGCAAAATGGCCCATCGAAGATCGTTTTGCCCGTGCCAACTCCTGAGAGACTCTACGCTCCATGAGTGCGATCCCTTGGTCAATCACAGAGTTTGCTCTAACAATGAAGTTGTCCAAGGGACCAGTAATACTAATCGACTCCGTAGCTGTTTTGTTCCTGCTCCCTTTTGCTCTTGTGGTTGCCATAGTTTCAGTAAGTAACAAAAGCGCTGAAATGGCCTAAGACAAACAAAAGATAATAAAAGTATTTAAACTATCAAATAGCAAGTCTTAGGGAGGTAGCCCGGTCCGGTCTTGATCGGTCTTTAACGGGCTTAAACGGGCCCGCCCTTGGCCCGGGCTCCGCCCGGCGCCGCCCGCGCGCGTCCCGCGAGGCGGAGGGCGGCGTCAGTTTTGTAGCGCCTTCGGGCGCGAAAATGCGGCGCTTCCTGGGTGCCAAGGCTCATGGGAGATGTAGTTTCCAATGCTTCTCCCCCCACACGGCGGTCGCGTTTGTCCGGCGACGGCAGGAGGGAGATTCAAGCGCCAACAGGGAAGGCTGCCCCAAGGATCAGGAGGCACAGCAGGTAAGTGCAGCAGCACTCAGAGATTATTTCCACCTCGTAGCACCGGGCCCCGCTCTGCCAAGGGCGGCGTCAGTTTTATAGCGCCTTCGGGCGCGAAAATGCGGCGCTTCCGGGGTGCCAAGGCTCATGGGAGATGTAGTTTCCAATGCTTCTCCCCCCACACGGCGGTCGCGTTTGTCCGGCGACGGCAGGAGGGAGATTCAAGCGCCAACAGGGAAGGCTGCCCCAAGGATCAGGAGGCACAGCAGGTAAGTGCAGCAGCACTCAGAGATTATTTCCACCTCGTAGCACCGGGCCCCCGTACTTTAGTCTTTTCTTTATTTTTCTCATTATCCCACTTCCTTTTAGTAGAAGAGTTTGATGCCTCCTTCAAGGTATCCTTTTCAGAATTACCCTTAATCTGTGGTTTTCTAGGTCTGGCTTCCAAATGAGGTTTTCTAAATTTTTGGTAATTTGTGCTACTGGTCTCCTGGAGGCAAATTTGTGAATCGCTGGCGTACAGCCAATGTTGCTGCTTCTCCTTTAATGTTACTTAACATAACGGCAGATACTGCGGCAAAGTTTCTCATCAGTTTGATCTCCAAATCCAGGTCCGGGGCTGCCCGGTACTCATTTTGGAACTGCAGCAAATACTGTACCCCAAGTGGTGCAGTCTTTCACTGGGAGAGCCCGTCCCATTGGTAAGCATATGGAGAGTGTGTTTTTCTTGGGGTTCCGGATCGGGAAACACTGCTTCAACTTATTTGTTTTTTGTGTAGTCCAGAACAAAATCTCCTCCCGTCTGATGGGAACCTTACCCATGACCGCAATGATAGTCTGTGGACTAATTCCAGGCGGAGCCAATTGCATTTGTCCAGCTTGAGCAGCCCTTGCAGGATTGATTGTCATGATGTCATGAGAACAATGACACATTTTGTTAAAAATCAACCAGATCTGCATAGTATACGTAGTTCTGGGGCTGTCGGTCAATCAATCAGGGTTGGTAAAGCGCAGCTACTCACTGGCAAGGGTCTCAAGGAACTAGGGGGTAGAGGGAGGGCAACTCCTTTGAGTGTTGGGGTCATCCAAAGAGCCAGGCCTTGAGATCCTTCCTGAACTGGAGCAGTGTAGGGACTTGGTGGAGGGGGAGGTCGTTCCAGGCCTTAGCTGCAAAGTAGGAGAAGGACTTTCCTCCCATTCTGGTCTCGTAGATGCGTGGAATGGTGTCCAGAGAGAGGTCGCCTGATCGGAGGTGTCTCTTTGGTGCATGGACGTTGAGGTAGTACATCAGGTATGCTGGTCTGATGTTGTGGAGGGCCTTGTATGCGTGAGTGAAGAGCTTAAAGGTTTTTTTTCTTTCGATGGGGAGCCAGTGGAGATTGCGGAGGTGTTGGGTGATGTGGTTGTGACGGGGGATGTCTAGGATCAGTCTGGCTGCGGTTTTCTGGATGGTTGGGAGTTTGCAAAGTAGCTTCTTGTTGATTCCGGCAGAGAGAGCGTTGCCGTACTCCACTTTGTTACTAATGAGGGCGTGCGTGACTGTTTTTCTGGACTCGGTTAAAATCCATTTGAATGGGACCTGCGCATCTTTTTACTGACACTGGCTCCTGCTGCACCAGAGGGGACCTAAGCCCCCAGACTGCCCTGCTTTCACGCCTGGAGGCGCCATCACCAATCTGTGCACCCAGAGGCGCATAAAGTAACTCGTGGCTCCCCCTTTGCGGTACGCACATGGGCGTGCCCTGGCAAAGCTCGGGCCAAGGGCGGGCCCGTCCTTGCCCGTCATCGCCCGGAAGAGGCTGGGCTGGGCATCCCCTCCAACGTCCATAGCGACCTCACTGGTCGGCAGCCACCAAGCTGCTGACTCTTTGCCTCCACCTAATTACACGCTGCCTTATCGGTCCGAGGGGGACCGCAACGCTCGCCTGCTGGCTACTGTGAACGTCTGGTTCTCGGTGCCCACATCACAAGGGGACTACACCTTCCAGCATTTCCTCTGAGGCGCACTGCTCTTCCTGTCACCAAGGAGTGCCAGGAGGCGCTTTAAAAGCCGTCACGGGCTCGTCAGCCACATGAAAAGGCAGGGCAGGGCCACCCCCCTTGCTCTTTGCTTTTGATACAACATATGGACCCAAAGTGATTTGTGCTTGTCGCATACAGTAGTGTTTTACTGCCTCTGTTTGGTTTCCTGCTGCCGTCTCTGTTGCCGGGCTTGGCTCCGCCCCCCTCGACAAGCGAACGACTCTGGATCGAGGGACCGGCCGGGCTTGGCTCCGCCGGTCTCGTAAACCACACCCCCCAGGATCCCCTGGGCCAGGACGCCACTGTAGCGCCAGGAGGCGCATAAAGGACAGCCTGCTGCAGAGCCCCTTGTCTCCCTCAGGTATTTTACTGCCTCCGTTTGGTTTCCTGCTGCCGTCTCTGTTGCCGGGCTTGGCTCCGCCCCCATCGACAAGCGAACGACTCTGGATCGAGGGACCGGCCGGGCTTGGCTCCGCCGGTCTCGTAAACCACATCACCCAGGATCCCCTGGGCCAGGACGCCACTGTAGCGCCAGGAGGCACATAAAGAACAGCCTGCTCCCTCGCCGCGCGGGACGCGCCGGGAGAAGCTCGGGACAAGGGCGGGGCCGTCTGCGGCCATCAGAGGCCGAAGGAGGTCGGGTCGGGCTGCCCCTCTTGACGGCTCCTTAAGCGTCTGAGGTGGGACTTCGTCTAGGCCTTTTTAGCCACATTGATTATTGTTTACTACATGTAATTGTCTAGTCTGAGCTAGGTGCTATAGACTTGTTATTGCTATTGTTGTTATTAGGTATTTAAATAACAAACATAATATTATTTATTATCTATTTTTTTAGTCGTGAATTACCGAGTTACTAGGTTTTAAATTTGAATATTAACTGTTTGTTTTCTTTGTTGCAATATGGGCAAAAAAAATCCTCCTACCTCTCGCCCGTGCACCAGACAAAACTCAGCCTCAGCGCCCCAACTACCAAGCCTAACCGCCATTGATAAAATGCTCCAAAAAACCATAGGGGTAGTAGCAACTGCTATTGAGAACACCGAAAGACGTCTTTCTATTACTCCAGTCATACCCCCGGCATTGTTTTCTGGAAATGTCTCTTCAGCCTCTTATATATCATCTGATTCTCTGCTAGCCCCCTCTTTTCTTGGGCTTCCTTGTGCCCAGATAGGACAAGTTATTGCCCATATCGAGCCAGACCCTTCTAAATTGGTTATAGATCAAGGGCCCTTAGTGACCAAAATGAGCTATAAGTCCTGTCACTGAAATAAGAAAACCAAACAAAAAGAAAAAAAAGTCAGCGAAGGCCACTGTTCCTGTTCCAGAACCTGCCCAGGACAAGCCAAATACATCTATTTCCCCATTAGCCCCCCCCCCCCCCGATCTGGGTTACTAATTTATTTATTGACCTGCAAGCACAAATGGAACAGCTCATCAATTCATAGTGTAAAATGTTATCAAGTAGAATTGACAAAATTATTTCCTTGATTAATAATAAGTATCAAGGGGGAGCCCTCCTGTCAGCCTCATGCAGGAATGGCCAGCCAACAATGGCTGCAGGAAACACTGACAATCTGATACATGATCCTAGCTCGAGCAAGGGGGTACGAAATGCTTCCCAGATGTCGGGTTTGTCAACAGCAAACATCCCTGGATGCTCCTCTAACATGTTAAATCCTGATCCTGTTACCAGCCCCAGGGTTTTACGGGATAAAGCTACCCTACCCATTTTGGCCCCTCCTTTATCCCATAATTCCACTAGTAACCAACGGAGGGCGGGGGGCCGGGCACTCCAAAATTTAAATAATAACCCCCCAAATGGTGGAGATTCCCGACCAACTCTTTACCCTCAGTAACCCCCCGAGGCCTCTCCATATGTGGTTGTGCTCACAGGTGTCCCCCCCATCGTTGGGGTAACGTGGTGAATCTCATACCGAGTTAAAGAACAAAACAATTCACTGGTTAAACCGACACAGACCCTTAATGAGAGCAGGCCAGGGGGAAATTCTCTTAGTTAGAAGAGTAACCTGGTTGGGGACAAAAAAGGACATCGGTGGGGAGTGTGTGATTATCAATTTTAGGGACCCTGGTGTGGTTAAGCATATTTTAGATTGGGGTGGTTGTGGTGATATGGGTGAGATTATCCCTCTACCTCTGGGGTATTTTTATCCCAGGGTTTCCTCTCTTGGTGGATTTAGACCAATTCGCAGTTCCAATGACACTCTGGCGGGCAATTATCAAGTACACATAGCAAATCGCTATAGTGCTTTGAGTTGCGTAGATTGACTCTTACAACTTCCATGGCCTATTACATCTGGCTCCCATGCTTTAGGGGTTTCTGAGGAGGTTGTAGTAAATAAGGAAGAAGTTATGAGACCAGTTTCTTTCCAATTAACTGGTCCCAACCTATGCACAAGTTTGCCGCTGGTGGGACTTGAGTTGGCCAACTGCGTAGAGTTTTCACCTATCCCTATTTCCCCCTCTTCCCCGCCCAGCCCTCTATCAGAGGCCTCCCTAGGCCCACTAGTGGGTTCCTGGAATGTGGCAGGGCTGAGCTCCAAGCTGGGTGTGCCAGAGTGGGGGGAATTGATGGTCCAATACGATCTGTGTTTGTTCCAAGAAACCTGAATGCGCCATCCGCTGAATAGGGTGGGTTTTGCTTCATTCCACGTACCTGCGGTTCAGGGCCCTCGAGGAAGACCTTCAGGGGGTTTGTGTATCTGGGGTGTTCGGTGAATGTAGTTGACTCTCGTTCCCCAGATCTCCTTTCACTTGCCCTTAGATTCTTGGATGGTTCATCATTGCTGGTTATTAATTTATATTTGCGTCGTCCCCCCAATGAGTTGGGGTTATCTATGCTAGAGGCCCTTGATGAGATTCTATCGTTTTCTCTTCCATCTTCTCATAGAATTATCGGGGGTGATTTTAATTCCCACTTCGAACCCCCGGTAGGGATCTCCTCGGTAACCTCGGATGATGACTCCTGTTGGCAGATCCAGGAGTGTTTGATGTACCCAGCTAGGGGATTATCGATAGTGGCTTTGCAGATTAACAAACTCATGGTAGCCCACTCTCTCAGGGCCTGTAATGGCAGAATTATTCCCGACGTCCCGGGGAACTTTACATTTAATAGAGTGGGAAAGCGTTCCACTATTGATTATATCATAGTAAATGTGGAATTCTGGTCCCAAATAAGGGCGTTTCGTGTCATCCAGAGGGCCGATAGCGATCACAATTTTCTCTCTCTGGAACTCAAACACAAACTGGGCCACTCCTCCGGAAGGGGGGAATTGGAGACCCTCGCTGACACAAATCTGACCCTAGTGGCGGGTGGTAGATGCATCAGATGGGCTAGGTTCGTGCTAGCTCCTAGTAAAGTGGCCGAGCTCTATTCTTGTGTAGCATCCAAACTAGTTGAGGCTTTTGACCTCCCTGTTGGGATCTACGATCCGGCCTACTTTGAGAATCTGAACCATATTCATTCCAGCCTAACTAACAAATTGGTAGATTTTTTTCATATCCCAGTAAATAATAGGCCACGAGCAAAAAAACAGGCTCATTGGTTCCACAAAGCCTGTAGACGGCGAAAAGAGCACTGTTCAATTCGGTTAAAACTGGCCTTGCCTCGAGCATTAGGCTGGCGAGAACTGCATATAAAGCCATAACTGTGGCGGCTAAGTCAGAGTGGGAGGAATTAAGATGGGACAACATAAAAGAAGCACTGGATAGGCATGACTATAGAGTATTTTGGAATTTAGTAAGATCAGGGTCGACAGAAGGGATTTCCGCTCTCTCACCAAACTTAAGTGAAGAGGTTTGGTTAGCCCATTTTAGGCCATTGTACGCCCTCCTGAATGCTCCCTCGGTGGTGGACCAAGGCCCTTCTGTTGGGAACCCATCGCCTCCAGATTTGCTGGGGGAGGATGAGTGCTTTCCATGTTCAATACATAAAATTAAATTGGCCCTCAAAAGTTTGGCCCCGGAGAAAGCCCCGGGATTGGATAGAATCCCTGGGGATTTATTCTTGAGTGAGCAGCGAGTTTGGGTTCCCTATATCTGGTTATTATTTAACGCCATTTTAAAAGGTATGGAAATCCCCACAACCTGGTTGGGGGCCGAGATCATTCCTATTCATAAAAAGGCCTCCCCCCTTGATCCGGCCAATTACCGACCCATTAGTTTAATTGATGTCCTGCAGAAATTGTTTGCTCGCATCCTATTAACCAGGTTGCAGAGCTGGATCGATGACCAACAAATTCTAACCCCCCTGCAAGCGGGTTTTCGCCGTAAGGTCTCCACTATAGACCAACTGTTTAGACTCCAGCTGGTTTTTTGGAAAACGGTGACCCTTGGGGCCGGCAGTTTGTATTTAATCTTTGTTGACCTCCGGTCTGCATTTGATCTGGTTCAGCGGGACAAGCTCTGGGCCATCCTGAGGGCGATGGGAGTATCTACTTGTGTAATTTATTTAAACGGCTACATCATGGTACTTTCGCTAGGGTGAGGTACAGGAGAAATGGGGAGCTTACGGCCCCATTTCCAGTGGAAAGGGGAGTGAGGCAGGGGTGTGTGCTGGCCCCTACCCTTTTCTCCCTTTTCCTTAACGGTTTAATTGACCATCTCCTGGGGGCAAGGGATCTGGATTCCCCTAGTTTGGCAGCTCGGAAGATCCCTGCCCTGATGTTCGCTGATGACACCCTATTGTTATCAAAAACCTCCATGGGTGTACAGCGAACACTGGAGGCTTTTTGTTCATTTTGCAAATCTAGGAATTTGGAGATTAACCTGGCCAAAACCAAATTCATGGTTTTTGACACAAAAATCTCAAGCTGTTCGCACCCCCATCTGGATGGAGTGGCGTTGGAGAGAGTATCCACCTTCGATTACCTAGGTGTAACACTTAACGACAAAATAGGGTGTGGGCCCCAGGTCGCCAAGGCTAATCTGAAGCTCGCTCAATCCTCTGGTGGTATTCTAAAAGTTTTTAGTGAGTCTCCACTTAAATCTTTGGGCCCGCCTCTAAAAATGTATAGGTCCCAGGCGAGAGGCGGGGCCCATTATGGGGTGGAGTTATGGGGTCATTTGACCGCTAATTCTCTGACGATCTCTGAGAATATATTTATTAGGCGCCTTATGGCCCTTCCGCAGAGCACACCATTACTACCCTTGCGCCTAGATTTGGGTCTATCCCCCATTCAGGGGGTTATTTCGAATCGCCCTGTCTTGTATTGGAGGCGGCTCTGGTCTACCCCGGAGTTGCAAAGTTATAGGGATGATCTAAGGGATTTTTTGTCCCTAAGGGGGGCTGGGAAAATTCCCTGGCTAAAATACGTTATGCAAGCGTGCCAGTCACTGGGCAGGGGCGACAGCTGGTCCGCTCCCGAGCAGGTGTGCCCTTCACTGCCTAGGAGAGATTTGGTCCCTTTACTTAATAAGCATCAATTGGATCTTCTCCTTACTAACCCGTCTTTGGGCAGGTTGACTAACAGGTTTCAGGAGGCAAAAGACCACTATTCCTATGAGAAATGTCTGGATGTCATTCAGCCTCCTTTGGCAAAGAAGTTGTATGTTCAACTAAGACATGGGTCACTTCCTCTGCGGGCTGTGGTCGGTTGCTTCAGCGGACTCTAGCCTATGCGTAGGGTGTGAGGAGACAGACTTGCACGTCTTGCTTTTTTGCCCGTTTTATGCTAGAGCCAGAGCAAAATGGATTGTCCCGCTCTGTAATCTATTGGGCTTGAGAGATTTTAGGGAAGCCTTTAGGATATTAAAATTTGACACCAGACCCCTAATTGTATTTGCAATTTCTAGATATCTTTGGGTCATGTGGTGCGCTCAAAGCACCAAAATTAAACATCAACTACTTCCGTTATCTGCGTCCTTATAGACCCAGTACTAATATGGATTGATTTTATTATGTATATACTATGTTTTTATTGTATAGGATCATTTGGCCCTATTTTAATTTTTTAAATGTACTTGTTATTCTTTTTTGTAATCCTTTGCGATGGTATGTTGGTATTGTTGTACTTTTTCTTTTTGTGTCTACATTGCTTTCATGGTCTATGGCCGATAATAAAGCTCTATTGACTGACTGTTTTTCGGAGTATACGGAGGATGTTATAAACAGGCTGAGGATACGGTTCAACCTGAGCAACGAGTCTAGTATGAGGCAGAGGCTTTGTGCGTGGTCTGTCGCAGTGGGGGGGATTCCGAGGGCAGTGGGTCCACCCGGTGTCATCCCAAAGGGGTGGAGCCAAAGATGAGGGCTTCTGGTTTCTCGGAGTTGAGTTTCAGGCAGCACTTCTTCATGCAGGTGGGGATGGCTTTCATCCCTTCTTGGAAGTTGTGTCTGGTGATGTTGGGTTCTTTGGTGGGGGAGAGGAGGAGCTGGGTGTCGTCGGCGCAGGAGTCGATGTTGAGCCCAAGGTTTTTGACGATGGTTGAGAGGGGGGGGGCCAAGCAGATGTTGAAGAGGGCGGGGCTGAGGGAGGATACTTGGGGCACTCCAAATCTGACCTCTGTTGGTTCGAGAGGTAGGGTGGAAGTCTGATTTGTTGTGCTTTGCCTGTGAGAAATGAGCATATCCAGTCAAGGGCCTTTTACCGGATGCCGACATCGTGGAGCCTGGTGGCTAGTGTGCGGTGGGACACAGTGTTGAAGGCAGCTATGAGGTCCAGGAGGGTGATGGCTGCTGTTTGGCCCTAGTCGAGGAGGGAGCGGATGTCGGCTGCGGCGAGTAGGGCGGTATCAGTGATGTGGTTGCTGCGGAATCCGGATTGAGAGATATCCAGGATGTTGGCTTCAATTACATTCTGCTAGCTAGGTGTTGACGGCCTTTTCGGTGACCTTGACTGCGAATGGAAGCAGGGAGATGGGCCTGAAGTTCTTGAGGTCCACCAGGTCTGCAGGAGGGTTTCTTCAGGAGGGGGTTGACTTTGCGTCTTTCTAGTCATCAGGGAATGTGACGTTTTCAAGAGAGCAATTTATAGTTCAGCGTAGTTCGGGTGCAATGGTCGTGGCGGCTCTATGGAAGAGGTGGGGTGGGCAGGGGTTGGCGGATGCTCCAGAGTGGATGCTTCTCATGGTCTTTAAGATGTCTTCTGTAGTGAGTGGCGTCCAAGTGAGAAGGGTCTGTTGGTGGCTTTGCTGGGGGAGGGAGCTGGAGCGGTGCGGAGGTCTTGGTTGTTGAAATTGTCGTAGATCATCTAAATCTTGAGGTAAAAAAGGGGCGGAGTCTGTTGTAGCGGTCTTGGGAGGTCGGGACGTCTGTTTCGCTGTAGAGTTTGGCAAATTCCTAGATGATGGAGAAGAGTTCTTTGGTGTTGTGGGAGTTGATAAGGATTCTGTCTTGGAGGAATTTCTTCGTTGTGGATTGGATGAGTTGGTGGTGTGCTTTGGTGACTGCTCTGTAGGCAGTGTGTGTTTCTGGGGTTTTGTTGCTCCTCCATGTCTATTCGCGTCATCGGCAAGAGCGCTTGGATTCTTGGAGTGCAGGGGTGAACCAGCTTGCTTTCTTGATGCGTTATCCTGAGGCTTTCTTGAGAGGGGCGAGTGTGTTGGTGCAGTTTGTGATCCAGCGGTGGAGGTTGCGTGTGCGGTGTTAGCATCTGTGGTCGTCAGTGGTGGGGAGCTGATGAGGGCGGAGGTGAGCTGGTCTTCGGTGACTTTGTTCCAGCTTCTGGAGGGGAAGGAGTGGGTGTGCTTGTGTACAGAGGGTTTTCTGAAGAAGTGGATGGAGTGGTGGTCTGTCCAGAGGAGTTCCGTGGTATGGCTGTAGGAGACACTGTTTCCTTCTGCGAAGACTCAGTCGAGTGTGTGTCCGCTATGTGCGTGGTGGCAGTGACAGGTTACTGCAGTCCTATGTTGGCGAGGTTCTTTAGGAGGGTTGTAGTGTTGAGGTCGTGGTGGTTGTCCATATGGAAGTTTAGGTATCCAAGTAGAATGTAGTTTGTGGAGGTGAGGGCATGGGGTACCATGAGGTTGGCGATGGTGTCGTGAAAGGAGCGTTGGGGCTAGGCGGCCTGTTGAGTGTTCCACGGATATTCATTTTAGGGTTGGTCTGGATCTGGAAGTGGAGATGCCCCATGAGGGTCGTAGTGTTGTACGGGCCGGTGGTTGTCATGCAGAGGGTGCTTTTGTGGCCTTTTCCTGGCCGGGTGGGGCGGTTTTTCTGCAGGATCTAGTTTCTGTCGGGAATGGCGGTGGTGATGTTGGGCGCCGTGTTGGTCCAGGTTTCTGTGAAGAAGGCGACGTCAGGCGCGTGGGTGTTAAGGATGTCCCAGATTTCTATGGCATGCTTGTTTAGGGAGTGCTTGTTGAGGAGGAAGCAGATGAGTGGTTTGTGAACGGTGAGGTCTGCAAGGCTAGGGGCTGCTGCTGGGGTACAGAGGTGGGTGAAGGTGCAGTGGCACTGACAACAGGAAATCGGGCCTTGGGTGTTGCTCAGTGTCGAAAGCTGGCAGTTGTTGCTGTGCCCGGGGTTGAGAGCGTGGAGTGTGCTGGAGTTGTGGCGGAAGCGGGTCGGAGGACCAGGGTCCCTGGCTCTTGTCGTGTTTGGGTCACAGACGCACATGCCTTTTGACGCGCCTTTGGCTTGGCTGCGCAGCAGCCGCCATTGGGTAGGGGTTGGGGAAGGGCGGTCAGCTGGGAGGCTGGAGTGGGAAAGACACTGGAGGAGGTAGGGGCTGCTGGGGGAGCAGCGGCGGGGAGTGCGAGAGAGAGAAGAGAGAATAAGCCAAGAGAGGTGGAAAAGCAGTGTGCTCTTCCACTAGACCACCAGGGATGAGGCACAGGCAGGAGCCTGCGGGTAGAGGAGGGCCTCGTACACCCTGTAACCAACTTCAGGGGGCAGCACTTAGTGGTGGAGCTGCACGGGGAGAGCAGTCACACTGACCAGGTCAATGATTGGGTTGTCAGATTTGCCATACCTGGGTAGAGTGTGTAACTGGCCAAGACTGTCTATGTTGCTCCCTCATTGCTAAGGGGATCTAGTCTAACATTATTTCTTGTATGTGGTAGGGCGCCTTGAAACATATTTTGGTGTTCTTGGTATGTTATTGGTATTTCTAGTACTTCATAAGCTGTGTAGTTGTTAGGAATTGCAGCTAATGTGCAAGAATGAAAATATTTTGTTCATGCATCTACTGTTGGGAATGTAATCCATGAATAGAATACCTGTGTACTAAGAACGTTGGTGGCACCATGTAGTACAGCTTATATGCTCTCAGTAAAAACTGCTTGTTTATTGGACAACAAAAATGTCAAAACTGTTCAAGACTGCACACCATCAGGATATGTTGTCCATAGTACAGCTAGCTCACACTGAACCATCTGTACCCCTAACCTGACAAGGTAACAAATTGATTGTGCAACATCAGAACATGACAACCCCAACTCCTCAAGAAGTCATGGTAATCAGGAGATAAAGCTGGTTATCTGTAAAGGGTATGAGAACAAGGTGCTTGCATATGTCGACGATATTGCTATTATCACCAACGTTCCTGAAGGGGTAATCAAAGTCATTGCCGGAGAGTATGGGCAAGCCTCTGGTTACGCACTGAATAAGGGAAAAATGCTAATTATTTACACGAGTAACCTTATTCTCCATGATCGTGACATGTGGATACAGCCTCATATCTGGGCATTCCTATCAGCTCCATAATAGACACTATATGTAAGATACATTTTAACCCTCTGGTCAGAAAAATCTCTCCATCTATAAATTATCGGCAGGGGCAGTATTCTTAAGATGTTAATAGTCTCAAAGATTTTATATTTATATCGGTCTCTACCGGTAGCCAGAGACTAATCAATACTGAAAACTTTGGATTCTATTTTTATAAATTCCATTTGGCAGTTTTTGAAGGTGAGGCGCTCTAAAAATTTCTCCCTCTCCCCCAGGGACAGGGTGGGTGGTCAGTCCCCAACATTACACTGTACTATACAGCAGATGCGCATATTATTTTTTGCGGATAATGAAGACAGGACAGCTCAGGAAAGCCTTAATGTTCTTCCTACTGTTTACGAGCTTGCTTAAAGGGAAAAAGGCAGACGGACTGATTTTGCTGCAGCTAGAGCCAAGCTACTTTAAGAAAGTCTGATTTAAGATTATACTTAACGTCTGGAAAGTATGGAGCAAGATTCGTAAAAGTATGAAGATTCCAAAATATAGCAGGTATACACCGCTGTGACGCTGTTCCGTTTTTCCACCTTTATTTTATGATGCAGTGAGAGCAGCACGGCATTACAGAAATAGGGAACCTCTATACCTTAGACCAAATCTGCCCCTTCACACATCTGCAGCATGGGATTGGTATCCCAGACAGTTTATATTTTAAATATGTGCAAATCAGGGATTTTTTTTAACAACTCCATAGTGGTTATATCCCTGGATAACATTCCTCTCTTGGAGGCAATTGCTCTTGTTGATTGTAAAATTATAAATATCTACATTGTTTTGCGGTATAACCTTCCGGATGACCTTAAAAAGTCTTAAAAACTGGGCTAGGAAGACTAACCAGTGGCACCTTCTCAAAAGCCAAGTGACGATTCTCACTCCTGAAGCCAGGCGGGTGATGGAGAGCTTATACCAAGTGAGACAAGAAATGAGTGCTGACCCAAGTGGATGCCTACTCAGAGGTCATTGTTGAGTCATTCCGATGTCCCTTGTGGACCGAGTTTTCCAGTTGGCCCATGCGGGCATCAAGGCATGGTAAAAACCAAGAGTCGTTTCAGAACCAAAGTCTGGTTTCCCCTCGTGGATGAGAAGGTAGAGGAGGCAGTAAGATCATGTCCCTGGTGTCAAGCAACAGGGGAACCAAGTCATCCTGGGCCGATTGTGACAGAAAAGCGGCCTGAAGGTCCATGGATAAGCAGCAGCATGGATTTTGGGAGTCTCCTAGACGGCAGGCACTCTCCGGTGGTGACAGAGGACTAATCCAAATATCCCGAGGTAGAAGTGCTGTCCTCCCCGAGTGCTGGCGACGTGATACCCAAGCTGGAAAAAGTGATGGCTACCCATGGACTTAACAAGGAGCTAAGGACGGACAATGGCCCTCTCTTCCAGGGGCAAGAGTTCGCATCATATCTAGTGTCCCTGGGGAATGTTCACAAAAAGTACACACCAAAAGGGCCACAAGCGAATGGAGAAACTGAAAGCTTCATGAGAACTCTTAAAGTCCTAAGAATAGCCATGGCCAATGGTGACTCTCTGGAACGGACCATTTACTCTTTTCTCAGGGACTACCGACAAACTCATCATGCCATCACTGGCTGTGCCCCAAGACATCTATCCATGGGAAGAGTAGTGAGTGACTCCATCCCACATCACCCTCAATGGGCTCCTTGGAACGTCAATGAACAGGCTGTGGACAGCAGAAGAAAGCAGCTGACTGACAGCGTAGAGCGTGACGGTTACTTCTTAAAGTAGGAAACCTGGTGTTGATCCAAGACAGACATCCTGGCAGGAAATTTAGGTTGCCTTTTGAGAAAGATCCCTGGTGCATCACCCACATTCGAGGCACCTAGGTGACAGTACGAAGGGGCCTAGAAGTTGTCACAAGGAATGTGTCAGCCTTCAAAAAGTTCCATCTCTGTTCTGGCTCCACCGTGAACAGCCTTGACGGAGGCAGCCATGGGTGAGACCGAGAGGAATGGTCTGATGGGGAAGTTGATGCAGAGGGAGCTGAAAATGTGGACATCTCTCCACGAAGCCAGGGGTTGAGCCAAGGTCCTGCAGTGTTGCCAGTGAGCCGGGCGAGGGAGTCAACGACAGCCTGGGAGAGCCGGACCCAGAGACGAAATCCGGAGCCGTCCAGCCTACTGCGAGACTACCATTGCTAAAGAAGTACACACCTGGACTGTAATTCGAGATACAGGTTGGTGACTGGGCGCCTACGGCTGTTGTGATTGGCGTGACACTATTTCTGTACACAGGGTTTCTAGATATTTTGTTATGTTTGTTTTGGGGAGGAATGTTATATCGCTCCTCGCGATTGTTGCGAGCTCACTGTTCTGTAATTGCCAGGGGTGCACATTAGGCTCATCCCGGCGGCGTGCATTGTTGATGGTTTAGCCTACGCCCTGTGGGCAGGGCGAAATAAATGGCTGCGCCCGCGAGGCGGGAGATTAGTCTCTGGCTCCACGAGCACGCCTCAACAAGCAAACATGTGTGCCTGTAATTATTGTTATCATTTTATCGCGAGGCCTTATTAATGATGCGCACCTACTTACAGTGGAAATCTGCAATGTCGGGATAAGCAAAGTGAGAAGCCCCGACCCAACACTGCGCGCGCTCCACCTCCTTTTAGTATTAAAGTAATGTTTTGTTGGGACCCCTAGCATCAATTTATTTAGCATGCGCTTGATTTTCACTAAGCACTGATTTGATTGAAAAAAAACTGAAAAAATGTTAGTCTTTAGGGGAATGTTTAAAATTACACTTTCTAATTTGCATTTTAAGCTGCACGTGGCTTTTTGATGTTGCAGGTAGAATGGACGCCAAACCCAATGTGGAAAATGTTTTTTTCATAAGTCCAAAATAAACTGTTCAACACAAATGCAAGAATTAGAAACTTAGAACTTTCCACGCATTTAACGTAAGCAGTCTCAAGCCATGCAATTGGTCATTTTCAATGTTGTAATGCGGGGAGATTTGGGTAACTCATTCACTGTCCAAACACCATCAGGACTCTAAAGCTGCACCAAGTTGGATGCAAATATCTCTGCCAGCTAGGACCTTCCACGCCACTTTATATTCTTGTACCTGCTTGTATTAAATTGAAAACAATGCAAAGCATTAACGCAAAACAGGAGCAGATTAACACTCCTGTGTGGCAACAGATATATTGAGACCTCTTGGGCAGAAAGCAGTGAACTTCCAGAGACATCTCAGTCTTAAATAGGCCTGGGCGGAAAACTACGCTACCCTCGCGTAGATTGCGCTACTTTGCACTACGCGAATTGCACGTAGCACAGTGCAAAAACGCGTAGCGTAGCGGGCATTTTTGGCTCGATCGTGGGCCTCAATGTCAAGTTGGCGACCGCGAGCGAGCAAAATTGCATCCCGGCGAGACTTTTTCCTCGTTCGCAATCAGCAACATCAAGTTGCCGATCGCGAGC
This sequence comes from Triturus cristatus, assembly GCF_964204655.1. Lineage (NCBI taxonomy): Eukaryota > Metazoa > Chordata > Amphibia > Caudata > Salamandridae > Triturus > Triturus cristatus. The sequence goes on from NC_140585.1 coordinate 369,072,793, forward strand.
GTGGAAAATAAACCTCCCAGCGAGATTCTCAACGCGGGGAGGTCAGGTTTCTCATTGCGAGTGGTCGCGTATGCTCGCGACCGCTCGCGATGAGAAACTACCAGTCCGCGTTGAGAAAGCTGCTGCTCGAGTAAAAATCTACTCAAGCAGCAGAAAATGACCGCTTGCACTGTGCAAGATGCTGTTTGCAATGATTGCACAGTGCGGACAAGCATCCGGCACTGTGCAATCATTGCGAACAGCGCACTACGCAGTTCGCGTAGTGCTACGTGTAGCTCGCGTAGTGCGAAGTGCACTTCGCGTAGCGCTACTACGCGAACTACGCCCAGGGTTAGTCTTAAACCATATATGTAATGGGTAACCACACTTTTTTATGCAAGTGCTACACTGTCGACTTCCACAGCACACAGATTTGATTAGTATTTAACAGTTTATTCAGCATCTTTCACATAATTTTAAAAAAAGTTATAGATCATGGTTTAAACGACACTTCATTTCTCATATTTGTAGCGGACTTATACATTTTGCTTTTCAAAATCCTACTTACAACCCATACAAAAAACATTTTCTTTGTCCCAGAATATACAAACCAATCCAATAATTAAAAACAAACTCAGCTGGAAAAAAAATATTAACATTACCATTAATGCACACAATTTAAAAAATAAAGAACCAAAAGTAAATCATCCCCTCGCCCTCTGAAATAAAGCAACTGTAGGTGAGGGTGAGAGGTGGATCTCTGGGCACTCGCGATGAGGAGGAGCTGCCTGGGGGAGGAGTGGGGTGATGAGCCGCAAGACAGCCGTGTGCGCCCCACCACCTGGGCAATCACACAGATAAGGAGCTGGGAGACCATGTTACTGCCACAAAGACAGTCTCTGATTTCAGTTGTGATAACAGTGAAAGCAGAGTCTGGTCTTTTGACGTTTACAGGCTGGTTGGTTCACAACGCTGCATGACACCTGCGATCAGGAAGGTGACATAGGCAGTGAGGAAGCATCAGGGGTATGAAAAGCTATTGGCAAAGCAACAGGGACAAGGGAGGTTGGAAGAGAAGAATACAAATGGAAGAAGCAACATGGAAAACGAGGAAGAAGAAGCAATGCAGACAAGAGAGAAGAAAGAAAAATAGTACTTTCCAACGTGAGCAGCAGAAGGACAATAATCAAGATGAATCAATTTTTTCCCAGGTTCATGCTCCACATGAAAGAGGAGGAAATGATGCCGGCAGCTGCTGGCCAATTAGGAGCCAGCAAATAAGAGTGACAATGAAGGCAAAAAATGGTAAGCAATGGGAAGACATCAAGCCCCTTGTGTTATACAATATCTCTTGCATGCATGCTGTCTTAGGGAAAACCTAAATACCGGGATAAATTTGCCCGAATAGTTCACCCACCTCAATTACCATCAGGAAAACATGCACATCATAAAAGAAGCATTCCACATTGTTAACTCTGAGACAAGGGTCTTTAAATTTTTTTTATTTTTGTTCTTAACCATTAGAGCAAAATTATACTTTGAAATTTGCATGTCTTTACATTCATCAGTTTCAGAGGCTTTATTTGTTTTACAAGACCAACATTCATTCGAATATAGACATAATCTCCAACATTTTTTTTATCCACGCCGTTATTTCCAATAATGAAAATCAAAAATTTACAGAAAAACAAAAAAACAATTTCCATTTTACAAACATTATTATTCTGGAAGCATTGAACAAGCCATTTTTTGTTCAGCAACGTTTACCTCCGGTCTTCTCCAAGCAGTGCAAAATAATGCGTCTTGGCTCGTATTCCCTTCCAAGTTCCCTGTAAACCCACGGGACTATTCGTTTTTCCCTACCACTCATTTGTTCTTGCTGCAGGCTCACGCAGAAAATATACCATAGACTTATACCTGAGATAGAGGTGTCTTGGAAGAAGACGCTTACTCAGAAAAATTTTATTTACAAAAACACGTTTTACATCAAGAAAAACATCATATGCATTTTCATTTAGTTACAGTCTAAATTATCATTCTCTAAAAGGCACCTTGGCAAATATTTTTGTGCTTATTATTGTACAATAATTTCTATTATAAAGCCCTTCCTATTAGTTATTGTTTAAAAAATCACACACAAAAAAAATAAAAAACAAAAAAATAAAAACAAAGTCAAAAATCTAATCTGAATGTCAGCATCCGCGCTAGTGGAAGTGTCCTCAGTTGCCCTTCCTCAATAGAACAGGATGTGCTATCTAAGATATTAGAAATGAGTGCCTCCAGTGACTTCTGTGTCCCAACCCATAGTAAACCAGGAAGATTCAGTATTTATTATAGGAAATGTGTGTTCCAGAACTTTGTACGACGCTGTGTGGAAACTATTAACCACGCAAAAATGGAACACAAAGTACTGGTGTAAAGTGAGGGGGGTACATGGTGTTTTCTTTTTCAATGTCTGAATGCATAGCATGAAAGGCAGTAAAACGCGTTCTAATAGGGTCGGTCTGTAGGAGTGTGGAAATTGGATTGCTGTCAAGCAGATGCATGCACATTCACTTTAATGCCCTGCCTTCCTTGTGTTCCATATACATTAAAAAATACTAAACACACAAAATAAAGGCCTTGGATTAAAAGCAGTCGTGAGTAATGAAGACACAACAGTACAGCTTAAATCAGACAGACTCTAAAGACGAGCATAGTAGCATTTTCTCTGCTGTGAGGATCAACACTGGTAAACGCTCCACAATCCAAGGTTCACTCATGAGAAGACTCGGGTCTGTTTTTACCACCAGTCAGCAGTGAATTCGGAAAAGACAATGTTAAGTCTGTCTAGAAGCTCATGGAAGATGTTTTTATCCAACTTGGTAGTAATTTATTAACCTCACCTGTATGCAGAGCTGAGTGGCCCTAAAAGGATTAAAATCTGTGCTCTAAACGTGATTTGCTACTTTTGAGGTATTAATCCTCTGATCGACTTTGCGCAAGTCTCACTTTGACAGAAATGTGGGCTATTTGCATACAGCAGTCTCGGGGGTTTGTCACACTTTGTCCCTAAAACCGAAGATGTAGGCACTGACAGAACACTTGTGTGTGAAGGGGTGAGCCCTAATTTGCATGACATAAGCACAAGCAAGTCCGGAAATCCCACAGAATATGCATTTCCCAGCTGCATAACATCTGCAGGGAAGACAGGTCGGAAAGGGAAGCCCACACTGTCCAGCATTCAAAGGGCAGTGCAGACTGGTGGACTTTGGAGGAGAGGAGCAGGATCCTCTATAGGCAGAAGCCATCCCCTCAAGTCTGCTCCAGACCCCTGGTACAGAATCATACACAGGGGGCCAGAGGGGCAAAAATAGCTCAGTGCCAGGAAATCTGACATGAGGTCTTTCACCTACCTATTAAGGAGAGGGTCAGAGGCTTCCACAAGGTTGGATGCAGTAACTGTACCCACCCTCGGGGGTACACCAGACCACCCACCCAGGAGGGTAGGACACCCCCCTGACTCCATGGCATAGCAGTGGGTCAGATAACTACTTAGTGCACCGTGTGCTGAGCTGCTCAGCTGCACACTATAATTGTGTGCATCTACACAGGGTGCAGTTGTTGTAATACAGCACTCGGGGCACAGAGTGAGTCCACCTGCATTCGTTATAGAGCTGTTGCACTGTTCCTACCGGATTCGGTGTAATTACAATTAATCCTTTAGCACATTGAAAACTAAGATGAACTAATAGAGGCTATTTGTATTGCTTTGCATGGTATATGGCTTTATTTTATCCCATTAGCGATGGAACAAATCGCTAACCACTGTGAACCCTATACAATTCTTCCCTGGAAAAACAGCTTTTGTGAATGCCTAAAATACTGAACTCATGAACAAAATAGTTTAGTAACTAAGAATAAAACGCAATACAGGTGTACCTTTTGACATTTCAATTTCGGATCGCATTAGATGTCCCTGCTTGTGTAAGGCATGGAGGGTTGCACAAAAGTAATTTTATGGGAAGAACAGAAACTAGTATGATGGGCAACTCTTAATTTAATCAAGATGTTGCATGACGTTTCACACAATATCACAATTGAGAAGTATGGAGTACTTTGAAGTATACCAGAGTACATTATGCACTATAATGGTTATGCAGTATAAGCCTGCGTAAGGGAGCTGTATACGAGCAGTTTATTTGGATAGTCTTTATGTCATGCCGTCTTCAAACAAAAGCCTAGTTTGGTTGCAGGTATGCATTTCTCCGGAGTGACTGGCAGCATATAGAAGTACAGTAAAGCTTTTGTTTTCTGTAAGGCCTTAATGCTTGAAGACTATCTGGACAGAACAATCGAGATCCAGCACTATTATGTTATCAACAAAGGAAAGAGTATTTCCAGAAGCAGGGGCTATCCAAATTCCTGTAAATCTCTTCTGAATTTTTCGCAAGCCAATTATGAGTCATCTAAAACAAACTACTTAGTGCCAGGAATGAAAGGATTGCCATACACTGGCACAACATCTGGCGACCACGCCAATCTATCCATGCCAATCACTGAAAGGGCAATAACAAAGTTGTACAAACTATTCACAAATCCAGGTTCTTTAAAGTGAGGCCTCTGAATTCACAACAGACACACGTTTTTGCTCACACTGATGCAGGATAATAGTGAGTTCCGATATTCTTGTCAAAACCTAGAGGTATTTTTCCTTAAAGGCAAAAAATTGTAAAGGATCAGTGAGTATCTACAGTCTGAATGTAAAACCTTAGATCTCATTTGTTTTGTGCATTGTAAGAGGATAATAATGGCTTAAATATTCTCAAGTTATTCAAAATAGTTTTTTTTCCCACCAAAACAAGTGGATGGTTACATCACTGGACAAACTCTCGCCCGGAACTCACCAAGATGGCATCAGCAGGTCAAGACCAGCTGCATCACCTATAAAGCCACCAGAAAACACACTAGCATAGCTACATGCGAGACTAAGGACCTCAGACGGACTGTGCCTCACCAGCAGCAAGGACAGCACCAGAGTGGACAGGAAGTCTAAGAAGAAAAAGACATCGGCTCAGATCCAGTAATCATGTGATTAATAATTATATTAAAGACAATTCTTCTCAAAGTGCACTACCTCTCTACATACAGGAATCTACACTGTGCGTGCCTTGTTGTAAATGACTCCTAATTGTCAGAGAGGGCTCTTGCCATTTATGCAGTACTCCACCGCTTCACAACTAGGTTTGTGATATATAAATACCACTACACACATACTATGATAACAAGATGCTGACTGACTTTTGCTGTAGACCTACCATTTTGTTTGGCTGATAGACCTGGTTTGTACATTAACCAATTAATGCTATCCAAGGCAAGTCAGTGGTATTGTCCTTCTCAGGCATGTGTCTAAAATCTGGGTCTTCCACATGACATAAGTGGTAAAGAACTCTCAGTGTATGCTATATTGCATTTATCTCATCGGAGTGCTCGTATTGCCTTCACAAACAAGATTCCGGTGTGCCCTAATAGATCTAAAACTGCAGTTGAAGAGATGGCTTACTTCCGCATCAGAGAAGTTCAGTTTCTGTGTAACAAGTACAATGCTGCAGGTGGACTATTTTCCCCGTGGAGCTAACTGTGGACTGTAAAAGAATATACCAACCATGATGTATATTAAGGTCCAAACCTTTGCACATACTTGTTCTGAAATTACCCAAGTTGCGCTTACCCCTTTCTGCATAGTCCATCACCACTTAAGTGTGTCTGGCTCTGTGGCCCTGATTGGTCTTATTAACTATCTACTCAGCAAAACAATTGCAAGTACATATTTCATTCGGACCAAATGCCTAAACTCTTTGAACCTCCACTAGGCCAACTTGTTTTGTATCACTGCATGGACAAACTCCTCTCCAGGAGATCATCCTAGTGTTGCCTTCTTGTTTTACTAATGTAGTAGATTGTCTCAGTAAAGAGAGAGAGTGGAGGGGGATACGATTCTTAGGAGGGCTCTGATGTCCAGGGTAGTGGTGACGAGAGAGAATATAATGAGAGCCAGGGAGGAGCTTGGAAGGCATTGTAATGCCCACAACTGTTGGTGAGGAGCATGCCCATCATTTTGTTTACTTTTGCATCACGTTTTATACAACTGTTTGCCTTGTCCCTAAATATTCCCACAGTTTACAGGTACTGCTCCTGAGGCACAGAGAGTTACCATTTTACCAAGTGGAGTTGCTGAGATTAGCACCCAGGCCTTTGGGTTTTACAGTACATAACGTTGGGCCTGATTCACAGACTGCACTTTGTAATAAATTCTGTAGTACTACTACAAAACATACTAAAAAGTGCTATTTACAAGCTGCACTTTCGAAGTAACTTACTCTTTTGAGTACGTTTACTACTTTATGGTATTAGCAAACAGCACGTTTGCAGTAACTTACACTTTTGTAGTATGTCTCTACCTCCAATACATTCTATGAGAGGGTGCTGCAGTACCAGCGGTTGGCCAAGTGTACTGCTGGGCTTACTACAAAAGTGTAAGTTCTACTAAAGTGCAGTTTGTCAATACTGAAAAGTAGTGAACTTACTCACAAATGCAAATTTACTCAGAAGTATAAGTTACCTTTGTGAATCAGGCCCATAGCCTTTAAACCAAGCATCACACACTTCACTCCGAAGCATCCCCTTGTCCACGAAGTCAAACTACTGAATGAATGGAAAGCCAAATTGAGGAGATTCATGTGTTTTTGGGTGGGCATCTCTGCAGGTGGTGAGGGGAATGACTGACTTTTCCGGGTCTAAGGGATGAAAGAGTGCCATTTTGTTCCGAGACTACAGGAGTCCGCAGTCTCCGGGTGATTGGGGGTGAGAAATGATAAATGGTCAAATGAATGCGTTTTTGCACTCCAACATCACAGATTAGCATAAAAAGGTAAATATTTTACTGTGGAACGGCCAAAATTAATATTTATACAATTACATCGAGAAAAATATAATGAAATATTTACTACAAAATATACAGACTTTTCCTTTTCATATAAAGCAGTCTGAAAAAGAAACAGAACGTGACAGCAAAGGACAACCGTGCTCATCTGCTCTCCCCAGTTCTCTGTCTTTGCATACACAACTATTTTTAATCTATACATCTCTGTAGATACATGAAGTGGAAGCGTTTTCCCATCAATTATGCACTTTTATCACTTGCTGTAGCTTTCATTGGAATACAGAAAAATGTAGTTAAAATCCACCTTTAAAGCAGAAAAGTGCATGTGTATATGAGGGATACTAAGTCACAGAGGAGCTTCATGTTAAAACAGAAAAACAGACCTCCAAGACGACTTCTTTATCCTGACAACATAGGGTAAGGGGTATTCTATTCCTTCTAATGCATGTCATACTATCACTATTGCCCCAAACTTTTTATTTTAACTATTGTGTGCTCATTCTTATGCTATTTGAAGTATGTTGCAAAAAAGAGCTTCAATGATTTACTGAAGGTCACCTCAACAACAGTGGCTGCAGTTCAGGGTTTGTAGTTAGGTGCAAATACATTGCTTTCATGTAATACAATTCAGCACTGTGAGAAACGTACTACTATATATGTATCCTTTTCTGTCAATCACTCAATTTTTGGACCTCTTGCTTTACTGTGGCGGGTATAGTTCTGCACAGTAAACTCCCGTTCAAAGTAGCAAACACTGCGAGGTTACAACTTGACTCAAATCAGTCAGCATGTAAAGGGTTGATGTCATTTTATTATTAAAGGCAAGTCACAAGGTGACAACTAGACTGCAGGTTTTCATTCACTTGGTGCCTCTACCACCGGCATGAATACCATCATTATCCCTCGAGATTTGGGGGCGAGGGGGATGAAGGATTCTTCAGATTTTGGCAGTACTGAAGGTCGCAATTCCACTCCACCCAAATACCACTTCTCGTCTTTTGAAGCCCATACTCAGATGTATCCATTATTGGGGGAAACACGTGTGTGGAGCATCATTCTTGATGCAGCTCCGAAAAGCCTGGACAGGTTTGTTTATCCTCTCTGAATGGAGGGTTTCAGTTATGTACAAGGATAATCTGCAAGTTATAAAGTTAGCACTGTCCTAAAGTTTGTCAGGGAAGGAGTAAATTTGTCTGGCAGGAGTACTCTTTTTGCTGGTAACCCATTACGAAGAAAGGACGTAGAGAAAGAAGACCGGTGCTTTGCGGTCAGTTTAAATCCAGGTAACAACTATAAAAGTTTGCAAAGTTCACTGGGCTTTGAATGTACATACTGACAGAGATACTTATAGTTGTCTTTATTATAAAGAAACTCCAAATGGTTCAGTACTTGAATATCAATATTTTTGAATTTACAATGCATTTCACCCCAAGACCATTTACCATAGTCCTGGGTTGGTTCATCCGTTCCTCATTTTAAAAAACAGTCTATCCGTTACTGTTGCAGCTCCCCAGAAGTCAGTATCTGGGTTAAAAGTGTGTGTATATGTCGCGCCATGTAAAGCAAATCTGGTTCAATGCACAAAATCCAACCTTAAATACAAGAACACAACGATAAGGCTAGAACTACAGTGACAAATGGTGTAGAAAGCAGGAATCCAATTATATGATTGGGTTACTATTGGTGCTAATGTAAACTAAATGAATTGTAGGGTGCTCTTTTTAAAGAGCAACATCAACCGTGGGTGAGCAGACTATGTGGACATGCACATGGCTACTATAAACCTGCCACAGTGCTCTTAAGTAGCAGGTGTTCATTCATCACAATGCAGCTTCGTGTCAACCTAAGAATGTTATGTTTTCAGTCAATGAAAATGTGTGTACACCAACTATGCTTATTGATGCACTGCCTTCCCTCCACAAATCTGATTGATTTTCAACACAATTGTTCATGAAGTATACTGTGGTTTACTGAGCTTGCTATCCCACTACAAGCCTGTGAGCCCGATTGAAAAAATTGTGTTTTATTAAAATACTTGTGTAAAACTGGCCCGTCACCAGAGTTCTGTGCATGGAGCATTTCTTGCATGTGTTCCACGTGTGCATTTTTAAAAACAGACGCTCATACACCACCTTCCTACTCCCTTCACAGAAACATTTAATAGGAAGATATTTAAAATGTATAGTTTGTTGGCCAGGGGGCTCAATTTACTTCTCATCTCATAAACGCAGGTCATATCCCCGCAAAATTAAATGTTTTGCTAGAAACTGAATGCCAGTATTTGACTCATTTCATTTAAAGTGTGGGGACAAGCAATTGAAGGTTCTTTAAACATTCTGAAGGACTTGCAGCTTTACATTAAAGAACTCTGCTGTCGAAGACTTCAAAGAAGTACCTTGCTATGAGCGGTTTCCAGGCATTGGCCACATAAGCTCTTGCCTATGGTACCAAAGGTGTAGCTACTGCTGTCAAAAAAGGGGTGAAATATAAAAGTGCTGTGGAGCCAAAATACTTTGAGATAAGCCCGAGTCTGTTATACAGAGTACGTGGGAAATTTCAAAGGGGTGGGAGGGGCATGGAACATACTCGAAACATACTGGCCACGTCACTGCATATTGCTTAGAAGGATATATAGTATTTTCAATCTGTTTGTTTGCCCACTGAAATGATGGAAAAGAGGTTTAATACTGAAGTGATTAAATGGGGAACTAAAGATGTATTTAAGCAAAATACAGTGAAACACATCACATGTTCTGCTTGACTGGAAGTGATTTCCCTTGGTCTCTAGGGAGCAGGTTCTGGTGTGCTAGGACTGCTGCCATGCTAAACTTGCTGATCACTTAGTTATAGGAGTGCTGAATAGGGCTGTGAACTCAGTATGTGAATACTGAAGCCTCTCTTCGTGCAGGTTATATGTTGCAGCGCCCTATTGATGATAACCTGTCAATGACTGGAGCACTGTCAAAATGAACTCCCAGGAAGATGGGTTTTCTTGCCAACTGCTGGGTATGCTGATTGTTTTTTATCTTATCAACTGCTGGGTATGCTTGTTGTGCTTCTGCACTTCACCTTACATGCCCTGGTCCACACAAGCCAATTAGAGGATTCTAGACAGAATATGCTCTCAATAGAAACTTAAAGTACCAGTTCATGGAGTGAACATCACACTTTCAACACAGTGCACTGTCTCGACTACATCTCACCCACAATCACGAAATAGCCATCTATTTGCTGAATAATGACCATTCTTCAAACTATAAAAACCATTCATAAACTATTTTCTTTTTTTTAACCAAATGGGATTTTCCATAAATAAACCGTACGCCAGTATACTCTTGAACGTGCTACTTTGAGAATAAGAACCTGTATAAACCAACATATCATGTAGTGTGTTCCTCTATCATCCCACAAAAATGAATTAGCACATTTTGGAACACTAGTTTGCTCCCGTATATCATTTTATCACATTATGGCCTTAAGTCCAATGGGAAAGATATGCCAACTTCTCCCTTAGTACATATCCTTGTAGATTTCTTGGAGTAGAGGATGAAAGGAGGCATCGGTCTCAGTCTTTTTGATCTTCTGAACAAGCAGGCAATGCTCTGTCACGAGTTGTCGGAGGTCAGCCATTTTCTGAAGTAGCTTTGGGAACAGAAAGTTATCATGGGGGTGGTTGATTTGTAAATGAAGTTTTAGCACATGCACTATGCGTTCCTGCATCTTTTCAATAATAGCGACATTTCCCAGGCCTGGACGATCTGTTGCCAAAGATGCACATGTGGAAAAAATAGAAGAAAAATGTCATAAACGTACAGTCTGAAAGAACAACAACTTGCCATCATGTGTAAAAAAAAAAAACAGTGTATAACATACAGTGGAAGCTAGTTAATCAAATCAAATGCTGCAGAGAATAGTTTACTCGTTGCAATCTCAACATATTCATAGGAGACAGTGAACATAGTGTGATTATCAGCTTGAAATCCCTCCTGAAATCCATTTTATGTCTCACACAAGAAGAAACTAGGTGCATTACGTGTGGTGCCCTTCTCTTCCTGCAATGAGATGTTAAGCACCTTTGGTCACTTGACAAAATCTTCTGCTGGGTGAGTCATTCTGCCTCTTACTTGAACCACTTTGAAACAACTGCAGGGGAGGAAGGAGGGTGTGGGGGAAATGGAGCACACACTAATAAAGATCATATCTACTCCTGCTGATAATAGCTCTTTTCTCTAGTGGGTTTAGGAGGGCTTGTGGAACTTTGGCACAAACAACACCCAAAACAATAATGGTCATCATCCCAGGGCTACAATTGGCAGGTCTCTTTTCTGGACTGTGTAAGAAGGCCGAGGTCGAGTCCACTTGATGAAAGCGCTGTTGGAGCCGACAAGCCAGGTGAGGAAGATTAACTCATAGTCATAATTTGCTAGCCAAGTAAAAAGCAACAAGAATCATGATTTGTCAATTAACAAAAAAAGAAAAGGGTCTGTTTCCATGTGGATGTGCAGAACCATGTGACAGAAAAGAGCAGAGGGGAGTAGACAAAAGTGGGGCAGTGCAGGTGCAGTTGTTTGACCGCATTGACGGTCCGATGAAGTGAAAGCGGACAAGGCCTACTGCACACAAACAGAGGAGGTAACATGGCGCTCGTTTAATGTGGCAGCAAATGCTTCTGACACTCCCTTCAATGTAGTCCACAGAAAATAAGAAACACCTCAAGGTTGGCAGAGACCAAGTAACTCAGATACCCCAACAGCCAGAATGTCTCTGAACGAGTCCCTCTAGATTACCCTTAATGCTTGAGTACGCCGTCTGAACCTGCCGCCCTCATAAACTTCTCTTCGACTGGTAATGGTACTGTCTGAATGTCATATTTTTTCAAATGAAATAACGAGCATCACCCTGTTTACAACTGCCCAGTGTCAGCACCAGACCACTATCCACAGGTCTCAGTCTCGGAATCAAGTGCAAGATTTGAGTACTGAAAAGTTAAACATGAGGACCATTGTGTGCATTTCGGAGCCAATACCACTGTCCTAGAAGCCTTCATTCTCTTACCATCCACATCCTGTAACTGAGGCTAGAATATGGCATACTCCTTAACCCAAAAGACCCCACCATTGCATTTTATTATGGGAGGATAAAAATCTTCTAACAATGCGTTACTTCCATTACCATTTGCTCAACATAAAATCTAAACATTAAAACAAAAACTAAAATCCTCATCATACAGAATGGTGATTGTACATGATTATAACACAACAGAAGCCCTTCTTTGATCAATCAGAATGTGTCTTTTTGCTTCAGATAATGACAGTTTTATAATTTATGGCTTATGGTTATTTGATATTTAATCAAATAACCATAAGCCAACAAGAAGCTCCGAAGAAGCAGCATAAGGCTGCAAAATGTGTTAGCTGCAAGTGGTCAACCATCATAAAAGGCCAAGTACAGCCACGTTGTAACACAAATAACAAACATTTGGTCAAATAGGATCCAAATATGGACTTAGAAAATACGTTGAGTTTGGTCTATTTTTAAATATAATCCGCTTTTTCAAGGATAATTTCATATGGACTGTTTTAATTTTACATTTGCAGTAATGATTGTTTTGTAGTAAATACAATATTTCGAGATTCTAAAGTATATGTTGTAATATTGAATGACTTGAGAAATGTATTGGTTTGCGCCCCATTACAACACTGTAAACCAGGCGATTATATGTACACGCCAGTATGGGTACCTGATTTTATGGGTATGAACACCGTAGGACCGGTTTTGTTGGTTGTAACCCAGTTGCTTAAAGAGAAGCAGTTCCAGATCTATCTGCCGATATCAACTGGTTACCATGAATACGTCAAGGGTAACTAACAAGCAGTACAGCCTTACCTCCACAGCAAATGAGAGCCGCCACAAATAAGGCAATGTCACTGTCGTCCAGCTCCAGTGCATTGAACTTCATTGCAAATTCAAACTTCGGCTCCATCATCTCACCAACTGGCTTTCTGAGGCTTTTCAAGAACTCCCGTGTTATGAAACCGTTTCCATAGGCGACCAGCATCCCATCTTTGTTCATTAGGGAAGCCAGCATAGCAAATATTGCTTCGTATACTCCATATTTTAACAATGTCACCTGATCGTTTAAGTCTAAGTCCACAAAGCCAGGGATAGACTTTGCAAACTCTGTCAGTTCTGTCACAGTCTCCACAGATGTACATTGACAACAATGAAAGATTCGTACTTCTGCCTCCTTGTTCTGTATTCCATTGGCTACAAGCTTAGCCACTAGAGTTTTTTCTGCCATGCATAACGTATCCATGTCATGAATAACGAATGGCTATGGATAAAGAAGAAATCAGAAATCATATAACATTTCATAAAAACAATTAATTAAAAACAGTACGCAAACAATGAAAACATGTCAAATAGGACTCATTTTGGTAGGATTTTTTTTTTTAGCATTCCTTTCCTTATGTTGTTCTGTAGGAAGCTGGCTCTGTATATACTATACCAAAGTAAAGTATAGTGTGCACAGAGCCTAGAGGATCCCCAGAGGTATAGCGGAAGCTAAAGTAGATGATACCTTACTCTCTTTTGTGGTAGAGTGGTTGAGCAGTAAGGCTTATCAGGAGGGTAGTGTTAAGCATCTGTTGTACACACTCGAGCAAGAAATATCACACACTCAAAGACTGAATCCAGACAAATTGTTGGAATAAAAAGTTATTATTTTGTTATTTTATTTCTGTAACAAAGATTCACTTAGTAACAGGTAAGTTAAACCCTTCATACAATATACATACAATGTTACTTTCAGCAAGACAGTGAAAACTGGATTTGCAGGAACATTTATATTACTTGTCGATTACTTTTAAATTACAGTTCTGGCTTGGTACAATACATACTTCCCTCACAGTTTACACAACATAGGACACCTGTAAGCAGGTTAACTCTTGTGCAAGCAATAGATTACTGTTTGTGTAGTAGAAGACAGTTCAACACACAATACATTTTAGGGAAAAACCCACCATTTAGTCCTACGGGAAAAACAAAGCGTTCAGTTACAGGTGAGTAAATCGATTTTGAGGGGTAGAAGCAAGATTCCCCATGGCTCAGGTTGGCACTCAATGGACACCACCAGCGGCACTAGGATGGCTGGGTGCAGAGTGCAGGATGCCTAGGTTAGCAAATGGGGCTAGGGGGCACCTTGGTTGGGGACTCCTCACAGGCAGGCCAAACGGTCTCAGGAGCCAAGCTTCTAGGGTTAGGATCAGGGCAAAGGGGGTCCCAGGTTAACACCAAGTCCATACCACCAGTGGAGCAGGGGTGGTCAGGTTCAGGGTGCTTAGGAGGTGTTGGAAGCCCAATGCAATTCAATGGAGGATGTCAGTTGCGAAGAAGGACTGCAGGCTAGAGCCAGAAGACTGGACGAAGGGAACCAACAACTGGAGGATGAGGTGCAAGAGTTGCTGGACACCGTCGGTCGGGCACCTCAGGTCACAGGAGCTGCGAATGCATGGGTGTCCTTTCGAGTCGAGTTCTCACCGGTTCTGGTGGTGGTTGGGGGGACCCTTCAGATTGAGGCTGCAGGCGTCTAGGTGTAGGTCAGTAGAGGTCGTCCAACGCTGGATCACAGGTCAGGATCAGCGGGGAGCCTTTTGCTGGGTGTTGGGCCACTCGAACTCGGGCCGTGGGTGTCTGGTATAGAGTGGTGAGGACTCCCCGATCCGGCTGGATCTGGAGTCCTGACTTGGGTTGGTGTTGGACATATCTTGTGTCCACAGGAGATAGGAGTTCTTTGTGAAGGCAGGTCAGGTCTCCAGGGTTCTTGGGGGCTGCTGGCTGCAAGACACCCTGGGTTCAGTTCGCAGGGGTTCAGAGCAGGAGACAGGCCGGTAGGGCTGGGGCCAAGGCAGTTGTCGTCGTCCTCCTCTTCTGCAGCACAGCTCTTATGTGCATCTTGTCACGTCGAATCTGAAGATGCCAGATTCAGGGTGAGCCCCTAAATACTAGATTTTGTGGCGTTACAGGGGTGTGCAGGTTGGGACCAATATGTCCCTTCCCTGGAATGCCACCCTGCAGTGGGAAGGGGGAATAAGGCTCTGCCTGATTGGAGGGGTCCCCCCATCTACAAAATTGCAGGGACCTGAGGTGTGTGGTTCACCTCACATCCCCCACCTGTGGGGTGGGATTGGCAAAGGTGGGCACACCTCCCTTCCTGGCCAGGATTTCCCACTGGTTCTCAAGCCAAAAATGGGGGTCAGAACCAGTGGGAGCCAGTTGCTGATAGCAGCAAAAGTCTGGGGATAGCGAACAACGGCAACAAGCCTTTGAAGCTCCCTCTTCGCGGACCCTTCCAATCCTGGGGGAGGAGGCATGACACCTCTGCCCAGGATGTGCTTTGTTCCCGGACCCAGAGAGCGGTAGGCTCTCTACCCAGGGATCCAGAAACCTGCCTGGTGGTGGTAGATGGCTGGGAGACAGTCAGAAACCTCAGCAGAGTTGGTCATTTTTCAAGGGGCATCTCAAAGACGCCCTCCATGTGCATTTTTCATTAAAATCCAACACTGGCATCAGTGTGGGTTTAATGTGCTAGGAAGTTTGATATCAAACTTCCCAGACTTCAGTAAAGCCATCATTGAGCTGTGGAGTTCATGTTGACAAACACCTAGCCCATGTACTCAAAAAGGCTTCACTGCACTTACAGTGTCTGTGAATGGCACAGACACTGTAGGAGCATATTGCTCTTGTAACTATGCCCTCACCTGGACATGGTGCACCTGTAAGGCCTGCTAGAGGGGTGACTTACTCATGCCACAGGCAGGGTATGGTGGGCATGGCACACAAGGATATGTGCCATGTCAACTCTTTGATTTTGGTCTGCACCAAAACACCCAGTCTGCATTGTCAGGGTGGGAGTGTTAGGGTGGGAGGTTTCTGAAGGTGGCACAATACATGCTGCAGCCTTCAAAGGCTTTCTCTGGTCACTTGGCCAATTGTGAGTACAAAGGTACATATTTAGGAAAAAGCACAGGTGCTGGGGCATGGTTAGCAGGATCCCAGCACACACTCAGTCAAGATGGCATCAAGTATCTGGCAAAACGTTAGGGGGTAACCATGCAAAAAGGGCACTTTCCTACATGGTCCTTGTATATTGAGACGCGCCTCCATCCATAAGACCAACCGTGAAAAAACGCTCCGAGGGTGTCTACTCCCCCCTGCAACCCACCCCCACCGGTGCCTAGAGGTAGTTTTTTTTTTTAACTTTATAATTTTGCATACATTCTTACAATGTGTTACCAAATAGCACCAAATACAGCATTGAGTGAATAGTGAGTATATCCATGGGGTGGAAATGTACATACACTTTTGGGTGGAGCCTGGGATGTAAAACAAAATGGGATTATTCGTGGAGCCACATCAACCCATACCTTTTCTTACAAAGTGTCATGTCCGAAGACATTTAGTTTTACCCGGTCAGCTCTCACATCATTGCAGCTAACAGAGAGAAGCAAACACAGCAACCCCATGTGGGACCCATTTCTCCTCTTTTGATAGAGCGGCTTGCCCATACCCGACCGTCAACCATGCAGTGCCTGCCCCTTACACAAGGTCCAGCGCATTCTGACTATTATCTACTTCATCAGTACCTGACATGCGGTTCAAAAATACTTGATAAGGACCCTATATATCGAGCAGTCTGCTGCGTATTGGCGTGAGAGCATTGTAGGTATCTGCTTATGTATCACAGTAGGTCATGTCAGTGCACCATTCCGTTATTGCCGCCAAGGGACCCTTCATCCAATGCATAGCGATTCTCCTCCTTGCCAATAAAAGACCCAGAGCCACCAGTAGCCGAGACGTCTTTGGTACATCATAGTCAAAGTCCAATAAAGCCGCTAATGGTGTTTACGGGAGTGACAGCCCACTATATTCTGCAACACTTCAAACTCTGTTGCCCAGAATCAACGGAAACCGGGGGGCGGAATCAAGCCACATGCCCGCACCCTCAATACCACATCTCAGACATCGATCAGCGTTCCTCAGCCAATATTTAATTTATAGAGCAGTAATATGACCATTGTTTATCTGTTATTGCTATGCCCAGGTCATCCTACCATTCCTGCTGAGGCTTTGTGTGTGTCGGGCCATCATTTGTTATGAGTTTATATAATGTTGATATCCCACGGCGGGGGGGGACATGTCTGTAATAAAAACGCGTGGGGCCATTTCATGTGGCTCCAATATGTCGGGCCCTAGCAGTGTGCGTAGTGATTGAGGTGTCCTGTAATAGTGGTATCTAGCTGGCAGTGCAATTTCAGGTGTTTTTGATTGGATCTGGTCCCAGGTATTAATCGAACCACCCACAAAGACCCCCATGCATGTAATGCCTGTATTACTGCCCTGTTTTCGCACAATGGGACCCATCCTCACTATACTCCACGGGCAATCTCGGTGAATAGAGAAATTTTATCTGCAGTTCATCAGCAGTTTTCGGCAGGAGATATCTAGTGACGCCCGTGGCGTCTATATGATGAAATCGGCGTCGTGAAGTACTCAGTAGGTATCGCAGGAGTGTTAATGGGTCAGCTTCCTCTCTCTCCAAATACAGGTGAGGAAGCTCCGGCGGCCCAGGTTTCCAGTACTAAGCATGCAAGCATGCAACTACGGCATATAAAAACGTAGAGAGCAGGCATCCGTGCCTCCTGCCTCCTGTAATAGATGTTGGAGCAGATACCAACAGTTCATGGGCACATGCGCCACTGGTTTCGTGTACAGGACCTGGATTAGTTATTACTCTAATGCCCACCTGCTGCAGCAGCTGTCAGCATAAAGGACCACTCAACTGAGTAAAACGCTTTTTCAGCGTCTAAAAATACTGCTGCATCGCGAACTCCGGGGTCAATCCGGGAAACCGTGCATAAGAGAGTGCGAAGATTACTGATAAGTGATCGCCCTGGAACAAACCCAGATTGCTTCAGACCTACAATTCCAGGAAGTAGGGGGGCCAGCCTGTTCGCCAATATTTCGGCAAACAGTTTCTTGTCAGTATTAAGTAGTGATAAGGGCCTATATGATGAGCAATGCTCAGGGGGCTTACCCAGCTTCAGCAATGCTATCAGCAGCGCTTCCCGCATAGTTGGAGGCATAGTGCCCTCCCGGGACATCGCCTCAAACAGGCTTACCATGTGTGGAATAAGTTTGTCCTGAGAAGCCTTATAGAAGGCTATGGTGAGACCGTCAGACCCCGGTGCCTTCTCACTGGACATATGTTTTAACACAGCTACAATCTCAGTCGGGCGGAGAGGGGCCATCAGCCTCTCCCTATGAGTGTTGGAGAGCCCTTTCCTGGCAATATAGAATAGATAGTCAGGTGCAGCTTTATCGTCATGAGATGGTCACGTAGTGTACAACCAGACAGAGTAATTACGGAATCTGTCCACCACTTGCACTGCTACACGAGCTGGTTCCCCTTGTACATCGTGCACAATGGGCACCTCATTTTCCTCCTGATTAGGTCGGACTAGGGTTGCCAGTGTCTCTCACCCTCACAATATAACCTGGAAGTGGCATATTTCCCTAAATGGATTATCTCATTTTGATGCCAATTAGTTATATTCCTCCAGCTTATCCTTAGTTGGTGTTCGAATCTGTGGGCCGGAGCCAGCCCGTGGCGTGCGCTCCAGCTCCATCAATTCATCTTCCAATTTCTGTAGTCAGTTTTGGATAGATTTAAGCATCCCAGCAGGTTTCAAAATTGCGATCCCCCGAATGTTGTCTTTAAAGTCTTCCCAGACAGTGGCCATACTAGACACACTACCCAAATTAATGTGAAAGTACTCGTCAATTGCTTGCACCAGTTCCTTATGGAACACTGTGTCTAAGAGTGAGTACTGTGGAAAGTGCCAGGTGAAAGCCTTTGACTGCATGTCCCTGTAGGATAGAAAACTGCAGGAAACAAGCCAGTAGTCAATACGTGTATGGATGTAATGCACAGAGGAGAAATTAGTGTATTCCCTGCCCTGAGGAATGTTAAATAACCAGGCGTCCACCATTTCATTGACCTCAGCTATCACAGTTATAGCACTGGCGGACGCCACAGTTTTCCGCGTGGGCCCCCTGGATCTATGCAACTCAGGGGGGATAGCACGCAATTGAAATCTCCCCAAAGCTGCGGTATGTAGCCATAGTGCGCTATAGTGCTAGGTAACAGAACTGTGGGTCATTGAAGTAAGGCCCATAAACACCTATTAGAAGTACTTCAAAATGCCCTTTACTACACTGAGCGATCACATATCTTCCCCGAGGGACCACACAGACCTCCTTCGTTCTGACGCCAGATCTGCGTCGTGCCCATATCAAGACCCCACGTGCGTGTGAAATGAACCCCGCTGCAAGTCACTCACCCCTCATCCTGCGCTGGGAGAGCAACCCAGTCTGAGGGGCTAAATGTGTTTCCTGTAGAATGGCTATGTCTATTTGGTTGCATTGCAAATATAATACCACCTTATGTATCTTTCGATTGTCATTCAGCCCTCTGATGTTCCAAGTTAGGAAGCTCAGTGTGGCCCCATGTGTTGATAATGATGCAGTAGTGTCCTTCTCACCTCCCATCTCCCACCCTGTACATATATAAACCAGAAATCGCACTCAACATTCCACCTCGGATTTTTCCATGACTGTTGTACAGGTATAATAGAACAGTCGCCCCACCCCCTCCTTGTACCGGGAAACTTGACACAGCTTGTTAATACCCACCCTCATAATCCCCGCAATCAAAAACAATATATCCCAATCAAACAAGTGTGGATCACACATGAGGGCAGAGATTACCAGATCGCCACTATGTGGTCAAATTGTGCGTCCCTGCAGTCAAACAATTATGTCATCGCTTCGAAAGAGAAAGCGTGTATATTTAACAGGTAATATATCCCGAAGACGCTATTAAATGTGACTGACCATAAAACATGGTGATCTGCTTCACAACGGACTCATCATACACATCAGATCACAAATGTGGACATTTTTCCAACAAATAATACAGCCATGTAGCGCCCCTCCCGCCACTACGTTCGCCCCTTACCGCAAGGGCCTGCAACAATAGGGCCACATATCTCACAATAAAACATTGTGCCCACTGAATATCACGCTCATACCATTACAAGCATCTGTACCTCGTGGGCACACACCATAATGTCATGATAAACTAGCATGTAAATTAATTAGTCCTGCTGATCGAATTCATTTGTGGAGTTCTGGCCATCCACTATGTGCACCGGTACTTGCTTGTTGACCTTTGCCGCCTTCCATTTCTTAAGTGTTTGTTGCAGGCTTTTAGGATCGGCAAATATCCTGGGTTTTCCCTCGATCAGCACATTCAATCACGCTGGACAGAGCATAGCATATTTCATGTTGAGCTTACAAAGTTTCCGTTTTGCAGGAACAAACTGCCTT
The DNA here is from genome assembly GCF_964204655.1 of Triturus cristatus. Taxonomy (NCBI): domain Eukaryota; kingdom Metazoa; phylum Chordata; class Amphibia; order Caudata; family Salamandridae; genus Triturus; species Triturus cristatus. The sequence goes on from NC_140585.1 coordinate 369,093,143, forward strand.
CTCGCTTTCTGAACCTGTGGGGTGAAGTCCAGATACAGGAAAATTTTGGATCCCTCGTAGCGGAGAGATTGAAGTTCTCTGTTGCGCCACAGAGCTGAATCCATGTCCCGATAGTTGAGCAACCGTGCTCTTATTGGGTGGGACAGCACACCAGGTGCCGGCCAGGGCGCCAGCGAGCTATGAGCACGCTCCACTATGAACACTGTAGAGAAGGTGTCTCGACCTAGCGAAGTGGACTCTGCCAGGCCCACTATGTGTAAATTGTTCCTTCTCGAGCGAGCTGTATGTCCTCCACTTCAGCGACTTGCCTTTCAACCATGACATCTGACATACGATCCATATGATGCGAGAGTCAATCTTACCGTCAATATTGATCACGCTCTGCTGTATAGTTACCAGGATCTGTTGTATGTCACCTGCCATGTCCGGTCTGTCGGCGCCAGTGTCCTGTTCAGACGGCATCGCGTTTTCCTCACGTGACCTCATGGATTTACGTTGCTCGAAATTCAGCATGGGTTGGCTTTTGTCTAGCATCCCCATCTAGGCAGTCAAGCATGTCTACCTTCAGTTTAGGCAATGTTCCACTAGTGCGTCCGGCCAATACAGTAAGGATCAGTCTCCGTGGCTCCCACAGCTCCTGGTACAGGTCACAGCCCCCACACGTTCGAGTTTGTGGCCCTTTGCCTCAGGCCTAGGATCCAACAATCAGAGTCTGGTGCAGGGTATTCAACACTGGCAGCGTGTTTGAAGAGCACTCAAAGCCTCCAGTGAGTGCACCTCTAGTAGATCTGTGGGTCACCTTAAATGAAAGGTGACTTTTGTGTGTGATGGGACAAGCGGGCGGGGGGCTACTTTGCTCGTGCCACCACTAGCACTGTAGATCATTAAGTGCCCTCACATAAGCTTTTTCGGATTATACCAAAAGGGGAGATCAGGGTCCTCCGCCAGTCACTGTCACAGTGGTGGAACCCGCAGGGTCCTGCAGCGTCCCGCCATGCCTCTCCGCTACTCCCGAAGAACCACAAGAGGCTGCAGGCCCCACTGCGCTGGGCTCCAGCTAGCAATCTGGCGCGGATCCGGAATGGCGTGTGGGTTGTTGAAAGATCCAATTCACTGGCTCTGTGGCAGAGGGCAGCCGGGACCGAGGTGGAAGCACACCACGCCAGCCACCTCTCCCTCGTCAACAGGGCCCGGGCCAGCAGCCCAACTTCAAGCCTCCTCTAGATATCACGGCAATGGGTGTGAAGGGCTGCTTTCACCCACAGGTAGGCTCGTCCAGATCACGCAGTGTGCGGTGTCGTCATCGCCAGATGGCCGGGCTCATAGGCCGATAGTAGTTACAGCACGTGTAGGGAGGTTCAGGGGCAGTCATCGGGGGTTGAAGTGGCCTCCCTAGGCAGTTCTAGTCATGTGTCGCGCTATTCCATTCTCCGTTGGTGCGTTTCATTAGTGATGTTAGGGGTCATGACGATTATTAAAGTCTGCTCTGGGAGCCTGCCGAAGCTGCGACCATCTTGAGGCGAGGCAAGGCAAGCTCCACCGTTCGCCTAGAGGTAGTTAATGTTTTCTTAGCCCCAAAGGCAAAGGGCTGAGCCATCTCCGGGCCAGGCAGCACATCATTTCCACTCAGGGACAGGAGATGTTTGAAGTAACCCTTGGAGCCAAGCTGCCTACATGCAAATGCACACATTCTTTTCACCCATTGTGGCCAGGTTTGAGCCAGATGACCGATTATAAACCATAGACATCCATTCACCAAAATGCCATTGGTAGAAGGAGTGAAATTTTGTAAGTCTATGAACATCAAAGATAACATTGTTTACTCCTTGCCTAACACTTAACCCCACTTGGTATTCTATTTGATGCGGAGTCCATGGTTAAGGCAAGAAATAGGAAGTTCAGGAAGCAAAGAGAACTCTTTAAACCCTTTTTTCTGGAGACAGCGCATGCACTGTTGCTTGCAAGACATTTACAGGGAGCTTAGAGCCCATCCTTTGCTTATGATTGGTGTGCTTCATCACCCTCATTTGTCGGCTCATCTTTGGTCAGCAGGTGCCAGCGCTTTTCGAGGTACTTTTATTCTTTGCATTGCTTGTCGCTTCATCATCATTGCTTGCCCCTGTATCGTTACTTTCTCCACACCGTTCCTGCGTTGTTCTTGTTGCCCCGTCCATCTAGCATTATGATGCTTGCCCTGTCCTGCCTCCACCCGCTTCCTGCGTTCTGTTTCGTGTTTCTTTGAAGTATCCAACTAGGCAGCATTTAAGATGAAAGAAAGTTGGCTCAGTTAGTTGAATGCTTTCGGGAGACAAATGCTGTGATAAAACGATAAAGAAATTCAGATACTTTCACCTTTCGGAGATCAGAAAGTTAATTAGCAAAAACTAGCTAATAAGCTGTTACTTTTCTGACCTAGAGGCAGAACAAGTACTGTACATATATAGGAATACATAACAAGCATTGGCATAGCCAATAGGTCTCGCCTTTGGGACCTTATAAGTGTTAAACAATGCAACAGTTAATGTTGGTGCACCAAGGATATTGTGCTGCATAACTAAATACTTATAAGGTCCGAAAAGCGAGACCTATTGGCTATGCCAATGTTTATTCTGAATTCTCCTCACTCGTATGCAAATGCCATATGTTTATGACAGATTCATATGTCGGGTGCTACAGCTGCTCACATTGCAAGTGTTCCAACAGGTCTATGTAGTACTCAGGTTGCAAACCTTAATAAGGCTAAACTGAAGATGTTTGCAGAAAATGCACACTCTGTTTCCTTGAGAAGAAAAATAAAACACATTTATGGCAAAAGCTAGCGACAAGGCATGCATGGTATTAAACTGAGACAGATGAAATGCACACTGAATGTGACGAGTAACTATTTGATATAAAACATGGCTTTTCCTTTACCTCAATACTGTATCTTGACTCATTTTGATTCAATGCTGGTACATTTCAACTTTGGCACATATATGAGTCACTGGGGCTTGGCTGCATCCCTGGTGGATGAGGAGCTAATTTGATTGCGGATCACAGTTGATGCTTTGCCTCTGCCAACCGGCCAACCATGGCTGCATTGTGAGAATCCGTAATCTCGTGCCCTCCGAGTAACAAGAGCCGAGACAGGAGAAGCAGCAAGGAAGCAGCTCACAGGATCCAGTGACTAATTTTGAAGCTGATGGAAATGGGTAAATTTTGAAAGGCCCAGGAGCCGGTGTGTGCTTTTAATTTAAAATGAGTGGTGGGGTAGCCAAATATTTTGATTAAAAATAGACAGCACATTACTGTAGCTCTTCCAGTTCAACTGTTCAAGTAAGAGAAGTACCAAACATAAACAAGGAAGTTAACCACGGAGCCAAAGTGAAAGTGATCGCGGGGGGGAAAATGCTACCGCCGGCCACAGCTTGCAGTGCATGTGCGCACGCAGCAGTAATCACGCCATATGGCGCCCTCTGCTCAAGCGCGCGCCCGCGCACATGCACTGCAAGCTGTGGCCGGTGGTAGCATTTTTTTAAGCCCTTACTTAAAGTCTCGCCAGACCAGCGTAAGCGCTGGGTCAGGCGAGACCTAAAAAAACGTATAATTTAGATAATGCGTCCATTGCGTGCACCAAACTGAAACGTTTCATGGGTGGTTTAATAGGGAGTTCTCTTTTCCTCCATATGTTTGTATAAGCTCAAAATGATGTTTTTTCTAGTTTAAAGCAGATATATCTCCTTAAAGTTCTACCAATATCTCCCTCAGAGTTGCACACAAAACAGGCATTGGCAAAGTTAATAGGTAAGCCACCTTTGAGAGCTATTGACTTTGGCAATGTTTTGTAGCCATGCAGTACAACAGAATGCTTTGCATTGTGGTTAAAATACATTTTTAAAAAGCACTGTGACGCAGCCAAGGCTAATGTGCTTTTAAAACAAAATTAAGTGCATTAGCACTGGTTGCATTATAGCCCTTTTTTAATTATTATTTTTAGCTATGCTGCACAGCAGCCACACTGCTATACAGCATGGCTACATATCATTGCCAAAGTCGGCAATGCCCATGCTGTACAACATGAACAAAAAGCAATGGCAGATCCAATAGATTCAAAGGTGAGACCTCTTTGCTTTGCCATTTCTTGTTGAGTCTCGGCACAACACCCCTGTGATCCTGAGCAAATCGTTTAATCTCCCATGCATGAAAATATAATAAGCATAAGAAATTTGTAAAAAATAATCCTATGAAATAAAGAAAGCAATTGCACCATGTCTTAGTAAAAATAAATTTGGAAGAGGATAACATCTGTAGTCGCAGTAAAAGCATAATAGCCTCTGTTGTCACAAACATCCATTTCAAAGGAGACAAACATTTGCATAGCCTTTGGGACCTTATAAGTGTTTAGCCATGCAACAGTTGATGTTGTTGCATCAAGGATATTGTGCTGCATAACTAAACACTTATAAGGTCCCAAAAGCGAGACCTATTGGCTATGCCAATGCTTGTTTTTCCTGCAACCGTGTGATATCGGCTCCTCACCAGGACACCGTATGATTGGAGCCAATATCGTGTGTCATACGGTGACACTGTGTGAGTTGGCAGCAGGGCTGGACTGGAAACGCAAACCAGCCCTGGCAATTACGTCGGACCTGCCCCTTCGGGTGGGGGTGGTGTGGGAAACACTGCTGCGCTCTTGTTACAGGGGGCCGATATTGCAGCACTACTGCAAAACCGGCCCCCAGTATCAAAAACAGCCTCCACCCTTCCGGCACACCAGGGAAACCGGTGCCTGCTACACCCAGTCTGGCCCTGGTTGGCAGATATTGTATTGTACTGCATATTCATAGCGTTTACTACCCCTCAAAGCACTTTTTCGGCAAGTAGCATACTACTCCAGAACCCATAAAGGATTAGTGGTGAATTAGTATAGTGAAATTTGAAAGTAAATATGAGCCCTACCAAGTTTCCCAGGTCCATGCATGGTGCGCTGCTCCAGTCTAGGACTATTCTATTATAAACGTGGACTACAAGTCCCAGAATTCAAAGGAAAAAAACCTGGAGTGGAGCAGCACATCATGCATGGACCTGAGAAACTTGGAAGCTATGCTGGATCTATTGGGAATTACTTTCCTAATCGTGTTAATTTTTACAATAATAGTTTCCGTACTTTTTTTGATAAATAAAAAACACACATTCCAGATCAGATCCGAATATTAAGGGGTCTTTGGAGGTAAGGAAAAAGGGGTCTCTCGTTATGCAAAAAAAGGGAAAAGGCATACAGCCAAAGAAGAAACAAACTTTCTCACGAGGTTGTCCATTAAATGTAAATGTTAGCAATTGGTTAACCAGCAAATCCAAAGGCAGAGGACGCAACGCAGCTCGGCTCAATGCAACAAAAAATACTAGGAAAGCAGACATTATTTTTGTGGGCCACAGGAAAGGACATCGCTCTAATTCGTTACTAATTTCAATACTGTGAGGCTGCCGATTTAGACTTTCCTCTGTAACATCGACAAAGAAAAAGGACTAAAACCCGTATCTACCGTACACACAAAAAATATTTTCATTGAGGGGTCGAATAACCTTGTGAAATCGTCATATTTGCCCACTCCCAATATGGCCGCTCTTCATTCCAATTGAATTTGCTATGTCTGCTGTGGCAGCTCTAGTATCAGTGACGTGTTTCCATGACAGCGGCGGAGCACTCAGTTAGCGTCTGGCCTACAGTGTGATAGGTTCCTGTGTCCTGTGCCCGTGTGCTGATGCTGGAGCAGAAAAGATGCCGGGCAGCATGGAGGACCCCAGAAAGCGCTTCATTCTTTGCACCTCTCGTAACTACTTCGGTATTTCCAGAAGCGAGGAGGAGGCTGTGGAGGCGCTAGCCACACACGTGGAGATGGACCGCTTTTTGGACGATGGGAACGAAATCCTGCTGAGTGTACAGCGACGGCCTAGGGGTGAGCTGAGCCTCAACAACAAGGTACGGAGTGAGTTTAATACATCTTGCATCGGTCAGGTGCAGACTAGCTAATCCACTGTACATCCTGTAACCCCAAGTATCTACCCTGACTGCTCTGTTACGTACAGGATCTTCCCATGTACAGAATTTCCTCACCAACACTGTAGCGGAGCACTAGGGCGAGGTAACAGAGTTAAGCAGCCTGGCCATCGAGTCGCAGGAATACCTGTTGGTCTCTTTCTTTTGATGCGGAGATAAGTGTAGGTTATATAGATAAGCCTTTGGTGTTTTACGTCTGCGAGCTGCTGGTCTGTCGCATCCTTCTGCTGTGAAGACTGACTCCAAATGATCGTACCGCGCCTTCAGTATAGTGATGCCGAGAATAGGTTTTTATTTTTTGCATAGTCCGACACATTTGTAAACTAAATACATAAGGTGATATACATTTACCTGTTTTGCAGCAATCGCGGCACCTGTGCTAAGTAAAGCGCGGGTGCCGTGATTGCTGCAAAAGTAAAGAAATAGATGTTTTTTTCTATTTCTTTACTTTTGTAGCAATCGCGGCACCCGCGCTTTACCTTTAACATGATTAAAGTAAAGCGCGGGTGCCGCGATTCACCCACGATTGCTACAAAAGTAAAGAAATAGAAAAAAACATCTATTTCTTTACTTTTGCAGCAATCGCGAGGTGCCGCGATTGGCCTAGGCGAGACCTAACAAGCCCGGGAGTGGTGCGTGCGTGCGCAGTCTGCTCTTTTTGGAAGCACTGCACTCGTGCTTGTGGCGCGCCCCTACTCGCTCCCGCAAGCTGGATGCCGCCACAAGCACAAGTGTGTGCTTCCAAAAAGAGCAGATCGACGGCTAAAGGTCCTCCTATGCAGCGCATGCGCGCTGCGTAGGCGAGACCTAAAAAAAAACTTCATTATAGTGTGTGTGGCACAGTAAAACATAGCTACAAGAAGTTCAATAAGGAATACAGGGAAGAAGAACAAATTAAAGTAGTGCCTCAATCACAGCGCGATCAGCAGCAGGACAGTAATCAAGCTGAAGAAATCAGTACTTGGCCCATTCTTCTGCCCACAAAGATGAGAGGGAAGCCAGCAAACATGGGCCACTTATAAAACGGCAAATATGAGTGACAATGAAGCCAACAAATGCTAAACAATGGGTGGGCTTCTAACACCTTGATGTATACAATATCTCTTGCAAGGAAGAGTGCACATCTAGTATTTATTATATGTGATTGCTTCATAAATATTTATTCTGTATTGTGAAATCTGGATGTTCATAATGCAGTTCATGAAATAGTTTACATTGCGTTTTTAACTTAATGGAGGGAGGGAGCCTGGCGACACATGCCTGGCGAACACCTTTCTGTCATGGCTTTGAATGAAGTTTGCACTGACTGTGTCTGGCCAGGTTGTTTTCCTTTTCAATACATTTCTCTATTGTATATTCGGATTTCTTTGTATTATCTGAGTTTTTTCTGTAGATAAAGATCAGTGGCCAGTTATGGATTAAGAGAAGCATTGGACAATGTTTTTTTGTTTTTTTTTTGCCATATTATACAGATGGGTGGCTGCAAGAGAAAAAACAAGCATTGGCAAAGCTAATAGGTCTGGCGCTGGCCACCAGCCTTCTGACAATTTTCATTTTGTTTTGTCATGAGATCTTTAAAATTGTATTGTTCAAGAAGCTGCTGGGCTCCCATCAATTTAAAAATAAAACATTGGCTAAAGACAAAAAGCCTTTTGGTCTAAAAAACGAAGGTATTAGCATTGTTGCACCTTGTGAAAGGGAAGCATGCCATAAGTCATGGCGAAATTGCCCCTTAATGCATGCTGGAATGGGTGGGAAAAAAATGTGAATGACGCAACAACATAATAATGGATGAAGTCGTCATCGCCAGATGGCCAGGCCTCATAGGCCGATAGTAGTCACAGCACGTGTAGGGAGGTTCAGGGGCAGTCATCGGGGGTTGAAGTGGCCTCCCTCGGCAGCTCTAGTCATGTGTCGCGCTATTTAATTCTCCGTTGGTGCATTTGGAAACGTCAGATTTTCTTTACCATAATTTACCAAGTGTTTTGTACGTATTTGAAACAGACTGAGTTACGCTCGTCATTTTCTGTTTTAAGAGTATTGAAAATGTCTTAAGGCAGTGAAAAACCTTAGTAAATTGCGGGCCTTTCTCACCCTGTTCAGGCACCAGTGTCGCTGTAAAATAGTGTCACTCTTTAGTTGTTTTATCAGTGCTAGTTCTAACCACAGATGTCTCACCCTGTGAATCTCCCCAGGCGTCACACTGGATCCAGAAACTCTTGCGGTAACCCCTGCATATCGCAGGTAGTGCTAAAGGCCTCCATTGCAACTCCATCTCCCTTCAGACTACCCAGACCTACATATAGGCGCCACCCTTCTCGCACTGACCGTTGTTCTCCTCTCTTCCCCGTGAATTCAGAGGTCAGCTCCGTCAAGTATTCTACTTTTTGTAAAAATGTGCAACCTTTGACAAAGTGCAGTGATATCTCTCGCCAAAGCCACAGGGTTTAAACCATGCTGCTCCTGTCGTAGACAGATGTCTGTCACGAAACCACATGTCGTCTATCTAGTGCCTCAACACCAAAAATTCCTCTAAGCAGTGGTTGAAGTGCACTGAGGGTGGGGGCGGGATCAAATGTGTGGCTAAAAAGAACAAAATATTCTGTAACTATTGTGTTGGTATTTCACCTTCCGGTAGCTTCATATAAAATAACGCACAACTTAAAAGAAAAATAAATGCAAGTGAAACAAATCAGTGAGAAATACACTAATTTACGTTATGAAATCTCTTTTGGGTAATGTGAGCATTGCACATATCTTTGCACATATCTGTGTGTGTAACTGGGCGCAGCAGAACTGAATTCTGGTTGGTGAAGTGGAGAATAGGGACCTTGGGGTTCATAGTGTTGTGAGGTCCCAGCCTTTGACCGAAAGCACTATGAATATGTAAGTCATTATTTTAACCTTTATTACAAACCGTATAAACTGTGGCTGTTCATTGGTTAAAAGGCTTAGTAGTCCCTCCTTAGTACCGCCTTGTCTCATTTTGTAACCTCCCATAGTGACACCCCCTGTTACATGTGTTGTTGCTCTGTACGCTTTAATTACAGCCTCCAAGCTCTATTTTCTTAAATAGCTTTATCCTGCCTGCTCCCCCTAACTATTTTTTTTTTATAGTACACATTTGCAATGCAATAGGTGTCGCATTTGCGAGAGTTTAAGCTATTGGCATTATAAATTATAATGCCTTTTATTTATCTGTTTTAAAAAACAAGATATGATTAAAAGGCATTGTCATGTACAATGCCAGTAGCTGAAACTCTCATAAATGCGAGACCTATTGCATTGAAAATGCTTGTTTCTTTTCTACTGAGAAAGAAATGCAGCCATCTGACCACTTGAGGAATTTCGTGGTGCTGAACAGAGAAGCTAAAAAGGAGGTTGGGGTTTAGGTGTAGTAATGGGTTTTAGGTCTCAGGGGTGGGTGAGGTAAAGAGGTAGTAAGGAGTTTTTAAAATAAATATATGTGTACTCCCACAAAACGCATTATATATGGGAGGAAGCTTAGACTTGGATATATATATATATATATATATATATATATATATATATATATATATATATTACCTACTGGCGGTCGCCAGTAGGTAGTTATAGTTAGGACCACGTTTCCATAGGAAATCCGCAACATTCTATTTTGAATAACTTTGGCGCCGGTCGACGAATCCTCGCGAATTTGTCAAAATAGGTGGGGCGCTACGCTCCGCTCCTACCCTGAAAGTCTCGGGGGGATTCGTCAAGCGGGGGCTGAGATAAAAGGGGGGTCCCAAAACGCGTTTTTCCCATGCATTTTTCCATAGGACCTTTAGACAGGGCTACAGCCCGAACGGCTGAACAGAATTACTAGAAATTTGGCAGAGAGGTAGTCCTCAGGTCAAGGAAGTGCCTTTTGTAGGTTTGGTGTAAATCTGTTCAGTAGATTCTGAGAAAATAGCCTTTAAATCAATATATATATCTGAGCCAGCTTACGGTGCGCTTACGGTACGCTTACTGTACGCGTACGGTGGCGTGCGCGAGCGCGATTCTGATTGGCTCTTAGATCTTAGTAAACATTCGAATCGGCCGAAACCATGAAGCGGCGGCCGCCATTTTCTCTCTCGCACTGAGAGCGATTTCTAAAATATAAAGCCCAAAAACATGTAAAGGGGCTGTTTAGACAGCTCCCACACACATAGCCATGTTGAGGGAGTCCCCAAAGATCCCCCAAGGCCAAAAACGGAATTTTTATTTTTTCGGTAATTTCGCCGATTACGCTTACCGTACGCGTATGGTAAAAAATAAAAAAATAAAAAAAATTATCCACACTCTCTCCACCCCGTGTGCAATTGGTGCCCGCAGGGCACCAATTGAGCATGGTTTATTAGGGATGAGATAAACTAAAATATTTTTAAAAAATAATAATAAAAAAAAAAAATTATCCACACTCTCTCCACCCCGTGAGCAAATGGTGCCCGAAGGGCACCATTTGTGCATGGCTTATAAAATATACGAAAAATTAAAATATTACCTTTCAAAACGAAGTGCATCATATGTCCTCCATGTGCGCACGGTGCGCGAAGCGCATCGTGCGTACATGGCCCATCTAGCGTAACGTGGGCACGCGGTGCGCGTAGCGCACCGCGTGCCCACCGCGCGTGCACGGCACTAACTGCGTAAAGTGGGCGCGCGGTGCGCGAAGCGCACCGTGCGCGCACGGAACAAACTGCGTTAAGTGGGCGCGCACGCCACGAATGGCGTAAAGTAGCTTAGCATTTAAAAAACCGTACAAATTCACTGAAAAAACCATAGGTTTCACACACGTTATAGTTAGGAATTAGCATTTAAAAAACCTTGCAAATTCACTGAAAAAACCATAGGTTTCACAATGTTATAGTTAGCGGAAATTTTACTGATAAAAACCAATGAAATTCCCCCGTTATAGTTAGTGCAGGCAACTATAACTCACGCGACCGCAATCTTCTGCTGATGACATATGTGTCTTTATGAAAAAAAAATATTTGTAATATATGTATAGCTAAAAATGTATGGAAGAAGACATGGGCAAATAAGTGTCTAAATACAGTATTAGCATCAGCAGAGGATTGCGGTCGCGTGAGTTATAGTTGCCTGCACTAACTATAACGGGGGAATTTCATTGGTTTTTTATCAGTAAAATTTCCGCTAACTATAACATGTGTGAAACCTATGGTTTTTTCAGTGAATATATATATATATATATATATATATATTACATATACATACACATACACACATCTTTGCGGGAGTGTATTTAAGGATATTACGAATGCGCTATCAAAGAGGGTAGCCACAAGTATTTGAGTACGCTAAACCCTATACATAGAGTGCGCACTGGATGCAATACTTAGAATGTTCTTTGGAATATATTTCGTATTAGACAACCGTTAAAACAACATAGTTTTCAATTTTGAAATTAATTCAAGTAGAAATCCAATTGTTTCATGTACTAATAATGAGAAAGCAAGGTATACAATTTCAAGATACCTGCTAACAAGGGATACAGAAGTAGGGTGAGGTGGAAACAGATTAGAAACGGAGGGCACATTTACTAGATAATGACGCAGCGAGGTGCTACAAGTCATCTTGCTGCGCCGAGCTACGTAGTTAGGAAAGTGCAGGGATTTGTTGTATTTACAACAATACAACACTTCCCTGTGCTTTCCTCTGCGCTGGCTCACAATTGGCTGCCTAGTGCCAACATAGGCACCCTTGCAACATGGTGCAGGGGTGCCTGCGTTGCAGGTTTGATTGTTTTTGTGCAGTTTCCTGCACAAAAACAATCACTGATGGCATGTTCCTCCTTATATGTGTGCTGCAGAATTCTCCTTGTTGCGCCACTTTAACTCCTCCCCTGGGAGGCGTTAGAATCTGACGCATTCCTAGATTTAGGACACCTAGTAAATCTGGAAATGCGCCAGAATCCATGGGCGTTGCCTGGGAAAACTTAGAGCAACACCCATGGAAAAGCCCTTTCACGCACACATCTTGATGAATTACATAACAAAGGAAAGAAGAAACACTTATAACTAACACTCTTAAAAATAAAGATGGAAAAAATGTATTTGCCTTGTTCAAGGGGCTTGGGGGACTGGAAGGTCACAACTGGTGCAATAACTGCACCCTTTTGTACATGGAGTGTGTTTTTCTGGGGCATAGGCGCAAATGCTCATGGGTCTTTAGGGGTCAGAGGGGGGAGTTGGGATAAGTTGAAGGCAAGGGGCACAGGAGGGAGAAAGAGGGCGGGTGGAACCCTGAAAATGGCTTTCTCTGAATAGCAAATGATTAAGAGCATAAGCAGTAAACAACTCCAAAAATAATAATGATGGATCCGCTAAAATTGATTCAGCTGAACGTGAATGGTCTTAATAATCATTGAGCATGCTCATTTCAGGGGTGCATCAGGGTGTCATCATGACACCCTTGCACCTTTGAAATTATTCTCAATTTGCGATTAGCAAATTGCGAATCGCAATTGGAGAGTGGCTTCCCATTCATTCCTATGGGCCTCCTGGCCCATAGGAATGAATGGGAAGGTATTCCTTAATTGCGATTTCCCAATTTGCTAATCGCAATTAAGGAATATTAAGCATTTGCAAAATATGTTCGAATTTTTAAATACATCCCGTTTTGCAATTCGCAAATAGCGATTCTCAAAAAATCGTTATTTGAGAATCGCAAATACAGTTTTTGATACATATGCCCCTAGGTCTCTGCAGACCATGAGAAGGCGAGAGAAGGTATTATTAGCCAATAATACGGTTATCTTAGATACATCTCCAAATGTCTTTATTAAATGTTAACATAGGCGGTTCCTGCAGCACCACCATTCACACACATTGTGTGATTTTGAACAAAGCAACAAGAGACACAATAAAAAGAAATGCAGCAAAGTTCAACAGTCCGCAAAAGATCCTATAAGCTACAAGAGGTAGGGAGGAGAACGAAGGGTCATACAAATAGCAGCTCCTCCAGGGACACACTTGTGTGAGATGCACTGGTGTTAATTTGCATCCCGTCAACCCTGGACAGCACGTGATGCTTGCCCCTCACACAGACCACCTTGAAAGAAAGAGCTAGAGACGAGGGAGAGAAAAGGATGTATACATGTTTCTGATAGAGACTTCTAACAGCAGATTCTGGACCAAAAATGTTTCAGCAGTACTTCTATGAGCTGGTAGGTGGTGCTGTGCAGCTCCGCACTGATACCGTTTTACTTTAGAAATGACGAGGGGGTGGTTAACATAGGAGACACTCCAGCGTCGTGACGTCAGTTCCTTTCTTTCTGCACCACCAGAAGTGGATCTGGAGCTATATCTTGTATCTTTGGAACCGTTTTTTCCCAAAAGTTTTGCAGTGTGCAAGAGAAATGTCACCTCACAAGACGAGAGGTTTCAAACCCTGTAAGGACTGTTGCAGATAAACACCTGTGGCAGGTCCTCATCAGGATTGCATGTGGTCGCTAGGTTTGAGTCACAACTCTTAAGCCTGCAGTGACTAAGCATCGATGAACACAAAGCCCAAACAGGACCTTGAGGCCAAGATATATACCTCCAAGCACTGGGGTCGTTCCTGAGGTGAGTTGTCATCGAGCTCCAAGTCTTGGGTTAGACAGAAGGAAACATAAGAAATACAAACAGGATTTGCCCCTTCCCACCACTCACAATCTACTTTAAAGGCACAAAGGTGTTGCCATGTGTCTTGATCTCGCTCCCGAAGTCAGTCAACTTTGGGCCCATCCCAAAACTTGTTCCGGCACGACCAGAGTTTCTCTGGCCTTCTGCGATATGCAGGCAGATCAAGGAGTTCTGCAACGCCATTCACTGACTATTCGTATCCCTACAGACTCTTTGTGGCGTGCCTACATCCAGGCTCCAAGGAGCCAAGAGATCTCCCATCTGGGACAAGGACAGTGGGTTTGCCTTTGGCACCAGCTTGAGCCTCCAAATCTATCACTGCACCTCTGGCGTCTTGTGCCCCGACTCTGCTGTCACCCTCCACACCGGTTCCTGGGGCCTTGGCGCTAATGCAGACTCCACCGATGCCGGAGAACGAGCTGCCCATTGTGCTCTCCCCACTCTGAGTCGATGCCTTTATGACCAAATCCGAGGTCACACTTCTTTCATCGCAACACAGACTCCCTTTTTTGACTTGCCTCCTCTACAAGGAAGGACACATACATTGCATTCCTTATTTCATATGGATTCAGACAACAATTATGATGGCGGGTGATGAAATGGGGCAAATATATCATAGTGAAAATTGGTATGACGACCTTCAAGAAGCCAGTGGCCTTGAAAGTTCCCCCTAGATGGGCCTTCTCTCACCCCTTAGTCCTGCCACAGAGGAGAGTGCTTCCGCGTAATGGTCATGCATATGACTGCAAAGTTCTTGACCTCCTTCTCCCCTCCTTGGAGATCAAAACTAATGTCTTGACAGAAGAACTCAAGCTAGGGCAACCATCTACTGAGCTCCTCCTACCCATTAATGAAGCACTTACAGATACCCTCCTAGGAACCTGGGCCAAACCTAGCTCAGGCCCCCTAGTCAATCGCCAAATTGTGAGTTGCTACCACCCTGCCCTAGGGGACCCTGCGTTTTTGTCTGTGCATCCTCCGCCTCTACCAAAGCTTGGTGTTGCACGCATCCACAAAACAGAAAAACCCAAATACCTTTTTAACTACTCCCCTGGATAGGGAGTACAAATGTGTGGAAACCTTTGGGAAGAGGGTTTCCCCCCCTGGGATCTGTAAGTGCCAGATGTTATGTTAAATGAACTTCTAGAGCGCACGTACACCCAAAGGTTTCATGGCGCTATTGCAATATCGTACTAGATCGAGAGGTTACTGGTAGGCTTGAATGAATAAGAGAGTTTTGAGAAGGGATCTAAAGTGAGGATAGGATATTTCAAGTCTGAGTTCAGTAGGAAGGGAATTCCATGTGTGAGGTGCTAAGTAAGAGAAACTAAGCCCGCCATGTTTTTTCCGGTTAAAGCGGGAGGGGGTGAGGAGGTTGGCCTGTGACGAGCGGAGAGCACGCGTGGGGAGGTAGCGAGTGATTAGAGAAGAAATGAAAACAGGCCCGCTACCAGTTAGGGCTTTAAAGATGGTACAGCCCAATTTGAACAAGCAGCGTTTGGCAACTGGGAGCCAATGAAGAAGTTTCAACAAGGGGCGGACGTGTTGAGTGCGAGATTGGTGAGTAATAAGACGTGCAGCCTGATGCCTCCTGGACTACTATAACATGCTCCTTGGGTTTCAGTGGCTCAAATCTTCCCAGGTATCCCATAAGACCTCCGGCCTGTCTTGACTCAAGCCATACAGGATGGTTGTAATGCAGCCAGGTTCACAATTCGTTGTGGTTTGTTCACCGCTAAAGTCTTTGGACAGCTTGCATTGTCTGATAGGCGAGACAGAAAGGAATATGCTACTTACCAGTATGCATCTGTTCTTGGCATGTAGAGCTGCAGAGTTGTACACTTAGCATAGATCGCCATCTGGTGTTGGGCCCGGATGTTTGCAGTTTGTTTTTGTTCTTTGGACAGTCTTTGGAAGTCACGAGTTCGGTGACTCCTCCTTCGGTCCGTACTGCGCATGGGCTTCGGCTCCATCCTCAGATTGTTTTTCGCCAACAGGGAAATGATGGAGCGTAGTAATAACAGTGAGAAACCCATGGGCGTGTACAACTCTGCAGCTCTACATGCCAAGAACAGATGCATACTGATAAGTAGCATATTCCGTTCGAGGCATATGAGCTGCAGATTGTACACTTAGCATAGATTATATAGCAGTACCCAACCTTAGCGGCGACCACCGGTATCCGTTGCAGCGGTTTGAAAAAGTGTCTTTAGTACAGCCTGGCCCACACTAGCTTGTTGCTTGGAATGCACATCTACACAGTAATGTTTTGTGAAGGTGTGCGGTGTTGACCATGTGGCTGCTTTGCAGATGTCATCTAAGGGTATGTTCCCTAGAAAAGCCATAGAAGCCCCTAACTTTCTAGTAGAGTGGGCTTTAGGTGGAACAGATAATGTTCTTTTTGCCTTTTGATAGCAAATTTGTATGCACTTTACAATCCACCTAGCTATCCCTGATTTAGAGATGGGGTTGCCTTTATGTGGTGGAGAGAAGGAAACAAACAATTGTTTAGTTTTCCTGAAAGGTTGTGTTCTCTGTATGTAGTACAGTAAAGCCCTCTTAACATCAAGTGTGTGTAGGGCCCTTTCCGCAACAGATTGAGGTTGCGAAAAAAAGACAGGTAATTCCACCGATTGATTGAGATGGAAGGGGGAAATGACCTTGGGCAGAAACTTTGGATTTGTACGAAGTATCACTTTGCTGTGATGTATTTGTAAGAAGGGTTCCTGTATAGTGAACGCTTGTATTTCACCAACCCTTCTAAGGGAAGTGATAGCTACGAGGAAAGCTGTTTTCCAGGTGAGGAACTGTAGCTCACATTTATGCATTGGTTCGAAGGGCGGACCCATTAGCCTTGTAAGAACTACATTTAGATTCCATACAGGGGAAGGTGGTGCCCTGGGAGGAATTACTCGTTTAAGGCCTTCCATAAAGGATTTAATAGCGGGTACTCTGAACAGTGATAAATGCTGTCTGTTTTGTAGATAAGCAGCAATCGCTGCTAGGTGTAGGCGTATGGATGAATATGCCAGGTTACACCTGTGAAGATGGAGCAGATAGCATATGATGTGCTGTATGGATGCATCTAAAGGGTTGATTGTATTGTTACGGCAGTAAACCACAAATCTCTTCCACTTTGCGGCATAGCATGCTCGAGTGGTAGGACGTCTGGCTTCCTTGATAATGTTCATGCAATCAGGGGGAAGGTTAAGGTACCCAAATTCTAAGATTTCAGGAGCCAGATCGCAAGGTTGAGCTGAGCTGGGTCCGGGTGCCTGATTTCTCCATGGTTCTGAGTTAGGAGGCATGGGGACAGGTGCAGTTTTTGATGTGGTACCACCGAGAGCTGCCTGGCCCATGTTGGAGCTACTAGAATGAGTGTGAGGGAGTGCTGTTGTAGCTTCCTTACCACTAATGGAATTAGCGGGAGAGGTGGAAAGGTGTATGCAAATTTGCCTGACCAGTTCATCCATATCGCATTGCCTTTGGACAATGGGTGTGGGTATCTGGCGGCGAAGTTTGGGCATTTTTTGTTTTCGTGGGTGGCGAAGAGGTCTATCTGAGGATGCCCCCACTTTTGGAAGAATGGGCGAAGAACCTGTGTATGCAGTTCCCATTCGTGTAGTTGTTGCGTTTGTCTGCTGAGCAGATCTGCCATGGTGTTTCGTACGCCTGGAACATGCTGTGCCAGGAGAAAGATGTTTTGAGGAATTGCCCATCTCCATATGCTCTGGGCTAAGCGGGAGAGCTGGGGAGAGTGTGTCCCCCCCCCCTGTTTTTGGATATAATACATTGCAGTCATATTGTCTGTGCGAGTGAGGACTGCTTTGGCCGAAATCTGTTTTTGAAAAGATTTTAGGGCTAGAAAGATCGCCAAGAGCTCCAGATGGTTGATTTGGAGCGACTTTTGCTGTGGCGTCCATAGACCTTGCATTGTGAGGTGTAAGAAGTGCGCTCCCCAGCCGGAGAGCGATGCGTCCGCTGTTAGAATCACCTGAGGAACCGGGTCCAGGAACGGCCGCCCTTTGGAAAGGTTTGTGGTGTTCCACCACTGCAGAGAGTGATGGGTGCGGCCGTCCACCAACACCAGATCCGTCATCTGTCCCTGGGCCTGGTTCCACTGTCGTGCTAGGCACTCTTGGAGTGGACGCATGTGGAGTCTTGCATGGGGCACTATGAAAATGCAAGATGCCATCATCCCTATGAGCTTCATAAACACTCTTGCTGGAAGAGAGTGTTGAGGAAGGAACGTTTGGCGCAAGGCTTGTATGCTTGCAATTCTGGCTGAGTTTGGATAGGCAATACCTTTGGAGGGGTCTATAGTGGCCCCGAGATATTGCTTTGTGTGAGATGGTAGGAGGTGGGACTTTTGGTAGTTCACCGTGAAGCCTAGCTGGTGGAGCAGTTGAATGGTGCTGTTGGTATGTTGCACACATTGGTTGTAGGATGCAGCTTTTATGAGCCAGTCGTCTAAGTAAGGGAAGACGTGAATATGTTGACGTCTGAGGTGTGCTGCTACAACTGCTAGGCATTTGGTAAACACCCGTGGTGCGGTGGTGACCCCGAAGGGGAGAACTGTGAACTGGTAATGTTGACCGTCCACCACAAACCTGAGGTACTTCCTGTGAGAAGGGTGTATTGGAATGTGAAAGTATGCGTCTTTGAGATCCAAGGTAGTGAGAAAGTCTCCCTGACAGAGGAGCGGGAGGACTTGTTGTAGGGTGACCATGTGGAAATGGTCTGAATGTATGTATGCATTTAGAGGCCGGAGGTCCAGAATGGGCTTCAGGGTCCCGTCTTTCTTCGGTATTAGGAAATACAGAGAGTAGACCCCTAGATTTTGCTGATTGACGGGGACCTGCTCTATAGCGTGTTTTTGGAGGAGGGAGAGCACCTCCTGTTTGAGCAGTGTGGAATGTTCTTGAGACATTGGACGGTGCCTTGGTGGGATATTGGGTGGGGTAGATGTTAGCTCGAGACAGTACCCTGACCGAATAATTTGGGTCACCCATTTGTCCGATGTTATGGATTCCCATGCGTGGATAAAGTTTTGTAGTCTGCCCCCGACCGGAGTGGGATGGTCTGGGGGGAGCGGAGGGAAGTCATTGTGCGGGCGGGGTGGCAGAACGGGTGGTGTTAGTTTTGCCCCTGCCCTTATTGTTGTTGCCTCTGTAACCACCCCTTTGGTAGCCCTTTGAAAAGGTATTTTGAGGAGGGGAATTGTAGGAGGTAGAGGCGCTATCGGTGGAGTAGCCTCTGCCTGTGCTACGAAAGGATGAGCGTCGAAAGGAGCGTTTAGGGGTCTGTGATTGTAATGCCCCCATAGACTTTGCTGTGTCTGTGTCCTTTTTCATTTTTTCTAATGCTTCGTGTACCTTTGGCCCGAAGAGATTTTGTTGGTCAAAGGGGTGATTTAGTATGGATGCCTGGACTTCAGGCTTGAACCCTGAGATCCTGAGCCAGGCATGACGACGAAGCAGGACACTAGTATTTATGGCTCTAGAAGCAGTGTCGGCTGCACCGAGGGCACATTTAATGGAGGTGTTAGTAATTAGCTTACCCTCCTGTATCAGGTCATGAGCTTTGCGTTTGTGTTTTTCTGGGAGGTGCTGTATAAGAGCCTCAAGCTCATCGTAGTGTGCTCTGTCATAGCGCGCAAGCAGCGCTTGTGTATTTGCAATGCGCCAGATGTTCGCGGCTTGTGAGGCGGTGCGTTTGCCAGACGCGTCTAGAAGTTTGGATTCCTTATCTGGCGGTGGGGCCTCTCCTGAGGACTGGGAGTTAGACCGCTTTCTAGCTGTGGACACAACTAGGGAATCTAAGGGAGCAGGGCCCTTAATGTATGTAGGGTCTGTGGGTGCCGCCTTATACTTTTTTTCTATTCTAGGGTTTAAGACCCTGGCCCTGACAGGGTCTTTGAACACCTCTGCAGCATGCTTGGTGACACCCTTAAGCATGGGCAAGATAGCTGTGGACTTATCCTGAATATCAAATGTATCCAGTAAGAAGTCGTCTTCCACTGGTTCACTATGCATTTCCACCCCATGGTAGTGTGCTGCTCTCTGCACTAAGTGGTGAAACCCTAATGAGTCCTCTGGGGGAGACGGCCTGGGTGGGTATAGGTCGTCCTGAGGCACATCCGGTATGTCAGGGTTTTGGTAATCTTCCCATGGGTCTGGGGTCCCCGGTGGAGTGGGGTCCATTGGGGCGTCCGCCGGGTCATAATCTGGATCCCCGTAATCCGGATCTGGGGACGGGGTCGGGGAATGATGAGGCAAGGGTGGCGGAGACCTGGGAGGGGGAGGGGGTGGAAGAGGTGGAGGTGGAGGAGGGGGAGGGGGAGGTAGTGGGGAGGGCACTCTGAGAGGAGAAGTAGCAGAGTCCTTCCGCTTGGGCGGTGGAGGAGGAGCCGGTGTGTCAAGACGTCTTTTCTTGACAACTAAAGTCAATAGCCCAGTCTTTGGATCCTTAAATAAGGTCTTTTGTAAAGGATCTGGTGTAAAGAGGTCCAGTGGCACCGAATCGTCCGCTGGCGCCGATGTTTTCGGAGCCGAGGATTTTGATGTTTTCTCTTTTGGAACCTCCGGTTTTTTCGGCGTCGAAGTAGTTTTCGGTGCCGGAGCGTCGGTGCCGAGGGATTTGTGTTTGTGTTTTGTCGGCACCGAAAGTCCAGGCTTCGGCACCGGTGGCTTCGGAGTCGAGCTGGGCGTCACTTTCTTCGGTGCCGGACGGTGTTTATCGGCACCAGGAGTCGGCTGGCTCGAGCCCGAGCTGCCGTGAGACTTGAGGCTTCGACACCGGGCCCGAAGGTGGGGTGATAGAAGCTGTGTGCTTGGTTTTACCCAGGCCTGCAGGCGAGGGTGTAACCTGAGTCTCTCTGGTTTTGGGCGCGGGGGTGGGAGGGGGTAGAGTACTCACGACCCTCTGCGCCGGTGTGATGTCCTCCACGTCGGAGTCGTCGGCCTCGGAAGCGCTGACGACGTCTTCCTCCAGCTCGGTGTGTTGTTGCCCCGAAGCTCCGGTGTCGTCTCCGAAGATGTCCGGTGGAGCCGCGGTCGATGCGTGCGCCATGGTGCGTCGAGCTCTTCGATCCCGGATGGTCTTTTTTGAGCGAAAAGACTTACAGGCGGGGCAGTCTCTAGCCTCGTGTTCTGGAGAGAGGCAAAGGTTACACACCTGATGGAGGTCGGTGTGGGGAAATTTAGACCCACATTTTGGGCACTTTTTGAACTGAGTCCTTTCCATCGGCCGGGACCGGAGTCGAGGAGGGCCCGAAGGCCGGTGCCGATGTGCGGAATGGAGAAAAGTGCCGCTTCGAGAGATGAAGTATAGATGAAGAAACTCGAAGAACGAGGATTTTCCGTCGAGGCTGGAACCGTAGAAGTTCGAAGCCGGAGCACGAAGTATCACATCCGAGCCCGATGGCGGAAAAAAAACAATCTGAGGATGGAGCCGAAGCCCATGCGCAGTACGGACCGAAGGAGGAGTCACCGAACTCGTGACTTCCAAAGACTGTCCAAAGAACAAAAACAAACTGCAAACATCCGGGCCCAACACCAGATGGCGATCTATGCTAAGTGTACAATCTGCAGCTCATATGCCTCGAACAAGTAGTTCCTATAATATAAGCAGTGGAAGGATACAAGTCATCCAATTAAGAGGATAGTAAAGAAGCTACCTCCAGGAGAAAGACAAATGCACGCGAAGAAGGAAAGCAACTGAATAAGAAGCACACCAATGGGAGTGACAAGAAAACCTACCAGTGGTAAGCATTGTGTCGAATCTTAGCCCATTGTAGGTTTTTGTATGATTATTTCAACTGAAAGCTAAAAAAACAAAATAATGCCACACAATCTCAAGTTGCATTGGAAGATGCTACTCACATAAAAACTTGTAACAATTAATATCTAACCTCATGCTGAGTAGCCACAATATCTACATTCAGATAAAATGCTCCTATAATAAGGGCTTTATTGTCCCTTTAACTCATTTTTAACCAGGTCAAATACAACATACACTATGCAGAAATGCACGTGTGCAAGGAGTCCATAGGGCATCAACGAAAATCTCCCAGACAGATAAAAATCAGACGAAAACGTTTTTCTGTGGCATTGGATTAAACAAACGTGGCAATCACGAGTCAGCATACAATAATGTGCATGGCACCCATCATCTGTCATGCATGTATCTGGTACATTTGATGATAAGCTGTATTTAACGTGCATTTGATCTTTCATTACCTTGCTGCAAACTCAGATAAAACAAGTACCTACTGGATTGTTATTGGTTTTCCCAGTGAGAATGGCTCGAGCTTTTAATTTGTTCATATTAAAATTTTTCTGATAGGCTTCATAAATGAGCTTGGCAAGAGCTTTCAGATCTGCCATTTGTGAAACATCCAGATCTTGCTCACAGGTTAGGACTTCTGCTGTAAGTTTTTCTTTCTCAGACCTCGGCATTCGTCCAAAACGGATTGCTAGGGAAAGAAAAGTGTCAAATATATAACCATGAAAACAAATCATACACAGTAATGGGCTACATACCAAATATGAAAACATTCAAGCTAAGCAACATAGTGACTTGTAGTCCCAGGCATACAGACCCTGTTCTCCTTATTTATTGGACATCCCTCAAGCACAGGAGCCCATGCCCTGCACTAAACATGGCTGCTCGCTTCCCAGACCCCAGTTGTTTTTCCCTTTATTTCTGTTCATCCATGCCAAAGGGAAAGACACAGGCAGAGAACAGAGACAATGGGTGGGTGAAGGGACGTTAAGGACCTCATTACAAGTGGCCTTTAGATTCTTATGGATCAGAATTAGAAGTGTTGTGTTTTTTACAAGGCGATTTCAGGATGGGTGCAGCCCCAACATCTGGGTGAAACCATGCAGGAATGCAAGGGAGGGGAGGCGGGGGTGACTGTTTGACATTGTTCAGCATTCTGTCCATCAATTGTTCTTTTTGCATTTGTCACCCGAGTGGGATGAGTATACCCAGACGTGGGTTCCGTGCTCGCTATGCCACTGGATTCAAGCTATCCTGGCTGATGAGGGGTGATATCCCGAAACCGGTCCTTGAATCCTTGTTTTTGGTTCAGGGAGGACCTGGCATGGTAGTTTGGGCTGGACTGTTCCTATACGCAGCCGGGCCAAGACTGATTTTCATATGGCTGAGTCTAGACAATGGATTTAGGGCCAGATCTCTGTACTGGGGGGAAAGGGGGAGGGGGGGGGAGTGTTTGACATTGTTCATCATTTTGTCCATCAATTGTTCTTTTTGTATGTGTTGATTGGGAGGCAGATTTTTCTGAGGCTCTTTAGCATGTAGAAACACAATGAGGTGACCTGGTTGACCTGGCTGGTCATCGAGAGCCGTCGTCCACCGGGTTCTTGGCTTGACTGGCCAGGCTGGGTGCTGTTCAGAGTTCTGCTGCCTACATGGTGGACTTCCAAAGGGAAGTGCTCCTGCCGAAGAGTACCACGTCTATTTTGCCTGTATTTAGTTTCAGACAATTGATCTTCATCCAGCTGATGAGCTGGGTGTCGTTGACAAAGAAGATGATGTTGATTCCATGCGATTGGATGATGTTGGCTAGCGGTTCCATGTAGGTGTTGAAAGGCGTGGGGCTGAGAGATGATCCTTGGGGCACTTGCGAGATGAGATTGGTGGCGGTGGCTGAGTTGAAAGTGGCCAGGCTGTACTGGGTACATCCGGTAAGAAAGGAGCAGATCCAATGGAGAGCAGGATCTCGTATGGCAGCCTTGTGAAGTTCTTGAATGAAGATGGGGTGCTGTCTTCTCTGCATATGATCAGTCGAATATCGTCTGTGGTGGCAATGAGGGTGGACTTGGTGCTGTGGTTGACCTGAATCTGGACTGGGTGGGGCTGAGGAGGTGGTTGTAATTGAGGTGGCTGGCCAGTCACTTTTGAGGATTTTCTCCCGGACTGTGAGGTGATTGATACTTAATTAGCTAGCTTAGGGTATGCTGTGAGTTGCATCAAAAGGGAGAGTATGATGGCGTGTTTCTATGCATCTGTGAATGTGGCTGTATTGAGTGAGTTGTTGAGTATCTGGGTCAAAGCTGTGCAGATGGGGTTCAGTCCTTTGGTGCAGATGAAGTGTGGGCAGGTATCCGACAGGGCTTCTGAGTGAACAGATTGCATGGTCACTGAGGTTTCTGTCAAGATAGTGATGGGCCAGGTGATCATGTATCAGGGGGATCTGCCTCATCAGACGGGAGGGATGGATGCGATGGTGGATGGGTCCGGCTGTGGATTAATACTGTTGTAGATGCTGCAGATCCTGTCGCTGAAATAGTGGGAGAGCTGGTTACAGTGGTCATAAATTGGGTGTTGGTTATGGAACAAATGGAGGGTGAGGTGAAATTCTTTAAGATGGTGAAGAGTTATTTGGCATTGTTTGTGCTGTTTTGAATACGTTTTATCAGAGCTGACAGCTTGGTAGATCTTATCTGCTGATGGTAGAACTGGAAAGCTGGCTTGCTCCATCTGCATTGCTGCGCAGTGGCGTTTGGTGAGTCTAAGTTCTTCTATTTAACTGCTTGCTTGCACACTGGTCCTGGTAGTGATGGCTTTGAGCGGGGCTAGGGTGTTGACACAAGAGGTAACCTAGGTATTTAAGTTGGTGATGGATCAAGAAAGGTTGTGGTGGTGTAGGGGCCTTGGAGCTCTGTGGTTCATGCTTTTTTCCAGATCCTGTTCCAGTTTCTTCAGGTAGTTTTAGGAGGTGCTGTTCTGTGTCCGTGGCAATGAGCAGGTCGAAGCGGATAATATGTGGTCAGTCAAGGTGAGGGGAGCTGGCTTGTGTGTAAAACCTCAGAAATTTGCCAGTTATGGTTTGCAGTGCAATCCATAACCCATGCCTCACCAAAACAAGCATTTACAATGCAATGGTCTCGGCATTGTTAAAGTTAGAGCTATTGGCATTGCTCATGAAATTATTTTTGTTTATGTTTTTGTTTTTAAAACATTTATAGAAACGGCATTGTTATTTACAATGTCAATAGCTCAATCTCTCTCAAATGCGAGACCTATTGCATTTGCACCCACACACAGAGCCACACACACAAAGCCACCCACACAGAGCCATTAAATAAAGCATGTGAAATGTAAGCAGGAACAACTTAACGCTTTTACATTTTTGCAGAAATCAACAAGTATTTTTGCCTGAAAACTACAGGGCCCAGAAAGGACCCATTTCAATGTCTACTGCTTATATGCTTACAAAACGTAAGCAGTATGGCTTAAAAACACCTTGGAACATATTATCAAGGAACGGCGATAATGTTATCGCTGTTACTTGATAATATGGCCCCACATTCGTGAACACAAAACCGCCCTACACATTTTGTATTGCAATACCTCCAGGTTTGGCGCACTTCCCCAGGGGGGCGGGGGAACAGCGCTTCACTGGCAAACTCGGTAAAATGACGCTAATGTTTTTGGGGTTTGAATAAAACCAATCTGCCCACTTTAAGAACACTCCGTCTTGCTTTATTTAGTTATTGTTAGGCTGATTTGTTGATTTATTTATGTCAATAAATAAAGCATGTGTGTGCCTCCTGACTAACGTGTGATGTTATTGTGTGTGTGCCGAGAGAGAAGTCCTCTGTTTGGTCCTTGGGTAGAAGGAATAAAGGAAGGAATGAGAGAAGGAAAGAGTGACAGAAGTGGTAAAACGAAGGAATGAGTTAAGGAAGGGATAAAGGAAGGAAGGACAGAAGGGAGGGATAAAGGAAGGAAGGAGAGAAGGAAAGTAGAAAGAAGGGAAAATGATAGAAGGTATGAGAAAGAAACTGTAAAATGAAGGGAGGAAGGACAGACGGGAAGAGAAAGGAACTAAGGGAGATGCTGATTTATTCTAAAGGCAGCTTCCATAAATAGCAGTAAAGTCCCAAACAAACTCCGAGAACTTCAGGGCAGGGATGAACTGTGGAGGCAGAGATGAACTGTGGAGGCAGATACCTATGTAACTCCCACCCCTCAGAAATCCTTGCTCAGGAAACATAGTAAGGGTACAGAGTACCTTCAACTGAGCCCCGCCTTGCTGCTGCACCAGGCTTCACCCGGTACCCCGTCTCGGGACCGGGACTTCAGGATGGGGCCCGCGAGGCCCCAGGCTGCCTCCTTCGTTGTGGGTGCTGTCCAGTGCGGGGTGGGCTCCCGCCTGGACTTTCTTCAGCGCGCACCGGGGCTCCCAACAGCGCACGGGAGCCCCATTTGAGCAGACACTTCCTGCTACACCGCAGGCTCCGCCCAAGTCCCGGGCAAGGATGTCTGGCTTCCTGTGGGGCCGCGGCGGTGATTCTGTTGCTTCGGCAGTAAGAGGGGTAGGCTCCCTCGTAATTTGAATATAAAATAAGCGGGGTGGGCACCCGCCATCATCAAGAAAGCAAACACCAGTGGGGTGGGCACCCGCAAACGAAATAGCGAATCGTCTAGTTTTTCATCAGATAAAATAGCGAGGCCACCGAAATTGCACTTGGAGTTCTACATTTAAGAACAGATTTCACTGAAAGTTACAGATTGTCATGAACATTACTCGTTCGTGAACATTCTGATTTGCATAGAGCACAGTCTTACCGCGTGAAGGCACAGAACAGACATTGTGTTTGGCCAAGGTTTGGCAAATAATGACGCGCTCACCTTTTTTTTTTTTTTTACTTTTACAAAACCCGCCCTGCTAGTTCCAGACGGACAAAAATAGAACATGGGTATTCTGTGTGTGGAGTGATCACAGCAAATGTTTTTAGCCTTTATGCAGGGACGGCTTTGTGGTACTGCGAGCGAAGGACTGTTGCTGCTCCGTTCCCAGTCCCGCCGCGCACGAAATGGCTGAACCCTCAGATGCAAAAAAAAAAAAAAAAAAAAAACACGCCCACCAGCGAAAAAAGGGCCGGGCTGCCAAAATGAGAAAAGTAGCAAAAAAGACGCCCCCGAATCCGAAAAGGACAGGGCCTGTTCGGAGAGACAAACCTCTTCTCCAATGGCTGGCCAGCATTCAAGAGGCCAGCCAATGGAGAAGAGGGGAGAAGAGGGGCGGGTTTAAGCCCCTCTTCTCCAAGTCATTAAATCTCGCGAGCGAGACTGTGCAAGCGCAGCCTTCGCTAGCCGAGACCTAAAAAGTACACCCACTTTGGGTTCTTCCTCTGAGGTTTCATGTAGATCCGTTAAGCGGGGGCCAAGAGAAAAGGGGGATTCCAAATTTGCTGTTTTCATTTCTTTATGATTCTTTTCTCCATGATAGAGAAAAACCGGCTGAACGGCATTTCACCAAGTTTTATGTCAAGACCAAAGCCACCGATTATGCGGTCTTTATAAGGCCCAACTTCCCAACTGGCTGCAATTTGTGGGAATAGCAGCCAGTTGATAAACAAATAATCCATAATACCGTCAAAACAACAAAAAACTAAAATACCGAGAAGTCCTTAGGTATTGGCTACCATTGCTAATAACACAGGTGACTAATTCGTATTCTATATAGAGCCCCCAAACAGTCCTGCACTTCCTCTGTCGTGCTGCTAGAAGTCAGTTAAGTCAACGTCACTTCATTGTTTTCTGAGCTTTAAATAGTTAAGCATTTATATTTTAGCTGACAAATTTATTTGCATGGGATTTGGCTTTGCACTCGCAATTCAGGACATGGGTTGCTCTATTACAGCGCCTATATTGCTGTGCACGTGTTTAACTACTTGCTGCTGTCAGTTCCAAAGTCATGGAGTTCTTTATTTTGGGTGAAAGATGGCTCGCGATGTTCTGTGCAAACAGTCAAGTCCCTCTGGAGCCGCCTTATCAACCCTTGAGCCCTCACATGCTACAGCAGAGTGCACATCTTTTGCGTGCAGGCCCTCCAACTCTGAGGAATTATTCACAAGAGACAGGCTGCTATTGCACTCCACTTTACTGAGAGCCTTTTTCTTACAGGAAGTTAAAATGTATGCCTATGCAATTTAAGAACAGAAGGCTATTCTCCCAAACTGATGTCTGTGATTTGTATTTGGGAAACTGTATTAATTTATAATACAGTGTTATTTGCACTGCTCTTATTTCACCGGGAATGTATATTGCTCAGCATTGTTTTATTATCATTGCAATTTCTATTTTATACAATGGCTGAGAAAAAGTCAATCTGTGGGAGACAAGGAAATAAGTGAGGAGGTTTTTAAGGATAGTTTAAAACAGTCCATTAATTCCTCAGTAAAATCTGCAATGAATGTTTCAATTGAAGAAAACTATCCAAAATATCAGCAATAATGTCACTAATAATATTTCTGGCCCAGATCCATCCTGCTGGTGTTTTCCTTCCAGTACACATGCCAACAGGAACCCTGATTTTTCTGTGGTAAAGCCTTGCGACTGACTATAAAGGGCAAAAGTCACTTCTTTGAACAAAGCAGGGCCAGTAGATTCAGCAGGGTCTTCTGCTACTAAAACGTTTGGCGTGGTCATATCAAGAGTTGGGGAGTCGGAGAGCCAGTGCACAAGATGGCCATACTCCTGTGAGGCTCCTGCAGTCTGGGAAAAATATTTGCCATCATCCTGCTTCAAATGGTCCTATTTCAACTGCTCTTATGTGCCTATTGTAGCATGAACTGTGGTGATCTCACTCTGCGGCCTGGGTCGCGAGGCAAGCATGGTGGCCGCTCGAAACATCGCAGCCGCCCCTAATGGAGTCCTTGTAGACCATCTCGTTCCTTGTGAATTTGGGGCAGGAGAGGTGTATGGCCCTTGAATCTGTGGCACTCTGCTACGAGGGGCGCTGCAGGAGCTGCCGCAGCTGCGGAGGGGCCTGGTGAGTGCGGAGCCAGCCTCGTGCTGGGTGCTCTCTGCTGAGAGTGCCCGGGCTGGTGGTGCAGCCACATGGATCCTTGCGGCTACCTCCGGTGGTTGTACAGGAGCTGGGCACCAGGAGACAGCCTCTACTACGACAGGTGAATGTACGGAGCACGCCAGTTATTTATTTATTTATTTATGGTATTTATAGAGCGCATCACTCATCCCGAGGGATATCACGGCGCTTAAACCAGATGAACACAGCTAATAGCTATAACAGAAGGATATTAGTGAGAAGAGGGAAAAAGGTGCGTTTTCAGCTTTTTACGGAACAGAAGGTGGTTGGTGGTGTGTCTAAGATCATCTGGAAACTCGTTCCATCTCTTGGCCGCTAGATAAGAAAAAGAGCGGCCACCAGTTCTAGCTTTATATATACGTTTTGTCCTTGCTAATGCTAAGTGAGTGGAACGTAAGTTCCTGGTAGGGACATAAAATTCAATTTTATCCTGGAGCATGATGGGACCTGTCCTGTGTAGAGCTCTATGAGCATGACAAAGAAGTTTGAATGCGGCCCTCTGGCACAGAGGGAGCCAGTGGAGAGTTTTCAGGCATTCTGATGCCGAGTCTAACTTGCCTTTATCGCAAATCAGTTTGGCGGCTGCGTTTTGCAGTACCTGTAGGCGAGAAAAAAGATGTTCATTCATCCCTACAAATAATGCATTCCCGTAATCCAGACGACTGACCAGTAAGGCTTGAGTAACTGAGCGTCTGCAGTTCAACGGTATCCATGGGAATAGCCTCACTAAGAGTTTCAAGATGGCGAAGCCCTTGCCACAAAGGGATCACACGTGATCTTTCATGGATAGCTCGTCATCCATGATAATTCCCAGATTCCTGGCGTGTTGTTTGGGGGTGGGTGCCAAGCCCAGCGTGGGAGGCCACCACGTGGCATCCCAGATTCGCTTGGCTCCCCCAAACAAAAGGATCTCCGATTTTCCAGCATTTAGCTTCAGGCAGTGAGAGTGCATCCATTGAGCCATTTCCGCAAGGCAGCCTTGTAATTTAGTTTTAATAATTTCAGATTTTTCATTTAGAGCCACCACTAGCTGCGTGTCGTCCGCATAAGAGCACATGCCGATGCCCCACTTCCTTCCAATGTCAGCGAAGGATGACATATAAACATTGAAAAGGGTGGGGCTCAGCGATGCACCCTGGGGGACCCCGCAGTCAATGGGGGTAGGGCTGAAATGAAATTGGTCCATGTGTACCGTCTGAGCGCGGTTGCTCAAGAAGGAGTGCAGCCAGTTCAGGGCATTGGACTGGACTCCCTTGTGGCGAAGTATGTTCAACAGACATTGATGAGAGACCGTATCAAATATTTCCAGGTATAATTAATGGTTGTGAGATTGGAGTCACACAGACGGCTGGGGGGGTCGATGGGGACATTGTGATTACAGGCCTGCCTTTAATTAATTAAGACTTGAGCTGACCCAGCGTTACTTAATAAGGTGCCTAGAAGTGATGAACTAATATATACAACCGTGGAAAATTTAGGGTTGATGCACTATATTCTGCCTCCTAGCGCAGACCTTCAGTGAAAGCATTAATGGAGGCAATGGCCTCTGCTACTGTTACCTGTGCCATCTAAAGCCTGCAACATTCACTGGCTTCTAGGGTGAAAGACTGGGACACAAGTTCTCATTGCATACCCTGCATTTATAGGGCAAGTACCTGCTTTGGATGTGGTGGTAGCTGAGAGACTAGCAAAATGAATAGGCTCCACCTCATTACCCACTGCATGAAATTATCAGCCTGCTTCTGAAGCTTGTGGTCCTGAGTCTGCTTGTGCCCCCCTGCAACGGACAAGTGGGGGTGGGCCAGGACTGGGCAATTACTTAACATGGAAAAGGTTTTGAAACTCATCATTGCCAAGAACAAGGACATTAAGGTGAGATGGTGCAGCAACAATTTTCGTTTCTTAGGTGTGCCAGAGTCTGCCAATACGGGTAGAATGGAGGACTTCGTTGACAGACTGGTCACTACCTTGTCTGGTGCGGACTCCTCCAAAATCCTTATTGTTGAACGTGGGCATCGTGCTTTATTACACTGAATTCCTCTGCTTGTGTACTAGTAAATTGCTATGAACCCAACACTGATGATTCCACATTTTTCAACTGTCTTTGGGGACAAATTGTAGTTATAGGCCCGACCCTCCTTCTATAGGAAGGATGGGAGAGGATTTTAATGTTGACTTAAACATGGCCATGGATCGATCTCATATCTCCCCACGTCACTGCCACTAGACATATAAGAGATATCATGGAAGAGAACGGGTTTGTGGATGCTTGAAGAACATTCCACCCCACTGACAGGGAGGGCATGTCCTATTCAGGAGTTCATAATAGTTAGTCGCGCTTAGACTACTGGATTGTTTCTAGGGGGGTAGAACAAAGGATGCACAAAGTTTCTCATCTTGCGCAAAGATATTCTGACCACTCCCCTGCTCTAATGGTGCTGCATCTCCACACCCAATCTCCAGTGAATATGACATGGTGACTGTGCCCCAAAGTGCTCCTAGATAGTCCCCTTTCGAAAGGAGTTGCGCCAGGAGGTTGTTGATTTCTTCTCGAGAAACACTGATTCAGTGCCTAATATAGGCACTGTATGGGAGGCATTCAAAGTCACAATCCGTGAGAATTGCATTGCTAGAAGTGAGTGTGTGGGGGGGGAGTGGTTGCACTCACTGCAAAACCACCTTCGTCAACTGGGCAGTGAACCTAAGCATCTTAAGGCTGAACGGGGTGATGCAGATAAAGCCAATATATCCAAGCAAATTTAAACAAATTTCTTTCAGTTTCAATAAACTGGTGAGAGAGGGCATGCCTCTATCGCGGCAAATATGCCAAGGACTTGAGCGTATGGAGAAGGTGAACGACCGCAACACGCGCTAGCCACCATGACCACCTTCTGCCAATAACATTCTAGAGGTGCAGGGAGATGACTGACTACTATATAGGAATACACCAGGGATCCCTCATGTATTCTCCCAATGTTATAGTTCCCTCCACACGTCCTGTAGATCAGAGCCCACAGACGTGGAACTCCTACCTGGATGACTTAGTTTTGGGTTGCTGAGTGACGCTCAGTGAAATTTCCTGGCAGAAGATATCCCTGACAATGAGATTTGAGAGGCGATCATGCAATTGCAAGCCGGCAAAACTCCGGGGCCTGATGGCATACTAGCAGACTTCTACAAGACGTAATGTTGGCCTATTAATACCGATACTAAAATCCATATATCAAGAGGCAAAGACAGATGGCCTACTCCCCAATCTATGTGCAAAGCTATGATTATCACTCTGCTTAAGCCGGGAAAGCCTCCTAATAAGTTAGAATCTTATCAGCTGTTGTTCTTTAATTACTTGAGATGTCAAGGTTTAGCTGAAATGCTTGCTAACCAGCTCACCCTCCTAATGCTGTTCCTGGGAAGGCCTGACCAGTCAGGCTTCATACCCGGTTGGTCCACGGTCCATAATCTACAGACATCACTTGCTTTTATGCATGACATAGATCCAGACCTGGCAGCGGTGGCAGCCTTCCTAGATGCCACCAAAGCCTTTAATTTTCTAGAACTGGACTTAATGATTGTCCTCGGTTTGATGGGGCTCCCTCGTCCATTTCTGCCCCGGATTTCCCGGCTATACTCGCAGCGGGTAGCAGGAGTTCAAATCAATGGCTCGATTTCCAATCCTTTCCATAACACTAGAGGCACATGGCAGGGCTGCCCAATATTGCCACTACTTTTTGCCCGCGCGATAGAGCCCCTGGCAGCCAAACTCCACGCATGTGATCATGAATATGCGTTCGCTACCCATCCAGGTATATTAAAGTATCACTATATGTGGAAGATATTACCCTTTATTTGAGAGATCACTCAAAAAACACCATCCGCCTCACAACCAGCTCCGACTACCACTCACAGGACATGGAACACCTCCACCTCCACTTCCAGATCCAGACCAACCCAAACGCCACCCTCCTCCATACTCATCTACAGACCTCCTGTGCCATAGCCAACTTCACTGCTCAGCACATTCTCGCCTCAATGGATTACATCCTCCTCAAAGACCTCAATTTCCACCTGGACAACCTCGACGACCACAACACATCATCCCTACTAGAGAGCTGTGATAGGACAAGAAGTAGGCGGAGTATTTTATTTCTTTTTCTCACTCTCTTTTACTAGAATTACACAGCCTTTCAGGTGACACTAAGAGTTCTATTCACTCTTCTTCTTTAGTCTCTTTTTCCATCTCTCGTCCTTAGTCTCCCCTATACCCTCTGAAAACACAAAAAGGGTGCGTGGGAATTACTATTCGTTTCTTTATGACGGGAACCCTTTCACCAATCGCCACTTCTGTACCAAATACCACACCACGTTCGTGAGTTGCAATCTTCTCGCTTTGCTTAACTGAGTCTGGTTTGCTTAAGGTGTGTGACTAAGGGCAGGATATCAATAGACGTTCCCCTTCACACCCCTGCCTTCTCTCCTCCCCACCAAGCCCCCTCCGGGACAGCCCTACGACCCACAGGAAAAACCCCACCCGCTTCAGTGTCTCGCCTGGGGACAACACTTGCCTTGGGCAATGAATCCCGACCAGAGTCACGGCGGTCCCATCCGTCACACCTTCCCTCGGGTCTTCCCCATCAGATCTCCCGTACTCCTCTTCCGCCTTCCTCATATCCGGTTCCGGGCTGGGTGAGAGTGAACCACTAGACTGCATCTCACCCGTTCCCCCCCCGGAGTGCCCTTCTCCCGAACCACCGTTCCTCCTGCCACAAGAGCCTCACCACTATCGGACTGAAACAGCTGGTCTCCCACCAACCCACTCAGCAGGACACACGCTCTACCCCATCTTCTCCGCAGACAACATCTCCGTCAGCCACACCTCCGAACTGCATTGGACGGACCACCGCTGCGTCCACTTCTTCATCAAACCCACTGAACACCACTGCGATCCGCACAGAAGCTGGAACGAGATCTCCCAAGACCAACTCAGCACCTCCCTCAGCAAAGCCCCACTGCTGACCACCTCAGACGCCAAAAACTCAGCACGCAACCTCCACTGATTAATCTCCAACTGTCCGACACACAGGTCCCTCCTTAGGGAACCCTCTGGTAAGCAGCCCTCCCAGAAGCCAGCTGGTTCTCCCTCGTCCTCCAAGAAACCAGGCGTACCTGCAGATGGCTCAAAAGAAGATGGAGGAGCAGCAAGACCTCAGCGGACCATGCAGCTTTTAAGACCGCCGCCATTGCACACCACCACCTCATCAGATCCACCAGGAACACTGCCATACAGGAAAGCCAACACACGCAACAGCAAAGAACTCTTCACTGTGATCAAAGAATTCGCCAAACCTGGCACGGACATCTCAGACAACCCCCCCCCCCCCCCCCCCAAGCTATCTGCGACAACCTTACCGCATGTTCCACCACAAGATCTCAGACATCTACGTCAGTTTCGCAATCCAGGACCCACCCACCCCAACCGCAACCACTGCACCCAAATACTCCTGATTCCAGCCAACACTGCTCAACTAAACCACCGTCACCGTTGACGACACCCTAAGGATCATGAAAACCATCTCCTTCAGGGCCCACTCCGACTCCTGCCCCATCACATTTTCAACCAGGCAGGCGCCACTCCTTCAATGGCTCCATCGAATCCGCCACCTTCCCTGAAGACTGGAAACATGTAGAGATCAACACCATGCTGAAGAAACCCTCGGCCGACCCAACAGACCTCAGAACTACAGACCCACCCATCTGCTCCCCTCCCCAGCCAAAGTCATCGAGAAGGCCATCAATGCTCAACTCACAGAATTCATCTAGACAAACAACACCCTGGACCCTCCCAGTCTGCTTCAGGAGCAACCACAGCAAGGAGACTGCCCTCCTCGCTGCAACTGACGACATCTGAACTCTCCTAGACTGAGGTGACACTGCAGCCCTCATCCTCCTGGACCTCTCTGCCCCCTTCTACACCGTCTCCCAGCACATCCTCTACACAAGACTCCACGACGCTGGCATCTGCGGCAATGCAGTAAAGTGGATCTGCTCCTTCCTCATTAGCTGCACCCAGAGAGTCAAGCTCCCACCGTTCTCCTCAAATCCTACAGAGATCAGTTGCAGAGTTCCCCACGGCTCCTCCCCGAACCCCACCCTCTTCAACATCTACATGGCTCCACTCGCAGCCATCGTCAGAAACCACGGACTCAACATAGTCTCCTATGCCGACGACACACAGCTGATCCTCTCCCTCACGATGAACCCACAGCCGCTAAGAGCATCTTCCACGACAGGATGAAACCAGTAGCCGCCTGTATAAGGAGAGCTTCCTGAAACTCAACTCCATTAAATACTAGTGCAGTTCTCCCAGAGTAAGTCAAGGACCTGGGAATCCATACAGTATAAGCAACACTTGGTCATGACGTATCCTTCCAGTCCAAATGAAATGCACAGGAGTGGAAAAATCAATTCAAACGGTCATACAGAGAGTTATTCTATAATTAGATTATAGTCACAGAGAGAAAGACCAAAGACATCAATGTTTATATGAAAAAATCTTATCTTTATATAGTCTTCATCAAAAACAGTATATAGTAATGAAGGCTATATCAAGATAAGATTTTTTCATATAAACATTGATGTCTTTGGTCTTTCTCTCCAAAAGGAGTTGCAGTGTATCCAGAACACATCCCTGCTAAAACCACATCTACCTGAGAGATCTCCACTGGCTTCCGGTCAACAAAAGAATCACCTTCAAGCTCCTCACGCACACTTCCAAAGCACTGAACAACACCAGAATCGAATACCTCAACCACCGCCTCACACCAGCCAGACACCGCCACTCCACCCATGGCCACTGTCCCAGGGATCCAAAATACATCAGCTGTAGGAAGATCCTTCTCCTTCCTCGCTGCGAAGACCTGGAACTCCCTAACGATGCAACTCAGGCAATCACCGTCACTGCCTTAACTCAGGAAGGACCTCAGGACCTGGCTCATTGACCGAATTGCAGTACTCCCTCTTTCCCCATGCACCTTGAGACCCTTCCAAGTGAGTAGTCATGCTCAATAAGAATCCTGATTGATTGACTTAGAGATCCACAAGATAGACTAAATGTGATCTTCTGTGAATTTTTCCGAATTGGGGGGGATTATGCGAAGTGCAGATTACCTGGGAAAAGTACCTATTTTCCCTCAAGCCAGCTACGTAACCCTTCATACCATCGCAGTGGTGCCATTCTGAAATTAAATACTTGGGAGTGGTAATCTCAAAAGACAAAGAAGAAATCATCACTGCGAACTATGATACGGTGCTTTCCAAAACCCCTGACATTATTGGCTGGATGTTATTACCCTGTCACTAGCGGGTCGTTATATGCTAAGGAAAATGGTCATACTACACAAATTCTAATATCTATTCTTCAACATACCTCTTCCACTGGGGAGTTCATTTTTCCAAGCGCTTAAAACTCAGATGATATGACTAGCATGGACAGGCAAACAACCCCATATTGAATGGGCCACCCCCCTGCTTCCATTCTCGACGGGAGGGTTTGAGGCTTCAGATATGGAGATGTATTATCTATGCGCTCGAGCGCACTATACCATTCATTGGTACAATGCCACTCTATACCTTCCTCACCTGGCAATAGAGGAGGATTATATGGCCTCTGTACCACCAGCCTCATACTTTGGGTCTTTAGCAGCTTCAACCACATTAGCAGATTCCACGGCTGCATGTAATTTCAAGGCTTGGCGAGGCTGGCCCGAAAAATGGACAAACTGCTCTTTTACTCTCCACTGATTCCGCTCCCTTATCATTCCCTACTACCTATCACAAATGAGAATGCCTGTAGACAGATAATCCAGAGGCGAAGGGCTGCACGTTCTGTGGTGACCTTTATCAATGGGGCTACTTTATATCCCACAATGCGTTTTTTGATGAAGCGCGCAATCCCCATTATATACATTTTTGTACATTCGGCTCAGACACAGTGTGAAAGCTGCAGCCCAGGACTTCCCACATGAACTCCTAGATAGTACTTCAGGCTGACAGTTCACATCACCTAGTTTCCCTCCTATCATACAGCGCAAATTGAAGTCCCATCTACTGAGGGTTGGGCGAGGGCCCAGTAAGAGGTGGATAGAGGGAACACACTTACTGATGAGCAATGGCAACATTGCTGTGTACAAACTGGGAGGATAGCCTCTAGCAGCAGACTACGCATTATACACTATACGTTTCTCCACAGAATATACTACACCCATGCCAGGTTACACTGCTGCCAGCTTCAGCCCGATGACAGTTGCGACCCATGTGGCGTGACGAGCACAGATTTCATTCACCTTGCGTGGACATGTAGACCCATGCAAGCTTACTGGCAAGAGGTTTTTACAGCACTCACTGACATGATAGGCCAGGATCTAAATTTCACTCTCATATCATGGCTATTTTGGGGCATACATGGGAAGCCGAAGCAGGTTTCATGAGATATGCGGCACTAGCCCTTCTCCTTGCAAATCATACAGTTGTCTGTCATTGGGGGCTGGGAAGAACTCTGAAATTCAAGGAATGGCTATCTGACCTAATTTAATGTAATGACCAACAGTCCTTATATGGTGAAATGTTACCCCTCGATCTCGACCGGGGACAAATGGGATCCGTTACATAATTACTTGTTAACCCGTCCACACGATGGCAGGAAAGAAGTGGGATCAGTACCTCAGGAACTGAATTGCTACCCTGAGCAGACTATAATTCTTGGGGCCTCAACTTCTGCATCCTCGTGTATATCCTTTTTGTTTATTACATGCCAAACTGGCAGAACATATCGATATGGAGTGTGCCCAATAATGTACAAACTAAGATCTAATTGGAACTTTTATTATGATGCCAAAAAGCGTGGAGGATATTTATCACATGGCTGTGATATTGTGGATTTTTTTCCACTCTTGTTGCTTTCTATCTAATCAAGGCAGGTGGATGGGATGGGAAAGGATGAGATGCTTCTTATTTTTGACTAAAACGAACTATCGGCGCAACTGGTGATGTACTTTGTATTTTTTCTGTTATTGTTTATGAATGAAACCTACATTTAAAAAAAATTAAACAAAGGAAAACAGCCTGAAACACAGCTTGACCATTCCGATCGGCACTCTGATGTTATTTATTCCCATGACTCTGATGCAGATGAACATGACTAATCTTACCTTAAAGGTTTTGAGCCAGATAACAAGTTAAAAAGAAAAAAGAATCTGCCTGGGGAACCTTTATTTGACTCAATCATTGTTCCATCCCCGTTCTACAGAATGGCCCACTATGCCACATATTGAAGAATATATCTGATCAAGAATTCAACCTTTAGACAAAATTAATAGGAATACATCAAATTATGAGTGCTCCTATACCCAACATCTCTGACTAGGTTCTAGCTACTCTTGTATTAGACCACAAACGTCCGATCATTTTCTCAAAATTTAACAGAGATATGAAAAAAGGAATTG
The DNA here is from genome assembly GCF_964204655.1 of Triturus cristatus. NCBI lineage: Eukaryota > Metazoa > Chordata > Amphibia > Caudata > Salamandridae > Triturus > Triturus cristatus. The sequence continues at coordinate 369,131,198 of NC_140585.1, forward strand.
ATAGAGCCTGTTCAACATGTCAAGACAAGCTCTTGGACACATTGCACCTAGTGTCAACAATTTCTGAGAGGTCGGAACAAGCCAAAGAGAGAGCTTTAACAATTTATCCAAATGAGTTATCAAATTGGATCTAGAATGTAATATGCCTTGTAGACAATGCCAATTTGTCAATTTCTCTGAATGACGCATGGGTTTACTCATAAAACTACACCTTGAATTCACTGAGTTAGCCTCTACTGGTGATGATCTAGCAGTTAATAGGCTTCTGTTTGGAGATAACTTAAATAAAAAAAGAAATAATAAGGTCAATGCCCTAAGTTCTATTGATAAGGCTCAAGTTCCCATGAGCAAGGTATTTGGCCATACTGATGGGGTCGTTCTGCGAGTCATTTTCAATTCGACAATAGGCTCCTGTTCACAAAGTTGAGAGGTCAAACCAGATTCATTATCAAAGATAAAAATGTTATCCTCAAAGATGGAGAGGTGGAAAAGGCCAATGTAGAGGTCTAACCAGATATCCCAATGCCAACAGTAAGTGCTTAACCAACACCAATTGTTTTTTGGGGCTGGGGAGGGCAGGAGTGGTTACCCAAATAACTTTCTTCATTTAATATTAAAATAGCCTCTGACCCATGGGTTCTCCAAATGCTACAGGATTACCACATAGAGCCCTTCAATGAACCAATTGACCCTTCCTACCCTCGCTGTATACAGTTTTTTTACACAGACACTATTTCAGTCAATTACAAAATAAAAGATCCATTGTGAAAACAGGAAACTCAACCAATTCTGTTGAACCAGTCAGGATTGCTGAGCAGTATATTTCTGATGAGGAAGAGTAATATATTTATGGTGTGGCAAAAAACAAAAAAGGTTATAGCAGTAATAAATCTCTGCCAGATCAAGCAGTTGGTGCTTTATTGGCATATAAAGATGGAAACAATTCTCCTTCTGTACAATTGTCTACAACCTTACAGTTGGATGTCAAACCTAGATTTGAAAGATACTGAACTGTCAGAAACAATATTTCCTCCTTTCCAGAAATATCTATCATTTCAGTGAGGGGATGGGGGGGGGGGCAATATTTTACAAGTTCACCACATACCCTTTCAGTCTCTCTTCCGCAACTAAGTGCTTCACCAAGCTGCTCAAACCAGTAGTCACATACCCAAGATCTCAGGGCATTTGATTTCTAATTTACTTTTATGATATGTTAATTCTGTCTCAAGACAAAAAAACAATCCTTTGCCATTTACAAACTATGATTTCTCTTCTGGAAAGTTTGACAATTGTCATAAATCAAGACAAATCCTTACTCCCGCCTATGCAATCCAAAATTAGTTTGGTTTTCTAGTGAGCTCAAAATCCTCCTCCCTTCAATTGGCAGAAAGAAAACTGAATGTTCTAAAAAAGGAGTTACCTCTGTTTTTAAGTAATCTTTCATATCCCTTTGCCATTTGACATGAAAAGTAGGTCCTCTAGCACTTTCAATCAGGCAATATTTCCAGGCCCACTTCATTATTACTCAAAGGCTCAAGTTACTCAGACCTCATTCCTCTGGATCAGGAAACCAAGGACGAAGCAAACTGGTGGTTGTAAAACCTTCAGGCCTGCAACAGCTGGTCAATCTTCAATACTACCCCTGATCTTCTATTGAATACATCCTGGATGAGTGAATGATGCAGACAGTTCTCGACTTGCAGGGTATGGTCAAAGGAGTTATACACACACATAAATTATTTAGAACTTCATGCTGACTCCTTTGTGTTAGGGCGTTTCCACAGGACGTTTGTCAAATACTTTGCTTTCATTAGTAAAGCTGGGCCCCTGATTCCTATAGAGTTTATAAGCCAGCCTGTACCTCTTGGGTTTGAATGAAATAGAGATCCCATTTCATCAGATGTCACTCCCATTGTAAATTTCTTAGAATATCTTGCAGCATCAGAAAAGGCCTATGTGACAGTAAATACACACAGGTCCATAATTTCTCTGTATCAATACTGCATTGCAGGAAACCTGAGGGAATGGCCCCTGATTTGCAGATTACTTCATGGAATTAGAATGGTTATCCCTCATGTTACTGAATATACTTCTTTATGGGATGCACATGTTGTTTTAAACATGTTTGTCTCTTAGTCAGACAGTGATGCAATACCGTTAAAAGCTTTATCAGCTGAACTAAAGATGTTACTCTGTTTGGTATCTTTTAAAAGAGTTTCTGATGGTACAGCTTTGGATCTTTTGACCTAAAAGCGAACAGGAGCCTCTGGTATTGAAATAAAATAGAAATCTTACCAAAAGTATGAAGGAAGGTCCTCATTTTATTAAATACATGGAGCATGTATCAACTCACTGATGTGTTTGATGTATGTTTAAGAAAATGCACCCTCCCTGTATGAGATATACTACTGAATTATTTCATTTTCCAGTTCCACAATCTTCCTTAGGAGTGCTCAGAGAATCAGATTTGTTTTTTTATTCTGGTGTTCATTTGTTGTTTCTTCATAATTTTACCATTTCTACAGTGGTGAACTGTTCTAACACAACGAGAAAGAGGAAGTGGATAACTGCTGGGTGGTCTATATATAGAGTACTTATGATACTCCTATGTTATCAGCAGAGGTAGACCAATTCTAAGATTGCAGGCTATTGTAGCATTTTTGTTGTATTTACAGTTCTATGCATTATTTATTGCTCAACTCGATGCTATTATAATAAATGACAAGAAAGAAGGCATAATACTTGCCTCTGTGGCTTTAATAAAAGTAGGACTTTCCTTGTAACACTTGGAAAATACACATTTGGCATGAAGGTACAACTTTACTCAAGTGAGTGCCTTTGACTGGTTTGGTGCAAATTCAGTAGGTTTTGAGAAATTAGCATTTAAAAATGAGCTCATTTTAGACATGAAGAAGTTACATTTTATTGCAATCTAGACAATTAAGTAGTAGATACAGGAGAAAATCCCAAATCAAACTAAAATAAAAAAAGCACACCATTGCACTGGGGAGCTTTTTCTTTTGTTGTCAATTGGAGAGTTGCAAATCCGATTTTGCTCCACTCTGATTGGGTGGCCATCACAGAACATTTCTGTTGTGGCCCCCATTACTCAACATAGCTCACTGAACACCATGTTGGAAAAAAATAAACAGAAAAAGTGTGTACGGGGGAAAGGTGAACATGCACTGACTGCCAGGCTCTTGTGTGAGACCTCAAAGTGACCACCCTCCCTGGAAATAAAATGATTAGAAAGAAAAATTTTGTATATTTTTTTTCACTGGGATTTGTGAATCCTGGACTGTCCTGTGAAAGCTGAGACTCACAGATCAGGAGTAGAATCCGCAAATCCAGTACAAAATAATAAGAAATTGTTTGTGTGTCATTACTCTTGAATCACATAATACACTTTGCATATCTTCATGTACACATAAGGAATAATCGTTAGCATACATTTCGCTTAATTTAACTGATTTGTTTACAGCTTGTAATTATTGCCAAATGATGGTTGCTGATCCCGGGAGATTTGTAACCTGTTATTGTCTATACTGGTATGTGCTGAGACTGTAGTCCTACATCTAACTGTGTGGTGTTGCAGATGTTTTTCTAGGGGTTTGACAGCCCTCAATCATTTCTGCAGCTTTAACCACCAGTATGGATGCCACATAGAGTTCTTTACTGAAAGCCTATTTGGCAATAGTTGTTCCCACCCAGCAAAATGTTGTAGGGATTGGGCAGCATGGAGGCAATTCACTGAACAAAACAGTCGAAGAATTAGGGGTGTAGAGCAGAGAGCAACAAAGTACTAGCAAGGTCCAGCCAGCCCTACATTATGTATCTGTGCAATCACATCACTTTCAGCCACAGAAACTTTTAACTTTGACTTATACACACTAGTTCAACTACAAATTGAAAGATTGTGGAACCATCTGTATCAATTAGAAGAATATGCTCTCCATTAAACTAAATGAATGCTTCACTGTCCAAGAATTTCAATGATAGCACTTTTTGGCAATCTGAGGTTATGTAATGGAACTTAAGGTTTTTTTGTGAAGAACGGCCAGATATTTCCAGCGGAGAGGTCCAATTCTTGAACTATACACTCTAAAAGCTTTGTGCTATTACACTAATACTTAATCAATGTGCTTTGTAGCAGTACTGATGTCTCCTATATGCCAACAAGAAAATGTAATTAAGAACTGTGAATAAAAAATGGGTGATAGGATCTGGGTGAAGGAATTCAAGAAGTCCCACCAGCAGTGGTGCAATTATGGTATGGGGCTCTATTACCGTAAGTATGCTTTGAAGGGCTTCCTTATGAAACCAAACTATACACAAAAATGATGTGACGTCAAATGACAATCAAAATTGATAACCCATTTCAACTAGTGTGATGTCAGAGAGAGAAAAACTGTGTTTTACAACATAGCCTCCCCTCTAGAGAGGGATGTGACAGCACCGCCTTAATCTTGCAATAGGACTGCAAAGACCAGAGGGAAGTAGAAGAGAAGTTCACCATACATCAGTGCATCTTCCCTGGATCCTCCACCCCTCATTGATGCGGAGAGAAGCAATAGTCCAAGCCTCTACAGTGTCTTTGACTCTGTACAGGGTTATTCTGCCCTTTTGGATAGCTTTGCATTATAGAAATAACAAACATACCTACAAGTACTGCATCCACCATCTGCTGATGATTCTCAAGGTCCAGGGGTTTGTAGATGTCATGGGAAGCAGGGTAAGCCTGAATGCAGTTGCTTTGTTGGAATGGCAAATATGCTTCCACGTGTAGCCTCACTTTTTGTCCATTGAACGTCTATGGCCTTAAAGAGAGTGCCTAACAAAGCTACTAAAAACTGCACAATGATTAAAGCCACCCTGGAGAACTCGGTTTGGCATATTAGTTCACATAACCACAATGACTTACCTTGGGCCTTAAGAAATGCCAAAGATAATGTGGCTCTCACAGCAAGTCAGTGTTATTATTAAGATGCTCTGCCTCGGACAAATGTCTAGACTGCTCTGCCATCTCATCATCTAGGCATTACCACTCGTCAAGTTGCATGATCTCGGCAAATGCAAATCTTCTAGTGGTGGTCAGGACCATGGACAAAAGCAGTGGAAACAGAAGGCTCTCCTCAATTGTTGAATAGCTCAAGAACAGGCTTGCCTGGACATCCCCAATTTTTAAGGAATTTCGTGCCTGATGTACAATGGTAATTTGCTGTTGCAAAGCCTGCCAAATTCACAAAAGCACATGCTTTGTGACTGCAAAATATCTTTTTACCATTTATAAAAGCCCTTTTACCAGTCAGAAAAGTTTTTTCTGACTCGTACAAGGGATTTTGCGACCCTGTCTGAATCAGAAAATAAGGTGTGTGAAAGGGAGGTCCACCTCTTATTCGTGATTCAGAGAGCAACGTATCAATCTTTTTGACAACAATTGCATTTGCTAACCATTAATCAGATACTGACACATCAAAGGGAGTAGCATCTAATTTGCAAAGGGGAAGCTAACTCTGTGGGACATCTTTGCCTTATAAAAAAGCAACGACGGAATCGTGGGCACAAGCAATGCTCCACAGACTTTAACGAAATAAATAAAGCACCACTGGTCCCTTTTTTAAAGACACAGGTTACTTTAAAAAAAAAAAAGTATCATGTTTGGACTTCAAATGCAGGGACCGAGATATGCTGTCCCTATGTAGGCATTTAGCCTTGCATTTGCTGATAATCAGAGATGTGTCGCAAACTACGACTTGACAAATTAATATTCATTAGGCAGGTCATTTTGCGTCCCCCTGGAATGTATAATTTGCAACACAACTTACTACTATATAGGTCACAAGACAAATTGCATGCCCTGTCACCAATCAGTCTGAGTGCAAATTGCACCCCCCCTGTTTGTGAATGGAAATAGCATAGCACATCAGGCCCCTAACTTCCCACGGGAGGTCTGGTCTACTGCCCCTACTACCGAATACAGACTGAGGTATGCTTGCCACATACCTCAAACACTTCTTGGCTGGAGACAGGTTTGCCAAAGAAGGTGAGGCTTGGGGCGATCAGGTTCCTTGCAGTGCTGAGGGTCTCCCAGTAAGATTTCTGTTTTGGACCCATGTGGTTAGAGACATTTTCCCTAATTCAATTTTTTCCCTAATCCCTAGCGCTCCATGCAATATATGACTTTGTGAAGGCAAGCAGCTATGTGAACGTTATCTCCCGCTTTGAAGCATGTGAATACAACATGCAGCCTTTCTTTAACTTACCATCATGTGACATTCCAACTAAGAGGCACTTTTGGAAACGGCAACATTGGCACTTGTTTCTATTCTTTTTCAGGATTTTACACATGCGCTCACATTTTTCATACTCCAGCTTCAGTCGAATTGTTCTCCTGAAAAAACCCTGTAAAATTAAGGTCAGAGAGCGGAACATGTTATTAGTATATTATTGTCAAGCAGTCCTACCCATTTTTGTAATGTAATTCAGTAAAACTGCAAAATTACGAGGCACCATTAAATAATAGACATTTCAAACAGAAGGCTCCAAAACATGCAAAAAGATATTGCATTCTTTGAAAATGTGATGATTCAGATGACAAAATAAATAAATAAAATGTTGCTTAAGCAATCAATTTGCTTCCACTCAAAAAAAGGACAATATTTTGCTGAGTTGGTGGATCAATATTTATCAATTAGAGCACAATCCTATTTCAGTTTAGAGGTGGAACCTATTAGTGGCTCGGTTATTAATTCCAGTTTGAACCACTTGGTTGGTTCAAGTAAGAATTGTAGATTTACTAAATCTGATTGCTAATCAGGCCTATACATTGCCACCTTTATGATAATTTCCTTGTCCACTGTGTACCCCATTTATATCCTGAAAGCTTACATAACGTGTCCCAGAGTTTTGAGCCAATGTTTTAGATTTTATATTAGCTTCAACTGACCAGAAGAATCTCTAATAGTCATTATTCACAGAAGTCACAATGTGCTATTTCAAACATTCATAAAAATCAGTGTACAACCCAATACAAAGATAAAGGAGTGCTTGACTTTATCTACTTTTGTCATAGAAGAGACCTGTTTATGTTCTGCACAGAGAACTTGGCAGAATCTATAAATTTATGAGTTCACGCACCAGAGGGCTTATTTAGGAGAGGCTAGTGTTGCCGGAGCGTCACTTTTTTTGATGCTCCGGCAGCGCAATAATATTTACGAGGTGACGCAAACCACTCTGTGTGGAAGTCCCTGCCTCGGCTTACTCTGCGTCATGGAGGCGTTCCATGGGCGTTGCGATGGGTTTTCCCACACAACACCCATAGATTTTGGCACTGCCCCAGATGTACTTAATCACATAAACCTGGAGCAGCGCCAAAATCTTACGCCTCCCCAGGCGTAACAAGGAGAAATATTTTTATTTCTCCTTGTTTATTTCTTCTTTCCATGTGTGCTGTATTCTGCAGCACACATAGAAAGAGTAAAATGCGTCTTGGGATTGTTTTTGGTGCCGGAATGTGCCCCTTCCTACACAAAAACAATCCTGCCTGCAACAGAGGCACCTTTGCACCATGGTGCAATGGTGCCTACTTTGGCACTAGGCAGCCAATCATGCACCAGCGCAGGGGGAAAGGATATGAATAACTATGGTGCATTCCTGCCCTTTTACATTGGCGTTGGGCAGGTCAGAAAGAAGAATTGCAGTGCTGCCCTACGCCAACTCTTCATAAATTTTGTTTTAAGTGTTTCATCCTGCAGTTGTGACAGAGTACTCCCTAGGACACGAGCTAATGATCCTCCGTCACTCTAAGCGGAGCCAAAGAAGACAGGCTCTAGGATAGTGAGACCTTCGTTACACCTTCCTTGCAAAACTGATAACATATACGTTTCCTTACATGAAGTAATGTCACTCAGAGCTAACTGAAGATAGTAGACCTTTGCAACGCAATGCAATGCAACGAAGAAGGTTCCAAAGTTATTTACGTACAAGACCACGCAAAACGTACATGAAACTACTTAGTACAGTAATTGTCAGAAATGAGGGAAATGAATCATACTCAGTTAACCTGAAGACTCATCTAAGAACCATTTTCTCTTACGACTATCACCAGTTTAAAGAAGTCAAATTCCATGCACATTTAGAGGCCAGTAGAGCCAGATCACATGGAGCCTCTCCACACTCAACTTCAAGCAGTTACCACACAAACATGCCCTGGGTAAATTACAATGGTATTGCTTCGTTTTCCTATTTTATAGTTCACTACATTCTAAACTTGGAGAAAAATAGTGGGCACTACATATGAACACACAGATTGTGGCAGCACTCAGACAAAGCAGCTCAGAAAACTATCACATATGGTTGTATGTGATTTCATAGAAAACAATTTCATGGATTATCAGTACTGAGAAACCCTTTCACTTAAACTTTCATAGAAACAAATTCATAGAATCTAATTTTGTTTCTAAATTGGCTTTTCCATGCTTATTTTTTTTATAGGTGTAAATGCAATTGGTGCAGGTTTTCCTTTGAGAAACATTTTTGTCAGAGATATTTATTATAGTGTTTTTTTCAAGTGACTTTATTTCAGATTTATATCTCCTACATTGCCAGACAATTACCTAGGAGTGCTTTTAATTCATTGATCTCTCACCACACCTAAACACCATTGTAAGAAATTGGGTTACTAGTTGGGGCTGTGAAGCCCTTCTCAAGCAGGTATTACAATCCTGGTCAGGATAAAGTCACTGGCAATCACTAAATTAACCTGTGCTCAACCCTCTGGTAGCTTGGTAGAGAGCAGTCAGGCTTAACTTGAAGGAACTATGTAAAGTATTTCTGCAACACTTCAAATAGTAACAAAGTGAAAATTACACTAAAAAAGGATCCACACAAGGTTAGAAAAATAAAGGAAACTTTATTAAATAAAACAAGAACAAAACAACAAAAACCAATCAGTAGATCGGGAGATATGGGTTTTTAAAGATTTAAGTCGAAAGTACAACAAAAAGCACAAAGAGCTAACTGTGGATATCTGGTCACGTCGGACCAGGACAAAGTCACAAGTTCAGGCCAACCATGATGGAGCATGGGCCAGCTAAAGGGATCCAGTTGGGAAAGCTGAACAAGAGTATGTTAAATCCTGGTTGCGGAGCATTGCTTGGCCATGCGTCAAGGATGTGTCGCTGAGGCGATTCGTCGGTTTTGAGGAGTTGCGAGGCTGCTATGCGAGATCCTGCATCGTTGTCAAGGATTTTGCCGATGAGGACCCGTGGTGCGACGTCCAGCATTGGGGATGTGCCGCACTGCTAAGGCGATGAATTGGATCCAGGGAGCACCAAGGCTTTGTTATCGAGGATCCTGTCGATGAGTGCTTATGATGTGAAGTCAAGTGTCGAGGATGAGTCATGCAGCCAAAGCGATTAGTCTTTTCCGAGAAGCTCCAAGGCAAAGTTCTGGTGTTGGAAAAGTCCACGGAGCAGAGGCAATGCGTCGGTTCTGCTCGGGTTTCGCCGTGAGGTAGAGAAAAATGTGTTGGTTCTGCTGGGTCCACAGATGGGCTGGCAGAGCACCTTCAGACCTACCGCCAAAGAACTAAGACCTGCCACCACTTGGCAGGGTAGGACTCACAGTTGAAGAGTCCAGGTGCTAGTTACAAGAGACTTGGCCCTTGGAGTCACTTTGGTGGTCCTGAGTACAGGTTGCAGGTCCAGTCCTTCTCACCCAGGCAAGAGGGCAGCAGGCCTTCATGGCAGCAGTCCAGCAGAATGACAGTCCTTTCAGCAGCACAGTCGTCCTTCCTGGCAGAGTCTTCCATAGATCCAGAAATGTACTGAAGAGTTGGTGTCTGAGGTCCAATATTTATACTTGGTTTCCTTTTGAAGTGCACAGGTTTCCTTCTTCCCCTGTCCTGCCGCCAGACTAACTGCACAGGGGAATGCAATCCTTTGTGTGAGGCAGGACAAAGCCTTTGCAGGTGTAAGTGGGGCTGTGACTAACTCCGCCCTCCCATCCTGCCAGTGATGGCCCATCTATGCACATCTAAGCTCTTGAGTGTGTGTGGCGAGGAGGAATACATTCAGCTCAACTGCCCACTACACCAAGTCAGGTGGCATTATCAAAATTGTAATTTAAAATCAGACTTTAACATAAAAGAGGGTTTTTCATTACAATTCCAAAGACACCAAATGAGAATTGTTTACATGAACTCATTTGGAAGTCACAGCTTTTGAAATAAATAAAGTAACTCCAATGTTATCCTATGTGAGAGGTAGACCTTACAGTAGTGAAAAACAAATGTTGGGGTTTTTCAGGAAAACTAATGTAGGGGTTTTTCACTATCACGACATGTAAATCTTAAATGTACAGGTCCTACTTTTTAAATACACTGCACCTTGCCCTCTGGGCTGTCCAGGGCCTATCCTGGAGTGAGTTGTAAGTAATAAAAAAAAAGTAAGGTATGGGCCTGGCACATGGTTTATCTTGCCAGGTCAAAATGTCAGTCTAAAACTGCACACACAGGCTGCAAAAGCAGGCCAGAGACATATTTAAAGGGCTACTTGAGTGGGTGGCTTATCAAGTGCTGCAAGCCCACTAGTAGCATTTACTTTACAGACCCTGGGTACATGTAGTACCCCTTTACTAGGGAGTTAAGTAAAATAATTATGCCAATTGGGGACAAGCCAAAAGCCAATATTACCATGTTTTACGGAGTGAGCCCAGGCACTGGTAAAGTGCACAGAGTCCTAAGGCCAATAAAAACAAGATCAGTAAAATATGGAGGACTAAAGCAAACAGTGTGACGAAAGACCACTCCACTCTGAGGCTGACAGGTCTAACAATCCATCCCTGACCCCTTCAAAATCCTTAAACACCATTCATCCCTGCCCCCTAAAACCTCCACCATGCCTAAACTCCACTCATCCCTGAATGCTAAAAGCCCTTTCTAGCCCCATTCTCCACCCATCCCTAAAACCTTCTCACTACATCAAAACTACACCCATTCCAGGACCCTAAAAGCCCTTTCTAGACCGAAAGCCCAAAAATCCATGAACCCTTAAAATCCTTCATCACGCCTACAACACCACGCATCCCTGAACCCTAAAAAATAAAACACCTTAACTACCCCTAACACCACCCATCCCTAACCACTAAAAAACCCTCACCACTTCCACCAGTACCTGAATCCTAATCCCCACAAAAACTCTTTCTATATCTAAACTTCACCCATCCCTGAACCCTTACACCCCCTGACCACCATACTCTCCACCTAATCCCTGGACCCTTAAAACTCTTTCTGCCCATCAACTCCACCTATCTCTGACCCCTAAAACTCCTCACCACCCCTAAATCCCACCCATTGCTGAACCCTAAAAACCCTTCAACACCCCAACCTCTACCGATTAGTGAACCTCAAAATCCTCACCAGCCTCAAGTTATGGCAATCCATGAACTCTATAATTCATTCAAAACCCCTACACTCAACCCATCGCTGTACCCAAAGTCTCACTACCCCTAAACTGCATTCATCTGTGAACTCTAAAAACGTCTCGCCACTCGTAAACTCCACCCATTCTTGATCCCTAAAACACCTCACCACTCCTGTACTCCACCCATCCCTGAACCCTAAAACCCCCTCATTACCTCTGAACTAGATTTTTTCTTAAATTATTCCTTCCATTAAATCATTCCTTTCATTTTCGATTTATTTGAATTTCATCAACACCCTCTTTCCTTAAAATTGAGTTTCTGTTATTTGGTTTCCTTCAATGCGTTTTTTCAGTTTTCATTTTTCCATTAATTCACATACATCAGTCACCGGTGCTGTAAGACCAGATGCACTGCGGTTGATTAAGTTCTTGCATTCTTCATTTCCCTTTTCAATCTAAATAAAAACACTCAATTTTCAATGATTTATTAATTTCCTTGCATTTAAATAGGATGGTCCATTTTCACTACGGTAATCCCGACAGCATGACGTTTTACCTTCATTAAAGTCTTCAGAGTATCTCAAAACATTTTAAGTGTTGCTCGTTTCAAATGATGCACACATCTTCCAATGGTATAATACCCAAATTTCAGGTAGAGAGCAACCAACTGCCAATTGGAAGAGTACTCCCATATGCCCTGCAACTAGTGACATGCCCCTCCATACAATCCCACAAAAACTGGCCTATCAAATGGCAAGCACTTCCATTCATAAAACAAAACAGAACAGAGCTACTGTGTAGGAAGTTTCCCTTTTTGACATGGTTACCCCCCACTTTTTGTCTGGTATCTGATGCAACTTTGCCCAGAAGTGTACGTGGTTCCTGCTAATCAGGTCCCCAGCTGCAGTGTTCTTTCCCTAAAACTGTACCTTTGTTCCACAACTGGCACCCCTTTAGGGTCCATTTAGGTTCCTAGTAAATGGTACCCCTGGTAGCTAGGGAACTGGGACTAAAGACTTCCCTTAAGGGCTGCAGCACAAATTGTGCCACCCCAAAGGACTCCTCACCAAGCTCATGCAAACTACCAATGTAGCCAGTGTATCTTGGTGCAGGGAAAAGCGAAGAGTCAACATGGCACCCATCCCTGGGTGCCATGTCTGCGAAACACTACATGTGGTATAAATAAGTCACCTATACAGTAGGCCTTGCAGCTTTAAGGCCGGGTGCACTATACCCATGTGTGGGCATATCTGCATCAATGGATGTGTCCCTTTGATATCTACGTTTACCCTTCAAAACCACAACCACTCCTACACAGGGAAGCCACACCAAGTACATAGGCTGGAGATGCTTTTCCCAGCTACTTGATGGCTTTACTGTAACCCCAGATGTTTGGTACCAAACATCTCGTCGGAATAAATGCACCCAAAAGGCACTTCAGAGGTACAGCTTGAAAACCTACTGATTACTAGGGTGTTCACTGACTGGTCGCAACCAGCCAGCCACCCTAGACAAGTTTCTGACCTCCTACAGAACAGCAGAAAAGCTATGGGTTTTTTGGCATTATACTATGCCAGCTCGCAACTCTCTCGACAATCGCGACAGAGAGACTCGTCCTGCAAGCTGGAGAAGTACCACTGCCTTGGGAAGCCTGCCAGCACTCATGCTCTGGAACGTCAGGTCTGTCTCCCCATCGAGTGTGAAGACACCAGGGCCAACTGTGCCATGCAGCACCATCCCCCGGTGTACCGGACGCTCTGCACCTAACACAGACAGCGAGAGAGCCATCTGGATTTTCACTGCACCACGACCAAGCAGCCGTTGAGGGACGTCATCATCACTGAGACCCACTTCGTCAGTGGCCCAGCTGACCCGATTTTGCCCCTGACAGCTGTTTGTCCCTAGCCACGTGGAGCATTTTTGTGCATCCAACCCAGTTGATCTAACCACTCTGCACCGGAGCCACCCGGTCGGGGTACAAGACTCCTTGTGATCTAAGCTCCCATTTGGGAGATCTTGGACTTTTCCCCAAGTCCCCCTGTGCAGCCTGTTCCCAAGTGGCCCCCTTCTCCGTAGCGCACAGCTACCAACCTGACCAGCACCCTGCACCCGGCTAAACATGGGCTGTTCCCTAATAACTGCTGGTAGGACTTTGGACCTTAGCCCACTGCGACCTAAACTCTGAAGTGAACACCTGATACTCTCTATACTTACCTCTATTCATATATGTGACTCTTCCTTCCATAGGATTGTATTGTGCATAAAGGCGCACAACTTTCAAACGTTTACTCACCTGTAAAGTATGATAACAAAAACAGTACTTACATTTGAACGAAGTTCTTGGTTTCACAGAAAATATAAAAAGAAGTGTTATTATTCTAATTTGGTCTTGGATGTATTCAATTATTGTCTCTGTGAGTACAACAAATGCTTAGCACTATCCTCTTATAAGCCTAACTGCTCACCCACACTACCACAAAAGAGAGCGTTAGAACTATCTACTTTAGCCTTGTAAGCCAATTGGAAGTCCACTGGACTCTCTACACAGTATACTTATTTTTAGTGCACTATATAGAGAGCCAGCTTTCTAAATACTGGCTTTGGCATTGCTTGTGGTCTTCATTACATGAGATGGGAAGACAGCCAAAACTGTCTTCATATAACTGCTCCAAGTAGCCAGTGCATTTAAGAACTGGAGAATTAGGTTCTTTCAACATGTATCTCGGAATACCATGCATCCGAGCACTGGGGAATACAAGTCTGTTAAGGACACACACTGCGCCTCAGCAATCGTTTGTAGAAGGATGTTGGTAACACACAGTACATTTCAAACGTGGGTTAAGAATTTTCTCAACACATACTGTACCTTGCCACTCTTCTATCAATGCAAGCCCTCAGAATGGTCTCCGAGTAATGGGAAATGTTGTATCCCAGTTTATCAATCAGCTGCACAATTCTTGCATTCCCTTTGAAAACGATGGGAGAAATACTGCAGGACATAGCCTTTCGTTGAGTAACTGAAAGCACTATTATGTAATTTGGCCATTAATGTATTTTTTATCTTATGGATAAGAGAAAACTTTGACTTTAAATGCGGAGTCTCTTTCCATTCCTCGCTCTAAGAAGAAAAACTGATCTCACTCCATTACTCTCTTAGAATATCTTTTGAATGCAGAACGTAGTGGAGGAAAGCAGCAAGGAAGAGCCCCACTGCATGCAATTGGTGAAGTTTAGATTTATCAAGTATTTTCAAATTAGGGACTAGAGCTAGGATTTGAAATTTTTGAAATTAAATCTATTTAATCAAATAAGTCATTAAATGTGATCTAAAGACAATACATTTATGTACCCTATTTTGTTCATTACTATGCAGAAAAATCAGCTTAGTGTTACAGCTCCTCGTCTTTGATACTTGTTTTTTTGTGTCTGCGCACACAGCTCTGCTCTAGAAGTCACAACGGAGTTTTTTAGGTCTCGCCTAGCGTTGCAGTGCATGAGTTGCTCGCTCTGCGAGATTTATTGTTAACAAGGAGTTTGAGAAGAGGGCTTGAAGCCCCCGCCCCTCATTTCCATTGGCTGGCGTCACCGTGTATGCTAAACGGTGGCCTGCCATTGTAGAAGAAGGTTTTTTGTTGACGCCCTTTCGCCTCCGATCCGGGCTGGGTCGCCTGCTTTGCTGCTGTTGCAAAGCAATTTCTTATCTTTATGGGGCCATGTGTTTCTAATTAGAAACACATGGCCCCATAAAGACAAGAGATCGATGTTTTTTCCAGATGCCATAATTTCTGTACTTGCAGGGAAAGTCCGTCGCGAAAGCACCTATAACGGGCTGTCAGTGGAAAAATCAAAATGTGCTTGATTTGGGTTCTTTATACTAAGAGCGTCTGTAGATTAAAATACAGTGAGAACATCAAACGGTGCAAGCGTGTTTACTGTCCGAAAGATAGTGGCGTTTTGTGAAATGTATTCTGTTTCTACGGCCTCCAATGCTGCTGCAGCTCGCTAGGACATGTAAAATCCGAGCCATTTACAAATTCAGACAGTCTCAGACAAGGGAAATCATTGTAAATGTGGTTTATCCAGCACCTTTAGCTTGATGCTTGCACAACGTAAACTGTGGATTAGCGCTCTAGTGCTTTGTTAGAGTGTTCTGTTTACATTCATGTGTGCTCCAGAAGCGGAAGTAAACGCCTGTGTACGCTTTGGTTTGACGGCCTGCGCCACCTCCAGCGTTCCTGCACCATGTAAAAGGTCACACATGTGCAATGGCACCAGAGTGTCGTGTGGGGTGCTGACCTGTGTCGGCACGGGTGGAAACATACACCCAGCAGGGTTGTGCGCGGGGGGACGCCTCTGTCACCATGTGCACGCTCCAGAGGGGACGACTGCTCTTGCCTATGCTGCTCTTGCGCCACCTTTCTCGAACAGTGACCCTACCCCTCCGCGGGATCTCAGCTGCGGCAGCGGCCGGGGCGAGGTGGAAATGAGAAGTCCCTGACCTGGAGTACCTGCAGGAGCGGGCACAGGCCAGTAAAGGCCTCCACCGCTTCATCGCAGACCCTAGTTGGCGCGGGAGGTGTTGCGCTGTCTGGAGCATGCCAACCTGAACCGCCGAGGGGCTAAAATCTGGGAATGCAACCCTGGTAGGTGTCTCACCTTAGAGGTCCCATCTTGTACCATGCGACTGTTACCTTACACAGCTTCGACGGTTTGACATAGTGTTGACCTGCTACATCTTTCTATTTTATCCGAAGTCTGAGTCTGTTACTTATTTAGGACATATAGTGTGCAATAAGGGTATATTGCCCAAGCCTGAGTTCGTAGAGGTTATAACCAACTCGCAGCCTCCCAAGAACAAGGAGGATGTGAGGTTTTTGTAGGCTTTGCAGAATATTATGGGAAGTTTGTAGCTAATTTTGAAGAAAGAACTTAAGATATCACGCAGCTTTTGAGAAAGGATGTTTGCTTTGAATGGAACAGCAAATTACAATTGGATGCTGACACCATCAAGGCTGATTAGCAACGCCATGCTTTTGAGTGGGTTTGACCCGTTATCGCCACCAATGCAAGCCATAAAGGAGTGGGTGCGGTGCTTTCTCAGATTGAAACTAATGGAAAAGAAGTTACTATCGCATGTGCTTTGAGATCCCTCACACATTCAGAAGTGTTTTTTGGTGACTGAGAAAAGGTAATAACGTGTGTGAATTACTTCAGGCAGTTTGTCTGGGAGACTGTGTTTACCTTAAGAACTGACCATAAGCCTTTTGTTAAACTTACCGGTAGAAGAATGGCAAGAGTGATGCCATGCATCGCTAGAATGTCACTGTGCCTATTGGATTATGCATATGTAGTGGAATGTCTTCCTGGTGTGAAGAACCGGGTAGCAGATTATTTGAGAAGAGCTCTGTTTGATTCTACGATGGTTAATATTGTGGTTTTGAATGACTGTTGTGTGGCTGATGTGCCTGATGCCAGTACTACTGATGAATGCAATTACAATACAATAAAATAAATCTTACCTGTGCCACAAACAGCATGTGCTATTGTGCAATACGTGGAATGCAGGCAGCAAAACAAGCATTAAAAATGCAATAGGTCTCGCCTTCCATTAAGTTAAAGCCATTTGCTTTGCTATACAATACCATTAGCAAAGCAAATGGCTTTAACTTAATCAAAGGCAAGACCTATTGCAATTTCAATGCTTGTTTTATCTGACACCAGAGCTATTCCCCTAAGCAACAACATGCTAGTGATGTTGTGCACAGGCCGGGTGTTGCATGGTAGCACTGGAAAAAAAACCTAAAGCACTGTGAAAGGTGTGGCGATTTCGGATTCCACTATCCCATGGAGTGCCTATTGCTTTCTGGGGTGCAGTAACTCCCAAGACGTGCTACAAGGCTGGCAATAGAGGTCCATCGGAGGGGGAACACTGAGGATTGATCACTTAGCTATACATATGGTCTCAGCAATTGCTTGGTGTATCTAGCCTGACTGCCTCATGGCCTCCCATGCACCAGCCACATAGCACCTTGGATGGCCTGTGTGCAGGAGGCTATGTTGCTGTCAGGCGATGGATGCCTTTACGTGTGTGGAAGCAAAAGTTGCCATCATTTTCCACACATGCTGTGACCCCCCCCACACACACTTCCACACAAGAAAGCACCAACTCGAGAATAACCACTCATGAAGGATATCTGATTTTGAAGCCACTTTTCTGCAAACAATTCTGCAATGACTGGTGTGTTTTCTTATTGCTCAGAGGATGTCAGTCATCTGTGAAAGGTGTCAAGTTTCCCTGCCTCATGTCTAGGTTGCCAGTGTGAGAGGTGGCCTGTCGCCAGAAGTCTTCGAGACATAACCTATCCAATCAGCTCCTTGAAAGAAACTGTGTGTTGAAAGATAGCTTTCAACACAGAGTAACACAAGCTGCATCACACAAAAAATGTCTACTTGAAGGAGCTGTACACAACTTTGTAAATGTAGTGTGATATTTTCAAACTTTTACTCTGAGAATGATATACCTCCTATGGCTTGGCCAAACATCTGAAGTTCTCCCTTCTCTCTTTAAAGGGAAAATTACACAAATTGTGTCACAAATGAGAGTGTGGATCCTACACAATGCCTACTGAACTCCTATGAAACTTCATAAGTTAGGTCTATATGGCTCAAACATTTGCTGAAACTGAAAATTACAGCCCAGGTATATAGTACGCATGCTATTTAGTTATAAACACATTCACCTACTATGAAATCAAATTCAAACAGTGCTACAGCACGTCTTCAAGTCTTCAATTTCCGTTGACACCATTACCTCTCTCTTAGGTATTTATGCAGCCTCATCTATACCATCTCTGAACATCACAGACCTCCAATTAGTTGATCTTATGTTGGCCATATGAACTAAGCAGGCCCTTTCAGAATGGAAACTCTCCCAGAAATTCCATACATAGTGGGCTTGGCTTTGCAAAAATAAACCTCCTTAATCAGCCCAAAGACAATAATGTTTACTTATTTGGAATATAGCACCGTACTAGCCCTCGAAACAGCATGTTTATACCTCTACTGCCAGAATTCCAGGATTGTCAACCATCTCCCATCCAGGTTCTCTCTACTACTTTTCCTTCTCTTTCTGAGCATTCCAGTACTTTCTCTTCTTTGTTTTATTAGTATAAAGGTTTCTATTTTGCCAGACTGTTGGTACATTAATGTCCGTAGTTTACAATAGTACTATATTCTCTATAAGATGTTGCATGGACATTATCGGTCTACCAGTACATTTCATTATAAACAATTAGCTAAAACAAAACAATACTTTAATTATCTTTATTGATATATCAATATGAGTAGTATGTATGTTAATTTTTGCCTTCTCTCACATGGTATTATAATGACTATATCTGAACTGCAGTATTTTCCTTTGGTTTCTATTCCCTATGCACTACTTCTACATAAAAAAATTTAAATAAAAAAGTTTCTTTTTGTTAAGCTTTTTCACACACACATATGATCTTAAAAAATAAGTAAGCTATCTTGCTTTAGGTTTAAACTGATAAAGCTCCACCAAAAGGGGAGCAACTCTCATCAGTGTAAACATACAAACACTGATAAACACCTACACAACCACAAACTAAAATGCCATTCAAAGATAGGAAAGTGAGAACAAATGAGTCATTTTTATTTCGGTCTGGTGGGGCCAACACAATGTAACTTTGCTACACAAAGTAGCAGCAATAAAACTGATCAAAGATTATTCTGCTTGCGTTTTGTTGTTTAGGGTTGTCACTAAAAGTGTGTTTCTTCTTCCTTTTGCTTCCTCCATTATGTGTGCTTGAATTAAAAGATGTAGGATTTACAAGCATGTTTTAGGACAGATCTAATTATTTTGTGGAGAATCTGGGAATATTACAATCATATTTGATCTTTTGGCAGTTTCATTATTTCACTGATTGTGTGAAACGGTTAGCTCATAAAATCTTTGCCCAATATGTGCTATCACATTTACCCACAGACACAGAATGGGTAGAACCCTTTGATACAGCAGCCCCCTTTTCTGACAAGTCAGCATTGACAGCAGGTCACTTGCCAAATGCACCGGTACAGGACCTTTTCCCTCTCCTTCTTATCTGCTCCTTGTCCCCCCCATTCTCCTTGAAGTGTGTATACACTTGCCAAATGCCCCAGGCTTTAAACATTCAAGGAAAGATGTAGTGATAGGTACCTGTGAAAAGAGTGTACTCACCATGCATATGGGATAGTGGCGAAAACATGACAAGACCTTGCACATACCAACACAATTCATAGCTGCAAGGTGTCTCAATGTTATGTATGATACATTCAGCTAATCCTGGCTTTTAACCCAACTGCTGAGGGGTTTTGGGCCCCTAGTTACAATGTTAACAGCAAACTTTCAAGTCCCAGAATACAATGTGGTGTGTGGTAAAAGGTCAGCCTGGCTTAAAGTGAGACCTTTGCCATGGGGACACCTGACAGTTTTGAATGTATAGCCCTACCTTAATGATTTCAGGCAAAGAGTCCTGAAAAGCAAAGGCAAGCATGCCTAAAGCATCAATTTCAGGTGCCTTAGAGTACAGTCCTACAAATGAATCTGGTGTAAAGGTTTCACAATGCCCTATGCTGACCCCCCCCCCCCATCAGTGTCATAATATTCAGTAAGGAGAAGGTGAATGACCCAACTGCGTCAAGGAATTAGTTTATTAAAACGTTGAATGCAACACTCGTACTTTTATTGATCCATTAACAGTTCTGCACAATCAGACAGTCCTGACAGAGGAAGTAATGAGATGTGGGAGAGGGTAATGAGATGTGGGCGTGAGTGAGTGCAATATACAGACTTTCTATGCATAAAAAAGTATAACATAAGTCCATTGGACATACTGCCAATTGGAAGACACTACATACCTGTGTTACTTCTACTTAAATTAAAAATATGTTTTTATAACAATCCCTTAAAAAAACAATGTTTTGTAACAATGGAAAAACACAGTTTTTGTCTATTTTGGGTGTTAGGCAGCTGAAAATACACTGATAAGCAATTATTTTAAAAGGTGTGGAAAGCACTCAGCAAACAACTGAAATCCACAAAAAATAAACAATGAAAACCAGAAAGCCTAAAAATTGGCCATGACAAATAGAGCACATCTACATATTTATTTAGATCATGTTTTAAGTAACCATTTGCTTATTCTGAGCAAGTCGATTACATTTGAGGTCGTTTTCCATCCAAGATGTCTTTGATGGTGTAGCACTTGAGTCCAGGCTAGCTGCTACTGCTCTAGAGAACAATGCACATCTTGCATTGGCCTGGAAATGGACTCTCAGTGCTCAATCATTCCCAGAGAGACACAATCCTGTTACTCATGATGACTGACAATCCAATCACAGAATGGCTGTCTCATGGGCTGATCCAAATGTGAATACTGCCTACAAACTTTCCCCACTCTTTGTATGTTGCTCTGTGGCCTTATCCAAAATGTGAAAGGTTTTCAACAAAGCAATGGCAGATGAAAGATGTCCAAAAGCCACTCTGTATGTTTTTCATATTTTTAAGAGAGCTGGCGGACAACAAGAGCTATCTCTAGGCCAGACCCAAGAAGGAAGCAATATGATGGGAGGTACCTCATTTATCTCAACTACCTTTAGAAGCATCTCCTGCCATTCTTACTCTCAAAGGATTTTTTCACTGTTACCTGTTAACCACAGGGGAAGCCCTGCCGCTACTACCAAGCTCACATTAGTGGTGCCAGTGTCGGTATTGGGCAGAACTGTGATGGCAATTTGCCTACCAACTCCTTGACCCTCCGGGCCTTCCATAAGTGCAACCAAACCCACATTTATCATGATGCAATAAGGACATATGGAACTAATCACTGCAACAATCTACAGATCGTGATGTCACCGAAGCCTTCAACATATTAAACTTCCAATCTCTTCGCCTCTTGTGTCATCACTCACTCTTGTTGTGATCTATCACATGTACGATTTTTCTTTATGTCCATGAGTTTTCCTTTGCCTTACTAACATGTTTTCCACACACAGTACTACTGTTGGCAGTGTTTAGGCCTGTTGGTTGACCCAGAGAACCCCCACTCTCTAAGCATATTGTCAACAGACTTTCTCCTAGGAGACAACATCACGATCTGGATGGCACTAGTCATTCAATCTTAATAGTCGATCGCTGATTAAATACTTTTTCCTGGCCCGTCATGCTTCGTAGCTACTGCTTTCAACTATATCATACTGTGAGACAGGAGGAGGGAAATTATGAATCTGATGAAACAACCATGTTATTGTATTTCTCTTTTTTTTTTAAAGCAAGCGGTTGTTCTGTGTGGTACTATGTTGTTGAGGAGGTACTTTATCCTTTTTATCTGCTTCTGTTTGGATAGCGAAACCCACAAATCCTTAGTCAACACCATCATCAAATACAAATATATGATTTTTCAGGTGATATATGTAATCAGATTAGCTGCTCATCTTCAATGTTCTGACTTCACTGCTCTTCTCTGCTCCCGGATCTCCTTCCAGGAGCCTTGTTACTAACTGGAAAGGAGGCATCTTTTAAAACCTTCTAGTGCTTCAGAATTTATATAAGCCACTCCTATTCAGGAGGGTTCCTTCAGCCTCTGTTGGGACAAAAAATAACACTGCACAGTTCTGGGGAGCATGCACCTCCACTTTGAGTTTCCCATAGCAAGTTTGTGTCATTTTTAAAATTTTGCCTCAGCACATACAACAATCCTGCCTTTGCACTGATAGTTTCCTGTGAAACAGAATGCGACTCAGAGCTGGACTCTGTGGTACAGAGGGATGCACCATGTGCACCCTCCTTCACTGAGTGCGATTACTGTAACCTCACAGGGTTGTAGAGGACTAGCAATGCTGGCATTAAAAGGTTACAGTGGTCGGGGCAGGCCTTTCTACCTGTTTCCTACCAAGGAGGTAGGTCTACTGGCCTCTCCTGTGTTTTTAAATTGGAGTCTTCCAGCTACCTGCAACCACATTCCTCACTTCATCCGTGTGCCACATCCATGTGTTTACCTTATGTACATGCAGGAGGATGAGCACAATGTGTGTGTTCCATGTGGCTGTGGCCACACAGGAATCCATTTTGATTTCCTCCACTCAAGTAGTACCCAAGACGGAAACGGAAGACAGGCCCAGACAGCCATGTGAACTGCAGGTCTTCTACAAAGCATTTCTGAGGTTCTCTGTAGTAGTCTATGGAGGATAGGAGGAGGAAGGCACATTGTTGTGCAGGGAAAACCCTCTTCCACTTTCCTGTTCCATTGTTCCCAATAAGTGTTAACCCCAACAGGTTAAGTTGTAGCTAAATGGGTGAAAGCCTCTCCCCCTTTTGTGCCTTTGTTTTGGGTCTCCCATAACAAGAGACCTGCAACTCCATCCCACCTTGCATCTCACACTGTGAGACACAAACTATGGATGGCCCAATCTGGTAGGAATACACAAGTCAAGGACTGCTTGAAATTGGTCCCACGGTTGAACTTGTGGGATACATAAACTCTGTATGCAAAATTGGCACAAGTCTGAGGCAGAAACTAACAGCAAGACAATGTTGACCACTCTACCAGGATACGGAGTACAGACCAATGGAGGCTGATAAACATGTCTGTGTTCCAGAGTTGCAATTGCTAACTACTAACTTGGTTTTACCAGGTTCAGGAACATGACCCTGGAAGCTGACTTGGGTGTGCCTTGGAGAATAGACTGAATGAATCATAAGAGGGGACTGGAGATGCACTTGCACAAAGAAGATGTCCTTAGAAAAGAAGCACTGAGATGAACTTAGGAGGGAGGCGTGAAATGCATCTGCTGCAAACCAGGGACGGATCTCCACTACCAGGCCATGTGTTGAGACCTTGAGACCCTTGAGCCTCAGTGGTGTGCCCAAAAGTAAAGCACCTAGCAAAGGTTGATGCTACAGGAGCCAACAATTGCATCTTATGAACTCCTCATGAACAGATGAAGAAGCAAGACTGCATTTCAGCGGTTGTAACAAGTAACACCAAAACACGTAGAGAAGGCAGGCTCTACATCAAGATCAACTATCATAATCTGCCGTTTCATCGGAGCCCGTTGAATCACCGCAGCAATCTGAGGTGGGAGCTTCACTTTGTTTACATTGTGGGTTTGTGTTTAGAAGGACTACATACAAAGAGCCATGTGGCCTTCCTCTCTCCTACGCACATACCACTGTACCTCCTTAGCTGCAGAGGACTGGGACATCAGTAGCATTAGTTGGGCGGGGGCTTCGTCAATGCATCTGTTCCTAGAAGGGAGTGCAGTAGCACCTCCACTAGGAGCTGCGATGTTCCTGCCCTCGACTGGCAGAAGAAGCCCATCCTACTTCAGGCTGAGTAACCAAGGTACAGTCAAACAGTGGGGCATTGTGAGGAGGACTTAATTTTGGGACCATCTTATGCACTACCAAGAATCCAGCTCTTACTGAATTTGGGAAAGGGGAAGTTTGGAACCTGGTGGGTCTTGGATTGCACCATAACAGCTCTTTCCCCCAGAGGGCAATGTACCCTAAATTGACTGACAGTATTTTTATATAATATCTTACCATCGTGCAGTGACTTGATACCCTAAATATTGAGAATCACTGCTACAATTAAAACTCAGTAACCCTCGACCGCCCTGGGACCCCTGAAAATGTTTTCACCTCACTGCTGAGCCTCACATATAAGGCCAGTGTCAACACTCAAATATCTTCCAGAGAGCAACACTGTTGCTGCTAGTTATGGACAGAATATTGTTGTAGTGGCAAAATCAGTAGAAGGTTCTTCAAATTGTTTGAACTTGCATTTCTGTCAACGGCCATCTACCGGCCGCCCACAGTAAACATTCCTACAGCATCTGTTGTGCCAATTGCCACTAGCGTGCGGACACTCTTGCAAAAAAATTGATTAATTTTGCCCCACTGTAGTGTTTTTGCAATAGCTCTAGTGATGATCACCCAGCTCACTAGAAAGGACACAATACGATGCAGATGATGATGTGACCCAAAAGAATTAGATGCTCGATCTCACTGCCACCACCTGTCTACTGGCATTCCGGACAGCAAAATAATAGATTTCACCCATACTAATATTCCTGCCTACAGGAAGGTCCAAATGTTTAAAAATGCATATTGTCCTGTAAAATGTGGCCCTTTTAGGTCTTGCTGAGTCAGCGCATGCGCTGCACTGCGAGACATTTAGTTAGAGCTTTTAAAAGTGCTACCACGGGTCTTTGTGTGACGTTCTGCATGCGGTTACACGCACGGGCACGAGCAGAGGAGCCATATGGCTTTTCTCTCGCTCGGCCAAACGCGCGCGCCTCGCTTCAATGCCCATGCCCCTCCCCCGATCGCGTTTCGCAGTTTGTTTTTTATTTAACTTTGAGCGGCGAATGTTTGTTTTTTATTGTGTTAAACAGACATGTCGTGGCAGTGCACGCAATCGCTTTATTGAATAGACGTCTCCTTCGCACTGCTGGCTGGTGCAATATGTCAAATGTACGTGGATGTTATAAATAGCCCCCCCCCATCAGAATCTTTTTGGTTCCCGCATGCTCTAAATGTACCACAACACATGTAACCTCTGGATTCTGATGTTACACTGACACCCAGTGGCAGTGTGTGCAATAGGCTTTGTGGATTTTTGATTATACACACATCCTTTATCTTTTGTTCAGAACGACGTCGTTGCTTTCGATCAGTTATTGGAAGGTTTCTCTCCACCATAAAAATGTCACATAAAATTCCGAGAATCTCTTATCGGAAGAGCCCGAATCATATGCTTTTTAGGTCTCGCCTGACCCAGCGCATGCGCTGGTCTGGCGAGACATTTTGTGAGGGCTTAAAAAAAATGCTTCCATGGCGGCCCTGAGCTACAGTGCATGTGCATGGGCGCGCGCCCCGCTTGATCGCGATCACTATCACTTTCGCAGCCGGTTTGATGTTCTCCGTGAGCTCCGTGAGCCAATGCTTGTTCAGTTTGAAGAAAAAACACAGACATTTTCATCTTCGCTAACCGTAAAGAGTCTTTTATTGAAACTAGTACCACAGTCTCTTGGTTTCCCAGACTTTGACTTCTGCTTATCTGACCTGCGCTCGATGCCATGCGGCTTGTGCTTTTTTTAAAATCCGGAATTAATAAATGACTACCAACTGTCAAGACTCAGAATACGGCAATTAACGTGCCAAATATAGGGTGACCGTGGAGTGCCGCGCTCGTGAAAGGTATCTCATGTGGCTGGAAACGATACGTCGTCCTTCTGTTGAGTGTTGGTTTCACGTGGGACTCTGAATCGTTAGTTTCCGGCTCCGTGTTTGGACTTGTTTGTGAGTGTTTTGTTCTTGCAGCAGGCTAGCTCCGAAGCCAACCAAATTATGAACAAACGTTTTTCAATGCAACTTGACGTACGTTTGCCTATTGACAAATAGTTTGCAATTCGATTTTACCATGTGCTTTAGTTTTAAAGTGGCACCAGTCTGGTATTTGTGTGTATTTTTTTTAATTGTCATGTGTTTTCTGTCTCTTTCCCGTTTATGTTTCTTTTCTCACTCTGTCTGAGGGTCCACATATTTTTACGGTGAAACATTCGCCGAAAATAGGCCTCAGCCACGATTGCTGTGTTTCATTTGTGTCCAGGGTGTTTCTGCGGTCAAACGGCATCTTTTGTTGTTCTCATCGCTGTCACCTAAGTTTGTAACAGCACGGGTGTGAAGAAAGCAGCACCGCCTTCCAGCGGGGATGGCTGGAGTAAAGTCAGGTTCATAACCGGTGAGGCAGATGCAGAGACAAACACCAAGGCAAGGCTGGAGACCAAGCAGCGGGCATGTACTTCTGGGCGTTGCTCGGGAAGAACATGACTAGATTGGCCCAGATTCCCAGTTGTTTCCTATTAATTTTCAGCAGTTTGAAGGGATGTTTTCAGCACATTATTGTCAATGCACGTTGACACGGAGTGAAGAGCCTAAGACAATTGTTTTGAACTGTGTGAGATTTATAGCTAACCTGCACTTTTTTTTTTATTTCCACTGTATGGCAGGTAAAACCTGCTAGATAAAATTGTGCTGTGCTGCTACCTTTTTATATACACTTTTACCTAATGTTTAACATTGGCATTTCTGCTGTAGTGAAGTTGAACCGCCAGGTTTGCTAAAATGAGTGTTGAGCATCATTACCATGGTGGGTGGGCTTGTGCCATTTATGTTTTTGTGTGCAGCACACGCAGGGCACTTGGCAGCACTGAGCTTGTAAGTTTGTGAGGCTCTACTACCTTCTTGAGGGGTGGTTGGGACTTAAAGTTTCGGTAACATATTAATCCTGCAAGTTTCGTGTCTCTGTCCTCTGTCAACCCTGGACTGGCGTAGGCCATTAGAATTTCTAGACCGCTAAAGCAAGGCTTCCTTGAATAGGCCAGCAGTTGGATCTTTGCACTCAAATGGCTTTCTCTCCATCTTTCTTAATTTTGAAGCATGAAGGTTGTGATGAGATTTGAGCTTCCTAATGAGATAGTATGGTTGCAGTGAAGTGCAGATATATTTTTTACTTCATTTTTTTGCTCTACTAGGAGCCAGTGGTGCTCTTTAGAAGTCTGTGTGATGTCAGCAGATTTCATCCAATTGAGGCAAATCTGATCGTCCCGCTTTTGGATTCTCTAGAGTTTGAGTCTAATTTTTTGTGAGCTCCGGCATTGACTATATTGCAGTAGGCTAGTTTTGATAGAATGAAAGTTCTTTTTTACTGTCTATCTTGCTTTTTCTTGCAGTATAGGAGAACCTTTATAAGCATCATGAGTTGCAGTTTGGTGTTTTATATGACCATTGAAATGTAGCAAGAAAAGTTGTGTCAAATCAGGTGTCTGTGTTCCATTATCCTAGAATGGGAACTGCAGTATGTCCAAGCTCCTAAGGCCATCACAGGCTAGGGTTAAGCTGAAGCTGTACATGACCAGTGACTTGGGCCCCTTTGAGGCCTAAGCAGCTCCCACTTATCCACAAGTTGTTTGAGACACCCCTTGATCTTGCTTTGATAATTTGTGTTTTCTGATTCGTAGTTTAGTCCTCATACATTTGGAATGCCAGTGCGTACTGCACAATTAGGTGTTCCAGGGGTCTCGTGTTAATGAATGAAGTCTTCAGCGGGTCTCTAGAGGGGATAGGTTTTACTGATAAGTGTCACATTCTAACTTGCTGGCAGCTGCAGGTGTGAAATGAATCTATTGCTAGTAATAATGCGTCTTGTGTCATGGATGTTAAAATAGGGTATCATGACAAAGGTTCTTCCGATGGGCTCACAATATCTTATGTTGGGGGTTCATGAAGGAAGGTCTGTGGTCTGGGACCCGTATTGGATAGCGTTGCACTTTTAATATAACAGAGGTCTTTGAGTAACATTCTGAGTTTGGAAGAAAAAACATTGTATTTTTACTTGTGGACTGTTTCCAGTAGTTTAGCTCCTTCCATCACGAGGGCATTTTTATTTTTCTTCCTTTTTATATGCTTTTAAACTAATTGTTTTTCATTAAATCACTCAAAAAAGAATTCAGGGGTCTGCAGTGATGATAGCGAAATGTCTTGTTATTTCTGAAACCATTATACTACTTTGTCACTAAATTCAATAAGCTCTGAACATTAAAGACAATCCTTATTAGGCGGTGCCTCATGTTGAATGCATTCCACCAGAACTCTTTTTGCCCCATCCCCATCATAGTCTGGAAAAGGCCGACAATGTTGCTCTTCACTAAACGCCTCACGTATAAAAGTCAACACCTTCTGCTGACTACCTGTCTCGGTACCCTAAGAATCTGACTTCCATGTACCACACACACAACCACACCAAACATTGGCATAGCCAATAGGTCTCGCTTTTGGGACCTTCTAAGTATTTAGTTATGCAGCACAATATCCTTGGTGCAACCACATCAACTGTTGCGTGGCTAAACACTTATAAGGTCCCAAAGACGAGACCTATTGGCTATGCCAATGCTTGTTAGATCATGTAAGCTGAATTTGCAAGCTCCAGAGAGTAATTTGCTGGGAGAAAGTCTCAGAGCCGTATTCAAACACTCAGCAGACATTTCCATCCTGATTTATTTGCTCCTTTGAAGTACTTCCCAAACCAGAGATGGAAAACGGGCCATTCTTGCCGGCCACCCAACAAAATATTTGGAAATGCTTCAATTTTTAACACTATTCTTTTTTCATCGATTATATTCGTGGCCTATTACACCAACAATATAAAACTATACAATAATTTTGAGTAATGGGATGAGCTGCTTCTAGGCAATTTGGTTTACGAAATTCATTCAGAATTTTATAGAATTCTTAATTTTGCAGATTTAGCATTTTGAATTCTGTCTGAATAGTATCTTTGCTTTTTTGATAGATGATTTGTATAATCTGTTAATTTTCTGTATGCAAAGTTTGTCTTGGTTGGCGTTTGTTTTGAGCCAAGCACGTTGCAGCTTTCTAATTTGTTGTTTTATCTCTTTTATCTTTGTATTTCTCCAAGGTGCTTGTTTTCTTTTGTTCCGTTGTGTGGGTTGAAGTGGTATCAGGATATGAAAAGCTTCCTGTAGGCACTCATAGTATAACAGAATTTATTGTTTCTAGATGAGACTGGGGTGCTACCTCTGCCAACTGTATGGCATCAGCCGGCCGATCCAGGCAGTAATCCTTCACAGGTGGTGAATTAAATTTGGAGGAGGGCCAGAAGGAGGCTGGAATGAGCTGTAAAATTGCCGCTGGAGACGCCTCTCTGGAAATCAGAACTATAAGTAGACCTGCAACAATTCGAGGGACGGATACAGCGGGACATGCAGAAGACATACATATAGGGTGGTGAGGGGGGTTTGCTCTTCGAGAAGCTCCACAGACAATATGAGTTGGCAGATTCACAACGCTACAGATATATACAGATTAAACAATGGCACAATATGGGGACAAATTGCAAGATGTGGCAGAAGAGACTCCACTAGAATACAGAGTTATACTAGAATTCTATTGCGCGTCTCACCACATATGTGGTATTGAAGCGGTTTCCGGATAGGCAGTAGGCTACTCTGTGTGATATTTACAACATTAGAGACATTCATCATGCATACAATTGTGACACAGTTCGCGTCGCAAATTGTTGTGCAATTTGTTAAACACAGGTGTGAACCCGGCATACTACAGGTCCTTAAGAGGTACTGGAACAGGTATTGTAGTGATCCTACGAGTAGCCATGTAAACGTATGGCTGCCACATGGCAACTGTTATACCAATGAAATAGTGTATGCAGTGAATGCAAAGGTGACCGAATTCCAGCCCCTGGCGGTAGTGCCAAGTCACCAGGATTTACAATATGAAACCGAATCACTGGCAACAGAATCCGAGCAACTGATGGCAGTGCCGAACCACCAAGAAACACACATAAGTGAGCACAGGAATCACATAATCCTCCTGTTCCATGGGAGAACTAAGCCACCAGGAGATTCAACAAGGTCTAGTCGAGTGAGCCGGACACCACTGTAGACGATTTGTGGTTTAACAGGCTAATTAGGAAAATATTAAGCAGCTGCACCGGTAAACCCAGGTGGCGTCTAGTTGTGTCTGTGGGAGCCAGGTGTTAGATTAGGTTTACAGACAGCGAGGCATCAGGACAAGAGGGCGGTTGAGGCGACAGCCCAATGCCCAGCTTTCAACTGATATTTGTCCTTTAGACATCCAGAGTTGGCAGTGCCAGGGTGATTTGAGAATGTGTTCCACTGAGAGCGACAGAGGAGCTGCTTGTAGCGGTAGTGTAGGGGTGGCTGTAGGTTGGCTAATGTAGTAGTGTTTTAGGGTTTAGGGTAGTGTAGGGGTGGGAGTAGTGTGGGTACTGTAGTAGTGTTTTAGGGTTTAGGGTAGTGTAGGGGTGGGTGTAGTGTGGGTAGTGTTTTAGGGTTTAGGGTAGTGTAGGGGTGGGGGTAGTGTGGATAGTGTTGTAGTGTAGTAGTGTTTTAGGGTAGTGTAGGGGTGGGAGTAGTGTGGGTCGTGTTGTAGTGTAGTATTGTTTTAGGGTTTAGGGTAGTGTAGGGGTGGGAGTAGTGTGGGTACTGTAGTAGTGTTTTAGGGTTTAGGGTAGTGTAGGGGTGGGTGTAGTGTTTTAGGGTTTAGGGTAGTGTAGGGGTGGGGGTAGTGTGGATAGTGTAGTAGTGTTTTAGGGTAGTGTAGGGGTGGGAGTAGTGTGGGTAGTGTTGTATTGTTTTAGGGTTTAGGGTAGTGTAGGGGTGGGAGTAGTGTGGGTAGTGTTGTAGTGTTTTAGGGTTAGGGGTATTGTAGGGGTGTGAGTAGTGTGTTGTGTAGGGGTAGGGTTGTCACTTACCTTGCATACTTTTACCACGAGTATAGCTTTACCACGCATGCCTTTGCGTTGTAATGGCATGCGTGTTAAAGGCCTACTCGTGGTAAAAGTATGCGAAGTAATGGCATGCGATGTCATTGACATAGTGTAGTAATACCCGCGTTGTAATGGCACTCGTGGTAGTAGTATGCGATGTAATGACATACATTCCCCATTAAAACCCCCATCCAACCCCCACAGCCCTCATTCATGGCCCATTAAAACACCCACCCAACCCCCACAGCCCTCATTCATGGCCCATTAAAACACCCACCCAACCCCCACAGCCCTCATTCATGGCCCATTAAAACACCCACCCAACCCCCACAGCCCTCATTCATGGCCCATTAAAACACCCACCCAACCCACAGCTGAACTCACACAGATGCACAGAAAAGACTCTTTACAGTACGCACTATACATGAGTAATATGTTGCATGAAACAAAAACATAGCTGTTCCCAGGCTGAGGGCGCAGGGACAGTTTTAGCTGTCTGTCACCGACGTTGGGGCAAAAGGAGGTGGTTTAAGACATTTACAGATGGGGCACTGGCCCCACCTGCCCCTTGACATCCCTTCCATTCCTCAAGCGACGCCACTACAAACCATCACACATATGCTGGTCAGAAACTGTGGATGAATGCATTTATTTAGACATTTGTGGCATATGAACTGAAGGTTAGAATGTCAAGCTCTGGTAAAATGGTTCAGTGGGTTACATGTCAGCTGCAA
The DNA here is from genome assembly GCF_964204655.1 of Triturus cristatus. Lineage (NCBI taxonomy): Eukaryota > Metazoa > Chordata > Amphibia > Caudata > Salamandridae > Triturus > Triturus cristatus. Next base: position 369,162,749 of record NC_140585.1, read on the forward strand.
GCAACTGCAAATATCACAGCAGCAAATAAAAAACAGTCATGCAATTATACCGTTGCAGCTTTTAACTTAAACCTCCATTCATCGCAGTTTGATACAATGGGTACCACCGAGTTGAATACTCATTCATACCGATTATTAAATGCTAAAAAGCATTTCAAGTGGTCTTGTGTGCTGTATAAATGGTTAACATCTGTGTAACTACACACACAGACATATGCAGAGTGCTTGCGAAGTCAAATGCTGTTATAGTCTCGGTTTATCCCAGGAACAACTTGAGATATGCAACGTGCATCTGTTTCTGTTCATTAGGATGGACAGCTGAGCCTGGTAGCAAGTGTGTCGGCGTCGTGCTGTGCCCTCCTTTGATCTTAGACACATCTCCCAGCCAGGGCACATTCCACAGCATCTGCTTTCCAGCCAGGGCACATTCCACAACATCTGCTTCCAGCCAGGGCACATCCCACAACATCTGCTTCCAGCCAGGGCACATCCCACGTAAAAGGATTTCCTGGAGTGAGCCATGATTGAGGCTGCGCGGAGTCGGGAGAGAAAGGACATTCGTTCCCAGGACCCTCACCCTTCCACCCACAAAACCCCACCAAAATATGCCCTTCCGGCACCATGCTAACAAACCAGCACAATGAATGCCCACTGGCACCATGCGCCACTGCGGCACACTGCACCAGGGCACAGTCAGGGTTTTCCGGGGATCGGGCAACTGGACGGAACCAAATGACGGCACCAAAATAGCTAGCAGGGAGGGGAGCTGGCTGGCCTCACTTCAGAGCCGGATCTGAATGCACCATCAGCTGTTTAAATCTGTAATTCATAGATAAATACCTGCCACAATATGTTTTTTTTTTTTTTTTTTTTTTTTTAAATCAAACCCAATCCCACATTTCCTTGCGGCAATGGTTGAAGCTAACCCTGATCCATCTGTAGAACCAGCGTTCATGCGTGAACCAGAGCTGAAGACAAACACGTCATCATCATTAACAATACGCGTCATTCATGTCAATTCATCACAATGGAAAGCGACAACCCCGTTTAGGTCACAGATCAAGGCCATTACAAGAATTAATATCCCACAAAGCAAAACTGTTTTCATCAATATGCGCCTGAGAAACTGATAGTGAAGCTCCTATTTGGAAATTTAGGGAACATTTATATACCCATGCTGGCCTCTTTGCTTTGACTATTAGTGATTTTTTTTTAGCTTCCAATTTCATGAATTTAATGGCCCTACTTATACCGCATTTTGAGACTGTAATATATTTGCAACACGGAAATGTGGGATTTTCCATGAATCCACAACACCCTTTCTTGCAACAGGCGAATTAAATGACATCACTTTCCCCGAAGGCCTGAGAAGATCTGTAGACCAAGAGTTAAGTAACGAGAAGGAAGCAACGGCAAGGAAGCAAGTGGGAACACCCTGTACAGCCCCCACACGCACAGCAAGACACCGCATGCCACGAGTGCCTCACCCAAGACAGCAAGTGGCACTCTGAGACTTGTATTTTTTCTTTTTAAAATAGTAGGCATGAGCTAAACAATCCTACCATGCAAGTGATGTGAGCAATGGTGAGCGTGGCAGCTGTGCACAAGGAGGCGGCTGACTGGCTCATATCTCAATGAACTGCCTGGAAGCTCGTCTTTGCAGGGGGGGATACAGACTGGGGCTTGGTCCAGCGAAAAGCAGAGGTCAGAAGCAGGCGAGGGACTTTTCCATAACACAATGAATGTGTGTTGTGAAGATCGGGCGGGGCGCAGAGGAGCTTGATTGAAGTGAAAGTTTATTAACCAGAATAAACCCTGAGAAATCGCAAAATCAAGTTCCTCAACCGCCAGGAATCCAACAGTCAACACCACCGGAATCCCACAGGCCATTACACAGCTAACATTCCACAGGATGCCACAGAAAAAATATACATAAGAAACCCACTACAACACATCCTCTTCCCATCACATAACAAAAATGTAACTACACATATAACCCTGGAGACCGGACACACACACATAATGGCCACATGATGCATGCCAGGTCACTTCTTAAACATATTTTCGAATTTTCGGAATATGTTGATATGCATAGGTTTTATCTTATTTTCGTGATGGAAGCTTTGGCAGACCAATTTTGGGCCCTGAGATGAACTCAGCGGTCCCCTTGGGCTTTGTCATAGATAGCCAGGACAGAGAACACAACAAAGGGGGGATAGTGGTTATCTCCCATGATGTATTCTCAGGGATGTTTACCCCCATCCCTAATTCCTGGTGTGAAGGCCTGGTGTCAACCTTGAGCTGACCAAAACCCAATCTTTCAACGAATTCTTGGTGTATCCCACCCCCACAGAGTCAAGAACTCTCTTTCTTGGGACAATTGGTCATTTATTAGAGTCATCCTTACTCAAATCAGAATTCACACTCTTGGGTGACTTCAATTTTCTCTGAGAGAATAATAATGACCCCGATGCAACAGCTCTTATTTACACTCTTTCTAGTTTCGGCCTTGATCAACGCGTGACAGGCCCCCCATAAATCATGCAGCTTCTTCCTGATCTCGCTGCCTCCCAACTAACTGCCATTTTCAATTCTATTTTTAGGACAGGTGTATTCCCCACAAACTGGAAATCTGCATCAATTTTGCTCCTTTTTAAAAACCCAATCTTAATACTCTAGATGCCAACAACTACAGACCCACCTCAAGGCTTCCATTTTCGGCCAAAATCATTGAAAAGGAAATGTACGCCGAACTTTCTAAATTTCTGGATAATAATCATCTGCTGAATGATACCCAATTCGTGTTATGTAAAGGGCATTCCACTGAATCTGCCATTATTGTAGCCACTGAGATGATTAGGGTGACAGTAAACAGTGGAGGAAGTGCTGCCCTCATCCCACTGGATCTGACGGCAGCCTTCGATACAGTGAGCCATGACCCGATGACAAACAGATGAGAAGACCTAGCGATAGGGGGAGTGGCCCTGTTGTTAGTTAGATCTTTCCTAACGGAGCAAGTACCAATGGTTGCCCTTGAGGAATACACTTCTCTCCCATGTGGTGTCCCCCAGGGCTACCCCGCTAGCAGCCCTTGCAAAATCATTTGGGTTGTTGCTGGTATCATATGCAGACAACACCCATATCATAGTGTCACTCGGACATGAATGATATATTCCGCAACTGCACGAGGGGTGAGTATATATCGATGGACAACTGCCTTAAGTTGAATTCTACAAAAACAAAGTCATTCTTTTTTAGGGTAACACCTCCTTTTGGAATCCATCATGGTGGCCAGATGAGCTTGGCTCGCTCCCAGTACTGGAAAAAAAAAAAGTAAAAAACGTGAGAATACTAATAGACAGAAGTTTGAATTATAAAGAGCAAGTAAACGAGGTGATCACCACATCCCTCTACATGCTTCGCATTATTAGGAAAACTGACAATTTCTTCCATCTAACTTGTTAAAGACGGTTGTGTTGGCCGTGGTAATGGCCAGAGCGGGTTACTGCAATGGGCTTTATCTGCACCTACCCAAACTAGCTATGAAGAAACTTCACATTCTTCAGAATTCTGCAGCGAGAATATTGCTGAACATCCCTAGATTTCTGTCTGCCTCTCAGGCTTTATCAAGCCTGCATTGGCTTCCTATTCAAAAGCGGATCACTTTTAAAGCTTCTTGCATCACTCATGAAACACTCCAGGGCTCAGGCCCAGCTTTTTTGAGAGAGAAACTTAGAAGGTACGTTCCGATGAAAAATCTCCGCTCCAGTTCAGCCATAAATCTGGTAGTCCCTTCCTACAAACTTTCCTCATTGGGAGGTAGGAGCTTTGCAGTGAATGCCACACAGAACTGGAACATGTTCCCTCTTGATATTAAGACCATCCCCTCTCTCCTGACGGTCCACAAATCTTTAAAAACCTGCCTCTTCAGAAACTAACCCTTATGGTCACTCCCTTACTGAGTTACACAGCGCCAAGACGCCTCCGGGTAATTGTTTGCGCTTTACAAAAATGTAAATCAAATCAGAAAGGAAACACAGAAGCACACAAAGAAAACAAGCAACAATGTACCTTCTTCCCAACACACATAACACATGAACCACAACTACGCAACAAAACCATGGAACAAAAGAAATAACTTCTAAAGAACATGGCCTGGAAAATGGATAGCAAAGTACCGAACGAAAAAATAACCCTACCAGGCAGACTTAACCCCACAAAAAAATCACCCAACAATCCCAGTGATCTGTGAGATCTCACTATCCGTTGAGACAAAGGCACACCCTCCGAAACCCAGTAATCCGCATCCGAGGAACTTAACACCCTGGAACCCCTAGCATCCTCTGCAAAATGGCCTTTATCACAATGTGAGCCGAGGCCTTCTGCTGAACACCTGTCAAGCTTCTCTGAAAGTGCTTCACAATGAAATTCTGCAGGGATGGGCAGCATGCCGAGATTGGCGCCCTTCAGTAAATTTAACTGATGTCTGCATCTTGTCTTCTAGAGTCAAAGCGGCAAACTCAGCTCCCATTTTTAATGAGTTTAGGTCTCCTAGATCATCCTAAGGTCATCACCATATGCCCCTCCAATTTGTGCACAGCTGTTTCAGGTGCCAGTGGTTTCTGCTCTTCAGTCAGAAGTCTGTGGAATAAGTAGGCCATCTAATTTCCTCGCTATGTCGCTCACTGACGATTTGATTGGGCCGGTCTTCTCCCGCAGATCTGCAAGCAGGGAGTTAATAATTTGAAAGACTTTTCGTACCACGAGTCATCGCAGGATCTCCAGTCACAGACTGAGAATCCCTTTGTGCGCTCCTTGATGAAGCACTACCCCGGCACACATACAAATCTTCCGTATTTTGACTCCTCGCATTCAGGTTGGATCTCATACAACAGAGCTCACAAAGGGTAGGTCTCTCACACTAAGCGAGTCTTCCTTGTGAGAAGAGATGCAGAAACTGTACAGAAGACCACCATGGCACACTCCAAAAGGGACCGAAATCGGCCAGAGGGCCTTGTCCACAGGTGGAGTGGAACAGCTTTGGTCGGCTAGCATGTCCATACCACCTTCATCCCGCCTTCAGTGGTTCACAATTCTGGCTCCAGCATTAGTGCACTGCAATGACAAGTGGTCAAATCGCCCCCACATGTCCCTCCAACACTAAGAGGCTCTCGAAGTTGCCCAATTAAGCTAGTTCTCATCTTCCAAGAAGTGGTGCTCTGCTGGGCTTGCTACCACCATCACCGGAGTCCAGTGCAAAGCTCACACTATAATCCAGGGAGGACACAAGAGCATCATTCAAGTTCCTGGGAACTTCAAGCTGCTGAAGGGCGCTGTATTCCTTCAGCTGTCCCACAACCGAGGCAACATGTTGCCACCCATGAGGCGGGCAAACAAGCAATGAATGTGGTCTGATCCAGAGCCCCCGCAAAAGTGAACATCTTGAGACCCAGCCGACCCCAAACCTCGATCCTACCTTTCCTTTATGCAGTCTTGTGCCGAGAGAAACAAACTGCACATGCAGCATAAATGCACACATTTCACGGGGCAGCCGGGAGTTTGTTCAAATAACATCACAGCGGCCTGAAGGGAAAGCGCTGCGGTCGCCAGAATGTGGGCGTTTGCCTCCAGCAAGGGATGTTAACACACGGTAAGACTTTGACAAATTCTTAGTTTAATCAATTAGAATAAGTATTTAAACAACTGCTGAGTGTAGCTAAATATTTACATATGTTCTGCGCTCACCGACACATAGAAAAAATGCAGAGATTCCCTTTTTTTTTTTACAATTAACATCAGTTACAGAAATGCTGGCATCCTCAGTAAACACCAGAAATGACGAGCATGACCGAGACGACGAATGAGGCACCCGATGTGTTAATAGTGTTCATGTCTAAAGATCGGAAGAGCGCTCGGCCGCAGTAACTGGTGAATGTGGAATCAAAGGATCGCGGAGCCGAGTCGGTGCATGACACCGCCCATGCCAGCCACGAGTGCCCCAAGAATGGAAGATGAACGGCAGAGGGCAGGAGAAGCAGAAACTGAACTAGGACACACCAGCCCGGATCCTGCAACATTCGAAGAGGACAAGTTGATGACAAGTGTTAATCAGAGGCTCGGATTAGAAACAAGAAATGACTCTGAAATCAGACGAAGAAACAAGAGGCCTGTCAACAAATAAATCACGAGCAGCAGTGTAAGCAGAAAGAGACAGCCCCCAGTCCTTATTCTGGAATACCGCCAAGTGGAAGGCATGCTCCTGGCTTCAGGAGGGAAATGGGGACATTGCACACAATGGGCGCAGGTGAATGTGGTGCAAGGGTGTATATTCTGCAGAAGGCAACCTTCAGAGGTTACATAACGCATGCATTATGGAGTAAAACTGAACCACTGGGCTACAGTGCTGGGTCCTGATTACGAGCTGCACAGAACAGGCAGGGTGGTAAATCCGGAACCATGCAGTCACATCCCGCCAGTGGCATGCAGTAACGAGGTTATTTCACTGGAATAACCATGCTGGCGTGGTATGACCAGGCGCAACCCTACACAGTGTATCTCTTTTCCGTATGGGTCACCGCTGCAGGGCGGAGTGAAAAGGGACCATGATGGGCAGGCGAGTGTGGGCAGCAGAGACTGTGGTCTGGCGGAGGATTAATACATGCTGTCCCTGTGCCATGGCTGGGTGGGGCAGGAAAGCCATAAAAAGAGGGAAGGTAATGCAACTAAAGCACATATATTAATACCAGAAGCAAAGCAAATACCAGGAGATATTCTAGTGCTAAGAAGATCATGTTACACCTTGGCTTGCAGAAATTCGGTTTAAATGTAGGAGTCGTCACCACTGGTAAACACTGCGTTTCTGTCTTGTCTCACAATTCCTCTCGTTAAGTATTTTTCCACTAAGCAATGGGCTGCACAACGCTTGCTCGCTCTACAAAGGGGGCACCCAGACCAGCATAGCTAGCGGATATCCAGGTGATCCCAAAAGATGGCTCCTAGAAATATGTTAAGCACAAACAACAGGAACAACTGCAGTCTCAAAACTTAAATGGTGGAATTCAATTACTGATGTCTTGCCACGCAAGGGCAATACACAATATGAAAATAAACTCAGAGTATGCGCACTTTCACAGACATATTTTCTCCTTGTCTATATTCTGGAAATATTTCATACTTGTGATTTCTCTCTTCAGGCTGGTGCCGAAAACCTTTCTCCTGCAACGATTCTCCACTGGCTCGAAGATGGCTCCAGCCATGATGCCCTGTTCAGAAATGACGTCACCTGAGCACATAGTTGCCAACCAGTGCAGGCGCCAGTTCTTGGGTGTTTTCTCTGTCTCAGTGAGGAGTGTGGAGAGGAACCAAGTGAGCACAAGCGTCAAATACAGCACATAATGTTTGCATATTTGAATGATTATTCAGGTCACTAACTCCTCTCCAAACTCACAGAGATCAACTGCGGAGTACCCCATGGATCATCGCTCAGCCCCACGCTCTTCAACATTTACATGGCCCCCCTCGCCGCCGTCGTCAGACAGCATGGGCTCAGCATAGTATCCTATGCCGACGACACCCAGCTCATCCTCTCCCTAACGAAGAACCCCCAAAGACACCAGACTCAGCTTCCAGGAAGGGATGAAAGACGTCGCAGCCTGGATGAGGAACAGCTGCCTAAAGCTGAACTCAGAGAAGACAGAAGTCCTCGTCCTTGGACCCTCCCCCACCGCTTCGGACAACTCCTGGTGGCCCTCTGCCCTAGGAAACCCACCCACCCACCCAGATGGACCATGCCCGGAACCTCGGCATCAGTCTAGACTCCTTCCTCACCATGGCTTGCTAAATCAATGTCGTCGCAGCCACCTGTTTCAACTCCCTCCGCAAGACCTTCAAGTGGATCCCCCCGGAGCCAGAAAGACCATCACTCACACACTCATAACTAGAAGACTGGACTACATAAACCTCCTCTACGCTGGAATCCACAAATCCCTGATACACAAACTCCAGACCATTCAGATCACCGCAGCCAGACTCGTCCTCGGCACCCCATGACATGAGCACATGACCCAACACCTGTGTGACCTCCACTGGATAGTGTCCTGGCTGCAGGTGTGCCGAAACCCACCAGCGATGGCATGCTTGTCTGCGAGATAACCAGGGGTGCTGGTCATGATAGCTATTTAAATGATGTGGCTGGTTTTGAAAATGACACAGGCTGGCAAGTGGAACCAATGGAGGTCCAACAGGATGGAGGTAATGTGATCATATTTCTTCTGGCCCTAGATGAGATGTGCTGCTGCATGTTTGATGTCCTTAAGGAGTGCCAGCATGGGAGTCCAAAGAGCAGAGCGTTCCCACCATCCAGAAGCAAGAAACGACGGCTTGAATAGCAATTCTGAAGAAACTTCCAGGAAGAAATGTTTTCACTTTCTTTAGAACAGAAAGTTGGTGCCAAGCCTTCGCTTTTTTGTTTGGCAATGTGCTTTTCTAGGGTGAGGTTGGTGTACATTGTGAATCAAAGTGATTTAGCATTCAGTGAAAGTTGGGTTTGAAACTGTCAAGGTTAATGTCATTGATCCAGGGAGAATCTGAGGGTGACAGAGCTTTTGTGACCTGGAGGAGCCCATAAGAATATACTGGTGTCTCTGGAAAAGTAGGAGGTGAACCAGTAAAGGACATTGCAGGTAGATCCTCACGGGTATGTATGATGATGGGTTGGTCAACTGTGATGAAGGCATCTGAGAGGTCCAGTTATATAAGGAGGCAGAATTCATCTTAATCTGTGGTCAGAAGGGTATTGTCTACGATGTTTAAGGTAGTGGCCTCTATGCTGCAACGTGATCTGAAGACAGACTGGTAGATTTGTAGGAGTTAGTTAGCAATAATGTGATGTTGGAGTTGAACATAGACTGCTTTGTCAATTAGCTTGTTGGTGAATGGTAAGTAAGGGACAAGGCAGTAGATGACTAGTTCACCTGGGTCTTTTTTTTTTTTTTTTTTTTTAAGGAGTGGGTGAGAAGTTCGGCGAGATTTGATAGGAATAGGGCTTTGAAAAATGACCTTTGCAGGATTCTAAGGGAAGGGGTGGGCATAAGAGATGAAGCAGGCTTGGGGTGGGCATAAGAGATGAAGCAGGCTTGGTGTTGGCAATGTGCTGTTGGATCTTCTGCAATTTTCTTTTTTTTACTGACAAGGTTGTTAGCATTGCGCTTTTATGTGGAATGAGGACTAGGTGCGTCCGGCAGGGGACTTAAGTATCTCGAAAAGCATTCTGCTTCTGTTGGTGGCTTCATTTAAACCGCTGGTTTAGTACTTTGCTTTGGCTGCTGAGAAGAGCTGTTAGAGTCGCAAAATGAGTTAAAGCATTCATTAGGTTGTCTATGGAGAAGTCTTTAAAGGATCTGAAGGTTTGGCCTTCTCTTTTGGGTTGGTTTGTTGGTAGGACACTAAATACGGAGATGGAGATGGGGAAGTGGTCAGTCCAGTCCGAGTGTGTGGTTGGTTTGCCCTGGGTTAAGGGTGTTGTTGAGCAGACAAGGTTGAGAATAAAGCCTTTGGAGGGTGTTGGTGGTGTGAAACTCTGTACAAAGTTGAAGGGCTTCTAGGTATCTTTCTAGCTTCTGTTGTCTGAGAGCTTGAGGTCACCCAAGATGGTGGATGGATATGCGGGATTGATGAGGTGCTGAGGAGATCTCAGAATTCATTCAATGGAGTCTCTGTTGTGCCGGGGAGCCTGTAGATGAGATGGAAAGTGGTGGTATGAGTTGCAAAGAGAGGTAAATCGCATGTCAGCAGCTCTATGGAGTTGAATGTTACTTTCTTACCTAGGGTTCAGGACCAGCAAGGCTTATGGAGGACAGTAAGTCCTCCTCCCTTCTTTCATACACAGTCCACGTGAAGAACATCTAAGATATGAAAAGATGTGGGGGTGAACTGTGTGTTTTTGATGAATAGGATGTCAAGCTTGTGACAGGTGATGAGATCTGTGATGACTGGTGCATAGAGTACGAATGTGTGTTCTGTAGTTTGAGGATGTGTGGTAGTTAGTGAGATGTGTACCAGGTTGAGTCTGGGTGTCATACAAATGCTAATGTGAGTGTTCAGGTCATCTAGGTCTGGGTGTGATTGGTGGTGTGGGGTGCTGGGTGTGGTACATGATTATATCTCATAGGTTTCAGTGGAATAGGGGTTCTAGTACAAGGCACACCACTTTTGTTCTTTCTCTCTCTCATGTCTCCATAGTTCTGTTCAAGTGTCATTCATATTTTGCTGCCACCCACTACAGCATGGGCCAAATGATCAGTCTGCTTCAGCCATTGGCTCTATTTACTGTGAGTGATAGCAGTTTGCTTGTGCCCATGTGCTCCTATGGTCAGACTGGCTGCAAAACTATAATATTCTATTGCCACACTTGGCTAGTGAGGCCACAATTGGCTCACTTTCAAAGCCTGGCAGGATGCACTTGATGTGTCTTTATTCCGCTAGATGTCAATGATAAATTTAGATTACAAAAGCCTTGGTAAAGTGACTAAAAGACGATTGGTCACACTTTTGCTGGGATTTGTCCACCCGGAAAAATGTTGCTTCATCTGCAGACAAAATACATCATGAGACTTTTAAAATTAATTGATGACACCCTGCTGACACAGCCATTTAGAAAAGGTATTTGACACACTTAGCTGGCGTTATCCATACGCAGCTATAAAAGAGATGGGAGCGGACAGAGATATGTTGGGCTGGATAGCATTATTAAATGGTCAACCGTTGGCAAGAGTTTGTAATTGTAGAGTGATATCCCAACCTTCTCAGATAGGTAGAGGACACACCAAGGATGTTCCTTATGACCAAAACTATTTGCTCTAGTGATGGAGTCACTGGCAAACTTGATGCGCCAGAGAGGGAAGGTCAGGGGAATGGTGACCCACAACCCATGCAGTGTCCCTTTATACAGATGATGTGCTGTTGTGTTCCTACAGGATGCCACAGGGCTTGACAATCCCTGAGCGACATACATTTAAAACACCTGGGAGTATGTAAAGTGTACCACACCAAAACCGACTTGATGGGCTGCAATTTTAGAACAGTGCAGGTGGCCATGCGAGGATGATTGACATTTTGGAGGACACTGTCAGTGGCTCTTGCCAAAAAAGATGGCACTCCCACACCTGTTGGCCATATTACTGTCCACCTCCCTAACAAATGTGTCATTCATTGAGTTAGATAACTTAGTCCTTGACTTAACATGGGAGAGCAATAGACGCAGGGTAGTGTTGAACAAGCTCAGAGTTCCACTTACAGAGGTGGGCTTAGGGCTTGCAATTATGAATGGTACTACTTGGCAGTGCTACTCCAGTGAATGGTACACTGGGCTCTCTGATACACCCTCTATAGAAACAAAGACACGTATAACAGGCATGCTCTAGGGAGCTTATGGGGATTGTAGATCCTCTAAGCAAAATCGTCCTTGCCTGTTGAGGATAGCCCCTTGCTGTTGCTGCAGATACGCTACCAAACAGAATCTTGTGGTGATTTGCTAATGTCAAGGCTGCCAGGGATTGGAAAGGGCATGGCAGGCCGACGGCTGGACCTTGGAATGACACAGGGATATACACAATAGAAAAATTCAACAGTGTAGCAACAATCAGATCAATTAATGAAATGGTACATATCATACAAAACAGTAGCATCCCATTCAGCAGTTCCTGATGTGTGGTAGTATGGCGAGAATGATCAGGAATACCTGGGGGGTGGGACAGGGGAACATGAACGAGTGACGGAAGGAGTGTTACACTTACTGTTCAACCTGGGCAAAGGTAGAAAAGTAATAATGTTGTTAAACAGCTTTACTGGAGAAGAGGAAGGTGACTTGGGGAGTCTCACTTTCCAGTGATCCCCTAAGTGTGGGAGGGAGCTGTGAGAAGGGAAATGGTAATTCATCCTAAGCAATGTACAGAAAGTGCCTAGCAACGCCAGATTCAAGTTGACCCAGTTTAACTTTCTGCACATGGCATAACTTATGCCCAAAAGAGTGGTTAGAATTTACCCTATCACTGGCAATCTTTGCCCCAGGCGCAAAATTCCCAAAGCTGGGTTCCAACATATAGTATGGTCATGCTCTGTCTTGAGAGAGCACTTGACTTCCATCACAAGGCCACTTGTGGATATGACAAGCAGAACAGCTCTACTCAATCCTGAAATATGCCCACTAGGTCTACTACCAAGACCCAAGAAAACAAAAGTTAGTAGCAGATCTGTTGATCTAGAATTGACTACAGATTGCCCTGTGATGGAAATCAAAGGGTACCTCTGATAAAATGAAATGGATGGTTGAGGTACTGCAGTGGGCTGAAATACATTGCTACCAAGACTTTACTGCCATTATGTCATTTCCATTATTATAAAATAATGTTACTAATTTATAATTAACTACATTTTTTACAATCGACTTTTAGGTGCAATAACTTGAAATCCCTATAGTCATTTGAGTCCATTCAGCATGAGGTAAACATTTGCAGTACTTTTCCCCTCTATGTGGGTTTCGTGTAGGAACGGGAAGTAAAAAGCAACTCTGATACAAAGACGCTAAAAGCTGGAGAAATGACACCGAACCAAAGCTTCCAGTGCACCCCTGTCTTTGAACCAGAGCATTAATTCTGTGTCTGAATACACAGTAGTAAGATGTACTGGTAGTCAGTCTTTTCTTAAATGTTTTTTAAATGCCATGCAAAATGGAAACTCTGCTCAGAAGATGTCCATCTTAATTCATCCTACCAAAACGAATCTTGCTTTAGTAAGCAACATTTAATCATTATGTTCTCATTAGAACCTCAGGGCCAGATGTACAAAGCATTTTTTCGATCGCAATGGCCTAATTCTTAGAATCGGGTCATTTGCGACTGGAAAAATGCTTATTTAAATGTACAAAAGGCAAAATGCGAAATGGTAACTTGTTACCAAATCACATTTTGCATTAGTGATTCGGTATTTGGAAGGGGCGTGTTTAGGACGTCCCTCCCAAATATCAAATCGGTAGGGTATGTATTACTATTTTGCAACCAAATTCCAGTCACAAAACAGTAATACTTTACCATCAGTTTAAAAATGCTAGTAACCCATTTGCATAGGAAAGGGGTCCCCAGGGGACACCAGTCCTGGCCGGTGCTGGTATGAGCGGTGGGATGAGAGGGTATGGGGGGGGGGGTGGGGAGTCAGCAGACGACAAAATAGTGGAAATAAAAAGAAAAGAAAACCACTTACTGACTCGGTAATGTGGCGAGCGCAAGGTAAGTGGTTTTATTTATTTTTTAATTTTATTTTCCCAATTCCGTCGTCTGTCAACTTACCTGCTAGGCCGCGGCTGGGGACACCTTCCCCTTTGAGAATGTATCTAAAAATATATTTTTAAGATTAGACAGTGGTCCCATGGGCCACTGCCTACTCTCACAAAATGAAACTGCTAAGTTAACTTTTTTCTTTTTAAATGCATCACTTTTTCCTTTAAGGAAAACAGGCTGCATATTAAAAATATTTTTTTTTAAAAAGATCGCTTCATCAAAAAGCAATCACAGACATGTTGGTGTGTTGACCTCAGCAGGCCACCATCCCTGTGATGGCTGCGATTCCTAATGGGTTGCAAATTGCGACCTACCTCATTAATATTCATGAGTTAGGTCTATTTACGACCCACTAGGAATAGCTAATGAAACTCAAAAGAGTCTCATACATTAGGGTTTGCGATTTCCTAATTGCGATTCGGAAAACAAAATCGCAATTAGGAAATCGGCATTCCTAATATTAGTGCATCTAGCCCATAGTTTCTTCCTGGGTTCGGCAACTCTACAAATTTAGTTTCCCCTCTGCTAAATCCATTAGCTAATAAATCACGTAACATTTGTAGTATCTTATAAGCTGTTAGGATTGCTTAAGCTATGAGTATACTCAGTGCTTAAGGTGTAAAAAAATTTAAAAAAGTGCCCGGGCCGTCGTCAGGATGACCCTGCAGCTTGCACCATCCCTTGCCCCTGTCAGCACTGCCAATGACAGTACCAACACAACTACTACCCATCACACTCTAACAAGTGTAGCAAATCATACTATTCCAAGCCCCCAAGACTACAAGAATTGCTAAGAAGGCAGGCATTAGTCATAGTTAATGTATATTCAATTATTAAACAACTGTTGTTGTGCTCATACCTACATTAGGCAGACAGTGCCACTATGTGGCAGACTGTCATAAGCACTGGTGCTAACAAATAACTACCGTTGCTGAGCACTGGAAACCACCGGCTCAAATTAAGCACTCACTATACTTTAAAAATTAAACGCACCCGTTTGACCCAGCTAATTTTCATCTGATTGCCAGTCTTCCTTTTGTAGCTAAAACAGTAATGAACAGGCAGTGGCAAAGCCAACAGGTCTGGCCTTGGCAAGCATGCAATGTTTATTTTTATATATTATAAATGTATGCAATATGCAAATAAATGATAACAATATACAAAATGGAGCTGTGACCCAGCAGTCCCAGCTCACCAGCCCTTGCACTCCTTTTCAGACAGCTGGGTACATGTGATTAGACAAAAACACCATGGCTCTTAGGGTAAATCAGTCAACATATGTAGTTGGCTAACTCATCGCTCTATGCAGTATTCTGTAGTGGGAGGAAGAAAAATATGAATGACACTTTAACAAATCAGTGAATGAAGAGGACTGACGAAAAGCCCTTTTATGTAACCATGTATATGTATGTATTTTATGAAGATATTTTTCAAAAACATGAAGCTCATGAAACACTTAAAGCAGTCTCTATGCCAGACTAAGTATGCCCCTCTCGGTTGCAAGTATTGTGGGATTCTAATATTACATCCATTTGCCAAAACATACACAGATACAGGAGGTTAGGCTATCTTGGATCTAAGGTTGTAGACTTTGCTATTCAGAACCAAATAAATTTTGTTAGCCCTTTCACCACTGAGACGGGGGTGTTTTATGTGTCCCTCTTCTATTTCATTTTATTTTGATTTGAGCATTCAGTTCATGTCCGTTTTGCAATTTTTATAACAGAGTTTTCTACTTTCCCATGTTCCTCTACACTAGGTAACACATTTCCAGCTTCTGGGCCACTTTTTAAGCTTTAACAGATGAATCTGCACAATTCACACTTATTCTGCTGACACGCATATCAAAGGTGACCGCTGTCAAACAAAAGTGGTGAGGCAGCGCGGGGGAGAAAAATACAAAAAACTAAAATAAAAAAGCACTTACCTGCTGGCTGCCGCTTTGGTGCTCTTCTGCACCTCTCCTCTCGACTCTTTGTAGCCAATGCAAGGCTTCCAGTTCCCTACACCTATGTACCAGCATGAGAGCAGCGCTGTGATTGGCCTGAGCAGGCTGGTTTGACGCTTAATTATGGCCTGGGAGCCTGTGTTTGTTCTCCACTCAGCTGTGCAGCACAGCTTGGGTGGAGAGATCTAAGTGCGCATGTCGGTTTGGCCATCCTAAGACGGCCGGCCAAACCGACATGCGCACTTGCAGCGGTGCCCACCACTCCTCCCCTGCTGCCGTCCATAAGGATGGCCCCGGCCAGCCCTGCCCTTGACTCGACTCAGCAAGGAAAAATAAAATTATAATAACCTGTGTTATTATCATTTTATTTTTCAAGTTTGCACTGCTGCGAGAGCAGTAGGGCGACACTCCTCCGCCTTAACGGAGGAGCCGCCGCTGAAAACTGTTCCTGGGGCTCCCAGACAATCAACTACTGATATGCCTACACTAAAACCCTCAACTTCAGCTTAATAAAATATGAACCGTCTGGCTTGCAAGTCGTACGTAACACCCGAGTTAAAACTGTAATGGTAAAGAAGCCCAGGGACTACATTGTTCAGAATCTAAGTCACTCTACTGATTCTCCATCACTGACTCAGCCATAAAGTAAAATGCCTCTTCCCAAGATGCACTCTGTTCTCTGCCATTCGATTTTGACTTCACTATCTCTAAAACATCTGCAATCAAAAGGCGGCAGAAACTTTGCATATATCAGCCTAATAAAATATGTACTGTCCGGCTAGCAAGTTGTACGTAACACCGGAGTTAACACTGTAATGGTAAAGAAGCCCTGGGACTACATCGGTCAGAATCTAAGTTACTCTACTGATACCCCATCAGTGACTCAGCAACAAAGTAAAATGCTATGTCCTAAGATGCACTCTGTTTTCTGCCATTCAATGTCCACTTCGCTATCTCTAAACCTTCTGCAATCAAAAGGTGGCAGAAACTTTGCAGACTTATTAAGTTAACTCGTCATTTTAATGTTTCTACCATTTCAAAGAGCCACATTTACAAACGGCAGGCCTCTTACTCCCAGTAGCAAGTAGACACAGTGCCATATTTATAACTGAAAAATACAGTCTTTTTTTAATGGGAGAAATTTAAAGTGAAGTGAAATATTTCTATGAAACATTAAGTCTTAATGTATTCATCCACTTTCAATTAAGCCAATTACGTCTTACGATTTTATGAAGTATGTTTCTTTACTTTAAATTCCTCCCATTTAAACAAATGGCCGTATTTTTCTGTTATAAATATGACACTTTGTCTACAGGCCTCTCTGAGCAAGATATCTGGCATTTGAAAATGTGACACATGGAAATGGGATTACATTTACTTGTTAATTTTTGTTTTATATAGCGCGAACTAGACCCAAGACATCGGGTATCAGAGCGCTTACATTAGCGCCAGTTTTGTTCCAGATGGACACATTCATTTTTTTTTGTTAGGCACGGGGAGATTAAGTGATTTGCCAAGAATAACAGGCTGTGGAGCATGGTTGCTGAGACTCGAACCCGGTTTCCCAGCTTCCAGGTCAACCGCTCTAACCGTATGGCTACATCCCATCCACCTGAGAGCTTTATGGACTCCATATAAACATAGAGGCTCTCTTTAGTTTAATTTACTCCCATTTCAAAGTGTCGCCTTTACACAAGGCAGACATCTTGCTCCCAGTGATTGGTAGGCACTATGCCATATTTATAACTGAAAAATACAGCCAATATTTTAAGTGGAAGAAATTTAAAGTGCAGAAAAATGTTCCATATCATGAACATTTTTGCAGAACATTCGCTGCACTTTAAATTTCTCACATTGAAAAAATTATTTTATGTTTGTATTATACATGTAAAAGTGCCACATTAGACGAAAGGTATTCCAGTGTCACCCATAAACATTTATCCCTTTCATACGCACACATGTTCATACATCTTCCAAGACCACACTCTCACTGACACACATGGCAGTCCTGTCATAGTGCCCCATGTCAAAGTATTTTGTTCAAACCATATTAACTGGTTTTATGGACATTTGGCATTACGTCAACAAAGCTGGGCGTGAGGGTGTCTGGTAACAATGTGCATGTTGCTTAGCCGTCAGTAGCTCATGATGATTTTCACTGATCATAAGTAGCTCTCACTACAGAAAAGGTTGGAGGCCCGTCCTAGGCAGATCTCACGGCAGCAGGTTCGGATTTTGGTTCTCAAAATATCAGACTACATCTCACTATAGGCCTTATCTAGCTGCAGAGTTCCCTGGTCGAAGATAAACACTGGAAAGGCTCTACTGCTCAATTTAAATGTGTCCAGTTCTGCTCTTGGACATTTGTGTATTAGTAAAACTGTCTGTGAATATTTCCGAGTGTCAGGAACACTCTCCAGTGAGAGATGGTATATACTTTACCTCTGATTCCATTATCACTTTCTTTTGCCATGTTTAGACAGTGTATTCAGTCTAGATTCATGGATTTATTGTAATCAGAGGTGAACTGCATTCTTTTGCTTTCAGTCCCTTACTAGTCTGTCTAGTTCTCATCATCATCATTCAAAAAGTCTTTATTTATGATTATTCATCTTAAAAGACATACTATACAAGTCAATTTAAAAGCAGCAATCAAGTTAATACATCATAATAAAAATGTGATGACACAATTCATAAAATGTAAAATGGTCATAAAATCAGCTTTATAAGTAAAATGGAGGGAAGCAAGTTGGGCTACGAACCTCCGCTCCTTTCCCTGATTGCCCAAGACCAACTAAGAAATTTGGCTACACCAACAATAATTAAGTCTTTGTCACCAATTTTTAACAGCCTTTTAGCAGACAGGGCAGAGGCTGTGCCCAGTGAGCGACACAGGGGTTTGAGCCATGTGTTCCTAGGTAATTGGTAAGCTGGGCAGACATAGAGGAGATGGCTTATGTTTTCAGAATGCTCAGGGCAGAACGGACACCTGTCTCCCAGGCCTATTTTCCATTTTCTGGTAAAGTCCCTTAAAGGGAGCGTTTCCACCCTGAACTGATGAAACAGCCTACGATCTCTGGGCTTTGTGATCAGGTCCCAATAAGCTTCAAGAGAGGGTTCGTCTTTAAAATCCAAAAAGGCTCTGGTCAAAGGAGAGTCCAATAGTATGTTGATCCTTCTTGATTTGACCAAACTCCAGAAAGCCACTCTTAAGTCCGATTTTGATGGGATAGCAGTAGATGACGGGGAAAACCAGAGGTCTCTCATGCCCATATCTATAAGGAGGTTTTTGATGGTTTTTAGCCATGAAATCTTATTGTAATGGTCCAACCCCCTTACTTCGAGTAGGGCCTTAGAGAATTGGATTAATTCCTGATTCGACCACAACCTTCTCCAGAAATATAACATTTTTAACTTGACGACTTCCTCAATTGGGTTGCAACCAAGATCAAACAATAGAGGAATTCGTGGGGTCGATTGTGGGAGTCCTACTAGCGATCTAAAGAATTTGTTCTGGGCCAGTATTAGGTCTGACAAGTTGCAATTCCCCCAGATTTCTGCACCGTATAAAACGGCTGGGGCTATTTTCGTTGAGTACAACTTGATTACTGGGGCTATAGGTTTGCTGATGGATAGCCTGTGTTCTCTTAATAAAGCTCCCGCCAACTGAGAATGTTTTAAAGCCAGAAGCTTCATCTGGGGGGCCCAGCTCATTTTCTCGCCAATGGTTATGCCCAGATAAGTGAAGACCTTGGCCTGTTCTAATGGCTTCCCCCCCATGGACACTTTTGCTGTAACATCACCTGCCCCATGAAGGACCATGAATTTAGTTTTGTCCACATTAATCTCTAACTCATGTTCGCTGCAAAACGCCTCAAAGCGATGTAACGCCCGTTGTAGTCCCTGACGGGTTTTAGATAATATCAGGGTGTCATCAGCGAACATGAGTAGAGGGACCCTTTGTCCATCTAATTTGGGTGCGTCAGTGGGATGGTCCTCAAAATAATGTACTACACCGTTAATAAATAATGAAAACAGTGTGGGTGCCAGGACGCACCCCTGCCGTACTCCCTTCTCGACCTTGAATCTATTAGTGACTTCGCCAGGGTTCCCCCACCGAACCTGGGCATAGTTAGAGCTGTGGAGCTTGACCACGAAGTCAACTAACTCCCTGGGCATCCCTAACCTAAGTAGGACTTCCCAAAGTTTGAATCTTGGGACGAGGTCAAATGCGGATTTTAGGTCCACAAAAGCTGCAAAGATAAGACCCTTGCCCAACAAGACCTCCTTCCAGTAAATTAAAACAAATTTAAAAACCTGATCCAGTGTCCCCATGCGTGCACGAAACCCTACTTGGAGGATAGATAAAATCTTATTATCGTCAATCCAGCTGTGTATTCTGCCTAAAATGACACGAGCGATAATTTTTTGCAGTGCATCAATGAGGCTTATTGGCCTGTAATTCCCTGGGGCAGCACGATCTCCTTTTTTATAGATCGGTATTATTTCTGCGCCCGACCATGATTCGGGGAAAGAAGTTCCCCCGGCCAGGGAATTCATTAAGTTAGTGATGTAGGGGACCCAAAGATCTTTATCCTGTCTGAACAGGTCTGCAGGAATGCAGTCAGGACCAGGGGCCTTGCCGCTAGGTATATTTTTTAAAACCGCTTCAATCTCCTTTGTGCTAAATCTTAATGGAGCCTCTATTTTAGTTTGTAAAATTGCGGGACAAGGAGTTCGAACTGGGCCCTGTTGGTATTGTGCCTTGAAGTGGGCAACCCAACTATCAGGTTCCACATTGTTGTTTGGGGCTTGAGGCCTTCGTCCATCTCCCCGCCTTATTAGGTCCCAAAAATGGGACATATTCCTGCCTTTACAGGCTTCCAGCAGGTCCTTCCAATTTCCCTCATCCCACTCTTTTTTAGCATGTTTTATGGTGGATTTGTAATTGATCCGTGCCTGCTTAATCAAATCGTAGGACCTAGATTTAATAGCAGACAAGAGGGCTTTGTGGGTGGACCTACAGTGAGCGTTATACCATGTAATGGGCTCATGTTTCTTTTTACTCCCCATGGGTTTTATGTTAATGAAATATGGCTTAAGGCTATTTATGAGGTCCGAGTGGATTTTTGGTAGTTTATCATTAAGGGACTCTTGTGTGTTGCAGGTGTTTATTTCGCCCAATGCACTTGATATCAGGGCCCTTATACCTAGCACCTTGGTCTCGTCCAGTGCCACCTTGTCCCATTTAACTCGTCTAAAGTCGTTGCCAATTATTATTGGGGCACCACTTTTTATCGGATTACCACTGGTCTGTTGTGCAAATCCCTGAATATCCACTGTCAAAATCAGTGGATTGTGATCACTTTCTGGCCTAGTTTGTATTACCATGTCAGACACGATATACCAGATTTCCAGGTTGACTAGAATGTAGTCGATTCTGCTTTTCGTTCGACCGTTGTTAAAGGTCGGTGCACCCTGGGCATCAGATTTTGTTCTTCCATTCACTGCCCTAAGACCCCTTTCCAGACACATCCCTTTAAGCTGGAGCGCAGCCTCGGTCCATTTATTTATTGGTTTGGAGGTTAGCAAGGAGATGCCCCAAAGTTCTTTGGCTTTTTCCCATCGTAGTTGTCTTGAATTCTTTGCAAAACTGCATTTAACTATATATGAATCCAAATTGTGATACATTTTCCCTTTAAAAAAAAAATAATTTCACCCAACTCCATCAGGGAAAAGGTAGGAAGTATCTGTGGACTGTCAATCCCAGGAGTTTGGGTGGTTGGGTGTGGGCTTGATGCTAACTGACGGCAGTCACATGAACATCACTGTGACCCAAGGTATAGATGTTGTTTATGTTGTCTGGGGATACTGCAGGCCCTATCTGAGGGGAGAGGACCCAAGACACCTGGTACTAAAGACACCAGCCAAGCCTCCCCTTTAAAATCAGCTATTTTAATTTTGACTTACCTCCATACTTAACTTAGTAAAATGGAAAGCTGAACAAGTCTTACATTCCACACAAATTCTTGAAAATAACAACGCTAGGGCAAATTATTTTAAAAAAGAAGGCAGATTATTGTTCCAGCATGAAATTAAAGCCTGAAGATCGTGGGTGAGAACTGATTTGGTCAGGAAACCACAGAGATCCTCAACACCCAGGTTAAAGGAGAGGGATGGACATGGCACCCCTATTATAAACATGGCTGTGTTAACCACATCACAGAGAATGCTGTAATTGTAGGAGGTTGTGAACTGCAGGCTGTGCCCCAGAGCTCCTCTGGTGGCTATCTTACAGAGGTCTGCAACCAATAACGGCTAGTGGGGAAGATAACACAGAGAATAGGTGAGGGAGAAGTCAAACTGAGCATCAACTACTTTCTACACTACAAGAGTTCATAATAAGATTGATTTAGCAAAGGAAAATACAATTGAAGAAAATATTGGGAAGCTGATGAATTTGTGGATATGAGCATCAGTCACTGACCAACATGTTTTTCTTCAATCCTGGAAAAGTCATCCTTAAAAGACTGGATTATTGCTGAATGGGGAAAGGGAATCCAGAATAAGTATTGGTCTCAATTAATAAGGAGTTCAAGAACATAACCCCAAAATATTTCCTCTACCTATCCACCATTTAGCTTTGAAATTCTGCGTGTGAAATCTGAAGCACTATAAGAAGAACTGTGTGATGACTGACCTTAACTAACCAAATATGATACATCTGTGCATCACAAATAGTGGTATTTCCACAGAGCTGCCATTCTCGCAAAGCCAGTGCTCTGAGGCTCAAATGCAATAACTTCAGCAAACCAAACTGTAGCCTTGCACCAAGTTTACTGTGACTTCAAAACTGCTCCTTTCATAGGAGGAAAATCTCACTACCTAAGCAAGCATATCAACATAGCTCTTTGCTTTCAAGTCTTTCTCCATAACTCGCGACGTGCTTCTAAGACTTCCTTTCCACTCCGATCGAATCATTTGTGGTTTTAAATTACTTTCACATACATTTGAAAATAATTCTTGTGTATTAAAGACATCAGATAAACGGTGTTGTAATAAACTTGAAAATGGTTTCAGAGCACCTAATTTCTGTCTTGCAGCCCATCTAGTTATTTCAACAGAGGTAAATAAAACACAACACTACCAATACACGTCAATCCGGACCGAAACCAACCACAATAGTCACAAATACCTCTGCCCACACATCTAGTGATGGATCAACTTGTCTTCCTCATAGATCAGGCGGGCTAGTTCACATTATTTCTGACCTATAGCACCATTTGATATTCCCTTGCCAACCCCCCCAAACCCATGCAAAGACATACACTCAGTTCTGCCAATGTATATGAATCCTGCAGCAAACTTACTACTTTAATATTCGTGACACACTCGGATGACTGATCGATTCCATAGGACCCATATCGATAACAAAGCCTCGCTTTCCTATCTTTAGGACTTGATTCAGGCCCAGAACTTGGGCAATATAAGACCACTATCCGTGCACATCATTCTGAGCTTGCAGCATGTTCTACAGTTCCAGCTGTATAGTTGTGTAGGAGCTGAGAAGATCACCATCGCCGGGCAGGAACCAAGATTTTGCATCCTGGGGCAATTGGGGAGTATTTTGCGTTGGGTACTTAGAATGAGGGTGCCTACAGAAGTAGAAACAATGCTTTGAGAGGTCCAAGACTTTAGGCTCAGAGGTGCATGGGACTGTTGGGATGTCCAGAATTTCCACCACCAAGGTCACCCGACCTCCACCAATTAAATACTCTAAAGATGAAACAATAAAAAACTGCTTAGGTGATTCTGAAGACTGGATAGCTGACCTTTAAACATGGACACCTGGGATGAAGCCCCGGCTTGAGCACTAGACAAACACTGTGATTTTTGGCCAATTTCTTCATCTCCGTTGGCCTCGAGATATAAATATCTCGTGCCAAGCTACCAAGGGGGTGAGCAGGGGTTATTTTAGGAGGGTAACTCCTTTAGCCTGACTAGAGTGGTGGTTTCTGCATGGCTTTGGAAAATGCCCTAGCCTACCAAAAATCCAATTTCTAACAGTAACCATATGCAAATTTAAAAAATACATTTAAAAATGCATTTTTTATTGTGATATGAAAAAATCCGCTAGGGCATATGTGCACTTACGAATTGAGCTTGGATATCCTAAATTGAGCATTCCTATTAGGAAATTGCAATTTAGGAAATGCAAACCATTTCCTATTTGGCCTATAGGTGGGAATGCAATAGCATTTCCTATTTGCGATTTTTTAATAGTGTTTCAACTCTGTAGGAATCGCTATTAGGAAATCACAAATTTTGAACATACTATTTTACTTTTCCTAAATAGCGCTTCCTGTGAAATCGCAATTTAGGAAATGAAATTTAAGAATTTCGTACATCTGGCCCTAAACGCCTAAAACAAAATAAATGGAACTAAATAATAATGTTGGCCACATTCCCATCCCAGTAACACAATGGAAAGGATAATATAAAAAATAACGACAATCTCTTACAGAAAACTACAGTCAGGTTTAAAGTCATGTCAGGGTACATGTAGGAAAATCACTTGGAGGTGATGAACAGAGGCTATCTGTCACTTCTCGCTGTAGCATAATTTCAGAAGAGAGGATCATGGAACGACTCGGCAAAACCAGTGTCCTTCTCTCCCAGGTCTGACTCACAGGCCAGCACATGGAAGAGCTAAATTTAAGATCCTCACCATATTAAGTAAAACTATAAACGAATGAAATGACTGTTAAAAAAATACAATTAAAATAAAACACTACCTACCTTTGAAACACAAGCAGAACACTGGTGTTGCAGCAGTAAAAATTCAAAGAACAACAGTTGGACACTCTACCTTCATGACAATAAGCTAGTAGGAGTGTGGGATTGAAAGTGACTTTCAAATATACCCTTTACATACTGGAGGGGGCAATGTATCATTGTAGGCTTTACATATTTGTTAATCAATTAATACCTGTAACCTTACAAATAATTCTGCTGTCAGGGCTGCAAGGTTACTAATGAGAAGGTAATAAGAAACTGTTGTGCCTGGAACTCCTGAGGATTCCATTATGTCATGGAATGCTGGAGGAGTGTGTGGCAGTGACCGCTGGAGTTTGTCGGAGAAGCTGGTGGTCACTACATGGTGTCTACTGGTCTTGGAAATAAAGGAGTTGCTTCTAATTCTGTGCCTCCGCGCTTCTTTTCATTTGTGACGAGTGGGTGCTAGGCCCTACATTCAGCAGCGACCAGTAACCTGCCACCAACCTGCTATGAACTGTGCTTCCTCCATACCTTCACTTGCGTTAGAACATTGCGATCCAGTGGAGTAGCAGGCTACTGATATGGCCTGAATTGGATCACTCTTGGAAAAGCAAAGAATGGACCAGTTCCTTTCTTTTCGTACAGCTTCTGATAGGAAACTTGATTGCCGATGTGCCACGATGTGTCCTATCGCACAACTATTTTAAGGTCAGGCAACTTTTGGGACACGTGTATTGTGCCTAATTTCTGCCACCTTGGAAACAAGTGCTTTTCATTCAGGAGGGTGTCACGTCATATCCGGCTGCCATTTTGAGGTCAAGCAATATTTGTGAAATGTTCTATCAAAGTTTACGCCACCAACTTGAGGGCAGGCATTTTCCATCCATGCAACTGTTGGGTTGTACCTAGTTTCTTTCTGCCACGCGAGGTGTTGGTGGAATTCCAGTAGGGAAGGGATTCTGGAATGGGAGGTGCAGGAGACGGTTGGAGATCCAGAAGCTGGACAGACAGGCTATGTGCAGCTCCGGTCTTGTTGGTAATAAAAATTATCTTCATTAAACATACCAGTGTGGTCCTTTTCAGCAACCCATTCATCTCATTTTGCTTATCTGTGCCTAATATAATTCAGGCAAACAAATTAGAAAGTGTTTTTGTTTAGTTGACATTACAACTTTAGCGCATATAATACCAAGCAATGGAGGGGATATATCCACCTTTTGTATCAACTCCAGGTAAATCCCCTCTGGAATAGTTTTGATGGAAAGGGACTTTTGAAGCCTATCTTGCCCCAGTTGACGGCAACATCTTTACAAATAAAAAGAAAAAAGGGCTATTGGTGTATAATTTATAAGTAAGGGTAGAAACTCACCAGAAGGAAGCTGGAAAACCGACGCATGTTGTTGACGGGTATTCAACCATACTTCAGGCTCTTGGATAAGCGTTTTTCTCAATGCAGGAACTTAGTATTAGAGTGCCACACATTTTTACAGAGGTCTCAACTACCACATGAATCTGTAGATGATTGTGTTTCAGCCTTACATGCAACTATCGTGACATGCATGATGAAATCATATGTGACCAATTAATAGAAAAAACGCCTAATAGCAAAATTCAAGAATGTCTACTTTCTGCTGACAATCAAGATTTGGACACAGCTGCGGGCATCACTAGAGCCATAGAGAACTCAAAGGCTCATTTACATGAGTTAACGTCTTTCAAAGCCCCTGATTCTTCACAGTGCAACGTGGTAACATCATGTAGGGTATACTCCGAAGACTAATATTCAATCAAAAACGTGGGGACCAGCAAGATGAAACTCAAAAATGTGTGATGTGTTACAGATGGCAGCAAAAATCAAACGTCTTCAGCAAGGAATTGTCCAGCCATATCTCATGTGTGTTTTAAATGTACCAAAAAGGGTCACTTTGCATGACTTTGTCACATGTCACAAAAATATAGGGTGTCAAAGTTGGATGAATGTAGTAACAATAATGATGAAAGCGATGTTGTGCGCAGTCTAACGGGCATAGGAATGTGATATAGCGTTGATAGCGAATATTTTACTAAAGAGAATTGTAGACATCAAGTACACACTTTAGGTCATAGTAAGAAGAAACCCACAAAATGCAACATCCTTAACAATGGCACAAATGTCCTGGTGATGGCAGATTCCGGTTCATCATTCATTAAACACATTGAAACCTTATAATGTAAAGATTTTTTCATATAGTGGGACAAAGGGTGAATCTAAGGCAGAACTTGAATATGAGAATAAAACTACAACATCCCTAGTTTATATAGCAAAGTATGGGTCAAATTTATTGGGATGGGATGGTCAGGGTGAGTTGGATATTATTCTAGATCCCACCCATCCTGATCAAGTTACATCCAAGTCCCAGTTATATTATGTGAAATCTATCCTCCGAGAATGGGTGGATTAAAGTTTTCCTGAGGTATTTGAATCCACATTGGGTAAGTTGACGAGGCTTCGACACAACATTGAACTCTTGATATGTCAGTGGCATAGAACCAGATAGTCTTAACTGATGATTCCACCAAACATCTTACTTTTCTTTGTTACACCTCTGAGTCTATTTAGTTAATAACGAATGCCTTTTGGTTTAGCATCATGAGAATAATGATTCAGGGTTTGGATGGGGTGCTATATTTTCAAGATTACATTTTGGTACTTTGGAAAGAATTTGGGAAAGAATGATGAAATGTTGTCTGTGTTGAGGGAGCGAGGACTCACATTACATTTTGACTAATGAAGATTTGAAACAGATGGCATGGATTACTTGGCACATCACCTAAGTACCAAAGGCGTCGAAACAAAAATTAACATTTTGGAAGCTAAAATGGAGGTTCCTTCTCCAGAGAGTAAGCAACAGTTAAAATCTTACTTAGGTCTCATTGAATATTATTTGAAATGTGTACTCCATTTTGCCCACAAGACAAAACCCCTGAGGAATTTTCTAAAAAAAGGATGTGCATTTGTGTGGAGTGAGAAATGCCAGCAAGCTGTTGAAAGAATTAGATCTTACATGGTGGGTGCCATACTGTTGAAACCATTCAACCCTTGTGATACAGTATTATAGGCACTGATGCCAGCAATAGTGGCCTAAGGGCAGTTGTATTGCAGAAGAAGAGTGATGGGAAGGAAAAAGTTATTGCGTTTGCTTCTAGAGCATTCATAGCGTCCGAGTTGAGTTATTCTATCATTGGCGTTGTGGTGGCCAACTCAAAATTTGTGTGGGGTATCCCAATTGTATTATGTACAAACCACTGGTAAATGTGTTCAGCACCAAAGTTAGGAGAAGAGCTACTCCTAGGGTGGCATAGGCGGTATCGCTTGCAAGAGTATCATTATCGAGTGGAATTTGTACCTGGAAAGAGAAATAGTGGCAGATTATCCATCCGGAATGCCAATAGCTGACAGTGGTGATGAAATCACAGAAGAAGAAATTGTTGTGTGCGAGACGAGACAAATTTTGGGAATGCCTGATGGTGCAATTACAGAACAGGATTTCAGAGATTCCCTTGATCAGGACATCACTTATTCTCAAGTTAACATTTGGGTGGAGAGCAAGTGACCTGTGTTAAAAAATGTAGCTCCAGATTTTGTTCCATATGCACATGTGGCATCTGAGTTGTGTAGAAGGGCTGGGGCATAGATTCGAACAGTCAGTTGTACCCATATGTTTGAGGAAGAGTGTTCTCGATTTGGCCCACAAAGGACATTTAAGCAATGAGCGGAGACTTTTGGTGTTCTGGTGTCGATAAATCAGTGGAGTTTTTCGTACGTGACTGTGAAAGTTGTAGCATAAGCAACAAGACTCGGGTTATTAAGCCATCTCCTGTGGTTTCAGTAGAAATCAACATGACACCATGGTCCAAATTGGTGTTGGACATATCTGGGCCTTTTAGAATTAAAAGTGAGGTCCCTAAGTATGTTTCGGTGTTATTAGACTACATGGCAAAATGACCTGACATAGGTTTTGTGAATAATGTTGAAACGCATACTGTAACAAAGTTTTTGCAAAGGGTTTTTAGTAGCGAAGGCTATCCCAGCGAGATTGTAACAGAAATTGGTTTCTGAAGAGATGGAAATAGTTTTCAATGAGTAGAGTATTATTCATGAACCTACCTCTTGTATCATCGTAGGATAATGGTCTGGTTGAGAGGTTCAACCGACCATTGAAGGACCAGTTATAATTGGTATTAATCAATACATCGAATTGGAGAGATTCAGTGGAGAGAATGCTTTGGGCCATTCGTACGGCCCCCAGTATATTTACAGGGGTTACTCCTTTTGTTTTGTTGAGAGGGAGTGTTCCTGGATCCAAGTTAAATTGAAAATGGGTGGCTGTAAAACCATTGATGCCTCTAGGTTGAGCAAAGTTGTTGATATAAGGCCAAAGGTTCAAGATAAGTATCGTTCTGAAGATGATGTGTGTGAAGAACGGTAGTTGGGTGAGATAAAGAAACCCGGTTCAATTAAGGGCATGTCAAACTATTCTCCTCCAATAGAGGCGGTCCAGGTGATGTCTCATGATATGTGCACAAGTGATGGATGTGTTTGAAATAAGAACGAGGTGGTGGTGGTTCCGAATGATATAGTGGAGCAGGTGCGTAAACATATGGATACTAGTGAGGAGAAAAAAGAAAGTTATTATAAAGGCGTTTACCAGATCGATTCAAGGATTATATCACTGCTTAAGCTTCTGTTTTTAGCTTTAATGCCTTAGTATTTTAGGTTTATCTTTCAGCTTTTTACTGGTGTTTATCCTTTTCTATAATACGAATTTTAATTATTCATGGTATAATATAGTTCATCACAAAATGAAAATTTTAAAGAACTCAGATATGTTGAGCCTGTAACTGCTGAGGATTCGGTTATGTCATCGAATGCTGGAGAAGTTTATTGCTTGACCACTGGAGTTCTGTGGGGAAGCTGGTGGTCGCTGCATGGTGTCTACTGAATTTGGAAATAGAGAAGGAGTTGCCTCTACTTCTGTGCCTTCTCTCTTCTTTTCAGAAACCAGTACCGGTCTTAGCACTCTGAGAAATGGCTCTGGAGCACTGAGCAACTCCCTCTAGCACAGCGAGAATCCTCCTAGCAATCTGAACAGCACAGGTCAATTTTGTCATTGGCGAGGACCTCTGAAAGATCGCTTACTTGGTAGACCTACACACTGAACAGCAACCTGTCAACAGTACCATGGTGACTTTTAATAATTGAATGCTGAAGTGCTTGCACACGCCTGTGCCAGAGATTATTAATGGTTTCAGGTTGTAAACATATATCTCTGGTCTTTTCTGCACCCATAACAAGTAAATGCTTTTTTTCAGCACATTCAGGACTATATATTGCTGCAACCTCTGTATCAACATGTCACTGCTCCCTGAACATATAATGACAAATGTGGAGATTAAGGAGATTTTAAAAGAGCTGGAGACAGAGAAAGGTTAAAATGTAGTGAAAGCAGTGAGGTAGAAAGAAGAGCAAAATGAGAAGTCTTAGAAAGACAGGTCAGGTACAGAGAAAGCAGTAAATAGTAGTGAAATAAAGAGCCAGAGGGGTGAACAGTAGAAGAGCTATAGATGCAAAAAGAAAAGAGGTAAAATGGGGTGAGGCGCAGAAAGAGATGACATTGATACATAGATAGAGGTGGTAAAGTAGAGAAGGCGATGTAGAGAGCGAGGTGAGGCAGAGACAGTGCAGTAGAGAGACTCACAAAAAAAGATAGAGAGGGTGAGTGGCAGTAGACCAACAGATATAGAGATGTGAACAAGAGAGAGAAAAAGATGATGTAATTATAGGAAAAACAGAGGTTGAAAAAGAGAGGAAGTGAGAAAGGAATAAGCTAGTGAGGAAGGTCAAGTAGAGGGAACAGGGGTAAAGTGAGGCGAGGTAGCAAATGAATGGTGAGGTAACTTGGGAGATTAGATCGTGAGAGAGAGGTGAGGAAGAGAGATGATGTAGCGAGTGAGATGTGACAGAGACATGAAATAGAGAGGTGAAGAAAAGTTATGAGGCAGAGATAGGGTTGAGCGGGGGATGTGAGGTACAGGGAGATGGAGAGAGGAAAGATTAAAATAGATGAAGTGGAGGGAAAGATAAGGTGTATACAGGAGAGAATCAGGTAGGTGAGATGAAAAGGAGCAGCGAAGTGAGCGGAGAGGGTGATAAAGAGATAGAGATGTAGACTACACACCGAGAGTGGTTGACAGAGAGGTGAAGTCAGGAGAGAGGTAGAGAGGTGAGGCAGAAAGAGGTGTCCTTGAGAAAAGCGAGGTAGACAGAGATGAGATACAGATATTCCTAAAATATGGTAATTCCACCCAGCCTTCCTTACTCAGGAAGATACTCTTTGACCAGGCTTTATCCACACCTCTATTCTCTGTGTCTCCTGAGTGTGGATATAGCAGACATGTTTTTTTTTCATGGATAAATTATGTACAGTGAAATTTCAAGAGCAACTGATAGGAAATGCTGTAGAATTAGCTGGGTACAGGAATGCATTATGCTCAACATTTGTCAGATTTTCTGCAACTTTTTCCCCAAAACATGGTAATTTCCTCTAGTCTTTTCTACTCAGGAAAATATCCCAGTCAAGGCTTGTCTTAAATCAGTGTTACCCTGGGTCTCCTAAGTGTGAGCAACCAGACATGTTTCTAATAGGTATGTGCAGGCAGCCGTTCACTAGGCACGAGTGAATTATTTTGACTGGAAGGGCTACAATCAGCGATAACTGTATTATTTGAGTTGATACCCAAGGTTAGCTAACACACCTGGATATTCTGAAAAATCGAGACACAAGGGACCCAGAGAGATGTGGCTTACATGAATCAGAGTTTGTTTTAGTACCCTGAATGGCTTAGCAAAAATGGGTACAAAAATGTCTTCAATTTTCTGTAACCCAAAACTCAAGAACCTAAGGCAAATTGTAAATGTTCTACCATCCAACTTTCTCACACTTCTCATGATTAATACAGTAACCCACATCTGTAGCTCGACCTCTTACATGGAACACAGACATTCAGGATACCCTACAGGGAGAGCTGTGTGCTATTCAAATACACAATTAAATAACCCAAAGTTGGGGAGGAGCCTAGCGCGCAACCAAGATGGCCGCGTAGGTGCGAGGCTCCCGAGGACCTCCGCGTCCTCCTACATATATCCTGACAATATCCTGTCCTAGATGAGGGGACTGTGTTGGTGAGCCCGAGCTGAGGTGGCACCCGCTTTCCGCTTCCAAATTGGACCTCGGACTCCGGCGGTAGCACCGATTGAGATTTCCGGCCTTCTCCACGCCGGACCCCGGATTGGAGTTGTGGGGTGATCCGGAGGCAAAGTCAACAACAGCGGCGGGCTGGGCGCGGCGGCTCGCGTACCCCGCACTTTCACTTTCGCTTTTGCACCCTCCTTGCTGTCTCGGCGAGGTTGGGTCGCGGGGCACTGTGAGGTAGTGTGGCCCCGTTGGGGTGCCCTGCCGGCCCGCCGGCTGTGACTTGCCCCGTGGCCCAGTGGTGACCCCCCCCGGATCCCGTGAACCGGCTTGCCCGCCCTTTACGACGTGCCTGGCACGGCCGTGGGACTGGAACCATGTCCACAAAGCAAGATGGAGATCGGGCAAAGGTGAAATCGACCCGACGTGGCGCAGTCCACCAGTCTAACAGCATGGACCGCTATACCCTCCAGAAGGGATCTCCCGAGGTGCCGCGTAGGTCCCCTGAGGGCCCGACTGATGCTCCTGCTCTGCCCGCGGACCTGACCCTGCGAGACGTGATGGGCGCCATCGCTGAGATGAAGGCCTCGGTGGACCAGCGTTTTGATACACTGGCGCAGAAAATTGACTCGGTCCTTGTGGATGTTGGCCTGGTAAGGGCCGATTTATCCAAGACTAATGACCGGGTCGATTCGTTGGCCCACACCACATCGGGCCTCACGACGGATGTGGCAGCCCTCCAAAAGGAGGTGCGCCGGCTTGGCCAGGCGAGCGCGCTGATGGATCGTCGCCTGGAGGATTCTGAGGGTCGGGCCCGGAGGAACAATGTCCGTATTCTCGGGGTGCCTGAAGGACGGGAGGAGGCGGCGGCGGATCTATTCGTGGAGGACTTGATTCTCACCCACCTCCAGCCCCGGGGACTGAGTAAATTCTTCGCGGTGGAGCGGGCCCACAGGGTTCCCGGGGGAAGGCCCAAGGCCGGAGCCCCCCGAGGCCTCTCATCGCCCGGATTTTCAACTTTCGGGACAGGGACGCTATCCTGCAATCCTCCAGACTACAGGGGCCGGTCAGACTCGACAATATGGACATCAATTTTTATCCTGACTTCACCCCAGCGGTCCAAAAGCAGAGACTAAGCTTTCTCGGAGTCAAACGTCGTCTACGGGACCTAAATCTCAAGTACGCTATGCTTTTCCCGGCTAAGCTGCGGGTGGAGTTGGATGGCCGTACGCACTTCTTTGATCGTCCCGAAGCAGCCGGGGACTGGTTAGATACCTTGCCTGGGGATCGGGATCGGGGGGGTGGGGGGGGAGCGGTGGGGGGAGAGGGCCCGCCGGATCAGGACTGAGGGACTAATATTATGCCTCGCTCTGGACAAAATTGATGTCACTTTTGACTGTTCGCCTGTTCGAGTAAGTCTCCTCCTGTGGAGGTCGTGTGGGGTCTCTTGGGGGTTCTCCCTCCTCCTCTGGGGGTTTAGTTAGTTTCACCATCTATGGGGCGACAGGCACACTGCACTTTGGGGGGGCTGTTTGGGCTCATGCAGGGGTGCAGGGAGGGGGGAGTTCTGTTGGGGGGGGGGGGGGGAGTTGGGGTGGGGTGTTGTTGTTCGTTTTTACCACAAGGCAAACCCTTTTCTGTATTGTTTTTAAGGTGCTCTCCGGGGGACGATTGATGGCTCCTGTGTGTGATGGGGGGTAGGGAGTTGACTTTGTTGTCTTGGAACGTTAATGGACTGGGGGATAGGATCAAACGAGGTGTGGTCCTGCAGTATTTGAAACGAATCTCACCCGATGTAGTCTTCCTGCAGGAGACACACCTTATTGGAAACTCTTTTTGTGCCATGAATCGGCGTGGCTATCGTTTGGTGGCCCACTTGGGCTTCACATCGGGCTCACGGGGTGTGGGCATTATGGTGAAGAACTCGCTCCCGTTGGAGATTGATGAGGTGCGCCATGATGATAGGGGACGCTATGCTGTTTTAGTGGGGAGAATGGAAGGCAAAGTAGTGGTTTTTGTATCGGTATACGTCCCACCGGGGTTACAGGCGACCACTTTTGCAGACTTGGGGCGCCTCCTCCTGGGCCTTCCGGGGGGACTCCTAGTGGTTGGGGGGGGGACTTCAATGCGGTGGTTTCTGGGACTCTGGATCGTCACCCCCCTAGGGACCTCCCCCGGGCCCAGGCGTGGCTATCTGGCCTCTTGGATACACTGGGATTGGTGGACTGCTGGCGCTTAAAACATCCCACGCAGCAGCAGTACACTTTCCACTCGGGGGCACATGGTAGCCTCTCACGGTTTGATCATGTCCTTGTCCCGGCGGCCTATGCTGGGAGTGTGGGGGAGGTGCGCCATCTGGAGCGGGGTATCTCAGATCATTCCCCGCTCCTGTTCCATTTTGATGTCCTTCCGAGGGGTGAGGGCAGGGTAGTTCCCATCAATGCCTGGTACCTGCGCGACCCCACCATTCGCGCTGCTGTGATTAAATCCCTGCAGCGATACTTTGAGGAGAATGTGGGGTCCGTCCCTTCGGCTATCTCCTTGTGGGAAGCCTTAAAGACAGTTCTCAGAGGAGAGGCCCTGTCCCTCATTTCCCATGCCCGGAGGCGCGAGCGGGAGGAGGTTACCCGGGTGGAGGCCGAAATTGCTGAATTGGAGGGTGATTTAGAGGGCGGAGTGACGGATGCTGCACTGCATGTCCTACAACTTAAGCAGGCGGCCTACAGGGCCCTCGTTACGGAGGCGGCCAGGGGCCTCAGTAGGGAGCAGCAGGGGCGACTGTATGATGTGGGTGATAAGGCGGGCAAACTGATAGCGTGGTTGGATAAAAAGGAGAGAGTGAATCGTGTGGTCCCGCTGATTGAGAGGACGGATGGTGTGAGTGTCACCGAGCCAGAAGAAATTGTCTCCTGTTTCGCGGATTATTTCCGCGAGGTGTATTCTCCGGTCTCTCCTTGCTCGGAGGAGGACTCCCATTCCCTGCTTAGGGATATCGCGCTGCCCTCCCTCTCGGAGGAGGACAGGGTGTCGCTGGATGCCGCTCCTACATCCGACGAAATTGCCCTCGCCATACGTCCGGTTGCCTCTGGCAAGGCCATGGGCCCAAATGGCATCCCTATCGAGTTATATAAGTTGCGACCAGATGTACTGGCGCCCCACCTCCGCGCGATGTTCCTGGCGGCCCACTCGCTGGGCTCCCTCCCGCCGGACCAGCGTCTGGCTACTATCGTGGTGATCCACAAGGAGGGGAGGCCTCGGGACCGGGTCACATCCTATCGGCCTATCTCGCTTTTGAATGCGGAGCCCAAAATTCTCGCCAAGGTGCTGGCCAATCGGCTGGTCGGCGTGGTGGGCGACCTGGTTCACCAAGACCAGTCCGGCTTTATCCCCCATCGCAATACAGCCCTTAATCTGCGGCGCTTGCACGGGGTGCTCGCACGTGTCCCATTCGTGCGGGAGCCGGCCATTTTGGCGTCCTTAGACGCCACTATGGCGTTTGACACGCTTGAGTGGCCATACATTTGGGCGATGCTGGCGAAGTTTGGATTCGGCCCGGGCTTCATCAGTTGGGTCAAATTGTTGTATTCGGGCCCATTGGCGCAGGTGGTGGTGAATGGAAGAGTTTCGGCCCCATTCGAGCTGGGCCGGGGCACGCGACAGGGCTGCCCCTTGTCGCCGCTCCTGTTTGCGCTGGCCTTGGAGCCCCTGGCGGAGTGGCTGCGGTGGCACCCCTCCATCCGTGGACTCCGTTGGACCCCCGAATATGAGGACCGTGTGTCCCTATACGCTGACGACATCCTTTTGTACCTAGCCTCCCCACGT
Source organism: Triturus cristatus (assembly GCF_964204655.1). Taxonomy (NCBI): domain Eukaryota; kingdom Metazoa; phylum Chordata; class Amphibia; order Caudata; family Salamandridae; genus Triturus; species Triturus cristatus. The sequence goes on from NC_140585.1 coordinate 369,197,860, forward strand.
AAGTCACTCATAGTCCTGGTTGATGTTTTACGTTCATTCGGCCGGAACTCAGGCCTTGTCATCAACTGGGCTAAATCATGCGTGTATGTGCTCTCTGGGGAGGCTCCTGTCCTTCCGCGGGGTTGTCCGATTCAGATTGCCTCTCAGGGGTTTCGATACCTGGGTGTCTACATTACTCTGGACCCAGAGGCTCGCTACGAGCGGAACTTGCTTCCCCCTCTCCAGCGCTTGAAGGAGGACGTCGTGCGCTGGCGGCGTCTGCCGCTTTCGCCGCTCGGCCGGGCGGCGTTGTTTAAGATGATGTCGTTGCCACGTTTCTTATACGCTCTCCAGAACACTATGGACCCAGTCCCGGCGCGCTACTTCAGTGAGGTGGAGAGTTTACAGCGCCGCCTGTTCTGGGACGGGAGGCCGCGCATTGCCCTGGCGAAGTTGACGCTCCCATGGTATGACGGGGGGATTGCCCTCCCGGACATTAAACGGTATTACTGGGCCTCCCAGCTAGCTGCAATTAACTATGGCCTCTACGGGCCCGCCTTGAACCCGGCGTTTGAGATGGACAAGATGCTACTGCCCGGTGGCGACTACAATCGAGCGCTCTACTCTGGCGCGCCCGACGCTCGCTTGACGGGACCTACGCGTGTCATGGTCAGAGTATGGCATGCGGCTAATGCAGCTATGGGGTGGAAGGACCGTTTGACCCGGGCGTCACCGCTGTATGCGTCTGAGAAGTTGGGCTCTCTCTGGACCTCGAAGGGCTTCGCGAAATGGGACATGATAGGCATCAGTAAAGTGGGGGATCTCTGGTCGAGGGGAGGATTTAAAACATTCGAGATGCTGCAGACGGAGTTTCAGTTGCAGGGCAGTGAATACTTTCGATACCTGCAGATCCGTCATGCACTGGGCTCCGTCTTCCCAGATGTCGCCTCCATCCCGGAGTCTTCCCCCCTGGAGGATAGAGTGCTAGATGGCCACGTCCCAGACAGTACGATCTCCCTTATTTATAAAAAACTGATTAATGATCGATCGGGCTTGCTGATTGGCCTTCGCGAGGCTTGGGTTGCCGACGGTCTGGAATTGGACGATGAGGACTGGATCTCCGCGGTGGCCTCTCCGAAGGAGGTGGCTATACCGGCTCGCCTTCGCTTCGTCCAGCTCAAGATACTCCACCGGGTCTACATGACGGGGCCAAGGCTTCAGCGCATGGGCTATACTGTGGATGGATTGTGTAAGCGTGATTGTGGTGCCGTGGCGACCTTTCTGCATATCTTATGGGAATGCCCGAAGGTGGAGCGATTCTGGCGCGGTGTGCACGAGGTCCTGCGAGTGGTTACGCGTGTTGCGCTGCTGCCGGAAGCGAGGAGATGCCTGTTGAATGTGTGGGAACCAACTGACTACTCGGCTCCGCAAACGTGGTGGGTGACTCTGGGATATATGATTGCTAAGCGTGACATTGCGCAACTGTGGGGATCCCAGAACCCCCCGACGGTGTCGGCCTGGAAAGAGCACATGGACTGGTGCATGTTTCGAGAAAAGGTGGTGTATGTGGCGAGGGGTAAGCCTGGGACATGGGTGAAAGTGTGGGGCCCCTGGAACGCCTACCGTGGGAGTATTTGCGCGCCACCATTGCTGCCCGCTGCCTCACCAGCCCTGTCCCCTTAGCTGACCCCTTCCCCTAGCCCCGGGCACAGGGTTCCCCCAGTCCTCGCTCTGTTTCCCTTCCCCTCCTTGGACTCCTCTGATAGTTGGGGTTCCCCATTGGGGAGCACGTGCTGCTACTTTCTACTGTAGGGTAGCCTTGTGGGTGTTGTTTTCTTGTTGTTTGTATAAAATGAAACCGTACTGTGACGTATTATGGCTGTGGCCCATGATGTTGATGACTCCTGCTTATGCTCCTTTGTAACGCCAAGTGTTCTATGAACGTATGCCATATGTTTCTGCCATTCCTAGCGGCCGGCCGGAAGGTTGTGGGCCCATACTTGAATATTCTTGAGATTTGTAATAAACGGTTTCAAAAAAAAAAAAAAAAAAAATAACCCAAAGTTTGTCCATGTAAAGATCACACTTAAAATACATTTACTTCACAATGTTACAGTTTTGGCCAATTCCTGTCCGTTACAAATGACATGCATTGTTTTTATTGGAAGTAGTATGGGAATGCTGGGTGGTGTGACTTTTGCTTTTAGTTATAAAATATGGAAATTATCAGACACTGAAATGTGAAGAAATTCTGTTTTTCGAACCAAAGTTTGATGTTTGCAGGGCATTAGGAGCAAGAAAAATTGGTAGGATCCATGCAAGTCACTCCACCTTAGATTACCTCAGTGTCTAGTTTTAAGATGTGTTTGGAGTTGATAAGATTCTATGAGTGCCAGCCAACCCAGGTCCAAAAAAAACCACATTTGCCTAATTCAGAACGTCTTTCTTGCATTTTCCACAGTTGACTTTTCCTTTCTGTGATATGTCTATGCACCCTTGTAAAGTATTGTTTTACATGGAAGAAGTGTGGGAACATATGATGGTAAGTAATTGACAATTTCCTATTGAATCTCTCTATATTGTTGCCCTCCTTGCGCAAGTCACTTTCCACAAAAAGCACTGTTTAAAAAAAATGCTTCCTCAGAATGACCTGCCATTTTGGGGCATCCAGAAATCAGAGTGATACTAATAACCCGTTCCTAAACTCAGATTCTGGGTTCATGTCAAACATGCATAGTTTTAATTAACTCCCAATTTCTACTGATTTTTATTGTGATAGGCGGTGGGTATAGAGAGTAAAAACCTTGCAAACTCACAACTCAATTCCTGGCATTGAGTCATCATAGACTTTTTCACAAACTATAAATTAGGCCTGGGCGGTGAACTTCGCTCCGTTCGTGGAGTATGCGGAGTTTTCTGCACTTCACGGAGCTTGCGGAGTGCAGAAAATGCCGCTTCGCAATGTGCAGCAGAGTTTTTCCCCGCTCGCGATCACGAAGGGGAAGTTTGCGATTATGAACGGTAAGTTCGTGAGCGCGAGCAGCCGTTTGGGTAGATTTTCTACTCGAGTGGCAGGAATACCAGCACAAACTGCAGTTTGCACTGCACTCCACCACTCATGGAACTTTGCAGAGTTTTTTTGTAACTTCCCGGAGTTCCGCATAGCAAAATGCCGCGAACTACGCCCAGGCCTGCTATAAATAAGATGCATCTCTGCACACGAAAGAGTGAGGAAAATAATGGCATATTATTATTGTATTATTAATACAGATTTTTCCCCACTAGTATCCACTATTTCTTTATTTTGTTTATTAGTTTCTTTCTGAATTTTATGAGCAATCAAAACTAATGACACCTTTGTCGGAAAGCAGGGTATTTTGTGGTGAGGCTGGTTAGGCTTTACTATGTAATACAGTCATGTTACTCCAAATAGGTCCTTTGTATTCAGACCAATAAATCCGTTGCTCAGTCCTGGTAGTGTGGCACAGAGCAGTCAGGCTAAACTATAGGAAAACGTGTTAAGTATTTCAGAAGACCAACACAGACTATAAGTAATTAACACGATGCAAAAGAAATCAGATACAAATTTCTAACAATAGAGCAGATTTTAAAATAATTTTAGACATCAAAATGAAGAAAATTGGATGACTATAATCAGAGTTATGGATTTTTAACTGAAAAATAAATCGGTGCATTTAACTCTTGCAAAATAATAATTTTGCAGTGAATGGGAAAACACACTAGTGACACTCATTCACTTGGACGTCAAGTCCAGAGGAAACCACTGGGGGGTAAGGTGATGCAGGTCCCAGGATTAGCCTCTGACAGTCAGTTGAATGTTACCTGGCTCGTGGGGCCCGGGTGCAGAGTAGTCCTGGTTGTCCCAGGTGCTGAACGAGGAAGCCGGGGGTACTGGGTTTGCTGCTTTGACAGTGCTGGTGATGAAAGCAATGCAAAAACTCCACAACGCGGTCACTGAGGTGTCGGGATTGAAGGTGCTGTGGCGATCCGTCGAGGTACAGTGTCGAACCAAGATAGTGGTAGTCCAACTGGTCACCAACAAGCCATGGTAGTAACAAACACAGCTTTTGGTTACTTCAACATGCTAGAGTCCAGGGAAAACAGTAGCCGCCTGAAACCTGCTGGAGGTCAGGACTGCGTTTCCCATAATGCACTACACCATTTACTTTTGGGTGATCCCTCGGCGGCACGGTGGCCAGTGATTCCTTGGATTCGGGAGTGCGATTTGCCTGAAGGCTGCAGGGGACGAGTACCTCTATTCCAAGGAAGTTGCCTTTGGTTGCCTTTGACCTTTTCCCTTTGGAGACAATCTCTGAAATGTGTTGGGCATCGTGGCTGTAGCCAAATAAACCACCTGCAACAGGCACACAGGCCCATGTTTATGTGTTTGAGGAGTGGAAACACACTGCTGTTTGAATTGTGAATATGGGCTTTTTTCGCACCAGTCACACGAGGCCACATACTGAGGGAGAAGTGGAAACCTGTTGAACCCCTAAACTCACTACCCCCAATCCCTAAAAACACCCTTACCACCCAATACCCTTCACCCATCCCTAAAAAAACCCTTATCACCAGAAACCCGTACTCACCTCTAAGCCCTAAAGCACCCATGCCATGCACTGCTTACAACCTCACATATTACGTCATTCATGACATAGTCAGTGACATCAATGATGACATCTCAAATGACATCATCCACAGAAGGGTCTGGGTAGGTCTGTGAGTGAGTTTCGGAGTGTGTCTGTGAGTGGGTGCGCGAGTGTCTGAGTGGGTCTGTGAGTTGTGCATGAGTCTCTGAGTGGGTTTGTGAGTGGGTGTGTGAGTCTCTAGGTGTGTATGTGAGTGAATGAGTGCTCTCTGTTTTCCCCTCTTATGCTCTGTTTTGCCCTTCCTGCCCTCTGCTTTTTCTGCCCTCTGCATTGACTTTTCTGCTCGTTTTTCTCCCTTTGTTTTCCCTCTAAAATGGGGCAGGAGGACCGAACGGCCGTGCGGACACCCTGCATTGGCTGATTTTGGCAGTGGGTACCCCACCCCCCAGAGTCTGGGCTTAACATATGTATTTTCTAAAGGAGAGATGGCTGCACAGTCCCCCTCCCCGGGCCAATTTCGGCCCCAGGGACCCCATCCCTGGGGCATAGCCGAAATTTGATAAGGGACGTGGGCTGCGTGCCCACCCCTACCCGGGCCTATTTCAAAAGATCCTGTCCCCCAGGGCCCGGCCATGTGCCTCTGGGTGCCCTGGTCCCAACCAGCGGACCCAGTCTGCACGATAGGGACCACGGGGGAGCCTCAAAGCCCCTGCGATCCCAGCTGGCTTCCTGCCTCTTGTGGGAGCTGGCATTGCTGCAACATGTAGGGAGGTGCTGGAAATGCAGCTCCCTGCATGCAGAAGCAATAGTTTAATCTCTTTCCATGCCCGCATGCAGGGAATGAGAGGAAACCCCTACTTCCAGTTGGTAGGAACATTTTGGCAGCTCTTGTCTGCTGGAACCGTAGTGTTTGCTTTTGCGGGGCAAGAGTGGTCAGCTTCTGCCAAGCAAAAACAAACAACTATGTCCCAGGGGTGGGCACCCCGGGTCATAGCAGGAGCCAGCCCTGGGGGGTGGCGGTCCCCAGTGTCATAAGGGGGCTCTGAGCAAGGGCCGGCCCCAGGGAGGTGGTGGTCCCGGGGGTCTAGGGGGGCTGTGCGGCCCCAGACAATTTATTTTAGTGCCCCGGGGATGTGGTGGTCCGTGTGCCCCCCCTCCATTATTTAAAACAAAACCCAGGGGAGGTGGTGGTCCTTGAGGCTCAACAAGCCTTTTTTTTAAAACAATTCCCCAGGACTTGGCCCAACCGACAGGAGAACGATCTTGGTTTGTTTCCTAATTTTTGCAGGGAATTCGCAGCTCCATCGCGCCTCTGTGGCAAAAGATTTTTTTAATGCGTTTTTGCTCTGGCGGGGTCTCCCATGATCAGAGCTGGGGGATCAAAGTATTCCTACCCTGCCCCCTCTTCTTTTTTTTTGTTTTTACTTTTTTGGTGTGGACTCGGCTCAAACAGTATCCAGGATGGCTGCCAACACTTCCTGGTTGAAGTGTTGGTAACCAATCAGATTTCAGCACAGGAACTGTCGAATCCTCAGAGGATCCGCGTCCCTTTATATACAAATTTGGATTTCTTCGAATAACTCAAAAACTTATACCGAATTTCGTTACACAATATAACAATTATGTGTTTTTCTGGACCTAGAGCTACCATTCTGCCAAATCTGGTGTAATTCCGTCTGAAGGTTCGGGCTGTAGTCACGTTTAAAATCTCCATGGATATTAACATGGGAAAAACACTTTTTTTGATCCCCGCTTGACAGATTGCCCCAAAACCTTTCCTGTGCAAAAAGAATCACTGGCGCACTTTTTTGGGAAAAGTTTCTGAAGATTTATCAACCGCCGCCAAAGATATCGGCAAGTCAAAAAATGCTTTTCCAAAGGAAACATGGTCCTAACTAGAACTACCTAGCGGCGACCGCCAGAAGGTAATATGTATATAAAAATATACAGACACTTAAGTGATAAGTACTTACGATTTTTGGCTAAAAGGATTGTGTGGTAAAGGCATATGTGTGGTAAAGACATTGCATGGTAAAGCTATTGCATGGTAAAGACCACGCTGTAAAGGATGTTTCCCGTAAGGATGTATTAGGGCTATTTTCTAGCTTCTATCAGGGGAACGAAATCTGAAGAAATGGGATCTCCTCTAGGATAGTGGGTAATAAGTGCCTCTCATGGGACCTATGCCTGTTTGAGGCTCTTGAAGGCCATAATTAAAACCCTAGCCCTAACCCTGAAGCCACTGAACCAAGAGCAACCATTTTTTAAAGAAAGTACAGATAAAAAACGTGCTGAAGTGCAACTGGCAGCAGTTTATTTACATTTGGCCTGCATTTTGCCTGCTCTTGTGGAACAAATCAATTTTAACATTTATTTATGATGAATATAATAGCAAACATGGCAATAATCTTCTTCAAATGATCAAGCGAAGTTGAAGTCTCTCGCTGAGTTGTTCAGTCTTTGATGTGCCCCCATTGCTAGATGTAACCGTAGGGAAAAATACCCAATATACCCTTGAGGGCTTGGGCAGACTAAATAACAGGTCAAAATGCCTACAAGGGATTTTATATCAAGCAAATTCTCTAATTATTGGTTTTAAAAACTTACTTTACGGGTGAGTTTAATAAAAACACCAACCCAAATATCAACTAACTGAATCACGCAAGGAAACATGTGGTTTGTTTCCTTGCGTGTGGACTGACGTTAGCAATTTGTGTTAATCGTAATCAATAAAGGGTCTTTTTATGCAATACCTACTGTCCTGAAGATGGTCTGACGGATTGATGCCATCCAAGACCGATACGTCGACTCCATCATCTATTTCCGCAATATTCATTATTTTCAGTTGAGTATTTTTCTCATTATGAGATATGTCTCTGTTGATTTTATTGGAATAGATGTTTTTTCGTGAAATGTGGATAAGACTTAGGTTTTCCTTTTTCATGATTTATTGCTGAATCAATTGTTCATTTGTACTCCTTTTTAATCGGATTTGCATATAAAAACATTTGTGTTTATTTCACAAAAAGATATTCCTGTGTGTGTGCTTTATATATCTAATGATTGGTTCAGTTAATTGATATTTGGGTTGGTGTTTTTATTAAACTCACCCGTAAAGTAAGTTTTTAAAACCAATAATTAGAGAATTTGCTTGAAATAAAATCCCTTTTAGGCATTTTGACCTGTTATTTACCCATTGCTAGATGGCATGTTTATCTGCTAATCATTGTTAGTGTTACTAGAAATCATCGTCCCCCATTGGCCCATCTTTTTGCAAGTATAAGTTAAGTGGCACGTTACTGGGCTCGATTTTGCCTTCCACCAATTTGTCAATATTGTTCAAAGATTGCTAGATAATCTGCTAGATAATCTGCCCTCAAAAGACCTAAGAACGTATGAAAGATCTAGTATTCAGATATATGAAAAGGGTCATTTCGTGCTGTACAATCTGCAAACACACTTTACAGCATCTTTGTGACTAAAAAAAGGGTCTGGCTTGTGGGCTGGGGAATTCACACATTACCTTACAGCCTTCGCAAGCATGAACTCCATAATGGTAGCCCGACGCTTTATCACCACACACTTTACATTCAATGCTTAATGCTCCACTGGGCGTTTCATCTAAGCTACCTGGAGCTGCCGGGAAGGTAATGGAGGAAGGACTTGATGCGGGTGAAATGGTGTCTAAAAAAATACAAATAAAAGAGCATTAAAAGCGAAGCAACATAACATGAAATAGCTTAACCCCCCCAACCAACAATTTAACGACTCTCCTTTCGATGGCTCATTTGTATAACTACTTTAGGTGCACTGTTACTGTGTTTAACAACATAGAAGCCCAAATACTGTCCAAGAAGAGACATTGCTAAATTGATATCTCCTAAAGGAGTCCATTTTTAGAGGAAGAACATGCTCGGCACATTTTCTACGTTTTATGGACTGGGTGAAATTTAAAGAACTCCAATTCATCAAATGCAGCTATTAAAATGCACTGAAAACGGCTAAAAACAAATAATTACTACACTGCTAAAAGAAAGAAGCGCATGTCTTGATCATATTAGGCTATTTCTTAAGACTTCATTCAGGACACAAAATCTGGTGCTTTTCAGCTTTAGTGAGGTATCTGCATCAAAATATTTATGATTTGTTTGCGAGGACGGGGGGTGGGGGAGGGGGTCACTGGAGAAAAGAGGAGTGCTGGAGGCAGGAGAAGAGGGAAGGAGAAGAGGGAGGTGGGATCTGGGATTCCTGCCGCTCAGCCATTTCACTGCATCACAAAGACATGATCTTTCTTTAGAAGATATCTTTGATGGTTAGTGACCAACCAATTCTACAGGTCAAAATATTTTTCAAGTAACTTGTGTAGGTATTTAGGGCTCTGTAGAAGATGCGAAGAGTCTTGATTTGAATTCTTAAGACATTTAACATTTTTGGCTGATTACAGAATTAAATTCCAGCCTTCTAAAGGACAAGCACATTAAAAGACTGGTTAAAGATTGCTTAAAACCAGAACTCTTTATTCTTCTGATTTCATGGCATGTCCACATATTTAAAAACCAAACTAGGTGTGAGCTAGAGGGGTGCAGTTAATTAAACCACGTCACAGAAATCATTAATTCAACTCAACTGCCAAGTACCCATACAAATGGGATTCATAGCTTGTTTTAAATGTCAGTGACAACTTATAGTTCACATTCATTTGAGTACGTGTAAATCAAGTCAGAGAGCTTTTTATTTTTTTTATTCTCCCTTGAACATAATTGTGTATATACATACATCTGGGCACAGATATTCTTTAAAAGATCTCGATAATAGGTCCACTCAATATTAGTTGTAAAACCACACTACCAAAATATACAAGTTGGACTAACATAAAAGTAATGGAGATCATAAGGGAGAGGTAAGTAACAACTGATTTCTTGAATAGCAATGACACATTTTATGGAGTCATGTATCCAAATATTGTAGGCCATCCTTCAAGGTCACCTATGTAACTCGTTATCTTTCATTTTACTCAGGCCATTACACACTACAAGCAAACGTTTATAACACAATCAAATAATTATAAATAAGCACACCAATTTGAGTTTCTGTTAAAAATAAACACATTGAGAAATAAAGGAACACCATAAGTTTTCAATCCACTTAGCGACTATAGATATCAAATGGTGGAGGAGGAAACCCTAAATTTTACCCTATCGGGTCCCATGAGGTTTACCAAAGATCCCAGGAAATCTACACAAGATGAATTTGTAGGAGTACTTGCCTGAATAAAATGTAGGTATTCACAATTCCCTTGAAAAGCAACATTTCATTTCCAAATGTTATTTTTGTTTATCACTATGCAGAAAATAAACGTTCCTGTGAAGAAATCTTCACCCTGCACTCACAATGAACATGGATTTATTCCTGCCATGGGAAGGCACCTAATTCTTGTTTTGACAGGAGTGAATTGCACACATTCATAGAGGTGAGGGAAAGTGCGGAACGTTCAAGTACCTACAACCGTATTTAAATCCTAAGAAAGGTGTACGATAATTTGTTATGTTATTTTATATTATGTGTATTTGTGAAGTGCACTATCACCCGCGCGGGTATCATGGCGCTAAGCAGATGTGTGTGCTTAGCACGGACTAAGGTAGGTTGGTTTATTGAAAAGGCAGGTCTGATAGGGAGTGGGAGGTCATTTCACGCTTTAGGAGCAATGTAAGAGAACACCAATCCTCGTTATCTGGTTCTGTGTATATGTGGGATGTGTGCGAGTAGGAGTCCTGAGGAACTGAGGTGTCTGGGTGATTGGAGGTGTGACGCTTCATGTAAATGCGGTCTGAGTTGTGTACTGCCTTGAATGTGTGTGTGAGGAGTTTGAATTGCGCACATTTGAGACAGTGTAGTTCCCTGAGGTGTGGTATGATGCAAGTTCTGTGTGGAAGGTAGAGGATGAGTCTGGCTGCCGAGTTCTGGATTGTTTGTAGTATTCTAGTGAGTTGCTTAGTGATCCTGGCATAGAGGATGTTCCCATAGTCCAATTTACTAGTGACTAGGGTATTGTTTAGGGGCCATTTGAAGTTTTTCCTAAGTACCATTAGGTTATGACAGCAGGATGCAGTGACGTCATTGACTTGTGCAGTCATGTCCAGTTTACTAATGATGATTATTCCTAGGTTCCTAGCTTGGATTCTGGGTGTGGGTCTGAGTTCAGCCAGCCACCGGTTGGAGTCCAATGGTAAGGTGTTCTTGCCACAGACCACTACTTCTGTCTTGTAAGTGTTGAGAGGGTAGGTATCCAGTTAGTGACTTTGCTCATGCAGGCGGTGAAATTGTTTATTGCGTTGGGGGTCTAATCTAGGAGGAAGAGTTTTGTGGTGCCTGCATAGGAGAGAAAGTTGATGTTGTGTACACAAATTATGCTGGTGAAAGGGATAATGTATACATTGAGTAGGGTGGGGCTGGGCGATGAACCATGAGGCACTTCACAAATTAGTTTGTGGGCTTTCGAGGAGTAAGGTGACAGGCTGATAGTGTGTGGTCTATCCGTTAAGAAGGAGCAGATCCAGTGGAGAGCAGATTCTTGGATGCCAGTCTCATGCAGGTGCCTCATGAGGATGGGGTGGGTGTTTCTTGAGTGGAGGCATGCCAGTGGCATGTTTCCAGGTTTCTGGGAATGTGGTCGAGTCGATGAAGACATTGAGGATGGGAGTTGGAGTTTCGCTGATCGGTAGGAGTACTTTGGTGAAGACATGGTTCGCAAAATGGTCAGATCCTTTGAGTGGAGGGTCTTCATGGAATCAGCGATTTTGCCACTGCTGACAGCGGGCCACAAGATCAGGATTTGTTCATCGGCCAATGGGAAGTGGAGTTGCGACAGTGACGGGATCCAATTTGTGGGTCAAAGTTGCTGTATATGTCGGTTAGTACAGAAGAATTCTTATAGTTTGTTACAAATGTTTTATGAGGCGGTGCTGTTGCGGGATGCAGGAAGAGGTACAGAGAAATCTTTGTTGATGATGAAAATGTCCTTGCTGCTGTTAGTGCTGATGTGGATGCGATCTGCAAGGGCTTTGTGCTTAAGTGTTCCTTATCTGCTGGTGGTAACGTCTTAGGGCTGATTGAAGATATCTTTATCTGCAGAGTCTTGAATTTTTCTCCATTTGCACTCCAGTTGATATTCAGCTACTTCTGCAGGATGCCCCTCCCAGAAAGGCACAAAACCTTCTTGGTTATGTATACAGAAATGAACCAGGCTGGCAGATTTTCTGTTTGTAAATGCACTTTTCATCTATAAAATCCAAGGGAAGTTTTTGTGCAGGTGCTTGAAAAGTTTTATTTAGCAGATAAGATATTTCATGTACCTAGGCAGGCATGCTTATTCAATGTTCCTTTTTATAAAAAAAGAGTGAACCAAAACTTATATTATCACAACCACATTATGGCGGAAAATGGCTACTGGAGAATAATAAATACCATTAGCTACACAGGATGGGTATGCCTCCTTCGAGATAGAGAGAACCGATGTTTTTGTGCAGGACCTCCTTTCTCCAGAACCTCAATTGTTTTTTTTTTGCTAAAATAGGAAAGTAACTCGCATCCACATCGGTGACATGCTTCAACACTGGGTTCCTCCTCAGCATACTTGGCTTATGGCACAGATTTATTTGAAAGTGTAGCTCTCAGGTAGAGTGTGTCCCCATTTGGATCGGGCAACCTCTACACAGAGTTGATCATTAACTCCATCAAAATGTGCACCTTAATATGCAGGTCTGATCAATACCCTCTCTTCCCATGACTACCCCTTGTGTTTAGCTACTTTCTTCAGTCCCAAGGACCTTCTAAATTCTGCAGAAGCTACTCTGGACTGCAGCAGAGTGTGGTGCATAGTCTTTGCCAATGTCTCATTAAGCTCTAAACCCATTTTAAATCCATACTCTCACAAACATGTTTTTGGACACCTAACCCTCCTATATAGGACTGGAATTAAAAATCACCAAATAGCCACCCGTTGTTTCCTCTTATTGAAAGAGGCTTTTTATTCTATGCTGTCGGACTGCCAGTCTAGATTTTACAGCAGTCAGGTAGTCATTTCTTTTGGTATTATGGGAGGCACTTAAGGTCACAGATGTGCCGACCTTTCTGGGGATAGGTGCAAGAGTCCTTTTTTCATCCCAAGCATATCAGAGTTCTAAACGTGAACGTATAATGTATTATAACGTAATATTAGCATATGAAATACGTGCTAAGGATACATTTGCTTATAAGATCTGGTGAAAACTAGTTGCTTTTGTACTCCCGTTACAACTATTTCAAGGTGAAGACCTGGGAATCATTAGCAGGAAAAATAAATGTTTCTTAGCCAATTTGTCTCAGGGATGTTCATAAAAGTTTGCCTTTATCTCAAATTCACCATGGCCTGAAAAACAAGGCAATCAGCTTTGCTACATTCTAAATTCTGATGTACCACAATTTATATGTTGTGTCACAAATCAGTATTTCTGTAGTCCCACCCCCATACCTTATGGCATGCCTTCCTCTGTGTCCCTTCCCAGCCTGTAACTATAGTGCCCACACCTTCCCTATGAGCATCGAACTGTAAAACCACCTTTGTTGCTTTGTAGATAGGTTTGTGTTTTGTAACTTATATACTTACATAGATGCACGTGGTAGTACAGAAATAAATGTAACTTCTACAAGATATGAAAGATCTGCACTACATCACAAGTATCAAAATGGCTGGGTAAGGAGAAGACAGCAGAAAAGAAAAGTGACCAGTAGGGCTAGAATGTTAAAAAGAAAACATCCTCAGGGAGAAAGAAAGATTCATGGGTGCCTTGAAAGGCACGGGAGCCAGAAGGACTATTGTCACTTAAATGTGTGCAACATCTTGGACTATGAATTTTGTGTACATCAACATTCCAATGAAGGTGATTCTTTCAAGCCTCTTCCCATCAATTTAATTGATATGATAGAGTTGTGACACCAAAAAACGACTTCCATAAATTTCTCACATTTTAAATATTCAATAGAGATTAACTGGTACTCTAGTAAAGCGCTCTGATACCCGATGTCTCCGGTCTTGTTTGCGCTATATAAAACTCTAAAACACAAACAAAAAAAACAACAAACAATCCTATTTTGCTGATCTTTTAGTAAATAAATGTTGATATTCAGCAAAAAAATCTCAATTTATTTGCATCTGATATGATATGACACGATATGTTTCATTTGTTTTGCAGAGCTGGCATCTTTTACCTGTAAAATCTGTAATTGCAGATCCATTGGACCCCGGGCCATTTCCCAAACATTGGGATTCTGCAACACTGAATGCCCCAGAGCTGTCATCTTCTATCGATTGAGAGAGGTCTCCCAAATCCTGTAGGATCTCACCAGATAGAGGACTACCAAGATCATCCTCCTCCAAAGTATTTACGGGACAGGAGAGTCCGTCTGCATCGGCCATCTTGGCGGTGAGGGTTTGACACGGTCATTTGACTGGCACAGGAGGAGAAGAATAGTAAACTTTAAAACCAACAATTAATGTGTGCATATCCATATTACAGAGTAAATCATAAACTTTGACCTTCTTTGTGTTCATAGTTCTGAAATATCGTTACCTGCTTTGTTCACCTGTTAGTTCCATAAAACTACTACATTTTCGACAAGGGATGGATTACAGAAAAATGAGGATGCCATGCTTTTCATATTAATAATTATTGGTTATACATGACATGCTTACTTACATTGCTGAAAGCTATCCCCACAAAGCCTAGATACCCAGCAGGCACACTACCTGGTTTCAAACCATTAGTCATTTCCCACAGCAAATCAGTTTAAAAAACTGTTTATTATGGAGCCACCTCAATTATGTTCACAGCAGTATATTCCAGAGTCTTCAATGTGCAGTGGAATGATGCAAGTAGAGTTTAAAGAAAATTCACGGTCCACACAATTTGATCCAACTAAACTCCTTCACTGACACAAAAAGACAGAGCAGTCTGGATCTCATTTTGCCAACCTTATCTTTGTCCCTGAGCCCATCATATTAAACTGGCTACCACAGCACAGCAGTTTCCTCTCTGAATGACAAATGTAAAACCTATGCCCAAAGCACAGCAGAAACCTACATGAATTCTAATGCTCACTATTAAGCACCTCCAACATATGAACGTTATAATACTTTTGACTTCCTAACTAAGGCTAGAAAGGCAATCTTAAGACGTAAAGCACACCCTTCCCCTTTACAATAACAAGACACTGGAAAACCAAACATGCTTTGTGGCCATAGTGACAGTGACCAGAGACTTGCTGCTGGCCAGCAGGAAGTTGCAAACCTTTGGTACTAGGAATACAGAGCACCTAAACAGGGCAGGGAAATGGCAGGAGATGTATACCAACTGGTTGAAGACCATGTGCCATTTAAGTTGGACATACCTGCAAACCAATTGTTAAACACAAATACCTAGCCATAAGTAGCAAGTAGAGCTTGGGGAGAAAGGTCAAAGGATGCAACTACTGATAGCAGTATGTCGGTAGTATGGAAGCAATGCTTTCAATCATCCCAGCCGTACCCCAAACAGACTGTCTACACAAGTGTGGGGCCATGTCAAACAACCCTTCACCAATTTAGATGCCTGGCTTACCACTCAAGCCAGTTCCAATTTCGTCTGAAGCCCTGGTTTTCTGAAACCACTACCTCCAGCATCATTAGGTTTATGAAGCCTGACGCTATCTGAAGTCCATTGCATTTGTTTATGAAACCACTCCTTTCAACGCCTAGTTGCTCCAAAGGCCCCTTGATGACTAACCTGAGGAGTTTCTGATCGAAGTTACAAGTGATGCAGAATTTATCACACCCAGTAAGAACCAGATGCAATAAAGTCTGTTTCCCATGGACACATTTCACTAGGTCAAAACTGTTGAAACTTATAAGAAGAAAGTCACATTAATTATTGGGATATAAGGATTTTGGTGCAAAAAGTACCAAAATCAACAGTATTCCCCCTTATTAGTGGAAACTCAGGGATAGGGGTTCTGTCACTGCCCGTCATTAATCACAGCCTTATGTTCAGTGATTAATTTGATCTGGTAGTTTCTGGTGCTCTGCACCTGTATTTAATTGTCAACAGGGCTTGTAACAGTCTGTGACGTGGTGGCGCTGTCTGTCTAATTTAAAGATGAGCACAACAGCAGTTGTTTATTCTTTCCATATACATTAAAAATGGCTATTGAGTTTTTTGAGTTTCCTTTACACTTAAAAGTTTTGTTCGACCAAATGATTATTCAGCTATGCACATGCGGATTACATGGAGCACGATAAAGACCCGGTTCTTAGTTATATCATAGCAATGTATACTTGCGACCCAATGTATGTCATTTTGTCTGATAATCAATAAAAACATTTAAACCTAAAAATGGCTATTGATTGTCACCCATGCCATTCTTATAGCTTTGAGGGCCTGGAATAGGCGGACTTGTCACACCTGTAGGAGTGTGATGGGGAGTAGTTGTGTTGGTACTGCCACTGGCAGCCCTGGGAGAGGCAATGTGTGGTGCAGTCGAGGGCCCTGGCACCTATTATGTTTTGTATTAATTAAGCACTGCTTACGTCAACAGATTATATTCTCTCTTGTACTTGCTGATGTCCTTGTTAGATAGCCCAGTACACTCAAATGCAGATGAAGTGGCTCAAGTTGAGTGCAGAACCCTCCACTTTGAAATCTCTGATAATTCATGCACCTTTGCTCTCATGCAGCAAAGTTGTGGCACTCACGATATTGTCTGAAAGCCCATAGACTAGTTATTTTATTTATCTGTCACTTTTATATAGCAGAGAGCATCGACAGGTAGAAGAGAGCTTTACATAAAACAACAATGAGTAAAGATTACATAGAACAGAATAAACATGGTAACATTTTGCATTGAGAATGTTTATATAGTAATGATTATAAAGAAGGAGAGATTAAGGAATTGATGTGCAGATGATGGATCAAAAGAGAGATGTAGCCCCGAAAGCAGGGTGATCGGATGGTGGAACGAAAACATCAATTAAAAAGGAGAAAAACATGATGTTGGACATTCAGCAATACCAGAGCAACTAAGTAGCAGAACTGCAGGGGTAGGATGTACATAGCAAATGGTGGTTTATCTAGTTTGATTTAGTCTGCTGGGATGAGTTTTCAGGTGCTTACAAAAAGACATTATTGAAGGGTTTTAGTCCACTGGAATTGTATTCCACAGGCATGAGGGTGCCCGAGACAGACTGATGCTGAGGATAAGGTGTTTTGAAGGCAGAGTGTTGAAGTAGTAAATTAATTTTGCTTCCAAATTCTCGGTCACCGACCTACTGTTTCAGCGAGGAAGCAAGATAGAGAGTTGAAGGTGGAGATAAGAGTTGTATAATCTTTAATACATGGGCATAGAGGTTAGCTGATTTGGCCATTTTGTTGACATGGAGATTTTTTGTGAAATTTGTGTCTGGGGCAATTTAAAGAAAAACAACTATAGGGGAGAGCTCCAGGAAAAATTAAGATGGATTCAGATTATTGATTAAGTCCGGTGTGAAAGATTTCTTAAAGTTTGGGGAGAAAAGGATGGATTGTTTATTTTTTCATATTTAGGGTGAGGCAGTTCTCAATCATCCTCAATCAGATAATCAGAAGTGTGTAAATGTCATTAACAACAGAGTTTTAATTAGACTATCATCCACGTTTTAGTGAATAAATAACTCAGTGGCATTGAATAGATTAGATAAAAGTTACATGTATAAGTTAACAAGAGGGGGAACTAAGTTGTAACCTTGATGAATCCCACATATATTAGTGTGGGGTTTTGATATTTTGTGGTTGTATTCAACTTTTAGTGAGTGATTTGACAGGCAGGATTCAATCCACTTTCGGCCAGCAAAACTGATGCCAAATAATTTAGGAAATCAATTGAGCATGGTCGATGGACTTGAAGGCTGCAGTAAGATCAAGAATACCCAGGAGGCATGCGTCACCGCTATCTACAATACGGTGGATATCGGGCAGGGTTTAGACTGGCGTTGTGTCAATGACTGGGCCAGCTGGGCATCCTGACGGGTGTACTGTAATGTCAGCTTTGTTTATGTAGACATTACGTTGAAGAGAGACACATTTCTTCAAGCGCTTTGCATAATCAAGGAATGTTTGCAACAGGCGAAAGGAAGGTTTGGATCAGGGTTATGTTTGTTGAGTAAGAGGATGATTTTACTCTATTTCAGTAAGTCCAGGAACGTCCATTGTTTGAGTGATGTACTAAAGATGTTTAAACAGGGTTCTACAAAGAGGGTAAAGTTGTCCTTTATGAGGTTCAGTGAAATGATGTCTTTAAAGTAAGGGTATGGTTTAACGTTTTTGATCCTTTTCAGCAAATCTTTTTGAAGGAAGGGTTCAAACTCAGCCCAGAACAATGGAGTTTTGGCAGATACAATAAGCCCAATATAGGGTGAGGATATTATCTTCTGGGTGGAGAAGTCCTGGAACTTGGCAGGGTTGATTGTTTACTTTTCAGGAAAGCCCATGGTGGAGTGTAATGTGATGAACGAATTGAAAAATCCAGGAAGGATCTAAAGATCAGCGATTGTAGGCGAGTGGAATTGGCAAGTATGATGCTTTGTTTGTATTAGTTTCTTAGAGCCTGTAGTTTGGAAAAAATAATCAAACTGCTTACTTACCTGTAGCTTAAAGAAGTTTCTGGATTCATATGCTGTGCATTATAGTACCATTTAGTCACTGGGTCAGGAATTTCCTCTTTCATCCTATTTTTTTGGTTCGAGCCTGCGTGAGCAGCATGCTCTAGCACATACGCTCTTGTGACACTATTGTGTACAGGGGCTTGCAACCCGCCCATTGCTTCCCATTCAATGGTACCTTTGTCAGTCTCTTTACGGTCTCCTACTTGGTCAGCATGTGTCTTGGCATCACTTCCTGTTTTATCTGGGTAGCATGGCCCAAGCGCACAGAGTTATTCATTTTCATTAGTGTACCTCCTATAATCACGCTGTGAATCAGGTGCTGTTTATTCGTCTTGCTTTATCCCGTCCTCTCCCGCCAGTTACTTGTTATTTCCTTCAGTTATTCTTGTTTTTTTACGTTGTTTGCGTTTCTTTTGTAGTTTATATACAGCAAACGTGACATGGAGGTATTGAGCCAATGCCAAGACTCGAATTTGGTTCCCCAGTGCCACAGTAGGTAGCATTAACCGTTATGCCACATCCTCTTCGTATTACATTAGTACACAGCTTGGGTTTTGTGCGGGCAGCACCTAAACAAAGGTGTTGTTGAAAGATTAAGCGAGATCCGGTAAACTTTGATCTTTGCATAATGGCTTCAATATACGAGTTTCAAGACACGGGCTAAATTGGATTTTCATAAAGCAGGAACTCAAGGGCCAGTACTGCCACATGGCTCAGTGTGAGCATGAGGTGCGTGTGGATCCAGAAGTCTTTCCTGCTGTCAAACACTGCACTGCCACACAATGAGTTTATGTGGCCATTTTGCTTGTACTGTGTGCAGATTGTGTTCAGTTGCATAGTCATGGGTAAGGCTTACATTTTTACATTCACAAAAAGCCAGAGGTATTGAAGGTAATAACAGATGTATGACTTTCAGCGTGTCTGGCTTTTGAACCAGCAACATTAGCATACTTGGGCATGTAGGCCACACGTACAGTGGGTAAAGTGTAAGTATAAGTCCCAGCATGCTTGGACCCGAAGGCCACAAAATCCGCACAGGCTCAAAGTCGCCCTAAAGCACTTGGGCAGTTGTTGACATGTATTCCAGATGTCCTGTACAGCGCTTTCAGGGAACCTGGTGGAAGGCATTGGGCACCAACCTTAAAATAAAGAACGACAGGCCACGTTCATCGTGAGTAGATCAGCATCCACACCACCAAGATTTTCAGATTTTCTGGTTTTATTGAATATCGTCCATCTACTTTAAGCATCGGCTGTTCGGGTGGTGATATTGACTTCACGGGTGTGTGAAAGCTAATCACATGGCGGCGCCAAATCCCAGTTGTCCCGTTTCCATTCCAGTCAGAGCTTCAAAATGGGAAACACCCACACCACTTTATTGTAAAAGATTGTTGTACTTTTTTATGCTTAAAGACTGAGATGCGGCATTGTGGAGTTGCGGCTGGTAAGGGACGGTGGTGGGGGGGTTAGAAAAAAATGTAAAAGAAGAACTTACCTGTGGGTCGCCAGCCCCCGCCTCTCCTCCGTCCTCGCTGTATCCTGCCTCCCGGAAGCACCCAGGCTCCCAGACTCCCCTATCCACAATACTGCCTTACACCTCGTCATGATTGGTCGGAGCGCTGTGGTTCAGTGCTCAGGCAGGGACTGGGAGACTGTGCATGTTCTCCACCCAGGCTCTAACATAGAGCCGGTGAAGAACATGCAAAGTGCGCATGACAGTTTGGCCAGCCAAAGATGGCCAGCCAAACCGTCATGTGCACTTAAAATGCAGCAGCCACTCCTCCTCCCTCTGGGTCACAGGACACCAACCTTAACCACCTTAATATGGAGCTTGCAGCCAAACTTAAAATAAAATGATAATAACGTTTGATTATTTTAATTTTATTTTTCCTTTGCACTGCTCTTAGAGCTATGGGGCGAAGCCCCTCCGCCTTTGCGGAGGAGCCACCGTTGGTATTGTGATATAACTTGTCTGACAAGAATTCAAAATCACATGAAGCCCTTGGTCTATTTCAAAACTTTGTTGGAAGCCGAAGATATAAAGGGATGTTAGAGCTCTGCGGTTCGTGTATTGAACTGTATTTTAGTGCTGAAATGTATTTACTTGTTTTTATTTAACCACGCTTCTTGTTTTAACCCCTTTTTTACTTTGTTGCATTGATTCTGGTACTGTCCAGTTGTGTTGTAAGCTGTGTAAATTCTCATTCAATGTTCTAAAGTACTGTGAAGGCTCAGATAGGTGGCATATATCGGTTTAATTAATATGCATCGCCTGCATTTGCATCAAACTTCGTAAAATGTAAGGTGATGCTGCGGTACTCCCATTCTTGTATACTGTACACAATATGACAGACAGAGCACTGCAAGAGATGGGGCATTAACAGATTTTGTGGTATTCTTTTCTAAGATTGAGCCTGCCCAAGTATCATGCACTAGTGAATGGTCTCCCACTTGTGGGATACTATTATGTACAATAAGGGGTTTCCAGCCTGCCCACTGCTTACCACTGGGTGGGTTAATTGTTACCTTCCTTTTCTGCCTCCTAATTGGGCCATGGTGTCACTTCCTGTTTCTTCTGTTGAGCATGGACTAAGCCCAGATTTATTCATCTTAATTAGTGTCCATCCACTTAATGCACTGTGATTCAGGTCCTGTTTATGTTGTCTGCCTTTCTTTATCCCTCTTCTCATCCACCAGTTGTTCGCGTTTCTTATGTTGCTTGTGTTCCCTTATTGTTTTTGTGTTTCTTTATTGTTGTTCACGTCTCTTTATCCCTCACCACTTGCCCGTGGCTTGTGTTTCTTTGTCGCCCACCACCTGCACGTTGTTCGTGTTTCTTAACACCCTCACCCACCTGTTTGTGTTTCGATATACCACACCCGCCCATTGTTCATGTTGATGTATCCTCTCCCCAGCCTCTTTTCGTGTTGGTTATTTTTTTAGCGGCGATTTGCGTCTTTATGCGCTTCTCTTAACTTTTAAATGTTATATGGGCCCCTGAAGTGCCAGCAAAAAGGCTCAGCCACCCAACCTGTGAGTGCAAGGAAATGTTTTTTAATTTAAATTGCACTATTTTATGCAATAGGTACCTGGTGATTTCTCCGTCTGTACACACTCTGGTGTTAGTAGTGAACTGAAGAGACATGTCCCTCTCTATGTAATTCCCAAGTACTGGATCTTGACAAACAGAGGCGTGCAAGAAGACTACAGACCAGGAACTTATTTCTTATTTGTTAAAGATATCCCTGCCATGGACACTTTTCATCTGCTCTACCTCCGTAGGAATTAGGGCTTGCTGCACATCCACGGGACTATATATTGCAGTTATTAACTATTAACAAACCAATGCATTTTGGGATCCGCAGTCCTGGTTAACTTCAAAAGATTTCAGTTGTTTAAGCAACTGAGCAGCGGAGCAGTTCCTGACCTCGGCGTCCAGGTCACCACTCACGCTGCCGCATTCCACTCCTTGCTTTTGCCCACGATTGACATGCAGTGTTCTGTTTTTGGTTTCCCAGCAACCGCCTGCTCCCCTTTGGTTTTGCGCGGCACTGACAAATCTTTCCCGCCTTGCCACTCCTGCACTGCCAATCAGCACTCTGTTGAGTCAGGTTGCATCAGCAACCGCTCGTTTTCCATTGGTTTTGTGTCGCACTGACACCATCTTTCCACTCCTGCCCTCATGCTTCCATGTCGGCCCCTTCCACCTTCCAGGACCATCTATGGAGGCCATTCCACAAAGATGCCAAATCCAAACCTGTCTGCGCCTGCCCGAGCTTGGACAGCACCAATGCCAGGAACACTGGCTCGCCAGCCATCTTTCGCTACACCACCTCAGAGCTCCTTGCCTTAGCCCCCATTAGGCCGCAACAACAACTGCTGCTTCGCCCCCTCGAGTTCCACAGAAGGATCCTTCTCCTGCCACCGCTGCCGGTTTCACCTGCGACACCGAAGCCCTCGTCGCAACTACACAGCCGATCTCCAACCCTTCTGAACAACTCCATTGCATGCTGCTCAACGCCCGATCCCTCTGCAAGCACGCCATCGAAATCTGGAACACCATCAAAACCTCAACCATCACCATCACCAAGATCTAGTTCACACCATCCAACAGTAACACCCCACGGCTATGAGATGATACACAGAAACTGCACCAAGCAACACGGAGGGGGCATCGCCATCATCCACAAGGAGACCATCCAATGCATCACCTCCAAAGAAGACCTCTCTTTAATCATGGAACACCGCAACTTCCTTATCAGTATCAACGCAAACACTTCAGTCAGAGGAACCCTCGCCTACAGACCCTCAGGCCTCCGTCCCGGCTTCTGCAACACGATCGCTGAACTCATTGTCCCACTGGCAATCAACTCCAAGTACTACATCTTCCTTGGCAACCTAAACTTCCCAATGACACAAACACCGCCAGCCTCCTGGAAAGCATGAGCAACATCGGAGTCAAACAACTAGTCACCAGCCCCATACACTGCGAAACAGCATTGAACTCACCTGGACAGACCACAGCATTGTCCACTTCCCCATCGCAGGCTCACCATGACCCCCCTCATCCTCCACTTCTGCCCACCGCAGATGGAACTAAATCACTGAGACCCAATAGACGGCCGCCCTTAACCCAAAAACATCAGCAACCTAGAGCTAGCCGTCAGAATCTTCTCTGACTGGATCTCAAATTGCGCTGACACCATCACCCCCCTTGGAAACGGCCAGGACCAGCAAACACTCCAGCTGGTAAACTCCCAAACTTCAAACCTCCAAACCAGAGTGTAAGCAACTGGAGCGACACTGGTGCCCCAGTAGGAACCCCTCGACTCTTGTGACCTCTCTAAAAAGACCTCGGAAATTTAAGTATTGATAAATGCCTCATACAACTTTCTTTCATTGTAACAGTTTCCACTTAACCAGCTTCATCCACTGATATTGGGGCTTCCAACGTGGAAAGGAGTTCCTCTGGAAATGCCAGTTCACAAAGATTTTGAAAACTGTTTTATGCCACCTCCAGCTTGCTAGGACTTTGTGATGCACTTGGTAGGAAACAAAGTAAGGAACAGGTGGCAATTATCCATTCATCTGTAAGAGTTCTTGTAAGAACCTCAAATATCTTGAGCAAGATTCAATATCCATCCACTCCAGATTGTCTGGAAAACATTACACCTGCCCTATATATAAATATTGAACTTGGATAAGAAGAGCTGGCTTTTAATAAAATAAAATACATTATTATAATCAAAACCAAACACATAAGACTTGTAATGTCATGATGTCCAGTGGATGTAATTACATACCCAAGAAGCTCTCTCACAGAAGGATCTTGTTACTGCTTGTACAATTGCTTTGAAAAGGAGGTGCAATTGAGGGATTCCTATAACAAGTGAGTTTCCACAGTCCAACCTCAAAGCACCAGCGCTTGGCTCGCTGGTTTAAAACCATTTACTGGAAAGAAGAGTTCAGTACCTTGTAGAAGTGTAAATCATTGATGAGCCACTTTGCCCAATATACTGATATGTGCTTGCAATTTCAAGTTCTTATCCAATATGAAGTTTAGAGATTTGGCACATCCACTGCGAAGGAGCGGCAGCTCAGTGCAGAGCAATAATTGAGCCAGTCTTTCACTGGAACAATGTAGTTTGTGGGAGAAATTAGAAGGAACACTGTTTTAAGTGAAGTGAGTTAGAGGTATTGTATCACCATCCAAGGCTGAATGTCTGGTATCAATTTCAATGTCTTGATGAAAAAACTTTTCAAAGTTTTAGAGAACTATGACCTAGTTACGCTGCACTACTTCCCTCATCTCCCAACGTTCATCTTGGTTATATGAGGTTTCGATTCGGAGAACTTGAATTAATGACTGCACCTGCAGCATTGGGTCTGTCAGCTAATGTGAAGAGTAGCGTATGTGGATTATGAAATTTAGAAAATGAATCAGTTGAACACATATTCTGCATTTGCCTCAACTTACATTATACAAAAAATGTATTTAAGGAATGTGATCAAATCTAATAATATCAATACAGTTCTAGAAACAGTCTATTTTTGTGATTAAATGTAACAAATATCATGCCAGTTTATCTCTATTGTCAGTGCCTTGAGTAGACTTCATTGTATTTAATGATTATTCACTCAGTGAGCCGATCTGTAGTTAGTGATTTTAATAATGTTGACGTTTTAGCATATGGTTTGTATCACATAGTTTTATACAGTTTATTTATAGGACTAATTCCTTTGGCATGTTTATTGGTGTTTGCAAGTAGGTTTTTAATAACATGCAATAAAGAATAGCTTGAACTAATGAACCGAGCAGAAGGATGAAGCATTTAATGTTCACTTTTATCTGAAACATTAGGTGTATCATCCATTATTTTTAAAATTGATGTTTCCCTCACTGCATCTGAAACCAAGTTGAAGTTTGTCAAGAAGATCATTTCCAGCTATGAAAAGTGTGAGCTGAGCTTCCACACAGCTTTCTAGGATGCTGACAAAGAAGGGTAAGATTCAAGCCAGGCAAAAATTATTACATTCATCAACATGTGCACAAGTCTTTTTCTTTAGGGGAAAGATGTGGACCATTTGAACTGTACTTGGCACATGAAGGTTAGTCAAATACAGTGCAACTGAAGTGCTAATTTCTTTGAGGAGTGTTGAGATCAAAGGTTTACGGAAATCAGAGAATGTTTTTTTCCTGGCAATAATTGGAGACATTTCAGGATTGGGGTGCTACACTAAAAGATGAATAAGTGATCTTGTAGACAATGTTTTAGGGTTCAAATCGTACGTGAAGGGAGTGATTTTTTTCATTATGTCTTCAAAGAAGGTGAAGAACTTATCACGTTTTTCTGTGGAGTATACACGGTTGTTCTTTAAAAAAGTTTGAGTGGGTTTATTTATTATCTAGAAAAGCTTTTAGGGCAACATTTTGCTCTGTTAATTTTCATTAAGATAAAGCATGACTTGGCCTCAAAACTGTTGTTTACATTTTTTCCTCAGATTCCTTATTTTATGTATTTTTCTTTTTTACGTTCACTGTTTCTTTAGACAAAAATTATAACTTTAAAGTGCCTCATCTGGACCCCCTAATGTAGCACATTAGTAGTCACACAGTTGGATTGTTTCTTGAGATTTTAATAAAGAAAACCAAAACTTTCTCCCAGCAACAGCACTCCCGAAATCACAATTATGTCTGCGGGGATAATAAAAAAAAGAAATCTAAACTTCCTAATTTCACCCTCCCACCGTACCTCCCAGACAACCTACCCCCACACAAGCAAAGGTGCCTCAATCCCCTTTGCTAGGTCTAGTGAGATAAGGGAAGGTTCCTTACCACCCACTGGCCCGATTGGCTGTGGGATCGTAGTCTGGGAAGTTAATCCCTCAGCTAGGATATTGGGGTCAAGTAGTCAACAAGAGGGCTCCAGATTTTATCAAAATGTGTGTTCATGCCCTGGATAATATTAATAATTTTTCTCAGTGCCACATGGAGGAGATCCAGTGTATCACAGGACTTCATTCCCTTTTCCATTGTGCTGAGATGATTATCCTGGATGCTCCTACCAAGTGGTAAAGTAGAATCCCTTTGTGCTCTCATCCCCCCTCCTCCTCTTCATGTCAGAGGATCATCCCAGACTCGCTGGAGGTTGTCACTGCAATGTCTTATGAATATGTCTGGGGATTTCTTTAGAGGATTCCTGTATCCCAACAAATAAGCATTAAGCCCACCTTCTTCCCCTATCACCAACATAGAACTGAAATGTTTAGATATAACCATTTTAGCCTACTGGATTTGAATAGCATTGTATCAGAAGATTATATTCCGACTTGCAATACAGACTACTTCAAAAGCATTTGGGTATGTCCACATTTTATCTCCCTCCCCATTTGTTCTGCCATTGTGTCTGACATCACCCACTTTCATGTAGTCTTACCACAAGCTTCATTCAGTAAGGAATATAATCTCAAAATCAGATATTTCATGGAGTCTAACTTCCCAAGTATTTTTCAAAGGTATGAGATGTCTGATAGCCGTTTCTTCGACATGGGGGTACATTATCCAGTGTCTAATTCACGTGTTCTGAAGGCTATTTAGTTCTGTCACTTAAAAACTTCTTACATTCTGGAAAGGATTTGCTAAGGCCTTTATCAAACATATCTTGCAAAGTTAGGCAATCACTCGGTCTTCATCTCTCTAACAGTTCCCTCCCTCTATAGTGAAAGGGAATTGTGAACTGTGGTGAATTGAGGTCAATGGGGCGATAAATGTAAGGAGTCCTGCTCTAGCTGCTACCGTATCCACACCTCCATTGGTGTCCTGGTGATTTCAGAAATATAGGTTTTATGGCAAGACTCCTTCTGCAATCAGTGTATGTGCCAAATAGATTGCCTTGCTATAGACTGTTCATTATGGAGCCACCTCTTCTCTGTTTCATGAGCATACCATTCAACTATAATGCACAGGTGGACTCCACAGCAGAAGTTCAGAATATCAGGCATGGAAGTCCCCCTCATTACTCTGGAGGGGCCGAGAAGACTTTTTTGCTAATTCTGGCTCTTCTTTCTGCCCAAACAAATGCCACCACTAACTTTTGTGATGTGTTAGTCCCTGTGAGTGTGACAGGAGCCGGAAGTTCCCAGGAGGCATTTAGTGGGCAGGAGAACATGTTAATTTCCAATATACTGATATGCCCTAACCACAAAATGTAAAGTCCGCCACAAGCCCATTCTGCATCTATCTGGGCCTTCAGAGTGGGCAAGTTGGTCTTTGTTCAATTTCTGACTGATTTTATGAGAATGATCCTCAAATATCTGATCGGGCAAGCTCTCGCTCCCATGAGAGTGAGACATTCAGAATCTCTGATTTTCCCTTTTTATTTTGAAGCCAGAGATGATATTAAATCTTACTTGGCATTTCATGTGCACCTGCAGTGAATGCTTAGGTTCTGTCAAGGAGATGTGCACTTCATCTGCAAATAGGTTCACTTAGTGTTCTGCAACTCAGAATGGCAATCCCTTACTTCGTTGCTCGAATGTATCTGTGCCACCAATGACGTGACCAGGAGAAGAGATCTGGCTTCAGGGGTTATCACTGCTTCATTCCTCTTCGCTGATACATCCTATCTAAACAGATCCCATTCACTCTAATTCATACTTTGGGGGCCATATAGTTTGGAAAGATTCAGCCATTCATCTTCAGGCCCAGTTCTGTTTTCAGATTCCTTATTTGTGCTATAGTCCTCGAGGAAGGATTTTTGCACTCTGCTCTACTGGTTTTCCTTTCTTCATCTGGATTTTGTATAAAATTTGGCTGTTTTTTTCATTTTTGCATTTTTACTTTTTGGAGACATAAATTCTAGCATTTATGGTATATCATCAGTTAGGGTGACATGAATAATGTTAATAAGATTTCTAATGCACAGGTGGGTCTCATCGTTGTATAATTGTTTAGGTGGGGTTAGAGTTTAGCTTTGAGTGAAGGTTGAATGTCCAGTGATTCTGCTCTTCTGTGACACATCTGTTTTTTCTGATCTCTGTTCTGAGCCCTATAAGTTAGTTTGTGTTCTTCTAATCTCTCTGGAATGTCATGCTGCATTAGAGTTCCAGGTGCTTGGATTGCAGGAGTAAGAGGTGAAGGCAGTCACTAAGCTTGGAAAAGTCTACTACTCCTGATGATTCATTGATACCTCCATGATTACTGAATAAAGAAACCTACATGAAACATGAACAGAACGCCCCCTTCTTGGTGAACTCACTGTAGTCCTTACTGCAGAAAACCAGCACAATTACATGATTTTTCGTGTTTAACTCCCAGACCAGATTCAGGTGGGTTTTTGTGCCATTTGCCGATATGCCATAAGGGAGTCCGGGAGACCTGCTTTCAAAGTTTCAATAATCTAACCGACAGTAAGCCAGTCATTTAATCTCACTTTATTTTCCTTTCTTTGCTGCTGCGGACCAAAATATGTTTAAAATGAATTTTAAAGTGTTTTACAAAAAGTAAACAACAGTATCACAGACATGTCTTTACATTATGTTAGAATTGTGGGAAAGTAACGTGCATCAATGCGCAGTCACTGAACATAATGGCCAAGATATTAGTAGGTTTAACGGAAAAACGTTTTTACTGAAGGTCCAGAGAGAAAGTACAATTCAAATTTCTGAAAGGTACAATACAAATTTCTAAAAGGTAAGGAATTCCAAATTTGGGCTGCACAAGATGGGTATGATTGATTTGGAGATTGCCTGGTTCTGAACTGGAAACAATTCCAGCTTTCATGAGGCTGTGCGTCTGACTCCCATATAGCTACCACATGTGAATAGCATGCTAGCCAGATAAGTGAGATTTTGAGAGTGTAGAGCCTCATGGGCTAAAGGTGGCGAGTTTAAGGCCAATTCTAACCTACAGAGGGAGCTAATGGAATTCCATGACAACTGGTTCACTGTTGTCAATCCTTTTCTAACCTATTGTGAGTGTGGCTGAAAAGAGTAGGATTGCTCATAGAGGAGTTAGAGAGGATTTGAGACGACCATAATTTCATAAGTTAATAACAGATAGCTTGAAAAGCTGTGTGGAAGGCATTTAGTTGGAGAAGCAGTCTTTTCAATAGATCTAGTTGGTAGCAAGTAATGTTGATAATTTGTTTCATTGGGATTCTGGCCATTTGTGATTTGTTTTAGATGGGTTCAAGACTGGTAGTTGCTTGGAAGCGAGACACATTTTTCAGGATGGTGGTAAGGCTTGCAATGAAGTAAGGAGTAAGAGGGTCAGTGGACAAGTTAAAATAACAATTTATGAAACTGCAACAAGTGATCCACTGCATCAAAAAGGTGCAGATAAATGGAGGAGGACATTATGGTCACTCCTCCTTTCTCATATTGTCCTAGACCTTGAATAAAGCAGAACCATCCAGGTCTCTGGGGTGAAACACTTGACCGAAAGGAACCCTACACTAGTGTGATGACATCTTTTTTAAAGTTAGTTACTAAACAGTTACTCCATTATACGGTTGACAATAACAATGTTTGTTAAGGAAGTTGTCTAAGATAGGAGGGATCCAGGGAACAACATTTCAATTTAAAGTAAAGCACTAATGCCTTTCAGGATGCAGTGTGGTAGTACCCTTACAGAAGTAATTTTTGAAGGAGTGTAAGGTGCTGGTGTGCCCTTTCATAACACAGTCTGGGGTGTAGTTTGAAGCTAAGCTACGAGACATTTGACTGGTTAGGGGTGCACAAACTGAATCTATTGTAATGTGCTGCAGGTGGAAATATATATGTGCAAAGAGTCTGTGGGGGGGATGGGTGGAAGAGAGGAGTTGGAACTGACTTAAGGGACTGAAATACGCTTGCCTACAATGAACCCATGTCTAATTGTGCTGGTTTTGGAAATGAAAGCTCCATTGCTGATCAACCAAATCAAGAGATGGCACGAGATTTACCTTCATAACTGGAAGCCATTCCATGAAGTAAACGACCGTAGATGTTTCGACTATTAAATCACATGCATGGCCTTGAAAGTGTGGGGATCAATTAATAACTGTAGGTAAAGGATGTCCTCAAAAGCCAGTGAGCAGACCCGCGCCATGCATTTCATTAGCGCCATGTACCCAAAGACTGAAGTCCCATCCAATGGCAAGGTCTGTCCAGAAGGAGTCAGAAAACAGAAATTATTGGAGTCTTTACTTGCCAGTTCTTAGGTTAAAAGCAAAGATGTGGACTGCTTAAGGGAAACAGGTACAGAAACCAACCAAAAGTTTACAATCACTAGTACAGAGTGGTGAACAATTTATTTATGGCAATAAAATCCCCATAGAATGGGCAAGAATAAAATTCCTACAAATGATTGCAATGCAGACTCATGTTGGGGTACCCCACAGGAAGGTGAATAGAAATTCGACAATGAGCAACACTCATTGTCCAGAGTGTGGCGCAGTTTAACTAAAATAACCAAAGGATAACTATACTTCATAGAAGCAGCAAGCACATGGAAAATGAACTTGCGAGTCCAAAGCAAACCTTCAAAGCAGTTGGCAAGACCCACAAGGGCAGAGCTCTTGATGCTTTATTTACTTTTACTGCTTTGCCCATCAAGTCCGCTGTCTTCTGAGCTAAAAAGGAGAGAGCCAAATATATAAACAAGCCACCATTGAGAAAGAGCCTGCAGTACACCATCATTTAGAAATGAACCTCATACACCGCTTCACTCGGCGTCAATTAATCGAAAACGCCACAGAAACGTGTTCTCACCTTAATTAACGTGTGCTGGACATTGAAAAGTCAGTACAGACACTCAGCGACCAATCGAATCCCCTTGCTACAGACCACAAGGCAGGCCTTCTTCCAGGTCAGTGGCAATCTTGACCAAAAGTTCCTTCTGCAAAAAGAAGAAACAAAAAATGAATTCTGAAAGAAAGAAGAAAACCTAAGATTGCAAACCACCTTATCTTGAAATACAGGTGCACATGGATAGGTCTGAGGCAGCAGCTGCGGCTGCTGTTTAATCATGTCAAACGTGCTTCTCTTATTTGTTCTCCAAACTGGACACTGCTGCAGTGTGTGCCAGCAGGAGTTAAGAAATATTAGGGGGAAACATCGTTCTCACTCACTTTTTTCCACATTTACTCTGTATGCTTAGCAGCCGCCTAATACATTTCACAGAAGTAAAAGGAAAATAACTAAAATCGCAGCTTAGAACTCAGTCCAGCAGTGTAGAAGCCAGCCGACTGTATTTCCACACTGCACTATTAGATCCTGTATGAACTAATCGTTAAAGTTGCCCAGGTAATTATTAACTCAAGAGGTGCAATCCCAAATGTGCTTTTCTGCAACCTACTAGTTAAATAATCAAGAGCATACAGGTCGAGTCATGGTGGACAGGAACACCCAGGAACCTGACCCCAACACACAGAGCTACATAAGAAGAGAAAGCTAAAAGACCAAGTCTAGGCTTCCCCACAAATCTTTTTAATCTGTTTTGCACTTGAAGATGACAAAAATACCCTCTGTGGCTGACTGTCCCACCCATTGCCAAAAGGAAGTAACAATTTGTTTGTTATTGAACTGCTTGCATATAGTACTGATGGCTGCTTCAGAGCAATTTATCTGAAGAGATTGCAGAATTTCCTAAGGTGAAGGTTTAAGATAAGGTTCATCACCCAAACATTATGTTTCCACAATCGATGATTTTCTTTCTTTGGACAAACAATAATGTCAGAATTCAACAAGCCTTTATCCTTACTTTGACTTTCCGGCTAACATACCTTCATTTTAAGGGGCACATAACTTTGGAGTAGTTGGTATCAGAGCACGAGCACAATAAAGTAAAAAGTAAACATCATATAAGTATGAAATTAAGTAAAACGGAGAGGAAAGAAGATATGGCAGAAAGCCAAAGAAGAGTAAGCCAGAAAAAAGAATTCAAGAAAAACAATACAAGTATTCAAAACATACCAAACACCCAATAGAGCTTTCC
The DNA here is from genome assembly GCF_964204655.1 of Triturus cristatus. Lineage (NCBI taxonomy): Eukaryota > Metazoa > Chordata > Amphibia > Caudata > Salamandridae > Triturus > Triturus cristatus. The sequence continues at coordinate 369,229,634 of NC_140585.1, forward strand.
ACATTCTATGCAGGTAGGCTACCTAAATAAGGTGTGTGATGTTAACCACGGGATGTCCAGTCTAACAGAGAAAGCATGTTGAAATTGAATTGAAATGTATTGATTGATATAGACCTCATCGGAGATTCACAATATGTTAATATAATATATACAGATTTCCAGTCCCATAGTATTACAATATATCATGAAATTCTTTATAAGCGAAAAAGATTATTATTCTTATCTTATACATCTCTAAAATAGCAGGAATACCACTTTAAAAATGTTAAAAACGTTGTAACCTACAAATTCATCAGGTAGGGTTCTTATAATTTCAATCAGAGCCATAGTTCTAAAAATATTATATTTTGTACAAATATGAAGCATGTTGCAAAATCATCTGCTGGCCTACTCATCACTACACGGCTGTTGCCCTGTGAGGCCAATACCATTTTACCCATGATTGACTGACTAACACATGCTGCCATTTTTGGTATCTCCATTTGCTTACCATGTTCGAGAACTCCACGAAGCAGCCATAAATCAGCACATTAATTCTATGTAAAACTCCCAAAGAAGCACATCTAATCAACACAGCAATCATTCCACGGGCCACCACTGTGCCTAGCTATTCTAGAATGCCATTTCATAACTACCCACATCCACTTAAAATATGCAGTCATTAGCTACTGATATGCACTTACACAGGAGGCCAGCTACACTGTTAGAACAGTCTAATGATTAAGGAGCAGCCAGCGTGGCATGATGGACTGATAGTCACTTTCTCGCTGTCCTTTATAGATTAGTTAATTCATTCATGCATGCGTAAGAGAATAATGATAACCAGCCAGCGATACTGCAAACGAGTGCTTAAAGGGCTGCATCCACTGATTGCAGTTAAATACATATGTGAAAAACTGAGTACTTACCTGCTAAAAACCTACCTACATTTTGGACCTCTGCTGTCGGTGAATCACACTGATTGAGTCTCTCTGGCTGTAAACTTCTACTAGCAGGAACTTGAGTGGTATCCACCCAGTAAAATAAGGTTCACTGCTGCCCAGCAGGTGTAAGAGGCCCCACGCTGGCTACACATGACCACGAGTATGGACAAGGCAAATCGGACTGTCTAAATTTGCCCAGTATCAGCTTACAGGTAGCCTGACACAGATTAGGCCTTGAAAAAAATAGTTGTTTTGTGCAAGCTTTCTAACCGAATAGAGAATCCTAAAAGATATATTCCTATTTAATTTATTTTTTAACAGAGTACGAGTCTGCAGGGCTTCTTTGTATTTACACAGTGGGCAAAATATGCGCCCCGAGGTAGATCGAAGCCACTTCAGTCAATCTGCTGCATTAGCTGTCTCCTGGAAGAGGGTGGGGGGGGGGGGCGGGGTGAATTCTGCATAGGATGATTAACTCGCACTTCATTGACAGGCCTGGGCCAAAGAAAACGGTCAGACCTCTGGCATCAGTCACCACAGCGTGTCTCTTTCAGGCCCAGAGGGAAGGAACCAGGGTTGCAGTCAGTAGCAATAGAGCTAGTAAAGAGGAAGAGATTGTGACAATCAAAAGCATGATTTCACCATCTTAGGAAACCCCAGGAGTGTTGTACCAGCCTGTTGGCCCTCTCTGCCAGGGGTGGAGTGGCAATGTGGAATCTCTGGGTTCACCAGGGACACCCACCTTCTATAACTCCCTCCCTCCACTTTTAAACCCTGCACAAGGGAGAAACTTTGAGGAGGAGAGGGAATTGACGAAGATAAAGGAAGGACCCAGTGTGTGGATAAACCCCACTCTGGAGTGGAAGGATCTTTGGGCTTGTACTTTCTTAACCTCTATTGGACCCTGGCTGAAAGGCAAGTGGCACTGACCTCTCACTCCTTCTGGGCTCAGCAGAGGATACAGGAAAGGTTCCTCTAACCCTATGTGTGGTTTATAACCCAAATGGCTGCAAGGCACAGAGGTGCCCCGCTACTGGCCTGGAGGCCAGGGGACCTACGAAATACATGTAGGGAGTGAGTTTGTGCTGCTGTGAGACGGCGCCCCAGAAGCTACAAGGAGCTTGGGCGAGAGGGCAGGTTCCTGAGGCTCACCCTCAACTGAGGGAGACCGATCTAAACGAGGTGCAGGGAGATTACTAACACTTTAGAGGCCAGGGAGCCATAAAGAATACTCCTGGTAACTGGAGCCAGACAGCCACCATCATCATAACACAACAAATCCTGCTTAAATTGTGGGCTCGTGATCACTGCCTTCACCCTGCCTGTTCGTGGGAGAGCTGCTTTGTGGGTCCCCAGCTCCGCTGGGCTGAAAATGTGATGTACTACATTCAATGGTTTCCTAAGTATTCCCTTAGGGAAGATCAGTGCCATGGAGGACCTGATCAAAAAGAGCCAGTTGCAATGAACCTTATAATCTGATCTGTCACCGTGGATGGCCAGTGCCCTGGGAGACTGACAGAGTCCAACTGTAGTTGCACTATTTAAAATGTCCCCTTGGGAGAGGGGACCACCAGTTATAACCAGCCCAAGGAGCCCTTGGCCCTGCCAAACTGGTTTGTGAGGTTGGGACTCCCCCAAACCCCAGGTGTGTGTGGTCTGCCAATTCCTGACTGAGACTGGCTCCAGCACTGACATCTCAATGTAGAAGCCAAGGGGAAGGACGCCCTGCAACCTATTGGCACAAGCAGAGGAGTGCAGGTTGGGCTAGCCAACACCACTAAGGCTGTGGAACTCTCTCGTGAACCGAGCACTCAGTCCATGACAGGCCCAGAAAAGGGGAATGGGTACTCATGTGAAGTTGCTGACAGTCACTTCAATAATTAGAAAAGAAAAGAAAAGAAAAGAAAGGAAATCTGTACCAGGATTGTCACAATAAAAAGGAATACTCCTGAGGACAAATAAGCACCATAGAGCCTTTGGGGCACCAACATTGTGCATATCGTTCCAAGGTGGCGACCCAGGAGCAGCAACGGGACATCCAATGACAATTGTCTCTGGGGCTGTAATGAGAGTGGCAGGCCCTACAGTGTCACTTTGTCTTTAGGAGGTTTGCACCATAAAGCGATTAGGTCACAGGAACAGAGACCTAGGAGAGTTTTACTACATCTTGCAAGCACTCCAAGATTTAGGACTTTTATTCGAAGGAGTCTGTGCTGCATAGACTTTCATTGGTAGGGTCTCGTAATTGATTGGCAACCATAGCAAATGAATTAATAAGACTCAACACTGAAATGCTTGAATCTGATACTTTATTAACGTGTTATATTGGAAAGTTAATATCACTGCATAATTTCAATGTCAATTGAAGTTATAAACACTCCCAATTTTTTCACTACTTGAAATGCTTGATAATGTTTGTGAAACCGGTTCGGTGATGAAGGGGTGGTGGGCTTGCAGGGGAGGGGAGATGAGGTAGGGTGGCGGGGGCAGGGGCTCCTGGGATCCAATTATAGTGGCTATGATCATTTAGTGTCCTGATAAGCCCAACCAACTATGCTTTTATAAACTGGGCCAAGCGCACACTTTCCACACTTGACTCTCAGCGTAGTGAGCATGAGCAGTCTAAGGATTCGAGGGAGGAAGTTTGGGCACAGAGCTCAGAACTCAACAGTCAACTGGCAGACACAGTAGGGTATTGTTGAGCCCAATAATGTATTTATTTTTAAAAGAAAGTACTTTAATCTCACAGAAAAATGAAATACTATACAGAAATTGATTAGGCATACGTTAGGTTGAATTAAAAGTACCCCAGTGCTTTGATGCATCAATGAGTTCATATAGTTTTCACCAATTCTCCTCCAGGCTGGGTCTTCAGTGGGTGAGCGGCCTCAAGGCCTATAGGGTTCCTTATCGTTGAGGAGTCTTCAGTTCAGGATTTGGCAGCAGCAAAACCGGTCACTAACTCAAGCACACAGCAAGAAGCCACACAACAATATGATGCTTGATACTTAAACGTCTTGACCGGTTCAGGAAGACTGGGAGAACCCTTGACAGCATAGGTCGCTTTGAATTTGCTCTCTTTCATCAGTCAGCTTTCACTGGGTTTTCCTCATGCCCGGAACACGTTGGGCCTCTCCTCCTGGACAGTTTCACCTCATACTGGGCTTTGGATCCACTGTTTAAGGACTCCGAATCAGTTTAAGTTGGTGATCTTTCAAATTTCAATTTCTGTCTGACTTTTGGGCACAGCCTTCATGCAACGTGTTGGCTCTCGCCACATAGAGAGAGGGCACAATGAATTGTGAGATCTCTGCACCTGGCTGCCATCAGCTTCCTGAATTAGTAATCCAGGAAAGGCAAAAGTGCAGGCCCTGCCTAGACTCTTCCTCCCCCTGAACAACAAAAACTGCACTTCCACCCCTCACCCTTCCCAGCTATCAAATGGTAGTGCTCAGTAAGAACTAATCAGCAGTCCTCTGCAAACAACGACCCAACTGAATTCCTCAGCGTAGTACTGCCTCTGTCCTCCCTCAGTTCAGTATCTGGGTCTCCACCCTTCAGTTACAGGAATGCAGCCAATACACCTCCACTGGAGAAGTGTAGCTCACTGGTTAGAGGAGGCATACCCTGAAGCAGAGGTCAGACCCGGGACCAGGGTTCAATTCCCAACGCGGCAGGGTCCGGAGCCCAATTGTCCACAGACTCGATAATTCTCGCTTCGGTGCCCACTCTAAGCACAAGTTCACACTATGCAGCTCTGGGCAACAAGCTTGCTTAATCTCCACAACGGCCCCCCCGCGGCGGGATGCCTGGCTTTCACCTTGGGGATGCCCAGTACGGGTTATCTCACAGGGAAAAACCAGGACGGGTTCCCAATGCAAGCGCCAAGATGCCCAAGGGTAAGTTGAGCGCTATATAAGAACACATAATAATAATAATAATAATAATAATAACTGTCTGGGGAAGCACCATCTATCCTCTATATTGTTCCATGCTAAACTAGGGGGCATCAAAAATGGATGCTATGGATCCCAGTACTCAGACTCTCACCCTGCACAGATTCCAACTACCATAAATGTGCTACACACCTACCACACTTACATGCACTCCACTCGCACACGGAATGTGAGAGCAAGGCCTGAGTTTCCCATTGAAGCAGAACTTTACATGAGAGGGGTCAAAAGTCTGTGTTCTCTCTTGACACAGAAAAGAGGGTCCTGCCATACTAAAGATTTACAACAACTCGGTATGCTGCCACCACCACTTTATGCGACTACCCCAAAATAAGCACAGTAGTCCTATTGTAGAAGTGAGATTTTTATCTGTCTCGCTGGTGCATGGGCACCCTTAGTCTACAGGTTCACAAAATAAGGATCGACACTGGAGTGGAAACAAAACACAAGTTTATTTCATCTCATGAGAGGAGTCCCATCATTCAGACACTACAAGTGCCCAAGGGAGGGGGCTGGCAAGTACAAGTTCAAACATGGCATTTAAACTTTTCAGTGCCTCGTTAGACACATTGAAACCACTTTGTCATTGTTACATAATGCTTACACAACCCCTTTGTATAATGCTTACATGCTGAACTGTTGAATCCTGATAAACCCCCTCCCACGTCACTCTTATAGACAGGCAAGGGAGATAACAGGCATTGGTGGGCTAACAGATTAGACATCTGTGCACTTTGGCCCTTCGGCAGGGTAGGACTCCTTACTGTGGCACGCAAGTATTATCAGTACAACCAACTTTCCAGTGAACATGTAACTTCTGACTTTGCAAAAGTCCTCGCAGAAACACAAAAATGGAAGAGGAGTAGAGGCTAACTTAACAGAATACATTTTTTACCGGTCAACAGTCCCTCCTTTTAGACTCTACTAAACACATTTTGTCTAATTAAATAATGAAAAATATATATTCCAGATACATAAAACTTCATGAGTACAGAAAGCATAAAAGAGAACATATTAACATACTTAGTGATATAATCACCATGAACACCATATTCCTCCACTTCTAAATCTTATCCTTTTGCCTGTGGGTTAACAACATCATCTGTATAACATGCTATATTTAGCTCTTTATTAAGACCTCCTATATCAAAAGTAAAAATCTTACTAACATGTGCTGCCCATAAAACTCCAAACCAAGCCGTGCAAGAGCCATTGTGGGAGAATGAGAGTGGTATGAGTGGCGTTCCCCCTTTTTCCTGGTGAGCAGGCAACAATCCACAAACCCAACAATCAAAAATATTAGCAATACTATGCGTATAATGTAACATTTGAATAAATGCATTGTTCTGGTAAGAAACCCTACGTTTCTCATCTAACAGTGAAAGAGTAAAATAATAATGTTCAGGTGTAGGTGTTAAGCATACAAGTGTATGCATAGGAAATTTCACATGTAGGAACCAAGCTATTACACAAATACTCATAACACTAGATAAACTTGCTGCCAAATAAATAAATGTCCATTTATGTTTAGTCTCTCTCGACGTAGGGTGTTTAATATCCCGGCGTTCGTCCTCCATGTTTGGCATCCAAAAATTCAGCAATGTCTTTAACTGTAGTGTCTCTTAAAAACGCTGCATAAAAATGTTATTTTTCAAAAATGTCTATAGTTTATGTCCAATGCATACATCAGTCAATGGGGAATTTCAGAAAGAAAGCAAACATTTGAAACAATCAATCAGCATTTTCACCTCAATCAAAGTCCAAGCTAAAAAAACACAAAAATCGTTGAAGACATGCAGTTCAATAAAACCATAGTAATGAAAAAGAAAGTAAATATAGCAAGTATTCAAGAAAGATTATCCACAAGTTCATCCCCTACAGCCTGAAAGATCATTAAATAGATTGCTTTTGTCAAGAAATATTTCTGGGCCAACTGGTGGAAAGTTCAGATTCTATTTCCAACCCTGGGCAGAGCAAAGTAATGTACACATGGATAGTATCAGCAGTTTTCTGCACCGCAAATCTTCTTCTTTCCATTCAAAGATTCTTTTCTCTTCAGACCATGACAGTTCTCAGTTATTTATTTCAGCATCTCTTGACTCTTTGTTATCAGCTTGCCATCACGGTGGCTCATACAGTTTAAACTTTGATCAGGTGCTGTGAAATCCGAACAGAGCACCATCAATCCTTTGCACGTTTTCAACCCAAGCTTTTCACTTTTATTTTCACTTTGATCAGTTTCAGACGTTTCAGCTATGGGTGCAAATGATTTCTCAAGGGACCACTGCAGACATTTTGGATACCCTCTCAGCCAGCTTTCTTCTTCCTCCACTCGTCGGCCCACAGCACTAATTTTTCTTTCAGAGGCTGCACCTGACTCATTCACCTCTTTGACACCGCTTCCATCTGAGTCAGTTTTCACTTTTTGCTTTTCTAGTGCAATTTGCTTTGGTGCTGCTTCACACTGTGTGTGTTCCCTTACAGCTTGACTGGCTACCCATTGTCAAACGTATCGAATTCAAGGCTTTGACCTTAGCCTACTGAGCCAGTAAAGGTAAAGGCCCACTATATTTAAAAAAGCGGCTTTGTCCCTACCATCAAGCCAGATCTCTCCGATCAAATAATAAGCATCTGCTTGTCATCCCTCGCTTCGGAAAATCTAGAATGGAAGGCAAATCCTTTGAGGTGGGAGCTACTGAATACTGGAATAATTTACCGCTTGAGCTCCGCCTGATTCAGTCTGAATTGGAATTCCGCAGGTCCTTAAAAACCTGGTTGTTTAGTCGCTCTGTCTAGATCTCCGTCTTCTTGACTTGACCTTGTCTACCTCAGTGCCAGGACACCCCTTTTGGGGTAGCTGTGGGCTTAACAAAATTCATTTATTATTATTACAAGTCTTGCTGATTGTCTGATTGAAATGGCAGTTGCTGCCACGGCTTTCAGGCAACCACGGAGTGCCCTGGCCATATATACCTTTTGCATTTAAAGTCTAACCTTTCTCTCATCACTTTCTACACTCTCTTCTTGTGCTTTTAATCGTAATTCTTTAATTTTTGTACAATAGTCTGTTCTTCACATTTCTTCCTATCCTTTTCTTCTTTAATCTGTTTGTTTAATTTGATTTCCCCATAACCCTACTGCATCAAACATACTCTGCCTACTTTTTCTCTTAAAGAGCTGCTCTTCTACATATTGCAGTTTATTTAAATCAAAGGTCCCATTTAAGTGGCCACTGTAAACTGGCATCTGCCTTCATATATTTGTTCCACAATGTGCTAAACCGTATGGAAGAAATACTGTATTTAATGTACATTTCATAATTCAGAGTGCCTTCTAGAGGCGCTGGCTGTCTTTCTTCCAAAATACTATTTGTGTTGCAACAACAACATAATGCACGAAGTGTGCTCAAAACAGGCATGTTTACCAAATGCTTCTAAACAATAGAGTTAAGAGACTCTTATACCAAAATCAAAAAATGAGAAAAAGATTCTCACATTACCTGTCAAAGACGTTTGCAAAGGCCTTTTTACTAACACAAAACCCAAAAAAGACAACCAATTCGATCCTACCCGGTTGCAAAACTCCAACTCCCACCTGCCCATCCTCGGATCAATAGATCACCTCCAAAATGCCAACCGAAGAGCCCCAGTTGAGACACACAACCGCCACGAAGGTCAGGTCTATAAGCTGAAAATCACCTTGGCCGCGGGAGCAAGTCTCAGTCTGCTGGGTGCCCCTTAGTGTTTCTGTCCTGTTTAAACTACCTCCTTCTGGTCCAGCTGTGTCCTTCATTGGGGCACCACATTGGGCGCCAATTGATAAAGTGAGATTTTTATCTGTCTCACTGGTGCAGGGACACCCTTAGTCTACGGGTTCACAAAATGAGGATCGACACTGGAGTGGAAACAAAACACAAGTTTATTTCATCTCATGAGAGGAGTCCCATCATTCACACACTAAAAGTGCCCAAGGGAGGGGGCGGATAAGTACAAGTTCAAACATGGCGTTTATACTTTTCGGTGCCTCGTGAAGCACACTGAAACCACTTTGTCATTGTTACATAATGCTTACACAACCCCTTATACAACACCTTTGTACAATGCTTACATGCTGACCTGTTGAATCCTGATAAACCCCCTCCCACGTCACTTTCATAGATAGGCAAGGGAGGTTACTGGCGTTGGTGGGCTAACACATTAGGCATCTGTGCACTTTGGCCCTTCGGCAGGGCAGGACTCCTTACTGTGGCACGCAAGTATTATCAGTACAACCAGCTTTCCAGTGAACATGTAACTTCTGACTTTGCCAAAGTCCTCGCAGAAACACAGAAATGGGGGCTGGTAGACAAAACGGAAGAGGAGTAGAGGCTAACTTAACACAATACATTTTTTACCGTTCAACCCTATGTCATCTTTAAGGGCCTGCTTGATGTGCCTCCCACCCCTCTTCCCAATGCCCCCAGGCTGCAGAAGAGGCTCTGGGCCTTGCTTTACAATGGACAGATCTAGATCGTTATGCACACACTGGATTAGCATGGTTACAGGGCCATACAGAAGTCAGGATACCAGTTTCAAATGCAGTCGGGCACGAGTACATGTCAGTTTACCACAGGAGACATTTCCGCCCCAAAAGTGTTAAAATGCATTAAGATTAAAGGGTTTATGTTTTCGTTTGACAATGATTGTGACATCCTGATCAAGTCAGTAGGCCTAACTTTTTATTAATGAACCCTGTTGTCGTGCTAGGAACACAGGGGGTGTTGTATTGTTAGGGGTTAAGGCCTGCTGGTGTGCAGACAATGAGATGGCTTCCAGCATAGGTGGCCCAGGATACAATTTAGGAGGTTGATCGATCTGTGTGATCTTTTTTTTAGTGTGCGCCCGCTGCTGGCTCTGAGGTCCTTCAGAAGGTATCATCAAATATATTTTCACCAGCAACTGTGTAGCTATTTCTAAATTTGCGCATAGTATTTAGTAGCGTGAGTAATCAAGAATGTTTCACTTTCAAAAGAAAAAGCACTTCCTGTAGAGCAATTTATTTAGTGTTGTTTGTTGTGATCCTGAGTCATTAATCTGTATTGAACAGCACCTCCCTTGAGTATGCCTTGGACTGATCTGCTTCACTACCCAGAGATTAAAGTGCTAAAAAGGGGTGCTTGGTTTCCAGTTTGGGTGACAGTTGTATGGAGGCCCCAGGACACTGGCAGCAAAATATGCTAGTCGATCAAATTGGAATCAGTCTCCCCTGATCCCCACGACCCACATTTTCACAATATTCAACTCGATTTTGAATATAAAGAATAAAAACATTAAGTGCTGGATTATGAGTGGCTAACCGTGCAAAAGCCCCGGTTTATGTTTATGTTTACGCACAGGTCGGAGTTAAAAGCTATTTAATGCATCTGATAATTATCAAATGCGTTAAACGCGTCAAGCTTTCTTAAATTTTGTCCGGTCAAACCTGCTGAAATTCAACAGGGGAAATGTGTATGGTATTTACTGTACCATGTGGAATTTGGTGCAATAAACACCAAAATCTGCTTGTTATTCCCCCATAATCTGTAAAGGGTGTTATTTATCGTACCCGATAAAAATGTACCCTGTGGTATTGGGATTTATTAGGTGCGTTAAATAACACCTAAACTAGTAATCAGGGTCAAAGATTGTGTTGCATAGAAGTCAATATTTGTTTTATTCGGATCTAAAAACATAAAACAAGGTCCTAAATGCTCAGCTGTTAAAGAGTCAATAAGGCACGCATGGCGGAGAATAGAAGGACACTTTATGAATAGTACTTGAAACAAGTCATTTTATCGCACAAACAACTTCAATAGTAATGCATGCCATCTAACCAGGAGGCACATTGTTTTCCCTATTTTGCATTGGTTAGTTTATATTTGTAAAAAGGAGGCTAATGACCAGGGAATAAGAGGATATTCAGCTCCTTAACTAATCCCTAGATAACATAACATAAAACGTGTATTTGTAAAGTGCACGTTCACCACTACGGGTTCTTGGCGCTGAATAACAGATGTTTGTTGTTACCCAACTCAATGGTACTCATTTTATAGACCTCAGATGGATGAAAAGCTGAGTGGACCCGCTGGGATTTAAACCTGTGACCATGAGGTTGAACACAGGCCCCTGCAATAGACGCATTAGTCCACTAAGCCACCAGACCCAGCAATGATCAATATACGGTCAATTTATATGGCGGTGTCCAACTGGGAGTGAATATATTGTTACAAGTTAGAGAGGTTCTGCTTGCCCATTAAGCCCATTATCTTTACTGTATTTAACTCCTCCTGCTGTCCTCTTGCCTAGGACCCCAACCACCATGCCTGCTTCCCTGTCCTGGACACTCCACTGCTTGCCTGTAACATCACAAATGCCAGAATGAGGCGAGGCCAAAAGCTATGATGTCCCCATGATCGCTGTTGCTTTAGCTCAACGCTAGTCCCTGTCCTGCCCACTATTTCTGCTCCCCATCACACCAGACTCTGCAGTGCCAATAACAAAGCAGACCTGAGCAGGGTGGGATCAAGAGCTGTGATGCACCTGGTCACCTGGCAATTACTGTGTGTTTCTGCTGCTCTTGCCATGTCCGCTTTCCAATGACCCCTCACAGAAAATCCAAACCGCTTCCTTTAATTTTGCATTCCCCGTTTTTTAAAGTTGACTGGATTTCTAGAGACTATCCACACACGCATCCATCCATTCTTTAAATCCATCTATACATTGATTTACTTATCCACCCACTGCATCCATTAACCATTCTCTGATAAAGGCTGCTTTTGAGTATGTTGGTGAAAACCCTGAAAGAACCACAGGGGCTCCTTTAAACATGCTGAAAATTATTTTTTTCCACGAGATGGTAATTAAAAACCTAACTCCATTCAACAAAAAGGCTAGACCTATTGACTTTGTCAATACTTGTCATGTAATTAATTTATAACTGATGTCTGTACTGACTGTTGTATTACACAGTGAACTGTAACACGGTTAGGTGATGCGGTTTTGTAAAGCGGAGTGATTGTAAATCCCTTAAAACTTGTAGTGCTTCCAGTTGTTAGGCAGACTTCTGTCTGCGAATGTGGGTTTACTTGACAGAGTCCCTATGACAAGAGTTAAGCTAACTTACTCTGTCCATGTGGGTGTGGTTGATGTGTTTTATAGGGTGAGGATTGTTCCAAAGTAGGTCTTCCTTAGGGTGGAGCTGGAACATAGGCATATATATATATAAACTATTACAAAGCATACATTTGTGCCTTTCATAATCAACATAATATCATCATAGAGCAACTATAAAATTGCAACACTTCATCATACAATTGGCACAAAGTACTACCAAATAATCTTGGTCTGCTACGGGCTCCCCCAAAGCACACTCGAATAATCCCCACACAGCTTTCCATATTAACATCCAGCTCCAGTGGTGCTTGCTCGGAACATGAAATGCAGGTCTGGTGAATAACTAGGTCATTCACAGGCCTCTATATTCCTGCAGCGTTGGATGTTATGCTATGATGCTGCTTAACTTTGGTGTAACAATTCCCACAAATTTAAAGCTTTGCTCACCCATCTTTCTCCCTCCGCTATCCTCTTTGCCATAGTCACAAGGCAAGGAGGGCTGCTCCAAATTGCTGCCCACACAATCAGTGTGTGGATGCCCGTCGCATTGAATATGCAGTTCAGAGCCATTGCAGGCTTAGTCGGCCACCAGACCCTGCTGCAGCCTGGAGCCCTCACCTCAGTGGAAAGGATGGAAGACTCCTTTTTGGATCCCGGTGTAGTCAGCGGTGTAGCACATGTCCACTTTGAGATGGAAGGCCTGCACCACAAATCAGATAGTCCAAGCAGCAGATGTGGGAGCGGAATCGCTGCCCCTGCGTGTGTGTGGTTTCTCGAGGTCTTACTGTCCCCCGAAGTGGGTTGAAGAACTCAGAAGATTGAGACATGCTGGAGCTCTGTGGATATGAATCCCCCAAGGAGCCTGTCTAAGCCACCGCTTCTCCCCTACCCCAGACTTATAAGCCATGAGAACAAGCTGAAATACAGTACCCAAGAAGAACAGCAGGACCATCTCAAATTCAGGAAAGACCTAAAAAAACACTGGCTTGTTCTGATGTGCAACCGATCTCAAATACCGAACCCTCCTTACTTCAATGGCTTCTATCGGCTGTGCTTACCTTGTAAACTGTATGACGGACACATTCAGCAAGTAAAGCTGGCTTTGAGAACCCTAAATCACCCTATAATGCAGTACAGAAACAGTAGCTGCATCGATAGTGTGCGCATCACGCGTACTTAGATTCAGTAGCTGAACTGTTTAAATTAAAAACTCACCACGCATCCAGCTTCCCTCGTACAAATCCTCGTACAAATCCTCGCATTCGTCCTGCAGCTCTCATGTGTGTGGGTGGTGATATCACAGACCGCGCCGCGGGTGATGTAACGCGCGCTGTCCTTTGCCCCCCACCGGTTTTGTTTGCATTTCTTTGAAGTCAACCGTGGTGATCAGTGCGTGTTACAAGCCTGCAGTGACCGGATGAAACGTATTCCGCAATCCTACTTTTCATTAATCCAGACATATAATGCGATTAGCTTTAAAGAAACAGGGCGCGCGTTTCTCCACCTTGAGGGGAAGGAGTAAACAGTCTCCTTCTAGAGGGAGTTTAGCCACTGAAGGTATCCGAAAAGGAAAGGCAAGTTAAGTCCCAAGCACTGTTACCGAGGCCCGAGACTTACTCGCCTCACCTTCAGTACTCGTTTTTTCCCACGCTGCCCAAGAATTCTTTGTAACGCAGATTTAGATTTTTTTTTCATGAAAACTCGATAGTTGATGGTGGAAGCATCTTAAGGGTATACTACTTCGACTTAAGTGTTCATTTCTCATGTTACTACCAAATAGAATTCGAATCTGATGTTGTAGCAGCCCTTTCGGGTGTTAACCACAGCAGCACAAGCAGCTCCTATACTCAAGCACCTGTAAACACACAATCCAAAGGTTTCTTTTATACATCTGCTCCTTGATCTTTGGCAATGTTTAACCCAGGGGCATGCTGCTGTAATATTCAACTCTATACCATGGAAGGCGCCGCGGTGGGGGGAGAGAAAAAGCCAAATACTCGGTTGCTAAGAGGTGAAGAAAAGCAGAGGGGAAAAAAAATTCGAACCTACGTAAAACGCCTGCAATATATCGACGTTTGTTTTCCGGTGCGTGGTTGTGTCTAGTGAGTCAAAGGTCCCACCGTGGTTCATCAACAAATGCTACGAAAGGAAACCACAGTCTTAATACGGGGAGATTAAAATATGAAAACTAAAATGGACGTGTTGTCAGGGGGACCAGTATTGGTTTCTGTTGTGGCTACATTTGCTAAATTCACAAGAACAGTGCTACACCATATGGGACAAGACACCCCTTTACACACATGGATGTAAGGGCATACAGAACGCTACTGAGTATATTTAATTAAAAATTAAGGTGTTTATTCATTTAGGCAGATTTATAGGCCAGTTTGTAGGCTGTTTTTTGTACTCTTTGTAGGCCTTGTTTATGGACTGTTGGGTCGGGTTTTACTGTAATATCCCTGATATTACCACAAACATTGCCTTCAACAGGCACACATGCATGCAGTCTCCCATAGCTTGCAAAACACGTAGCGTGTCATTACACATTTAAAAGTACCTTGATTTGCAAACGAGGGCCTCTTTTTTAGCTCTCTAGTACGCCCACAGCCACTTTATTTTGGTACCTCGGCCTATTTTCTGTCCCTATCTGACCCTAATTAGGCTGCACTGCATTATAAAGATACATTACTGATAAGTGACTCATGCGGCTTGGCAGCTTGTTACTGAATTATGCATCATAAACGTGCTTAAAGGTACAAAGATGCCGTACAGCTGACAACACTGAAATATTCTTTTTTTCTACACAGCTTTGGCCTGCTGCATGGGCTCAATAGCTTTCAAAGACACACAAGGTGATGGGAGGGATGCTTGCAAAAAGTCACTGGCAATCACACTGCAACCCATTGTTCTATTGCTCATCATACCACCTCCGATTAGACACAGCCATATGCAAATCAGTCTTGGTTCTTCTCCAATAGGAATAGTCTAGCCCGAACTGCCACGCCAGGACCGCTCTGTGAGCTGGAACACGGGCAACCCAAGACTGGTTTTGGCCTGAGTGGACCTCTTCAGTCGGGCGTAGCGTGGTTCCAGTGGCGCATTCAGCAAGTACAGTAGCTTTCTTCAGCCTGTAAGCGAGGTTGGATCATCCTTATACGGGTGATAGAGAGGACTTAAGAGTCGAGATTCGGGCCAAACCCTTTTCAAACCATTCAATAGTTTCATGGTTCTCGTTATAGAGGCGCCACAAAGGAAGAGATTAAGATGGAAATTTGACAAACCTTTACTCACGGATCAAACATGGGTTAATGATACCAAGCACTTTATTCAGGAATAACAAAAAAAACTCTAATATGGCCTCTGGTTTTATGGTATGGAAAGCAACCAAGGCAGCTTTTAGGGGACATGTGAATTCATATAAAACTAAACTAGCGACAGCGCAGGCTACCAGAATTCAGGATATCCAGACAGCGGTTGATAACGCTCCAAGTCAATTTATAGGCCCAGAGGAAGGCTCTTTCCATCAGTTAGCCAAAGACCAGTTATCTAGGGCCTTAGTGGGAGCTTAGGGATTTATTTTTTTATAGAAGGATTAGCAGGTAGTGGAGCCTTCCAACAGAAGCTATATGAGGAGAGCCAACAGGTAGGAATGTTTTTGGCATGGTCAACCAAAACACAGAAGAGTAGACAGTTGATCAACAAAATGTAAAACCCGCTCACAGGTGTAATAGAGACCGAAATGAAAGAGATAGCGGAGGTGTTTTTTTTAATCACTATAGGCACATATATGAAGAACCTGTGATGGTGGCTGAGCACGAGTAAGAACAGTATTTTAATACGTTGCACTTCTCGGAAATTTCTCCCCAGGAACATTTACTGACTAGGAAAATCGAGCCCTGTGATGTTGCAGGAGCTCTTAAAAATATGGCAAGTGCCAAGGCTAGCAGTAGTGACGGGATCGCTACGAAGATTATAAAACCTTTTTAGATTAACTCCTTCCATTTCTTTTAGTATTGTTTAATCATTTCAATTATCGGGCGAAAATTTAGAAACACTTTAAAGAAGCAGTAGTTGTAAGTTTGGTTAAAAAAGATAAAAGACGCCACAAATCCGAATTCATTTTGTTCCATAACTCAAATAAATGTGGACTATAAATTACTATGAAGATCTGGGAGGATCGATTGTTCCATGGGTACAATCCGTAGTTCACCCAGACAAAAATGTATTTTTACTGACAAGGTCAATGGCGGCTAATACCTTATTGATACAAGCGATCAAATACTTTTCAGTCAACAAGGAGAAGGCGGCATTCCTTATGATGGATGCAGAAGAGGCATTCGACCTTTGTTAACCGGAAAGTTCTGTGTGGTAATAAGAAATAAGTCTGTGAAGCTCCAGTAGGAAGAAAAGCGGTTTATTAGCGCTTCCCAAATTGCCTAGCCTAGCGCTCCTCAGTACACCTCTCAACATTATAACATTCTGTTTTTCCTTTTGGGCAAATTTGGCTTTCCATTCACAATTATAAACATGCTTGAGAAGCTTTATAAAGGGGTTTAGGTTAGGATTGTTATTAATTTACAGGAGGTGGGGATGTTGAAGATAAGCCATAGCACACAACAGGGATGCCCCCTATCCCCACTACCTTATTTATTTATTTTTAAATCGAACCACCAAAATTTGAAACAATTTATCTTATTTACCGCCTATTGACGAGATGGCGAAAGTCGAAGAATTTGCTGATTATATGATCTTGTATTTGCTGGCCGATAGCATAAACATCCAGAACACTATAAATGAAATTAGTGATTTTATGCAACTCGTGGGATACTAAGTAAACCAAGCCAAGACTGAACTTTTATTATTTAATTAATCTCGTTCCGACCTCCCAGTGTGTCTACAGAGGGTCCCCCAGCACCCATTTAGATAGCTATGGATCTTTGTCACAAATAATTATACTCAATTATTCCTTATAAAATATGGGGCAACTCTCATTAAAACAAGAAAGCTCCTAGAAAGATGGATTCTGCCACTCCTGTCCTTGATAGGCAGGGTAGCGATGATTATAATGTCTATTCTCTTGTTGTTTTTATTTCTCGTTTTGAACCGTCCTTTAATAATATCTAGCACCTCTTTTAAAGAGCTAGATTCTGTCATTAGAAGTTTTATATGGTCTAAAAAATAGCCCGGGGTAAAAATGGCTATTTTACAACTTAATACATCTCATTGGGAGTTAGCATTGCTACACTTCCAGTCATATTATCAAGCTGCCGTAGTCAATTATATGGTTCAATTAGGAGCAGCAACTACTGCTTATGAAAACTTTCTGCTTTGTCACATGGTCAAGGAAACTCAAACTGGTTTACCAGTTTTTCTTTATAGTGCCAATCTTTCTAAGAAAATGCTGTATACGGTTTTACAGACCCTGGCATTTTGTATTCAGACTCTTTTTTTTTTTTTTTAACTATGGGAAATCACGGTAAGTAATGCCCATATTCCGATACAAGACTGTAAGATCTGGGGGTTAGCATTATCCAAAGCCACACTACAGTCATGGATAACATTAGGGTTTGAGAATTTGGGTCATTTCTATAACGGCTCAAACCTGATCTCTTGGGAATCTGTAACTCATCAATTTGGTAGCCAGGATCTGATGTTACGTTTTAGGTTAAACCAAATAACTAGCTTTCTTAAAGACAACTATGTGGTAATGAAGAATGAGAATTGTTTAATGGTTTATCAATTAAATGTGACTAAGGTCATGGGAGTGGCAGCCTGGTATCAGATACTTCGGCAGCAGGCTTGCCAGACTCTATCAATCAATCAGTCAGGCTTTTGTTAAGCGCGACTGCTCACCTGTAAGGGTCTCAAGGCGCTGGGGGTGGGGGGTGCAGGTTCCAGTTCCTCAAGGAGGGGGTCCATCGAAGAGCCAGATTTTGAGGTTTCTTGCAAAGGTGGGAAGCGATGTCTGTCTGAGGTGGAGCGGAAGGGCGTTCCAGTCTTTGGCCGCAAAGAAGGAGAAGGAGCGGCCTCCCGATCTTGTTTTTCAGGCGCATGGGACCACGGTGTAGGAGAGTTGGGCTGATCGTAGGGTCCTTTGGGGTGCGTGGAAATTGGGTCAGCTGTTCAGGTATGCTGGTCCGGTGTCGTGGAGGGCCTTGTGTGCGTGGGTGAGCATCTTGAAGGTGACTCTTGCCTCGATGGGGAGGCAGTGGAGTGTGTGCAGGTGCTGGGAGATGTGGCAGTGTTTTGGCAGGTTGAGGACCAGTCTTGCGGCGACGTTCTGGATGTTCTGTAGCTTACTGGTGTGGTTTTTGTTTATTCCGGCGTAGAGTGCGTTGCCATAGTCAAGTCTGCTGGTGACCAGGGCGTGAGTGACGGTCTTTCTGTGTTCGAGGAGTATCCATTTGAAGGTCTTACGTAGGAGGTGGAGTGTGTGGAAGCTGGAGGATGAGACGGAGTTGATCTGGCGGCCCATTTTGAGCTCGGAGTCCAGGATGATTCCCAGGTTGCGTGCGTGGTCCGTGGGGGTGGGCAGGTTTACGAGGGCAGGGAGCCACCAGGTGTCGTTCCAGGCATCGGGGTTTGGGCCCATGATCAGTACTTCCGTCTTTTTGGTGTTTAGTTGTAGGCAGCTGTTTTTCATCCATTTGGCGACAGCTTCCATGCCTTCTCAGAAGTTGTGTCTGGCGGTGTTGGGTTCGTTGGATAGGGAGAGGATGAGTTGGGTGTCGTCTGCGTATGACACAATGTTGAGTCCGTGGGTTTTGACGATGGGGGCAAGCGGAGTCATGTAGACGTTGAAAAGCGTTGGGCTGAGGGAGGGTCCCTTGGGGACTCTGCAGGTGGTTGGTGTAGGGTCCGAGAGGAACATGGGGAGTCTGACCCGCTGCGTCCTGTCGGAGAGGAAGGAGCTGATCCAGTCGAGGGCCTTGTTCTGGATCCCTGCATCTATTGCACGAGTTAGGACATAGATCACTCAGTGCGGCAAATTTGAAAAGGATGGCATTTATATCTAGATGTACGGCATACTACACACCACATACGCTTCATAGAATGTTGCCTTCCTACCCAGACCAATGTTTTAGATGTAAAGCAGCTGATGGGGGTGGCTGGGTCCATATCTTTTTTGAATGTTCCATGCCCCATCAGTTTTGGGAGGAGGTCTTTCAAGCAATCAGCTAAACCATCTATACCTCAATCTCTGACTTCTATGCTTGTGTTATTTCACTCCTCTTATGAGGTCTACCATCTACGTAAAAATCGGCAATGATTTAAAGCAATAGCCAGGAGTTGCGGTGGCTCAATCACTGATCTTGCAGTGCTGGAAGACTGACACAATCCCATTGTATTCTCAGTGGCATAACAAAATGATTAGAACTCAAGTCTTTGAAAAGGCTTATGCTAAACAGGCAGACACCTTCGAGAAATTTAATGCAATTTGGGGAACCTTCACCTTGTTGTAATGCTCATTTAGGTCCAGTAGCTCTAGAGTATGGATTTATGTCAATTATAACTGAATTAAGATCTGACGGGTCCCATTTTAGACACTTATTTTCATAATTTGAAACTATTTTTTGTACGGTTTGTCTTCTTAGGATGGCATTTTGTGGGAGCCACCTTTTATTATCTAGGCACTGATAATGGTTAAACTAGTTATTTCCTTGGTTGAAATGTGCTGCAATGTATTATCATGTGTAAATGGGCTTAGAGCTGAATTGTGTCTTACTCTTTCATTTATCTAGTATAATCATGCTTTAAGCCTTTTCTATACTAGCACATTTTATTCTTTACAAATGTGGGCCACATTTTTATTCCTATAGAATGCGAACGTCGGCCATTTTTATTTTGGTACCTGGGTCTATTTTCTGTCCCTATCTGACCCGATTTAGGCTGCACACACATCAACTCTAGAACGTTGTGAAAACTTACACAATCCTCGAAGATGGGACTCGGATTAAGACAAATCGAGACAGATGAGGTCCACCTTAGCAGATATCAGGAAAAATCTCCTTGCATATAGTACAGATCCTATTTGCCTTGCTGGCAGTATTTGATAAAATAGGCTATGGTATGCTCCATGACCGTTTGGAAAATAGGCACAAAGTAAGTACCAAATGTAGGTGAATTTTGCACCATATCAGTCAGGTAAAATCTTTTCCCTGCAGGTAGTGTCATGCTGTCACATCAGGGGGTTACAAGCTTGAACATCATTGCTGATACGGTGGCTGTCAGTGAAATTAGCAACCTATGCCATTTAAATTTATACTCTTAGCCATGATTCTAGCCTCTGTCTAGTACCGATCTCCCCTTCGGAATCCCACTAGCCTTCCCGATTTAACTTTCTAACTGATGCATTTATTAATAAGTGGTGAGCAGGTTGACAACCGTTTTTCAAAAAGATGGGGATAATAGTAACTTATTTTGGTTTAATCGGTTATTGCCTTTGCTATGAGTGGTATTATTATGTGCAAGACACAGCAGTGAACTGCTATTGCTACCTTCTATTTTCAAGTTATTAATTTGAAGCCTCCTCCAAAACAACATCTGCCTTTCTAAGCCTTCATCATCTAGACGTTCATTTGTCCAACTTCAGTAGAACCAAATTATCAGGGACTGATTTTGGGGTTTTCAATTTTGTAATCAATTATCAAGTAACACTTAAAACTATGGCAGGGCAGTCACCACACTGGAGGAGGAGGTGGAACGTTGGATTTGCCTTCCTCTGTCCCTGATTGGCCGTATCTCACTAATGAAAATGGTGATTTTACCCAGGTTTTTGTTCCTGTTTTTAAATATACCAATGGTCCTTCCGTCACACTTTTTTAATACCATAAGAACAATGCTGATAAAAGTGGCATGGGCGGGGAAACAACCTTGTGTCCAATGGGGAATTCTCACCCTTCCCTATGCCCTGGGTGGATTGGGGGCCCCAGATATAGAGCTTTATTATAGAGTTGCACAAAGCTCCCATGCCTACCACTGGATGCACCCACAACTGGACCCCCTCACCTACATATAGAGAAGATAGCTGCATTACCATGCCATACTCCCAACTCGATAATTTCAAGGTACCGATCGTAGAACAGGTATTCTTGACTCGATTAATGCTACCGTCCATGCATTGCATGACCTGGTATAGAGACAAGGTAGTACTACGTTATATTCCCCGCGTACCACGAAAGAATGGTGCGGCTGGCTGCCCATTGTTGGGGAAAAGGAAGTGTCTAAGGCGTTAAAGATTATCAATATTAATGAAATTGGGGACCTATTCCTTGATGGATGCGTACGTAAATGGGCCGAGATTGGAGCTGAAACCCAAAATGCCACACCATTAGTGCGTTTTCAATTTCATAGAGTTCGGCATACTTTGCAGGAACTCCTTGGAGAGGACATGGCTGAGCCACCAGAGGTCACACCTTTCTCATTACTATTAAAAGCTGAATCACCTAGTGGACTGGTATCTAGCATTTATGGCACAGTTCAAAACTATTGCAAAAACTTTTACACTACATCGCAACTGGAATGGCAGACCGACTTAGATATAGCCATAGATGATGATAAGTGGAGCTATTGCTGTGAGGCGACACGGGGAATCTCTCTAAATGGGGGACATAGGCTTGTTCACTTTAAATACCTGCACAGAGTGTACTATACTCCTGCCTGTTTGCATAGATATGGACTGTGAGAATCTGCGGATTGCGACAGATGTAGAGCCTCCCCAGCCGGATTTTTTGCACACAGCCTGGCTATGCCCGAGTACAGCAGAATTTTGGGGCTTAAATTTCCAAGAATTGAGTGCCATTGTAGAAACATCAATAGCTTCGGACCCTCTACTAGCCCTGCTGGGCTACTCGAAACAGGTAAAGAAAGACATTTGTCACATGGTAGAGATGGGAATGTTGATTGCAAAGAATAGAGTGGCAATGTCCTGGGGACGTGGCCCGTCTCCTACCCTGGCGAAATGGGCTAGAGACATGCTATATTGCAACACACAAACAGAGGCATACAGCGAGCTACAGCCAGCTACTCCCTCCCCAGAGTCGCCCCCAAAAGTTCTAATTCCTAAATTATTTTCTAATCATCCACCTAATGAGCTGGTGATTAGAGGACTGCTATATCTTATTTGTCATCCAGGTTACCGCTTTCCAAAACACCAGGTCGCCCTACAGTCTATTACAATCATCATTTTTTCAAAAGCGTAGTCTGGCAGATAGATGTATGTTTGAATTTGTTTTTCAAACTTACATTCATAAACTGGAGATGGATCAGTACTATTCTATGTACATTATGTGTATTGTTAATTTCACGCACACATCACAGCAGAGCTCATCTAGGAAAGAGTACTAACTTATCATAACTTAAAGAACACCAGAATAACAAAATATTTCAGTATGTGCAAAAATTAATTAGTATTGGAACCAACATAATAAATGTACAATAATCATGATCAATATTATGTAGACATCCGTTCATATTATGGAATTATTTAGAGTCCCTATTAGTACTAGAAGGAGCACTGTGGAGCCACTAATAAAGGTAATAATGACTATATTCCAGGCAACCTTCGTGTGTATGACAAAAATGGGACTGCAGGGACATCTTAAGGAATTTGGGGGCACCTGTTCGGAACAGCATCGAATTTATGATCCAGTTTCAGCTATTTCATGCCCTCTTTGGGCAGGTTACTGACAGTGCACAGGCACACTGGTCCTAATTCTAAATGTGTTTATATCTAATATTTAGGGATAGTGATGTGTGTTTTCAATATTGTAACAGCAGCAGATCAATAATATTACTACAAATTTGCTCTGTGACATCCTCCCATTTAGCATATGTGAGGTCCTGTTTTGATCTGTAAATCTTTTTTATGCATGTTGCCTGAAACAAACACATTTCTCTGCAAAATGTCTGTCAGACTCTCACACATCACCTACATTAAAAATAAATGAAAGGAAAACGGTATATAAAACAATCTGTTTAAGAATTATTTAAGGAAATAAGGGCAAGACTCTCTGCAGAACAGAGCTGCCTACATCAGGGTGCCCCTAAAATGCCGGGGCCCTGCGCCAGAGCCCACTTTGCCCATACCTCAAAACATCTCTGTGGGAATGTAGTTCCCACAATGTAAGTGCCACGCAGGAACATTTTTCGGTATTCAAATGGGGACGAGTGTCTAGTAATGCCCTCCTGGGCAGAGAGAATGTAAAGTGCCTGTCATCCCATAGCGGTGATGTGGAACTGTAGTTCCTAGGATGAAGTACAATACGGAAACAGATTTCCGAAATTCAAACAGGGAGGACTCCATTGTTACGCAGTAGTAGACATGGAGAGAATGTAAGTTAGCGATCAGCCCATAATGGTTGTCCTCTTTGGGGAACTCTATTCATGATAGCAAAATCAAAGTCCCAAAATACAATAGTAGTATGTGGACTGGTGCAGAACACAACTGTGAAGGATTATATGTAATAACCACAGAGAACAAGCAATGATTTAGATCTGGGTTTTCCAATATCTGTCCTGGAGGACTGGATTTATGCCAGATTTTTTAGATCACTACAGTAACTGAATGTGGATCTGCTCAAAATCTGGCATGCATCAGACCCTCCAGGACCGACATTGGAAAACCCCAAATTAGATGAAGTGATTGTCATTGTTACATTTCAATGGAAATCAAATTCCCAGGATATGTGTGCATTATGCGGATACATGTTCAAACAGAGAATGACATTGTTGTTCGGATATGAATTTACCTTAAAGAAATAAAAAAAACAAGAGGCGTTTGACAAAACAGGAACAGGTTGGTTTAATTAAACGCAACGGACGGGAACGTCTCGACAGAATGCGTGCGAGGAAAGTCTGGTTTTATACACATCTCGGAAATTTAAACCCATTTGTGCATTCTTAAAAGGCATTACAGTCGTAAATTAACAGGGTTGGGCATCTTGAAAAGGACACAGATGGCACTCGATCTCGGGGAGAGCAAGTGTGGGCCAGTATGTATCTGTCCAGATGTCTGGCATGAGGAATGAGTGATTACTATGTGTGGTGTTCATGTTGTGTCCTGATTGGCTGAGTGTTTCTACCTACATGGGGATCTTGCTTAGTGGTATTTTTGAGATACACAAGCCTGTAGCCAAATGTGTTTTATTGTGGCCAATTGCGGTGAACTTGTTTGTGGAGCTACTATCGATCTGTCTGTGGGATCGGTCAACTTATTCCCTGACCACGTATCTCTGACTCGGGGTTGACAGGGAACTCCTAACAATAACATAGAAGTTGCTGTTGTCGTTTTTAAATCGACATTCTCAATAGCTTGTGTACCGTTGTATTAGCGTACTTTGGTATCATTTTTACAGATGTTGACATGGTTATGCATTACTAGATCATGACATACATTGACATCACATTTAAAAGTAACAACATTGTCATTTGTATATGGATTATGGCATACATTGCTACTGCCAGTATCCTCACTATTGTGCAGGCATAGATTATGGCATACTTTGACACTGTATTTATGTGCATTGATATTTTCATATGAACACAGGTTATGGTATGCGTTGGCATTATATTTATCAGTATGGTCGTTGTCGGGCCTGGAAACATCATGGTAATCATGGACGTCATATTTACCCATTCCAACAACAATTATAACATAAAACACCCTAGTGGGTAAAACTGATCAATACAATGCATGTAATTCATATAAATAATAATTAGAATACAATTTTGTCTTAACTGATCAAAGTTCATTGAGAATGGAGGTATTTTGGGTATTGAAAAGTTAGTTCTGCCAGACTTAATAAAGATTTCAAATTAGTGGCTGAAGGACAGGCTATCTGCAAATTATAAATGAAATAGGCTTCTCATCATCGCACCACGGATGAGCATTGCAGGCACCAAAAACATTGGAACATGTACATTGATAATTGTAAGTGAAATGTGTAACAACACTACCGAGTGAGCTTTCTATAAGTGGCCCAAAAAAAAGTCAAAGGCAGCCCAACTTTAATCAGTACATTACAGTAGAAAATTGGGTTAGCTCTTCATTAAATGAAGAATGACTTGCATCTTAGCTTTAAAAAATGAGGTGATAATTTTAAACTATCAGTAACATATAAAGAGCTAAGAAACAGAAATGAACCGTGAAAGGGAGGCACTCCACTTGCCCACTGATGACACTGAGCTATGGATTCTTGGGTGATCAACACATTTTTCGGTATATTTAGTACCTTGATTATAAACATGTATAAATGAATCAACCATAATATAAGATCACCCTAGGAAGAGTGCTATTATATCTGTTCTAGTCAATAAAAACAATATTGCCAATCAAGCACCACCCAAATGCTACCAATTTAAATGTCCTTTCTCCCATTTGATGGCTAAGCCCCGTAGTTCATGCCACCATACAAAACACAGATTATTGGAAGATGAGACTAAATGAAACTATTAAAGAGAGCAGGAATAAGGCCAGCAAAACTTAAATAGCGATTAAAAAACCATAATGTATATATGACTCACACCAACATGTGCAAAAAGACAGGAACCTACCTACAATCCAACGTTAAAGCAGCTTGAAGTGCTTGCCACCAGCGCTCTCTTTTTAGAGTCAATTAACACATCCAATCATTAAGATAACCCACAAAGCTACGACTACAGCACATCACCGAAGAAGTAATCAAATCAAATTCAAAGCTTTATTCGACAGCATTGTCATAAAAGCATATTTACATCCTAACAATAAATATAAATACTATTTTTAAAACAATATACAATCTTAAAAATACATTAAACCATGATGCTGGCGAATAGTTCCGATGAATTGATAACATCAATTAAAAACAAGCTTATGCTAAAAATAGAACAATGTCCTTGGTGTCAGATGTTCTTTATCCTTCTTCTAACATTTTTAGGGTGCGTGAACGTATAACCCAGGCCCACCCCAAGAATTTTGCTACAGCAATAACCAAATATTGAGTGCAATCAGATTCGAGTATCCTCAAGGCATCCTTGTATCTACGTATTCCCAAATTTAAACATACTGGTTTTATCCATCTGCGACGTGGAATGACATACAATGGACAAACAAATAATAAATGACCAGCATCTTCAATCAAATCTCGACAGTGAGGACAACAATTATCATGGTTGGGTAGCCAGTTCTGTGTAAATGTTTTAACAGGGAGGGTCCCAATTCGAAACTGAAAATACAGTTTTCTATCAAAAGGCCTCTCTATATAATCCCAAAAAGCCTCACAAGATGGAATACTTTTGATGTCGAGATATCGTCCTGTTAGATTGGTATTCTGGCCAGTAATAATAACAGATGTTGTAATCATATCCCAGTACATTTTTTTGAGTGCAGACTTAGGAGGAAATTTTAACCCATTTGAATCATCCCATAGATGCCCCAGATCTAATTTTATTAATAAGTCTCTGATTTCTTTAAGCCATGATATAGAATGAAATTGGTCAGCCCTAATAATGTCTTTTAGGGCAGTAGCATAGTGGGCCAATTCCGGTGTGACCATGATACGTCTCCAATATAGGAGTGGGCGCAATCGTGCCAAATCCTCAATTCTTTTCCTGCCCAGATCATAGGCTAATGGAACCATTGGGGTACTTCGGGGAACTCCCGTTAGGCAACGTAAGAACTTGTTTTCAGCTAGACTTAGTTGTTTCAGGTTGCCAAAACCCCATAATTCTGAACCATATAATACGGCACTAATAGCCTTCATGTTATAAATCTCTAAGGCTGGAGTGATAGGTTTGGTCAGGGATGTTTTATATTTTGAGACAATTGCCCCCGCTAACTGATGGAATTTTAGGGCAGCCATATCAATATGGCTTGTCCACTTCATATTACTCTGGAGGGATATCCCTAAATATGTAAATGCTTCTACTTGTTCTAACGGAGTGTCATTGAATTTAATAACACCTCTAAAATTATTCCTCTTATTTAAGCACATGAACTTTGTTTTGGAGGTGTTTATTTCAAGACCACGTTCTCGACAAAACTCACCGAATGCATTTAGCGCCTTCTGCAGGCCACTAGGTGTCCGTGAAACTATCAGTGTGTCATCCGCGAACATGAGGACAGGTACGCGGGTTCCAGCCAATACGGGAGCGTCTGTGGGCGAACGACTCAGATGTTCTACAATACCATTAATAAATAGGGAGAACAGCGTGGGCGCCAGGACACATCCCTGCCGGACACCACGCTCTACAGGGAATGTGTCAGTAACCTCCCCCTGCGTTCCCCACCTAATTCGTGCATAATTGTTTTCATGCAAGCGGACGAGTAGTGTTAGTAATTCTGGAGCAATCCCTGCTTCGTCGAGAACCCTCCATAATTTAGAGCGAGGCACCAGATCAAATGCGGATTTTAAATCTATAAAAACCGCATAAAGGGTCCCATTGGTTAGCTTTACATTCCTCCAGTAGAGTGCTAAAAAATAAAATACCTGGTCAACCGAACTAGTGCATGGTCTAAACCCAGCCTGAAAGGGAGAAAGAATGTTATTTTCTTCGATCCAGGTATGTAATCTATTTTGCACTAATCGACCTATCAGTTTCTGGGCGGAATCTATGAGACTGATAGGTCTATAGTTACTGGGTAATGATTTGTCCCCTTTCTTAAAAACTGGGATTATTTCAGCCCCTTTCCATGAGGGGGGTACAGGCGCCCCCATAGCAATAGAATTTGCTAGATATTGGAAATACTGGCACCAGGACAATCTATCAGTTAAAAATACATCCGCAGGTATTCCGTCCAATCTAATGCTAAATTTATATCTTTAATCGTGAACACCTGCGTTTGAAAATAAATGACCGGGGGGGGTGAGTGCTCTCCTTCTTGCGAGGCTGAAGCATATTGTGGTTTGAAAAAATCAACCCATTGGTTTATTGCCACATTATTTTGGGGAGATGGTGCAACCCCGCCTCTGTCCCATTTTACTATCGCCCAAAACTTCTTTTGGTCCTTCGACATGCAAGCTGCTTTCAGATCCTGCCAATGATCCTCGTCCCATTCCTTCTTAGCCTTTAGCTGTGTATACTTATATAGTTTTCTAGCAGATCTCACACTATCCATGTTTTTTGATCTAAGGGCCAAACTTAAACTCTGGCGAGCTGCTCTACAAGATTTATTGAACCATCCCGCCATAGGATGTTTGTCCTTATTGGATTTTCCACCCACTAGGGGCTTTTTAAAATTTTTTTGGAGATTTAGAAAAAAAGTGGTATGGACCTCATCCATTGATGATAAAAATGTGTTTCCAGATGTTAGTGTAAACAATTTATCCACTTCATCTGTTACCACTTTTTTAAGATCTTCTAATTCTTCGGGCTTCTCTATAAATCTGTCCCATTTAACATGCCTCATGTTGTTTGATACAACAACATCCAGGCTAGTTTTCCCATCTTTATTTCCTAGTTCTGTGGGCTCATTAAAGGTTTGTAATTCCAGGTGAAGGGCATTATGATCGCTGTCATCTCGTTTAATTATGATCATATCGTTCAGTTTAGGCCAAATCCTTATATCCACTAGGAAATAATCAATACGACTAGTGGATCTGCCATTGTCGAACGTATTTGCCCCCTGGTGATCTGACCGAGTACGTCCATTAGCAGCCCTAAGCCCTCTCTCTAGGCAAAGTGCTTTCAATTGAATGGCCATGGCGGTCCACCTCTTGACCGGGGGTAGTTCCAGCTGGGGAACCCCCCACTTACTATCTTCTTCTTCTGCTAGGAACTGATCCTCCGAACCAAGAGGTTCGAACGTCGTATTAAAATCCCCACCTACTAAGATAGGCTTCTCCGATGGTAATACAGAGAGATGTTGGTCTAAGACAGATATTACGTCTGATGAGGAGCCTCCAACCGTCCCTCTAGCATAAACATTTGCTATAACCAATCCCTGATCATTAGGCCAGGTGATATTTAGTGACAGAATGTCGCTAGATTGAGAACTAAATTGGTCGATTTTACAGCGAAGGGATTGGCGGATCCAAATTATCAAGCCTCCTGAGGGACGACCTTTAGCTTTTTTGGTAGCAGGTACGTAGAAATTAAGGAAACCCAAGCGATAAACCGGGTCCATTGACCACGATTCTTGAAATAATATTATATCGAACTGGTCAACAAAAATGCACCACTCAGGACAGTGCATTTTGTTGCCAATTCCTGCAAGGTTCCAGGATAAAACGGACAAATGAAGCTTAGGTTTAATAGAACTAGTAAGCTCATTTAGCATTAGTGAGATTTGGATACCATCTTCAATCCTGTTCGTATAATCAGTCCTGCTACTTGGATTACTTAATGATTCATTTATTAGTGCCTGTACTTCAATATCTCCAGTTCCTAATTGGGTGGGTAATGCAGATCTACAAAGTTCCTGTACAGCCAACTGGGTAGAGCTGGGGTTGCCTTTTACAATACTGTCATCGCAACTGGCTGATCCTATGGGGATAGATAAGGTATCGTGCAAAATAGATGCAACAGCCTCAAATCTAGCATTCCCATCAAGTCAATCGCA
The DNA here is from genome assembly GCF_964204655.1 of Triturus cristatus. NCBI lineage: Eukaryota > Metazoa > Chordata > Amphibia > Caudata > Salamandridae > Triturus > Triturus cristatus. The sequence goes on from NC_140585.1 coordinate 369,259,179, forward strand.
GTCATTCAGATTTGACAGGACCTCAAATCTGTTTTCTATGTTGATATTCCATATCCTATTAAGGTCACTCCTATCCCCTATACTAGATAATAGGGTTCGCCCTTTCCACGCCATCGCTTGATTTACCACCCCTTTCTTTCTGCAATAGAAATAGTGCAGCGTTAAGGGGATGATAGTGCCATGTCTCCGTTGTGGGGGAAGTATATTATGCAGGATATTAGGGAGGACTGCCAGGTTGGAAAAATTAATGACCACACAATCCCCGGCATATTTTTTAGGATTATGGCCTAACCATGAGACCCTTCTTGCCATGATGATTTCGCCGGCTAATTGTCTCTCTCCCCAAGGAGTCATTCTCATATTTTTTGTTAACCAATGTAATGATTTACTAATGAGGGAAGATGTGGTTTCTATTTTGTCAGAAGGTAAATTAGGTACATTGGCAAGAACCAATGTAGTAGGAAATGCCTCAACAATACATTGGAACTGGTCATTCGCTGGACGTTGGGCAAGTCGGTCAATAGGAAGGCCTGGTTTAGGTGTTTTCTGGGTATTCCCCTCAGTTGTAGATTGCAAGAATGGAGGGTTCACAATCTCATTTTGCGTAGCCCTTCGCTCCCCTCTATCAGGTGGTGCTGTCAGACTACTGTGGCTCAGTGCCGGATACTCAGTTCTAGGTACCTCTACCACAGGTCTACTTATCAGGGAGTTTAATCTGACTACCTCTGTCATTAATTCATCAATTCTGGCTACCAGAGGAGTAATAACACTCTCAATTTTAATATCAATCATGTTTGCTATTTTCTTGGACAATTCATTCTCAGAATATTTAGCAAAATGGGACTCTGATGCCTCAACCATCTTCACAATTTTGGGTGCAGAGGTAGCCTTTTTTTTCCCTGGGCGGGAGCCATTACTTTTAACCTGATTTTTCCTACAGGTTCTAACTTGCCTGACTCTGGGGGGTGGGATGGAAGGATCGGTTTCAACTAATTCAACGGCCATGTGTAAATCTACATCAGAAATGGGTTGTGAGGTGACTGTTGGATAAGTGCTTAGTTCAATAATGTCACTCTCTAGCTCATCAATTTCAGTTGGGGTACTAGTATTAGCCATTAAGGGGGAAGCCAAAAGTGAATCAGACAAAGGTGCAGGCACAGGAGATTTTTCAGAAGCATTTTGAGAACAATTTAACCCCAGTGACGCCCTTCTGTCGTTATTAATTTTACTAACGATCTGCACCATATAATTGTCCATAGTGTTCGCACTTGTAGTTTTTTTCGATTTCGGCATATTCACCGCACAGCTTTAACAAATCTACTTCAAGTTCACTGCTGCTTGGTATCAGCTGTGTTAGAGCAATTGACAGTAGTACCCAGTGTAACAAAGTTCGATAAAACACTCACTCAGACACGGTCATAGTAGTGTGGGTCCGTCCCGTCCTCTGTCGTCCTCGGACGGCCTCAGACGGCCCGCCCTTTGCCCGGGCTTAGCCCGGCGCCGACCCGCGCGCGATCCCGCGTCGCGGGGGCTCCCGCTGCCTTTATGCGCCTACAAGCGCGCTTCTTCGTGACGTGTGCGGGCTCGTCCTGCAAGGGTTGCTGGGTATTGTAGTTTTACCTTGCTCACAGCGGCCGCGTAGGTGGTGTAAGCGGCGGCGGCAAGGAAACACTAGGGTACTCCAGGGCGGCGTCCTCCGGTGTTGCGAAACAGCGCGATTCTGAGAGCAGGAAGAGTGCGTGTCAGCTTCAGGCAACAGGTCAGAGATAAACCCCCCACTCTGCCAGGGCTCCCGCTGCCTTTATGCGCCTACAAGCGCGCTTCTTCGTGACGTGTGCGGGCTCGTCCCGCAAGGGTTGCTGGGTATTGTAGTTTTACCTTGCTCACAGCGGCCGCGTAGGTGGTGTAAGCGGCGGCGGCAAGGAAACACTAGGGTACTCCAGGGCGGCGTCCTCCGGTGTTGCGAAACAGCGCGATTCTGAGAGCAGGAAGAGTGCGTGTCAGCTTCAGGCAACAGGTCAGAGATAAACCCCCCACTCTGCCAGGGCTCCCGCTGCCTTTATGCGCCTACAAGCGCGCTTCTTCGTGACGTGTGCGGGCTCGTCCCGCAAGGGTTGCTGGGTATTGTAGTTTTACCTTGCTCACAGCGGCCGCGTAGGTGGTGTAAGCGGCGGCGGCAAGGAAACACTAGGGTACTCCAGGGCGGCGTCCTCCGGTGTTGCGAAACAGCGCGATTCTGAGAGCAGGAAGAGTGCGTGTCAGCTTCAGGCAACAGGTCAGAGATAAACCCCCCACTCTGCCAGGGCTCCCGCTGCCTTTATGCGCCTACAAGCGCGCTTCTTCGTGACGTGTGCGGGCTCGTCCCGCAAGGGTTGCTGGGTATTGTAGTTTTACCTTGCTCACAGCGGCCGCGTAGGTGGTGTAAGCGGCGGCGGCAAGGAAACACTAGGGTACTCCAGGGCGGCGTCCTCCGGTGTTGCGAAACAGCGCGATTCTGAGAGCAGGAAGAGTGCGTGTCAGCTTCAGGCAACAGGTCAGAGATAAACCCCCCACTCTGCCAGGGCTCCCGCTGCCTTTATGCGCCTACAAGCGCGCTTCTTCGTGACGTGTGCGGGCTCGTCCCGCAAGGGTTGCTGGGTATTGTAGTTTTACCTTGCTCACAGCGGCCGCGTAGGTGGTGTAAGCGGCGGCGGCAAGGAAACACTAGGGTACTCCAGGGCGGCGTCCTCCGGTGTTGCGAAACAGCGCGATTCTGAGAGCAGGAAGAGTGCGTGTCAGCTTCAGGCAACAGGTCAGAGATAAACCCCCCACTCTGCCAGGGCTCCCGCTGCCTTTATGCGCCTACAAGCGCGCTTCTTCGTGACGTGTGCGGGCTCGTCCCGCAAGGGTTGCTGGGTATTGTAGTTTTACCTTGCTCACAGCGGCCGCGTAGGTGGTGTAAGCGGCGGCGGCAAGGAAACACTAGGGTACTCCAGGGCGGCGTCCTCCGGTGTTGCGAAACAGCGCGATTCTGAGAGCAGGAAGAGTGCGTGTCAGCTTCAGGCAACAGGTCAGAGATAACATTGTATACTGCCAATGATTTGTTATTAAGAATGGGAAAGGAAAGGCCTTGTGATTAGCTTCCAGCTGTTTCCAACCAGCATATAAAGTCAGGCTTAATTTAAAGTCAACTAACAAACAGTGTCTGTGAATCCATGACAGACCATGTAAACAACACCTGACAACTTGATACTACCTAAACACAATATCTTCTATAAAAATATGGAGGCATTGCCGGGGTTAGAATTCAGCCAGCTCACAATTGCTATGTCCTGAAGATGATCTCAAACAACTGAGATTGAAACGCCGTCAACCCCCTTTCACAAGAACTCCATACACTCTTTATAATTTATTTGTGAGGAGTTCTCCTATATGTTGTCAATACGATGTATATATTTTAAAGTCACCCTCACTTATCACATCACGCTTGTTGTCACTTTTCTATGTGAGCACCTGAACTATTTCTTGCATAATTTCATAAATTAAATAACAAATGTTATCTTGACTGATGTGTCGCTGGTCTCACTCTCTCCGATGGCATACTGGGAACTCTATTAGGATGTAAAGGTGGTTTAAATGTGGCCATCGTTTTATCTGAATTGCAACATACTACACACTCTTATGGCATTTTCAATTTCCCTGTCAACCCCTGGCCACCAGTAAGATTGTTTCATTCTGCTCTTGGTTTTCACTATGCTAAGGTGACCCTCATGGCACAACCCCACCACCTTGTCTCTGAATTCCTTAGGAGGAATAAGTTTGCCACCTCTCAACAATAACTTATCCTTGACAGATAGCTCGTTCTTCACTTCCAAATGGAATAAGATTCTTTCTTCAAATTATATTTCTCCAGCCAACCTTTCCTCAAATGTTTTATCACCGTACACAAATCCTCATCCAGACTTCTGCCAGCAGCTCACTCATCATGACTAACACACAGTAATTCTCCACTAAAAAATCATTGCGACTAAACAGTCATCCCATTCACTTTAAACTTCCTCAGAAACAGGCAAAGTCGATCTACTTAAAAAATTGGTTATTCTATTGCGTACTCCTGGTACATAATGCACATTATAAACATAGTCCAACAATGGCATAGACTACCTAGAAATCCTAGGGGAAACATTACTCAACCCCTGTGACGTAAGAACCTTGGTAAGAGGTTTGTGATTAGTTCTCATTGTGACCATTGTGTCCAGGCAAATTGCCTAAAATGTTTTAATCCCTACACACACCCCAATGTCTCTCTTTAAATGATGGAGTGCTTCTCCTCCGTCGGGGTGAGTGCACGTGACGCAAAAACGATAACACCATTTAAAAAAAAATTTATTTAGACAGTTTTATATAGCGCGAACAAGATCCCGAAGGATATCAGAGTGCTTTACAAGGACATAAATCCAATATCGACAACAAGTAAGAATACACAACAGGAATAATCGCATAAATCCCAGACAAATAATCGCATAATTCCCAGACAAATGAGTCAAGGAGAGTAGTACAATAAACGGGTATGTAGCAGGCTACGAAAGGTGGTACACAATGCTGAAAAGAAGAGCATAGATCCAATATCGACATCAAGTAGGAATACAAAACAGGAATACTCACATGTTTCTCAGACAAGTGAATCAAGGAGAGTATTACGATAAACAGGAATAGAACGGGCTACGAAGGGGGACACACAATGCGGTAAAGAAGAGCAGCATCACATGAAGCTACAATGGTTGTAGGAACAATGATTTCAAGCAAGTGATCCTAGCCCAAGTTAAGGTAAAAATGTGTTCATTAGGAATCTTTTGGCTTCCAGTTTGAAAGCAGTCGTTGAAAAGATTCTGCGTCTTTCTGGTGGAAGAGAGTTCCATAACCTTGGGGCAGCGCCGGAGAAGGCTCGGAGACTGGTTCTCTTTTTGCTAAGGATGGGTGGTTTCAGGAGGAGAGTGATAGCGCTTCTTGTCCTCTGCCCTAAAGCAGGTAAAACCCACAAAATCCATGCAGACTGATGTCCCAACAAGAATTGGCAACATTGCACTAACGTCTTTGTTCCACGGTCATAGGGGACTAGTCTAGTTCCAGAAGTTCCCCTGGATGGTAGGCTTCTGGGACTGGAGAACAGCAAAAAGCTCACTGTCCTAAGAAAGGTCGCAGCTGCTGTTCATGGCCATGTGCAGCCAAAAGAAAATTTCAGTTGCCATACTCGGTCTATGACGAAGGGTGCTAGGGAGAGAATATAAAATAATGGGAAGTACCGAAAAAATAGAGAGCATAGGTTCTAGAATAGGAGAAGGCGAGAAAGAGAGGAGAACAAATAGAACAAGCATTTTCATCTGTGCCGTCCTCCTGTATCTGAGAAAGCACTGCAACCAATCCCTTCCCACTTGCATCTGTGGTAATAATACTCCTAAGTTTAGGTTCAAATCCTAGAAGGGCAGGAGCAGTACAAATGTCATTCTTAACAGTCTCCAGACTGCACTGGTAATCTTTTGTCCAGTCAAACTTGCATCCTTTCTTCAATAACTAGCAAATGGTATACATCTTATCAGAAAAATTACACACAAATTTCGAGTAGAATTCCACTAACCCTAAGAAAGTTCTCACTTTGTCCTTGTTCATTAGCACCAGAGCCCTTCTTACGGCATCAATTAACTCAGCTTTCGGGCTAATGCCTTTGGAACTAGTTTCATGGCCCAAGTATGTAACAGTGTGCCTACCAAATTTGCAATTGGACTCCTCGGCCGTTAGACTGTAATGTTCCTACATTTTTAAAACTTCCACCAAAATCCCATTATGTTCTTCCACATTCCTTCCTATTATCAAAAACTCATCTCGGAAGAAGATGATATTTTTCTTATCTTTGAACAGTTGGAACATCAAATGTTGGACCATGGCAGTAGCTGAGGCCAATCGGAAGAGAACACACTTAAATTGAAACATCCCAATCAGTGTAATAAATGAGGTAAGATATTTACTGCTGCCATGTAAAGGAACTTGGTGGTACGTTGACGTTAAATCAATCATAGAGAACCACTCCATTCCCTTAGTGACTGAGAGTAACTCACCGATTCTAGGTAACGGAAACATGCCAACAAAAGTCTTCTTATTTAGCTCCCTTAGATTCACACAAAAGCAGATGCGACCATTGGCCTTTCATAAAACAACGAGGGATGCAACCCAATCCGATGAGTCCACCTGTTCAATCAACCCACTCTCCACCAACTTGTTTAATTCTTTGATCACTTTTTCTTCATAGGAATTTTCCTCACTTTATGTACACAAGGCCGGGCATCCCCCTGTAAAACAAGTTTATGAGCAAAACCTTTCAGTTCTCCCACCGTCCCGGTAAAGACTGACGGAAATTTCTTTACTATATCATTGTTCACCCCTCCTTTGTTACACACGCTTAACACTGAATCAAAACTGTTGGGATCAAGTCGAATGCCTAACTCTCCTTCATCCCACCATCCCAAAACACATGAACCTGAAATTGACACATACAGTTTACATTCAACAGCTCTCCCTTTAAATTCAAACGCCAACTTCCGGAAACCCACCAAATTGATAGGCTCTCCTGTGAAACTCACAGGATGAATGTCCTGTTTACCCAAATGTGTGCCCAATTTTTTGCAGAATAAATTCACCAATGTGTCTTAGTTAATAATGGTGTAGGGCGACCCTGAATTGGCTACTAGTGTCACCTGGACTCCACCCGCAATAACCCCATACAATCCAACTTCCTTCTCACTTTCACATATGCAGAGAACTTGGGGACTATCCTTGTCAGAGCCTGACTGTACTTCCTCTTGGTTAAACTCTTCCACCACACACTTGACAAATTTAGATCTGCGACACACCCGTGCATAGTGGCCTATTATTCCACATTTAGCGCACTTCTGATTCAATGCAGGCCACCTTTTGTCATATGCTAAATGAGAAATGCTCCCACACCTGTAACACTGTTTTCTTTTTAACTCAGAAACTTTGGTTCTGACATTTTGTTTCCCCACAATCTTTTCATCTTTCTTAGCACTTTCCTGGATAATTTTTTGGTACCCTTTTTACTTTATAATTTTAACCATGTCCTCACGACCATATTTGTTACAGGTGGACACTAACTGCTTTAGCACACTTTGACGTACGTTATGTTAGCGAATAATAGATGTGACCTCTTGTAGACTTGAATCTCCATGGATCCACAATTTATCTTGCAAACTAGGATTATTGAAGTGCATGATCACCTGGTCACACACTAATTCAAATTTGCAAGATAAAGCTAACTTCATTAATGCAGCCACAAATATATTCAATCCTTTCATTTGGACCCTGCTTCCGATGGTAAAAATTATATCTGTCAATAGCCTTGCAAACAGTAGGAGCGAGATATGCATATAAGCCTGCCAATGCTTGTGTAAATAAGTTCCCTTTGTCTCCTTAAATGCGTTTTTCTTTCCATACAACTGTACACCTTAAGTCCACCAGGACCCACGCAATGTAGAAGTATTTTCTTTCCGGCCATTTCCTCACCTGCAAAAGTGTCAAAATAATTGATGAAATAGTCTTTCCACTCCTCCCACTTTAAATTATTTATTTCATCATCTTTTACCATAAAATGTTGCGGGGTTGGAGGATTCATTGTAGTCATGTGTTGTGTTCCCTTTAAGTTAGTTGTGTACCCTTAAGTTAGCTGTGTACCTCGTGCCTACGCGGGAGGAATGTTTTCCACTGTTTGCTATGTTTGCTTTTAAATATATGTTCCATACTTCAATTGTTCATCCTGACAACCAGCATTCTGATCTGCGGTGAGCCAGGGAGAAGGACTGAAGGTGGTGTGTTCCGTCGATGCCTATCTCATGAATAAATCCTTTTAATCATCTTGGATTGTGGATTTCTTTACTCAACAAAATTGACGACGGTTTCCTACAGGCATCGACATACAGAACCCACATTTTCGATGGAATTTTACATTAAATTCAAATTTCTGGATTTAAAAAGTGTACAGTTTTCAACAAACCTGTTTTGTTTCTACTCTTCGAGGATTTCTTTCTGTATCGGATTTTCACTTCGAGGAACTTATTTTGGCAGTGTCATTGAATTGCTCCTTCGGCATAGCGTTTGTGACGGGCTCCACACGTGAATGAGCAGTGTCTTAGGAATTGATTTCTGTGCTGGATCCTTTCTCAAGGTTGTTTAATTGGCAATTCGGTCAATTTTCAGCAAAGCATCTTTTGAAACGGACATCACGCACGAGTTGGTAGTGCGAGCCGCGAACGAACGCCTGAGCCAAATCGCTTACGTTTGATGTTACGGAGCGGTAGCACACATCATTACGCTACCGCATTACGTCAGTCCTCAACGTCTCCTCGTCATTAGGAGTCACGTACAAGAGTATTTACGTGACGCCATTTTGAATTATCGCAAAGTTGGTGATTCAACGTTCCAGACTCACACCGTCATCTTTATTCACCGCACGCCACAACTGGTACTGTACATTGAACTCATTTATTGAGTATTTGAAGATCTTTTTTTTATTATATATTATTTCATTGTACCTCAACAAAATATTTTATTTTCGTCTTGGCTTCACAAAGTTTCACTATCCAGCCTCCTCAACCTTTCTGGCCTGCAGGAATTGAGCCTTGCATTAAATGGTTGGAATGGAAGGCATATTTTTTAAATTTCATCAAAACTATTGATGAAGACAACAAAATGTCAGCAGACAGAAAAAAAACTCTTTTCTTACATTCTGTTGGTACTGGAGGGTTAAAAGCTTATGGTCGAATGCAGAAGGGAGCAGTTAGTGGTGATACAAATGAATTTTTGTCTATATTGAAAGATTTTGACAATTACTTCGCTCCCAAGGTCTGCATTGGTATAACCACGTAAACATTTTTTCATAGAAGGCAAGAACCTAATGAAACTATCGATAAGAGACCAAGTGGTTATGCACACCAGAGACCCATCCATTCAGGACCGTTTATGAATTAATGGTGATGCGGAATTAAAAGCTATCTTGTAAGAAAAGCAGAATTATCCAGTTGCAGTGCGAAAGTACTTAAAAAAGAATCTAAAGTGGAAGACAAAACCGAAGTTACTGTCAGCAAAATTAAAGAGAACCCTACTGACAAGAACAGAAAGTTTAATTCTAAGTCGTTAAAATATGATTCATCCAAAAAGAATGAGAATGTTAAATGTTATCTCTGTGATAGTAGTTCACATTTAGCTTCTAGCAAATTTTGTCCCGCATTGAAACAAAGAAGCTCAAATTGTAATGTTGTAGGACGTTATGCCAAAGTATGTCACAAAAAAAAGTTTGCAAAAGTGAAATGTGTTGATGGAATGAGACTAGTTCTGATGATGAAGAACATTTAGTCAAAAAATTCTCTTCTCATATAATCACAGATACTGAGAATACTAGTAGCAGTGATTATGAAGCTAGAGAATTATTTTTGCTAAATATTATTGATAAGATAGCAGATAACAAAAAGAAACCATTGTGCTTAATATCTTTTGGTGGTGTTAATGTTTAGGTATATGCAGATTCGGGATCCCCATACACAATAGTAAATGAAGATGTTTGGGTAAGTAAATTTGTAAAACCAAAGGAAATGACGGACGGAGTGTTGAACAATGCAAGCACTCACCCCCAGTCAACTGATCTGGGTTTAATCCATCACCGTTCTTTAGCCCACTCCGCCACCCCAGTTCAGACATGGCCATATGCAAATCAGTCTGACCCTGTGCCTCATGGAAACAGTCCAGCCCGAACTGCCAAGCCATGTCTTCCCTGGACCGGAAACAAGCTTCCTAGGACCGGTTTCTGGCATTTCGGCCGTCTTCAGCCAGGCTTGCTTGAATCCAGTGGCAAAGTGAGCAAGGGACTCACGTCTGAGCATACCCTGCCAACTTATGGCGAACAAAGCAAAACCAAAGGAAATGACGGACGGAGTGTTGAACATTGCAAACACTCACCCCCAGTCAACTGATCTGGGTTTAATCCATCACCGTTCTTTAGCCCACTCCGCCACCCCAGTTCAGACATGGCCATATGCAAATCAGTCTGACCCTGTGCCTCATGGGAACAGTCCAGCCCGAACTGCCAAGCCATGTCTTCCCTGGACCGGAAACAAGCTTCCTAGGACCGGTTTCTGGCATTTCAGCCGTCTTCAGCCAGGCTTGCTTGAATCCAGTGGCAAAGTGAGCAAGGGACTCACGTCTGAGCATACCCTGCCAACTTATGGCGAACAAAGCAAAACCAAAGGAAATGACGGACGGAGTGTTGAACATTGCAAGCACTCACCCCCAGTCAACTGATCTGGGTTAAAACCATCACCGTTCTTTAGCCCACTCCGCCACCCCAGTTCAGACATGGCCATATGCAAATCAGTCTGACCCTGTGCCTCATGGGAACAGTCCAGCCCGAACTGCCAAGCCATGTCTTCCCTGGACCGGAAACAAGCTTCCTAGGACCGGTTTCTGGCATTTCAGCCGTCTTCAGCCAGGCTTGCTTGAATCCAGTGGCAAAGTGAGCAAGGGACTCACGTCTGAGCATACCCTGCCAACTTATGGCGAACAAAGCAAAACCAAAGGAAATGACGGACGGAGTGTTCAAAATTGCAAGCACTCACCCCCAGCCAGCTGATCTGGGTTTAATCCATTCCTTTGGTTTTTGCTGTGTTCGCCATAAGTTGGCAGAGTATGCTCAGACGTGAGTCCCTTGCTCACTTTGCCACTGGATTCAAGCAAGCCTGGCTGAAGACGGCTGAAATGCCAGAAACTGGTCCTAGGAAGCTTGTTTCCGGTCCAGGGAAGACATGGCTTGGCAGTTCGGGCTGCACTGTTCCCATGAGGCACAGGGTCAGACTGATTTGCATATGGCCATGTCTGAACTGGGGTGGCAGAGTGGGCTAAATAACGGTGATGGATTAAACCCAGATCAGTTGACTGGGGGTGAGTGCTTGCAATGTTCAACACTCCGTCCATCATTTCCTTTGGTTTTTAAGTAAATTTGTAGACAAATTAGGAAATGATTTACTTCCACCTGATAGTCACCTGAAGGTTTCTCAGAGGAGAAGATAGATATGGTAGGTTATCACTCTCTTTTATTTAGATTCAAAGGAAGAGAATCATTTGGGAAACTATGTGTGTCAAAAAAGGGCCCTTTAGTACTTGGCTGGAAAGATCAAGGAAACCTAGGTATAATACTTAACCCTAATAGTGATGATCCTGTCATATTATTAGATGACAATACAGATTTGTGCAAGGATATTTTGAATTTGTTCCCAAAAGTATTCTGTAAGGAAATTGGTAGGGTTACTGATTTTGAACACAGGATAGTTGTAAAACCTGATGCTTGCCCAAACATTCACAAGGTTAGGAACATACCTATTTTATTAAGAAAGGAGGTGGATTTGGAGCTTGAGAAACTTGTTAAAGCTGATATAATAGAACCTATTGAATCCTCGCAATGGATTTCTCCGATTGTTGTCGCACGACGTCGTAATGGAAAATTGAGGCTTTGTATCGATTTGAGACACTTGAACAACAATATTGTTGTAGATAAGTTTCCCCTGCCCAAAATTTCTGAAATGCTTAGTTTAATTAAGGATGCAAATTGGTTTTCTACTATAGACTTATCTGCTGCCTATCATCAAATTCCTCTCACTAATGACAGTAAACCCTTAACTGCTTTCATAACTCCTTCAGGGTGCTTTCAGTATAAACGTTTACCCTTTGGGCTTGCCTCTGTTGCGGCGATTTTTCAAAGATTGATGCATCAACTTTTCAGTAAATTTAACAAAGTACGATGTTTTCAAGACGACATTTTAGTTTTTGGAAAAGACAGACAAGAACATGAATGTATGCTCAAGAAAGTTTTAAGTGTTTTGGAACAAGAAGGTTTAACAGTTGAACACACGAAATGTAAATTTGCTGTGAAGTCCATTACTTACTTGGGACATGTCATCAGCGGTGAGGGAGTATCTACCAAACCTTCCTTGGTGGATTCTGTGTTAAACGCTCCTCATCCTAAGAATAAAGATGAAGTTCGTTCATTTATTGGGTTGGTGGAGTTCTACTCCAAATTTGTACATAATTTCTCAAGTAAGATTTTCAACATCCGCCAATTGTTCAAAAACTAAAATAAGTTCAATTGGTCTGTTGACTGTGATAAAGAATTTGAGGGTATTAAGAAATCAATTTCTGATGAACCAGCCTTAAGTGCTTTTGATCCAGAACTCAAGAATTATATCACTGTAGATGCAAGCAACAAAGGTTTGGGTGGTGTACTTTCCCAGGTCAATCAGGAGGGAAAGGAATTCATCATTGCTTATGCTTCTAGTGCTCTTTCACCAAACGAAGAGAAATTTTCCGTAATAGAAAAAGAAACCTTGGCTTGCATCTGGTCTCTTGAACACTTCAGGGCATTGTATGGGGTAGGCCATGCATTCTTCGCACAGATCACAAACCGTTGGTAAAACTTTTGACCACTGAAGGTTTATTTAATAGTTCTCCTAGGATTGCTAGGATGTCATTAAGATTGCAAGACTACATCTACAAAATTGTTTACGCCCCTGGTAAGGAGAATGTAGTGGCAGATTTTCTGTCACGTATGCCAGCTAATTTGTTAGACAGTTCTGACCATGAATGGGAGAATATTCAAGTTGCATTGGTCATGATCAAGGTTTACCTAACATTGACAAAAATAAATGGAAAAGATTTTATGAGAAGGACAATGTATTGCAGAAAATGTTTACTTTCATTACTAATGGTTGGCCATCTAAAAGTAAATTGCCAGATGAATTTAGACAATTGTGGGAGGTTCGTGATGAACTTTCTATATCACATGGGAATATCAAGAGAGGAGACAGAGTCATTCCTCCTTCACAACTCAGAGATGATATTATAAAAGTGTGTAATTAAGGACATGGTGGTGTAGTTAAAACTAAGCAAAGAATAAAGCAAATGGTACTGGTGGCCAGGAACGGATTTAGCTATTGAGAGGTCCATTAGGACTTGTGTATGGTGTGCAAATTCAGATAAAACCCTTGTTACTCTTAAACCGCCTATGGCCGAACCAATAATTCCTAAATCACCATGGCATACTGTGGCTATGGATGTAATGGAACCCATTGGTTCTCAGAACAAATATGTGTTAGTCGTAATTGACCTATTCTCAAGGTGGCCAGTCTTAAAAATTGTTGATAGAGTTAATTCTGAAGAAGTTATTACATTTCTGGATTGTGTTGGTGAGGGACTTCCTGCACTACTTGTTAGTGACAACGGTGTCCAATTTACTTCTAAAATTGCAAAAAATTACTTTGATAAAGTTGGCATAAGACATTGTACTACATCGTTGTACAACCCAAGTGGAAATGGCATGATTGAACACTTTAACAGAGTATTACAAAATGCCATACAATCTGCAATTAGTAACACTAGTGATTGGGAGTTGCAATTATTCAAGACTATTTGGACGTATAGAACCTCTACATATGATGTTTTAGGGGTATCACCATTTGAGGTTATGAGAGGGAGAACAGTTCGCACTAAATGTAATCCAGAATGGATGTTTGATGTTCACAAACCTTGTGTATCCATGGATGTCCTAAGGTCTAGAATTGAGAACAAGCACCTTAAAAACAAGGAGGTGTATGACCTTAAACATAATGTCAAACCATGTGACATTAGCGTGGGTACTTGGGTCAAAGTTAAAAAAACCTTTGAAGGTGAAGAAAGGGGAAAGTCAGTATTTTGAACCTATGAAAATTATTAAATTTTTTCGCAATGCTGTGCAATTAAATGATGGAAAGGTATGGAATTTGAAACACATTGCAGTTCTTAAAAGTGAAATTCATTTATACAAAAAAACTGAGGATCCTGCTTTGTCAAGAAAAGCATCTCAATATTTTATTATTGATGATGATCTTATTTGCAGTGATTCTAACAGTACCAATATCACTCAGTCTATTGTTCATACTGATACCAATGTTAATTGTCATGCTGCTGAGGAGTCTTCTATTGCTGGCACTGGTGGTTACTCTGCTGTTGAATCTTCCTTTGTGGAGAGCAGCATGGTTGATACTAGTGTTAGTGCTGAAGCATCTGGAACAGTGGTTGACAATGGTATTTCAGTGGATACAACCAATGTTACCGATGATGATAATAGTGCAACAGCAATTACGACTGACACAACTGTTACTGGTGATGATAACAGTGCAGCAGCAGTTACAACTGATATTTGTATTGATGATGTTTGTGATCGCTCTGCACGCACGCGCACTAAACCAAAATGGTTAGAAGATTAGATTTGTGATGACCAATCTAATTGAATTGTTATTTTTATTTTATGATTACTTGTAACCTTATTTTATTGTATTCTTTTGTATATTTATTAAGGGGGAAGATATGTTGTGTTCCCTTTAAGTTAGTTGTGTAACTTTAAGTTAGCTGTGCACCTCGTGCCTACGCGCGAGGAATGTTTTCCACTGTTTGCTATGTTTGCTTTTAAATATATGTTCCATACTTAAGTCGTTCATCCTGACAACCAGCATTCTGATCTGCGGTGAGCCAGGGAGAAGGACTGAAGGTGGTGTGCTCCGTCGATGCCTATCTCATGAATAAATCCTTTTAATCATCTTGGATTGTGGATTCCTTTACTCAACACCATGTTGTCACACTACGCAAGTATCTCCAAAATACAAAAAATGAAAACTTCCAAATGATGCACTGTCTAGCTTGGTAAATACTTCCAATAAAGTGAGAAGGAAAATGTAAGTGTGATTGTCTCTGTAAAATATATCCTTTTACCGTATAGCTTTGAATAAATGACACGCTATAATACACAACTGCGGGTATGCGCGTCACCATAAAGCTGTTTTAAGCCTCAATGTTTTCCTTGGTTTTTTGTTTAAATTTTTTTATTAGGGTTTTGCGTACAAATTAACACACTGCATGTCAACCATATTACATATGAATCCATTTTGTGCATCAGCGTGACTTAACATTGCTTTTTTCCAGGGTAGTTACATTGGTTGTTGTGTCTCTGGGACTTGCTGTTAGTACTAAGTCCACCCGTCTCCCACCAGTACGTTCCAGTAGATCTCAATGTTTTCCTTGATAATAACACTCTTTTCAATAACCTTTATGTAGGTATGTGTGTCACCGTTGCACGTTTGTTTACGCCGGACCACGACATGTGAAAGATATTAAGTGGATGAGCGTGTCACTTTCCGCTCAATTAGCCCTTTAAAGTGCACTTGGCCCAATCCAAGATGGCCGGCGTGACGTAGGCTAGCATTCAAAGAACTCGAAACCAGGAGTTCCAAGAGATGCCACGAGTGAGCACAAGACCAATACAACACTATGCACCTAAAAATCACTTTTCTGCCCTTTCTTTATATGAAATTACAATTAACATATCCTTTCACTTTCATCATTCTAAATTACTGTACAAGGTCTTTTTGCCTAGGACAATTGGATTTTCACTCCCACCACCCTCACAAATCACTGCTCAAAATCTAAAAGAACACTTTCAACAGAACACTTAGTACGCATCCAACCTGGCGCAGGTATGCTACTAAATTGACTATTAGACCAATAACACTTACCCCAACTGAACATCTTAAACAACATGTTATACAGAAAGACTGCACAGGCCTCCAACACAGAGGAGACATGCCCTACAGGCCTCCATTCCAAGTGGGAAGGAAATCATGATTCTGCCAGTAACAGAAGTGAACGGCTTAAGCAAGATTTCAGCTCCAACTGTAAAAGCTCACTTTCATCCTTTAATCTCTCAGTAATTTTACCAGAAAATTGCTGGTGAAATTCCAAGGTGGAAATCTGGGCAACAATGGAACTCCAGATGGAATTGGGTGTGATAATACCAATTCCAACAATAATTCCCCATTTCACAGGGGATCAAGTTGAAATCGGACAATCCTCAAGAAAATCAAGAGGATCAGTGAGGTTGCTGCTCTGCACTGGTAAGTAATTCTGCATCCCAAAATTATAGCGATCGTAACTTTTAAGTATGGAATTACTTAGGCGAGATTACTGCACTTCCAGGAACAGGTACTCTACATGGGCAGTTATGTGCTCGATTACTTCTTTCCACAAAAACAAAATCTACTCCAAATCATCAGACATAACACATTAAACAGAACATACATCAGACATCTAAAGCTGCACACACATGCCCTATAGTTGAGTATCCATGCCATACTAATAGCACTAAGCACATAGAATCAACACTACAAAATATGCAATAGAAAATATTATAACACCATATGTTCAACAAATCCCAGAGTCGTCCCCTCGTTGGGTATCCCACTGATCACAACAGCACACACTCAACCCAATACTTCCATGGCAACCAATCAACCGGGCACGATAAAAATGAATTACTTACACCCACCCAACACAGCCAAGATAGGCCAGTTAACTATAGCAGGACTCCCCAACACCACTATAAACTATGTTAACACACTCACAAAATAGAATGGCAGGCAATAGATAATACACTTAACCAAGACAGATATTAAATGCTTTTGGCAAGACCTTCAACCAGAGTCCTAAAACTCAATGACCTGTCACTATTAATGAGGGATGTGGAATTCCTATAGTCCGACGCCCAGGTTCAAGGGAAACACGTTTTCATGTGTATTTTGTCATTTGGACAAGTAGCCCCAACCCCCTGCAGCACAAACCCTTTGGCTGCCAGCTTGCAGTACCACATTATGGATAAGGGAAGGGCACTGTCTGCAATCAAGGTAATATTTTTGCCCATATGTTAATGCTGTTCAAACTTGTATATATGGTTCATTAATTGAAAGCCTTTAATATTAGGGTGAGCGCTCTAAGTAAATGTTGTAAGCTCCAACTGCACTACTGACAGTGGTTCCAGTATTAAAATGTGTACACACGTTTTGAAAGTTTAGCAATATGAGGCTATGTATAATGCTTCCAGAATGCTCTCTAATTTGATGCAAATATTTGCATAAGCTTGAAAAAATGAAAGCAGGATAAAAAAACATTTTGCTAAACTACTGTAAAGTTTCAGGTACCATTGTTTTGCAGTATCATTTAGTAACATGTGTTGATGCATGCTAGTACTTCCCAAAAATATTCATAATGGAAAATCAATGTAACCAGTTTCAATAAGGTTATGGGAAACAAAAATAAACAAGCATTGGCAAAGCCAGTAGGTCTGAAATTGGTGGTCAGCTTTTTATTTTTGCCAATGTGTGACTTGTTTTGGCATGGTTTTTGTAAAACCTTATTGGTGTGGGAGCTGCTGGGCCCTCACCATTATAACAAATAATGGCAAAAGCTAAAATTGTTTTTTGGCCTCAAAAAGCACACACTGCCACAGTAGTTACGGGCACTGAACAAAACTACTTTGTGTGCCGATATGCTCCTTGTGAAATAGAAGAATGCTGTCACTCACAGTGAAGCCACCGATACAGAGAGAGACAGAATTTTAATAAACACAAAAAGTCACGATCAACGCCAGACCAAATTAGGGACCAAATTATTACAGAAAGTCTCAAAAGTGCACCCATGGTACATGTCCTTGCATTAAGTGAAGCTATACGGCTTTCGGGATTTCCCAAGAATTTACAGAAGTAGGACAAGAAATAGTACTCCTAGAAAATATTTGTGAACTGCATTTTAGCATGGGCAAATGTGCATATATAGATTTGCCCATGCGAAAATCTGAGTGTTTGCAAGTTCACTTTCCCTCCAACCACTTTTTTCCCATCTTTGGAAGAAAGTTTACGTCTGCCATTGTCGGGATTAAAGTTTTAACATTTCTCACTATGGGAAAAGATTAGAGAAGAGTTGTTGAAAACCCCTAAAACATGCAAGTTAGTAGGTTTGCACCAACTCAAAAGGGCATTCTAACCCTGGAACTACTGCTTACCAACCCCTTCCACCACAGTTTGTAGATTTTCAGAAATGTGGCATCATAAGGGGATTGCATGGAGGCAAACACTACTATAGTATGAGCCCTGGCATAATCAGAGAGGCTATATCAGAGCTATTATATAATGAGATTGCTGCCATAATTTGTCACTGCACTATATGGCACCAAAGGGGCAAGTGGATTTTGTTACAGGACAAGTAGATTTCTTTAAGCAACCTGCCCCATGGACAAGTAGATATTTTATTAAATTCCACACCCCTGATTAATAATACACGGTCGTGGGATACCCAGTTCAAAGCACAACCCTCTGTAGGCAGAGTCTGAAGAATGTTCAACTGCCAGTGTTGGTACTGTTTAACAGAGGTGAAGAGGGGGCGTGGCCAGGCGCCGTGAGAAATGGCCACCTGATTCCGGAGCTCCGCCGGGACCGTTGGTGTCCCAATAAATCCGATCCATATCCGCGCTGTGGGGATCGCCCGTGAGACCCCCCCAGCTCCCCCAGGCCTGGTGCCCCACAAGAGCGGCTTCGCGGACTCCGGGGACCTCGTACGACTCACCACAGCGGCTGCGACGGGCGGCGGCGGCTCGGCGCCTCGCCCCTGGAGCTCCGCAGCCGCTACCTGCCCAACTCGAGGCCCCGGCTTTTGGCCTGCGGCGCGACGCGCCCGGAGGGAGGCCCGGCCTCGTAGCCAGCGCCGAGGCACCGCTGGACTCCGGCTTCCCAGCGACACCGGCGGCAGGACCCTGGCGGCCAAAACAACTGCCGCCAGATGACGGCCTTCACCGAGGAGAGGGGCGGCCATTGATTGATCTTCTGCGGCTGGAGCAGGGGGAGAGGACCGGCTGGGACTGCCGCTGCGGGGTGCCCTGCGTCGCCTGCCGGCTGGGGGCCCAAGCTCGTAGCTGTTTGGCGGACTGGACGTTGGAGAGCCGGCGTTGTGGGGTGGCTGAGGTCGCTGACCCCGAAGTGAGACTGCCTGGGCCCACGCGGGGGGCCCTGCTTGGAGCCGATAACAGGAAAGTGCCGGTAGGGCTACGGCTACGCCCAGACCACGCGGGTAGGAGTGGAGCGGGCGCTCAGGAGCGGAGGCGGGCGGAGGAACACTGGGCCCCAAGGGAACCGGAGCAACCATGCGGCCTAAAGGAGGCACCACGACCCAGACCAATAAGCTGGACCAATACACGATAGCCAAAACAACGCCGCAGCCGGGAGGGACTACGAAGGAGGCCGCAGGTCAGGTGGAACCCTCACCGACGTCCATAATGGCCGCCATCCAAACCCTCGGCACCAGCCTGGAGACGAAAATGGACAAGATCACGATAGAGGTGAACCTGCTCCGTGCCGACTTTGGGAAAACCACAGACCGCTCCAAGTCCAATGAAGTGGACATAAAAGCCCTGCAGGAATCAGAGAAGCGGCTCGAGGGCAGGGTGAATGAGCTTGTGCACCAACACCGGCTGATGGCCCTATGGCTCGACGACCAGGAAGGTAGGGCCAGGAGAAGCAACATACGCGTGGTAGGTGTGACGGAAGGACTTGAGGGGGACTGTATGGAGCTCTTTCTTGAGGACCTGATCCTCCACCACCTGAAACCCAAGAGACTATCTAAGCTCTTCACGGTCGAGCGGGCTCACAGGGCCCCGATCCCAAAACCCAAACCAGGGGCCCTACCACGAACGATTATTGCCAAAATACTGAACTACCGTGACCGCGATGCAATTCTCCAGGCTGCCAGACAACACGGTGATCTGCATTACCAGGGGGCCACGGTTCGCTTCTTCCCGGACTTCACGCTCCAGGTCCAACAGGAAAGACGCTCCTTTCAGGGGGTCAAGGCGGCATTACGAGACCGGGGATCCGGTACATGATGTTCTTTCCCGCTAAACTGAAGATCATAACTGGCGGTAAATCCCTCTTCTTCACCTCACCGGCGGCGGTGCAGGAGTGGCTAGACGCGGCCGAGACGGTAGGGGCCCCTCGACGGGAAGGCGTACAATGGTGAGGCACGGGACACCCCTCCCCGGGGTCAGCGGCAGGACGAGCAGAAGGTGGTGAGCAGAGCCAGCGGTCATGGCGTTCTCGATCGAATAGTTCCCGTTGGGACTCACCCAGAGACGACGCAGCAAGATGAGGCCACTGGAGCGCAGCGGAGAAGCCGTCGGAGAGTAAAGTATAAAAGTTTTTTGACT
The DNA here is from genome assembly GCF_964204655.1 of Triturus cristatus. Lineage (NCBI taxonomy): Eukaryota > Metazoa > Chordata > Amphibia > Caudata > Salamandridae > Triturus > Triturus cristatus. The sequence goes on from NC_140585.1 coordinate 369,279,325, forward strand.
GTAAGACTTGCGGGCCCCGCGAGGCAATGTGACTGCCCGCCAAACTTATCTGAGCCAGGCTCCCTATTTAGATGATGCACCGTTGGCTTTGGGGGCTGAACGAACTGGGGCACCACGGACGGGCGGCCAGGAACGGGCTGGCCCACGAACTTCCCACGTAGAGTTCCTCAGTGGGCCCCCACCGGGGCAGGGCTGGGCGACAGGCGCTCTGCTAATTGGGGTGGTGGGTAGTTCAGAACCCACGGAGCAAGGGGCAGGGAGGGGGGGGGGGGTTTGTTTTTCGCAGGGGGGGCGGGGATGTTGGGGACAGATTCGGGGGGGGGGGGGGGGGAGTGGGTGGCACGGATGGTTTGCCAGTTCTCTTATTGTCTACATTCAATGCACCCGTGGGGCGGGAACCGGGGAGGGGTGGGGAGTTGGGGATCCTTTACGGTCACATGCACTATGTTGTCACGTATGCAGCCGGCACCCCGGGGTGGTGGGACGAAGCACCCCAAGATGCAACGGCTATGGCTAGGAGATGGGAAAAAAGTCTGAAGGTCCTCAGCTGGAATGTTAACGGATTAGGGGACAGACTCAAGCGCACTATAGTCCTACAGTTCCTCAAACGGCACCAGCCGGACATAGTGCTACTGCAAGAAACGCACCTGATGGGGAATGTCTGTCAGGCCCTCAATAGATGCGGCTACAGTCTAGCAGCCCACTCTGGTTTCACCTCCGGATCGCGGGGGGGTGGGGATACTCCTGCGACGCTCGCTGCCCCTCCATATAGACCTAATTAAAACTGACCCACAGGGCCGCTTCACGGCTATATCTGGCCGTTGGGAGGGCCGCACGCTTAACCTCCTGTCTGTCTACGTCCTGCCCGGCCTCCAGGCCCGGGCCTTTGCAGACCTGGGCACGTTGCTCCTTTCCCTTCCTGAGGGTCAGTTGGTGCTGGGAGGGGACTTTAACGCAGTGGTGTCGGGAACCCGGGACAGGCAGCCCCCCAGAGACCTGCCCCAGGGGCAGGGGTGGTTGGCAGACTTTCTTGAGGCCTTCGGGCTTACGGACGTCTGGCGCCTGCTACACCCTACAGACAGCCAATATACCTTCTTCTCGGGGGCGCATCACTCCTTCTCACGTCTAGACTACGCTCCTGCCTAGGGGCATTTCTGACCACTCACCGGTCCGTACACACATCACATTTGGAAATGGTTGTGAGGGCTGCATAGCACCAATAAATGCCTGGCACCTAAAACATGAGGACACCAGGAAACATATATCCAACTCAATCTCACGTTGGGTCGGTACAATCCCCCGTCACTGTGTGGGAGGCATTTAAACCTGTGATTAGGGGGGAGGCGCTCTCGGCCATATCGGCTAGACGGCGGGAGCGATGCAGGCAGGTCACAGCACTGGAGGCGGATTTGGAGGTACTGGAGAGGGAGGCGCCGGATGGAGGGGACAGGGAGGTCAGGCACACACTGCAGTTGAAGGCGGCGGAGTATAAAGCGCTGGTGACCCAAGAGGCTCAGACCGTGGCTCAGCACAAGCTTGGTAGAATATACGATCAGGGCGATAAAGCCGGGAAACGTATAGCCTGGCTTGAGAAAAAGCAACAGGCCAGTAAGGTGGTGCCTGAAATACGCACCGAGACCGGGACTGTAGTGACAGAGCCCCGGGGAATAGTCGCACAGTTTGCGAGACACTACCAGCAGGTCTACAGGCGCGAGTCGGACCGCCCGGAGGAGGACTCCATTAACCTCCTAACCGACATTCGCATGCCCTCACTGTCGGATGAAGACAGGGAGGCTATGGACAGCACAATCACTGAGGCTGAACTGCAGCGCGCAATAGGAGAACTCCGCCCTGGTAAGGCGCTCGGTCCTAATGGCCTCCCAATAGAGATTTACAAGCTCCAGCCGGACGCCACCAGTAAGCATTTGAAACTCATGTTCGACCATAGCAGGGAATTGGGAGTGCTGCCCCGAGATCAGCGTATAGCGACCATAGTGGCGATACCGAAAGAGGGGAAACCCAAAGACTCCTGTGCGTCATACAGGCCAATTTCGCTCCTAAACGCGGAGCCCAAAATACTGGCGAAGACGCTGGCGAATAGGCTCAAATCGGTGCTTCCTTCATTAGTCCACCCTGACCAGTCGGGGTTCATGCCCCACCGCAACACGGCCCTAAACATTAGAAGGCTGAACGGTGTACTGGGGCAGCGCCACAGATTACAGGAGGACGCAGTGGTGGTCTCTCTGGACGCCACCATGGCCTTCGACACCTTAGAGTGGCCGTACATGTTCGCAGTCCTGCGCAAACTGGGCTTTGGACCTCACTTTATAGCTTGGGTACGACTATTATATGCCGAACCCCTGGTGCAGGTGCTGGTGAACAATAAGCTGTCCGAGGTTTTCGCGCTTGAAAGAGGGACTAGGCAGGGCTGCCCCCTCTCTCCCCTTCTTTTCGCCCTCTCCCTGGAACCGCTCGCGGCCTGGATAGGGCAGGATGTCGACTTAAAAGGTATAGCATGGGCGGAGGGGTGGGAGGATAGAATATCCCTATATGCCGACGACATACTCCTGTACCTCTGTAGGCCGCGCAGGTCGATAATTGTGGCACTTGACATACTTGCGAATTTCGGCCGTAACTCTGGCTTCCGGGTCAACTGGGCCAAATCACATCTATACGTCCTGCGTGGGGACCCTCCGAGGCTCCCGGACACTTGTCCTATCGCGGTAGCAGAGGACGGGTTCAAGTACCTCGGAGTCTACATCACCACTAATAAGGCCCTGTCATATGAGCACAACCTCAAGACGCCGCTAACTCGGCTCCAAAGGGAGGCCAAATCCTGGCAGCACCTTCCACTGTCCTTGCTGGGCCGGGCAGCCTTATTTAAGATGCTAGCGCTACCACGGTTTCTCTATGCGCTACAAAATTATCCAGACTTAGTCCCAAACGGCTACTTTGTAGCGATCGAAGCCGCACTTCGCGACCTCCTCTGGGCCGGGTCACGCCGAATCTCACTGACCAAACTCACACTGGGGTGGAACGACGGCGGCATAGCCCTCCCCGACATCCGTAAATATTACTGGGCAGCCCATCTGTCCGCGATCAATCAGGGGACGTATGGAGACGGGAATGACCCCGCCTATGGTATGGACAGGTGGCTGCTCCCCGGGGGGAACTGTGAGATAGCACTCTACTCTAGACGGGGTATGCGTCAACTCACCGGACCTACACTCCACTCGGTACAGATCTGGCATATTGCTCAGAGGAAGCTCGGATGGTCAGGAGTCCTTACGATGGCCACGCCACTTTGGGCCTCCGAAAAACTAGGCAACCTAGGACGCACCAAGGGGTTCCGCAACTGGGACTTGATCAGCATCTCCCAAATTAAGGACATCTGGGGCCCTACAGGGATCCGCACGTTTGCCCAACTGCAAGACACACATGAGCTGGCGCACACAGAATACTTTAGATACTTACAGGTGCGGCACTCCCTACAGGCCAATATCCCACCGGATACCAAACTACCACAAGCCTCCCCGCTTGAAGATAGGTTGCTGGATGGACACCTCACAGAACACGCCATATCACTCACGTACAAAAAACTAATCAATAACCCCCCCCCCGATATGCTCATTCCCCTTAGAGAAAAATGGGTCGCCGATGGGCTGGAGATAGAAGACGAAGAATGGCTGTACGCCTTGGCTTCCCCACGTGAGGTCGCAATATCAGCCCGACTGCGACTTATCCAATTGAAGATCTTACATAGAGTATATATCTCCTGCACTAGGCTACACATAATGGGGAGGGCGGACACACTACTCTGTAGGAGGGGTTGTGGGGGCACGGGTACCTTCTTCCATGTGTTGTGGGATTGCCCTAAGATTCAACGATACTGGCGCAGGGTGGTGCAGTGTATGGAGGAGGTTTGGGAGGTGGAAATTCGCCCGGAGGCCAAGAGGTGCCTCCTCAATATATGGGAGCCAACGGACCTGCCACCGAAAGGGAGGCTCTGGGTGACGCTCGGACAAATGGTAGCGAAAAGGAACATTGCCAGGCTCTGGGGAAGCCCTATTCCACCCAAACTGTCGGACTGGCACAGCGATATGGACTGGTGTATGCTGCAAGAAAAGACTGTGTATGTAGCGAGAGGGTGCCCCCATAAGTGGGTTGAAGTGTGGTCCAACTGGAATGACTTCAGGGGGGGCGTTTGCGAGCCCCCTTCAGTCGTACAGGAGGGCTCAGGTGCTATGCAAACTCCCCACGCTCCTGTTGCTCCGGGGCTATAGAATGGGTGGCTGAGGTCACACCACCGGTACGTAGGTGACTTACGGTGCTTAATGTGATGACTGTGTATAGTTAGCTGGGGGGGGGGGGGTAGTTCAACTGTTAAGCATATTGCCCAAATGGTGTAAAGGCGCCTATGTTGTATGGAAGTACCAAAGAGGAAAATGAGTCCTGCACTATCCTTCTCTAAACAGTGAGACACTCGCACCTTATAACGCCGCCGTACCCCCGGGTTGACGGCACATGGCTGTGTGCTTTCCGAAGCAATGTAAGTATACATCCTCCGCGGCCGGCCCGAGGGGTTGTAGGCTGTAAGCTGTGTAATGTGGAACTCTGAAATAAAGGTCTTTCAAAAAAAAACAAAAAAAAACACAGAGGTGAAGAGACATTTAAGCACAAGGGGAATGCTGCCCCAGGCAAAAGAATAGGTGGACTTGTCCAGCTTAGCGACCATTTCAGGTTCACAGAGCTGCTGAGACTATTCACTTACTTCAAATGTTCCTGGTAGGGTGTTCTAATACAAGCCTTGGCACACTACCATGACTCACCCTTGTGATGTGACATATAGGAGAGATGGAGTGCGATATGATTTGTTTTGATTTAATAAAGTGATTTTGACTGTACCGTTTTTCGCACATTAATTTCAAAAGGTGAGACATGTAATAAATGCTCAGTTCAAAGCACTTGGTGTGGGGGGAGGAGTTTAAAAGAAATAAAACAGAAATGCAGAAAAGAAAGTAACAGTGGCTTTAAGGAAATTCGTATCAGGATTTAAGACATTCCTGTTTGATTTTACTCTGATTTGGCGATGTCTTCAATATTGGACCTTGATTTCAATTCTTGTCCTCTTCTATCCCACATTCTGACCAGATATGGGCCCATAAATCTTGTGGTTGCCTTAGACAGATCACTAAATCACTAGAAAAGGATCTGCTTGCTTGCGATGTACTTGAACGTTTTTCCTCCAAGCGATTCATTGTGAGAGCAATCTAACTGGGAATGGAATGAAACATTTGTCAGAGGCTATCTTTCTGATCTTCAGCTTTGGCATTAGAGGAAGAGAACTGCTTCTTGACATGGCAAATGGTGCCCTTTATTTAAAGGAGGTAAGGATCTTTAGATATGGCTGGGAATGTTGGAAAAGGATCAGTAGAACAGAGTGGTCAGCTGGGTTAAAGTTCGCCAATCCTTTGGTCTTTTAGGGGTGAAGTTTTAGGAAGGTTTTTTAAGTAGTTTGTTGATTCCTGGTTTCTGACTTTTGACCTCCGTCTCTGAAAGCAAAACCAAACAAGTTTTGGATTTTTCGAGCCCTGCACTATGGTTGTAGGAGGCCAGTATTAGCCCTAGATGTTTTATTTTCTTCTCCCAGGACTTTGCATACTTCAATCTGTTCTGCTCTTTATTGTTTCCTTCTTCTTCAGACCTCACATCTCCAATGGCAAATGATTTCTTCAGACTTTGATTTTTTGTTTGTGTCTGTATGTCTCAAGCCCATTAATCATGGATTATTTTTCCCATTGCCAGTTGGGACTGGAGCGCTCTGGATGTGTGAGTAGTCAGCATGGAGTAGTCCACATACAATTGTGCAGGTATCTTGAAAGTTCTTTTTGGAGGTGACATTTTGGGAGGCTCTCAGGACTACTTATTTAGGTCATTAATGAAAAGAGAGCAGAGGAACAGAGTGAGTAGACAGGTTTGTTTGACCCCCTCACTTAATGTTCTTCTCAAGCAGCCCTTTTTTATTATGCCTTCTTGCTAGGCAGCGTTGGAATAAAGCATTTTTATCAATGAGATCAGATCTGGGTCAAGGTGTAAAAGTGAGAGTCTGAGCCACACACTTTGCCTTAGAACAAGATCGAAAGCAGAGGTAAAGTCAGGAAATGTAACAAAGAGAGGCAACTTTTTTGATGTACTGCATTTATAAATGATATGTCGAACTACAAAGACTTCCACTGTTGAGAGGCCCTCTCTGAAGCCCCCTTAAAATGGATTCAATATGTTTTCTTTTTCAGTCCAGTCTACTACGTATGGCTTTGAGCAGAACTTGTGTGTATATTTTGTGGACATTGTCAATAAGGCTGATTGATATGTATGACTTTGGGTAATTTTTTGGTCCTTTTGGATAATATTGCTATTCTGCCAGTTTATTGGGCAGGGTCTTATCTACAAGACTTATCGAAAGATTGTATTTACAATTTTCGGACAGTATTCTGGAGAAAGTTAAAAAAACTTCTGGGGAAATCATATTTGGTGCGGGGGGGGGGGGTTCCTTTGAAAGCTCGTTGATGGTAGACTTCATTTTCTCCTTCTGGGTTGCTTCAATGATAAATATTGATGCTTTGGGCGTCACTGGTTGGAAGGATTGGGTGGGAGGGGGAGGGCAGTCGGCTCAGCTTAACAGTTGCAAAGTTTCCATGACAGAAGATGGTTTTGAAGAGGCTTATTCAGGTTTCTTCCAAGAAGTTAGCCTCTATAGAGTCCCTAATGGCTTCATCCCTTCACCAAATTTTTTGCGGGAATTTCTGGAGTCATTCTTTACTGCTGCTTGTTACATTACATTCCAGCTGTTTTGAACTGTCTCAACTTTGTTCCTTTTTATTAAATATTTATGGTCTGTTCAGTCTGTAATTCCTACACTGATGCCTTTGAGTGGTGGACAAGATTGTTTAGTTCCTCCTACGTGTGTCTACAGACATCAAACCATTATATCTTGGTAGTTTTTTTTGTTGCTTTTTTGGGTCTTGGTAAGCTTCTGCATGGTTGTCTTGACACCATTGGGGATGTTGTGTCCAGAAACCTTTAATAGCGGACCAGCCGGATGTCTCAACAGATGGCTGCATTTTACAGTGTTGTAATTGATTTCAGAATGTCTGGATCTTTTCTCCAATCTGCTAAATTGGTTTCTAAGGTCTGGCTCCATTTCACTCTCACTTTTGTACTGAAGTCCTATGAACTGTTTAAACCTCAAGATTCTGGCATCTCCATGCATGTGATTCCCCTGATGTCACATGGAGAGGTGTTATGACCACTTTCAATTCTTTACGGCAGTCGCAGCTGCTATATCTGCTCCAGCTTTCGGATTGAAAAATAATATAAAATCAATAACTGTTTGGGCTCCTCTTGCGTTGTATGTGGGGATTGTAATGTCCTCATGCTCTATAGAATTTATTGCTGAGATCAGGACTTAACTATCAATGAAAGCTTTTAGGTTATTGGTGGCTGGCTTGGGGCAGAAGTGGCTAGTTGAGATAACTAGTGCATTTTTCAAGTTTTATTTTGATTATCTGATCGGAATCGTTGTCTCAATTTCCATTTTGTCGTTGAAATCACCACAGATGAGGATCAGAGGCTTGGTATTTATTCATTGACTCCTTGATCACAGAGAAGCATTTTTGGCAGTGCTTAATTTGTAACAAATTAAGAGCCAGGGGCCTTCTTTGAAGGCTACTGCAGCATGCAACACCCATACCCTGCCAGTGCTGTCATTGACAGTACCAACATATCACCTAAGCAACGTCATCCTACAAGTTTGACAATTCAGACAATTTCCGGCCACACAAAGCTATATTAATGGCATAAGAGGCTGGTATTATCCGTTTTCGGTGTATATTGACTTAATAAACATGGCTGCTGTGCTCATCTCAAAATTAAAAAAGACAACGCCACCATGTGGTGGGCTGTCAGTCACGAGAGCCGGTGCTGAGAATTAAGTGCCGGTGCTAAGCACCGGAAACCATGGGCACAAACTAAGCACCGGTTTTCGGTATCCTGAATTCTGTCTTTGCAGAGCACAGACGTATTATTCTCAGCACTGTTTTGTTTGATAGAAAAAGAACATATACTTTTGTGGAGATTGTTTCAATTTCATGTGTCTGCAGATGTCGACCTTGCAGGTGGTGTGTATACCACAGCAATTTCTTGTCTCGACCAGCTGTGTGGCACATTTGGTGTAGTTAATGTAGCCTTGGATGGTTGAGTGTGTGAGCACTACAAATGTATATAACATCACACAACAATATGATTTTTGGTTAATTAGGATCTCCATGAGGTCCTGGTGTCCTAGATTTTGAAGGATCCCCGCTACATTCCAAGAAAAGACTGATGTTTTCAATTCATTTCATTTCCCAGATTGAGCCTGCCACTTTCTTTGAGTGGCCTGCTGCTAGTCAGTCGTGACATAGCTTACTGTTTATCACCAATTCAAAAGATATAGGTTTCAAAGCTACTACATCTTTCCTGGCAGGCTTGGACCTTTCATCCTTAATTGGAAAGTTTGTCTCTGTGGAAGAGAATCTCATGTCTTTTGGACTTAGGCAGGGGAAATATATTGCCGGCGTTTCAATTAGTGCTATTTCTGAGGGATGCAACCTTTAGGGGTAGTTTCGCGTTTCCAATAGCTATCCTTAACACCAAGTATAGCTTTATGAGGGGGTCCGATTTTCTTCCCATCGGGGGAACCATTCGCATACCTTTTGACGGTCTGAATGTATGACCATTGATTAATGTCACACTCATTTGATGGCCATTAGTGTTGCCCACCGAATTAGAGATTTCATAATCTGACATCTGATTCTGACTTGGTGTTTTTGTTAAACTGCTAAGAACTTTCAGGCAAGAGAGTATGTTTTTAGACACGTCATCTCCTCATCTGGATGTGCAAATTGAGGGAGCTGCCACAGCAGCAAGTCCCGCGTGTATGGTAGAGTTTTCCCCCAATGAGTTAGGTACAATTTCCATACCCGTGCTATGTCTCTTACCAACTGAAGCACCAGTGGGTTGTCTATTACCTTTGAACAGGCACAGTGAAAGTTGATTAACCGTAAGTTTTCAAGGGAGTTCTCAGTTTATGCTCCAGTCTAGGCCAAACCAGCCGGCTACAAATTTCAGATGAGCATCTATATAATATTCCTATTAGATCAAGGACGCGTAGGCCGTGTTCTTCAAAGTTACACATTAAGACATCCACTCCAAGTCTGCTCTTCTTTCTACCCCAGATCAGCACAGTAAGAATTGATTCAAATTCTTTGAGGGATGTATGTAGGGACTTGCACATACTGCAATGGAATAGCTATAAAAACACCTGGGTAGCATTACCATCTTCACTATAGCTATTCGGCCTGCTGTTGACAAAGGTAGTGAGCCCCATAAGCCCAGGGATTTCTGCCGGCCAATGATTAATTTAATGATATTCAATTAATGCCACTTCTGCTCTGTAGGTGTCACCATTATTCACTCCTGAATGAGTGTGCCTCTCACAGGATTTCTCAAGTTTGAGAGTCAGTGCAACAATAAACCGGTTAAGCTTACCATTAGGAATACAAGTGATTTATACATATTAATCCGTAAATCAGACGCTTCTTCAAAGCCCTCTAGAATACTCAGGAGTCTTGGCAAGAGAACTATCATCCACACAGTGAGACCTGATACTTTTGACCTTTTGTTTCCATTGGTCAATGCGTGAGGTCAGATCTGCGGTTTCAAGCAAGTGAGCCTATGGCCAAAGCAAATAAAAATAGAGACGGGCACACCTGCAGCATGCTCCTTGCCAGCTCCTTTAGCAATCAACTCATTTCTCTTAACTTTGGCTTAAGGTTTTGAATTTAAACACTGAACCATTTGTATGAACACAGGTCAAAGATTCATGGCTCTCAACACAGCAAGCAGATATGTCAGGGCACTGAGCGGAAAGCTTTCTCTGTGTCTACTGATACAAGTGCCAGAGGTTTCTGACTATCTTGCACCTCTCTCATGACATGTCTCAGCCTCCTAACGTTAAGAGGTGTGCGTCTTCCAGGTGTTAAGTAAATCACACTGGCTTGCATGCATTAAATGGGTCAACAGCCCCCTCAGTCTAGATGGCAGTATTTGGCTAGTATTTCATTTTCTATGTTGAGAATAGAAACTGGAAGCTATGCCGGGTTCTTCCCTGGTTTCAACACCACTACTAGAAGGGTTTCCCTAATAGAGCACTGTAAAATTCCCTTATGCTGCTCCTCCTGGTAGACGCCCTGGAGCATTTCTGCCACTGTATTGCTATAAGCCTGGTACCTTTCATCCCTGGTATCTTGGACGTGTTTAAATCTTTGAACGCAGTGCAATTTAATTGGGGTTATCACTGCTGCCAGCTAGTCTTGCTGCTCTTGGATGAGACTTTTCAGCTCTTGGGATGCGAGGATTTCAGATATTTCCTCCAAGTCTTAGACAACTGCATATGCTTACAACCTTTTATAGTAACTGTAAAACACTGCATTGATTTGTTCTTATTCATGATGTATGCTATCCTCGGGGTCTTGCACTATTGTGATAATTGTAGATGTTAGCTCCCGTCCTAAAAGCCAGGCCAGCAATCTGCCCGCCTTATCTGCTTCCCTGTAGAATACCTGGCAGAAGGAGTGGTGTTGAGTCAGCTTTTATTTTACTGCTTTCTCTAGTATTTCAGTTTCAAGGCTGTCCAATTCCACCCCCCATTTTCTCTCAGAGTCTGATATATTTTGTAGTCATGTGAGTGCTTTCTCCTTAATAGTGAGAGTATGTTCCCAATGCTTAAAAAGAGATGACACTCAGGAGATGGCTGTTCATCTGACAACCACCTTTAGAACATCCCATTTCACACCCAGAGTAGCAGCAATATTTTCACTGAACTCTAAGTAGCCCACTATCATTGTTATTAGGGAAAGCAAAAGTCCAATTCTTTCAGGGCCGATATTGGCATTTGCCTTGTAGATATTCTGGCTCTATGTGTGCTCATATTATATCGAAAGCATATAGGTGAATGATCCAACAGGACCACGCCAAGATGTTGCGCCTGGCTCAGGTACTGCACATGTTCACGGTCCACCAGTACAAAATATATTCTTGTGTATGTATATTGAGGTGGAGCAAAATCCCTCGCCATGGGTTTATGCTCCCTCCAGATATCAATCATATCTAGGCGTTCCATTGTTTGTAATAACGAGTGAGTCATTCTTTGACGCTGATCCTTTTCTGTGCTGTACAGGCTTGCGTGGAATTTCCCTTCTTGAATCCACATGCTCATATCCGTTGTGTTATAATTTCTTGACTACCTTCCCTTGAACAACTGCATCTCTTAATAACCTCCAGGGGGTTCAACAGGTTCCTATATAGATTTCCCAACACTTCGTTTGTGACTTTAGAGAATTGGATTGCATCTCAGATTTTGCTTGTTCCCTTATACAATTTCCTTCGGATGCACTCATATCCAGTGTGTCTTCCATGTGCTCCTTGTCCACCTACCATTCCTTGTAGCGAACCTCGTTTATTTCAGACAAATTACCAATTTTTGTTTCTATTGTGTGAACACTTGTTTTTTCTGCTGTCCCAGATTTTCCTTTCTTTAAGCTGGAGGTCCATTTAGGAAGGGTACATGCTTACTAAACTGAATTTGCTTTGCCTCCCTATGCTTGCAGCTATGCCACATTTCAAGGATTTGCATGACATGGCGCTAGATGAAACATGATGATCAGGCATAATAGCATGGATGATGGGGTAACTGTTAGTCTGGACTTTGGTTGAGGCTTGGTTTCCACCCAAGTTGTAAGTGTGTAGTCAAAGTCTAGTTTCATTTCTGACTTGGCATCAACAGCTATCAGATCTCTTCGTCAACGTGGATTTGAGAAGCTAAATTATCCTAGGGACACACTGTTTAATCGATCTAAAACCTCGGGAGTCATACTGTTCAAGAGATTGTCCCAGCTTGGGGGTAACAGATCCTCAAGTTCCTGGATCACGTCTTCTGGCGAGGATTTTTGACATCCCTTAATTTCTTTTAAGTTTATTTTCAGGGCCTCATGCATCTCAGCTTTAACTTGAAGTTGCTGTTTTGGTTTCCCCTGGGGCTTGATGGACTGTGCAGAGCGCCAAGTATGAGGGGTTCCAGGTTGTAATTCACTCTCTTTGCTCTTTTCTCCAGGTGTCTCTTCCTCCTTCATGATCTGGAACTTGCCCTGGGTCTCTACCAGTTTCTACGTTTTGTGTTGCATTTGGTCATTTGCAAACACAAGGAGATGATGGATGGAGCGCTGAAAGGTTTTAGACACTCACCCCCAGTCACAGAACTGGGTTGAATCCATCATCGTTCTTTAGCTCACTTCGCCACCCCAGTTCAGATACAGCTATATGCAAATCAGTCTTGATCCTGTGCCTCATGGGAACAGTCCAGATCGAACTGCCAAGCATGTCTTCCCTGGACCGGAAACAAGCATCCTGGGACCGGTTTTGCCACAGTGGATCTTCTGATGTGTAGGCATTTCAGGGTTGATTATGTATTGCAAGATTATAGCTTGCACCCATGTCCACTGTGCACATGTTTCCATCAATCAAGCCACAGGCAACCTCAGTTTCAGGTCAGCCGGAAGTCAGTCTGAGTGAGTGGCCTTCTCCCTCGGACCAGAAGCCAGTTCCAGTTATCTGTTGCCTGAGAGCATTAACCCACATTACTCCAGAGTACTCCACATAAATGATACATTAGCTAAAGGTACAAGATCCAGGGGTGCTACAATGGTAAAACGGGGTTAGAAGGCACACCAAGAACATGCACTTCTCACACTTCTCATACTCCTTATGCTGGTGAACCATTTACTAGTTTTCATGATGCGAGCCGCTGTGAGACCGTCAAGCCCCTATGTACTAAAATAAAAGGGTCTTCCAGTACAGTTGGTGAGCAAAAGCAGAATCAGGAACTGGACAGATCTGCTGAAGGTCCATGTCACACCTCAGCTAAGGGTCAATGGACAGAATCCCACCACGAATAGTTAAAGCCAAGAAAAATGGCTGGATCTGTCTGCACAATCAGGATGCACAGGCCACCTCCGCCTGCACAAGACATGCCTGCATGTCACATGCCTAACGTGCTGACATGTTCCCTCTGAATCTAGATTCTTATTCACCAAGATATTAAATGAACCAGTTTTCTCTGCTTTAATCTCCTCACCTTGGCATTACGCGTTTTATTTATGGTTTAATTTAGTTATTGCGTTAGTAGCAAAGAAACTCATTTTGCATTGCAGATACAAAAACGTAAAAACAGACCACAAGGGGAAAAGAAAAATGCAGACTCCTTTGTCATTTACCCTTTGCAACTCAGCCAATCTGCAAGTGTTTTCCATGTAGCGAGGTAACTTCCTCGACCTGCCTGACCCGCCATCGTGTGTACTAAACCTTCAATTCCCTACACATTGCAGAGGGATACCCTTCACTCTTCAGAACTAGAAAGATCTGGATTTAGTCAATGCCTAGCAATAAATACATGAGCAATAACAAAAAAAGCCAGGATTAGGCCTATCCCGATTCGAGTCATTGTCAAAGATGACAGTTTTGGTTCCAAACAAAATCATTTAGGTTAAATGTACAATTGTTTTCTAAATGTGCTCTACTGACTGACTGCTGATGAACATAAAGAAATCACCCGCATCTTCTGCACCACATCTAGAACAGTTTCAATGCACCTAACATCCCCTACAAAATAGCCTAGTGGGGGTGTAATTCAACATATATAATGTCGGAAAAAAGTTGTAGTCGTGCATTTCCTGCCAAAATAATTTCAAAATTCCTATTAATACTCCTTAGGAGCAAATCTACATAGTCCTCTTCATGTTCACTGAGTGGACAATAGCATCTGACAGAGTCTAGAATGTGAGTACAAGAGCTTTTATGGGGATTTCATAGGTTCCCAGGTTTAATACTTCCATACATGGAAAGGTTTCCAGAACGCAACTGACACTACAAGTATTGTTACAAATGACCTGGGACTGGAAATTTAAAGAAGATTTTTAAAGATGAATAAAATACTTCTTGAAGGTCAAAAAATGAACACATTGCCCATTAGGAAACAATTGGTCCATTCTAAACAATCTTGCAAACATGGTCGGAATAAATATCAGGAGTGGGAGATTCCCCACATACACATGTTTTATAGATCGCCTTACACCAAGCTTTCCATGACTGCACAACCCTAAATTTGCGTCTCTGAATCTCAGAAAATTACTTCTTGCATTCCCATCCAGACATACCTGTCATACTGAGTGGGCATCCTGACCAGTAGTGAAGAGATTACTAGTGTAGCTTGTCTGTTGCCCATAACAGGCTAGAAAAAACACTCCAACTCAGGCAATTATTACCACCCCCCTTTGCGCGGAGGCAGTTTTACAAATTTACAAATTTAACAATCAGTGGACCCTTCTATAGCCCAAATGAAGCTGCTGAGTGCTGAATCCAGACTGCAGAAGCAAGAAATGGATACCCTTAAAGGAATACAGCGGAAGATATCAAAATTTAGGCAAGATGACTCAACAGTGTTACAACATTATCAATGATATCAGAAACTTATTTAAACTAACGTAAAGGTGCTATGCCATCTTTCAACATTACCTCACTGTTCCATTCTATGACCTTCATAGCATTACTGGACACCTCAATTCTAAAATAACATTCTCCACCCCCTCCGTCTGGGACGACTCCGGGTGGCCCACAGCACTTGGAACCTCCCCCACACCTGTAGTGAGGATATGGACACACCTGAGGACATTGCTAAGTTAGCATAAGTTAGTATATGCTTGGCCGCCATTTTTCCGTTTTTGCTCACGTTACTACATGGCACATTTCTCGTAAATACTTTCCTTGCTCGCTTTCACATGAGAACTGTCTGTATTTCATATATTTAGTTGAACACTCTTTTCAAGGTCAAGAAACAATGAGCTCTGTTGCTTTGGTCAGTCTCACGTCCCTAGCCATAACATAGAACACAGCTGCAACCCTGGAAATCTGGTGCTTTTAATATTGCCCTGCATGCATGTTAAGACACTTGGAGAAAACGCTTTCCAGGATAGAAGAGCTGTGCTTGTCCATAGATGTAAATTTCTGCATCTGAACTCGGAGGTATGGGGTCCCCCTGAGAAAGCCTGGAGGTCTTCTATACTTATAATAAACTAGCTTCTAGTAAGGGGAGGGTGGCAAGGCGCTATAGTCC
This sequence comes from Triturus cristatus, assembly GCF_964204655.1. Lineage (NCBI taxonomy): Eukaryota > Metazoa > Chordata > Amphibia > Caudata > Salamandridae > Triturus > Triturus cristatus. Next base: position 369,294,590 of record NC_140585.1, read on the forward strand.
TGTTTCCACTATCATTATAATATGATTTCCCCTTTTGTTCTATATGGAATTGTAACTATGCTGATTTGTTTGATCTTATGCATTTTGCTGTTAGTATTGACTCGTGTACTGCATTATAGAGCACGTTAGTTAAAATAAACATTTTAAACTCTACTTCGACTCTATTTACTCATGTTGTGGACGAGAGTTTGAACAAAAGAGTGTTCTTGTTCCCACGTATCCTGAGAGCAACGGAGTAGCATGCTCTAGGATGTCTAATCATTGGTAGCTTCGCTGTAGTACAGAGAACGAATGATACACTATAGCTAGTCGGATAGGGGATCTGGGCACCGAGGTGGGTATTTTGGTACACCACTACACACTGAGGTCCTGGTTTCCTGCGCATAGTTCTGTATATGTGCAGAATCCCTGCAACATGGCGCACCTAACGTTTGGTCTGGTTCTTAACTACGAGGCACTTTAGTAGTACTTTTGCTTGTCCATGATACCCTCGCTTCTGTTTTCCGGTAAACAGCTGTGATGGCATAACCTACCTATATTAGTATTTTTATAGGTTTTTCTTCATGCTTGATACATTTAACGGTTTTATAGTTCTTTTTGAGTTACTTCCCAATTGCGCTGCCACGCATTAGGTTGTTCTTTTTCTCTCGATATGGTTAAGGTAGATCTTGCGGCACAAAGCCGCGGGGCGCTCCGTCATTTGACTGCTTATGGAGTGCCCAAAGCGGCTGTCTCACTCATTTCTGTGGTAGGAGCTGATCCGGCTCACCACTTTGAGGTGTTTTATTCTTGAGCTACGTTTCCAGTAGTGAATGGTGATGATAATTTGTTCCATACCTACACTCACACTGCAACTCCTATAGCGTATCGGCCATATACAACTCTGGAGGTTCCGATTTAAGCATGGCAACACCGTATTTGGTTTAATGGCACCCTACCCCACACCGTGACCCCGGTCCGGTTAGGTACTTTGTCGATTCCGGGGGCCACTTGGCCAGTTTTGGCCAGGTACTCACCACATCCACGTTATCCAGCGGTCACTGCAGATGAGTTGCGAGTCTTACACATCTCCTTAATTGAGGTGCACAGGGCTCTAGTACAATACGTGTCACGCAATCTACAGGTGGGAGCACCTGGGGTTGCTGCGCAACCAGCTGAACCTGTTGGACTAACTATTAGACCAGTTATGGTTAATTCGGTTATGTGCAAGTGTCCTCAGAATAAGGAAGATTTACCTTATTGGCTTGCGGAGAAATTTGACCAGCTGGAAGCAGTATTTCCAAATACAACTCCTGTGGAGAAACACAGGATTCTTACTATTAGTTTGCAGAAAGACTTAATACCCAAAGTAACTGATTGTGAAAATTGGGGTAAAGTGTTGGCGGCGGCGTATGCGAAATGTTTTGGCACACCCTCTATGACTGCTTCCCTCCGTGATTTAACGTGTTGAGGATGAACACGGACCGGAGGTGGCTGTGGAGTTAGGGATGAGGTTAGTCGGAGTGTTTGACGTAGTTGCTGATCTGATCCCTTGCTAATGTCAAGGAAGGTGCAGTTAACATATAAGTATCTAATGCTTTGCACCTTGTCCGGGATGAGGAGAAACCCTGCGAATTACCAAAAATTATTGCAGAAGCTTATAGAACAATTGGGCGCGATAGTTTGGGAGTTAAGCCTTTCGCTAGAATACCAGCACAACAGCAGACACAGACAGCTCAGTCTGCTAAAGACGACCGTTCCAATTTTCCTAAAAAGAATTGGAAAAATAAGAAACAGGGGAAGCAACAACAGACACAAGGGTCGCGTGCAGCGTCACCAGTTCCCGAACCTTCTGATCGCACTTATGATTTGCGCAACTGCGCAAGAATTAGGTCTCCTGACAGGTTTCAAGTTCCTGATCAGCGTTCTCCTCGTTCTTCACAGGCAACATCGGGCTCACAAGCCGGTGGAGGGGAAGGCCAGGATCGCGGCAGAGGTCGAGGTGCCCCACAAGGACGTGAGCAGCCTCGTGCGACTGACGGCAAAGGAAAACAAGACAATTTTCCTCGTCAGCGCCCGCCTTTTCAGAAAAAGAAGGTTGCTGCTTTAACAGCGAGATATGCCACAGACAGTGAGAACCCGGCTTCGGAACTTAATGTGGGCAGTAATGCTGCTAGACAGCGCAGCGGAAGTTACCATAGTGCGGCAAGCACTGCGTCAATTTCTGGCGGCGACAGTAACTGAAACTTTCATCACAGTTGAGACGGCTGACACCCGAGTGGGCTCCCCCTGACAGATTATATGACATAGTTCTTCTCATTGAAGGTGACATACAGTGTGTGATAAAAAGGATCTTTTGGGAAAATCTAACTTCTTCGTATGACATACTTTTATCGGAAAAAGATTGTCCGCTGCCTTTTGTTCTAGCCGCTCCCCGAGGAGAGGAGGTAATACTCCCCAGTTTTTCACATAACATATCCAAGGAGGAAGCAAAGGCTTTTGCAGAGGAGTGGGCTTTGGTGCTTGCACCGGCTGTGCACCGAAATCAGGTGGGCTGGGATAAAGATTCTCCCCCGCATGAGATACCATTACGGTCTATGCCACAGCCACAACCCCAATATCCCCTCCGGCAGGAGGCAAAAGCTCAAGTGGCAGATATTCTGGATCAAAAAGAGTATCATGGAGTACTTGAGACATGTGTGTCACCAATGAATAACCCTCAATTTACAGCAGCAAAACCCGATGGGTCGTACCGCTTAGTTTTGGATTACCGACATTTGAACTCACATTGTCGGACTTGTGCGGTGCAGAATACCCATAGTTCAGCGTTAGTCGACAGTCTTGTTCGTAAAAAATATTAGATGAAACTTGACATTTCCAACGGCTTTTACACACACAATCTATCCCCTGAAAGCAGTCAATGGACCGCCTTCACAGCGCGCGGAAAACAAAAAAATGTACGCGTTTGGCAATGGGCTACAAAAATAGTCCTGGTGTTTTCGCCGCCCGTATTGACTCTTTGTTAGGCAGCATAGACGAAGACACTTACTCGTACGTTGATGACATTTATCTGACAGACGACGAGTTATGGCTGCATCTTTGTCATGTGGATCGCATCATAGTATTGTTTGCAGACCACGGTTACAAGTTTTAACTTTGCGAAATCACACATTGCAGAGTACACAGTGTTGTTTTTGGGCTACAAGCTCAATAATGAAGGAAGAGGCTTGGCACCTCACTTCTTGGAAAAATGCGCACATTTGCGCCCTCCGTCTACACTGAAAAAATGACAGTCTTTACTGGGTTTTTTGAATTTCGGCAGGACTTACATCCCCGATTATACCTAGCATATCAAGCCCCTGTATGCTTTGAAACAACCCTCTTTTTTAAAGTCCTGGCTTCCGGAACATTCCACTATACTGCAAGCTTTGCAGTCTGATCTTATTGAATCAAAATTCTTATTGACTCGTGATAACCATACTAACCTGGTGATAACCATACTAACCTGGTGATAAGAATAGTTCCAGGCCATGTGGATTTCACATACTTGACGTTTAATGAAGGAGACACAGTGCCTATTGCTTACAAGTCACATTTCTACACTTCAGCAGAATTGAGGTTTTCCAATATTGAAAAAGTTTTGACAGCTGTCCAGATGGCGATCCTAAAGGAACACGCACTGGCACAAGGGAAACGGATTTTGGTTGTAACACCATGTCCCGCGCTTGAAGCGGTGACAAAGGCAAGTGTACCAAACTCAAAAGCTTTGCATCCCGGTTGGATACAATGGGCCACATCGTTGACCTCTCCGGATGTCACTTTTATTTTTGACTCTTCATTGCGGACGCAGGAGTTTTTACAGTATGAATTTGTTCATCCTCCTCCTCTGTCAATGCGCCCACTTGAGCAGTACCAATGTATCATTTACACTGATGGTTCAGTGCAACCAGCAACCCGGTCTAAACACTTTCCACTATCATTATAATATGATTTCCCCTTTTGTTCTATATAGAATTGTAACTATGCTGATTTGTTTGATCTTATGCATTTTGCTGCTAGTATTGGCTCGCGTACTGCATTATAGAGCATGTTAGTTCAAATAAACATTTTAAACTATACTTCGACTCTATTTACACATGTTGTGGACAAGTACGAGAGTTTGAACGAAAGAGTGTTCTTGTTCCCACGTATCCTGAGAAGAACGGAGTAGCATGTTCTAGGATGTCTAATCATTGGTAGCTTCGCTGTAGTACGGAGAACGAATGAGACACTATAGCTAGTCGGATAGAGGATCTGGGCACCGAGGTGGGTATTTTCTGCGCATAGATCTGTATATGTGCAGAATCCCTGCAACACACCCACAGACCACGCACAAACCCTCAGCATCATCCTGGACTCCTCGCTCACCATAAGGCGCCAGATCAACGCTGTCTCATCTTCCTGCTTCCACATGCTACGCCTGCTCCGAAAGGTCTTCAAATGGATCCCCAATTAGTTCAGAAAGACAGTCACTAATGCACTCATCAACAGAATCTACTACAGCTACGCACTCTACGCCAGCATCACCCAGAAACTCCTCAAGAAACTGCAGAACATCCAGAACGCCTCCACCAGACTTATCCTCAACATGCCCCACCCCAGCCACATCACTAGCCACCTAAGAGACTGCCACTGCCTCCCAGTGAACAAAAGAATCACCTCCAAGCTCCTCACACATGGCTACAAAGCCCTAATCCGACACGGGACCTGCGTACCTCAACCACCGCCTCGCATTCCACGTACCCACCAGAGACCTCTGCTCCCTCCGCCCAACTAGCCCTAGCTACTGTTCCACATTTCCGCAAGACCGCAGCCGGAGGAATATCCTTTTCCTACCTCGCAGCAAAGGCCTAAAACACCCCGCCTCTTCACCTCAGGCAATCACCTTCACTGCCTCAATTCAGAAAGGACCTCAAGACCCGGCTCTTCAACTGTACCACAGCGCCTCTGTGGACCAGCAGCTCCCATTGTAACCCCTTGCACTCCCAAGCCTAAAGACCCTTACCGGTGAATAGTTGCGCTTTACAAGTCATTTGCTTGCTTGACTCCCAGGTCAACATCAGGCCACACTGGCTCCTATATCCATGAACTGACAAATCAATAATTATTTTTCATGTATGGCTTCTCAAACTATTACACACGAGGAGCCCAGTAGAGAGACAAACAGATACAGCAGCCAGAAGCAGACGTTTGGATAGAAAGCACATCGGGCCGAGTGGTGACCATCCCATGCAGATTCACCCGCCTCTCCCTTCCTGCCACTCACCACAATGGCAGCTGCCGTAGACTTAGGTTAATCAATCATACTACTAACTGGGCTTCGGGTCATGGTGCTGAGTCTGAATCTGGAGTTGCCTTCAGAACCAGAGAGAAAGAGGAGAATGCCCCGAAGCACAAGGGGAAGGAGAGGCATACGGAAACAAGTGGTCAGCGAAACAGGCATACGCATGCACTTGACAGATGAAGTAGGCATGAATTTCATTAATGGTAATAGACAACTGACAGAAATTAAGCTTTTAAAAGCTCCTCTGTTATGGAAGGTAGGTCTGTTTCAATTCCTTCAAGGCATGCTTGCGTACTGGTCATTGGATTAGCCTGGGAGCAGTATTTGTTTGACACAGCTTTTCCTGATACCAGCAAGCAACCATACAGGGGATGAGAGCAGCCAGTATGGAGTGGACGGGAGGGAGAGAAGATGAAGAAGGTGGTGCCAAGTCTACCGCAATAGGGTGCAATTGGGGAGGGGTGTGACAATATTGTTGCTAAAAAAAAAAAGCTGATAAGGGAGGGGATGGAGGAGCAAAGGAAAAGCTGGAACAAAGGGGTAAACAAGACGGAGAGTGAAAGGCGAATTGGGCTGGGGGAGTGAAGGGAAAGCAGCACAAAGGATTGAGAGCAGAAAACACATGCCCTCCCATGGAGTGAGGGGTATAAGATCCTTCACAGTTTAATATGCAAACATAAAGCAATGATGAAAAGAACTGGCACTCATATTTGACCTGACAACCAACACATCTTGGCATTCGCTACCTGCAAAAAGGCCAGATGCTTCAAAACTAAAAGTATGCTTCATCCCGGTGTGAGATAAGGATGCCACCTGCCACACAGTTAGCACAGGCGGCGTAGGCGGACAACAAAAGATAAAGGATCTGGGAGTAAAGTCAAATGATACCTCTAGAAAATAGGTTTGAGATTCTGCTCCAACTCAGGCTACTGTTCCAACTGCAGGGACAGCAGAAATAATTGTTAGCACCGTAAGCACTTTCAACAGAACACTTCAAATCGCAGATTTAATTTTGTATTGCCACAAAAATAATACTTCTAAAATAACCCTTCCCAATTATTACTTCTAAAAATAAATACTCTGAAAGAGGAACACCTCCTAAAGAATTTCTTCACAATGTATTATGAAGTGAGAACAACATACAATTAATGAAGGCTTTAAGATTAGTGGTATTGGGTGTACAGTTTAGGGCTTATTGGTATGGGGCAGGGGTTAGGGGTAAAGGGTTAAAGGTACGGGGTAGGTGCTTGGAGTTTAGGGCTAAGGGCAAAAGGTTAAAGATATGGGATTAGGGTTTAACTGGTTATGGGCTGGATATAAAGGGTACAGAGTACAGGAATATCTTGCTAGGGATTAAGGACTAGGAGTTATGGGTACAGAGTTAAGTGATAAAAGTAGATATAAAGGGGCATCAAGTAAAGTAATATGAATAGAGGTTTAGGCTATAAAGTTAAGCATTAGAGGTTATGGATTTGCGCTTAAAAAGTATAGGGTTACTGGTATCTTTTTATAGGGCTTTGAGGTACAGGTACTAAGGTAAAGGGTCAGGGGTATAGGATTAAAGGTTGGCAGATGGGATTAAGGGGCACTAGTATGGGGCTGGACATATATGGTTATGGGTATGTGCTATGGGGGCCTATGGGTTTATGGTTAAGGGTATAGGGGTGAGGTTAAAATGGTACAGCACAAATGATTCAAGATATAGTGCAAATTAATGGCTTTGGGTATAGGCTTAAGTGGTTGAGGCAAAGGTTTAACCACTACGATTGCATTTGTATAGTGTCAAAAATGGAATCGTGTTTAAGATGATGATTCTTACAGTTTTATTTCATCTTAATAAACTAAAAAATCATACGTTGATTTTCACAGTAACAATGCACTTAATTCACTTCAAAGGACTACACTACAGTTTTGAAGTGATGCAATACAAATGTTAAAAAAAAAAAACTGGGGGGGTGAGGTCTAAATGACCAAGATGAAGGACGCACTTTGGGAGTGCTACGATACCACCTCTGCCATCCGTCGAGATCCGCCTTGCCTGCCATCTTGTGAGACCTTTACAGCTCCTGTGCAACTCCTCCAGGAGCCCAGCTACTGGGCAGTAGACCTGAGCCCTTGGGAAAGGGGTGATTGTGGCTGGCATGTACCCTTCGGTCTCCACGCGGCCTGCTTCAAGATGGCGACCGGGTGCTACAATGGACTGGGGCCCGCTCTGGCTTGAGTAGGCAGCGTAGCAGAAATTAACCCTGGTGAGTGACTGACCGTTTAGTGGCCGGAGCCCAGTGACAGAGCACACCTCTATAGCTAGAGCACTGGAGAGAAGGGATGGAGACCCGTGTGTTGGCAGAGGGCCCCTGCTCAGACCCGAAAACTACTACAGGGCCAGCCCATAAATGAGACCGATGAGGCCCTCATCCTTCCTGAACACCTAACTCGTCCCCCTAGACACGGCACCTGGACCCCAGGAATGGGGACCTACACCACGCATCAATGTTCCCAAATGGGAAGAGGGGTTGCTCACCCACAGGCCCAGGAGCCTTTGTGGAGAACCTGAAACAAGATGCTGTGGAGCCCCCATGGAGGAGAACTACGATAACCAGGATGGGTGGAAGGTTGATGCCCGGCCTCCCCATCCCCGTGGCCTGTGTCTGGGCCACTGCCCCTTTTGGGTGTCTGGGGAAGCATGGCCACTTCAAGCTGCACGGCTACCTTTTAAACAACCGACAGGCAAGCGGACCGGTTAGAGGAAAGACATACTTGCTACTCCTGTACTGTACAACTCCTGGACTAAATTTCACCCAAAAACTGATTGGGCCAGAGGAGGCCAGCCTGCAACCTTGTTACCTGGAGGACCTTTCAGCCAATGCGCAGGAGCTAACCGGGCAGTGGGCTCACTGACCCAGTGGTGGCAAAATACATACAGAGACCTCTTGGAGTGCTCCAACCCAACCACCCTCCCTTCCTCACATTTGGAACCACAACGCCCTGGGGAAGGACAGGGACTTTAATACTTAGGCCAAAACCAAGATGGGCAGATTTACTATCTCGTCCTATGGGACCACAGGACTCACAGGAGTCTCCTCCACCCCCTCTCTCCGAATCAACAAGCCACAGTATCTAGAGATCGGACTACTATACTACAGCAAATACAGGCTTTATGGGAAGCAGTGGAGATGAAAATTGGAGAAGAAAAAAAAAAAATCGATGTGTCTCTTCTCCTTCAGGAGCTCCGAAGCATTGCTAGCAGAGTCTTTGAGTCAGAAGGCCGTATTTCTGTACTAGAAGATAACATCCCAGTCCTCAAAAAAGCATATCCAAGCTCTTATCCACGATGGCATCCCTCGAACACCTGGAGGAAGATGCTGAAAATACATCACAACATCATAACCTTAGATTTGTGGGATTCACGGAGAACGCAGAATCTATGAACCCTGAGAAATTCTTGCAGATGTGGTTGACATCCTGGATACTTGAGAGGAGGCACTCTTCATGGTTTGTGGTCAAGGGAATACGTCGGTCCCTGACCCGGTGCTGCCACAGGGTGCACCACTGCGCCCGAAGAGGGCCTGAATACTCAATTACCAAAATCGGGACATTGTGCTCCAAGAGGTGCGTAAGCCTGATGACCTGATGTTCCAATTCTCTTGCATCATGATGATTCCTAGACCACACTGAGTCATCCCACGTCAGAGGAAATCGAGCCGGCTGCACTGCTCACCCTTGATCACCACAAAACCCAAACCGAGGCAATCAACACTATCCTGAAGGGGGCAAAGGGCTCACCAGGGCTCACCAGAATCCTCTGGAGCCAAAACAAAGCCGCTCTCACAGAATGACGGCCTCTAGAGGAAGAGGTGTGGTGCAGCAGCCAGGGCGTCTGACTTCGGAGGAAGGGGGGGTCACGGTTCGATCCCCGGAAATGGCGGCAGGTCAGCTAGCCCCATGTGACACTGGGCAATAGCTCGCTTAATCTTCCCGACAGCCCCCAGTGCCTTGACGCCTTTGGGCTATTGTTCGCGCTTTACAAATACTTTACATTTTACAATTAGTGCCCGATTGAGTCAACTGAATCCTGAGTTGGTGTTATCACAGATCTAGTACTTGATTGGTGCAGGCTCCACAAGTAGACGAGTCGCCCACCTGTAAGAATCATGCTCTGATGGCTGTACATCATGGTCGGATGCTTCTCCTGACCGCAAACTTAAAGCAGACTTGGTAGATTATACTAACGTAGGAGGAGGTCCACCTCTAATGTCTGACACACGCTGTTGTTATGGCTTGTTTAGATGGGAGTTATAGGTTGACAGATGCTTCAAGGGAGGACGTATGGGGTTATAACTGGGGTAGTAGCATTTGTATTGTAAAAGTTGGATATTGTTCCATGCACGCATTGGGTACTGGTCAAGAGACCACTGATGAACCCAAGTTCCTTATGCAATTCCTTTACCTTTTCGGCGGTCTGCCCTGAGTGAGCACACCGAACAGTAATTGCAGTGCCCACATCACGCATCCCACATGACAGACTTTTTGATTATGTCCTGGAATGTAAATGGTTTACTAGATCACATTAAGAGGACTGCCATCCTCCACTACACTGAACACACCAAGCACTGATGATACAAAAAACTCACTGGTTGGGGGTCTAGTTGTCCCTTCTTGCGCTGCTTTCGTTACGACAGTCTTTCATTCAGGATTCACGAGGGGATCCAGGGAAGTAGCCAAACGTCTGCACAGGAGCTTTCCCCTAGCAGCCACAACTGCCGATCACAACAGTAGATTTGTGGGAGTGGAAGGTCTCCTTGAGAGGAAACAATATTAACTCCTAAGTATTTATGTGCCACATCAGATGCTCACTCCTGGCCTTGAGGCCACTGAGACGCCACCATACTGAACTTCCCACACAGGTAACCATCTTTGGGGGTGACTTCAATACTTCCCCTAACTCAGACATGGACTCCTCTGGGCCTCCCACAGTAGGCTGCCTGCGGAGAGCTAAAAAGAAAATTCACAAGCTAGAGGCTGGGCTTGTGTGATGTTTGGAGGGCCTGGTCAAGACAGGGAATACACACAATTCTGCTGCACATAGAGCACTCGCCTGTATTTACTTCCTCTTGCTCCCAGTGACGGATGTCCTTCAGGTTAAGGCCGCTACTATTCACTCCAAAGGCATTTCAGATCATTCCCTGCTTGTAGTTAGTTTTGGGGCATCCGCCAACACTAAAAGACAGTTTTGGTGCCTGAATGCACTGCACCTTACAGATGAACAGTGCTCAGAATACTTGTCTGTCGAGTTCAAATCCTTATTTAACACAAAGGTACTTTAGCCTCAAACAGTACTTCTGGGCAGCCGGCAAAGGCAACATGAGGTTAATAAGTGAAAAGCTATAGCAGATGTAAAGAGAGAGATAAACTGCACCAAATGACTTCTCTCGAACCCCAAATTGTGAACCTGGAGCGGCAGTGCCTGGAAAGGAGGTCTGGAAGATGTCCTCCATCATCAACTAGTGCTTGCTAAGACCTCGCTGTGGCATCTTAACCTAGATGAGGACCGCCATTGTTGGAGGGGTGTTGATGCAACAGGTGAATGAAAATGGGGGCAAGACTAGGAAGCTGCTTTACTGGCTGGCCACCAGGGTCATGACCTCCAGAATAGTCCTCAGGCCACATAAGGCGTAGTTCAGGAGAGATTGCGGTCATCTCTAACAAATACAATCAAATACTTCCTACTCAACAGCCACAAATGCTGCATGAACAAAAGAGCTCTATTTTGGTGGAGATTCCTTTCCACTCGATCTAGGAAGCCTACAGGATCTTGGGCAAACCCTAGACAACCCTTTTTCACTCAGATCAGTGTGGCTTCATGCCTGGTTGAGGCACCCGCCACAGCATAAGGCGCATACATGTCGCATTAGCTCGCATCTAAGACATACAAGATCCATGTGCCCTCCTATTAAAAGACTTTGAGGAGTTGTTTGATTTGTTCAACTAATCCTTCCTGGGTAAGGTCCTTGAACGTATGGGTCTGGGCTCACACTTTCGTAGATAGGGTGGGCTTCTTTACTCCAAACCCACAGCGCAAGTGCAAACAAATGGTGTGATGGCTGACCCGTTCCCTATTCAATGTAGAAGCAGAAAGGATGCCTTCTATCCCTGCTCCTTTTTTGCATAGGCCATAGAATCCCTAGCTAGAATGATGAGGTTGAGGGGAGGGTTTGAGGAAAGAAAATAGTGCTCTATGCAAATAACATTCTCCTGTTTCTACCCAAGCCACACCTCTCAGGGCCCGCTGTTTATGACTTCTGGATCTCTATGAGGTAGCCCAGGCCCCCGAGTGAATAGGAGTGAATCCTTGTTGATCCCACTTTGCCGAGATAACTAGGTCATATCATGCAGACCTCCAACCCATAAGACGTTCAAGCTGCCAATACCTGAAAATCTACATGGCCAGTGAGCCTGGTCTGACATGCAACCCTATTTCCAACTGTCCCGGACACAATTTCACAAATATTTACTGCTCCAACACATCCCTTACGGTTATTTGACCGACATAGCAGACTTGCCTGAATACAACCCTCTTGAAGCCAAGCTATTGAGGAGGAGCTTGGGTAAGGGTGGCAAATGCCAGCTATACTGCACCCTGGTAATTAATGTCCCTAATAGATCTGCAGCCCTTAGATGGAAATGGCAGAGATGGGTGGGTGGGTTCTTTTAATTACATCAATCGGCAGGATGCCAGGATGGTCCTCTGTGAGCTTGTTACATCCTCTCATCCTCAATTGGTCCAATTGAACTACCTGTATGTGATCTACCTAACTCCCCGCCGCCTGTGGCGTGCTGGAAAAATCCTCAACCCTACTTGTTTCCACTGCAGATGCCTCGATGTACAGGTGTTGGACTGAAGGAGTTCTGACGCTGGTACTATGTGAAATAGGCAATTGAATGCATGCTAAGGAGGTGTAGACTGGAGGTGTACCGATACAGTTGCAAGATGATGCTGGAACAATTATTTTTATTTGCTAACATAATTTCAATAAAAATTGTTTACTAAAATAATAAAAACTGAACAGATTCTATTTCTCAGTATGACAAATTTGAAGTAACAAGGTACAACCTTTTAGTTATACACCACTTAAAATGATATAAACATGCATAAACGTTTTACGAGTCAACATGTCAAAACGGTATCTATTTCCACATGTCAAGTAGGACTGTAAGCACACAAAGAGTAATGATACGTCACTGTTGGACCCCAATCAGAAGAACCTTACTACTGCTAAAACAGAAGATTAGGGGAGACTGGCTGAGTGTGGTAATGAGCCAGAGAAGCTGGAAAACAGAAATTCCAAAGGATCACGATGGAAAACAAAAATGTAAATACAGTAGTTGGGTTTGCCCCCCTCCACTCACTCAAATATCTGTTTGGACACCAGGCCTAAATCCTGGGATTGCTGGATTTCTATTGCTGTTCCACAAGGTAGCAATGTCTACTGAGAAGCGTCAATGATCTACAATGAAGCAGGGTTTAAAAATCAAGAACATAGCCTCCAGGAGCAACAATAGCAGGGCTACTTCCAAAAGGTGACGAGGAGCAGTCGATGGGGCCAAATGTCCTTTCGAACAGGGTGACTCTTTTAACTTGACAACAACTGAAGAATAAGGATCTTGGCTTTATTCCAACTTTAACACATGACCCCTTCAAGTTTTGCCTAGAATTCAGGAAACTATGAGGAAGATCAATTTGCTTACTTAATTTTTTTAAGACAAGCTAATAGATCCCTCTTCAGCCTTTTCATCTGATCTTCAAAAAACATCCACTTTGGTGCCACCAGCATTGTTTGTTGATCCAGAGGTCGCAGTTTTTGAACAACAGGTGCTGGAAAAGGGGACCGCTTTGGAGAATTCAGGCACCAGGTCTGCATAGAACATCTGTGCCAGCAAGGCACCGCCGCAATGATTGCCTGGTTCCGCAAGGCAGACGGAAAAGGACCGCCTTGCGGAACCGTGGCGGTCGGTCTTTCCGACCGCCGCCGAACAATAGTAATTCCCACTGCCATCATAATATGGCGGTGGGTAAATCACCTTTTGATGGCCGGCGGTGGTGATCCACCCGCCAACGCAATCAGCCCCTGAGTCTCTGTATACAAACATTACACAGGATGCTACCCTTGGTGCTGCAGCAAGGGCGCTGGTGGCACAAAAATGGTTTTATGACACACCCCAGAGTTTTGTCTTACACTTAGTGGAGCTGGCCCTGTCCAGAATTTTTTTCAATATAAGGACCCGCTAATTTTCGAAGTCTCAGAAGACCTTTATGTGTACAATATATGCTCGAAGTCTAGCCTGCATTTAGGTGGGAGTATTTGAGTCACATTATGTATACAGTGAGTCGAATTCATATGGGCCGCACCTAACCCTGTGGAAACGTTTTATCGCTGACTAGCTGTGCATTTATACTGGACCAGAAACTGAACTATATGTGTTCCTTGGAAGGTTGAATGGTCTTGATCCCCACTTGCACTTAACGTGGAAGATCAATCCCCAGTTTAGCACTTCTGTGCCCCACCCGGAGCAAATAGTGGTTACCTGTAAACATTAATTTGCTTGTTTTTTAATGTAACTCTTCTTATTTCTGAATATGCATATTTCTTTTACGTTTTCCTCTCCATGCCTGGTGAGTTGGCATTTAACATTTCTCCCTTTTAAGGAGCAAACACAAAGCATGTGTACACATGAAGCAGTCATAGCCAGTGTCCATTGCTATGCTTTCACCAAGTGGACTAACTAAATAATCAAGGCTTCTGTTTTTCAGAAATGGACCCGACTATTGACAATTTGCAGAATTGTATTTAGTTCTCGCCACCAATAATGTTGATTAAAAGAAATTGACCAATGCTTTCGTTTCCTTCTCCTCTCTAGATGTGATGCACAATTTGGGCCATCTGAAGGACTTCTAACCCTGATAAAATTGACAAACACTTTTTTGTGGCAATAAAACATGTTGGACGTCCTTAGTAATTGGTCAGGACATGTGATCTGATTTTAATCATCTGGATTAGTAAAATGTTTAACAGTTTCCTGTATGCATTTTTATTTGTGGGGGTCAGACGACCATATGAGTAGGAGGGAGCTCTCCGTTTTTCATGAGGTCCTTACATGTTTAGACAGCAGGGTGATATTTTTTCTTCATCACTTTATATGTTTTGCAAACAAAGGAAATGTGCCTCCGATGAAGACTCGTGGTGGTAGCTTACGTGAGGCGTCTCCTTTTTCTTCCCCACAGTTGCACAGCTTCCAGTATGAGGTGTCAGGTATTTAATATATACACCCACACCCCATAGGAACCTTACAAAAGTTATTTTGAAGGGTGTTCATGTTGGAATACACTACGGGGACTGCAATTCAGTTATCGCTTAATAACACCACCTGCAGCCACCATGAACTAATCGAACTGTCTATCAAACAACCCCACTAGCAGGTGCTAGATAAAACTGAAATGATCGACCTTTTTTTTTTTACAGTGTTTTATATAGCGCGAACTTGACCCGAATCGGCTATCCGAGCGCTTTACATAGCATCAGTTGCATTACATGAGGACACATTCATTTTTGTTAGGCACGGGGAAATTAAGTGATTTGGCCAGAATCGCAGGACGCTCATTGCCGAGACTAGAACCCAGTTATCCAGATTGGAGGTCGACCGCCCTAACCGTTTAGGCCAACTCCTCTCTCCAATTCCATGATGATAAAATATCAACAACGGTACACAACATTTGTAAAAATGAATAGTTATTGCTTAAATGATAGATGGTGAACTTGATGGGTTCCCCAATGCACCACACAGTGTAATTTTGCCTAGGACGATAAAACAAAGCAATACATAGTGAAAATAACTGATATCGAAGACAGTATATACAAGAGAAAAAGGAAGCAACACAATAAAATAACAACAACAAAAAGTTGGTAATCACTGAGAAGTAATTTCCAAGTGTACATGCATTCAACTCTTTTGTTACTTTTCATTTCAAAATCGTGAGATAAGAAGCCAGTTCCGTAGCATACCCTGCACCATAGCTCAAATCTAGGTAAACCAATAACTTACGCCTTCTTGAATAAGAATTGCCATAGCCACTAAGTTTTATATTTTTGACCTAGTGGCTTTTCCAATGCTTTTTGCCAAAAACTGGCATGATGATGCAGATGCACGCAAGCGCATATGCGTCATGTAGCTTATTTAAAAACGTAGCGGACCAGCCGCAAAAGGCAGCTGTCGGGACCTTCAAAATTTTTCCAAAAAGAATATTTACATTTAAGGACTGGGAGGAGTGAAGTTAGCACAGGGGATTAGGTGGGGAGCGGCAGGAAAGCTTTAGGCCTGGAGAGGGGTGGATAAACAAACAAGTATTTGCAATGCAAAAGGCCTCGCATTACTGACAGTTTGAGGTACTGGCTTTGCAAATAACGCAATGTGAATAGCTCATACTTTCAGTAATGCAAGACCTAGTGCATTGCAAATGCTGGTGTAGTGAGCCAGGAACCAGCATTGTATGTCTCAGTGCAGTACCGCAAGCTGCTCCTAGAGGTTCCTAGTGAGCAAGGCACCAGCACTGCATGTCTAGGTCCAATAATGCAAGCTGGTCCTAGAGGTCCCTAGTGAGCAAGGCACCAGCACTGCATGTCTAGGTGCAGTACCGCAAGCTGCTCCTAGAGGTCTCTAGTGAGCATCATAAACTACCTAAGCAAAACAGTACAGAGCTGCTTGAAATATGAGCAATATATGTTTAAAATTGTACGGCCATGGTGACATCAATGGACATCTGACGATCCACTATAAGAAAACAAAGGCGCCCATGTTCAGGTAAAAAACAGCACGTCTGAGGCGGCCGTGCTGCTTAAGTTTAAGAAAAGCAGAGAGAGGGAGAGAGACGAGAGAGAGTCCTGCCTGCCTGCAACAGCAGGCAGAAGAAAGCCAATTAAGAAAATAGTGCACCCTGGCACTAATTAAAGCAAATGTGTAACAACCGAAGTAAAAGGGCCAGTCCTCATTGGAGGTTACAAATGAAGTCAAGGCAATTGCGCTATTCTGGAACATGGGCTGGTCTGCCAATGCAGACAGGGGTGTGCGCACTGGCCTTCATGCGGTTTCAGATATATCCCCGCCTACGGTGGCATACTGAAGGATGCGCCCCAGCACCTATGGCACGGAAGATAGGTGACCTGCCTGCCATTGCCGGTTGATGCGCATATACCTACAGCCCCGGTATTCTAACTTCTGGGTCAGGCCTGCCGGTGCAGGCCTGTGTCTACCACCTGCATCCATGGTGCTAGCAACAAGGTACTAGGTCCACCGTCGTGGGCCGGGAGTGCGCTACAGTACCCGTGAGGGGCTCGGCCGAGCAGGGTGGTGTGTGTGGCCTGTCCTTGTAGAGTGAAAGTGTGCTTCTCTTTCCTATTCATGTTGGCAAATGGCGCTGATTCCATATTCTAAAACACGGGCCGATCTGCAGACCGGTGGGTGCGCACTGGTATTATATCCTGGGTAAACTCATGAGCAGCTTGCCAGTATAGACCGCTGTGAGTGCACACCCATGGTGCCCGTGACTGCGTGTGCTGCCTGCTAACGTGGACCTAACATACAGGTATTCTAATGAACCTTTACCAAATAGGTACTGATGTTTGTGTGTCCTTCCTGATTTTCTATTGTTACTGGCCATTATCTCCAACACAATCCATGGAGTTACTTACTTAGGATTCTAAGTGAGTAATGCTTTCTTAGTCAGTTTCATGTTCAGTTTTATATTCTCACCTTTAAACATAAAAGACCCTGATAATTATCACCATAAGACTTATCACAATATCACACACATTATATAATTTTCAGTGCACTGCGGTGATACCACCTACACACCTGCTCAGGCACTGATCGGTGTAATCACGCTATTTATTCCCCAAATGCACACTGCATGTTTGGGGCCCTCCATTCTGGATTCTGGGCCTCTTACTAAATCTTAATAATCTTAACAACTCCTCCTAAAACAGATTATGACTTTGTTCTAGATACTAAGCCCTAATAAAGTCTGCTGAAACTTGATTAGCCTAAAACAAAACATGTGTTGGCAAAGAAAATAATTGAACTTTTGATGAACTTTTGAAACCACGACCTCAACCTTATTTCTGTGTGCCTGAGGAATCGTATTTGCAGGTTGGTGCATGCGCACAGACGCACGTAATTTTTAAACTGGCATCCAGTCTGTTCTGCAGTCTTGGGCACACGCACTGGCACCACTGGACAGATGTGTCTCTGCAGCCACGCAGTCCTATGTGCACAACAGCGCATGTGCGCCCAGGTAGTAAGGAATACCTGTGTGTTTGCACTACCTATGAGGCCTGCTCTGCCCGTAAGTCAATCTGGGGAAGTGGTTGACAATACTTTGCACTGTAATGGTGGATTGTAGGGGAGCAGCCTCATGATGTTTCATATCAATGAATTTGCAGTACCAAACCCTTTCCATTGGTAAAGGGGGTTTTGGCATAACACCACTGGCGCCGCAAATACCACCCTGACGCTAAGCTACAATACCTTACTCTTCTGCAGGCATACAAAAAATCTATCCTTTCTGCCAAACAAGAATACTTCTCGCTGAAAATTCAATTGGCAGCTAACAAACCCAAGGAGATTTTTTCTATTGTGCACCAACTCTCCTCCTTCGACAGAGCCGCCTCTAAGCCCGTCCCTTCCCAGACCCTCTGCGATTCCCTCAATGATTTCTTCATCGAGAAGATTGCCATTATAATAAAACAGAATATCCCCACAGCCCCCGCCTCTTTCACCTGTCCCCGGCTGCCCTTGCCATCTTTCTTCATTGACCAATTTCCGCTGATTTCTGATGAGGCTTTCAGCATGCTCCTAGGAAAAGTCACTTCAGGCTCTCCTGCCGACCTCTGCCCGGCACACATCTTAAGAGATATTCTTTCTCACTGCCCAACCCCTTCCGTTACCCTTTTAAACACCTCCATCACTAGCGGCGTGGTACCTGATTTATTCAAAGCCGCCACTGTAATCCCCATTAAAAAAAAAGCCGGCGCTGATCCCACTATTCCTTCTAATTTCAGACCGATTTCCCTACTACCGCTCCTAAGCAAAATCCTTGGGAGCCATATCACCTCTTCGCTCTCCAACCACGTTGAGACTCACCACCTCTTAGCCACCCACCAGGCCGGCTGTCGGCCGGCTCACTCTACTGAATCTGTTGTTCTCTCCGTAGTAGATAAGCTTAGGCATAGCGCCGATATCAACTCCCCCCAGGCCCTTGTTCTTCTTGACCTCTCCGCGGCCTTCGACACGGTCGACCATTCCATCCTCCTCGACCGTGTTGAGGGCGCTGGCCTTCGAGGTCTAGCCCTTGCCTGGATTACTTCTTTTCTTACCGGTCGTACCCAGGCCGTCCGTCTTGACGGCTTTCTCGCTTCCACGCATTCCGTCTCTTGTGGGGTTCCTCAGGGTTCCTCACTTTCTCCCCTCCTGTTCAACCTTTACATCCACCCCCTCATCGCCGCTCTTCAGGACATGGAGATCACTGCGTTTAATTACGCTGATGACCTGCAGCTTATTTTCAACCTCTCCCCTCCTTCTGACTCTATCGACAAGGTCCATTCTACCCTTACATTCATCTTCAACTGGATGAATCTCAACCAGTTGAAACTGAACCCTGATAAGACCAAGTTGGTCCACCTTGGCGGTCCCTCCAATCCTTGGTCCCCCGTTTTCTGGCCCTCCATCTTTGGTTCCCCCCCTACCCCCTCAACCTCCGTGAAAACGCTGGGTATTAAAGTCAGTCAAGACCTCTCCATGCGTCCCCAGATCAGCTCCGTGGTATCCTCATGCTTCTTGGCCCTCAGAACCATCCGAAAAATATCACATTACTTCTCTATGGAGGCCCTTAAACTTATCATCCTTGCACTCATTTCCTCCCGCCTGGACTACGGCAACGCCCTATATGCGGGCATTCCTGCTTATGAAGGCCGCCGTCTACAACTCGTCCAGAATCAAGCGGCCCGTCTTATTCATAGGCTCCCTAAAACCAGTCACATCACCCCCTTGTTGAAAACCCTTCACTAGCTCCCCATCAAGGAACGCTCACATTTTAAAATAGGATGTTTGACCTTCATGTCCCTAGCTGGCACCGCCCCCGCTTTCATCAGTGCCAAAATCAACTCCTATGTTCCCACCAGAGATCTCCGTTCTTCCACTCAGTTCCTTCTTAAAATTCCTCGCTTCCGTAAGAAAAAAAAACTGGTGGCTTCAGATTCACCATCCTTGCCCCTACTTTCTGGAACTCACTTCCCCTTGCTATCCGTTCTATCCCCTCTTATTCTGACTTTCGGGCTAAACTCAAAACCCACCTGTTTTCCCTAGCTTACCCCTTTTAACTCTCTTACTTTCCCCCCTCTGGTTTGACTCCGTTCTATAGCGCCAAGAAACCGCATGGTGATAGAGCGCTCAAGAAATCCTTTTCAACTTCAACTTCAACACGCTTACAAATGCCGCTTATAGAATATGGACATTTCTATGCCCCAAGAGTCTCGGGGACCGTGGTGTCTGGCTCCAGTGGATACCAGGGGTCGGGTAGGGGGTTTGGGGGGGGGAGAAAGTGGGGTACATCTGTACATTCCCCAATTGACAGCTATTAAACATGGGAATCCCACAGGAACAGCAGACCTCTGCCATTTGAGGTCCGAATGGGACAGATTGAAGATAGAGGTTGTGACACTTTGCCTCTAGAGGCCGTATCATGGCACCACTAAAGATTAAGGTCTGCATTTGAAGGCTCCATGGCAGACATGCCTACAATTTAGGGGGGACATGTGTGGTTCAAAGTGAAAACCTCTAAACCACCCAGACTTCAAAGACACACAACAGTATAAGTATGGGTGGCATCCTCTAGCAAAGGGTGAGATACACTTGTGGGGATGTAGGACCAGAGATGCCGGACTGCGTGGTGCACATTGCCAGAGGACTCTGTTGTGCACATGGAGGATAACTGTCCAAATAGAGAGATGCTGAAGTGTGGCACTCTGGAGTGTGCTCTCCAAGGGCCCAACGGTGGGCCTCCTGTTCTGCCGGAGATTTCTGGGGTGGTGTGAGAGTGGAATTAAGACTTGTGTCTGGAGACCAGATTGCCTAGTGCAGAGCCCCAGAAATCTTACCCGCATCTGAGGTGTGTGGTTCCCGTACTGCGGGCACCGCAACACTCGTAAGCGTCTACTGGTGGTGAGCAAATTCACTGTTTGTGGGACCCTGCGCGGCCCATTTCACAGATCGCCTGTAATTCTCTTTTGCGTCACGCTGACTGCATGCTCATTGAGAGTGTGACCCTTGGAGGTGGGAGTGTACCTGGAGTAATGCCTCTTTTTACCTCATCTGGCTCTGCTGAATTTGTGCCAGTTTGTGTCTGACCAGACTGGTCTGATGCAACCTGTATCATTGTGCACTGTGTGTGTAATCGAAATTTCCTGCTGCAACCCAATTCGACATTCTCCGGTCATTGTGCCTCCCTACCATGGGGGTGCAAAAATTTGCAACTCATAGTGTTTGAAATTTGAAGTGTCTGGTGCAACTCATCCCTACGCGCACCAGTCGCTGTGCCCGGATTGGCTAGGCACGACCTGGATCATTGTGTACCAATCATGGTGCCTCCTCCTACCCAGAGGCTCCCCTATGTTACTACCCACTTAATGATTGTTCCTTTGTTGACACTCATCGGGGCGGACCAACTGCCCTCTCCACACCTGGCCCCTCCTAAAGACATCTTGGCACCAGGTAGTAGCGAGCGAGAATGACTGGGTTGAAGAAACGCTTCTCAGACAGTTCGGAAGCGGGTCAAGAGACTGCAGGACTCCTTTGTGTTTTGAGACCTGTGGGTGAACTTCCCTGGATGTTGCAAACCTCTCCCTGATTTGAGTCTACCTCTTAATTGAAAATGTTACACATTCCCACCTGCTTCCTGCCTAATTGTGACTTTAGCCCCGTGCAGGTCATTGTTCGGGAGGCAGGTTGGTTATCTTCCAATAAGGAGTATGGGGAAATAGGGGTGAACTTGAGGGTGGAGGTAGGCTTGGGCCATGGAATCCGCAGAGGGTACACCATATACCTGCTGGGTACCATTGGCACAGCTGTAGGGTGTGAGTGCATATGAGTATGTAAGAGAGTGCTGTATGGACTGGCTGATACCTGTCGCACCGTGTAGTAGTGTGGAGTGAGATTCGCTACACTGGCCTGCGGTGCCTCCTTATACATCGATTACTGCCAAAAGCACAATACCTTTAGACATTGGGTTTCTACCGCGTAGCTTTAGCCTGCGGTGCTGCTAAAAAGTGTTCTATGTTTGGAGTACGTACATAATCTTGATATTGTGCACCGCATAAGGGTGCTCTCTATCAATTGCTGGGGGGGAGAGTTAGATTAGGAATTGTCCATAGTGTGCATACTAGTGAAATCCTAATACTAGTGAAATCTTAATGAGTGGGCCTAGTATTGCTAGTAATATTTGCAATAGTGTTTTATGCCTAATAGTATATGATGATCATGTTATAATGATTGAATATGTGTGTTGAATATAAACGTTTTTACATACATCCTGAGCTTAGTCTCTCTTGTGACGCTCACTGCATTGGCGAGTGGCTGCTGTGACATTGTTTTACACATTGCCTCTATAGTGAGCATGATTGCTCAGTGCCAAGCTACCCAAGGGGGAGCATGGGTTATACAGCGAGTGTAATCACCTGCCCTTGACGGGAGAGGTAGTTCTGCCGGACTGTGGCATCCGTTCAGCCAACCAGACACTGCCAGTTCGAAGAGCCACCAAATGAATAATGGTGGAAAATGGAGCGGTGTGTGTTATGTCCTTAACTGGATTCTGTTAGTATCTCTTCCTAGCATTCTCTGACCGGATTTAAAGTTCTAGAATTGCCGACGTTTGAAGGAGAGTTCAGGTGGATGCAACCCTCAATGAATATACCTGCCTCTCTGTTGTGTGAAAGAATAACCTGAGATGTTTCATATTCTTTCACAACGCAAATGTCAGCTTCATCTCTAAATAGTCAATTATCCAACAGCTGGCTGGGAAGATGGCGCTACACAATTGCTACCACTAACATTCAGGTGAGGCTCGGTACACAAGGCTTGGATGCCAACAGCAGGTGACTAACTGTACAGTAGGGTGCCCAAGACAGTGCTGCACCATGAACACCACTGCTACTGACTTGAGTGCAAAGGCAATTTGCTCCACATTTGCACCACATTCCACAGGTCGTAAAACCAGCAGACAGTTGCCACCTTCTCTTGAGTCTTGAGGGTCTTCCATATGCAACCACAGTGTCTGGCCACAATAGCAGGCAGCCTGGCTGGGTAGGAATGCAGATTCAGAATTTGCCGACACCAATTACATCAGAGCTCCGCATTCAACAAGTATTCCATTACCCACTGCCCTACAAAGTGTATGGAAGAGAAAGTGATACGAGGTTCAGCCTGTGCCCTGCAAGGCACTTCCTGCTGGAAGGTTGAATTGACCCATATATCTATGGTTGCTTCTCAAAAGACTGAGCTAACTGCACAATACACTCGGCTATTTCTTTACAACTTACGTGTGAGTAATCACACAATTTCAGCAATGGAAAGCCCGGATATAAGGCGAAACGTTTTCACTTCTAAAAAAAAAAAATAAAGCAGGAAATTGTACACTGTGGCCTTCGGGATTTTTTAGATTAGATACCAAGGTTATCGCCCCTGATAAATAAAGATACCACGTGGTACATTATTCATCGGGTGGAATAAGTAACACCTATTTTGAGTTTATGGGAAAATATGTGGATTTTGGTGTTTAACGGACCAAAATACACATGATACGGTAGATACGGTAGATACGTCCCCTTTTAACGTATCTTCCCCTGTTAAATTTCGGCAGTTTTGACCTGCCAAAATATAATTAATGTTGGGTTATTTAACGCATCCGAAAATTATCGGATGCGTTAAATAAAAATAGCCTCGTAATTCCGCCCCGTGCCTAAATTTAGTCGTGGGAGGGAATAAACCTCCCAACTTGTAATCAGGTACACATCATTTCATAATCAGCAATGCGACTTGGTATCTGCCTCACTAATTGAATAGAAAGCAAGGGTTTCAATCCAGAAGAGTTTCCCCATAACAAAACACCACAATACTACAGACATTACGTTTTGTGTTGCCTCACTCTGGAGTCCTGGTACACTGACACACGTTTGACATGAGCGATTCTATTCATGCAACGACCTTCGGCAAAATTGTTCACGTCTTTTAGATTGCAAACAGAGAGACATTTGCCATGCTCTCAATGCATCAAGTGCCATCATATCACCAAAAACCGTGGCCCAGCAGTCCTCAGACTCCAGGCGCCATTGAAGCATGCAGGGAAACTCTGCAAAGGTATCTCCAAAGTGACTAGCTATTACAAGAAAATGAAAAACACTCTGAAAAGATATCCCCGGAAGAGAATTGTAAAATGTACGTACATAATTCAGATACTTGAGAGACATTTATAGGAGGAAGTTTTAATGTGGCATGGACTAGATTAAAAAAAACACAATATAACAAAATTGCACGGCTGGTTATCACAGCAGAAATAAATGTATGGGCTGGGTTCACGTGCACTAGTTTATGACCCTCCCTGTTTGCCCAATCGCTGTTTGCTTAAGCATTCAATGGCAGGGTGAATGCAATACTAAGCCAGGCAGACTACAAGTAACCCGAACCCTTTAAACACTGTCTAGACTGAAAAAGGTAAATATTCAACCAACACCCAGAGAATCTCAAAGACAGAGGGTGTACTATTGCCATGATCCGCTCCCAAGAGGGAATGAGCACTATAGTGAGTGTACAGCTATTTGAGCTTCTTAAACTGGGGAATGGATGAACAGATTTACTTTTTTGTTCTTTTACATAGTGTGACCAGAAATCTGCTTTGAAGTCTTGTTTGAGGTCAGGGAATGGAATATTAGACATGTAGTGTTAAGGTCCTATAACGTATGTATCTCGCTGGCAGAATGGAGAGTCATAGTTGTCTTGAATACTTTATTTAGCCTGAGTTTAGTTTGGTTAACTGGTATACCAGCTTCAGTTTGCAGAGGCAGATGAACTCAATTGGTGAAGGCCTTAAGCATAAGGTCTTGTACTGGCCCGTTTGGTCAGGAGGCACTGCAGGCCCATCAGCAGATGAGACATGGTCTGTGCACTTCATGCTGCGTGTTCGGACGTCTGCATGACCTAGTGCTCTGTAAAGCTTTAGCATTGCCAGAATTACCTCACAACAATCAGTTACAGCTGACCAGATCAATGACCACTGCAAAAACTAGGGCAGTCTTTTGCCTCCAAACCCATATAGGTAGTACAGTGCATGTTTTGCGACATTCACCTGAAACACCGACAGGTTTGCATTTTGAGTAACATCCACATTGAGGACTTTAAAAGGGGGATCGCTGAGGGCTAAAGGAGGGTAATAAGTCAAAAGAAAAAGCAGCAGTGGTTAAAATGAGTTTAACAGTATTTATAAAGTGTGAACCAAACCAGGGAGTAAAGGGATACATGCCTACCGATCCCTCCACAACATTGGACCCCAATACCTAAACGAAAGAGTCTCCTTCTACGCACCCAAGAGAAGCCTCTGCTCCGCTGACCTCACCCTCGCCGATACCCCTTGCATCTGCAGAGCCTGAACGGGTGAAAGAGCCTACTTCTACATCGCGGCAAAGACCTGGAAAGAACTCCTGCTCAGCATCAGACGTTCCCCCACTCTGCGAGCTTTCAGGAAGAGCCTCGGTACCAGGCTCTTTGGGTGAGACGGAGCTGCAAGATCTCGCCCCACGCAGCACCTTGAGACCCTCAAGGGTGAGTAGTGCGCTTCACAAATTCCTGATTGATTGAACAGTTTAATGTTTAATGCTGGCACCACTATCTGCAAAAGTTCTGATAGAATTTTTCTCCAACGTAGGAGGGATGGCGAGACAGTATTATGGGAGCGTCCAGCCCATCACATCTAGCTGATTCCTTTATATGACAGGAAAAGGTCATAAGGATGAAGTCTTGCTGTCCAGAGGCATCAGGGTAGGAGATTCCAAGCAAGTCTATAGGACAGATCTGGTTTGAGTGTTCTAGTTAGATTAGTGTCTACATCTTTTATGTGTTGTGGAATTAGAATTTCTACATGTATGTATGTATGCATGCATGTATGTATGTATGTGGTATTTTTAGAGCGCGGACTAGCCAAAAGGCACTTGAGCTCTGTACAATGCAGAGGCAAAAATTCAGACAATGAGTGATCGGAAAGGTAACTGGATTCTTGGAGCAGAAGTACATGTGATGTAGTGTTCTTTAAAGAGGTGGATCTCCAGCTCTTTCACACACTGGAGCAAGGTTGGGACTCTTCTGATACCTACAGGGATAGTGTTTCAGATCCCGTGTGCATACACAAGAGTGGCCTGTTGCCTTGTTTTTAATTTTATTGCCTTCAAGCTGTTGGTATTCTGGCTACCTGTGTGCCGAGAGCTCACAGAAAAGGTGAGCTTATCAGCCAAACAAGTGAAGTGCTGGTTGTGATGCGGCTAGTTTTGAAGATGGTTTGAGCTGGCAAGGGAAGCCTGCGAAGTTCCATTTTTCATGCCCACAATCAACAGTGCTGCAGGGTTTAGTATGCCCTCAAGGAAGGCCAGTGTGGACTCTGGGAGGTCATGAAGCAGGATGCCGCTTCCACCATCCAGATGCGAGTGTACAAGGGATTGAACTGCAGTTCTGAAGTAGCTTTCTATGAGGAATGTTTGCACTTTCTTTATTGGAGAGAGTTGGTACTAGGCTGCCTTGTCAAGGCTTTCTTGGCAATGTGTTCCCTTGGGGGTGAGGCTGGTGTCCAGGGTGAATCCAAGTGACTTGTCATTGGATGATTGCTGTTTGAATCCATCCAGGTCCATGCCATTCAGCTGGGTTTAGGCTAGTTTCCCTAGGCAAATAGCAGGAATTCTGGTTTGGTGGCGCTGAGCTTGAGGGAGGCCCTGGACATCCATATCAGCATGAGG
Source organism: Triturus cristatus (assembly GCF_964204655.1). Classification (NCBI taxonomy): domain Eukaryota; kingdom Metazoa; phylum Chordata; class Amphibia; order Caudata; family Salamandridae; genus Triturus; species Triturus cristatus. Next base: position 369,320,987 of record NC_140585.1, read on the forward strand.
TGCAGGCATTTTTTGAGTCATAGGATGCCCGGAGCAGAGAGGCTTTCAAGTACAATGGTGTATAATCATCATCATCTTTATTCGATCATAATAAAAATTACCATAAAAGCACGCATAATAAATACATCAGTAAAAATATCAATAAAATTCCAACATTTTTCTTCATGATCCTAGAATCAGATGAGAACGCATTAAAAAAAGACATAATAAAGGAGGCAATTCATTTCTCAGATATTAGTACATTAAAATTTACAATCAGCTTAACGGGCTAAATATCAACCCCTACCCCTTCCTTTTCTTCATACAGGCCCATAAGAATGTTGCTACAGAGTAGCAAACCAGTGGGTCGGGTAGTGTTTTTAAAAAGAATAATGCTACCCGGCACTGCTTGTGTCCCATTTTCTTTAGAATTGGCTTCAGGTAGGCCTTCCTTTTGCTCTCATAGAGCCCACAAAATAACACTATGTGCAGTTTGGTTTGGGGTGATAAATTATCACACGGGCACATGATTAAATTGGAGTAATTATAGGTTTTTTCTGGATAACCAAGCATTAAGTGGATTAAATTAGTACGGAATCTTAGCAGTATGAATCTGTGGCGTGCGCGGTTTATGTTGGCTAAATAGGAAAAATCTCCCACCATAGGCGGTGGGTTAAAATGATAAACCTGTACTGTGGATTTCTCTTGATAATATTCCCTGTGCTTGTGTTCAGCCTTTAACATAAACATACCGATGACTTTCTGCTTAGACACCTTCTTGCATACCAGGGGATCTTTAAAAAGTTCGTGGAGCCCTATCTCTTTTAAGACTGACTCCACGCAACTTAGCCACTTTGACCTTTTCCAGTTATCCATCGTTATACAGTTCCTTATTACCATTTGGGTCAACGGTATTGTATCTCTCCTCCATATAGAGTGCCATAGGAGGAGCGGGGCTAGTTGTATATATTCTGATATATTAGGGAGGGCCAATTCCGTATGTAAAATGCCATTTGCAAAGGAAGGGGGGGGGGGAAGACCCACTACTGATTTGAAAAATGTATTTTCTATAATTTGTAGTGGTGTGGGTATAACCGTGCCCCATACCCCAGCACCGTAGGTCACTGCAGCTTTTATTCTAGCCTGATATATGTTTTTTATTGGTAGTAAGGGTTTGGCACCCAATTTCTTTGCAAAGGTTTTTATGGCCATGATACCCCTCTCCATCACCAGCCTCCTTCCTTCCATCAATTTTGCCCACGACAAGTGTTTGTCAAAGAGAATACCCAGATAGGGAAAAGAGTCTACGACCTCGATTTTCCCTGTATCCGCGCTAAAATATGGGACTTTGTCTCCTTTAGTGCTACCAGCTATGATTATAAAAGACTTTGCTTGGTTTACTTTTAGGTGTAATGAATCTATAAAAAAGAGACATATACGCTGTTATAAGCTTTTATAGCCCAATCCCTGTTCTTGCAATTAAAACAGCGTTGTCTGCATAGAACAGTATTGGTAACATTTGATTTTCGAAGATGGGAACATCCCTAGTGGCTACTGTAAGTGCCTTCTCAACTCCATTTGTATACAAGGAGAAAAGGAAAGGGGCCAGTACACAGCCCTGTCTCACTCCTTTGGAAATTTTGAAATGGCGTGTACAGTCACCAGTTTTAGTGTAGCGCACTGACGCTGTCGCATTTGCATACGATTGCCTTATAAAATGTAAAATAACCGGGTCAACCCCCATCGACTCCATTATGTCCCATAATTTATCATGGACCACGCAGCCGAACGCCACGCTGGGGTCCATAAATGCCATGTATAGTTTGCCCTCTTTCATATTTGTGTATTTTTCAATTGTCAATGCTAAATTCAGGCATTGGTCTACAGTACCCCTTCCCTGCTGAAAGCCATACTGGGCCTGGGTCAAGATCTTATTATCTCTAGCCCAGCTCTGTAAACTAGAGAGGAGGAGACGGCCCATAAGCTTTGATGTGGTGTCCAGCAGGGATATTGGTCTATAGGCTTTTGGGGCAGCTCTATCGCCTTTTTTGAAGATGGGCACTATGACCCCCGAAGACCACGAGGGGAGGGGGCCTGTTTGGGCTATGCTATTTAAGGCATTGGTTAAGAGTGGGATCCACAGGTCGGGGTTAGTTTGAAAGAAGTCAATTGGGACCCCGTCAGGTCCGGGGGCCTTACTCCGAACTACATGAACTCAGCGCCACCTGTACTTCATTTAGTGAGAAGAATATAGGTGTATGGTGCGTATCCAGGGTTGTCACTTTATGATTATTAATGTCGGGGTTTTGAGGCAAAGATGTTCTCATAATGAGTTACCCACGACTCCTCATCAACATTGACATCCGTTGTGGGATTATTTAGGGTTTTAAAATATGGTGCGTTGTCTAACTTCCAAAATTCGCAGCTGTTGCCAGAACAAGCTGCCTTTTCCAAGTAGGCACATATTGCCTCTCTGAGTTCTTTATCTCTAGCTTTCCTTGCAGAATTATATGAAGCCCGGAGCATTCTTATTTGAGTGCGGTTCCTAGGGTTAGCTTTTAAGGCTAACATCAGGGCCTTTCTAGTTTTAGTGCATGGAGAGTTAAACCATCCCTTCCCATTTCCGCTCTTTATGGTTTTTGTTTTTGTTAGGGCCTGTTTTATTTTTGCTAGGATATTACAACAGGCAGGCACAACTGTCCCTGCCTCAGATTCTGAATCTAGGCATAGTTGGATGTCTACTTGTGCGTTTGATATGAGTTCAGGGACCAGCTTAGTTATGTCAATAGTGGCCCATTTGAGCTGAATCCCGTTTTTCCTGGAAACATTTGGAGTCCCAATATTTCTGCGAGGTTGACCCCCGGTTATAGGTACCTTCAACTCTATTGAGACCATAGCGTGGTCGCTAAAAGTCGTAAAAGAATTACAAATCCTTTCTACTCTCTCCGCTAAAGGAGCGGTCATTAGTATATAGTCTATCGTAGACTCCACCCCATTTCTTAGGAAGGAGCCCGGCAAGGGATTTGTTGGGTGATCTGAGTCCGAAATTATTTCTAGATTTAGCGAACCCATTAGCTTGTTTAATCCATTTCCATATTCACTATGTGTAAAATGGTGGATGGGGTTTCCCCTCATGTCCTCTAAGCCGCACACTGGCAAGTTTTTGTAATTACACGGGTGTATATTGAAATCAATTATGTCAATGTTAGGGTTCTTATTCTTGAATACAATTTCTGATATAATTTTGTCAACCTCCCCCCACAATCATGGGCATCAAAGTGCCAAATCTATTATTATAGAAGTTTATCAAGACCCATACCCCTTCCTGATGTATCTCCAGTATCAAAACGTGTAAATTTAAGTTGGGCTGTAGATTCGTCTTTACCTTTATTGATACATCATTCCTAATCAGAGTCAAGAAGCCCCCCTTTGCCCTCCCTGATGGAGACGGGCTTGCCTGAGTCTTGAAGAATCGATAACCATTTATGAAAACTGGTTCCGTGGCCCATTTTTCCTGAAAGCAGACTAATTCCCGGTCCTGCCGTGTCTTTAGCCAGTAGTTTTCAGTCATCTTGTGTGCGATACCAGCCACATTCCATGAGGCTATTTTGATGACATTTCTTTTAGTCTCCTGTTGTGTAGGGGGCAATGCTGATAAGCTCACGCTTTTATCCTGGTTGTGGGGTTATCGCCTTTCATTACACAGCTGTGGGCAGTTATGAGGTGTATGTAGTCAATCGCAAGCGTCAAGGTTCGAAAGGGGAGCATATCTATTCATGTACCTCCAGTCCACGGTCTCTGTACTACCCCAGGGTGTTCCCCCCCCAGTTTTCTTTCCTGGGGAGTGAGTGGGCCATTGATCTAAACAGAGTGGGAGGTTTGTAAAAAAAAGCCCAGTGGTAGGGCGACGATACAGGAATTTTTAATGTGGTCATTACCCAATTGCTCATGGAGAAAAACAACAACAGATTCGCTTTTGAAGTTTAAGACCACACAGTCACCCGATAAGTCTTTCCTTGATGGGCCCACCCACGGTACTCTTCTCGCCATAATCATCTGGCTTGCAATGTTCCTGCCTGAAGCCCCCCCCGTTCCAGATTTTGGGTTACCCAGTAGAGCGCTTTGGACATTAGTTGCGATGTTGATTCAATCTGCCCCTTCTGCAACAGTGGCACGTTCCCCAGAATTAAGACTAGAGGCACAGCTGCTGGGGGTAAATGTAGGGTCTGTGCGTCATTCGGTTGACTACTCAAACCAAGACTTTTTTCTTTATGACTGCCCATGCCCGAGTCTATCTGTATGCTGTTTGCCCCCCTCGTCCTACGTTAGCATACCCCCGATCCTGGGTTCTATTATCAGCTGTCTCAATCGGTTTATTAGGCACTAAAAACCTAGTGTTACTACAAGCCTTAGGGGTAATTGTACCTTGTGCCATGTTTGGAATTGGGATTGAGCCCTCCTAATTGTCTCTTTGGTTTAAGTCCCTATTTGTCTTTTCGGGGTGGGATTTTTTGGCATTATACTGGAATGGGATCCGGTCCTCTCCTGGGTTATTAGGGGCTGTCTGTCCATTGATTGTCCAACCCTTATTACTACGGCCTCCAGAGCGCGACTATTTTCTGTGGCCTGATGTTCTAATGCAGTTATTTTTTCCTCAATCTGGGATAGTTTTGATAAAATGGGGTTTAACATGGTACCAACAAGTGTCTCAAGTCTTTGCCACAATATTTCGGACATCCCAGGAAATTTGGCAGTGTCTGCTATTTCCACTATTTCTAAGCCATCTGTGTTTTGCTGAATTATTTCTGGGACTACCATCCCCTCATGTTTATTTGTCCTTGGAGCTTTCGCTGCTTTTGGTCTCTGTAGCCCCCCACCCCTTTCTCTTTTTTGGGCCGCATCCGTAAGGGTCTTCGTTGATTTTTTTTAAACTGCCAGCCTTAAGGACGCTCTTTGTTGGGTGCACGCCGCCATGTCAGGTTGTATGGATCTCAGGGTTTCGATATCTTTTATAACCCTATTTAGAAGCAGGGGTTCACATGAAGCGATGTTTGGCCCAGACCCTCCCCTTGATAATCTATTACAATTAGGGGGTTCCATCGATAGGCGTCGTTCTGTTAGTTCTATTTCATGTGTCAGGAAGGACTGTTGTTGCCCGGGTCAGGAAAGAGTCCAGAGTTCCTACTATGCTTTTATCCCCTCGTTTACTCATCTCAGTTCACTCCTGCAATCGGATAAATACTCCCAATATCCAGAGTCCACAGTCAAATAGCAAGAGGAGCGGGCAGTATAGCAGGAAACTGCTGGTATTATTTAATAGTAGTGTCGGGTGAGAAATATTTCTTAGCTCAAACGTGCACTTTACCTTGAGTGTTTTTCTGGATGATCGAGGGGGGGCCCAGCCCAGCCTCTCCCGGGCTCCGACGGGCCCGCCCTTGGCCCGAGCTTTGCCCGGGCGCGGCCTGGGCGCGTCCCCGCGAGTGTCCCGTGCCGCGGGTTAGCGTCTCGCTTTCAGCGCGACCCGCTGCTAGGATTTGTGAATCCTGGCGCGTTGGCGGTCTCAGTTACCGCTTTCCCCAAAACGACTGCTCCTCAGAGGCAGTGGCCCTTCAACCCCTGCAAGTGGGGCAAAAGAAATGGTGAGTTGGTTCTCGGTGCTTCTCGCTGTGTATAATCATTACACTGGTAACTTTTGATGTGGTTATCAGTAAGAAGATCCCCAAGGGGCTCTATGTAAATGTGAAGATGGAACCCTGGAGGGCCTGTTTTTGCTCTAATTGCATTCCATTTTAAGACTCATGGAGACCCCATTCCATGACTGGAAAATGGACAGGACAAAGTAATGATTTGAGCATTGAACAAGACAAAATAACTCATTGAAACTACGCAGAAGGATTAGTGAGAATTATAAACAAGCGATTAAGAACCAAGCAGTTATGCATGGGGGTGACCATCACCATTGCCAAAGGCTTGTACTATCCAGGTTCTCCTGGAGAAGAATAATTAATGAGCTACCTGTATTGGTGAATAACATAGAAAAAGGTTCTAGCTTGACACAAGAAGGGATCTGGAATGCGGATCTGGGGCTGGCCTTCGGCAAAACTCAGCACAGGAATTGATTTAGGCCCACCATAGCACATTCAATATCCTTGAAATGTCAGTGGGCCTGATTGAAGTCCAATTTAGCCAACAGGCTTAATGGCCATGATTTGGATAACCAATATATCCTATTTTGCTAATCGTCAGCATATTGTTGCCTGGATAGTTGGTTTGGGCCTCGACAAGATAAAGTATAGTTGGCAGAAACAGGGAAGATTTGGGCTGCACAAACCACCAGACGCAATATGATCCAGTAGGGCTGTTGCATTGTGCTTTTGTTCACAAGGGTTACTGGAATGGCTCTTTTACATACACAAAAGAATCTTGAGCTTACTGCATAACAAATGCATGTTCCAATATGCATACTTCACACATTGGTGCAGTTGTGTATACTAGAATGGTTATAATGCTGTGCTTGGTTACAGAAAGTGGTTATAATGCTGTACATGGTTACAGAAAGTGGTCTACATCTGGACTGGGTTACAAGTCCTGACCAGGTGCACTTCAGAACTATACATGTAAGTATCCGACAGGCCTTCCCATGAGATTAAATCTCTCAAAATTTCCCAAGTCAAATTGTGGACAGCTTTACTAATAGCCTTCGCAATAGCCCCAAGTGCACTACAGGCCCTAAGGTAGGTTCTATTCTAATACACAAACAGTCATACCCGATGACTGCCCTTTTACTACAAGAACAGGACAGAGTGGAGGTTATGCCGTTATCGTTGAAAATTATGCAAAGGACAAGTATATACTGCCATGCTCCTAAGGGACTAACACAATTATTATATATTTAAATAAATATTAGCTTAATTTCTATTGATCACTCGTTTTGTTAGGTTTCAGTTTGGCGTCCTTGAATAAATCATTAGCTTTGTATTTGTATGTTATATTTAAGTATCGAGCACTTACCTACACCCAGGAGGGTTTTGCCTTGCCCTTAGGCACACAGACAAACCTGGCTGGTACTGTTATTGCTATACCAGTTTGCTTAGTTACAGATAACTACATGATAAAGAGGAGGACTGCCGAATGGCAGGCCTGGGAGGTTTGAGAATGGGGTTTGAATACTGCCTGCAACGCTTGACCAAATATTATATCATAACAAGCAAATAACACTTTATCTCCCAACGACTCTATTTGTAAATGTGTGTGATGCAAAGATGTGCAAAAGTGCACTCCACGAATAAAAAATGTGTAAAGTGAATGAAAATACAATTATGTAGTCTAGCACTGTTCCAAATACATGTTTTGGCTCTCATTCCCACCAAATCGTAGTTTCTGCAATCAAGTCTCAACTGGACGCCAAGCAACATGATTCTCAGAGTAGAGCATCTTAGGTCTGAGTGCTTTATGCTAAAAAGCAAGCTATATCCACAATTCAATATGTTTTAAAGTCATAAACAAATAAGGGAAAGTAAAAATCTATAAGAAAGCACAAAGTTACATTCTCAGAAGTAGCAGAAATGCCATGCGTATAAGTCACAAGCGGGAAGAGCTGGCGTGTTTTGGCATAGTAAACTTTCATAGGCACCTGTGATTTTCGAGGAGAGCATTACAAAGGAAACATGTCATCCATCCTAGCAACCTCCTACTTTACACGCTGAAATGACATGCTTCAGTTAAAGGTTTTTTTTTTTTTATACAGAAAACAATCACAACAGCTGTTACAGGGTTAGCATATGTTGAGTAGGTGCCGTTGATACATCGGTGTTTTTATAGCTAGCCCCACCTGTCATTATTATGAAGGCGAGTGAAAGAGAAGAAGGAAAGGACAGAAAAATAAGTGGTGAAAAGACAGGCCCACTAAAGGAGGCTCTGTGCAGAGCTAGAAACAATGTTATCTTTCACCATTCCAGATAAAGATTTGCAACTACCTGGTTAGTAAAATACCATCCAAGTCCTCCTGGAACATGTAAAGCATTTCATGGTTTGACATTGGAATGGTCTCTAGTATGTGAGCTGGTTTAGAGGAACAACGTCCAAGGAAGAGCAAGTTGGAGGGTGTTAAGGTTTATCACACAATTTAACTGACACCCAATGAAAAACACGCGCACATGATTTAAAGGACAAATGTAGATTAAGATTAATTGGTTCTGAAAGGGGCCAATCAGTGCCATAAATAAGCTCTCAGATGTAGAAAATTCGATACTATTGGGTAATATGTGGACCCTCAGTGACTGGCAGGGATTTATTAATGTGAAAAAGAAAGACAAATACATATTCCTTCATGGTTGACAAGTCAAACGAGGCTAGATCATCACTCTGAGGATTTAAAATGTAATTTAACATTTAGATGATCCTCCATGCGGTCACCCCACTTTCTCTCTGTTCTTTAGTCATAGATCTTCTCTTGCTTTCTCTCACCACAGCACAACCCTCCAAGATTTTTAAATGCACCTACAAACAATAGAATTCATTTGACTCAAACTAAAAATGCTGACATGAAATGCCTTCACTATTAGGGAAGACAGAAATCAAAGACCATGGATGCATCAGACCACCTTCAATGCTGGTAGGCTCACACAAGCAATAATCAAGCAGTTCTCCTACGCCTTCCTCTGACCCACCCACCTCACCCAGCAGGTAAGTGGAATACTCCTCTGCTTTACCTTCTGTAATCAGACCACTACTCTCACCATAAAAAATAGTGAAACCCAGGTACCCTCGTCTACCTGCCACGACCTTGGCTAGATCAGTGACACTAGCAGTGAAGTATCACACAAAGAAACATGCCTGACCTGATACAGGGCTTTAAAATAAAAAAAAACATTATTTATATGAATGTCCAGCTTCATTTAGCTTAACATTACAAACCTATTTCACATTTTTCCATCAGGAATGAGAACTGCTTGGGTACTTCTTAAGAAATTATAGTACTCACAACTTCTAAAGGTAGGAATTATACTACTAAACTGTAAAACCTTGAAGGCACAGTTCAAGACACCATCTCTATTAGGGAATTTACCTTTTTTTAATTAAGGATGAATGTGTGACACCATCTCATGTTGAGAGGGATGTGATCACTCTTGGAATAAAGCCTGAAAAGGACCCATACATCGTGGTAATTAACGTCTGATTTCAAGTATCAATGTTGATAGTAAGCTTTTTGCTAAAGTTTTCCTGCTCAAACGAATATAGTTGTTTCAGTGTTAATCAAGATAGATCAAAAATGATTTATTCCTGGCAGACAAATGAGTGATTTTACTCAGGATTTAATAGAGGCCTGGGATGTTAGCAGAAAACATAAGAAACCACTGGGTGTCATAAAAACAGATACTGCTAAAGAATTTCATAGGTTCAACTGGATATTTCTTCGGCTTGTATTAATACACTTTGGAGTAGGCTATAAATTTAATGGAGCAATCTAATTGGGCTGTCTATTACACCCTCTTAGCCACAGCTGTTGTTAATGGCGAAGTCACGGAAAAATATCAAATTCAGAGAATGAGTAGGCAGGGATGACTACTCTCTCGGAGCCTATTTTACATGTATATTAAACAACTGGCTACAGCAAGCTGAAATGATGAAAACTAATTTGTTTTCCATTTAAGGGCTGAAGGAAACCCTTCAGTAAGCTGACAACATGGTATTTTCCAGTAACAGAGGGGATAACAAATATATTTAGGTCAAGTCCAAGATATAAAGTCAATATAAACAAGTCAGGGGTCATGTCCTGCATATTATTTTACAATTCCATTTACTGGAAAACTTCAGTTTATGTCATCCACGTTAAGCAACAACTTCCAGTTAACACTTTTACATTGCGTCAGATTTTATTTAAAACATCACTTATATGCAAATGCCAAAAACTTCAAACCAATGTGGAGAAGATCAATGGGGTGGATTTACAGCAGAACATAATGCACAAAAACTGTCCCCTTACTGTAGTAGCTCTGAAATATAACCTAATTTCATCATCACTAGTTGCATCCTTCTCCCAGCAGTCTGCATAGGCAAGAGGGTACTTCACTTACAAGTTGCAATGCCTGCTACTTATTTTACCAGTAATTCATCTTGTTAAAAACATAATGAAAGCTGCCGCTTTTCCAAGTAAATTAAATTCCCATCAGTACGATCTTTAATAGTTTCTCTTAACTAATGTGTGGAAAGCATTTGTAATGCTCCTCTATGTAAATTACTTTTGTGAAAGTGCTATACAAGCACAAAAAAACAAATAAATACTGCTTTTCAGATACATTGCATCCCCTACCTGCCCAAATTTGGTTGTTTACCTTCCTCCAATAATAAAACAACTATTGCCAACCAGCCATCTTCCTGCACCGGGATCGTTTTCGAAGACGAGGTTACATACTCAGACAACTCCATTTTATGTTGCAATTTCTTGTCTCTCTATTTAGAGACGCCTACAAAAAATTATCTTTTACAGATCCTCTTTTACTTAACAGATAGCGTCTCCTGTCTACAGGTGGCCTTCAGCCCTGAAGTTTGTAGGCCTTTCGCCATTGCTTTCAAAAAGCTAGAACACTGCCTTATGCAGCCTCTTCAATCAGTCTCTCTTATGTTAGCCTGCTCTTCCCAAGGGCAGTAGATGCTCTCTTACAGTTCCACTGCTGCAGTATTATCCATTTTCCTGGGTAGTTGCTGCAGGGAGCACAAGATTACTGTTTTCACCCAACTCTGCGGGTCTCCTGTATTCCAGGCTTTTATGTTCCACCTCTAATATTCCTTGGAGAATGGCATGATTGTCAATGGTGCTCTTCTGCATTTCCAGGGGGCACATCCTAATAAAAGATGGCTGCCATGAATCTTTTTCACTTTTATGGCAGCTGGATAAGCATAGATGGGGTATGCTCCACTTGTGCTCCGCTGATCACATAAAGCGGCTCAAGTCGGTTGCCAAAACTTCAGGTCACGGTTCCTGGACAAGGCGGTGCATCCAGCCAGGGTTTCTACTCAGCTGCCACGCTGGGCTTTCAGTCACCTACACTAACTGTATACCACAGTGCCCTCATCAATCCCAAATGTAAGGCAAACCAGATTGGGAATTCAGCACCGTCTGCTGTGGATTTCTTCCCACTTATTCCTGAACACCTCACTTTGCCCTACCATGTAGCAGTGTTCTTCACTCTGCGGCGATAGTGAGACAGGACTGCCAATGCACACCGTTGCCACAATCTTCTCTCTCTTATTGGGTCAGAAGGGAACTTACTGCCTTATGCAGCTAAGAGGGTTTCACAGAAGCGGAGCTTAGATAAAGCACCTCCAATTCACGCCTGTTCTCCATCCTACAGCTCTACTTGTCCTTCCTTCTAGCAGGTTACTGACTTATCTTACTTCCTTGTGACAAGTCCATAGCTTCATAATTGATATGTGTGCAACTGTGTCTGAGGTCTCGCTGGACCCTATACTGAATACTTCAAAGAAGCCTTCCTTGGCCAATTAATACTGCCTTGATACCTGTAATCTATGTGATGCTAGAAAGTCCACAGCACTCTCTCCATTCGTGTGTTTCGATCAGTTGCTCCTGCACTACAGCATAAATTAGGTGTTGCTTTCTTGCTTCCACATTTCTATAAAGAAGATTTATAATAATCAAAACTACATATTTCGGTTATATACATACATATTTAAATCAGGATGCATTATCTGAGCAGGTGTGCCTCGATTATGAATAGGGCTCCTGGTTTTATGGTATTTATTTTTTGGGTGTTTCCGTCTGTATTTATCCATATTTATTTTTTGCTAATTTTACCTGTATTTATCCATATTTATTTTGGGTTTTGTGGAGAAATAAAGATGAAATTAGTATATTTCCACATTTATTTAACCGGTAAATATGCACTCCTGCTTGAATACCTACTAGGTTTCAATGCTGTAAACACCGGTAGAAGATAAATCAAATGTACTTATAAGAAAATATGCAAATTTCATTATAAACCGTGTGCACATATACTGCTGTTAAAGCCTCTTTACTAAAAGTCCTTTCTTTTTTAGCCCATATACCTATCAATCCACACAGCTATTGGACTGGCAGTTATGACAGACAGTATTTAGATTTAAATAAAATGAACCAAATTTCCATTTTTATCCACATTTAAAAATAAATACAGACAAGAAAATAAATGCTTTTTGCCTGTATTTATTTGTAAAAATCAGTAAAAACGGAAAACAGGGAGCCTTAATTATGAATTTCCACAACTTCCAAAAAGGGCTAAATATGATTTATATACACTGAAGTCCTAGTGTACAAATAGAGGGTACATGGCGACAAAGTAACGCATCACTCCATATTTCTACCAAAAAGACATTAACTTGATCTCATATGAGGCAATCTGCTATGAAACATTCAAAAAGCATAAAAGAAAACGAAATGGATAACAGTTTAATTTTAGAAACTCAGGATTTGTTTGTGACATCGGTTTATTGGAATATAGCATAATGGATTCCTATATATAGAACGTGCTTGATCTCTTTGGTGCACGAATATCACAGATCCGAGCATAGCTCAGGTCTTCGCTGCATAGTTACCAACTCAATCATTGTCCTCATCTCTTGTCATCCTTAATGAGTCTGTCTCACCATCTGCCAAGACTGGCTCCCAAGTCATGAAAATGCACTGTATAGTCTGAATCAACAGAACACCAGAATATAAACAACCCAAGACAGGAAAATGTTTGAAAGTAGTTTTTGATTCACACAGCCAGAAAAAGACTAATGCTAAAAGAATCATCTCATCTGCGATTGACAAATGAACGAACAAATGTGGGCCACCAGAATGCACACTATTAAACATCATTGGGGAAGCCTTGGGGAACTTCTTTAACAAGCATTTGCAAAGAAATAGGTCTCGCATATACGTGAGTTTGAGCTATTGATATTGCAAATAACAATGCCTTTTATTTTTATTTTTAAAACATAAATAAAAGGCTTTGTCATTTACAATGTCAATAGCTTAAACTCGAATAAATGCGAGACCTATTGCATTGCAAATGCTTGTTATGCATAGCGTGAAGCGTCCCCACTAGGTTACACAAGTGCTGTAATAAAACAGCTGCTCCTGTTCTGACTCTTTGGTTCTCGTATATCGGGTAAAAGCGCCAGATCTACTTTTTCCCAAAGTTTGGACAACGTTTACAAATAAAAGTTATACTCCTTATATTCTTGATGACAGCACGGAACGTCGCCCGGGGCCCAGATGGACGAGGCAGTGCCTCATAGTGAGCACAGCTGAAGACTGAATGCCTCTCTGCGCGCCACAGAACACACACGGGGGGGGGTGATGGGAGTCGTCACCGCACAGACCATCAACTGGAACAGCTGCGCGCGCATTTTGGGAATATTCGGCCTCAATGCGACATTCACCTGAATCAGAGGCCAGCAAACAGACAAGAGAGATGGGCCCAAGTGCAGCCACATCAAACCGATATTCCCTCTGCTTGGGCGAGAAAATAGTTAAATAAATAAACAAGCGCGGCCAAAGCGGACCGCGCTGAAAATAAAAGCAGACTGCATTAGTGAGGAGAAACGCTCACTTTCGCCCTGCGTAGCAAAAGAATTAAATAAACAACCGTGGCCGCACTGAAAATAAAAATAAAAGAGTGCTTAAGACTTATGAAGGAGACCGTGTAAGTAAAAAATCCAGTCCTGATGGGCGGTCCTAAAAGGAGACAGGGCGGTAACAAGGATGGACTAAGAAGCCTCATTATCAATCGGAAGCCAGCGTTTACCATGGAAAAATATGGGCGGGACTTCCACACCACATCTAAAAATTACCCTAATACAGCATGCCTCGCAAAGCGAGCAGCGCATGCGCTGCAATGCTAGACGAGACCTAAAAAACAAACAATCATTTGCAATTCAATAGGTCTCGCATTTACGCAAGTTTAAGCTATTGGCATTGTACATGACAATGCCTTTTATTTATGTTTTAAAAACGAAAACAAAAATAAAAGGCATTGTTGTTTGCAATTTCAATAGCTCAAACTTGCGTAAATGCGAGACCTATTGCTTTGGAAATGCTTGTTTTAGGTTTGGGGGTTGCGTCTGTGAGGCACATAGCCCTTAATATGTAATTGTAATATGTAATTAATTATGGTGAAAAAGAACTCGGAGTGCTGAAATTACAGGGATGTAATTGAAGCATTAAACATTTGACCTTTCTGGGAGAAATTATTAGGAGTGTTAGGGGGTGTCGGGCCGCTGCAGTTACAAGAACTCACTAACCACGGAGATGGCCTGACAGCAATGTCCCAGCTCAGTGACCGTTGCTTTCTGTGACCCAGGCAAGGTTTCCACGTAGTATACAAGCAGTGCCGACACAGACCGACGATTAAGTTGGTTAACAGTAACGTCTGATTTATAGCGTCTAGAAATGGGAGGGGTGCGGGATCAAGCGCTAAGTAGAGGAAAGTCACTTTACGTGTTGCAGCAGTTTTACATATGCACAGGTGGGTTGGACGGTAGCGTAACCGGATCCGATTTGCCAACAAACAGAATGTAGGCGGTGTCCACACATTAGAGGCCAGTGGAGTCAGATTTTGGGAGGAAAAACACGGTTTACATTTGAATGTGGGACTGTCGGGTTTTCTCAAGGGCACAGCTCTAATTTGAACTCTTGCAGCTGAAATAAGTGATTTGTGGTTGTCAGTTCAAGAAAGAATTACGAGTGTTGTATCGCAACAGTGCGTATATCGGAGCAGACGGCATATGAATATACCAACATATTAACGGCATTCAGCCAGCACAACCCTGATTCCATTTATACTCTGAGGACGTGAGAACGCTAATAGAACACAAGCTCAACAAGCCCGGGAGTGGTGCCCGCCACTACAGGTGAAAAACTGGTGCGACCAGCGCTGACCGCCATCGTGCCATCTGTTTCCAATTAACGCGAATGCATTAATGCTCGCTCCCGAGCACCCTAGTCCAGATAACAAAGAGTCCGAACAATCACCCGCCTTGAACCAATTGCGTGCTGTCTTTCTTAGAAAGATGCACGCAAAGGCCAATTGCGGGTGATAAAAAAAAAAAAAACGCACGAGCGTGTGTTTAGAATTTAAAAGCCCTTACTAAAGCCTCGCTGAGCAGCACATACGCACTAGCTCAGGCGAGCCCTAAAAAGGAAGTAGAGATTGATGTTTCAGTAGACTGCGAGACCCCGACAATGAGTCCAGATAGATCAAGTACAACAGCTTCTGCGATATCATTACACAGATTCCCTTCAATGTACAAGAGCTTGTATGTCAGATACACACTCAAAATGACAGATCTTAAATACATTGTTTTTAATAAGACCAGCTCAGCTCACCCAAAGTGGGCATTATGGCACTACATAAAGTCGCCCAATTTTTCTGCGGGTTCACCTTTCTTCCTTCAAAAACATAAATTTAAAAAATCAGCCAAATAATAAAAAAAGTTTCCTCCAACACACAATTAGTAAAATTACTGATGTTCATCTACCAAATTACTCGGCCTGAAACAAAATAATTTATGGGTCATTTTTTATTCAGAAATCAACTTCTCTCAACAAATCAAAGCAGCGGACAGGGGAACTAACTTCCAAGTTGCCCTCCTTCCAACAGTCCTTCCCCTCCAGCAACTGCGCCACTGCATGAACCTTATATGTGATCTGGGCAAGACCTGCTTAGACAACTGCAATGTAGTCTACATTACCCTTACGAAGAAACTCCTCGTCAGACTGTAAAATCGGGCCTCTAGAACATGCCTGAACACATGAAAACTAAACAATGAAAAGCCAGTTTCGCAAAAGCTCTATTTTTAGCTCCCACATAAATTCAGAGTTAAGTTCAAAGCACTGTGCAGGCAAAGTTCCTCTCTACCTTCAGGAACTGGCTTACAACACAACATTGATCCTTTAATAGAGCAGGGTGCACTGGAAGATCCTTGGGGGTTCAGGATCCGAAACTTTGGTTCAGCCTCAGCCCTAGTCTCCATATGGAATTGTGTTATCTTCATTTAAGGAAACTCCTGAAAATCCAATTCTTGAAACTGAAACAGACCTTTATTTAAGCCTATCATCCTCTTGGGAGTGACTGCAGACTGTCACATCTCGAAACGCCCTGGGTATCAGGCCAGGCCAACTCACTCCCTGTTAGAACTTTGATGTTTTCATGTTGTTTTGAACTTGAAAGACTTCATTCCTTTAGATACTTAAAACCATTGAAATATACACAAAATAATGCAAGCCCTAAAATAAATAGTAAAGAAAATAAAGTGTTGGATTTATCTCTATATATACAGAAACAAAATCAACATTAGCCAAGAGGCCAACGCAGAAGGAGTCAAAATACTTCTCACCAAATCTTCACATTTAACATTGGTAATGTATTTATTTTAATTGACAAGATAGTTCATGCCTCTCACACAACAGCCTATTATCTGAAGATTGTGTGTTCCTTCCTTTAGTTTCATAACTCTAAGAGTGGCCTAAGTAGTGTGTAGCACTTTATAAAACACATAAATAAATAAGCAAAAAGTGCAACATGAGACTAGAGCGTCTGGAACAACAGTGTTGACCGTATGTCAAGAAAATAGTTTTGTAACTCAAGGACGATTCAGAGTAAATAGAGCCAGGCCTTAGCTGTAGCACATACATTATATTACCTAATTAAGCTATAGAGAAAACAAGCCCCTAGATTGCGTCACAGGTAGAGGCCATACAGTCTAGATGCATCACTTTGATGACTCTGGGCTTGTAAAAGTAATACAGACTACGATCCCGTATTCATCATCTTCTATGTGTTGGGCTTCAGGATGCTGTGGTCAATGTACATAGTGTGGAGAGAGGTGGGGAGGGGTCACAAAATGCTTGATGTAAGATGTTGTGATCTTCTTGTCACTGCGGCCGTGCGATGCGCGCCTCTGGAATGCGATGAATGTCAACGTTTTAAAGGAAACTGTGTGCTCGCGTCCTGTCAATTTAACAGCTGCTGGCTGAAGGATGAGGCGCGCTGATGTTATGTGCTAGGAGAAATAAACGTAAGGAATCTAGCCACTGTTTCTGTGTCATGTTGTGATAACAGCATGTTTTTGGCGACGAGCTTCGGTCAGCGGAGCACATAACATACAACGAAGAATCTATGCGTGCTGAGCGAGTGTCAGATGTTATACCTGCACAGGAACGATAACTTCACTGCGTGGCAAGACACCAATCGGGATAAATTTACACTTAACTATCGTGTTTGACACCCGAAGAAAACATCTTCGTCTATTACAGCACAATCTGAATGGGAGTATATAAAGTGTTGTGAGGAGTCAAAGAGCGATATGTACAGCAGAATAAACAAGCGCCTATAGTGAACCCCCAACACATCGCATGTGACCTCATGAGGAAAGGTATCAATTTCCTGTGGGGTACGGATCAACAAAACTGTTTTGACAATATCAAGCTTGAAATCTGTAATGCTGGAATGTTGGTTCCTTTCAATGTCAATGCAAAAACTATTGTCACTGTTGATGCCAGTGATACTGGCATTGGGGCTGTTTTATCTCAGAATGATGGTACCTCAGAACAAACTGTAGCGTTCGCATCCCGGACTTTGACTTCTACTGAACGACATTACTCTGTAATAGAGAAAGAAACCCTAGCTGCCACATGGGGTGTAGAATATTTCAGAACGTATGTTCGGGGTCGCAGATTTCTCCTTCGCACCGACCACAAACCATTACTTTAAATTCTGTCACCTGGTGGAACTGGGAAAGGGTCAGCTAGAGTAGCTCGCTTAGCCTCCAGGTTGCAAGAATATAACTTCAACACTGAGTTTATTTCTGGTTGGCGCAATGTTCAAGCGGACTGTCTGTCGCGCCTGCCCTTAGACTGGGAGCAAGTGGACAAATGTGGGGTGTCAAAGAGAAGTAGCTATCTCCAGCGTCGATGATGTTGTTCAGTGGAGCTGTGGTGTTGTCAGTAGAGAAGAATGGGCGGAAGCCATGTCACAAGATGAGGTCCTTAAAGGAGTTCTCAACCTCATTCTGAAAGGTAGGCGTAGCGAGAGTACCCTACCCACCAGCGTTAGACCCTTTAATGCTGTCATTGACGAACTATCCATTGTCACCGACCAGTTTGTCATGATTGCTGACAAGATTATTCCCCAGTTTGGCATTCGCAAAAGACTATTCAACTTAGCCCATGAAGGACACTTAGGGCAGACTTTGACAAAAAAACGTTTCCGGAATGAATTTTGGTGGCCAGGAACGGATAGGGAGGTGGCTGATTGGGTTGAAAGATGCAGTGAATGCATAGAATGTGAGAAGAGACTCAAGGTTGAACCACAGTCTGTCCCGAGTTCCATCCATGATCCTGGTGTGGTGTGGCATAGTATTTGCCTTGACTTCATTGGACCTATGCCCGGAGTCCACCCTAGCAAAGGATTGGGCATGGTTGTAATGGATGTCCACTCTAGATGGCTTACTATGTATGTGCTTCCAGAGATTACCATTAGAGTCACCATTAAAGTGCTGCGCACCATTTTTAAAGCAGAAGGTTTTCTCACGGTCCTTATTACGGCCAATGGCACTCAATTAACATCCACGGAATTGTGTGGGTTTCTTCGTGAGTGTGGCATCAAACATTCCCTCACCACACTGTACAATCCTCAATCTAATAGTATTGTGGAAAGAGCCAACTGCATGATTAAAGGGGCTATTGGTTTGGCTCTCACCAACAACCTGGACATTGATGAAACCTTGAATGAATTAGTGTGGGCTTACCGTACCACTGAAAATTCTACTACTGGTGTTGTTCCCTTCGTTGTCATGCGAGGTAGAAAACCTTCTTCCAAACTAGTACCTTCATGGGTCAGAGGGTTGTTGGAAGGGAAGATTGTAAGTGGTAGTGACAAGGGTACTCCCATGCATGCACACACTCCCATACATTCCCAAGACAAGTCTTCTGCCAACCTCCTTGTTGGAGACTGGGTCAAAGTCAGATCTGGTCGTTGGATCAAAGGCCTATGTAAGTTTCGTGGTCCATTCAAAGTTCAAGAGGTGCATCCTTTGTATGTTGTGTTGACCAACGGGGAAAAGTGGAATTTACGTAGGGTAGCCAAGTATCGCTCAAGAGACAACCCTCCTAAATTCACAGCTAACAGGAATTCCTGTTCGGGATACATGTTGGCTCATGATCAACAATTGCTCAACAGTTCCCGTACTGATGCAGAGTTGAGAGTGGCAGGTCCCAGTAGTGACAACTTGATTAACTACCTTGGGCTCAATGTTAATAATCCAGCATCTCAGGGTCCCCAAGATACTCAACCGTGTCAAAGACCTTTATGAGCTAGGAGACTCCCTCAACACTTACAAGATTTCATGGTGGGGTGATTTGCCCTCATTGTTGTTATATTCATTTGGGGTGGTTTTGCTCACTGTTATTTTAATGCACTATTTTCCTTTGTTCTTCTCTTTGTTCTTCCTCTATTTCATTGCTCTACCTGCGTGTAGAGGAAAGGGAGGTATGTTGTGATCTTCCGGTCACTGCGGCCACGCGCCTCAGTGGAATGCGATGAATGTCAACGTTCTAAAGGGAACTGTGTGCTCGCGTCCTCCTGTCACTTTAACAGCTGCTGGCTGAAGGATGAGGCGCGCTGATGTTATGTGCTAGGAGAAATAAACGTAAAGAATCTAGCCACTGTTTTCATGTCATGTTGTGATTACAACATAAGGTTCATTTTAAACTCATCACTCTCTAGTTACTTCAATCTGCTTGTAAAGTCTTGATGTTCACCTAATGGATATTGCCTTAGGCGTAATTTATAGTTAGGTTTTGGAAACTCTTTCTCCTAGAGGAAAAACTTACTACCTCAGACAAAGCAATAGTGGAAAAGCTGACCAAATTAAGAGTTTTCTATAACTAGGGCAAAGCTGAGGTGGCATGGTGTGCAAAATGAAGATGGACTGCGATGCAGGCTCAGTGATCAACAGAGGCTGAGAGTAATTTAAGCATTCCATCCATCGCTCTTTTGTATACTTTAGAGATAGAACACAGGCAGAGCTGTTCAGCCAAAATGACCAATTTCGTGTGCAGATATACAAACACCGGTCAAACCTGATGACAGATCTTGTGGACATGGCCAATGCTGCTGAAGAATTTCCACCCCACATGTTCAGCAAATGGAAATGCACCCTTAATAAAGAGGCACACTATTGATACCCACATTTTCCTTCCCACAGACACACAGTGGGGCGATCCCCTATGCGATCAGCTTCTCAGTCGTACTTCAAGGTAGAGCTTTTGGGGGGTAATAAGCTACATTCACTGATTTCTGTGTTCAAGATACCTCAGAATCACCGGCAACCTTGGACAGACCTACTTCCACTAACAGGAGAGAAGGCTGGTAGACAAGGCAGTTAGCATAGTGTATTTCCCAATAATCATCATCACTCCAAATCAGTGGTTTTAGCTGGGTGCCAGCTGCATTTTCAGTGGATATACCATTGCAACAATTTTTTAAATAGGGCCCCACGTTTCTATACCTGGTATTTATTTTTTACCACAATGACATGATTATGTACGAGGCACGCAAAAACGTAATAGGCATATGATTCTGGGTATTTCTCAAGGAAAATATGCTGAAACACGTTACGTCATCTAGTATTTATACTGTGCTGCTTCCAATAGTGTGACAACCTTTTCCATCCTGTATACGTGGTTAGAGAGGTGTAGGCATGAAGGGTGTCCTATGTCTAAAGTACTGGATGTGGTGATTAAGGGTTTGTGATTTGCTCTATTGTATTCCATTTGGACAAAGTTGGATGCAGCAGGCTTATCGATGCAGCTACAAACAGATACTCAAAACCTGTGGATCCGCTGATGTCAAATCCTGTCAGTAATTGCCCTCAGGGCTTCCAAACCCTTGCTGCTCAGTCTACATGCCAACTTGCTGCACTTTTATAATTCTCAAAAAAAGTGTATCACTCTTTCAACGGAGGCCAGCTACATTAACTTGAAGCACATTTTGTAACAGTTATATTTGCCACCTACTAGGAAATTCCAGTTTAATCTTGGAAATGGTTTCTAATGTCTTTTACTGTGGTGTTCTGGTGTCTATCGGTTACAAACGTTCATTTATAGGAAACGATAAGACCGTCCATTGTTTCTCAATTGGGTAATATTCAACCATATATGCAATAATCCATATCACAACTGAATTGAGTTAAACCAATTTGGTAACTGGGCCCTTAAAATGTCCACCAACTCCAAACAATTTTCAAATAACTGTGTTAGTCTGCAGATTCGTGTTCTTATATACACAAAGACCTTTCTGAATCAAGTAGCACAGCGACACTGAATATTTCACAATACTGAATGGAGAGCCAGAGGTCACAGATCCATCAATGTCCGCATCCAACAATTGCCTCAAGTGATACAAAGGTGCACATTAGTAAAGAGACTATGCAACAAAAAATGGTGCAAGTCTCAAATCTTAAAAAAAGGGGAACCAATTGACAAAATTATCCTGTCTGTCAGAGTATTGCTCATCTTGGAAACACGCTTTAAAATGGTGCCAGAAAGTGCAATTAGATGACCTTTGAAATCATATATTGTTTTGCTAACTATTACATTTCTCCTGTATTCCCTATGAACTCTCAATTTTAAAAAGGGAGGGAGACTCCTACTTCTGGGGATTTTTTTTTTTCATTTTTCAAAACTTGTGCTGCATTTTCTACCTCCAGCACTAAGTCACTCCTATCTAAATAAGCACATGCAGGGGTTGATTTGGGCTTTTTGGTATGTCTAAGTCCAACATGTTACAAAAACCCAAATATGAGTCAGGAAATCAAAGAATTCCATTTGTTACTTTGTATCGTTCTTCTTCGCAATTATTTCTACTTGGAAATGATTGATTTCCTTAGACATGACGCTATTTACTCCCTACAGTTTATGCATGGACGATTATATATTCTTCTCTAAAACGTTGAATAGCCTTCAAAATTGTATGCAATTATTGTTTTTACTTTATCTCCAAAAATGGTAACGAGGCTCTCTGACATTTATAGTCAATGTTCCCCAAAACCAACAACCCCCTAGTCTACAACATGTACCACCCTCCAGGGTGTGCCCAAATGTTTGCATGTTTGGTGAACGCCTCGACGAACAGACAATGTTTCTCATCAGTGACAGAAATGTAAATTAACCAGACGTTCACTTTTCGGCC
Organism: Triturus cristatus; assembly: GCF_964204655.1. NCBI lineage: Eukaryota > Metazoa > Chordata > Amphibia > Caudata > Salamandridae > Triturus > Triturus cristatus. The sequence continues at coordinate 369,343,201 of NC_140585.1, forward strand.
CCAGAACACACGAAAAAATAAATCAACCAGATTTTCTGACTGATAAATATCCTTTTTCTGAAGTAGATCAACCCATGAAGTGAAACGGCAGGTCGAGCAACATTTCTGGTGCAAGGCGCAGGCAGGCTTGCGTTGGTCTGTTGTAAAAGTAAAACGCCTGCCAGCCACACCATATTTGTGGGGGAGGGTATGAGCGTCTAGAGGTTGGAGTGGGGGAAGGGGATATCCTGCGACAAGTCAGTAAGCAGACAGCAATGCTGGCCGCTGCAGGCAAACGAGAGAATGTAAACATTTCTGCCAGAGTCCGCAGGTCAGGTCACGGGGAGCCGTGAAACGGGAACCTAAAACACGTTTTTCTTGCTGTTCCAAATGAAGATTCACAAGTCACTTAGGAATGGTCACGCCAGTGTCAGTAAACTCCAAGCCAAACAGAAGCACCCATCGGGGACCCCTACAACAGCCACTTCTGCAAATAACCTCTCACATTCCAAACCAGAACTGCCAGCACTCTGGTTATGAGGCGAGAATGCAAGAACTGCCTCCACCGTCATCCAGCTGTTGCTTCGTTTTGCAACTATGCCAAGGCGCGATTAATGCGTGTATGAAAAATGGTAGAGCTAGGACTTCGCACATGACCCACAACAGAGGACAAATACACTTTTCAAGTAACTTTCTCGGCAATGACTGCCCCTGGCCTCCTGTTCGGGGAGTAACCAAAGCAGTGCCCTGTGTACAACCCCCCACCCCCAACCCAAGTGCCATGTTCCTATGGTGCTGGGGGGGGGGGGAGGTTTCTGATGACTACTAACTTTGGGCTACGAAGTACCATGCTACCTGCCAGGTTGTGCTTCAGCGCCTAGTAAGGGGTAGCAGGCGCTATATACATACAATTACAATACAATTATAAATAAGCCTTCGCGCGCAGCCCGTGTTTACCTCGGAGCGGGGCATGGGCTGTCAGCGTCCCCCGGCGGGGCTCCCTCCCATTGGGTCCGCAGGCAGATCTTCGCTACCTAAAGGCTGGCCGACCCCGCGCGTCCTTGTTTGTCTCAGCTCCGTGCACCCACCAGCTGACAGGTACCGGAAGTGATGCCTTGCCAAATGACGGCGGCGAGTTGTCGCTGTTGCACACACCTCCCGGGTCCCAGGCTGCCATTGGCTAGCGCCGTTCTCCTTCGCCCGAAACGCGTGACAAAAGTTTGGTCCCGCTGCCAACCCAACCCTCGAAACGCCCAGAACTGGCACAGTCGGAGCGGGTGGCCTGCCAGAGAGAAATTCTCGGCCTAGAGAGATTTCTACTACTTCTGAGCATGCTTGAAGGAAAAAGAGGCGTGTTTAACAAAAATAAAAGGGGCGTGGTCATGTAAATATTGCAAAGCACAATTTCACGAGGTGCAAGGATAGTTTAGTGCGCTGAGGGCGCATACTGCACGGTAGCTGGCAGGGCATATCTTGGTCAGAAAGATTTAGGGTGTGACCTTCAGATTTTCCAGCAATAACAATGGCATATGCAGTTAATATACATAAATATGACAAGCAGGGCATGTGCGGAATTAATAAGTAGGGGAAAGGGAGAGGTGTTTGGATTGTTAGAGGTAATAATTTATGGGCAGGGCAATTGTCCTTAAAAAAGAAGTGGGACAACTAGCCAAGTTAGGCAGCATACTGTAGTGTCGCGGTCTAGTGGACGCGCGCACTACGTAGCGACGTAGATGTGCGTAGCGACCGTTTGGACGCTACTGCGCATGCGCGAGGTATAGCGCGCGAGCGAGAGACGCGTTCGGAGCGTGTTGCCCGGCGCTCTCTCTGTAGGTGACTTATAAAGTGTAATAAAGGTTCCAATTGCAAGCAGAACGTTTCCTGAGAGTCTGTGGGGGAAAGTAACATACAGCCTGGCACCCAACAACATTACAGTGGCGACGAGACTGGGACAAGAAGAACCCTAGGTGCAACAGGTGGAAGGTGCCCCCAACCTGCAGCAGAGAAGAAGCCCACCAGGGGAGATACCACCCTACGCGGTAAGAAGACCGGAAGGACCAAGGGCAGACACCTACAAACCGGGAGAGCGCGGCAGAGGCAGATAGAAGCCGGGGAGTGGCACGTGGGCAGCAGAGGAGCCAGCCACGAGGTAGAGGATATCGCAGGCGGACAGCGGAACCGCAGAGGAGATCCTGGCGAAGTCAGGGGACGACGGAGCAGCCAGCTCGAACGCAGTCCCAGGTATCCGAAGCAGGGGAGCGGGGACGGACGCACCAGGTAGCCCAAGAAAGCAAGTGGACGCCAAGATGAGTGCACAGTCATCGACTCTGACGACGCCGATACCTTTCCTACCACGCCCGGGAGAACCCATAATGAAGTGGGAAGACTGGAGGGAGTACTTCAAAAACTACCTGGAAGCGCTAGAAGATGAGAACGAGGAGGCGTTCTCTAGTGCCAGGAGGAAGAGGATACTCCTACACAACCTAGGACCAGAAGGGATACGAGTGTTTCAAAATCTCACACCAACCACCAGACCTGTAGGGGACACAGACGTGTTCACCCATGCCATAGAAGATTTGGACAACCACTATCGACCGGCAGTGTGCACCTCCATCGACCGCTATAACTTCCAGCAGAGGAAGCAAGAAGCGGGGGAATCCGTAGATGACTACGTGGCGGCGCTGCGGAAGCTGGCGATGACGTGCAGGTATGGCGGACTGCAGGACGAATTCATCAAGGACCAGATCGTCATGCACACGACAAGCAAGTCAGTACAGGACAAACTATGGGCGAATGGAGATGCGACGCTGAACGAAGTGATCGCCATAGTGAAGAGAGCGGAGCTAACAAAACGATGTGCGGAAGCAGCCAAGAGAGAACCGGCCCCCAGACTCACAGTCAACAAGGTAGACGACGCGGACCACCAGACGCGAGGGAAACAAACGACGGGGGAGTACAGAGGAGCGGCCACAGGGAAACCAAGACCCGGACCGACATGGAAACAAGGGAAAGGCGATGCCATGAAATGCTACAGGTGCGGCAGCTCGAACCATGCAGCGCACGACAAACGGTGCCCCGCGTTCAGAGCCAAGTGTGCGTTCTGCGGCCTAGTTGGCCATTACGAAAAGGTATGCCGCAGAAAAGGAAGACAGCAGGCGGTGAAGTTCGTGGCACAGGACGAGGGGGAAGACGCAGAAGGCCGTGAAGAAGACGAAGAAGTCCTGTGTATTGAAAACCAGGTACTGGGCATAGAGGGGAGAAGAACGCGCAAACCCCAGTGCGACATGATCATAGGAGGCATACCCATCACCATCGTGGCGGACTCAGGATCTCCTTACACGATCATTCAACGTTCAGTATGGAACGAGAGGTTCAGACCCACGTGGGGCGCGCGACTAGAACCCCCCGACATTCGACCTGTTACCTACACAGGGGACCCAATCCCGATGGTAGGGTTCAAGACTATGAAGTTCCAGTTCAAGGAGCGGAGTGCGCTCTGCAAGCTGTACGTCGCGGAGAAGGGACCGTCAGTCCTGGGCTGGATGGACCAAGGAGTGTTGGGAATACAGCTGAACCCAGGAGGGGACACCCAGGTGATGGTGACTCTGGACGGAGAGGAGTCGACGGCAGAAAAATGGCGGAGCGGGCACCCGAAGGTCTTCGGCGGGAAAATTGGGAGACTGGAGAAGTTCTCCCACAAAATCGTCCTTAAAGAAAACGCCCGGCCGGTAGCGCACAAGGTACGGAACATCCCGATTGCGGTAAGGGAGGCGGTGCAACAGGAGCTCCTCCGACTGGAAGAAGGGGGAATCATTGAGCCCATTGACAGCGCAGAGTGGTTGGCACCCTTGGTGGTGGCCATGAAACCGTCAGGCAAAGTGCGCCTCTGTGTGGACCTCAGGGAGTTGAACAAGTGCATAGTGGTGGAAAGGTTCCCCTTGCCACGCATAGAGGAAATGTTGGCCCGCACGAAAGGAGTGAAATGGTTCTCCACCATAGACTTGCAATCGGCATACCACCAGGTAGCACTACATCCGACAAGCAAAAAATTGACATCGTTCATCACGCCGTTCGGCTGCTACCAATTCTGCTGCATGCCCTTTGGTCTCGCCTCGGCAGCGGCGGTGTTCCAGAAGCTAATGGCCCGCCTATTCAAAGACATTGAGGGAGTGCAATACTTTCAGGACGACATCCTAGTGATGGGGACGGAGCTGGAGGACCATGACAGGAAACTGTCTGCAGTATTGAAGATCCTGGAAGAGAAGGGCCTAACAGCAGAGTGGGAGAAGTGTCATTTTGGAATGACATCAGTCACCTACCTGGGACACGAGATCGGGGCGCAAGGAATAACGCCGAAGAGAGGGAACGTAAAAGCCATCTGCGAAGCACCGCCGCCCACCTCCAAGGAAGAAGTACGGTCGTTTCTAGGGATGGCAGAGTACTACAGTAAATTCGTCCACCACTTTGCCACAAAAACCCACCACATGAGGCAACTCACGAGGGACAAGACGGCGTTCGTATGGACAGAGGAGACGCAAGAGGAGTTCGACACAGTGAAACGGGAAATTGGCGGAGCGATCCCGTTGCAAGGATTCGATCCCCAGGGGCGGTCAATATTGATGACGGACGCGAGTGAAAAGGGGCTGGGAGCGGTGCTCATGCAGGAAAGACCAGAAGGCGGCACGGAGACGATCAGCTTCGCGTCCCGGACGCTGACAGCATCGGAACAAAAGTTCAGCGTGATAGAGAAAGAGATGCTAGCGGTAGTGTGGGCCATGGCGAAGTACCGTCAGTTCCTGTGGGGAACCAGATTCCAGGTGAAGACAGATCACAAGCCTCTCGTGAAAGTACTGACATCAGATGGCCATGCCAGTGCCACGCCCCGGATTGCGAAAATGACACTGAAACTCCTGGAGTACAGGTACGACGTGGAGTACATCCCGGGCTCCAGAAACAAAATAGCGGACTACCTCAGCAGGGCATCTGCGATGGACAGCGCCTCCGACGACAGGGAAGACGACGACGAGATGGTGGCTCTGACGGATGATCCGGAAAAAGCCATCAGCAGGCAGGAATGGAAGAACGCGTACGAGGCGGATGAGGACATGGAGGACGTCAAGACGTACATCGTGCGGGGATGGCCGGACAGAAGGAGACAAAGATCAAAAATCAGGCAGTTTTACGAAGTCAGAGAAGAGCTGTCGGTGGGCAACGACGGAGTGTTTGTCTACAGGGGTGACAGGGTGGTGCCGCCGGAGAACATCGTACCCACCCTGCTAGCCATACTTCACGAAGGCCACCTGGGAATTGTGAAGACAAAGGCCAGGACAAGACAAACTTACTGGTGGCCAGGGATGGACACGCATGTAGAGAGGCACATGAAGGACTGTGCGCAGTGCCTAGGGGCGGACAAGACACTCAAACCAATGAGACCACCCTTAGGGAAATTCACAAACCCCAGCAACCCGTGGGAAGAGGTAGCAGTGGACATCCTGGGACCGATACTGGACGACCAGGGGATCCCCAAATATCTATGTGTACTAGTGGATAAATACTCGAAATGGCCGGAAGTGCACATCAACGAGATCATGGACACGGACGAGATACTACGCTTCCTCAAGGCGTTGTTCCTCCGGGAAGGCATACCCAGGAGCGTTATCAGCGACAATGGCCCCCAGTTCATCTCCGACAAGTGGGTCACGTTTGCGAACAGGAACGGCATAATACTCAAACACACCTCAATATACCACCCATCCAGCAATGGACAAGTAGAGAGGTTCAACAGGGTGCTGATGGGCTCCATACAGGCGGCCATCACAAGAGGCAAAGACTGGGAGAAAGAGGTGCTCAGCACGATATGGGCGTACCGCATCACCCCCACCGGTACGGGGTATAGTCCCTTCCAGATCTTACGGGGACGGCAACCCTTTACCAGGGACAATGTGGCGTGGCAGGAGAAGACCATCACCAGCAAATGGTCTCCAGCGGTGGTGCAGCACAACCTGCAGAAGGCACAGCGCATCTATACGGAACACTACAACAGCCACAAGAGGACAAAAGAAACGGCGTTGGAAAAAGGGGAGTGGGTCAGAGTGAAGCTGGCAGTCCTTAAGCGGAAAGGTGAAAGCAAGTACTCCCCGCCCCTCAGAGTAGAAGAAGTGTATGACCGGGCGGCACTACTCAGTGACGGTAACGTGTGGTCACACGAGCGCATGGCCAAATGCAATAAGATCTTACAGTGGCCCCGAGAGTGCATGGAAGGGGAAACCCCGGCAGAAGGGCCGATAATGGACACAGAGTCATCCGAGGGAGGCCATGGAGAGGACACGAGCGGTGAGCAAGAGAGAGAGAGAGACAACTCAGGGAGAAGACCCTTGGGGGAGACCACCAGAGAAGAGGGCGAGGTAAAAGAGAGGGAGAGCCAGGGCTCTCCGAAAGGTACCGACGGAGGCCCGGTCGCAGAGGGAAGCCGAGAAGGACATTCCACTCCGGTAAGACACACCCGGGGGGGAAGAGCAGTGGTGAGACCATCCAGGTTCAGAGACTTTGAAATGGACTGACCTCCGGGTCGAGGACTTTGTGTGTGTGATATGAAAAGGGGGAGATATGTAGTGTCGCGGTCTAGTGGACGCGCGCACTACGTAGCGACGTAGATGTGCGTAGCGACCGTTTGGACGCTACTGCGCATGCGCGAGGTATAGCGCGCGAGCGAGAGACGCGATCGGAGCGTGTTGCCCGGCGCTCTCTCTGTAGGTGACTTATAAAGTGTAATAAAGGTTCCAATTGCAAGCAGAACGTTTCCTGAGAGTCTGTGGGGGAAAGTAACATACAGCCTGGCACCCAACAACATTACACATACAAGTGACATGATAGTGCATGACATAACAGTGCGTGACATCACAGCATATGACATTGCACATGGCATCACACTAAGTGGCATCACAACCCATGACCTCCCAGGAAGTGACATTAGATCTTAAGAGCTTACGTACATATGTATAGAAGGTCTATCATTAGTACATTTTAGCACATTACAATATTTAATAAATGAGATTTTGCTTTGGAGTTGTGCCAAAAAATTTACGCAACCCAGATGCAAAATCTTAGCCTCAACGTCTACATTTATTTTTTAAAACCCTGACACAAAGAAATTGTCAAGAAGGAGAAATGTGGTAGTAAATCTGTTATGTTTAATTGGTTGCAAAGTCTGTATTTTAAAATATCATATAGGTTTACGGCACCTGCTGTAGAGATCTTTCTGTGCCAGGTATATCTCATGGAATCATAATAATGAAGGATAACATATTTGCTACAGAGATATACAGAGAGATTTGTCTAGTCCCAGTTTTGAATCAAAGTAGCATAGAGGGTTAATATGTCTCCTGCAAAGCACATTATGTAACACACAGATGACAGATTTTTATTTTATGTAAATGGGTAAGTGGGTTATTGCTTTTAACACAGAAATCCTTTTGTTACTTGCAGTTCATAAATTGTAATCCTTCTACTATACCATAGTGATCTATGAAGAACCTGTGGCTCCTGCACCATGTAACCTTCACTGTCTTATGTAACACATCGTGTACATTGATTTACACGATATAATATATTGTCACTGTATAATGTGTACGTCTGATATAAGGCACTCTGATATCCAGTATTGGGATGAGTACTGCAAAAGCGCTATAAAAGAAATTACAAAATGTTATGTTAAGAGATTTGTAGAGCACTCGTATACCAAAGGGTGTCTTGGCGCTAGGTTACAGGGAAACGGCAGGAATGCGCTGTATTCAAAGCAATATGGCGCATTCCCATCCTTTCTCCTGCTCTAGTGCACAATGTGCCACCTAGCGCCAATACAGGTGCCTTTGCACCATGGTGCAAGGGCGCCTGCATTGCCTGCAGGATTGTTTTTGTGCAGGAAGGTTCACTGAGCCAAGAGCTGGGAGTATCGAAACTTAATGGAAAACCACCTATAGGGAGGCGCCCAGCGGAATGAGGCAATCGGATGATACCTAATGGGCGTGTTTTATGATTTGGTGTTTTGAATTAGGGACAGTGCCCCAGGGCTTGAGCTAGGAGAAGAGAGGAGATCGACGGAGAGGGAATGAGCATCTTGGAACGAGCTCTGAAGCCTTAGGCTACTTGACCCATACAATGTGAGTGCCCTTCTTACAAAGTCTTCATGCGCTGACACCTTTTCCTAACTTGCCTGGGGAATGCTAAGTAGGGATGTCACGTTAGGAGTAGTGTTGGGACAGACTAATTCTTTATACTTACGAACCTTCATGAAGTCTGATCTTGACGTGGGGGCACTTATTGCCTACGTTCCGGTATTCGAATTTGGCATTCTTTCCATGATCCAGAGGTTAAACCGTGCACGCAGATTTGGCTATGTATTAGTTCCGATGTACTTTTACAACCTCGTCTTGAGGCGTCTGTATGTCCAGTTATTTTTGGCCTCGTAATAAACCCACTAACCTAGAATCTGGAGTCTGTGATTCTTTGGAGTCATGATTCTTTGAACTTGTGAGTTTGACCTAATGAGTCATTTTTACCCTCTACACTTCTAAAGCAGATACAAACGGTCCATTGACAGAGGGTTCCAGAGCACATTGATGAGAGGGAACCCAGCTCCTTCAGTTGGTAGCACTGTCAGATGGTTGCCTCTTGGAGTGAGCGGAGAACCTAGAACAGTTAGGGAAAGCCTAGCCATAGAGCCCCAAAGAGCCCAAAGAATGAGAGCCCAAAGGACAGAGAGCGGAGAACAACGGGATTTGGCAGAGACTGACGGAGAGTGGCGGTGTGGAGGGAACAGCAGTTCACAGTGGAGTGAGTATGAATAGGGATGTGTGTGTTCGATTGCAGTGATGATTTGATTGTGTGATGTCCTGCGGAGTTGAAATGAGAGTCAAGTGATTGTGGTTTTGGGCTGAACATGCACGGTCCATGTGATGCAATTTGATTTTTGATGTCAGGCTCAAGGAGTAGCCTAAGATGCCGGGATAGATTTGAGGTGTAGAAGACACCAAGTGATGTAATTGTCTGACCAGTGATGGTGGGACTCGCGAAGTGCTATCGATGAGCCGTTTGGAGATAGGGAACGTGTGTGAGTGAGCTTGATAGTATCGTGTGGGGAGCTAGTGCACAAGGGCAGACCAGAGTGATTCGAGTGGCCAATGCAGGTCATGGGTCAAGGTGTGTAAATGGGTTTGAATGATTGGATCCTATTGATTTCATTTATATGAGTGTCCGGTGGTTTCATGGACAGACAGTCTGAGGTGCAGCTGTCCGGTCGTTTCACGGACAGACAGTTGCCAGAGGAGAGGCAGACAATTACTCAAGACTGTCCGGTCGTTTCGTGGACTGACAGTCGGATATGTAACTGTCTGGTCGTTTGGTGGACAGACAGTTACTGGATTCTATGAGTGAAGTGCGTGAATGCCTAAAGTGAGATTGTGAAGGAGGGTGAACAGCTGTGTGAAGAGGAGTAACGTCTGAGTGTGCCACGCTGCAATAAGTTGGTTGGTGTAAAGCTGCACTGGGATTGGTGGATTGTCATCAGGAAGTTGAAACGAAAATGTTTTGTGGGCAAAAGAACTTGATTTAATCATGCGATATTTCAGGGTGTTGAGAGATCTTCATAGGGGAGACAGAGGAGTAATTACTGGAGTGTGTGAGGAAGTACCACCTAGGGATACCCCAGCACATTATATGGTCACAAATGTAGGACTCCATACCATAGTTTGGCTTCACAATTGGCATAAGTTTACCGAAATAGAGGGAGATTTGAGAAAAAGACCTGGCAAGAGACTTGGGCTGGTCAGTGTTTATGATTTAAAAGCTGGTGTGTTTAGTTAAAGTCGCATAATGAAGAAACTGTTGAAACTTGCCGCAGCTGCGGCGAAAGCGTATGCTGCAATTGCAGCTAAAACTAAAACTAAACACGTTTAGCTAAACCCAAGCTGAATCAGACTTTAACTAAAACTGGAAGTAAAATGCACCTTGGGGAGTCCTCCTTTAGCTCTCAAAGTTCAGAAACCGATGATCTATCACTAAAGGAGATACATTTAATAGAGGCTTCAGGATCTAAGCTAAGGGACAACAACTTGGCTACTTCACCAGGAGACGTTCTAGCTCGAAAAAATCAAGAGCAGAAGAATGCCAGAGATATCCCTCTCTTCGTTAAAAAGATGATACTTCCTATCACTTCGCCACAGTCAGATAAGCTCAGCCAAGACTCCTCAGCGCAGAACACTTTCGCTACAACAGGGGATACGATAACGTTAGCAGTATCGTCAGAGCCAGTAATATCTCCAGGCTCAGTTTCCTCCTCTTCTCCAGGGGTCTCTTCCCCAGGCTCTCAGGTAGTACAGGTACAGGTACAAGCAGAAGAACAGCTGATGGTTTCCCTAGACTCAGACCAGCTTAAAAATACTGCTTTAACTCTGGCAATGGCTGTCGCTACTTCGCTTCCCCAGTCTCTGCCCTCTCTCCTCTCTACTTGCGAAAAGGACATTCTAATTCAATCTAATGGCACCTTGCCAGTCCAGCAAGATCTGCAAGATCAGCAAGGCCAGAAAGATCTGCAAGGCCAATCAGTGGCTTCAGTCTTAAGGAAGTCTAAATCGCTAGATCCTTTGATGATCGAAGATAATAACGAGCCACAGCAAGGAGCTAAAGAATGCGATTTCGTACCCCAGGATGAGAAGGCTATTTCATATCAGATGGATATCAAAACTATGTTAAATATGATTCTTGAAGAAATTCGGGACATGAGAAAATCACAACAATCTGAAATCGCAGCTCTACATCAGCGACTGGGAAAGAGAGGAAGCAGTTACTAGCCTCCCAATTCGAATTCAGGAGGCTGAAGCAAGAATTTCCCTGGTTGAGGACCAAATGAATGGTATTTTTCAGCAATTAGATGTAGCCTCCCGTGAGAAAATAAATATGGAAAACAAGATTGAAGAACTTGAAAATTTCTCACGTCGTTCAAACCTACGGATAGTTGGTGTCCCGGAGCGGCTTGAAGGAGCAGATACATTCAATTGGGTCGAATCCTTCAAGAAGAAGGTTGTGATTCCAGAGTTTTCTGGTGACTTAACTGTAACTAGGGCTCATCGGGTTCCAGCTCATCTTCCCCCTAATTTGAAGTTCCCCCGCACTATACTTGTTAATTTTGCAGATTATCGTATAAAATAATTTTTTTTGTCTAAGGCAATTCAGTCGAGACAGTTTGAAACTGAGAAAGGAGCAAAATGTAGAATTTTTTCCGACATGTCCGCAGCGGCAGCAAGAAGACGCAAAGAGTTTGTCAAGTTATTATATCTTTTCAAAGCCCAAGGGGCACAAGCTTCTATTGCACAACAATCTAAACTCAAAGTCCTTGTGCGGGGGAAGTTTCACTTATTTACACGTATTGAAGAGGCGCAGGACAATTTCAGCTGGGAAATAACTTGTTTTTGTTTTTATGTTTTTTTTAGCTTATTGTTTTGTCTTTAATAATACCCTCTCATGTCTGCACAAGGAGAGAATCATATAGATCTAACTGTCTCTTCGAAATTCTTCTCTTTATGAATGTTGCTTTAGGTTATTTTTCTTCTTTTGGAAATCGATCTTGAGTTTTTTTTTGTATTTTTTGTAGGGGGGACGGGGGGGAGGTCAACCTTGGTGCAATACCAGGGCACCAGTACTAGTATCTGGGGGGGGGAGAATGTGGACAGCGGGGCAAGCCGCATTTTCTAAGGGTGGGGTGGTTCTTGGGGTAGGTAGGAAGGGGCAAATAAATACAAAAAGAGCAGGAGTAATTAGGTTAGAAAAATCTCAGAAATGGAAAAGCATTGTCAAGACCTTTCGACATTGGTATTATAAATCCAAATATTAGATCGCGCATTATATCGCTCAACGTTAACGGCATTCTAAATAGGCAAAAATATGGCGGTTTGATTAGATGGCTGGCTACATTAAAACCCCAAGTTCTTTTCATGCAGGAAACCCATTTAAAGACTAATTTTCCAAAACTTTTTATTAGGGCTGGTTTTCAAAAGTCTTTTTTGCATCAGCTGGGACCGCTGTGAGAGGGGTACCTAAGGGGGTGGTGATGGACGGAGCATCAGAACCAATCAAACACTCACACCCAGTCAACAGATCTGGGTTTGATCCATCACCGTTCTTTAGCCCACTCTGCCACCCCAGTTCAGACATGGCCATATGCAAATCAGTCTGACCCTGTGCCTCATGGGAACAGTCCAGCCCGAACTGCCAAGCCATGCCTTCCCTGGACCGGAAACAAGCTTCCTAGGACCGGTTTCTGGCATTTCAGCCGTCTTCAGCCAGGCTTGCTTGAATCCAGTGGCAAAGTGAGCAAGGGACTCACGTCTGAGCATACCCTACCAACTTATGACGAACAAAGTGGTACAAAAGGGGGTGGTGATGGACGGAGCATCAGAACCAATCAAACACTCACACCCAGTCAACAGATCTGGGTTTGATCCATCACCGTTCTTTAGCCCACTCTGCCATCCCAGTTCAGACATGGCCATGTGCAAATCAGTCTGACCCTGTGCCTCATGGGAACAGTCCAGCCCGAACTGCCAAGCCATGTCTTACCTGGACCGGAAACAAGCTTCCTGGCAGTTCGGGCTGGGCTGTTCCCATGAGGCAAAGGGTCAGACTGATTTGCATATGGCCATGTCTGAACTGGGGTGGCAGAGTGGGCTAAAGAACGGTGATGGATCAAACCCAGATCTGTTGACTGGGTGTGAGTGTTTGATTGGTTCTGATGCTCCGTCCATCACCACCCCCTTTTGTACCGCTTTGTTCGCCATAAGTTGGCAGGGTATGCTCAGACGTGAGTCCCTTGCTCACTTTGCCACTGGATTCAAGCAAGCCTGGCTGAAGACGGCTGAAATGCCAGAAACCGGTCCTAGGAAGCTTGTTTCCGGTCCAGGGAAGGCATGGCTTGGCAGTTCGGGCTGGACTGTTCCCATGAGGCACAGGGTCAGACTGATTTGCATATGGCCATGTCTGAACAGGGGTGGCAGAGTGGGCTAAAGAACGATGTTGGATCAAACCCAGATCTGTTGACTGGATGTGAGTGTTTGATTGGTTCTGATGCTCCGTCCATCACCACCCCCTTTTGTACCGCTTTGTTCGCCATAAGTTGGCAGGGTATGCTCAGACGTGAGTCCCTTGCTCACTTTGCCACTGGATTCAAGCAAGCCTGGCTGAAGACGGCTGAAATGCCAGAAACCGGTCCTAGGAAGCTTGTTTCCGGTCTAGGGAAGGCATGGCTTGGCAGTTCGGGCTGGACTGTTCCCATGAGGCACAGGGTCAGACTGATTTGCATATGGCCATGTCTGAACTGGGGTGGCAGAGTGGGCTAAAGAACGGTGATGGATCAAACCCAGATCTGTTGACTGGGTGTGAGTGTTTGATTGGTTCTGATGCTCCGTCCATCACCACCCCCTTTCGTACCGCTTTGTTAGCCATAAGTTGGCAGGGTATGCTCAGACGTGAGTCCCTTGCTCACTTTGCCGCTGGATTCAAGCAAGCCTGGCTGAAGACGGCTGAAATGCCAGAAACCGGTCCTAGGAAGCTTGTTTCCGGTCCAGGGAAGGCATGGCTTGGCAGTTCGGGCTGGACTGTTCCCATGAGGCACAGGGTCAGACTGATTTGCATATGGCCATGTCTGAACTGGGGTGGCAGAGTGGGCTAAAGAACGGTGATGGATCAAACCCAGATCTGTTGACTGGGTGTGAGTGTTTGATTGGTTCTGATGCTCCGTCCATCACCACCCCCTTTTGTACCGCTTTGTTCGCCATAAGTTGGCAGGGTATGCTCAGACGTGAGTCCCTTGCTCACTTTGCCACTGGATTCAAGCAAGCCTGGCTGAAGACGGCTGAAATGCCAGAAACCGGTCCTAGGAAGCTTGTTTCCGGTCCAGGGAAGGCATGGCTTGGCAGTTCGGGCTGGACTGTTCCCATGAGGCACAGGGTCAGACTGATTTGCATATGGCCATGTCTGAACTGGGGTGGCAGAGTGGGCTAAAGAACGGTGATGGATCAAACCCAGATCTGTTGACTGGGTGTGAGTGTTTGATTGGTTCTGATGCTCCGTCCATCACCACCCCCTTTTGTATTGCTGTGAGAGGGGTCGCAATTTATTGTTCTAGAGATACTGATTGGGAATTTTATACAAGAAAAACAAGACCCCCAAGGTAGATGGATAAGTTAAAATTAACGGTAATTTTCTAAATTTTGTTAATTATTATGGCCCCATTACTGATGATTCATCAGCATTATCAATAATTCATAATGTACTTATAGGTGAGCTTGCTCAAATTGTTCTAGGTGGTGACTTTAATTATATACAAAACCTAAAAACCGATACCTCAAACAAAAACAAAAAACAGTTAAAACCTCAGACTAAGAAGGTTTTTTATGGTTTGACCCTTGACTTATACTTAATTGATGCTTGGCGTAGGGTTAATCAGGCAGCTCTGGAATATACCTGTTACTCTCGTCAGTTTCACACCGCCTCACAAATTGATTTTATTTTGATTTCTCGATCATTTGTCCTTGTTGCTGCAGAAATTGGTTCTAATGCTTTCTCCGATCACTCATTTGTTCAAATTGATTTGGAATTCGGGAATGGGGGGAGGAGGAGGTCCAGGTGGCAGATGGACCGCCTCCTCCTCCAGGATCCTCTATGGCTGGAGAATTTCAGGGTCTGGATTCTGGATTATTTCAATACGAACGAAGGGTCAGCCGACATTTTTTCTGTTTGGGGAGGTTTTAAAGCAGCAGCCCGGGGTCAAATGATAGCTGCATCTGCAGGAAAGTGGAAAAAGCGTCTGGAAAAAATTGCGGAACTTCAGTTAACTTTTCATAATGCTTCCAGTCTTCGTAACCCTCAAACACAGGGCCAGTGGGAGGAAGCCAAGAAGTCCTTGAGAGATTTTTTTATCCTTGAGATAATCAGTAGCCCTCAAACCTATATGCAAAAGATCTATGAAGAAAGCCAAATGGTGGGGAAAATGTTAGCCTTGGCAACAAAAGCACGTCAGGAATCAGCCTGTGTATTAGAGTTAATTGATCCAAAAACAAATACAGTAGTATCGGATAGAACAGAGCTTGATCGGGTCTTTTTGGAACATTATTATCAGCTTTATACTACAAAATATACCATAAGTTCCGAAGCGATTCAGGAATACTTTGCAGGAGTAGAACTTCCCAGATTAGATACAAATTCAGCATCACAACTGCAAAACCAAATTACAATATCAGAAATTTCGGAAGTTATAAAATCTATGGTGGGGGCAAAAGCTTGTGGGTAGGATGGACTACCCATCGAATTTTATGAATTTTTTGTGAAAGAGTTAACTCCGTTCCTTAAGAAACTTTTTAATTATGTTAAAACAGGTGGTCCAGTTCCATTAGAGTTTAAGAGGGCGATCGTAGTAAGTTTTACGAAAAAGGGTAAACCACCTAATAACGTGAATTCATATAGACCCATTAGTCTTTTAAAGGCCGATTATACAATTTTGATGAAGATCTGGGCACAGCGTATCACCCCTTTGGCCCAAGAAGTAATCTGCATGGATCGAACGGGTTTGGTCGCTGGGCGGGCCATGTCATCCAATACTGGATACCTGATACAAGCATTGGATTATTTTAACGTCAATAGGACACCAGCCTGTATTATGATGGTTGACACTGAAAAAGCTTTCGATTTAGTTAATAGGGATACTTTATTTTTTGGACTTAAAAAATTAAATTTTCCGGTCCAAGCTATTTCTATGTTACAAAACATTTATAGGGGATTTCAGGCCCAGTTAGTATTAAATGGCAATCAAAAAGGCTCTGTGGATATAAATCAGACCCTCCAGGATTTCGTATTTCGCGGTTTGCCGCGAAATCGTCACTTTAGTAAAAATGCCGCGATTTTTACAAAAGTGCCTGCGAAATTGGCACTTTTGTAAAAATGCCGCGATTTTTACAAAAGTGCCTGCAAAATCTGCACTTTAGTGACAGGGTTTCTATATCTCTGCTCACCCATTTCCCAAGGTCTGTCACCGAGGATGTGCACCATTTAACAACATAGTCCAGAGTGCATTTAGCTACAGCAGCAATGGAGGGAAATATAAATGACTATGTCCAATTAATAGTGATACCTGATAAGTAACTGATCCTTGAGGGACTTTCTGATAACAGATGAGGTCTCAGATATACAGCGTCACACATCATTGTAAAATGACACCACGAGTGCTTGAGCCATGACGCTATATCCCCTTTCTGAGTGATGTTGATGGAGCAAAGTGATGATGATGGAGCCAAGCCACCAGGAGTTCCATGGCTAAAGCGAATAGTGTGGGTACCAATAGGAAACCCTGCCTTGCTTCCCGAGTAATCCCAATAGTTGAGGAAGAAGGCCCTTTTAATCTTATTTGCACAGCAGGCTGGTTATAGAGCACCCTCACCTGCTGAAGCCCGTGCACTCCAATACCCTGAAAAGGTTGCACTATTCAAGTGAATAAAAAGTTTTGGTGGTGTCAAGCAATACACCACACTGTCTAAATCAGGGTTTAGACAGTAGAGCCCTGGGATGAATCCCGATTGATGCAGACGGCTTAGTTTAGGAATTAATGGATGAATTCTGTTCACTAACACTTTAGTCAAAATGGTATTGTCTATTTTAATTATTGAGAGGGGATGAAAATGATCACAGCTGACGGGGGGAGGGGTTATCAGGCTTCAAAATTGTCACCATTGGCGCTTCTTGTAGTGCAAGGGGGAGACAGACAGACCGTGTCCCTGGATTCCTCACAGACAGCTAGGAGTTGTGGAGCCAGAATTTCACAATCAAACCATTTGCCCTCGGGGCCTTGCCAGAGGGAAGGCTCCGATTCACCTGTACAATCTCCTCAATCGATATGGGCTTGTCAAGATAATAACACTGAGCCCCCTCACCAGTAGTGTCGAAACGGAAGGTGATGTGTGCCTGCCTGAGGTCAGACTTAGATTGGTAAAGGTCAGTATATAGGGGAGAGGCCAGTTGAAACATCTCCTCAGCATCATGTGCAGTGGTGTAGTCTTCCTGGGGCATTTCAATAACGTCAGACTTGGTCCATGAGTGGCATAGTAAGCGTGCCAAGGTTCTGCCCTGTCTGTACCCTCTCCATATCATCTGGCTCTAGCCCCTATGCCCAAATAACAGAGCTCTCCTTCCGCTATTTCTCTCTTTCCCCCAAGATTAGCGTGGATCGCAGCCAGCACCACTGTGTCTTGCTCCACAAAAAAAGGTTTATTCATGTGAAAGGGTCTTTTTTTGAAGAAAGCACAATGGCCTCAGAGAGTTTTCAGGATGCCTGATTGTCTGGCTATGTTTGTTCCTCGGATTACGTCCTTGAATGCCTCCTATACAGTGCTTCATTCTCCAATGAGTCCACCTTAGGAAGAAATATTCATGCCACAAAACCTACCTTGTTGCGTCATGAAGGGCAGAGGTAGCAAAACGGGCACGAGCCCGTGGGGGTGCAATGATCTTCGAAGACAAACAGTAACAGATCAGTAAACCCTGCAAGCCGGAATCACAAAGGTCGCACTGCAAGGGTGGTCAGGGGGCCTCTCACCGCATACCAGGGCCCCTGGTCCCACCCCAAAGGATGCACTGACTGTCACTGCCCGGGGTCCTCTCACCGCACAACAGGGCCCCTGGCCCCACCACAAAGGGGGCACTGACTCTCACTTCCTGGGGGCCTCTCACCGCACTACAGAGTGAAACCAGAAAATCTGGATAAAATCGTGACTTCCATGCTGAAATTGTGTGATCATAGACAAAAATGTAATTTCACCAAGGTAGGTTATGGAATACCATTTCCTATGGGATGCTTCCAGCCCATCTTTTATGGGCTTCTCAGAACCTATACTAAAGCACATGGAGGAATGCATTTCCAAGGGATAACAGCCTTCACCTATGGGCTGCTTCCTCTGTTCCATATCCCAGGTTGCCTATTTCAAAGCGGAATACTCTGCTAAAACAGTTTCCATTGATTTAAGGCTGAGAATGAATGATTATGAGTAAAATAAAGTGCTGCAAAAATGCCGCTAAATTTCCATATTTCTGCAGCTAAATTTCCATATTTGTGCCGCTAAATTTGCTCATCCATGCCGCTATATCCTGGGGGGGTCTGATTATTAGGGGTACTAGGCAAGGTTGCCCCTTATCACCTTTATTATTTACATTTTTTATAGAACCTTTAGCAATCAAAATAAGGGGTAATAGGAATATACAAGCAGCGATCCCCAGAATGGCTAAATTGAAGTTATTTGCTGATGATGCCATTCTTTATTTATCTCCTGAGAGGCAAAACATTGACCGGAGTTTGATTGAATTTAGCCAATTCGAATTAATTGGGGGATATAAAATCAATGCAACTAAAACAGAGATCATAATATTAAATACAGGACCTGAATTCTTGCCCCAAAATCTCTAATTTCAGGCTCGCAAAACAGATCCTATACGGTATCTTGGTATTTATGTAACAGGGCAATTTAGTGAGTTAGCTAAATTAAACTATGACGCCACCAGTAGTAAAATACAAAAGCCTTTGGAAAGCTGGGCAAGTCTCCCGTTAACTGTGATAGAGCGAGTCGTGCTGATCAAAATGTCTATATTACCTATATTAATTTTGATATTTTCCAACATTATTATCAAGGTTAATGCTACCTATTCTAAGGGACTCGACTTAAGGATTAGATCTTTTATTTGGAACAAAAAGGCTTATAGAGTCAAACTCTTGGTTTTACAATTAGACATAGAATCAGGTGGTTTAACCTTACCGCATATGCATACATAATAAGATGCAGCGTTTTTAGATTTTGTTGCTTGCTTATTATCCAACACAAAAGGTAGAGATAATTTTTTATTAATAAAATGATTGTAGAAGCGGGTTCTCAAATTCCCACTTTTCTCAAAAGCTCGAAACTCCCCCAAAAAATATAAAATGCTTTTTGATTTGATAGGAAGATTGGATAAATTTTTCAAACAAAGCGGGTTTTCAGGTCTATATGCCTTAAAGCTAATTGAATGTAGAGATCTGGGTCTCTATATACATTCTTCCCATATCAAAATCTGGCAGGATTCTGGCTTGGGTATAGTTGATCAGTTTTTTATCCAGGATAGGATTAAAACATGGGAAGAAGTGCAGACAAGGAGCCATGATTGTACTATGCCTTTATTTTTCGAATATCTTCAAATTGTCCATTTCTTAAATAAATATAAGTTAATATTGAGTTGTTCTCCTTCTAAGGTAGCGACTTCTCTTTTGTCCGCTAATATTAGAGGGGTTGGTAATTGGTATCGAGTGTTGCGATCCCAAAATCAACCCTTTTTGGTAGAATTTTTTTTAGAGAAGGTTACTCTAGAAACTGCATGTTCGTTTTCTAGCTTAGAATGGCAAAAGATATCAGTTGCTGGCAACAAGGTTCTTAGAGCTGGCAACTTTAAGAGAATGGCGTTTCTCTCACACTGGATGGCATATTATACTCCAAAGGCCCTTAATAAATTCTACCCCCAGGTTGAAAACAGATGCTTTCGTTGCCTCTCTCCCACTGAAGGGGGATGGAGGCATATATTTTTTGGGCGTAAAACTTTTGACTATTTTAGCCAGGCTATAAAAAGACCTTATCCCCCAATCGCGGAAGCAGCTCTTTTTGGCATAACAAGCAGGGAGGTCAGTTTAGTTAAATATGAGGGTTATTTTCTAGCTATTTCAATGTTAGTGGCCCGTTCTTTAATCCTACAAAATTGGAGGTCGCTCAAAGCACCTTCATACGAAAAATGGCTTAATAAGATGAAGCGTACCAAAAAATTTGTAGAAGTTTACGCCAAACGAACGGGCGCACTTAAACTTTTTTTCCTCTAGCTGGAAATATTTCTTTTAACTTTATATTCTGAGAATAATGCACTTAGATTTAGTGAAGTTAAAAAAAGTCTCTACAAATTGTACTATGTGATACATGGAAGGATAATGTATGGTTAAGCAAGCAATTTTCTCTTTTCTGTGAATTGTATTCTTCTTATTTTTCTTTTCTCTGGATCTTGACTTTGTAAAGATGATGTTTTACTTACGGATGTCCTGCTCAATAAAAAAAAAAGAAAAAAAAAAGTGATGTAATTGTCTGACCAGTGATGGTGGGAGTCGTGAAGTGCTATCGATGACCCATTTGGAGATAGGGAATGTGTGTGAGTGAGCTTGATGGAATCGTGTGGGGAGCTAGTGCACAAGGGCAGACCAGAGTGATTTGAGTGGCCAATGCAGGTCATGGGTCACAGTGTGCAAATGGGTTTGAACGATTAGATCCTATTGATTTCATTATATGAGTGTCCGGTCGTTTTGTGGACAGACAGTCTGCGGTGCAGTTGTCCGGTCGTTTCACGGACAGACAGTTGCCAGAGGAGAGGCAGACAATTACTCAAGACTGTCCGGTCGTTTCGTGGACTGACAGTCGGATGTATAACTGTCTGGCTGTTTGGTGGACAGACAGTTAGTGGATTCTATGAGTGAAGTGCGTGAATGCCTAAAGTGAGATTGTGAAGGAGGGTGAACAGCTATGTGAGGAGGAGTAACGTCTGAGTGTGCCGCGCTGCGATAGGTCGGTTGGTGTAAAGCTGCGCCGGGATTGGTGGATTGTCATCAGGAAGTTGAAACGAAAATATTTTGTGGGCAAAATAACTTGATTTAATCATGCGATGTTTCAGGGTGTTGCGAGATCTTTGTAGGGGAGACAGAGGAGTAGTGACTGGAGTGTGTGAGGAAGTACCACCTAAGGATACCCCAGCACATTATATGGTCACAAATGTAGGACTCCATACCATAGTTTGGCTTCACAATTGGCATAAATTTACCGAAATAGAGGGAGATTTGCTTTTTCCATGCTATGGCTCATTCAGATTAGAGGTGTTGTACCAGTTGAGGGGAGTGATGGCTTCATTGCGACTTCTGCCGAGACCAACACAGTTTGAGGCTCTAGATGCATGGATGAGAGCAGCATGGGCAAAGAGCAGAGAGCGAAGTCCAAGAAGGATGAAAAAGCGATGAAGGCGTATCAGGATGCGCGATGGGATACGCAGTTGAAGAAGTGGAGGGTAGACACCATCACGGGAGAGAAACTATTTCAACTATTAGTGAAAACAGGAGATGCTCGGAAAAGGAAGGAAGAGGTCGATAGTGACATGGATGACAGCTTGCTAGATAGGTTGCTAGCAGAGCGTCCTCTGCCATACAATCCAGATTCAAATGAGGGAAAGCGAGCACTCATGGAGAAAATGGGAGAACCGCAGACAAGCTTTATTGCAAGAGTAGTGGGGAAAATTTCAACAGGAATGGAAGGAACAGGGATGCCAGTGTCAGGAGGTACAGAGATGAATGACGTTAATGCTGCTACACGGTTACAGGAAGCCCTTACAGTGCCGGTCACCATTGGTCCTGTAGTGTCAATGTACGATCCAGGTGAGGGGGAAAACAGTAGTCAGTCACAGTCAGAAATAGGAGGAAGGATAAATTCCAGAGGGAATGGTATGGAGAGCACGAATGGTCCATTCCCGGTACCTGTAGTAGCTAGTACCCTATTTGCCAGCCACTACAGACTCTTCCAGAGGGTGTTTGGGTCTAGTGCAGTAAGACCAGTGTCACTGGCAGATTCGCGTTCGGACTTGAGGATGTGGGAACCTCCAGTCAGGGGACCCACAGGGAGGATACCAGGAGGAGGGATAAATCAGGTAACTGCTGGAAATCAGTACCCTCCACAGCATACAACAGGAGGAAACCCTACAGGAATCATAGCAGTAAAAGTGAAGAGATGAGCAGTGAGTCAAGTCAGGGAACAATCAAAGCTGCAGTAAAGGCTAAGGTGCTAGATGTAGTAAGGTTAAAGTTAGAAATGGATGAGATCATGAGCGGGAAGTTGCCCCTGGAAAGGATAGAACTTTATGAACAAGATGAGCTGTTGTTTGTGGCAAAGGATGTTACCTGTACGGCAAGGATGGCACATGAGAAACTGACCAAATTGGCACAGAGGTATGATGTGGATTTGTCCAAGACCATAATGTTAAAGGGAAGTCATAGGTTAAACTACAGTGATCAAGAATTAGAAGATAAAAGAGTTATAGGATTGAGAGCCCACATTCGAGAATTGATTATAGGGATACGCACATGGAGCATGCTTGACAAGTGGGAGGTAAGGTGGTCCAACAAAAAGAATGTCAAGAAAGGATAGGAGATACGCCACCTCCAGGAGGGGAGGACAGCAGGTGTAGAGGCTTACCCATTGCGAGAGGTACCAAGCGGAGGGTATGTGCATTTGCCTTGGAACAGGGGTGATTTGACAGCATTTACAAATGATTTACCTTGGCTGAGGGAAAAACCTGTTGAGTGGTACAAGCAGGTTGATCGCTTTGTCAAGATTTCGAAAGTACTGTGGATTGTTTTGTACACCTTGCTTGACATTGTGGTACCAAGTGATTTGTGGTCGGCTTGTAAGATTGCAGTTGAATGGCCATCCACTGTACCTGAGCGAGACCCCATAACGCATGGTCCTTCACCTTTGGTTATGAAAAAGTTTGAGCAGGTAATTACATGGTTACAGTACAAGATTTCCCCACAAGACATTGATTGGGTCAAAATAGATCGGACTACCCAAGAGCCCAAGGAATCAGTACATGCTTACTATGAGCGGCTTTTACAAGATTTTAAGCAGTACAGTCGATCGGATACGTTAGATTCCAAGGGTATGGGACAGTTTGTTTCCAAATTTGTGTTAGGATTGAGGCCAGAAATTAGCTTTATGATTCAACAACATCTGATGGCAAAACAAATCAGTGGAGAAGATTCTACGATGTGCCAGATATTGCAGTGATGAGGTAGACTCGAAACATAGGAAATTTAAGGTAGTCCAGATGAGAAATGCAGATAGGGTAGACCAAGTGCAGTCGAGTGGAGGGACATTGGGACGGAAGCAAGGAAACAATCATGGAGGAGCCCAGAGTGCGTCGGGTCAGGAAAGATGGGGATAGACGTAGGTAACCAGAAGAGAACCACTGCATGTC
This sequence comes from Triturus cristatus, assembly GCF_964204655.1. Lineage (NCBI taxonomy): Eukaryota > Metazoa > Chordata > Amphibia > Caudata > Salamandridae > Triturus > Triturus cristatus. Next base: position 369,366,292 of record NC_140585.1, read on the forward strand.
ATTTTTGTCAATAGATCGAGCATCAGAAGTGCGATTGCCGATTAAATCCTGCGAATCAGATCCAGGATGAGGAAGTAGTGCCGGTACCTGAGGTTGTCAATACTGTGACAAGACCCAGGTCAGTACAAGGAGAGGGTCTGAGTCCACAAGTGCAAGTTCCCCAACCTCTGAGAATTCCACAGGGAAATTGAGTGTACCAGCAGATGCCCTTCATCGAAGTTTTATTTTTTTTTATTTTTTTTGAAACCGTTTATTACAGGTCTTAAAAGTATACAAGTATGGGCCCACAACCTTCCGGCCGGCCGCTAGCAATGGTAGGAACATACGACATACATTCATGGAACACGTGGTATTACAGGAGGAGCATTTCTCAGTAGATAACAATGTCAAAAACCACATCATCCAGGCCCCATTATGCGGTTTCATTTTAAATTAAGAACAACAAAAATTAAAACCACACCCACAAGGCAACCCACAATCAAAAATAGCGGCACGTGCTCCCCAAGAGGGGGGATCCCAACTATACACAGAAGTGTGAAGAGGGGGAAGAGAGCAAAGCGAGGACTGGGGGAACCCAATGCCCGGCAGCGGGGGAATGAGTCGGCTAAGGGGATGGGGCTGGCGAGGGATCAGGCAGCAGCGGTGGCGCGCAGATACCCCCTCGGTAGGCGTTCCAGGGGCCCCATACTTTCACCCATGTCCCAGGCTTACCCCTCGCCACATACACCACTTTTTCGCGAAACATGCACCAGTCCATGTGTTCTTTCCAGGCCGAGACCGTCGGGGGCCTCTGGGATCCCCACAGTTGAGCAATATCACGCTTGGCTACCATATATCCCAGAGTCACCCACCACGTCTGCGGCGCTGAGTAATCAGTCGGTTCCCACACATTCAACAGGCATCTCCTCGCTTCAGGCAACAGCGCCACATGCGTAACCAGACGCAGCACCTCATGTACACCACGCCAGAACCCCTCTACCTCCGGGCACTCCCACAAAATATGCATAAAGGTCCCCAAAGCACCACACCCACGCTTACATAACCCATCTCCGGCATAGCCCATACGCAGAAGCTTTGGCCCCGTCATGTAGACCCGGTGGAGTATCTTGAGCTGGACGAAGCGAAGGCGAGCCGGTATGGCCACCTCCTTCGGGGAGGCCACCGCGGAGGTCCAGTCCTCGTCGTCCAACTCCAGCCCGTCGGCAACCCAAGCCGCACGAAGGGCAGTCAACAGGCCCGAGCGGTCGTTTATCAGCTTTTTGTATATAAGTGAGATCGTGCTGTCCGGGACGTGCCCATCCAGCACTCTATCTTCCAGGGGGGAATATTCCGGGATGGAGGCAACGTCCGTAAAGACGGAGCCCAGCGCATGACGGACCTGCAAATACCGGAAGTATTCACTGCCCTGCAACTGGAATTCCGTCTGCAGCATATCGAACGTTTTAAATCCTCCCCTCGTCCAAAGATCCCCCACTTTACTGATACCTATTATGTCCCACTTCTCGAAGCCCTTAGAGGTCCACAGGGAACCCAACCGCTCAGACGCGTATAGCGGTGACGCCCGGGTCAAACGGTCCTTCCATCCCATAGCTGCATTGGCCGCGTGCCAGACTTGCACCATGACACGCGTGGGGCCCGTCAGACGAGCGTCGGGCGCGCTAGAGTAGAGCGCTCGATTGTAATCGCCACCTGGCAGGAGCATCTTGTCCATTTCAAATGCCGGGTTTAAGGCGGGCCCGTAGAGGCCATGGTTAATGGCAGCGAGCTGGGAGGCCCAATAGTACCGTTTAATATCCGGGAGGGCAATCCCCCCATCAAACCATGGGAGCGTCAGCTTAGCCAGAGCAATACGCGGCCTCCCGTCCCAGAACAGGCGGCGCTGCAGACTCTCCACCTCACGGAAGTAGCGCGCCGGGACCAAGTCCATAGTGTTCTGCAGAGCGTACAGAAAACGCGGCAGAGACATCATTTTGAACAGTGCCGCCCGGCCGAGCGGCGAAAGCGGCAGGCGCCGCCAGCGTGCGACATCTACCCGCAAACGCTGGAGGGGGGGAAGCAGATTACGTTCATACCGGGCCTCCGGGTCCAGAGTAATGAAGACACCCAGGTACCGAAATCCCAGCGGGGCGATCTGGATCGGACAGCCCCGCGGGAGAATAGGAGCCTCCCCAGAGAGAACATACACACACGATTTAGCCCAATTGATGACGAGACCGGAGTTACGACCAAACGAGTGTAAAACATCAACTAGGACTATAAGTGATTTGCGTGGGGAGGCTAGGTACAGAAGGATGTCATCAGCGTATAGGGATACGCGATCCTCATACTCGGGGGTCCAACGGAGACCACGGATGGAAGGCTCCCACCGCAGCCACTCCGCCAGGAGCTCCAAGGCAAGCGCAAAAAGAAGCGGCGACAGGGGACAGCCCTGCCGCGTGCCCCGGCCCAGCTCAAACGGGGCCGATACTCTTCCGTTCACGACCCCCTGTGCCAATGGGCCCGCATACAACAATTTGACCCAACTGATGAATCCTGGGCCAAACCCGAACTTAGCAAGCATCGCCCAGATGTATGGCCACTCAAGCGTGTCAAACGCCATGGTGGCGTCTAAGGACGCCAAAATGGCCGGTTCCCGTATGAATGGGACGCGCGCAAGCACCCCATGCAAACGCCGCAGATTAAGGGCTGTATTGCGATGGGGAATGAAGCCAGACTGGTCCTGATGAACCAGATCTCCCACCACACCGACCAGCCGATTGGCGAGTACCTTAGCGAGAATTTTGGGCTCCGCATTCAGTAGTGAGATAGGCCGATAAGAAGTAACCCGATCCCGAGGTCTCCCTTCCTTGTGGATCACCACGATTGTAGCCAGACGCTGGTCAAGCGGGAGGGAGCCCAACGAGTGGGCCGCGAGGAACATTGCGCGGAGGTGAGGCGCCAATGTATCCGGTCGCAGCTTATACAGCTCGATAGGGATACCATTCGGGCCCATGGCCTTGCCAGAAGCGACCGAGCGTATGGTGAGGGCGATTTCGTCGGAGGTGGGAGCGGCGTCCAGCGACACCCTGTCCTCCCCGGACAGGGAAGGCAGCGCGATATCTCTGAGCAGAGCACGGGAATCCTCTTCCGAGCAAGAAGAGACCGGGGAATACACCTCGCGGAAATACTCCGCGAAGCAGGAGACAATTTCTTCTGGCTCAGTTACACACACACCATTTGTTTTCTCAATCAGCGGGACCACACGATTCGCTCTTTCCTTTTTATCCAACCACGCTATCAGTTTACCAGCCTTATCACCCACATCATACAGCCGCCCCTGTTGCTCTCTACTAAGGCCCCTGGCCGCCTCCGTAACGAGGGCCCTATAAGCCGCCTGCTTGAGCTGGAGGACATGTAGCGCAGCGTCCGTCACCCCATCTTCTAGATTACCCTCCAGCTCCGCTATTTCAGCCTCCACCCGGGTCACCTCCTCCCGCTCAGGCCTCCGGGCGTGAGAAATAAGGGATAGGGCCTCCCCTCTAAGTACTGTTTGAAGGCCTCCCACAGGGAGATAGCTGAAGGCACTGACCCCACATTCTCCTCAAAATAGCGCTGGAGGGATTTAATCAAGTCAGCGCGAATGGTGGGGTCGCGCAGGTACCAGGAATTGATTGGGACCACCCTGCTCTCAGCCCTCGGAAAGACATCAACATGCAACAATAGCGGGGAGTGGTCCGAGATACCCCGTGCCAAATGGCGCACCTCCCCCACCCTCCCGACATGGGCCGCCGGGACAAGGACATAATCAAGCCGTGAGAGACTACCATGGGCCCCCGAGTGGAAAGTGTATTGCAACTGCGTGGGATGTTTTAAGCGCCAGCAGTCCACCAATCCCAGTGTATCCAAGAGGCCGGATAGCCACGCCTGTGCCCGGGGGAGGTCCCTAGGGGGGTGACGATCCACAGTCCCAGAAACCACCGCGTTGAAATCCCCCCCCACCACCAGAAGCCCCCCCGGAAGGCCAAGGAGGAGGCGCCCCAGATCTGCAAAGGTGGTCGACTGCAACCCTGGTGGGACGTACACTGACACAAAGACAACCACTTTGCCCTCCATTCTCCCCACCAAGACAGTGTAACGTCCCCTGTCATCGTGGAGCACCTCATCAATTTCTAACGGGAGCGAGTTCTTTACCATGATACCCACACCCCTCGAGCCTGACGTGAAGCCCGAGTGGGCCACGAGGCGGTAGCCACGCCGATTCATGGCGCAGAAGGAATTGCCAATAAGGTGTGTCTCCTGCAGGAAGACCACATCAGGCGAGAGTCGCTTCAGATACTGTAGGACCACAACTCGTTTGATCCTGTCCCCCAGTCCATTGACGTTCCAAGACAACAAAGTCAATTCCCTACCCCCCATCATACACAAAAACCATCATTCGTCCCCCCGAGAGCACAGTAGAGCCTACACAAAAAAAGGGTTGCCTTGTGATAAGAACAAACAACGCCCCATGCCTGCCCTCTCCCCCGGCCGCTCCCCCCCCGCCACCCCGATCCCGATCTCCAGACAGAGTATCCAGCCAGTCCCCGGCCGCTTCGGGACGATCAAAAAAGTGTGTGCGACCTTCCACCTCCACTCGCAGCTTAGCTGGGAAGAGCATGGCGTACTTGAGGTTTAGGTCCCGAAGACGGCGCTTGACACCTAGGAAGCTCAGTCTCTGCTTCTGGACCGCAGGGGTGAAATCAGGATAAAAATTAATGTCCATATTATCAAGTCTAATCGGTCCCTGTAGTCTGGAGGATTGCAGGATAGCGTCTCTGTCCCGAAAATTAAAAATCCGGGCGATGAGAGGTCTCGGAGCGGCTCCGACCTTAGGCCTTCCCCCGGGAACCCTGTGGGCCCTCTCCACAGCAAAGAATTCACTCAGCCCCCGTGGCTGGAGATGGGTAACGATCAGGTCTTCCACGAAAAGGTCCGCCGCCGCTTCCTCACGTCCCTCAGGCACCCCGATGATACGGATGTTGTTACGCCGGGCCCGACTCTCGGAGTCCTCCAGGCGACGATCCATCAGCGCACTCACCCGAGCAAGCCGGCGCACCTCCGTTTGTAGGGCCGCCACATCTGTCGTAAGGCCCGATGCGGTGTGGGCCAAAGAATCGACTCGGTCATTGGTCTTGGAGAGATCGGCCCTTATCAGGCCAACATCTACGAGGACCGAGTCGATCTTCTGCGCCAGTGTGTCAAAACGCTGGCCCACAGAGGCCTTCATCTCGGCGATGGCGCCCATGACATCCCGCAGAGTCAGATCCGTGGGCAGATCGGGGGCATCAGTAGGGCCCTCAGGGGACTTGCGTGGAACCTCAGGAGATCCCTTCTGGAGGGTATAGCGATCCATGCTGTTGGACTGATGGGCTGCGCCACGCCGGGTCGATTTTACCTTTGCCCGATCGCCATCTTGTTTCGTGGCCATGGTCCCAGTCTCCCGATCGCACCAGCCACGCCGTGAAGGGCGGGCAAGCCGGTCCACAGGCTCCGGGGGGGTGCCACCCCAGATCTGCGGGGCGGATCACAGCCGGCGGGCAGGCAGGGTCCCCCAGCGAGGCCACACCAACACACAAAGCCCCGTGACCCAACCTCGCGTAGACAGCAAGGAGGGTACGAAAGCGAAAGTGAAAGTGCAGGTTCCGCGAGCCACCAAGCCCTGCCCGCCGCTGTTATTCACTTCGTCACTGGATCGCCCCACAACGCAAATCCGGGGTTCGGCTAGGAGAAGGCCGCAAACCTCGAATCGGTGTTAAAGTCGGTGTCCGAGGTCCGATTTGGAAACGGAAAACGGGCGCCACCTCAGCTCGGGCTCACCAACACAGTCCCCTCATCTGGGACAGGATATGTTCAGGATAATGATAGGAGGTCGCGGAGGTCCTCGGGAGCCTCGCACCTACGCGGCCATCTTGGTTGCGCGCTAGGCTCCTCCCCCTTCATCGAAGTTTTCAATGAATTTGATACAGATCTTTTGCTATGACGACGCCTGATGGGGGAGGAAGACTGTGCCCTTGGAGCAGTCTTAGAGATAGAGCAGAGAGGACCGTATGTGAGGGCAGATGTGTACGGTCATTCCATTACATTTGTGATTGATACTGGTGTTACCCGTTCTACTGCCTACTGTCGATTCAAGTTATAGGAGTTGCTAATAAGAGAATGGCCACCCCATTGACAGATGAGATACCTGTGAGAATAGGAACCTTTCAGGATCAACACCAATTTGTGGTGTGGGATTCGAGTCCAGTCTGCCTGTTGGGTCGTGACCTTTTGTGCAGATTGAACTGTACTATTTATTGTACACCCAAAGGAGTGGCGTTGCAGACGAATGATGAGGATATTGCATTTAAACTGGCGAATCAGAATTTCTGCATAGAGATGTTTCCCGTATTGACAATTGAAGATCTGCAATATGACTTGAGGGACACAGTCTCTCCATAGGTTGTGGGATTTCACAGGAGAAGAGATAGGACTAATCCGAGGGGTTGAGCCAGTTAGGATCCAGATCAAGCCAACTGCTGAATTTCTAAGAATGCTCCAGTACAACCTGACGCCGGAAACAATGGCAGGAATCAAGCATGTGATTGAGTCCATGATCGAGCAGAGGATTTTAAAGGAGAAAATGGGGAACCAATGCCATCCCCCTATAATGGGACTTTAGAAGCCGTGCAAGACCTGTGGAAGGTCAACACGATTGTAGTTCCATGTTGTCCTGTGGTACCGAATCCATCAGCTGTTTCAAATTCCTTGTGAGGCTGAATGGTTTACCGTGATTGACCTTTGCCAGGCCTTCTTTTCGATACCCTTACACAAGGAAAGCCAATTCTTCTTTGTTTTCGGTCTGAGAAATTGTGTGTTAATGTGGTGTTGTATCCCACAAGGGTATACTGAGAGTCCATTGATCTTTAATCAAATCTTGAAAAACAATCATGGGAGTCTGGTACTGCCGCAAAATTCAGTTCTTGTGCAGTACATTGATGACCTCCTGATTGCATCAGAAACGGAGGAAGCTTGCAGGATTGATAACATTGCACTGTTGAATCACCTAAGAGAGAATGGACACAAGTTGTCCCCAAGCAAACTCCAGTACTGTATTTGGGTCAACGCATTGAGAAAGGCAAGAGGAAGGTGTCACCAGATCGCCTTGAGGCGATCATGAAAATGAATTGCGTACCACACAAAAGGCAGTCAGGATGTTTCTGGGAGTGGTTGGGTACTGCTGTCAGAGGATTCCCAACTTCTCATTGAAGGTGAAACCTCTGCTGAGATTGACAAACAAGGATGTGAGTGATCTTGTCAATGGGATAACGACTGTTTTGTTGCCTTTCTGGAGCTGAGAGAAAGCCTGGGTCGTGCTTCGGCTCCAGGAATGCCTGATTATAACAAATCATTCTCATTATTTTGTTGAGAGCACGAGGTTTGCACACTGCCAGTAATCACACAGACTCATGGAGGAGTCCGTAGACCACTTGCCTACTTCTCAGCTACTCTAGATCCGGTAGCTTCAGCGTTGCCCAGATGTCTCAAATCCGTTGCTGCAACCTGTGTCAGCATTGAAAGATGTGAGAGTATTGTGGTGGGTAATCCTCTTACTGTATATGCTCCACATTCAGTTGAGCTTCTAATGACGAGAACTAAAACACAGCATTTGACAAATAACAGACTCATGACGCTATGAGCAAGTCATACTTGCCTCAGAGAATGTGTTGGAAAATGGGTTAACGGTAGGGGCAAATGTAGGTCTGTCACTGGCAATAAGGCCACTAACACATGATAGGACTCAGCATAGGCCTTAGAAAATTATTCCTATGCTCAACCCTTGGTAACGTGGCTGCGAGCAGACAGGCTTAACTTCAAAGAAAGTTATGTAAAGCATTTAAAAACACCATTTCAGTGAAAAATTAAGACACCACACATAATAACAATCACCAATTTATAAAAATAGGAAATATATTATCTTTAAAATGACACCAAAACGACAAGAATCCAATGTAGGGAACCGGAGATATGAATTTTCAAAGATTTTAGAAAATATAGCACTTAGAAGATTATAGCACCATATTGTGATACCTGCTCGCGATAGACCGGACCAAAGTCAAAGTTTCACGCTGGGTGTGATGGAGCCCTGAGCGGCTACAGCTCCCGGCAGGTCCCGGTCTCAGTTTCTACCTTCGCACTTAGAAACTTTTCTGGAGCTTTTCTTTCCGAGGGTCCTCAAAGCTCCCAGCAAGTCCAGATCCAGGGAGGGTTCGCCGGCTTGACTTGTGATGAGGTCCCGGTCAACTTCCCTGGAGCGGACTTAGAAAATATTTCAAGATTGCTTCAGCTGTACAACCCAGGAATCCAGGCCGACACGCGACGGAAGGCAGGCGGATTGGCTCTCGCAGTTGCTCACGGTCGCCTTTTTTACGAGCAGACTTAGAAACGTTTCTGGAGCTTTTCCTTGTGGGGTCTCTCGATGCTCCTCATGTAGCCGGATCCGGTGAGGCATCGCCGGCTTCAGGTTTTTCTAGTCCCGGTCAAACTCTGGAAGTTGGACTCATGGAGCTTTTAGCGGGACGAACCTGGATGGCTTCGCCGGCTCGTGGTTGAAGGCAGAGGCTGACCCCCCCCATTCGCTGACCAGCAATGAGATGAAGAGCAGATGTTGCGCATAGACAGTGAGGGAACCGGGCCCCTGATTACTGTGTGCCTCGCGAATACATAGATGTGGGAGACGCCATCTTTATTCACATACCGGCACATGAGACTCTTTTCACCCACCGTCTGAGGCCTATATATATGCAGATAGATAACCTCCTGGCATTTACCTCAGGGGTGGAGTGGCAGACAGCCTTGTGAGACAGGTGCTTCATTCAGAGGCAGGACCTCTTGCGACTGAGTGCTGCGCTTGCATCAAGAGAGGACACCAACTGTATGCGGCGCCATTTTGCTGATCCAAGCAGCACGACTGGTTCACATCAGCTAGGGTTGCTCAGTGAATATACACACCTGAAGTCAAGCTGCGCTCAGAGGCCCCAGCGCCCAAGCATAAGAGTGCATCCACACTGTTGTAGATACTCTTCCTCACTTAACTCCCCTGTAATAATCCAGGACCAAAACAAATAAAAAGTAAGAAGTGATCGCCAGCAGCGTATATAAACCTGGGGCAAAGTGCAGTCATCCAGGCACCACTATTTATGAACTGAGCACGCATTGGGCCACGGGGGTATTGAGCAAAGCTACCTCATCTGTTGAGTTCCTTATAGTACTGGCGCAAGATGGGGAAACCAGAAAAAAATCAGCCCAAACTAAATATTGAGCAGCAGCGAAAGGTGGTGGAACCGACTAATGAGACTGCTGAGCATGGCCAAGCGCAGGCACCGTCATCAGGATCTGACACAATGGTGGACTTCCACACCATGTTTACTGCAATACAATCGACATTATCCAACATAGATGGCAAAATTGATTCCCTGACATATCGTGTGGATCGCATGTCGGAGAGACTAGACAAACATACAGAGCGTAATGACATGGTGGAACGTCGCATATCAGATGCAGAGTACACACAGCAACAACTTGTCCAAAAACAAACCAAAGCTGACAAAACTCTACAATCCCTACAAGCTAAGACTGAAGATCTTGAAGCTAGGTCTCGACGCTGTAACCTACGCATTATGGGAGTGGCAGAAACGACAAGAACAGGGAACATGGAGCAATATGTTGAAGCTCTCTTAATCGCTCTCCTCGGTAGAGACACATTCTCTCCAGTGTTTATTGTTGAGCGGGCGCATAGGATCCTTGCGCCACAACCAGCACCTGGAGCACGTCCACGTCCTATAATAGCTAAAATACTGAACTACAGAGACAGGGATGCGGCGCTCCGCAAAGCATGGGGACTGGGAACCTTAAACCATGACGGGATGACTATATCCATATATCCGAACTTTACATCGCGGGTGCAAGAAGCACGAAAGAAATTCCTCAAGGTGAAAAAGAAGTTATGAGACAATGACATCTCATATGCAATGTTATACCCCGCTTGCTTGAAGATCACATACGGCGAAAAAAGTATAATCTGCAACCACCCCAAAGATGCCATTAAGTTTCTACAGCATAATCACCCGAACGCTTTCCGACGTAAATCCCCAAGAGGGGCGCAGGCCAAACAGGGCAATACATCTGATGTAGAATGACAGCTGTACTGATTTTTGGTTTTCATATGATTATGCTGACTAAACGTACATACCTTTGCAGGGTCCTTACTGTAATTTAAGTATAACAATGTTTACCTGACTGTAGCATTAGATCTGCTGGTGACGTTTAGTGTATGTTTGCTGGTAATCACTATCTAACAACATTGCAGTGTTTGTACCTCTAAATTGTAGGGACTTTACATGCTCTTTGTAGATTTTTGCACTATTAGATGATATGATCATATTGTGTGGGATGTGTGACTTGATCCCCCAGCCTTTCAATGGCTGGGGTTGTAATCCGGCAGCAGCCGCCCTCCTATGTATACCACAGCCTTTACACTTTCTTTCTTATTAGGTGGGAAGACTTGTTTATTGTTAAGGGGTAGTGTCTTTGCCATGATTGGGATGGTGAAGTGGGTGGGGGGTGGACAGGGGCGACCTTCCGGTACATTGGTGGTCGAATCACTGCTGGAACTTAACCTCAATGACCATGTTCAGGTTTCACGATCAGACGTGACGGATGTAATTGTAAGTGTGCATAAAGCTGAGGGTGCCGTGGGCATCATAACCCCTAAGGATATCATTGAAACGTTTATATACTATGGTTGGTGAGGCCTATCTGAGGTTTATCACATGGAACGTCAGGGGCCTAAATAACCCCAGAAAGATTCGACAAGTTTTTGCATATTTTGACAGACATCGCATAGATATTGCTCTACTACAGGAAACGCATCAACTTAAAAACAAAGCGGACGTATTGGGTAAAAGATGGGCTGAATTAGTGGTATCAGCAACCTACTCATCCTATGCTAGGGGGGTGACGAATATTGTACGGAAGGGCACCCACTTTATATTAGACTAGACTCTAACTGACCAGAATGGAAGATATGTCATAATCACAGGACTATTAAGAGGCACTAGAGTGGGTATTGTTAACGTATATGGACCTAATTTGGATGACCCAGGCTTCTTTATGGACATCTGGACGCAGCTATGTAGCTAAACTCAGCAAAAGACAGATCACACGGCACAACTGAGCACCATCAAAATGCGGTCTCTGTTATCTTAAATGGCATGGTAGAATTCAGTATGCATGACCTATGGCGATTACGAAATCCAACTGCATTAGAAAGCACTCACTCCTCAACAGTGCACAACAGTTGGTCCCGACTTGACTATTGGCTTCTCACAGACCAGGCCTGCACATGGACTGCAGACATAACGCACCTCTCTAAAACACTCTCTGATCATAAGCCCATAGTGTTAACCCTGAAAATACCAACGTATATTTCCCCACCGTTTGTGTGGCGCTTTAACGCGAATGCGCTATTAGATCCAATTTACAAAGAAGCAATCCATGAGGCAATAGTAGACTATTTTGCGAACAATACAAACTCAGTAACTAGTGCGGGGACGCTCTGGGAGGCCTTTAAAACAACTATTAGGGGCAAATACATCAGCACTACTGCTGGTATTTTACGGGATATCAGGACCCAACTGGAGAAATCTGAAGATCGTATAAAACTGCTAGAAGCTGAATATGACGCTAACCACAGTCCACTAACTCTTAGTAATTTGAGGGCAGAAATTAAATGAATACTACCGGCTGGCAGAAGATGAAATAAAATACATTGGTAGACGCCACACGGCACGCAAGATAGGGGAGGGGGGCAGACCAGGCTGCATACTAGCACAAAAAATACGCTTAGAAAACAAGCAACACACAGTATTGCAGGTGGAGGATGGGGAGGGGATAATGCATTATGATACCCAGGGTATACTTAATACGTTTAGGGAGGCTTACAGTGACTTTTACAGTACACAAAATATGGTAACGGAATCCGACATTATGCATTACCTTGAGGATGTAGCATTGGTGTGGTTATCCGACTCTCACCGAGAATATCTAGCCCAGCCCATTACGGAGGAAGAAGTTCAGCTAGCCATAAAAACACTGCCAAATGGCAAGTCACCTGGTCCAGATGGGTATACCGGTGAATTTTATAAAGCATACTCAGATTTACTAACTCTGTATCTGCTTGAGATGTATGACGAAGCATATCACAACAAAATTCTTCCCCCAACATTGCGTGAGGCCATAATAGTAGCATTTCTGAAGCCGGATAAGAACACGGACAAATCAGAATCATACAGACCCCTCTCACTAATAAACACGGATGTTAAAATTTTGGCAAAGATTATCGCCACTAGGTTACAACCACTCATGTCCACTATAGTCCTGCCCGATCAATCTGGGTTTATCCCAGACCGCTCAACTGCACATAATCTACGCACTATATTTGCCCTTCTGCATCAATTGAATCCAGACATCAAAGCCGTGGCAGTCTTATTAGACGCGGCAAAGGCATTTGATTCTGTCGAATGGCCTTACATGGTCACGATCCAGCGAAAAATTGGAACACCACCCATGTTCCTTAATTGGATAGCTCTCCTCTACAATAAACCCACAGCTCGCATTAAGGTTAATAGACACATATCGGCGGCAATCCAGGTACAGCGAGGGACTAGACAAGGATGTCTGTTGTCCCCTTTATTGTTTTCTATTGCCTTGGAACCCCTTGCTTGTAAAGTACGTCAAACATATGCACAGAGAACGTTACAATTTCTCCAGAGACCCATTAGCATCTCGCTATACGGGGATGATATGGTATTGTACCTAAGAGATCCTGAGGCCAATCTCTCACCACTAATAAGAAAATACATAAAATTCAGGCGCTGCTCAGGTCTGCAGATTAACTGGAGTAAGCCAGTAGTGATCCCATTGACAGCAATTACAAAAGCACCGCAATTGGAATTCCCCTCTATATGGCAGGAATACCCCATTAAGTATCTAGGGATTTGGATACATAGAGATCCTGAATTAGTCCTCAGATACAACTATGGCACTGTAATAGACCGAATAGAAACACAAATAGCCAGATGGATAACCCTGCCTCTTTCTTTAGCCGATTGAATATCAATCGTAAAGATGGTGCTGCTACCTAAATTATTATAGCTTTTTATTAATATACCGATAACACCCCCGCACCTATTTTTAAGAGGATACGGATGAGCATTTCCAGACTAATATGGGCGGGCAAGCAAGCCCGCATCAGTCTTCACACTATGACGCTTCCATATGCATCAGGCGGTTTCACGGTCCCTGATGTTTACTTATATTATCTCTGTGCCCAAGCACAATATGCATATTTCTGGTTCCATCCGATAAAGTATCTACCACATCTTGCAGTAGAAGAAGGAGACTCCGACCCGGTACCGCTTTCAAGTATACTTACTCACACAAGGCCGCACTTATCACTGCGAGAAATCAATACAATACGAACAACATCACAGGCATGGCAACGTATTGGTAAATTGGCAAACAAAACCCCTATATATGCCCCCAGCATGCCATTGAGTTGCCATCCAGGCATATTGGTCATACAGGAACGTAACAGCATGCTGCTCTTAGAACAAGTAGATATAGCACGAATGGGCGATCTCTACTTGAATGGTGCTTTTATAACCCCTGATGACCTATCATATATTAGCAACCAATCGCTCTTATTCCGATTCATATATCACAGATTGAAGGCAGCTATCAGGGAACTATATCCTTCATATCCGGCTGAACCTCCTGCGCTGAACTCACTGCAATTTGTAATAGTCTCGCCTACTCGAACCGGCATAATTTCACGACTCTATAAATTAATACAATCAGATATTGGCGCACATACCTTAAAGACACGAGAAAAATGGAATAACTTATTAGACACTCCTTTGACAGGTGACGACTGGACGGCATGCTGTACGCTGACTACACTGCGTATGCCCAACGGAAATCTTCGTATTATTCATTACAAATTTCTTCATCAAGCTTATCATATGCCGGCTAAATTACATAAATATGGACTGCGTGCCACTGCACACTGCCAAAGATGTGGGCGAGACCAAGCAGACTTCGCACATCTTGCGTGGGCTTGTGATAGGATACGACAATTCTGGGAGGCAGTAGTTGACCATTTGAGTACTCTGATATCAAGTACAATATATTGCACGCCACAATTATGCCTGCTAGGCCTTAATATACCCGTAAAGTCAACTAAGAAGAAACTAATTGCGGTGTTACTACTTTTAGCCAAATGCAGGGTAGCAATGCACTGGGATAGCAGGCAGACTCCTACGATCGCTCGCTGGATACTGGATGCCGTCTATTGCAGAGATAATTTTGTAATATATGCAGAAGAATTACCAACTGCCTCCAAACCGTTGGACATTTGGGTGCCATTTACTGAGTATTTACGGGAGCACCCTGACCTGTTCCAGAACTGTAATCAGTCTTGGTATTAATGATTGAGCGATAGGCACTACTATATTGTCTGTATAGAAAATATATAATGTTTAGGAACGTGATGTAACTGTACCCTCATATGTATATCTTTTGCATTCTGTAACATGCCTGGCTAGATTGTTATTGAGGTGACCACCACCATGTACAATTATCAAAATGTTCCATAAAAAAAAAAAAAATAATAATAATTTTAAAAAATACCTGACCCCCCCACCCCTGTGATACCTAGGGGAGACCTTGGGGGTCCCTAATATGCCAACACATTGTAGGTTATCCATTTGTAAGAACCCCAAACACAAAAGTCGAGTTTGGGCACAATTTACTTTTTAAAAGCAGTCCTGGCACCCAGCGCTGCTTTTAAACTGACCTCAGGCGTCAGCAGTGCACACATGGAAGTGCAAAAAGAACTGCTCTCCTTTAAACAGCCATGCCCCAGGGTACTAGGGACTTCTAGGTACTTTCAATCCCCCTGCCCTATTATATACTAGGGGCTTATAGGGTAGGTCATGCCAATCACAGGGGTACCCAACCATACCATTATGTACCCTAGTGTATGTAGGTGTTTTAACTGTATTCTAATATGTTTCTTTCAGTATAGCACTGGCCCTGGGCCTGGTTAGGCAGAACCCAGAGTCAGTCACAGTCAGTTACCACCAGCATCAGTCAGTCAAATATTGGGGGGTGCCCAGGGCACAGGATGACTTTGTAACATAGCCCCCCCCTCCAAACGAAAGGTGATGGGTTGCTAACCTACACCCTGGTAGTCCTCATCAGCTAAGTGGAAAAACCTGGAAAGTCCACCTGCATTGGCATGGGCAACCCCAGGTCTGTGTTCCACTGTAAAGTCCATTTCCTGTAGGGAAATAGACCACCTTAACAGCTTGGGATTCTCCTCTCTGATCTGCATGGGCCGTCGGAGAGGTCTGTGGTCAGTTTAAACAAGAAAATGAGTCCCAAAAAATATGGTCTCAACTTTTTCAGAGACCACACCACAGCAAAAGCCTTTCAATGGCACTCCACCTCTGCTCTCTGGGAAGAAGCCTCCTACTAATAAAGGCAACTGGCTGATCAAGTCCCCCTTCATTTAGCTGTGACAACACTGCCGCAATCCCTTGCTCTGAAGCATCTGTCAGAACCACAAATTCCTTTGTGTAGTTAGGGGCCAGTAGCACTGGTGCTGAACACATGGCAGCTTTCAAAAGCCTTCTGACACTCTGGGGCCCAAATCCCCTTTTAAGAAGTGAGTTCTGCTAGGGGCCCCACCATGGTCCCATAATTTTGAACAAACCTTCTATAGTACCCTGTCAGTCCAAGGAATGCCCTGACCTGAGTTTGGTTATCAGGAGCTGTCCAATCCAAAATAGTTTGGATTTTAGCTTGGAGAGGCTGTACATGGCCCCCACCTATCAGGTGGCCCAGGTACACTACAGAACTCTTCCCTATTTGGCACTTGCTTGCCTTAATATTCAGGCCTGCCTGCGAATGGCCTGAAGCACTTCCCTTAGGTGGCTTAAGTGATCCCTCCAGGTAGAACTGTATACAGCTATATCATCCAGGTAAGCTGCACTGAACTGTTCCAACCCAGACAAGACCCTGTTCACCAACCTTTGGAAGGTGGCAGGTGCATTCTTTAAGCCAAAGGGCATTACCTTGAACTGATAATGTTCCTCTGGTGTGGAGAATGCTGACCTCTCCTTTGCTCCTTCAGTGAGGGCAATCTGCCAGTAACCTGAAGTCAAATCAAAAGTACTCAGGTACTTAGCCGCCCCTAACCTATCAATGAGCTCATCAGCTCTAGGTATAGGGTGAGCGTCAGTCTTTGTGACTGCATTCAATCCTCTGTCGTCCACACAGAACCTTAACTCTTTGGGTCGCCCCTGAGGATTAGGTTTAGGTACCAGCACCACTGGACCTGCCCATGGACTCTCAAACGGTTCAATTACCCCCAGTTCCAGCATCTTAGCAACCTCAGCTTCAATAGTGGCTCAGACATGGTCAGACAACCTGTGCAGTTTATTTTTGACAGGTAGGCTGTCACCAGTGTCAATGTGGTGCACACACCACTCAGTGATGCATGGGGTCAAAGAGAACAGGCCAGTAAACTACTCCAGCACTTGCTTACAGTCTCTGTGCTGCTGGTCTGTCAATTTGGGAGAGATTACAACTCCCTCCACTGATCCATCTTGCACATTAGTGGATAGGAGGTCGGGCACAGGCTCAGTTTCCTCCTCCACACCCTCATCAGTGACCAGTAACATGGTCATGTCTGCCCTGTCATGGTGGGGTTTCAATCTATTCACATGCAGGACCCTGTGAGGGTTCCTGGGGTGGCAAGGTCAACCAAATAGGTAACCTCACCCTTCTTTTCTAAGATTGGATAGGGCCAACTCCACTTGTCATGGAGGGCCCTGGGAGCCACAGGCTCCAACACCCATACCAATTGTCTTGGAGTATACTCAGGCATAGTAGCCTTTTGATCATACCAGTGCTTCATGAGTTCCTGGCTGGCCTCCAGATTCCTGGTTGCCTTGTACATGCACACTGCCATTCTAGATCTCAGGCCTAGCACATAGTCAAGCACATTGTCCTTAGCTTCTTTAAGAGGCTTCTCTAAAGACTCTCTTAGCAGGCTCAATGGCCCCCTCACAGGGTGTCCAAACACCAACTCAAAGGGACTGAAACCAACCCATTTCTGTTGCACCTCCCTGTAGGCAAACAGTAAGCATGGGAGGAGAACATTCCATCTCCTCCTGAGTTTCTCTGACAACCCATTTATCATGCCCTTCAGGGCTTTGTTGAATCTCTCACAAGATCATTTGCTTGTGGGTGATAGGGGGTGGTGAACTTGTAGTTGATACCACACTCATCCCACATAGCGGTCAGATAGCTGGACAGGAAGTTCTTGCCCCTATCTAACACCACCTCTTTAGGAAAACCCACTCTGGTGAACACACCAAGTAGTGCTCTAGCCACCACAGGAGCATCAATGGTTCTAAGAGGTATGGCTTCAGGGTATCTAGTGGCATGGTCAATTACCACTAAGATATACCTATTTCCTGATGCAGTAGGTGGGTCCAGGGGACCAACAATGTCCATCCCCACCCTTTCAAAAGGAACCCCAACCACTGGCAGTGGTATGAGGGGAACCTTTGTCTTGCCACCTGCCTTGCCACTGGCCTAACAGGTGACACATGAGCTGCAAAATTCCTTTACATTTTCAGACATATAGGGCCAGTAGAAATGGTTCACCAACTGGTTCCATGTCTTTGTCTGGCCCAAATGTCCTGCCAAGGGGATATCATGACCCAAAGTCAGGATGAACTCTCTGTACTTCTGGGGCACCACCAACCTCCTGGTGGCCCCCTCCTTAAGGTTTCTGGCCTCAGTATAAAGCAGTCCATATTCCCAGTAGAGTTTGCGAAACCCACTGTCATCCCCCTCCTCTTGCTTAGAAGCAGTCTGCCTCAAGCTCTCAAGGATGGGACAGTCACGCTGTCCCTGACTAAACTCCTTTCTGGAGGGTCCACCTGCTGCTGTCAGTTCTGCCAAATCTGACAGCTCTGGCAGGGATGGAGTCCCTCCCTGAGAGGCAAGACCCTCCCCATTAGGGTTAGATTCTTCCTGCACCTCTGGAGTTCCCTGGGCTGGCTCACCAGGCCCAGTGCCCTTGTCCTTGGATGGTTGGCCCTTTGTTCCAGGGTCCAAGTGTCCAGCCCCTCCCTTCTGGCTAGTCTGTGACCTAGTCACAGCACATACCCACTCAGGGAGCTCCAATATTTTCATATGGAGTCCTCTCTCCACCTCTGACCACTGAGAAGCTTCAAGATCATTGCCCAGTAAACACTGGACTGGGACCACCTTTGACACAGTTACCTTTATAGGGCCTGTCACATCTCCCCATTCCAAATCCACCACAGCCATAGGATGGAGTTTGGTAGTGCTGTCTGCATAAGTCACCTGGTGAAACTCACCAGGTAACAACCTCTCTGGCGGCACCAGTTCATCCAGGACCGTAGTTACACCAGCCCTAGTGTCTCTGATAGCCTTAACCTCAGTCCCATTCACTTTAGGCCTCTGCCTGTACTTGTCCATGTTTGGAGGCCAGGGAGCAAGGGTGGCAATATTCACCCCACCCCGGCACACTAAGATTGCTTCCACCACCTGACTACCCCTCTCTGGGGCACCACTCTCCAACCCTACACTTACACTGGCAATCCCTGTGGATGGCCCCTTAGGGGGAGCTTCTTGGCGCAGACAGCATCTCCCTGCTTATGCCCTGGCTGGTTACAGTTAAAGCACTTACCCACCTTTGAGGGATCAAAGAACCTACCAGGCTTTTCCTGAAACCCCCTCCCTTTGAATTTGGGTTGGCCCAGGGCTCCCCCTCCTTGTGCAGGTTTTTGTGGGTCTTTGGAGGACTCCTTCTGGTTTTGACCTTCCTTTCCCTGGGCTTTCCCCTTGGGAGGGACCTGTCCTCCTTTCTTCTGGTCACCCCCCTGGTGCTGAATGGAAACCCGGGTTCTCACCCACTCATCAGCTGATTTCCCCAACTCTCTGGGGTCTGTCAGTTTAGAGTCCACTAGATACTGGCGTAACTTCTCTTCTGCACAATGAGTCAAAATATGTTCCTTCAAAAACAAATTACACAATCCCTCATATGTGTCAACTTTGTTACCAACAATCCAGCCTTCCAGTGCCTTTACTGAAACGTCCACAAAGTCTACCCAAGACTTTGAACTCAATTTCTGGGTGCCTCTAAACTTCACCCTGTACTGTTCTGGAGTCAGACCAAATCTCTTGACTAAGCATGTTTTCATCTGCTGGTATGATTCTGCATCCTCTCCCTTCAGGCCCAGGAGCCTATCCCTCCCAGCTACTGGAATCAACTCCCATAGAAGTGCACCCCAATACCTAATACCTAGAGTGGACCCTACTCATTTTAAGGGCCCTCTCAAAAGTTGCTAGCCACCTGTCAATGTCATCCCCCTCAGTGCACTTGGGCACTATACCCTTGGGAAGTTTAGGTTCAAATCTACCACTCCTTGACATCTCAGCATCTTCTTCACTTTCGCTGCCACCGTTCCTCTTCTCCTCCTCCCTCTCCCATTTTCTCTTAGCCAATTCAAATTTCTCCTTCTCCAAGGCAATCAACTCTAATTGAGCCTGAAGCTGTCTCTCTGCAAGGGACAGTAGTGGTACCTGAGTAAGGGACCCTTCCCCATCCCACCACCACCTTGATTCACCTGGATAACACTAGTCACAATGGAAGAGGTCTCATCCTCACCCCTCTCTTGGGTGAGGTTGGGTGGGACATCCTCCCACCCCTCGGGTTCTCCTCAGCTGCCCTGGCCCAGGTCTTTAGGGACTCAAGCAACCCTGCCTTCTTCATCTTCTTGGCAGCATGCAGCCCCCTAAGCCTACACTGTTCCCTAAGATTAGCCATCTTAAACTGGGACAGTTTAGCCAGGTCCAGCTTCATGGTTCCCTAGTTTTGGGTCACAAAAAACTAGGTACAACCGATTTGGAAAAATCAAAACAATGGATTAAAAACTGTTTAGTCCAAACTCCAAAAATCAAACTCAAAAGTTTTGTTCTAAGGCAATTTAGAGGATTTTTATAATCATAATGCATTCACTGAAAGGTGTACTTTTTAAACACAAGTCCTCATCCACAACACTGAGTACCAAATGTTGGAAAGTGGGTTATTGGTAGGGGCAAATGTAGGTCTGTCACTGGCAATAAGGCCACTAACACATGATAGGACTCAGCATAGGTCTTAGAAAATTATTCCTATGCTCACCCCTTGGTAACGTGGCTGCGAGCAGCCAGGCTTAACTTCAAAGACAGGTATGTAAAGCATTTAAAAACACAATTTCAGTAAATAATTAAGACACCACACATAATAAAACTCCAACACCAATTTTTAAAAATAGGACATATTTTTATCTTTAAAATGACACCAAAACGACAAAGATCCAATGTAGGGAACCGGAGATATGAATTTTCAAAGATTAAATACAATATAGCACTTAGAAGATTGTAGCACCATATTGTGATACCCACACGCGATAGACCGGACCAAAGTCAAAGTTTCAGGCCGGGCGTCGATGGAGCCCTGGGCGGCTACAGCTCCCGGCAGGTCCTGATCTCAGTTTCTACCTTCACACTTAGAAACTTTTCTGGAGCTTTTCTTCCCAAGGGTCCTCAAAGCTCCCAGCCAGTCCGGATCTGGTGAGGGTTCGCCGGCTTGACTTGTGACGAGATCCTGGTCACCTCTCCTGGAGAAGACTTAGAAAATATTTCAAGATTGCTTCAGCGGGACAACCCAGGAGTTCTCCAAACTTCTTGAACTTCTTCCTGAAGTTCCTCAAGGGGTCCCAAAGTGTCTCAGACTTACTCTAAGGGTCTGGAAGCTCCAAGATGGTCCTTGAAAGTTGAGGACGTCAGTTCCCACAATCCACTGGTACAAAACCCTTACAAATCCACTGATGGTTCTTTTAGGTGTAAATTTAGTTGGTGATGTTCGAGTTGAGCTCTTTTAACCTGTAGCTTTCAGGGAGTCCACTTTTTAGTTCTCTTTCAACAAAATATTCCATAGGGCTGTAGTTTCAGATGGTGCAGTTTTCAGAGGTCAGGCCTTAGAAATCCTTGCACAGCAAAACTTCTCAGCAGGGTACTTCTTGCTTCAATAAGTTTAAAGCAGCCAATCTGGAGGGCTCTGCCCCTCACAGATACTTATTCCAAGTATTCTGGGTCATGCAGGAGGTCACTTCTGACAAATGGGAGCAGGGTCACTCATCAAAGTTATGACCACATCCTGTAGAGTGTGGCAATATTTTTGTCCCAGAGTGCATCAAATCTTCCAAATCCATAATGGCTGATTTTCCAGCAAGGAGGTAAGAGCTGGCTAAACACACCCCCTAGGATGGATTATTTCCATAGACTTTCCCCATACCATCTACACATCCCTTCCCTAATCCTGGGTCTGGTGGGGGTCAAAAGTGTAAAGTGGAAAATGACACTGTGGCCATCCCTCTGCCTTTGAAGACCATGGTTTATGACTCCTCCCCCTGGCCTAGGATTCCTATGGAACAGCACACTGCCCTCCCAGCAGAGCTAGTTAACCCCAGTGGCTCTTTATCACCTCTTCAAGGCTGCCTGGATAATCCACTTAACTCTGACCAATCAGGGCAGACCACTGGAAGGCTGAATTTGGACTTGCAAACAAGAAAGTCTTATAACTTCTTTTATGTACACTTTAGGAGAAATTCAATGATATGATATTGTTGGATTTATTAATACCATTCTGGGAAGTCTTTGAATGGCATTTCTATCCCTTTCCTATCAATAGTTATTAATCAAAACTTCCTACCATGTTAACCTATGTAACAAGGGATTTGCAATGGGAAAAATGACTTGGACCATTTTTCCAGCAGCAGGACTTACAAAAACATATTTTATAAGTACTTGTCTTATATCTACAGGAACCCCACCCCATGTGCAACTAGGGGAGACTATAGGGGTTCTGAATATTTAGAGATATTGCAGATTCTCCCTTCACAGTGCTCCTAGCATCAATGTCGAATTTGAGCAGCACTTTACTACAATGTGGGGAGTAAAATGTGAAATTTCACGTTTACCCAGGCATATACAAACTCATTTTATAAGGGTGTACCTTATAAGTACCTGACCCCCCATCCCTGGGATACCTAGGGGAGACCCTGGGGGTCCCCAATATGCCAACACATTGTAGGGTATCCATTTTTAAGTGCCCCAAACACCAAAGTCGAGTTTGGGCACAATTTACTTTTTAAAAGCAGTCCTGGCACCCAGTCTTGCTTTTAAACTGACCTCAGGCTTCAGCAGTGCACACATGCAAGTGCAAAAAGAGCTGCTGGCCTTTAAACTGCCATGGACTAGGGACTTCTAGGTAGTTTCACTCTCCCTGCCCTATTTTATACTAGGGGCTTATAGGGTAGGTCATGCCAATCACAGGGGTACCCCACCATCCCATTGTGTACCCAAGTGTATGTAGGTGTTTAACTGTATTCTAATGTGTTTCTTTCAGCATAGCACTGGCCCTGGGCCTGGTTAGGCAGAGCCCAGAGTCAGTCAGAGTCTGTTACCACCAGCATCAGTCAGCAAAACGTTGGGGGGTGCCAAGGGCACAGGATGACTTTGCAACAGAATGTGACTCTGAAAAGATGTTCTGTATTGAATCCTGCTACTTTGATGCCTATTCCAAATGTTGAAGATGAAGATTGTGAGGACCATGACTGTCTCGATGTGACTGAACGTTGAACCTAACCAAGGCCTGACATTGTCGATTAATCTCTACCTGAATCAGATGAAATCCTTTTTGTAGATGGTTCATACCTAAGGGACAATGCAGGTCATTTGAGAGCAGCATTTGCTGTCTGTACGATTTGTGGAGTTGTGGAAGCTGCTTTTTTACAGGGAGTACACTCCACAAAGATAGCTGAAATAATTGCTTTGACACTTGTATGTCTGGTCTCTGATCAGATCCGAGTCACCATCTACACTGATTGCCAATATATGGGTTTGGTGCGGTTCATGACTTCGGACAGCTATGGTCAAAGAGCGGATTCCTAACGTCATCAGGCTCTTCCATCAGAAACGGAAAATATGTGAGACAATTGTTTGAAGCCTTGCAACGACCAAAAGAAATAGCTGTGGTAAAGTGCCTTGCCCATGGGAGGGGGAAGACTTTGTCACACTTCTTTCGGAAGACCCATCATCACAAAGACGCGGTTGAGCGTGGCTTTGACTTGAGGAAAAGCCGTCAACGACACCACCTCTACCACCGGAAACTTGGAGTGTGAATCAATGAGGACCAGTGTACTTCGCCCAATGGGAAATGATCCGAAATCGATACTGACTTGAGTCCACGGCTCAGGATATGGTGCTTCAGTAATGACTTGAGATGGAGCCTGGTCATTACCGGTAATGTTGCACGAGTGGCAGGTGCAGATGGCTTCTTCTACCGTAGTGTCCATGCCAGGGAACCACACTTTGTTTCTGAGGCGTGCTTTTGTCTTCGCGATCCCTTTATGCCCTTGATGCCCTTGATGCGTTAGACTGACCACTCTGCAGGCTCCTGGGGATCACCAACGTGGTGCCGCGTAACACAACCCCATGCAGTCCTTCACTCAGTTCACTGCGGGCCCTTCACAGTTGTTGACAAGACATTCTTTCTTCTTCTGTCAGGGCATGTGCTCCATCGAGAAAATGTTACCAGCTCCGATCTGCCAATGTTGTCTTTACCTTGGCCAAACCTTTGTTGGCCTCGGTGGCTTTACCAATGTCTTCAAGCACGAGCGCGTTAGGGCAGGCTTCGAGAGATACCATCCAGACAAACGCCTCCGTGTTGTCCTCATCGGCAAGCCAACCTGTTGATGCTCCAGTCTTGGCTGGGTGGCGTGACAGAAAATCAGCCGGGTTGTTTTTTTTTTTGTTTTTTTTTAAAGAAACCTTTATTACACATTAAAAGGATACAAACAAGGGCCTACAACCACAAAGGCCGGCCGCTACAAAGCCTGGGGGCCAGCAAAGCAACGCCATATACATTCAAAGAGACCATAAGCGAAAGCCCCCAGATGTTCGTGAGCACCTGTAACAGGCCGTGGCCGCAGTCCAAAAGCAAGCAGAAAGAACGGTTTTATATTTTCTATTTAAACATACCAACAGATACACACCAACAAGGCAATGAGAGTTCTAAATAGCAGCGTGCGCTCCCCAGGACGGGTGAAGATCCACAGTATCTGGAATAACTTATGACAGGAGGTGGCAGTGGGGGGGCAGCGGAGAAGAGAACAAAGTATACAGCACACCTTGATCAGCCGGGTTGTTGATCCAAGGCCGAAAGATGAAGTTAAAATGATAAGCCTGCAGTTGCACCGCCCATCTCTCTATCAGCAGGGGAGCCAATCTGGAAGTGCCCGCAAAGAGAGGAATTAGGGACTTGTGGTCCGTGACCACGCAAAACTCCTGCCCGTAGTGTTAGAGGTGGAAGTGTTGACACGCCCTCTTAATGGCCAAGGCTTCACGCTCTATGTGGGTGTACCACATCTCTATGCCCGTCAGGGCCCTGCTGACATACGCGACTGGTACCCACTCCTTCGCCGTCGTCTCCTGTATGAGAACAGCTCCTAGACCCACGGGGCTAGCGTCTACCACCACCTCGGTGCGTCTGTTCGGCTGGAAGTACGCCATGACCTTTTTGTCGATGAGAGCCTCCTTCACGGCGTGGAACGCGGTGTCTTCCTTCGCAGTCCAGGCCCAGGGTTGTCCTGCTTTTGTGAGGGTCCGGAGAGGCTCAGAGAGAGACGCCAGACTCGGAATGAACCGGCCACAATATGTGGCCATGCCCAGGAAGCTGCGGACCTCCGTTGGTGATGTGGGTCTAGGTGCAGCAGCCTTCTTCGGGTCAACCTGGAGGCCATCTCAAGAGAAGATGTAGCCGAAGAACTCCACCGACTCTTGGGAAAACGAGCACTTGGCTCGATGGAGGGTAAGTCCACTTTTCGCAAGTCGTCGAAGGGTGTCTCGGAAGTGTCCATGGTGCTCCTCTAGGGTCTTCGAGAACACCAGGATATCATCACTCAAGTTGATAACTCCTTGCAATCCCATGAGTGTTTCCCTTATAGCGTTCTGAAACACTTCCGCTGCGGAGGATACCCCAAAGCTCAAGTGCTGGTATCGTCGTAGACCCACATGAGTGGAGAATGTCATGATATTCCTGCTGTCTGGGTGAAGTTCTAGCTGGTGGTAACCAGCGTTGAGGTTGAGCTTCGTGAACCACTTGGCCCCGTTGAGGTCTGCCACGATGTCATCCATGGTGGGCGTGAGATGACGCTCCCGCTTCACGGCTTGGTTTGAAAGGCGCATGTCGACGCATAGCCGAATGGCTCCCGGTTGCTTTGGCCTCGGGGCTATGACCAGGGGTGACACCCATAGGGTGGGGCCCAACACCTTCTCTATTACACCCAACTGCTCCAGCTTTCTTAATTCTTCCTCCACTTGAGGGTGTAGGTGAAACGGCATCCTCCTGTGCCTCAGAGCTGTGGGCTTGACTGTTGGATCAATGTGGAGTTCGAATAGGTGGCCCTTCAGGCACCCCTGCCCCTCAAATAGCATAGGAAATTCTTTGAGGATATCTGGAGCGTGTAAGTCATGTACCTGGTTGGGGAAAAAAACCAGCTCCAGGTCTTCTGCCATGTGGCAACTGAGGAGTGTTCCTCGTTTTCCCTCGGTGATGTGAAATTGCGTGTGGAGACTGCGCCCTTCACTGGACACTTCAACGTCCATGACTCCTCGCAAGGGAAGTGACTCTGTCCTGCCATAGGTGTATATGTTTGCCTTGGAGAGTGAGAGTGGAGGTCGCGGGGACAGTCGGTCATATCGCTCACTATCCATGACATTCGCTGATGCCACGGTGTCTATTAGTGCTTTGACGGAGGAACCTGCCACTGTGATGGTGCACATGTGTGGAGGTCGACGTCTCTGGCCTTCTCGACTCACAAACGATACTATGAAGACGTCATTGTTGTCCACGCCTAAACCATAGCCCGGCGGGGTGGCGTCCACTTGCTCCAACGGGTCTTCCAGTGTCAGTTGTCTAACTGCAGTAGACGGTTCATGCTATCCCGTAGTGTTTGTTCTCACTCTCCCTCCTAGATACACCTCACAAAGTGGTTGAGTTTTCTGCATTGGGAGCAAGTCTTCCCCCTTGCAAAACATCGACCAGAAGGCGGATGATCCAGGCTGCAGTTACCACATGCGCTCTTCTGTGACTATCTCTCATTCCCTCTTGGTGTCACAGGTCGTCTTTGAATGGCATCTACCCTCTCTTCTTTTATCACCGGAGGTCGAGAGGTTCCTGACTGAGTGGCAGGCCGGTGAAGGGCCGTCTCCATCTCATCTGCCCGGGGGCTGGATAAAATTCGTGGGACCTTGCGAGCACCAGAATCTCGTCCAGAGCGATACCTGGCTGCCTGAGTATCAGGCGGCGCAGCGTCACTGACCGGCACCCTTGTATGACCTGCGCCCTAATTTCTTCCCTCTGGTCGTATAATGTGCAGGAGCTCACCAGTTTCGTTAGGCGAGCTTAAAAGACGTCTATGGTCTCGGCTTCCCCTTGTCTTATTTGGCAGAGCTTGAATTGCTCGAAATCAGGGTGTATCTGAGGGTCAAAATGCCTGTTCAAGGCCGCCACCGCCTCTTCATAGTTGTCATCAGCCCCCGTGTTCGGCAGGGTTTCGAAGAAGTCATAAAGTTCCCCTCCTCCGTAACAAATAAGGAGAGACCGTTTCACCCCACCATCTGTCTCTCTCATGCACACAAAGTAATGGTGCAGGCTACCGATCCATGATTTCCACTGTGCTGCCGCTGTGGCTGGATCTGCCAGTTCACTAAATGGGGGCAGGGAGGCCACCGTGGCATGGCCTGGTGACAGTGGCACGTGCTGAGGTGCCTGTAGGGGGACCTGCTGTTGTGGCGCAGGAGCACCAGCTCCATCCGGGTAGGGGATGCTCATGGCTACTCAGATGCGATGATTCTTGGGTGAGAGCGCCACCTGCTGTGCTCCCAGGGGTGTATCCATGGGCAGGGCGTGCTCTAGTTGGTCACTCCTGCGCTGTTTCACTTGCCAGTGCTTGAAGGCTGAAATTTGGCAGGGTGGTCTGTGTGTTGTGGACAGAACCTTGGCCAGAGTCAATTTGCCCTTGTTGCTGCCATTGCTTATTTTTTGGCCTGGCGCATGAACGTGCAGCTGCAGCCAGACGGTGATCAGCAGCGCTCGAGGGTGCAGACGGTCTTTCTCCCTCTCTTTCTCTCTCCAGCCGCAGGCTCGTCCACGTGACAGTGGGATCGCTGAAAACAGCCGGAGCGGGCCTTTCCTCGCTGGGGCTGCAGGCTCGACCACGTGGCAGTGGGAGCGCTAAGCCTGGCCGGGGCGGGTGTGTGCACAGGACCGCTTGACTCACCTGCGTTACTCGGCACCATACGCCACCCGGACAGCTCAGCTCTCTCTCCGCTGGGCCGCCGCAGTTGCTCAGGGCTCCCGGCAGCATCACAGTGTGGAGTGGGCACCCGCCAAGGCAGCACTCGCCGGAGCTCTCTACACGGACTCATCTACCTCACCGGATACTGCGGCAGTGGTCACACACCCTGCACCATGGCACCAGGGGAGGCAGCAAAAACAGGTGAGATGCGGCAGAGGCGTGGGGGGGATCCGCCTTGTCGCCAATGTAGGTGTCCAGGCCTGGCTGGATGCTCGCTGCGCTGAGGCTAGGCCTCATGCTTGGAACACAGCAAGAAGGTGTACGCAGACACTTGCAATAATTCTCTGAGCCAAGACCCTCGAGCAGTCTTGCGCTCCTTTATTTCTGCCTTCGGGGGTGCCTGCCCTCTGGGTGCATGGATGCATGATACAATGAATAGTGTGGGCCGGGTGGCACCATCACTACAGGCACAATGAGCTGATAGTGATTTAGCACTGATATGGAAAGCAGAGAGAACCACTCACGCACTTGGGTCAGTCACTTTGCCATTAACAAACTTTCTTCTTGTGCTCAGCATGACAGTGGCGATCGAACAACAATTAAGGACGTAGGGATCCAACTTCAGTACTCAGATCAGCTCCTGCGTCCCTCCCAGGCTAGTCTGGAAGATCGGCTGTCATCAGCATCATCCCGGGATCTCAGGAATTCCACTTGTACTGTGGGGAATATTAATTCTTCGATCAGCAAGAAATTTGGAACCAAGTCGAGAGGCATCATTCCCACAGTGCCATTTTAGGAGTTGATTGCCTCCCATAAGGACATGCGCCATATTATAGAGAGTTGATATCCATTTTAATATTTTAATATTTTATTTTCTCACCTTTCAGTTAATATCTATTTCATTACTAGTATCACTCCTTCAGCAGGGGAGCCGGCCGAAGGTCTTAGAGATTGCTGGACGCCAGCTTCGTACTTTTATTTCACCCACCTGTGTGGCTGTGATACGCTGGAAAATGCTGAACTTAAGCCACACCCCCTGGTCAGACCTCCCGCACATGGCAGGCTATTTAAAAAGCATGTCAGTGCGTCCATGCAGATTCGAGAAAAAGGTTTGAGTCAGCCCATTGCATTTCCTTGTAGAAACATGTGTGCCATTTTAGGAGTTGCCTGGCTCCCACTAGGACTGGCACCATTTTGTAGAGGGTTGATACCCTTTTGACTATTTTATGATTTTATTTTTTCACCTTTTAGTTAATTTGTATTTCATTACCAGTATAACTCCTTAAGCAGGAGAGCCTCCCAAGGATCTGAGGGGTAGCTGGACCCCAGTTTCATGCTTTTATTTCACCCACATGTTTGGCCGCAATACGCTGAACTTCAACATCCCCGCCCGCATTAGCCCCGGCACACGGCAGGCTCTTTAAAAAGCATGTCAGCGCATCCACGCTGCTGGGGTGCCAAAGGCACTCCTAAGGCTAGCCCCACTGCGCACGTTCATGCCCAAACTGTGCCTAGCGTTATACCCCTGGTGCTTCTGAGGATCATCATTCACAAAGGAGACGCTACCCCGGTGAGACGCTCCTAGCTCTAAACCCATCAAGTACCAAAACTATTCTTAGCCCCACTCCCAAAACCACCAACCGGGTTTGCCAAAGCTGTAACAGACGTCTGGAGAACCTCTTAACATTCAACACCACTCGACCAACCAGCAAAGCGGAACTCTCCCTCACCACAAGTCAAACTAAATTACCAATGCTCTTACTAATGCTAGGTTGCTTGTCAAGCACAAAATTGAGCTTGCATGTTTCATTGACTCCCACAACGTAGATAACATTTTCGTATCCAAAACATAGGCAGACTCTTCCTCTGTCACCGACATGGGCTCAGCAGCCCCTCCCGGCTATTCTCTCCACAGACCAGACAGGCCACATAAAAGAGGTTACGGTCTAGCCATCATTTATCGAGACCACATGCAAACTACTTTTCAACCAGTTCCCTCATCAGAGTGCGAGGTGTTCTCTTTTTTTTTTTTTGAAACATGTTTTATTGGTCGATTGCACAGATGTTACAGGACCCTGAATATCAGAGTCGTCAACAAAATCACATTGCAGCATATCTCTATAGCAATCTATTTGTACGCTTGCCATCCAGCAATGCCACTGAAATATATCTTGAATAATAACAACCCCCCCCAAACTCCCCCCACCCCATCCCCTGCGTCGCACCATATCCATGGATTCCCCACCACAGCCCGAAGGCCCCACAGCCACGTCATAGTGTGATAAGATGGAACCCCCTGTCTTCCTCGCTTGCCTGGCGGCCCCCTGCTCGACTAGTCCCTCCATGCCCTGGCGATATCCCGCTTTGCTAGTGTAAGGCCCAGCCGTAGCAGGTGCCGCTTATATACGTTGCCACCAATGCCCTCCATGACATGTAGTAATGCAAATCGTGGCGTGGCGTGCGTGGGATCGCCCACCCCAGCACCTCGGGCAGAATTACCCCCCTCCAGAATCGGTCCAGCGCTGGGCAGTGCCAAATAGTGTGAATAAATGTCCCCAACTCCTGACCACACCTGAGGCAGTCCGGAGCAGCAATCAAGCCCGCTCGGAACAGTCTGGCCCGGGTAAAATAAACTCTATGCAGATATTTAAATTGTATGAGGTGCAGTCGCATCGCTATAGCCGCTTCCCTCGGGGCTACCAGGGCCTCCCTACAGTCGTCCTCATCTAAGGCACCTACGTCAGTTTCCCAATCTCCCCGCAACTTCTGGAGCTTCGTAGAGCAATGAATCACCAGGGCCTGATAGATCCTGGAGATCTTTTTGGTCTCCAGATCCCCCATAAAAAGTCTCGCTTCTAGCGGGTTAAACTCTGGGAGAGATGTCAGGCCCTCCAGGCTGGGGGACAGTGCATGCCGCAACTGCAGATATCTGTAGAACTGTGATTGGGGCATAGAGAATTCTCTCTGCAAGTCCTGAAATGATTTAAGCGTCGTGTCATTCATAACGTCTCCCAATGTCGAGATGCCTATGTCATCCCATCCGCGGAAACCTCTTAGCTCCATCAATTCTGGGAGGCGCCCATTGTTCCAGAGGGGGGTCCCTTCGGTAAGAACATTCCACCAGCCCATCCGACGCAGTGTCTGCTGCCAGATCAGGAAAACCGCGTGACCGACGGCAGGCTGCTGTGCACTGACGCCGAGTACAGGATAGTGTGTAGTGTATTAGTTCCCATAAGTAACCTCTCCAGCGCATATGTCGGGTCTCCTCTATCCCCATACCACCACTCGTTGAGAACTAGGAGGTGCGAGGAAACACGTTCTAAGGGCCACTCGCACTTTACCCCCCTCCCACAGAAACTGCCCCAATACTGAGTTCACCTGCCAGAACCATCGAGGCGGGATCGGGTATGGATAGTTCTGCAGTTGGTATAGCAGCTTAGGTAGTGCTACCATCTTAAATATTGCGGACCTGCCATATAGCGATATAGCGTCAATGGCATTCGAGACCAGGTTTTGAGATCCGAGCGGATCCTCTCCCACACTGGCGCTACATTGCGAACCCAAGAAAGCTCCGGAGCCTCCGCAAGGAATACCCCCAAGTATTTCAATCCTCCCACCGCCAGCTGAATATCTTTCGCCCACGCCCGGGCCCCACAGTGTGGATTTGGAGGGATTCATATACAGTCCGGACGTCTCCCCAAAGATCTGCATGATCCGTAGGAGTCGCGGTCCCGATGCGTCTAACTCCGTAAGGAAAAACAGGACGTCGTCTGCATATAATGCGATTCTGTCTGACACCCCCGGAGACCACTCGAAACCCCGGACCTGCGCATCCATATGCACCCACGCCGCCAGTGGCTCCATTGCCAAGGCAAACAGGTATGGGGATAGGGGACATCCCTGCCTCGTGCCCCGTTGTATGGGAAAGACAGTAGATGTCACCCCCGCCACCCGCACCGCCGTCGTCAAATCTATATAGAGGAGCTGGAGATAGGAAAGGAAGCTCGGGCCCAGATTGAGTCGGCGCAGTAAGGCAAACAGGTATACCCAGCTCAAGGAATCAAAGGCCCTATCCATGTCTGCCAACAGTAATGCCGCCTTCTCCCCGGTCTGTCGAACCGCCGCCACCGCTACGTGTGCCCGCCTTATATTGTGTCTAGTGGCCCTCTTGGGCATGAATCCTGCCTGGTCAGGGTGTATAAGAGTCGATATGTGGGGCAGAAGGCAGTTGGCCAGTGCTTTGGCCAGGGCTTTCGCCTCCACATTGAGGAGGGAGATAGGACGATACGAGGCCCGTTGATCCGGGGGCTGGCCGGGTTTGAGAAATACCACCACTTCCGCGTGTCTCCAGTCCGGGGGAAGCATGCCCCTCTCCCTGGCCTCCTCCACTATGGCTCGATAGTAAGGGGCCAATTGTATGTTATAGCGATTTAAAAATTCGCTCGGAAACCCATTGGGCCCAGGCACCTTCCCTGGATTAAGTTCCCCCAAGGCCGTGCTGAGCTCTTGCACGTCAACGGAAGCTCTAGACGATCCCGCACCTCATCCAATATCTGTTTAGGGGGTAGATCAGCTAGGAATCGCTCGATGGTGGCCGCTGGCAGGCACTCCTGGCTATAAGGAGCTGATCGGTGATCGGAGCTCCTGTATTATCTACTAATCCCGGAAGGGCCTGAGCGTGAAAGGCGCCCTGGCAGAGCCTGTAGATCATCTTCCCGGACTTGTCCCCCCACTGATAAATCCTGCTACATGTCGCCAGCCAAGTCTGGCGAGCTTCATCCATGAGAAGGGCTGCACATGACTGTTGGGACTGGAGCAATTGCCTCACCCACCGTCCCCCCCCTCCTCCCTGGCCTGCCGCTCGAGTGCCTCAACGGAGGCCTCCGCTCACGTCAGCTCCTCCCTGCGCATGTGGCGGGCCGCCGAACACCAGGAGATCTCCACCCCACGTAGAGTTGGCTTCAAGGCCTCCCACAGGGACCCCACACTCGACACCGATCCCTCATTTGAAGCAAAGTAATGGGCAATAGCTTCCCTCATATGAGTACTATAGGCTGCATTCTGTAAATGCCACGGCGACAGACGCCATCGAAATGACTGCCGCCCTCTGCCCATAGCCAGCTCACGGGACACTGGAGAATGATCCGATAGGCCGCGGGGGAGGATCTCCGTGAGCACCACTCCACTAATCCGCGCCCGGGGAAGAAATATATAATCCAGTCTCGAGAAAGTGGCATGAACCGCCGAAAGGTACGTGTATTCCCGCCTATCCCCGTGGGTCCACCGACAGACATCAACCCAGTCAAGACTAGTCACCAGGGAGCTGAGTTTCGTGGGGCCACCTCTCCGCTCACCACCCTCCCCCCCACTCCGGTCCCTGGCCAGATCCATGACATCATTCCAGTCCCCTCCCACGACAGAGAGCATATCCGGCATATACGCCCAGAGGGCCAATACCTTCTCTACAAAAGACCACTGTAAGGGAGGGGGGGCATACACACTACCCAAAATCACGGGGACCTCCCCAACCGTACCCATGATAAATAAATAACGGCCCTGTGGGTCAATCCACTGCTGCGCGTGTACATATGGGACCCTACGATGGACCACGATCGCTACCCCACTGGACCCCCTTGCAAATCCCGCATGAAATACCTGGTGGTACCCATATCGTTGCAAACATGGGGTCTTCGTACCCAAGAGGTGTGTTTCCTGCAGCATGAGAATATCCGCCCGAGCTCTTTTAGCCTGATGTAATATTGCCCCTTGCTTAATTTTATCTAGGGCCCCCCTCACGTTCCAGCTTATAATTTGGAGGGTACCTGGGACTCTTGTGTCCCCCAGCCGTGCGCTAGCCATTGGGAAGGAACCTCATCTCCCTCACCCATAGAGGACTGTGGCTAGATGTAGGACTGAAGTCAGGAGCCCACCCGGAAAATGCGACGCGGAACCAATAACAACTCCCCCCAAACAAACCCCCCACCCCATACCTCAAGAACACTGAAGCATCTGTCGCGGCGGGGCGAATACCCAGCTCCCAACCGGGGAAGTGGTACTGCCCCATCCAATGGATCCCAAACTCACAGCCCATGGTCCTCAGGCCAGATCCTGACCCGGACAAGTCCGGCGGAAAACCAGCCCACTCCTTCGTTCCCCCGACCGTTACATCTCAAGGACTATGATGAGCACATCAGGGGCTTGAGAGACCACCCCCGCCCCCAACCAACCCCAAACAACAGGATACCAGAGGTCAATGTCCATGTTCCGGGTCATCCCCCGCGGCAGCCCCACCAGACACCGAGCGCCTCCTGGAGCGCGACCGCCTGTCCCCCAACCGCTGCTTTCTCTTCAAATCCTTCCGGGCCACCTCTCCGGAGGAGGAGTCTGACTCCCTGCCAGATGGCGTAGGCACTCGCATCCGCACAGTTTCGTCAGTCCACTTGAATACCTCCTCCGGGGTATCGAAGAAGTGAGTACGGGACTGATACACCACCCGCAGGCGAGCCGGAAACAATAGGGCGTATGGTAGCTTAAGGTCTCTCAAGCGGGCCTTCGCGGCCATGAAGGACTGACCAGGCGGGTGTAATCCGGGAATACTGAGATGCGTACATTTTCATATTGCAGCGGTTCTTTAGCCCGGGCCTGTTTCAGAACAGCATCCCGGTCCAAATAGTTCAGGAATCTCGCTATCACAGGCCACGATTGCGCCCCCGGTGGCGGCTTCTGCATCAGCGCCCGGTGGGCCCGTTCTACCACGAAGCAGCGTGATAGCGCATCCAATGGGAGCCAACTTTCCAGCCACCGTGTGAGGAAGCGTTCCATAATACCCGCCTCGCAGCCCTCTGGAAAGCCCACAAATCTCAAATTGTCCCACCGGGCCCGTCCTTCTGCATCTTCCACTCGAAGGGCCAATCCCCGCTGAATCTTTTCCCTGGATGCCTTTTTTTGTTTCAGCGAGGTAACATCGTCCTCCACCCCTGAGATCCGGGTCTCCGCCTCTGTGATGCGAGACACTGCGTTGCGCAGATCTTGACGCAGCAATGTGACATCTGACCTAACCGCCCCGATCTTGGCATCTAGCATGTCCTTGGATTGGGTTATGGCCGCCATCAGGGCCGCATTGTCCGGGATAGTCTCTGACGGTCCCCCGGTCGCGCCAGCTGCCACTCCGGGGCCAGTAAATTTATCAATTGGGCCATGACGAGCGGAGCCACCGCCTTTGTCTCTTGTCTTGTCCTCTCCCAGAGACCCCCCACAGGATCAGTCGCGGAAGGGCCAAACGCAGGAGCAGCTGCCCCGGACCCAAGGAATCCCCTCCAGGGGGCGGAACCCTTCGATCCCACGTAGAAAGAGATCCACAG
This sequence comes from Triturus cristatus, assembly GCF_964204655.1. Lineage (NCBI taxonomy): Eukaryota > Metazoa > Chordata > Amphibia > Caudata > Salamandridae > Triturus > Triturus cristatus. Next base: position 369,401,219 of record NC_140585.1, read on the forward strand.
AATAAATCCAATCCTGCCAGCTATTGGGTGGCCTCTCTGTGCGCCATAGGCGCCGACTGACCAGGAGCTTCCAAACCAACCGCCTTCGATGTATCTGTCCACCAGGCCCAAGGCCACGATTCCCCGCTACACTTTGGCCAATCGCACCACCAATTGCACACCGCTAGGGCGTTCCGCCAAGTCCCAGGCGCTGCCCCACGCGTGCCGGGTGCCCTGGTGTCGTCACACTCTGCTCCTCTGTCTAGGGGCTGCCCTCTGACCCGTCACGAGTATCACTCCTCCTCCCTGCTCACCTCCGCGGCCCGGTCCGGCCGCCGTGTCGTCAATCGCCACCCCGCCTAGGCCGCCACTCACGTCCAGAAGTAGGCCCTCGCCCCCGGCCCGCAGCAGGTAGCAGCCCGCGTGTGGACAGCCGCTTGCACGCAGATGAGGATCGGAGCCCCGCCAGGTACCGCCTCCGTAGCCCACAACGCCAAGGGGGCCCTCACCACCGTCACTCCGGGCCGTCTCTCTACTTCTCCGGCACTCGGTCAATGGGACCCGAGTTTGTTGGCTGTGATGGCTCTCAACGCTCCCCCACGGCCAGTCCTCAGCATTGCAGCGTGTGATTCTAGGGCCAATCCCCTCCGTCGGGCCCTCTCCAACAGCCACCGCTCTTGCGTCGCTCCCATCACTTGCCGTCAATCTCAGCCACTATGGTTCCGCTCGGGGCCGGGCGCACCTCGATCTGCCACCGCCAGGGGCCGTCCGGATGCAGCACTCGACTCCCCGGCTTCAGCAGCGTCTCCGGGCCCGATCCGCGCGCGGCGCGACTCCACCGCCGATAGCGCACTCAGGCTTCCCGGAGCTCCGTCGGGTGGTTGCTCGGGGGGGCAATGCCTCCACACCCCCTTCCGACCCAATGTTTGGTCGGGGGAAGCAGGATATTGCAGGATATTACCGCGGGCTGGACGGAGCTCGTCTAACTCGCGTCCGACATTGCGGCTCGCTTAGCTCTCTTTTAACATCAAAATATGAAAATGCTATTCCAGCACAGGTTTGTTAATCTACTGCCCACCAGAACTTAGAAATAAGTTCATTGTAGAAATCACTGCCCTTCTAGAACCATGCCTCCACATCACAGACTATACCATATTAGGGGATTTCAACTTCCATTTGGAAGTACCCATGGACAAAGATACTGAGGCGCTAACTGAAATCATGTCCTGCTTTGGTTTCACTCAAATAGTTGATGGGCCAACCCTTCAGGCAGGCCACATTCTAGACGGTATCTACACCAGGAACCACTCTCACACCAAGCCTAATATTCTACCGCTAACCTGGTCAGAGCACACTGCGGTTCTATTTGAAATAAAACTAGCCCAGAGAGGAACCCTAACCAAAGGGCCATGCACCCCGCAAACACATAGGCGATGGCACACAATCCACTCTGAACAACCTAACCAACTTCTGCCTGAATCTCAGCCAATCAAAACTAGAAATGTAGACCATTTAACCTCCCTTTACTCCAACTGGATTAGCTTCACTGTCTCTGTCCTAGCCCCAACTAAACTAGTAAAGCACCACAGAAGGAAACCATCAGCGCCATAGTTCTCTGATAAACTCGAAATCCAGAAACAAAGGTGTAGGAGACAAGAACGAAAATGGAGAATTAACTATAGCAACACTGAGAAAGAAAATACAAACACTATGTATCAGAATACAAAATCTTACTAGTTGAAGAAAAAAACTCGATACTTTACCCAAAAAATGAACAAGCTAAAAACTCAACTAAAAAACTGTTTCAGACAGTTAATAAATTGAATAATTTAACCTGCACCAATATGACAGAAAATAACGATTATAATGAGTTCTCCTCTAAGGTCAAATTTGAGACCAAGTATAACAACTCATCTCCCCACCCGACAGAGAATGCCACGATTACTGAATTCTCCCATCTCGATAAGGAACAGGGGAAAAAGTTAATCAACTCTCCTAAATCCGGTTCTCTGCGAGATCCTTGCCCCCTTCAGTTGTCAAATTGGCCCCGACATCATGATAAATCAATTTACAGATATCTTCAATATAATGTTCACAACAGGTTATTTCCCTAAACAGTGAAAAAAGTACTACTAAAGAAATCAAACCTCAACCCCAAAGACCCAAACAGCTACTGGCCTATATCAAGGCTTCCTTTCCCAGCCATAACTGTCAGGCTATGCTCCGCAGGATCCAGTCGCAGCAGAAAATAGTCCACCTCCTGACACCACCAACACCCTGAAATAAATATACACAGGGTGTTCGAGTAATCAAGCAAGGGAAAAAAGGGAGAGGGAAGGTCTGCAGTGGAATAGAACCTATAACAAAAGAACACAGATATAAACAGGGTCAAGTACCATCTACTCTCAGTATTGTCTCACTAGATGTTTTATATACCTGATTATAAGTACAGCTGTTACTACAATCTGTGGGAACCATCCAATCTCTATGTAACCAATCAGTAGACCTGAAACACTTACTCCCAAAACGAACAAGCGTCATTTCATTCCTCGTACATACCCAGAGGTTTCCCATGAACGTAGAAACTGTGATAATCTGAGGAGCGCAGTCTCAACTCCTCTCTCAGTCCCCGTAGTTTCAATAATCCAAGAGTTAATGGATGAGAGACATGTTCCCATAAGGACATCCGCAAAATAGAAACATCCAATACTACCACGGTCTAACGTGGTTTCCTCACCTCCGTTATCCGTTAATGGTAATAGGCAAATACAATCAGGTTAACAGCTTTCTCACTGTTTGCACTCACATTAATGCGTGGTACTCACCGCCGTATTCCACTGCGCCTCAATGTGTTCCATTCCTTTTCTCATAACCCAAAACAAAAGGTGACATATATGGTAATACGCGGTTGAGACCACTGCAGTATTCCGCTATGAAAATAACAAGATTGGTTACTTCACCAACTGTTCCTTAATACCATACACGGCAATACGCGGCGCACCACCGCCATATTCCGCTATGGCTACGGTAATACTTTATTCGGAAAAGGATTCCGACCACGAGCCCAATGTTGGCTCCTTGACAGTACTCCCCAGCTACTCACGCTTCCCTAGAGTATGGTCCAGACATCCGTGAGTCATATCAGAATTTATCCCGCTTCTGTATTCAAGTGGCAGCGTCTTCTCCAACCTGCACCTCAACCACAGAGTGCAGGAATCGAAACCAGAACAGAATTACGCGCAACTTCCTGCGCGTCCGTCGCGACCATATCCTCTCCCAAACAGTAGGCATTATGGGAGTTGTAGTTCGAACGAGGACGTGGCAGCCACAGATCGGATCGTTCCCTGACAACAATTGTAGAAAAACCAATGAGCCACTGTCTACTTTCATCCAGAACCATCCGTTCCATGACCCCACACAATTTGGCTAGCCACAGCACGGAAACTACCTTGATCAGAGCAACTGAGGAAATCAGGGAAACCCTCGACAAGAGGGGGGAAACCAGCACTCGTACTGCTTGACCTATCAGCGGCATTGGATATGGTCAACCACGAATTGCTGATTGACCATCTCTCCAAGATCGGACTCGAAGGAGTGGCTTTGGCCCTCCTGAGCTCCTTTCTCAGTGAGAAAATACAGGAAGTGTCATCTGGGAGTTTGAATCAGAACCCTTTTCACTACCTTGCGGAGTCCCTCAAGAGTCGTCGCTGAGCCCCAAAATGTTTTAACCTATATGTAACATCATTGGCCAGTCTGATCAAATAATTTTCTCTCCCTTACATCCTTTGCGGATGACACCCAGATAGTAGGCTCCCTAACCAACACTGATGAAAATATCGGCAATAGATTCAGCAACTGTATGCTGGCAGACAGCAATTGGACGAACAGGAACTGACTTAAACTAAACTCATGAAAGACAGAAGTCATCCTCTTTGGCAAAGAGGTCTCCTTTTGGTCCCCATCTTGGTGGCCTCAAGAACAAGGTAATATTCTCATACCTGCCTATAAAGTAAAAAATCTAGGAGTTCTGGTAGACAATAAGCTTGCATATGGTAACCAAGTCAACGCCACCATCTACACAGTTTTCTACACAATAAATATAGTGACAAAAATGCTCCCTTACATTCCAGAGACCTTACAAAAAACTGTTGTGACAGCCTTAGTTCTGTCCAAACTTGATTACTGCAACAGTCTCTATCTAAAAATGCAGCAGCAATTTCTCCACAAGCTTCACATTCTCCAAAATGTAACAACATGTATGCTACTAGGCATTCCTGAATACCAATCTGTTAGATCCGCACTGCGTAAACTGCACTGGCTACCTATTAAACAGAGAATACGCTTCAAGACACTTCATAACACAGGCCTGGCACACATGGAAAACAGCTTTAAATGGTACTGTCCTACCAGGCAACGGCACTCTCTAAGTGCCAATTTCAGACATTCCTCATGGGGCGAAGAAGCTTTGTGGTCAGTCCCTCCAAACTATGGGATACTCTCCCTTCACAAATCCATGTATGAACACTTATTGTTCAGGAAAGCACTACAAACATTGCTCTTTAATTACTAAATATTATATGGCAAATGTCAGTATAGCTGTTAATCCTTGTTATAGATGCAGCCCCAAGACAACTCTGGGTATACGTTACGCTTGAAAAGTTATTTTAACATTACATAACTTTTATTCCTATGTTGCAGACAGGAAATGCTGATTCCCCTGTGAGGGTCCTAGAACTGTTCGAAAGCGGGTTCCTCTCTTGGCGAATCTGTCCTCTGCAGAGTAGATACAGTCTTTCTTTTAGGTGATGGATTCCACAGTAGAGAGTGACAAGTGTATCTGGTACTAGAGCATCCAGCTCATGAGCACAATCATGCACGAAGACCTTGCACCTGGCCGCCATCAGTCTTTGGGAGGAGTCACGTTTGGGAGAGACGAAGGAAGGGCCCTATTGGTTGATTCCCTCTGCAAAACGAAAGATTCGACTGTGTCCGCCCCCTCACAACCTCCACAAAGCCAAATGGCGGTGCACAGGAAGAGACAATCCGCAGGCCTCTGCTAAAAAGGTCACTGCTGGATGGCTTAAGGCGCCCTATCTCCATCCTCCCACAGTTTAACGACAGTAACCAAACACAGCGCTCCGGAATGCCAGCAGTGCACGTTGCCAGTTTTAGGAGGTTGTTCCTACATCCTATATCATGCTTTACCAGGGGTGATTCACAATGGATCCCACTGACCTCACTGTCAATCACTTTTATACTATATGTCGCAAAAGTCCCACTACCAACCATTTATATACTCCCCATGCGCAACTCACTTTCCTGGGCCTATCAGTCCAGTGTCATCCCAGTAGCAGATATTCATCTGAGTGAGTTCTGTCAGCATCTCATTCTCCAGTGACAGGACAAAATCCTGGCCTGCTTTACAGATCGCAAACAGGAAACAGGTCTTTGGATGCATTATCTGCCATAGTAATCTAGGCATGGACGTTCTCCTTTTTAGCCCTGGTGCAAGCTATTTTGTAACCCCCAGTGCTAACTCTGCAAGTAGTATGACATAGTCGTTTTTATTTATTTCAACGTCTTTCTACTGCTCTGCATCGATGTTTCAATTAGCAAGTGATATCAGTGAACCATTTATTAATCGTCCTTCGTAAGATTAGGTTGTGGACACAGGGGAAATAGGATCTACTGCACAAGATTTCTTTTCAAGATGTAGTGGAATTTACGGATCTCTTCCAGTGTCTCCAGATGGGGTCCGGTGAGTCCAGAAGCAGTTGTGTTAAACCAGAAATTTAGAATTCGCAGAAAGATTAGGGTTTGTTTTTACAGAATTTGCTTTCATTGGACAAGTTAATTTAACTATGGTCCAACCAGGTTAATGGCTGTTAGCTGATAAAGTAAAGGTCAGTAATCGAGGAAAATAGGCTGAATTAATGTCCTTGTTGGTGAGTTGGAAGAAGCCAAGAATGCCCTTTTTTCAGCAGTGAGTGAACTATGCAGTCCCAGAGCAAGGATGCCTTGGTCTCTAGAGCAAGTCAGGAACGCATCCATCCCCACGACCAACGAGTGAACAGCACATTAGGGGCCTCATGTAGGTAGCCAAATACCGGTCGGTAACGGCCGATTTTCGGTAAATATGCCGTTACCGACCGGTATTCAGACAAGTGAGATGTAGGAGTCCAAAAACCACTTTTCGGTAAATATGAGGCGGTAAATACCGATTCATAGTTACCGAATTCTAAAATACCGATTCATATTTACCGAATACATTATTAACGAATCGGTAAATATGAAGTGGTAAATATGAAGTGGTAAAAATTGAAAATGACATGTAGGAGCAGTCGGTAATTAAGAAATCCAGGAAAATCGGTAAATAAGAGTCGGTAATTAACACGGATGGAAAGCAGGTGGTAACCATCAACAATGCACATAAGCAATCCCAAAATGCAACAGCGTGGACAACATGGCCGCCATGTACGTCATTGCAAGGCGCCTACGTCTACAGGCAGCAGGACTGAGGGTGTGGCGACGGGAGGAACAAATCTACAGACAGCGCATCACACTATTCCAGCTGACCGATGCAGAGATACATGAGAGGTACAGGCTACACCCCGAAACCATCATGGACTTAATCAGGGACCTTCACCCACTCCTGGACCAGCCAATAAGAAGGGCGCACGCCATACCCCCACATGTGCAGGTGCTCTGCAGCCTACATCTGTTGGCATCCGGCAGTTATCAGGTGGTGATAGCTGCGGTGGGTGGGGTATCCCAGAGTTGCCTGTCACGTTTCTTCAGGAAGTTCCTGGATGCCATGATGCAGAGAATGCACCACTACATCAGCTTCCCAAACACACAGGCTGCACTGCAGAAAACAAAAACAGACTTTTATCACATGGCACAGTTCCCCCATGTCATCGGCTGTATTGATGGTACACACATCCCAATCTGTCCTCCAGCTGACACAGAGCACATCTACAGGAACAGGAAGTCCACCCACTCCATCAATGTGCAGGTGATCTGTGATGCAGGGAACATCATCACAGATATTGTTGCAAAGTTTCCTGGGAGCACCCACGACTCTTACATCTTCCAGAATAGTGGGATCTACACACGACTGAGAGCCGGAGAATTCGGAGAGGGATACCTGCTGGGTAAGTAACAGTGACGCCCCTTGAAACCTGCAAATCAGAGTGTATAGAGGCATGTAACTGATGGTTCCCTTTTACTCATCCAGGCGACAGTGCATATGCATGCCGTTCATTCATCCTCACTCCCTACCTACACCCAGCAACCCAGAGTGAGAGACGATACAACGTGGCCCACAAATCTACACGCAATGTGGTGGAGCGCACGTTTGGACTGCTGAAGAGCAGGTTCCGCTGCCTCCACAAGAGCGGAGGCGCACGCCAGTACAAACCCATCACCTGCTGCAAGATAATTGCCACTTGTGCAATGCTGCACAACCTTGCCACGAAAAAAGGTACAGATGTGGAACTAACATATTTTGAGGACAACGAGGATGAGTCAGGCCAGCCAGAGGGCAGCGCAGCTAGAGTGCCAACTGCAATCGATGGGAGAGAGAGACGGGCAGAGATCACATGCAACTATTTCTGAGTAAGTGAGGGGACACAGCGAGTCGTGAGAAGTCATGACGTAGTTTAATGTGGCACCACGCCATGAACACATGAACAGGCCAATCTGGCAATATGCCATCTATACAATGAGTATGTCCAGGGTTACGTCACCCAATGGCAAGTGGATAAGCAGGGCCACATCAATGTTTGCGCATACGCGCTGCAGTGGTGGATTGCACGGCCTGTGCATCCTCACTAGAGCCAACCCCAAGCCGCCTGCTGCTCCTGCGTGCTTCGGGGACGGGGGGTGTGATGCTGCTGCTGGTGTCGATGCTCTCCGCAGCATCCCCTGCAGCAGTTGTCGACGCCTGACTTGTCAATAGCACCCCTAGTGCACTTGTCACCTGCACCATCCCCCGTGACAGGTCGCTGCAGCACTGTGTTAGGCCCTCCTGCATCGTCACAGAGCGCCGGCAAAGTAGGGAAGTCGCAGTTGCCAGACGGTTGAGTGCCCTGCTGGTAGTGTCCCTTCTCTGGCGTTCCCGGCGCCGTGCTTCGATGTCAGCATCTAATTTGCTGCACAACTGCTGGATTGACTGGGACATGTCCCGAATGCCCGCAGCCATGCCGCCAATGTTTGTGTCCATGTTGACTAAGCTTGTCCTCATCACCCGCATGTGCCTCTGGACTGACATTACTGCCTTTGATTGCAGGCGCTGTTGCTTCAACATTTGGCCCTCGAGCCCCAAGAAGACACCATGGCCGTCAGTGGGTGCTGGTGGACTCTGGACACGCGACCTGCGGCGCCCTCTTGCTCCCGTCTGTGCTGCCTGTGATGTTTGGGGCACAGTGGGATGGCTCCCTTCCTGGGGCCCGGTGCGGTCTTCTGGGCCCATGCTGTCGTCTGACGAGGTGTCTAAGGCTCGTAGCCTGGCTGCTGGACGCCTCCTCATTCTCACACCTGCAAGCGGAGATGTGGCCGGTGAATCGAACATGAGTGGCGATGCTGGCTCTGGTGGTGGTGATGCTGGCTCTCGGTGAGGTGATGCTGGCTCTGTGTGCGGCGAGGCTGGCTGCGTAGGTGGTGCGGCTGCAAGTGGGCCTGCTCCCTGGTCTGCACTCGTGCTGGCTAGAGGTGATTTTTGTGGCCGGTGTGCCGTCTCCCCTGCAGCATGCCCTGTACTGCATGATGTCACATCTGTGGACAGAAAAACAACATTGGCTCAGTGTCCCCGAAGGGCTGCATTGCAAGCGTCACAATAAATCATTTCACATTCCAATCTGTCCTCTGTCTCCTTGTGCCTCGAGTGCGTGACATGCCTTGTTGCCCTGTGACATTTACGTCATGGTTAGTGTTGCCCTGACTACATCTCCCGGAATGCATTGCCTGTCTGCACTGACACGTGTGGACTGCAGTGTGATTCTCGTGTCACAATGGGGGATGTGGGATAGGGGTAGGGGCGGCTACATTGCTGTGCTTTCGTCTTACCTTGGTGTGTTGCGGCTCTGGCAGAGCTGTCGGCGTCCCCAAGACCCACGACGCTCTCTTGCTCGAGTGTGGCCGCCACCAGCTCCTCCAGTTCGGTGAGGGCAGGTGCCCTGTTGGTTCCACCTCCGGTCTGGCTGGCCTCCTTCTGGATGTCGCCCATCTTCCTCTTGGTCACAATCCTCAGGTCATACCAGCGCTTTTTGAGGACCTCAATTTCCCTGTGGGTCACTCCCACAGCATTGACCTGCGCCTGGATGGCCAGCCATATGTTGCGCTTTTCGGCCTCAGGCACTTGCAGGGATTGCCTCCCAAACAGCTTCTGGTGCTGCTTCACCACCTCCTCCACCAGCACCTGGAGTTCCTTGGGGCTGAATTTGAGCTTCCTCCTCCTTTCCCCTCCGTCTTTCTGTGTGCTCTGGCTGGACATGCTGTTCGTTTCCCGCTCGCACATGCAACTGCTCCCTGCCTCTCCTCTGCACTCCGAGCCTCTCCAGGGTCGGCTAATTATGTACACCTGCCTGGGTGTGGCCACTTCGGCTAATTGTGTACACCTGCCTGGGTGTGGGCAGTTCCTGGTTGGGTGGGCTGTCGTTGCACAGGATTAGCGGTTTCGTCAAGTCATGTGATGTTATTTACCGAATCCGTACGTACCGATTCGGTATTTTCCGATTCGGTAGATACCACCTCGGTATTTTCCGATTCGGTAGATACCACCTCGGTATTTTCCGATTCGGTAATTATCACCTCGGTATTTACCGAATCGGTGAATTCCGATTCGTATTTACCGACTGTTACCGAATCGGTAACTGTTACCGAATTTTTACCTACATGTAACTTACCGATTCTAATTTACCGATTCGGTACGGCTCGGTATTTAAGAACCGGTAAAATTTATTTACCTACATGAGGCCCTAGATCACGTACCCCTCCTCTTTGCTCCGCCTTTGTCTTTAATGTCTCCTTTGCCCCTCTATCTCATCTTCCTCGACTACAAGGGGAATTTAAATAAATACTTAATTCTACCTCGTCGTCGTCTTTCAAAATCCCCCACCCGACCCCACCGCTCTTACCTGCACGGGCCGCAGCTGCTCCTCTCCACTATGCTGTACTCACTTTTAGGAAATTTTAGGAAGGCAAAAGTGCTTTGAATGAAGACCTGCGAGGGAGAGGTAGGCTAGAACAGTCAAATGCGCCACTGCCTTCCCCCTCTTCCTGGGTAGCCTGCGTAGGATTGTCCTGCCTTTGGTGGGGAGTCCCACACAATAGGCAGCAGAATGGAGAAGCCAAAGTGGGGGCTCTCTTAGATACCCAGAGCCGCAGTCAGAGAGGAGCTTGCAGAGCCCAGTGCCACATAGCCACAGGCCATGCTCTCACTCACCGCTGCATTTACTATTTTCTTGGAGCTGGTGAGCATAGAGCAAGTAGTCCACCCCTAAGATGGGTACAACTCTTAAAAGGGGGGGGGGGTCCTAGCCAGTCTACATGATCCATCTTCCCTCACCAGCCAGCACAAAACTTTCTTAGGACCAAATCACCCCAAACCGATTTCATCCAGTCTCTGGGCCAGCATCTTTCTAGGTTCTTCCACCATCGACTGCATCCTCTGCCTGCCGTTTTGTAATGGCCATCTCTCACAGACAGCAATTCCCTTATCCCCCTTATCCAAGCATGCTAAAAAGCCTTATATAGCTGGAATAGACCAAGGGGGCTTGTTGATATCCTTTGCAATTGGTTTATAGCTGGGAATGGCGTTTACATATTTCACAAGCTAAGTCATTATCTGTTATTTTCATAGATGGTGTAGTGACGACTGTTAAAATGATGGTGCATTAGTACAGAGAACACTTTTATTTAAACATTTCTTGACCCATCTTAATGTTTGAATGACTAATACTAAAATGTTTTCAGCGCAGAGCACGTTACAGTGATTGATTACATGAATGGAACTGTGATAAAGTAAAGTGAGCATGGAAATGAATATACTTTACAACGCCTCACTGTGGCTTCATTGAGAGGCAGGTGAATGGGAATTAAGGGTTTTGGGGAGAGGAGACCAGCATGGGGAGATACGTGTGAAAAGACATGTTGTTGTGTAAAAGAGAAATCTGAGTTGCTAGGAAATAGTGTATTGAACCACAATGACTCATCCTCTTTGATCTAAACTCTGATAGGGTCAGTATGAGATTTTGGGCATATGTTAATCATTTAGTCTAAGGTAACTCTGTGATGCCTGGGAATAGCGTTACGGTGTTCACATGCACTAAACATGTCACATCTTTATATGTCATTGAATTAGTGAAAGTGCATGATCTAGGTCAGAAGATGGATGAAGAATGAGAGATTACCAGAGCTGATATAGCTAATAGGATTAAAGATCTCAGGAAAGATGAAGCCCCCAATCCAAATGTAATCCCTGCTACACTTCTTCTGGGGAAGGGGCCACAGCAGCAGATAGCAGGCCCCACACACAGGTGCGGGCAAGATTGGGCTGGTCAAGGCTGGCGGCCATGGGTGGCTGCGTTTTTAGGTCTCGGCTAGCGAAGGCTGCGCTTGCGCAGACTCGCTCACGAGATTTAATGACTTGGAGAAGAGGGGCTTGAACCCGCCCCTCTTCTCTCCTCTTCTCCATTGGCTGGCCTCTTAAATGCTGGCCAGCCATTGGAGAAGAGGTTTGTCTCGCAAAACAGGCCCCGTCCTTTTCGGATTCGGGGGCGTTTTTTTTCGATACTTTTCGCTGGGCGTGTTTTTCTCTCCTCCAGCCAATGGCAAGAGGAGAGAAAAAGAAAAACACGCCCCCGAATCCGAAACCGCCTCTGCCTTTCTCCGAGGCATTTCTGCTTGACCTCGGAGAAAGGCAGTTGTCTCTCTCTCTCTCTCGTGTTTCTTTCTCTCCCCCATGGCGGGGGCCTGAGCAGAGTACCCCTTCGTGGCTTACCGGACGCTTTCCACACGGCAGGCAGGAATCACCGTCAGAACTCCTTGGCTCTCATTGCTGCGTGACGTCAACTGTTGTATAATTTATAAAGAAAAGTGGACATTTTTGGGAAGTTTTGCCACGTTAAATACAAGTTCGAAGCGCATAATTTATCTTCCAATCTATATGTTAGTTTTGAGTTTCGTCTTACTGTTTACTCATCTTATTCAATTACAAGTTGCGCAATATAAAACTGCAAAATAAAAATTAGCGCTTAACTATTTTGTCCAATTTTCAGTCTACGCTTAGAAACAATTCTAAATGTAGGTTTAGTGTTAAACTGGAATTGAATCAGTCACCGCTCTCAGTTCACTACCACATCGCTGCCCGCTATGATTGAGACATTGACATTCTAAGATGGCCGCCGCCGGATCGATGTAATATCCCCGGCCCAAGTCCTTCTTCTGTGTTAACGGCGCCTCGCCAGTGACGGCCGTGCCGCTGCTATCCGGGCCGTGCGTGCGGTTGCCACGGGAAGCCAGCTTCCCGCGCAGGAACCGGAAAAAGACCCACACCGGGAGTGGCGGTACCAGGAAGAGTTGGCATCCCGGCCCCGGTGAGTGCGGGTCATTGGCGGGAGAAATGGTCAGCTTTCATTATTGGTTTCCCTCACTCACGTTTATACTACATGCACTGTCATTAATGCTGCATTTTAAACAAATAAAAATGAAATGCAAAGTCTTAAATGACGAAAGTCTGGGCTTTAAACATACATCGTGGGCTGCTGGGGAGAGATTTTCATCAAAATAACATTCCCTGAAGTCACTGGTCACAACAGTCTTTTCTCACAGCAGACAGCAAAACATGTATACTGACTGTTGAACACCGGACCCCCTCCCCACAAGACCCCTTCAGGAACTTTAAAACCCCTCAGTGCACAGATCAAACAACAGTAAAACAGAGCGGTTCCGTTCATAATATGAAATATGCCCCACGCACGAGCTGTAATCTCGAGAGATGCACAATAGGAGTGTCGAGAAGGCACAGCTTTTTTTCACGTCACCTGTCCTGCCCCCCCTCCCGCTGGTCCCACCCCAGGCTCAGAACGAAGGCCCCTTTCAGAAAGCCCCTTCTTTACTTTAGTTTGACTTTTTCCCTGTTGGGATGGGTTCCTTGTCCTAACCCAGTTGTACAGATGCTCACCGTCACTTAGGTCCCGCACTGAAGTTTAGGAAATGCTCCTTCATAGAGCTCCTCCCTCCCAAGTTCAAGGAGCCCCTTCCAGGCAGTCCTGCATGCAGAGTGCCCCCACCCTAAGCCAGAATTCTACCGGGCACACCCGCTGATCACAGTTCAGTAAAACATAAACAAAAATAATGTCATGAGCAATGCCAATAGCTCTAACTTTAACAATGCCGAGACCGTTGCATTGTAAATGCTTGTTGAATTTTTCACTGGCTTTTTCCTGTGCTGTGCAACCATTGGTCGGCGGGGGCAATTGGACAGGTTAAATAGGGGACAAAGAACAGATTCCTCCTTGCTGTTCCACAGACAACCGCCAGCACTGACTGTGCTGCCTTTGCAGGCCGGATTGCCTTTTTCCCCACTCTTCCTGTCTTCCCATCCCTGCATATCGTGCTGCCAGTGCCAGGAAAGACGTTTGGGGCGGGGGAGAAGATTTGTGTTTGGCCACAAAACAGGTAGACAAAATGCAAGTGAATTGAAGATGGAATCAGTTTAAGCCTTTAGCTAAAGACGGGCCAGGGGTTCTATGGACCCTAGTGAAGGGCTGGCGACAGCCGCTAAAGCGATTGTCCATAGCCTTCCAAGATACACCATTACATGGCAATAGAGATGAGGGGAACGGTGTCTAGCTGCGCCGAGGGACCATGGTATGGTCCGGTTGCCCATGCCAATCTCCCCAGGGGTGCCAGGGGGTTTCCCTTTATTTGGTTCCTCTGTCATAGTTATTTGGGGGACCAGCTTTCATGCTGGCCCAAACTCTCTCTATCCTGAGCCAATGAGTTCACCTTGTAAATGATAAGTTATGGAGGGACCTGTGGGGTTTCTCCAGGCCCAAGTTAATTGAATTATTAGACGTCACAAGGGACCTGAGGGGTGGTCAACCATGAATTCTTCAAGACTGTGCTAGGAAATTTCATGTATTAGTAGTGTCCATGCGATGATTCTTGATTATATACATATCGTGAATAAATATGATTATTCGCTGTTATGTTATGTCGTGTTGGTGATGTATAAAAAATATGGCCTAAGTATGCTATATTCTCTAATGCAAGAATGGCAGTGAGTACTGGTCATTCTTTTCGGTCCCTATAGGATGTCAAGCACTGTATAATGTTTGTCTTGATGGTGATTTGATTGGTCTCACTCCGGTCCCCCATCTATGCCTGATCGCGAGTATTAGTCCGAAGGGCTTCAGTCACTTTTTCAGCCTGCCATCAGGCAGGGCCGGCTTTTGGCATGGGCGAGCTGGGCCCAAACCAGAGCACCAGTCAGCGGGGAGCACAGAAGTGTCCACATTGTGGTCCTGCAGACATGAGAGTCACTTAGCTCCAAGGATCAATTAAACTGCTTCTAATCAATTGTGTTGACCCTCTGCAGGCACCATTTTACACCTATTAGCCCCTTTCCTTCCCCTTCCCTCCCATTTCATTCTCTTCCCCTGCTGCCACACAAGGACAAACCTATCCTCCATACCAACAACTTGGCACCAGTGTAATGGAGCTCAGTTGTCAAGAATCAGGCTCATTCAGGGGAGGTGTTTGCTTCCAGAAGCCAGGCACTGCTTTAACGTAATCGCCCTGTGACTGACCTGTGAAGCCAAAATGGGGCCCTTGCTGCCTCATTTTAATCACCTTGAAGAGGAGTTTGTCCTGGCCATCGTATTCGTTTGCTGATAAAGCAATTAAACAGACTTGAGCCCATAAACTGAATTAATATGGACTTTATGCATTTATTTGCAAAGTCATTATTATGTTTAAACAAATTTGATCCAATTTATATCAAAAGTGAGACAAGCATGGATACGCATCAATTAGCCACATTGAAACACACCATGGGCCTCATGTAGGTGGGCTTGAATTTACCACTTCATAAATACCGAATCATACCGATTCGGTATTTATGAAGTGGTAAATGCAATGTAGGTAATGAGTCTGTAAATATTACCGATTCGGAAAAATTCGGTAATTACCGAATCGGTATTTACCGATTCGGTAATGAGGCATACCTTCCCATTGATGGGAAGGTATGCCTCATTACCGAATCGGTAAATACCGATTCGGTAATGGGGGAGCACATGCAAGGGTGGCAGGGTGTCACATTGACACCCTGTTGCACCCCTGATTCGGCCATGTGTGCACATGTGGCACACATACATGCCCTAAGGGCATGTATGTCTGCCACATTGCACACTTCTAAGCGCTATAAAATGCTTTTACACATCCATTCTTTATTTACCACCAACTATTAGTTGGTGGTAAATACCGACTCCAAACAACACCCACACACTCCCCCTACATCTCATTTCTGTATTCGGAATTTACCGAATCGGTAAAATTACCGATTCGGTATTTTTACCGATTCGGTAAATTACCGAATACAGAAATGAGCCCCCTACATGTCACAAGCCTAAATACCGGTCGGTAATGGTATAATTACCGAAAATCGGCCGTTACCGACCGGTATTCGGCTACGTACATGAGGCCCCATATGAGAAAAAGTGAAAAAAGCATTGAAATCAACTTTGTGCCAAAACCATTGTAAGAAACAATTAGTGAATAGGATACAACACCAGTCACAGTTCATAGAACAAAAGCAGCCAGTGAACAATCTTTTCCATTCAAATTGTCTTCCAACTATTCAATGCTGCTATACAGGGGGAAAGAAACCATTATGCCTAGTAGTTCGGAATTTATACAACATATCAACTAGGGCAAACTTAATTCCATTAGCTAGGACCCCGCGCTGTAAAGTGCCACTTTACAAAATAATTCAGTTTATGGGCTCAAGTCTGTTTAATTGCTTTATCAGCACACAAATACGACGGTCAGGACAAACTGCTCTTCTAGTCTAATATTAAGGCCCTGTCCTGCTGATTAGGGCCTAACCCCTTCCTGCTATATCATTTTATTCATCAGCAGCAGAGAGGGTGCCACATTTCTATCCGTCCAGGATGCTATTCCATCAAGGACCGGCACTGGCCGTACAGTCAGACTGGCCTTTAGGGCTGGTCTGTTCTGTCAGTGTGTGGGCCCTTTTTGTCTGCTTGTGGGCCTGTTAAATGGTCTAATGGGTCGGTTTTTACTGTGGTGTTCCCTGATATTACCACTAACGTTGCCAGCAGCAAGCACAAATGCATGCAGTTTCCCTCACCCTGCAAAATACCCATACAGCAGGCCTTTACAAGTTCAAAACTGCCCCGATTTGCAAATGTGGGCAGCTTTCGGTTTTGCTGAAGGGGCCACTTTTATTTTGGTGCTAGGGTCTACATTCTGGTCCAGTCTGACCCGCGTTGCCCTGACTAACCAAATAGTCCCAACTTCCTACAAAAGATCAGTTGAACTGTAGACTTATTGTTCTCCTAACCTTTGAAGCAAAGGCATTTGCCAGAGTAATTATGTATGAACTGGAGCAACGGGCCACAGTTAGAAACGTGACATCGTTTCATCAACCTGGCAGTGTGGTGTATGTAATAAAATACAAGTCTTTTGAAGAATGACTCACCCTACATTTGAACTCCACAATGCTAAGGGATATGTTTGTCTTTTGTATAACAAAAGCTGTTTTAGACAGGGTAGATTGTAGAATATTATGGAGAGAACTGGGCAGTTGAAGGGTACTCCTCGATTGCTGATGGCAATACAAAGCCTTTCCAATGTCATGTGGGTGCGCGTAAGGCGAAATCAGAAACACATATCCTCCAAAAACGAATCCAACAGATGTCTTCTGCAAGTGTCTGTTCTTGCACCCATGCTATGTAGCATCTATACTACTCATTAGGGTATCTACTTTAAAAGAACAAATGCCTTTGCTCAAAAACTAGGGGTGAAAAATGTAAGCATTGTCATATTCTGATGGCTCTCTCATTCTGGATAATATATGTGTTGGTCTAAAATGCTTAATTATACAAAAAGTTAACAGCACTGAAAACAAATGCGTGGTGAGTTCAACCCAGATATATGTGCTGGAAAAACAGAAATGCTGTTTTATTGGCAGTACCCAGGTACAATGGATGTATATTTAGATAGGGATTACGTTTAGAGAGAAGGAGGGCACTGGAATTATCACTTGGCACTTAAAGCAAAATTAAACAATTTAATGTATACCCTTAAGAGACTGTATAAAGACTTGGACGCCATCACAGCTGTTAGAACCGCTCTCAGAAGGCCATGGAGCAAGCAGGAGCTACTGGGCCCAGCTGTGGGGTTGAGGCCCTTTACTTCTAATGTCCCAGGCCTTACTTTCTATGGGTCCTGAGCAACTGGCCCAAGTAACCCTTCAGCACTTGCCTTTCAGTAGTAGCTGGGTTGAGCATTCCCAGGCTTCTCAGGGGGAGGTAGATGCTGGGGGTGAACACAGACTTGTGGAAATGTGGATTTTCCTGATCAGTTATGTCCCCTATCTTGGACCCCAACGGTTCTATATGCATGTTACAAGTACATGTATGTTCCCTCCAGTTCCAGTTTCTAAGACGCGAACATATGTGTGTCTACCGTCAACATGTTCTCTGTCAGATCCGCCATCTATGGGCTGGATATTCGATTCCTAAGCATGAAAGGCCACCGACTTTATATGGCTAAGTTACTCCATTTTTACAGTTCAGGCAAGTAGGCCCGATTCGGTCCTCAAGCCTTTCCCTGCTCTCTGCCTCTGACAGCTTCAGCTTGAGCTTACATCTGTATCCATGAACTTTGTCCTACTCCCTGTGCAGCTAACGGTGCCTGCCTCGGCTAGTTTTCGCCTGCCTGCCAAGAAGCTGTATTTCACCTTCGAATTATCTATTTTGCTCTTCAGCCGATGCATTCCTGTCTAGTGATTTAAGTAAACATTTCCTCTGCTCACAAGCAAGGGACTCAGCCTTTCCGTCCTCCTGCAAGTGATTCATAGCCCTGCTGCCATGGAAAGTTTTCTGCCCCTCGCATCTCATATAGACACTTAGACGCTTGTACACGCACACACAGTTAGTATAGAATAGATTCTGTCCGAGAGTCCTTCCTTGTGGATAACATAGTTCTCTAAACATAGGATGTTAGATATGATTTGGGATTAGGTTGACTTGACCCCTCAGACTTTTCGTCTCCATATGTAGAGTTAATGTCAAGTCCCCTTCACCCCCTAGTTACACGTCAATTACACGTCATACTGCTGCGCGCGCATCTATGCCAAGTATTATCTTATAGATCCACCTATGTCTGATAATCCTAACCAATCATGTTTCTTTTATTCCTTATTACGCCTAGTTTCGATCACGTACCTGTCATATCACTTTTCTTAACAAATGTTACGCCTTCTACATTCGTTTCATTGTAATGTGCTTATTATAAAAATGCATGTCTGTCAATAAAGTATTGTACTTCACTTCCTGAACCCTCGTGGTGACGGAACCTGAAGGCCGTGACTCGAGTCGGCCATTTTGAATGGAATAAAGCCCATTTAGAAAACCTCTTATACCACGGATTCTGCCTCTTGTTATTTTGAGCTATTTTATTTTATTTTAAGATTCCGTATGAAATTCAGTCCGGTATTTTATTTACCACATAATGGCGCCCGAACAGGGACACTTTCTCATCTCACGCGCCGGCGGTGCGTTGCAGGCCCGGTCTCCTGCCACAGCTGGACGGACCATAAACGCGTACCAGCAGGATTTCCTGTAAGCTCCTTCCGGTCAAGCGGGGGCGACTGAGGCTGCGATCAACCCAGACGAGGCGGTGAGAAGTGCGAAGTATCCCGACCAGAGCCTAGCTGAGAGAGCAAGATCCGAGGTATACCGAGGCCCACCAGGTTTTTCGAAATCCCGATGTCCAGAGGGTCCGCTGTCAGCAGTCATCAAGTCCTGTCCATTCTCTGAGGCCTTCCGTTTCAAGGAGCTACTCGGTGAGTACCATCGCCGGGGAGGCGTGTTGACGCGCACATAGGTTGTGCCGGTCAAGACGGATTTGGGTACACAAATCCGGTCTGCACTGTTTAGCAGTGTATATGTACTGTTTAGCAGTATATCAAGTATTCCGAAGTATTCAGTTAGTGTCAAGAATTCAGCATGGTGATTAGTTAGGCAGACTATCATCATTGTCGGTCGTTGTTAAAATGTTTAATGTTTAATGTTTAAAGTATTCAGAAATGTCTTGCATATTGTGGTATGAATGATTGTTCATTGTTCACTGTTCATTATTGTGTTTTTTCGTATTAAGTAAGTTCAAGAGTAAGTAGCAGATCAGTTGGCAATATGCCGCTCTTCTCGAAGTTAAGACAGATCACTACCAGAAAAGGGGTGCTTGAAGAAGCAGTTCCTATTCCTCCTAGGGACACTCCAGGACATTTTATGTACCATAAGCATGGCTTAGATGCCATATTGTTTCTTGATCTATGGGTAGATTATACCAAAGGATTACCAGAAAGTCAAAGGTGGCCCACAGCGGGAACCTGGGATGCAGAGTGCATCATGAAAGTGGAGGAAGAGTTATGGAAAAGAAAGGTCAGACAGTCACAGAAAGACGCTGTTGAGTTATGGCGTAAAGAATCTCATAGACGAACAGAAAAAGCACGTAGACAAGAAGAGAGGAGTAAAGAAAGTTCAAATAAAGTTCAAGAAAATCTATTAATTGAGGAAGGTATCCGAGTGAAATCAGAACAAATAAATAGACAAAGAAATGCTCTTATGAATGGTATGTATCCCCTTCTAGCCGAAGGACTACCTAAGGCTGCTCCAGAGATGCCAAAAGACTTGCCACCCCCATTATTTCCAATTAAGGTACATCCAAAAGGGCATCCCAGAACCGCAGAAGATGTTTTTCTCTCCTCATATCTAGACGACGCAGCTCCCGAGTATGCTAACGCCGCACCACATAGACCGTCTGGCGGAAGGGTTCAACGTCAGGATCAGGTATCTGTTCCCGTGCAACAGCAAGTCCCGACACAAGCTTCGGCAAGCACATCTGTTTCTGCATCTGTCTCCGCAGTCGACTCTACAGAGGTATCGACACCAATAGTTGCTGTGTCACGTTCAACGAACCCATTCACACCCGACGCCCCAGATGGGGCCACGGGAGGTGCTAGCAGTACCTTTACACCACCTAGAATAAATAAACTTGTCTTTCAAGAGTCAGCACATTCACGTACACCAAAATTCGTAAGTGAACGTACGCTTAAGGAACTCCTTGTTAATTGTAGATATGACCCGGTGGTTGGTAAAGAGGACGAAATGGTCCTGGCATCATTACGTATCAGGCGAGCCGCAGAGTATTTAGCAAGGTTACCAGGAATGACTACGCATCTAGATAACATATATCATTTTGTTCAAACAGGACGAGATCCAGGATGTATTAACAGAGCTATGGAATTCCAGAAAGTAGAAATACAGGGGGAACTGTTACGTTTCCTCATAAACTGTGTAATCAGAAATCAAGATCGTCCGGGGGTAGACCCGAATGCAATACTTATTCTTACAAGATGGAGTCAGAATATATCAGAAGGGAGACACGATAAACAAAATTGTATAATAGCCATGTGCCGAAAAATCCGTAAAGAAATAGAGCGCATTCATGAAGAAAGATTGGGAACAGACGAGTTTGAGCAAGATGAAGTGTCCGAATCAGGGAATTCCGCAAGACAGTCAGAGACCATAGCCTATGTAGGCAGAGGAAGATCCTGTGAAAATACTAGATGTTTTTCTGATCCAATACACTCTGTATGTCCAAATAATAGCAGAACGTATCCTACGCCTGTAATAAATCTGAAGTCTCCTGAACATTCGTTTCAAGCCGCAGATAAAATACTACGAGAACGAAGGGGTTACCACCTCCTCGATTCCATGGATGAGCAAGAATTAGCCAGATCAGCCGTTCACTGGATTGACAGTCCTGAACAATACGGTGATGAGACCGTAGCACACACATTTTTTAATCTCAGTACAGATGAACAACGTTTAGCTGGAATCTATATGATTCAGCAACTCCTTATATTATATAAAAGCCAACATGCTGACCCTGGTCCTTTACCTGATATATTAACGGAACTGCTCACGAACAGATGGAGAGGTTCTAGTAACAAGCTAATTAAAGAGATATTAGTGTCACGTAAGCAGTATGTCCTTTTTGTAAGTTCGGATTCTCTCTCGCTGCCCCGCAGAGAAAGAGCGCCGTACTATATGGATAGACAAAATCCTTTACGAGAAGTGCACCCAATAAAAGGCGAAGACAATGAGTTTCACCGTGTATTTGTTTACACACCCATATCAAAAATGGAATTATTAGAAATGAAGAAAGTAGTACCTAGTCATGACAAAGACCCAGCGGGTTTCCACCGAGAAATTAAAGATATGTTACTGATGGGAGAGTACACCTTTCCTGATATTATGACGATATTAAAGGTGCTTTTGCCTGCTGGCATTTATGAAAAACTGAAAGAAAAAGAGTGGGAAGTGGGAGACCAAAAGATAGACTGGACAGCATTAGCAGAGGAAGAAAGGGGCCGAACTGCAGGTTCAGGGCTCGGGGATAAAGTTAAACTGTTACCAGGTTTACTAGTACAGGTACTGCCACGTTTATTAACTACAAAAAAAGAAGATTGGGGTGCAATTACAGCCTGCAAACAAAAGCAAGATGAAGACACAAGCGATTATTATGCTCGATTTGAAAAATGTTTTGGTATAAATAGTGGTATAAAAGCAAGTAGTGACTCATATCCACATTTATTTGTGACTAAATTAGTGGAAAATGCATTGCCTCCAGTAAAGAATAGAATATTGAAATTCGAGAGTACCTGGCAAAGTAACACTCCGTCGCAAATGCTACAAATGTTACAGTATCATCACAATAGAATTAGGGATGAACAAGAACACGAGCATAGACGCATGAAGGATACAAAAATGAAAATGCTAGTTTCTCAGACAGTACCAGGAGATGGTCACAAAAAGGGTGTGACACATTCTGGTGATTCCGCAGTTCCTGTAAAAGGAACCTGCAATTACTGTAAACAACTAGGCCATTATGTACACGATTGTCCTGTCCTGAAACGTAATATAGCTACAGGTATTGCAAAAGAGAGACCACGATTAGTTAGACAAGATCAGAATGAACAAGGAGCTATGCAGCATGGACAGTCCATGCCAGTTCAGCAACAGTCCATGCCAGCCTCACAGCAACCCATACAGTTTGTGCCAGCTGCACCACCGTTGCCTGCTACTGCCACACAAACCACAACACGACAAATGTATCAGACTGCACAGTATGAATACCCTGAGTATCAGCGTTACGCATGAACCAGCCTAGAGAGGGAAGTTGACTTACCGCTTATCGAGATTCCTGTAGATCAAGAAGGACCTTATGTGCATAGTGAATTATTAGGTCAAGATAGAAAATTCTTACTCGATACAGGGGCAAGTCGAACAACCATAAAACGTAGTGAAGTTCCAGGGGCACCCCTCTCAGGCTCTCAAAATGTTTCCCTTGGTTTTTCAGGAAAACCTATTATTAATGAAGTATCACAGCCTCTACCACTTACGATAGGACCTTTGACACGAACTACAGATTTATTGCTTACTAAATCATGCCCAGAAAATCTGTTAGGAATTAAAACTCTGAAAGCGCTAGGAGCCATAATATGTTGTTCTCCGGAAGGAGTAAGGTTGTTTTTACGTGATTTTAAAGGTCACTATGTGTCCAGAGACATGGATCCCCGACTACAGACTTTACCAGTACATCTATGGGCACAAGGCCCTACGGATGTTGGCTGCATGAACATTACACCCTATCGAGTCACCTTGAAAGCAGGAGTGGTACTACCACGAATGCGACAATACAAGTTACCGCATGATGCTGTAGTGGCTTTGCTGAAAATCATTGATGAGCTAATTGCCCAGGGAGTGGTTGTAGAAACAGACTCAAATATATGTAATTCACCGATAATTCCGATTCTTAAACGAACTGATCCTACTGCCCCACCAGTGTACCGATTGGTTATTGATTTGCGTGAACTAAACAAGTGTATTGTACCACAATTCCCTGTGGTCCCTGATATATCTTCATTGTTGACAGCAATTGATTCCGAAGCAACATTCTTTACTGTAATCGATCTCAAGAATGCCTTTTTCAGCGTCCCAATAGATCCGGAAAGCCAATACTTGTTCGGATTCAGTTTAAATGGGCGCAGCTTTAAATTCTCACGCGCTCCCCAAGGATTCACAGAAAGCCCCAGCATCTACAGCCAAGCACTGAAACGAGAACTTGACAGTATCCACATGCCAGTCAATACTGCACTGCTTCAATATGTCGATGATCTGCTGATCACCGCGAGAAGCGAGCCAGCATGTGAAAAAGCTTCTCTGACAGTTTTACATTTCCTAGCCGACAAGGGGCACAAGGTGTCCCCTTCTAAGCTGCAATTCTGTGTTCAGCGAGTTATTTATCTTGGTCACTCGCTGTCCAAGGAGGGAAGGCAGCTTACACCAGATCGCATCCAGTTAATTGCTAACATGTCAATACCCCAGACACAAAAGGAGGTGCGAGCTTTCATAGGCCTCACTTCATATTGTAGGCAGTGGATCCCTCAGTACGCATTTCTAGCAAAACCACTCATTCAGTTAACCACACAGGAGGCAGCCACATCGACTGTTCTCCCTTGGACTCAGGAACATACACTAGCTTTTGAAAGCCTAAAGGAAGCCTTATGTCAAGCACCTGTTTTAGCAACACCATGTTATAGCAAACATTTTACACTCTTTGTTACAGAACGCGAAGGTACTGCCTTGTCAGTACTCACTCAGGATCAAGCAGGATCACGCAAGCCATGTGCTTATTTTTCCAGTACATTAGATCCCGTAGCTCAGGCTTTGCCTGCATGTCTGAAATCAGTGGCAGCGACAGCTTTAGCAATCAGACAAAGCGATGCCATAGTATTAGGACACCCATTGACAGTACAAGTACCACATGCAGTAGAGGTTCTTGTGAACCGAACACAAACACAACACTTGACCATAGCAAGACTTACCGGTTATGAACTGACATTGTTTCAACCACACATAGAGATCCGACGGTGTAATACATTGAATCCTGCTACACTATTACCTGTAAAAGGAACAGACCCACTAGCTCATGATTGTGTTGAAATCATTGAAATAAAGACGAGACCTAGACAAGACTTGACAGACGTTCCATTGTTAGATCCAGACCTGACGTTGTATGTAGACGGATCGTGCATGAGAACAAGTACAGGAGATTTAGTGGCCGCGTATGCAGTCACAACAGACACTGAAGTTATTGAGACAAATTGTATAGATACTTTGTCAGCCCAAGCAGCAGAACTTATTGCTCTAACACAAGCCTGTATTCAAGCCACAAATAAGAAAGTTAATGTATACACTGACTCACGTTATGCATTCGGAGTTGTACACGACTTCGGCGTGCTGTGGCGAGAGAGAGGTTATTTAACCTCCCATGGTGCCCACATTCAGCACGGACCCCTCATTCATGCTTTGTTAGACGCAATACATCTACCCACTGCTATATCGATTATGAAATGTAAAGCACACACGAAGGTTACTGATACCATTTCTCAAGGCAATGATTTAGCTGACAGAACAGCTAAACAGACTGCTCAGAATCGCACATTAGACATGACAAAGCCAATAGTTCAGACACCAACACAGTGTATGACAATTAAGGATCCCGCACTTGACGTAATTGACATACAGACACATGCCACAGCAGAAGAAATGAAGAAGTGGACTGAACTAGGAGGGATCCAGACAGATCAAGGATGGATGACGAAGGAGAAATCTGTATGGTTTCTCCCTGATTCCATGGTTCAAGCCATTATAGCTACAGTTCACAGTCCAGCACATTTAGGAGAGAAGGCTATGCTAGACAGCATTCAGCACATTTGGTTCAACAAACATTTACGAGCAGCAGCTAAACAAAAAGTTCGTACCTGTATGATATGTTGTCAGTTTAATCCAGGAAAGAGTGTTCCCGTAGAGCAGGGTGGATTTCAGCCTCCTGACCATCCTTTTGAAGTCCTCCAGATGGATTATATTCAGATGAAACGTTGTCGAGGATTCAAATATGTTCTCGTAGTTGTCTGCGCTCTCTCCCGCTGGACAGAGGCGTATCCCGTATCAGATTACACTGCCCCGACTACTGCCAAGCAGCTAGTTCGAGAATTCTTCCCACGGTACGGGTCACCACGTGTTGTATATTCAGATAACGGCCAGCCTTTCTCATCCGAATTAATGAAACATGTCTCACTTTTGTTGGGATATCAGTGGAAATTCCACTGTGTCCGACACCCCGAGGCAGCAGGTCTCGTGGAACGACACAATCAGCTTTTAAAAATCAGATTGTCTAAAATATGTCAGGAAAAAGGTGTGGACTGGATAGTAGCCTTACCAGTTGCCCTATTTTACATGAGGATGGTAGCACACTCTCGAACAGGGCTATCCCCTTATGAAGTGATCTTTGGTAGACCACCGAATATGTGGGGGACGCCTATACCCCGTAAAATAACTGATGTTGACTGTAATATGCTGACAGATTACCTGGCTTCTTTGATGTCTGCACTACAATCTTGTCGTTCACAGGTAGTCGCAGCTTTTCCCGACAACACCGAGGTGAAACCTCATGACGTAATTCCCGGTGATTATGTTCTCGTCAGGAATTTTGATCGGAAAACCCAACTGGAGCCAAGGTGGAGGCTTCCTAAGTTGGTCCTGCTAACGACCAGAACAGCTGTGAAGATCGAAGGGAGGAAAGGCTGGGTGCATTCCAGCCATATCAAGAAATTTCATGGACTTCCTCCTGACACAGACAGTACTGCCCGTGTGTCTTCCCCCATTGACTCAAAGCTAACCTTGGCTGAGGCCAGTAGCACCGAACTCTATAAGCAGAAACTCAGGTCCAGATCTAAACTGTCGGACGATTTGATTGTTTAAGTCCTCTCCAAGGTGAAGCGGTTGAATCTGTCCCGACATGTACCCCTTAGGTCTGAATCACGTAGAGTCCAGAATCATGATGAAACGACATGCTTATTGTAAATTACTGCGTAACCACTGTATTGTGACTTTATTAATTTTGTTTTCCTTGAGTTTTTTAATAGTTACTACAAGTATATTGTTGCATATGTACTATCCTGTTTCTAAACGTGTTTTCAATATAACTGGTGAACATTCTTTTAGTGACCTACCCCCACATGAGTTGTCCTATAGACTTGCGCTGCGCAATAACACCTTCATTAGTATGTTACATCATTCCCATCAGACTAGTAATGCCACCAATTGTTGGGTGTGTGGCCGACTCCCTCCCTATCAGAATACCAAAGGAGTTCTGCCTTTCTTTCCACATCCGTTCACACACAATGGCTCCTGTGGAGCATGGTTTAGTTTATTAAATTCCATAGACCCAGACACAGCAGTTTATCAACAACATTGGATATGGGGAAATCTGAATCTAGTTTTATTCAAAGTCTGTCACCCCAATAAGGAGGGTCACCCCAGTAGAACAGGAACTGATTTAGAAAATGAAGTGTATAAATTAGGTAATTTTACGCCTAATCTTATGATTTTGAATGTCAAATCCGAAGTTGAACTAATTCTGCCCACTATGTCAGTATTTCCAGTTAAGGGTGAATTATGTGTAAGAAAAGTTGGTTCCATACATATGGGCCATAGCCAATGCGTTACTACAGTAGAATATAGTGATCAAGGCAAATCTTCATTTAGAGCTTCTCGCCATTCTTACTTTATATGTGGTCAGACGGCATATATGCGTCTGCCTCTAGATTGGGATGGTACCTGTTACATAGCATTCCTTTTGCCACCTGTTTTCCTAGCTCCCCCTGATTATTATCGAAATGTTCATTTAGTACACAAAAGAGAGCGTAGAGATCTCCCGGTTGTCGATTATACTGAAACGGCATGGGACAAGTATGTAGATTTCAATAAAGGTATCTTTCCCTATATAGGTACAATATCAAATAGTAAGCTGATACGTAGACTAACCAAGACTCTTGAAGCTGTAGTAAACGAGACTATAGCCGCCCTAGGCAATCTGACAGAGGAACAATCAGTGATGAGAATTGTTGTTCTCCAGAATCGTCTTGTCCTTGACGTCATCCTGGCCGATAGGGGCGGAGCTTGCAGGATCATCGGATCCAGCTGCTGCATATTCATACCAGAAAATTCGCCATCTGTATATAAAGCTATAACACGCCTTCATAAGATTGTAAGCCAGATACACGAGGATCCAGGCACTTGGACGTGGTCCGGGTGGTTTTGGAGTGTGATATCAGCCTGGGGATGGAGAGTTTTATCCTTCCTAGGTATTGGCCTTCTTATGCTCTTCAGTTGTTGTTTATGTCTGCAATGTGGACCAGCGATTTGTGGTCTGTGTGCCACATCATGCATTCCATATCAAAGTTCTCGTTCAAAATGCCGGAAGAAGAAGGAAGAAGAAATGATGCTCCATGAGCAAATCGATGGAATGATGAAGATTGATATCTCTTGAAGGGCAAGTAGGGGACAAGGAGGGAATGTGGAAATGTGGATTTTCCTGATCAGTTATGTCCCCTATCTTGGACCCCAACGGTTCTATATGCATGTTACAAGTACATGTATGTTCCCTCCAGTTCCAGTTTCTAAGACGCGAACATATGTGTGTCTACCGTCAACATGTTCTCTGTCAGATCCGCCATCTATGGGCTGGATATTCGATTCCTAAGCATGAAAGGCCACCGACTTTATATGGCTAAGTTACTCCATTTTTACAGTTCAGGCAAGTAGGCCCGATTCGGTCCTCAAGCCTTTCCCTGCTCTCTGCCTCTGACAGCTTCAGCTTGAGCTTACATCTGTATCCATGAACTTTGTCCTACTCCCTGTGCAGCTAACGGTGCCTGCCTCGGCTAGTTTTCGCCTGCCTGCCAAGAAGCTGTATTTCACCTTCGAATTATCTATTTTGCTCTTCAGCCGATGCATTCCTGTCTAGTGATTTAAGTAAACATTTCCTCTGCTCACAAGCAAGGGACTCAGCCTTTCCGTCCTCCTGCAAGTGATTCATAGCCCTGCTGCCATGGAAAGTTTTCTGCCCCTCGCATCTCATATAGACACTTAGACGCTTGTACACGCACACACAGTTAGTATAGAATAGATTCTGTCCGAGAGTCCTTCCTTGTGGATAACATAGTTCTCTAAACATAGGATGTTAGATATGATTTGGGATTAGGTTGACTTGACCCCTCAGACTTTTCGTCTCCATATGTAGAGTTAATGTCAAGTCCCCTTCACCCCCTAGTTACACGTCAATTACACGTCATACTGCTGCGCGCGCATCTATGCCAAGTATTATCTTATAGATCCACCTATGTCTGATAATCCTAACCAATCATGTTTCTTTTATTCCTTATTACGCCTAGTTTCGATCACGTACCTGTCATATCACTTTTCTTAACAAATGTTACGCCTTCTACATTCGTTTCATTGTAATGTGCTTATTATAAAAATGCATGTCTGTCAATAAAGTATTGTACTTCACTTCCTGAACCCTCGTGGTGACGGAACCTGAAGGCCGTGACTCGAGTCGGCCATTTTGAATGGAATAAAGCCCATTTAGAAAACCTCTTATACCACGGATTCTGCCTCTTGTTATTTTGAGCTATTTTATTTTATTTTAAGATTCCGTATGAAATTCAGTCCGGTATTTTATTTACCACAGACTGACAACTCAAATATGTTCAATAACAGCAATAAATAATTGTTTTATGAAAAAAGGAGCATTT
This sequence comes from Triturus cristatus, assembly GCF_964204655.1. NCBI lineage: Eukaryota > Metazoa > Chordata > Amphibia > Caudata > Salamandridae > Triturus > Triturus cristatus. Next base: position 369,430,179 of record NC_140585.1, read on the forward strand.
ATATATGAACACAAAGTCAAATATGGCATACACAAGTAATACACACAGTTCCTTGAGGTCAGTACTCTAGTGTTCGATAGGCAGGTCTATGAGTCTCACTTCCCTCTCTCTAATGGTAGTGGTTATTCCCCCTTCACGATAGGTGACATTCAGGTTAAGCCCCACTAGTAGTTCAGGTCTCAGGAGTCCCACTCCGACTCTTCCAAAGTCAACAGTGTTCCAGCTCCTGAAGTGCTATGAGGTAGGACGAGTTTCCCTGGGCATTTTGGCCCTGAGATCAGTCTTACCTGCTTCTGCAAGAGTTATGCTACTGGAGTCCTCCGAAGTGTTTCACTCTCAGATGTCCCAGATGGCTGCAGCGGCTGATGATGGTGAGTAGCACTCCTGCCTTTGCAGGGTCAGCTGCTAGGTGCCCACAGTGCTTCCTCCTACAAGACGGCAAGGTTCTCTGATCTTTCTCACAGGTAGGGAGATGGTTGCTCGGGTTCCGATATTTAATTTGTGCTTGGGTATGCACAGATCATTACAGCATCCTTTCCTCATTATTTTGGCAGAACCAGGCAATGTTTCTTGTTCTTCACATTGGTGCTTTCTGGCATACTGAGTCACTAACCTTACTCCACACATGGGCAACAGTCCCGGTGACAGGACAGTAATTTCACAGTGGCATACAGAGTTGCTGAATTCACTCCGCACACTGGCAACAGCTCGATCTGCCTAGCAGTATTCTAAACTGCACAGCAGCCCCCTCTGGCATACGGGGTCATCAGCTTCACTCTGCACACAAGTGACAGCCTGATCAGTGTTGCCATCGTTGACTTCACGACAGCCCCCTCTGGTGTACGGAATCACTGACTTGAATCTGCACAGAGGCAAAAGCCCGATCTGTGCATTAGCCGTCCCCTCACATCTCACTATGAGGGTCTACTGTCCAGAATCCCCCCTCTGGACCTCACTCCATCCCTGCGCTCTCCTTTTCTCAGAGGGCACACTGGTCTTGGTAAGCAGGCAGGCACTGGTGCTCCAGGCTCCAGGATAGGTGGGCTTGGATTTCCCAGTGTGATGTCTTCTCACCCAGCTGGAAGACTAGCAGACCGTAGTCCAGTCTTGGTCACAGGCAGAAGTTTTGCAGAGCTTCTCCTCCTCGACATACAGCCTGACTGGCTGCTTGACAGTTGACAATTTTGGGGGCCACTTTCAGATACCAAAGGTAATTTAGTATCTGAGTCTGTACAGTCTATGTTGGAGGTCTTCTTCCTTTTGAAGTGTTCACTCCTTTATTCTGCCGTCCTCCAGAAAGCAGTCTTTCACACCAGGAGTGACTCCTAATCTGGTAGCACCTCTGCACAGGCTATGGGAATGACAAGAGGTTCACACCTGGATGTCAGCCACAGTGAAATGTGCATCAAAAGGTCACCCCTGGGCCTCAGCCCTACTCTTTATGATACCCTTGTCAGTTCTGTTTCCTTTCTAAGAGGTGTCCAGGCCAGTAGCGGCTGGTGAAGGTAAGAGTGGTGAGGCACAGTGGGGGGAGTCGACAGACAATGACGAGGGAAAAAAAAGAAAACACTTACCTTGCGCTCACTGCATCACCGAGTGCAAGATAAATGTTTTTTTTTTTAGATTTTCTCTTGTCATCTGTCTACTCCCACCTCCCACCGCTCTTACCTTCACCGGCTGCCACTGGTCCAGGCCTCTTTTCAGTGACCTCTCTCCATATAAACAAGCATTTGCAATGCAATAGGTCTCGCATTTACGCAAGTTTGACCTATTAGCATTGTAAATGACAGTGGCTTTTATGTATGTTTCAAAAACCAAAACATAAATAAAAGGCAATGTCATTTACAATAAAAATAGCTCAAACTCTCGCAAATGCGAGACCTATTGCATTGCAATTGCTTATTACACATGTTAACACTATCTGAGCCTTGGTTGTACCTCATTAGTACCAGTTTAGCATCCAAATGAAATTAAAAGCACCAGAAAGGTGACCAGTCAAGCTTTGCAAAGGGCCTTCCACTGTGCCGCAATATGTGTTTCTGTGTTTTTCTTAATTTTTTAACCATTTGAACTAGAAATGATTTTTTATTTTGTTAAAATCTGCAGATTATTCAACAGATGATGGATTATGTGACAAATGCGACAAATCTATAATCGTGCACAAAACGCTGCAGCCGCACAATCATATAACTCAAGTGCCACTGAGCATAGGTGAGCAGTTAACTTCAGCAAAGTGTCTGCCTCTGCTTTGCACCATGAGTGTTCTGCGCCTTGTAGGTTTTTTGGATGCATTTGAACAAGAGATTATGTTTCTCTAAATTACGCGACAGATGGTGGAGCGATACATTGTAAATCTGTTGAGTGCATAATTACACCGAAAATAGTGCGAACGCATGACTACATAATTCCATTTTTTTATCAGCATGTGTATAGACTTTGCAGCACATTCGTAATCTGGGTGCCACCTTCGTGCAATTCTGAGAATTCCATTATTCAGTTACGTGCGGGCATTAGAGCTATGTGAGGTCAGACGAAAACTGTGAAGTTTAATAACACCAAATACAAATATGATCCCTATAGACATTTACAATGTTTAATTTGTGCAGGTGGTTGAAGGTGATCTAAACCTGCACTCATTTTTGGGGCGGGTGGCCTATTTATCATAATCAGACTTTGACTCAGAACAAGAGAGAGAAAGACAGAAAGGGGTGAGAGGAGGAAGAAGAGAACAATAGGAAAACAGTGACAAAGGGAGAAACCAGGGATGAAGAAGAACAGGCGCATTTGAAAAACAGTCAGGAGGTGTGGTGTGGAAGAAAGAAGCATGAGGTGGAATAAAACTGGGCAGCCTTGGATTTTGACACCCCTGGCATACAGCCGAGCGTGGCAGACTCCTGAGAAAAAAATAAGACCCGGTAGGACGTTTGCTGTGTGTTCTCTGTATGAACAGGCAGGTGTGCTGGAGGAGTTTTGGTTTTTCTGTTGCATCACTGTCAGGGTAGGTAGCTGTGACACACTACTAAAGGTGTTACCTATGCCACCCTATGCCCTGTTGTGCAGTCTAATGCGATACTATGCATTCCACTACTTATAGGTTGTTAGGAGTTACACCGCCTGCTATGGCACCCGATCCCCCCGCCCCTCCCTTTCCTCAGACGCACCTGTGTGCTGAGGTAAAATGGCGCATTAAGAGGAACATCGGCCGGCCAGAGGGGTGTGGCTCTGGGTAGGGTGGCTGTCGTTGGGACCAGTACCTCAGGTATCAGGTTCCACTCTGCCCTCATTCCACCTGTTCATGCTCTCGCTGCTGGACGTGGCGCTCACCCCGGACTCCTCCTTACGCAGAAGAGCAATCCTTTAACTGTTTTGTATTTTTAACATTTGCATTTTTTGTTTTCTCCTTGGATTTACCACCCTTCCCGTCAGCCAGGAGGACTCCTGCTTAGAAGCTCGAAGGCAATCAATTAGTTTTCCACCTAAAAAAAAGCAAGCGAAGTCCCCGTTGTGTTTTTTTACGCCCGGAAGTTTGAAGGCTCTTTCGTTTTGAGGGTGACATAATCGAGGGGTGCCACTCAGAGGGAACCCCCACTTGGACACCGAGATTGGCGATGGGTCTTGCGCCCACCCTTGATGCTGTTCTGCTTCTGCTCCATCAAGGTGAGAAAACCGGACAGAACCACCCGGGCCGTAACGGAAACACGGGGAGGGGGGGAGGGGTGGTCTGTGAAAAACATACAACACGGAGAGCATGCATGACATGTGGAAGAGGTGTTAGTCGTTAATTCACTTGCTTATACCATATCAAAAGCTGTTGTTGCCGTAACCTGATTTTTACTGGTGCAAGTTCTCCATAGTCTCTAGTCTCACTATTGCATGATCACTGGCCTGAACTCAAAGACTTATTTACAAGCCCTATAAGGATGTTTATATTATTCTAGTGAATATGAATTCATAGTTGCTACATGGAGAAGAATCGCATATAGAGTCCCACACTCACCATGGTCCGGTCTCCGCGGAAACTCCCAAGAGCCTCCATGACGTCCAACAGTGCAATGTGAGGCATCAGCTCGATCTTTCGGGCAAGGACTTCGGTAAGGACGAGCCTGATCCTGCACCAGTAACTACCTATTGTAGGTAATAGCCAGACCAGGTGAATAAAGTCAGCATCAAGTTGCGTGCAGTGAAAGCATATGGGGTGCGGGATCTTGCCAGCTCTCCAGGGCCGGAGGGGGTGAGGTATGTTGCATGTAAGTAGAAACAAGCGGCAGTGAAAGCGATCGCAAAAGTGAAACACTGAAACCCGCGAGGTGCGCGCGCCACAGCGAGACATGTACTTTCTATTATCGCGCCCGTGTCCGGGCACGATAATTGAAACCACAAGGGCTTTGGTGCGCGTAACAGACACTAATAGGCCATTGGCGGAGCAATGAGCCCGCCTTTGGCCTATTGCGTGCTCTGTTAAAAAAAAACATGCAATCAAAGACCAATAGCGGAACTCAAAAAGAAAAGCACACGCACGAGCGTGTGCGATTCCAGGGTCCGTTTTCAAACCCCGGACAAAAGGGCTCTCGCTTGTGCGAGCAGTGCTACGCTCTGCAACGCAGGGCGCGAGCCCAAAAAAGTGCACCCTTTGAAGAGTACTTCCACCTCCCACCCAGCTCACAGGAATGCAGCAATCTACAAATCTGTCGGGGATTCCTCTACCTCCTCATTCTCCTCCAGTCAGCCCTCAGTTTTTCAAAATTGAACCCAGAGTCTTCCATGTATTGTACTCTTCACAGGGACACATACACACAACACACACATACAGTAACATGCAAGCTGCACAGCGCGCAATATGATGTAGGCTAAGCACACAGCAGCAGAGCTTTACATGAGTGAGCCTGTAGGCCTCACTCCAGTGACACAGGTAAAAAGGCCTGTTCACTCCCACTGATCACTACTCGGTGTGCTGCCACAGTGTATTCCCAGCAAAGCAGCTTTAACTCCCCAAGGTTATTTTTTTTTTATTTCTTTAAACGTGTAATATTGTAATGCTCTTTATTAACCAGAAACAGTTAACATTTATGTTATTGGGACATAAATGTCTCGCTGTTGGGCTTGGTAGGGAGAGCATCATTTCCCCGAGTTCTTGGGGCATGCTTCTGTAGATGTTTTGATGTGTTGCCTCTGCACACATGGCAATTATGCTTGTAAGTAGAGGGCCTCTGTCAAATTAGTATGAGCCCTAGAGAGAGGTTATGCAGTCTGGTGGGACACAGAAAGGGCCTCTCTCTTTTATGAGAGGGACTACTGTGGTCTCTCCGGGGAGGGAAGAGCAGGCGGTGGTGCCAGCAACCTTTTATATTCAGAAAGAGCGGCCCTTTTTACCGGTTACCTTCACAGGGGAAATTGCCTGCCGTCTCTCTCTCTGTAAAGAGTTCTGTCCGTTCTTTCCTACCGGGTCTTGAACTCCATCCATCTGGAATATGGTGGGCACATGCTTCGTATGGATGAGCAGAGTGGGCATGAAATATGTTCGCGCTGCTGTCTGGAAGCAGGAGTACATTCTGTGACTCTTATACGAGTCTGGCTGACAAGATAGAAGTTGTGAATGAGTCTGCCACACAGAGATCTGAACTGTGAGCAAACCAGGTGTTGGACAGGCCACACAGAGGGCTTGCTCCCCCCCCGCACGACAGGGCCCGAGCTCCGGCCCACCAGGCATACCCCCGTGACAAGCCCCTGTACTCCGTCTCCCGACGGACCCTCTGCCCTCGGACCCCTACTCATCACGGGGCCCAGCCCCACCGGCTTCCCCGGCCGGGTCAAGCCGCCATCTTGGGCCCTGCACCACGCGGCCGCGTGGCCTCACCTCGACCCTAACCCCGGGCCTGGCCGGCCCCGACATCCCGGCACCACCATCCACCCAGGAGGTGAGCGGACCACTTGGCAGGTCAATAGGAGAACGAAGCGTCAAGAGCTCTTCCCCCGCCAGGTGCCGATCGCCTCCAGCAGCCCCCAGGCGCTGGCTCCACCCCCTGCTGGGTGTCTGGACACCTTCATCCCGGACCCTCCGACCTCCAAGTGCGAGGGTCCGGACATCAAAGGGCACCAGCCCTATAACTAAGACAGCTCCGGAGCAGGAAGGCAGTTGTATCCTGGAGTCGAGAGACACCGAGTGAACTCAACCCTGACGGTCTACTGGCGCTGCTGTAGCCCGCTCTTGTGAACCATCGTCCTGCCTGCTGGCGCTGCCGCGGCCTTCTGCAACCTTCAGCTTCCTGGGACCTGCTGGCGCTGCCGCGGCCCGTTGTAACGACCATCCTCACCGGGACCTGCTGGCGCTGCCGCGGACCGTCATCTTCCTGGGACCTGCTGGCGCTGCCGCGGCCCGTTGTAACGACCATCTTCCTGGGACCTGCTGGCGCTGCCGCGGCCCGTTGTAACGACCATCCTCACCGGGACCTGCTGGCGCTGCCGCGGACCGTACATCTTCCGGGGACCTGCTGGCACTGCCGCGGCCCGTTGTATCAACCATCCTTACCGGGACCTGCTGGCGCTGCCGCGGACCGTACTACCTAAACACCAAGCTCGAGGATTGTGAGCTCATCATCATCTCATCCGAACTACCTGATTGGTAAATAGACTGACCCGCTACCCCCTTCCCTACCTTACGAGACTCTAATCGAGGGGACCCCTGCGTCCAGACCTCCTTGTACCATTCTACCGTATCATAACTAAGTACCTATAAAGAACACTGAACCTTATCCGTGTGTGATCTCTGTCTGTGGGGGGGAAGTTACTTGTCTGTACGATCGCTGGAGACGGCTCTCCCCGGAGACCTCTCCCCCTGACCCCGGCCGGCCCTCCCGGTCCGTCTACCTTTTCTAACATTGGTGGCCAGCGGCGCGATCCGAATCAACGCGTAATCGTACAGAGAGTAGCTCACCCCACGACAAAAACACGATGTCGACCAAAGAGAGCAGCTCCACCGAGAAATTCCAAATGGAGAAATTAGAAGAATACAACCACCGCGAACTGAGACAATTTTGCATAGAACTTGGCATTGCTACCACCGGCCTGAGTACCAAGGATGATCTAAAGCGCGCTCTGGAGTCATGGACAGAAACGGGGGTCACAGGACCCTCCGACCAAAGCAGCGTCACACCAGACCAAACCAGCATCACACCAGAGGGGAACGCCACGGCTCCCGAGGAGCGGGGAACGGGCCTCCCGCAAGAGGAGATCCGAGAAAGAGACAGAGTCAGATTACACGAGTTGGAGATGGCACGACTCAAGATGGATGGGGAACTCAAGTTAGCTGAACAGAAACTTAACCTCGAGCATATGCGGCTTCGAGAGGAACGAGAAGAAAAGCAGAGACAGAGAGAGCTGGAAGAGAAAAAAATAACGCTCGAGCACGAGCGCCGACTAGCGGAAATAGAACTGCGCAAACAGAATAAGGAACTGGGGGTGCCTGAGCGACCACACACCCCGGGGCCAAGTGAGAAAAAAGTTCACATCCCCAAGGATGTTGTCCGCGAATATGTCCGAGAAGACGACATACAACAGTGGTTTAAAGCCTATGAGATCGCAATGACCTCCCACCGAATCGACCGGAGTGATTGGGGAGCCGGACTTTGGGGGAGATTCATCAACGAGGGTCGCGATGCCCTGCTGCAGCTCCCCGATCACCAGATGTCGTCCTACGACCACATGAAGGCTGCCCTCCTCACCCGCTACGGCCTCACGCCCGAGATGTACCGCCAGAGGTTCAGAGATTGCACCAGGATCCCAGGTACAACTTGGGTAGAATACGTGAACTATTTCAGCCGGGCATTCGAAGGGTGGATCAAGGGAAGTCAGGTCACCACTTACGAACAACTCTTCAACCTTATGGTATGGGAGCACCTGTCAAACAACTGTTTCGTCGAGCTCCGGCAGCACCTACTCGACAGTAAGCTGACCGACCCCCGGCAGCTCGCCGCCGAAGCTGACCGGTGGGAAAGCACCCGAGTGGGCCGGAGAGGGCCCCACGACCAGAACAGAGGCAACCAAGGCCAGCACCGTCCTCGGGGAGGAGGAGGGGGCCAGGGGCGAGGGAGAGACGCCTTACCAACAACACCCGTGGCCAGCACCCCGCCTCCGGCCGGCCGGGGCAACCCCCCGTTGCGGCCTGGGTACCGAGCCAACGTCACGTGCCACCGGTGCCAGCGACTAGGCCACTACGCCAATGACCCGAACTGCCCGCTAAATCAAACACCCAAGCCCCGCCAGGTAGCGGCCGCTGCCCTAGGGGAAGAGCAATCATCGGAGGGACCCGAAGAGTACGAGCCGGCCCAGCAAGGGTGGGAACCGGCCGCCATGGTCCTGGCATGCCTAGGGGGAAGAGACATGGTTCCGCGGGCTCCCCTACCCGCCAACACCAGAAAATACGGTCAGTGGGTGACCATTAATGGACAGAGGGCCGAGGCCTTGCGTGACACCGGCGCCAGCGTGACGGCCGTCCGCTGTCATCTGGTGAAGCCCGAGCAGATCCTGCCGAACATTCTCTGCCCCGTCCGCTCGGCAGATAACTCTGAGAGTATGTGTAAGATGGCCTGCGTCCCGTTTGAATGGGGAGGGGTCTCCGGCCTACTGAAGGTGACGGTCCGGGACGATGCCCCCGTGGACTGCCTCCTGGGGAATGACCTCGAGAGTTCCCCGTGGGCCACCGTCGAGAAAAGAGAGCACCTGGGGATGCTGGGCCTCCCGGACTGGGCCTGCATAACCACCCGATCCATGGCCGCCCGGGCCACCCCCCGATCAGAAGAAACCGAATGGCCAGCACCTCCGCCCCCGGTTGCCCCCGTCGAGGACAACGGCGAGTCCGACCTCCCGGACCCGACTATCGAAGCAGACGCACAACACCAGGACCTTCCGGATCTGGCTCAGTGGCGTCAAGAGGGGGGGCCCACCCAAGAACAGTTCCGCCAGGAACAAAAGACCTGTCCCTCCCTCGAGGGACTCCGCCAACAAGCCGATACCCAAAACGCAGGGGACACCACCGGAACCCACTGGGTCTATTGGGACAACGACCTGCTCTACAGCGAGCAAAGAATCGCCGAGCTGGGGGCCGGTCGAGTTCTGGTGGTACCGCTCCGCTTCCGAGACTTTCTGCTCAACCTGGCCCACGATGTCCCCCTGGCTGGACACCTGGGCCAGGACAAAACATACAGTCGCCTGGTGACCCACTTTTTCTGGCCAAAAATGAGGAATGACGTCCTGAACCACTGCCGATCTTGCCCCACGTGCCAAGCCAGCGGGAAGAGTGGTCGGAAGCTGAAGGCCCCTCTGCAACCCTTCCCTGTGGTCACCACCCCGTTCGAGAGGGTGGGGATAGACATTGTGGGGCCTCTGGACCCCCGCACGGCACAAGGACACAGGTTCATCTTGGTACTAGTGGACCATGCCACCCGCTACCCCGAGGCGGTGCCCCTACGGACAGTGACAGCTCCGGTGGTTGGCCGGGCCCTGATGGGGATCTTCTCCAGGGTAGGCTTCCCCCGAGAAGTCGTCAGCGACCGAGGTACGAATTTCATATCTAAATACATGAAGTCCCTCTGGCAACAATGCGGGGTCACCTACAGATTCACGACCCCCTATCACCCCCAAGGGAACGGACTAGTGGAGCGTTTTAACCGCACTCTCAAGGGGATGATTGGGGGATTGGAAGAGCCTCTCCGTCGCCAGTGGGATGTGCTGCTCCCGTGCCTCCTCTTCGCCTACCGAGAAGTCCCCCAGAAGTCCCTTGGCTTTAGCCCTTTCGAACTCTTGTACGGGCACCCTGTGCGAGGGCCCCTCAGCCTAGTCAAGGAAGGTTGGGAGATGGCCCCCTTAACGACCCCTCCCGACGTCTTCAAATACATCCTGGCCCTACGAAACCAGACCCGGCGCTTCAGGGAGATGGCCAAGGCGAACCTCGAGGCCAGTCAGGAGGACATGAAGAGGTGGTATGATCACAATGCCTCCTCCGTTGAATTCGAGCCTGGGCAGCAAGTATGGGTGATGTCCCCCACCGAACCATGTGCCCTGCAAGACAAGTGGACGGGGCCCTTCAAAGTGGTCGAGCGTAAAAGCCCCGTCACTTACCTCATCGACATGGGGTCCACCCGGAACCCCCTGCGGGTCCTCCACACCAACCGGCTCAAACCACACTTTGTGCGCTCCGAACTAAGCCTCCTGATGGCGACCGACAGTGGTACAGAAGAAGACTCCGAGCCCCTCCCGGATCTCTTGAAGCCTCAGGAGAAGGACGGCTCCGTGGATGGGGTCCGGCTCTCCGACGCCCTCACTTCGGAGCAACGCCAGGACTGCTGGGACCTCCTGCTGCAGTTCGCTGCCCTGTTCTCCCTCACCCCCGGGGTCACCCCTTGGTGTTTGCACGACGTAGACACCGGGGACAGTCCCCCTGTCCGGCACCGGGCCTACCGCGTACCAGATCGGGTACGGGCCTGCATACAGGAGGAAGTGGCCAAGATGCTCATGATCGGGGTCATCGAGCCCTCGGACAGTCCCTGGGCCAGTCCGGTTGTATTGGTTCCCAAGGCCGCTGCCCCCGGCACCGCCCCTGAACTGAGATTCTGCGTCGACTACCGGGGCTTGAACGCTGTCACCCGGACCGACGCTCATCCCATCCCCCGAGCAGACGAGCTGATCGACCGGCTGGGGGCCGCCCGCTACCTTAGTATCTTCGACCTAACGGCGGGCTACTGGCAGATCGGCCTCACACCCAGGGCTCAGGAACGGTCAGCCTTCTCCACCCCCGATGGCCACTATCAATTTAAGGTCATGCCCTTTGGCATGAAGAATGCCCCCGCCACATTCCAACGTCTTGTGAACCAGGTCTTGGCAGGGCTCGAAGAATTCAGCGCTGCCTACCTGGACGATATCGCTGTATACAGCCGCCACTGGTCCGACCACCTCCGTCACCTCCAAGAGGTCCTCCAAGCCCTCCAGCGGGCCGGCCTCACCATTAAAGCCGGCAAGTGCCAAATTGGCCAAGGGTCTGTGACCTACCTTGGGCACCAAGTGGGAAGCGGGCTGGTGGCCCCACTACAACTTAAGATTGCTGCCATCCAGTCCTGGCAGCCCCCCGTCACCCAGACCGAGGTCCGAGCCTTCTTGGGGCTCACCGGCTACTACCGGCGGTTCGTAAAGGACTACGGCAGCATCGTGGGGCCCCTCACGGGACTCACATCCAAGAATCAACCGAAGCGGGTCCACTGGACTCCTGATTGTCAAGCGGCCTTCGAGGAGCTGAAGGCCGCCCTGTGCACCGCCCCGGTGCTCCAGGCCCCCGATTACAGTCGGGAATTTGTGGTGCAGACCGACGCCTCCGACCACGGCATCGGGGCCGTCCTCTCTCAGCTGAACTCCGAAGGTCATGACCAGCCGGTGGCCTTCATCAGTCGACGTCTCCTGGCCCGAGAACAGCGTTGGAGCACAATCGAGAGGGAGGCATTTGCGGTAGTGTGGGCCCTCAAAAAGCTCCGACCCTATCTCTTCGGTACCCACTTCCGGGTACAAACCGACCATCGACCCCTGCAATGGCTGATGCAGATGCGGGGGGAGAACCCAAAACTCTTGCGCTGGTCCATTTCCCTGCAGGGAATGGACTTCACTGTGGAGCACCGGCCAGGCCAAGACCACGCCAACGCGGATGGCCTGTCCCGCTTTTTCCGCCTCGACGAAGAGAGTCCCCAAGGAGATGGGTGACTCTCCCCGCCTTCAGCTGGGGGGGACGCATGTTGGACAGGCCACACAGAGGGCTTGCTCCCCCCCCGCACGACAGGGCCCGAGCTCCGGCCCACCAGGCATACCCCCGTGACAAGCCCCTGTACTCCGTCTCCCGACGGACCCTCTGCCCTCGGACCCCTACTCATCACGGGGCCCAGCCCCACCGGCTTCCCCGGCCGGGTCAAGCCGCCATCTTGGGCCCTGCACCACGCGGCCGCGTGGCCTCACCTCGACCCTAACCCCGGGCCTGGCCGGCCCCGACATCCCGGCACCACCATCCACCCAGGAGGTGAGCGGACCACTTGGCAGGTCAATAGGAGAACGAAGCGTCAAGAGCTCTTCCCCCGCCAGGTGCCGATCGCCTCCAGCAGCCCCCAGGCGCTGGCTCCACCCCCTGCTGGGTGTCTGGACACCTTCATCCCGGACCCTCCGACCTCCAAGTGCGAGGGTCCGGACATCAAAGGGCACCAGCCCTATAACTAAGACAGCTCCGGAGCAGGAAGGCAGTTGTATCCTGGAGTCGAGAGACACCGAGTGAACTCAACCCTGACGGTCTACTGGCGCTGCCGTAGCCCGCTCTTGTGAACCATCGTCCTGCCTGCTGGCGCTGCCGCGGCCTTCTGCAACCTTCAGCTTCCTGGGACCTGCTGGCGCTGCCGCGGCCCGTTGTAACGACCATCCTCACCGGGACCTGCTGGCGCTGCCGCGGACCGTCATCTTCCTGGGACCTGCTGGCGCTGCCGCGGCCCGTTGTAACGACCATCTTCCTGGGACCTGCTGGCGCTGCCGCGGCCCGTTGTAACGACCATCCTCACCGGGACCTGCTGGCGCTGCCGCGGACCGTACATCTTCCGGGGACCTGCTGGCACTGCCGCGGCCCGTTGTATCAACCATCCTTACCGGGACCTGCTGGCGCTGCCGCGGACCGTACTACCTAAACACCAAGCTCGAGGATTGTGAGCTCATCATCATCTCATCCGAACTACCTGATTGGTAAATAGACTGACCCGCTACCCCCTTCCCTACCTTACGAGACTCTAATCGAGGGGACCCCTGCGTCCAGACCTCCTTGTACCATTCTACCGTATCATAACTAAGTACCTATAAAGAACACTGAACCTTATCCGTGTGTGATCTCTGTCTGTGGGGGGGAAGTTACTTGTCTGTACGATCGCTGGAGACGGCTCTCCCCGGAGACCTCTCCCCCTGACCCCGGCCGGCCCTCCCGGTCCGTCTACCTTTTCTAACACCAGGGAACATTCACCGGCCCTTTTGAAGTGAGTTATAGGTTCATGTGATTTGATGGTGGAGGAGCCCGAGTGAAGTGCAGGGCAGCCTCTGTCTCTTTCCCTGCTTCCTTTTTATCCAGACATGTGCCGCAGACAGTTTTGTGTAACAAAGAGGCAGGGAAGACCCCTCTTCTTTTGAACCACAGTTTCACTCCCCTTGATAGGGTACACCACTCCCCTGCCTGCCTAATCTGCAGATGAAAGACGTGTTTGAACAGCCTGGCTGTAAGCATTCCATCTCCCTGAAACCAGACCTGACCAGAAACAGAAGTGGACTCCAAAACACAGCTCCGTCTGGTAAAATCGGATAACAATAGAGGAGAAATCTCATGTGAGAGTGACAGGATTTCTTACCCACCACTATCAGGGCTCTTACAACAGTGGGAACTGAAGCCTGGAACTGATAACCCTGCTGGAAGGAGCTGCTTTGAGCCACCTTGAAGAAAAGGGCCCACTCAGTGCTGTATTGGGGCATGAGGAACAGGCAAGAAAAATGCCTGCGAGGGCTTGGTGCATAGAAATCTGCCGCCACATACAGGGCCGTTTCTACCATTAGGCAAGACTTGGCGGACAGCTAGGGCTGCAAAAGGGCTAGGGCGGCAAATGGGCTAGGGCAGCAAAAGGGGGAAGCATTTTTTAATTTGAATGCTGCAGCACCTGATTGTGAGTGCAAGCGCACCTGCTTGTACATTCTGCGCAGTGTGTGGTTCCACAGGGCCGTCAACCTTGTAGCGCGGGAAAGCGCCTCCAATGAAGGCCATGTATCATTTAGCCAGTGACGGTGACTCGCACGTCGCACCACCCTCTCTTTCGGGGCGCGGAGGGACGGACTGTATGTGTCGGCTCAGGTGAGGTGATAGCGAAGTTTCTTTCTCTTGCTGATTTTTGCTGCGTGACGGGGAGAAGTTGAGCGTGGCCCTCTGGGAAAGGGCTGGCAGGCTGCATGCCAGAAACAGAGCTTTCACAAACGCCACCATTCCCATGCTCCGTCGCATGCAGGTAATACAAACATGTGCTGCAAAACCCCATCCCCACCATGTGGAACTGGGTCAGAGCACTGCTGGATGAAGACCCTCTCAGGAAAGTGGCCGAGGGGCTGCAGAAGTGATTCAGGGAGATCTATTGATGCAATTGCAGCAAGCCTGCCCTTGGAGGGAAGCTCGCTGCTGGAGATGGGCAGTGTAGGCTACCTCAGTTGAGTGTCTCTGAGTTGGCCTCATGCCTTCCTGCAGTAAGCTCAGAAGATGGCAATTTGGGAAAGTGGTAACTCTGTTCCAGCCACACAAGGATCAGAGTCCTCCAAAAACCAGCAAAATAGGCGCTCAGGTGCTTGCGTCTGATCTTCTGACTCCGCCAACGCTGGGAGACGACGCACTGCCCTGGCATGGGCACATGGCATCTGACCTGGTTGGTCCTCGGAGACGCAGCGTGACGGTCCAAGGCCTGTGTGCAGAGACTGTTTCCTGTAGCACTGCAGTGAAGCTGGTCTGCCATTTGCACGTTTTATCCCTGTGAAAGAAACTATCGTTCTGCAAAGGCGGCAAGTAAGTTGTTGGCCTCTTGCATGTGTGCCGCCAAGATGAGTGTTTGTCTGCGTGTGTTTACTTAAGATGGCGGTTCCGGGCGCACACACAGTGGCATGGTTTGAGAGGGTTTCTTGCATCGAGTGTAGACGGGTATTTGAGTACGCTTCACACACTCTTCTTTTTAGTAGCTCTTTGAAGTTATTGGTAGTGACCTTCTGAGTACCCCAAACTATAAGGGGTCCATGGGAGAAGAGGAGTGTTCCAGGTCACACCTTGTGGCCTACACCTCAGTAAGTATTGTTGATACCTACAACCAAGAAGTAGAGTGCACAGAACATTTGTTAGCTGATTTTAATATGTACCAAACGCATTTCAGATATTAGTGTGACAATAGCCATTGAATTCCAAGTTATCACGTTAGTCATCTTTTTGGGGTCTGCTGACCTAAGTTTCATGGAAAGAGTGCAGACCCTACACCCAAATGAGTGTCAGAGGGATATCACTGCAGACTCTAAGTGAAACACAGTTGTTTTCTGTCCGCCAACCGAGACTCACAAACATGATTGGAAACATAGAGGGAAATGCAGACGAAGGTTGTACAGTCACTAAAAAGGGCTGAAATTTGGAATGGGTAAACAGGAACATTTTAGGGTATGTCAATGTGATCTGATCTAGATAGAAATAAAAAATGTTTGTGAAGGGACAGTTCTTTAGCAGTAACAATTCTGAGCGTGGAGCTTGGAGTCTTGTTTAAAAAAAAGTATTCCTTGTCAATTTCAGACAATGTTATTTCCTTCACGTATTTATTTTTTTTATTCTTTTTTATTGAACATTACTACAGGCTTCAAATCAGCATCATATACAAATTGACATGGCAGGAGAAACTTTAATCACAAGAATCGCACATCTCACATATTTTTTTTGCTTGGTAGTAAAAGGGAGGGGCAGCATTTTTCAATTCTTGCCTAGGGCAGCAAAACCCCTAGAAACTGCCCTGGCCACATATGGCGCTTCCATATCAATGCACAAAACAATTATCAACGCGACCAAGGTGTGCTCTTCATTTGTTTGAGTGGCTAGCATGGGTGTTGGGCATGAAGAAGATTCAAAGAGGAAGATTCCTCCTCCCCCTGCAGGCATGAGTGGAGCATGGCTTCTCCCTGTCTTTGCCCTTGCAGTCACTCCTTTCAAAGCTCAGGGGCATGCCCCCTGGGCACAGTGGCAGAAATCAGAGGATGTCATTTTAAATACAGTGCACATCTAAGACATTGCAGAGTCCTCAGTTACAGCACCAGCGGGAAGCGAGGCAGGGAAGTCCACCTGCATTCCTAATGGTCAATCCAGCATAATGATCCACTGTGAAATCTAGAAAGTGTAATAAGTTAGACCATCTCAACAACTTGGGAATCTCAACCTTCATTGCCACCCCTTGAATGGCTTGAAATCTTAGTGACAAACAAGTTCATTTGGAACCTCCTCAGGTCCAACACTATCACAAACCATTCTTTTTAAAAGACAGTCCAGTTTTCGAGGAAGCAGTCTGAAACTTATAAATGCCATGAGACATTCTCTACTCTTGTCATCAATTTGAGCCAGTACCGCTTCAGCATCTATATTTGAGGCTTCAGTCTGTACTGACGCCTCAGATGTCTGAAAGGATGACCGTATTGCATAGTGCTGCCTATAGGTCCTCGAAGGTCTTCTGACACTCTGCGGTACAAATCACTTTCTTAGGCTGCTTCTTGGATGACTGAGCTGTTAAGGGTGCAATTATAGTCCCATAGTTGTTCACAAAGTTCCAATAATATCTAATGAGCCCTTGAAAGGCTCTCACCTAAGGGCCCGATTCTGATGCGGTTAGGAAAGCTCCTGACCGAATGGTTTGGGAATGGTTTCCGACTGACTCGGATCGGGAGAGTCCAACTGATCGAGTATGCTGCATACGGATGCTTCCAGTTACGATTCGGTTGGACTCCCATTGACTTCAATGGGTGCCTATGTTCCGAACGAATGCAGAGGCTCCCATTGAAGAAAGGGGTGGCTGGAGAAAATCGGGCACCCTGTGGTGGGCACCCCCCGGTTCCTGCCACACTGTGCATGGCTGAAAAGGAGGAACCACTGGGTACCCCCACGGGCCCAATTGGGAAGGCTCCGGTGCAGGGGGCCCTGCTATCAGCCTCCAAAGTCTGATTCTGACTGCCAATTTGAGTCGGATGGCATGATTCGGAAAGGATGTCCAAATCCAGCATCGTACTTAGTCGTTCAGAAAGTACGATTCTGCTTCGTATGGCTCGGTCATTTCAAATGCCGTCGGGTCAGATTGGGATATTCCTAACGCCGAACTCGCATCATACTCAGTTGGGTGGAAACCTCTCTGAGTCGGTCGGAAAGACACGTTCATGATCCGATTTGGACGGAGCAAATTCCGTTGAAGGCCTTCCTAACCGCATTGGAATCAGGCCCTAAGTCTGGGTGGTAGAAACCTCCAATTCCAGCATAGACTGTATCTTATCATTCAACATGCAGAATTTCCTATTGCCCACCTGATGCCAAAGTTAGACCTCAGGGGACTGTACCACCTTGCACTTGGTTACCCTAATAGTCAGTTTAGCTCCCTATATCCTGACCAATATCTGTTCCAGGTGCCTCAGGTGGTCCTCCCATAAATTGTTAAAAATTGCAGTGTCAACTGGGTAGGCCACACAGAGCTCTTCCAGCCATGAGGGAACATACATTGAGTACAAAAGGCATGACCCTAAACTGGTAAAACCCATCTGGCATAGAGAATTGAAATTCTCCTAATTACATGCCAAGAGAATCTGGATTTCATCAAAGACACAGAGGCTAACATTATGCATATTTCTTTTAATGCTACCTCCATGCAGCCTCTTAGAAGCAATGCATCATAAAACAGTTTTAGAACAGAACCCTCCTGCTGTATAATAGGCATGCTCATAGAGTAGACTGCCTCTTTTAAATGCAAAGTATTAAGGTCATTTCTTCTTCTCTTGTAACTTTTTCTTTTCTCTTTTTTTGCACAGTTCAAATGGGGAAAACGAAGAAATGAATGGTTAAGTCACAGGATGAATCCCTTCCGGTCTGAGGAATATTGGAAACTGATCCAGTTATGTTGAAGTATCTGAAAGAGAGAAGAGTGTAAATGCATTGTTGTCATGCTAATGTGAAAAGAACATAGCAATTCTAAGCTGAATAAAGATTGTATTATAAACAGTGCATCTCATTTGTTTAATAATTCATCTATCAACCCCCGGGATGGGAAGGGTAGGATAATGTTAGCCTCTATGTCTTGAAAGAAAAATCCAGATTCTCTTGGCTTGTAATTAGGAGAATTGCAATTTCATTACAAGACTGAAGGCTACCATTATGTATGTTGGTAGTTTTGTAACACCACATCTAACGTGTTTAATTGGTTTACAATAGTGTTTTGCAAACTTGTTTGAATTAGACCAGTCAGCCGCTCGTACGATGTCATCTATTTTACCGCCGTTCCAGAAGGATTTAATAGCCATACCTTCTCTTACTGAATGTGCTTGTATCTTTTTTTGAGGTCAATACCAGCTAGCTGCATTGCACATTTAACCCATCTTGCTACAGAGGCTGACGTTATGGGATTCAAATGTTTAAAAAATGAGATAAGTAATTGATTGACACCATCCGCACGATGTTCACTCATTCTAGAATAATATTCCTTCTTGCAATCTACCGCACAAAGTTTTCTGCATGCGTAGAACTTTGGGTCAAAAATTGTATCTGACATAATTTTGGTTCTTCTGATAATTTCGAATATGACACCAAAAGCATCATAAACTCTATTACTTACCTCTAGTGCTTTGACGTCTGATACTCGACGACAGGAGATTAGGCAGAGGAGAGAGGCTAGTTTTATGGATAGTCTCTTCTTATCTAGGTACCTGTTATTAGGCTGATTTGTGAATAAGTCTAGGATTAATTTAACAGTCTGTAGGGTATCATATTTAGGTTTAGGGGTCTGCTTAAGGGAATGCTTTTGAGAATTCTGCACACTGTGACATTTTTACCTATGATCTTGCCATAAATTAAAGCGTGGCCTGCTGAAATTGCCGATCTGTGATAATTGATTGATCTATAACTAAGGCCCCACTCAAATTGTTCTACTAAAAAGTTGACTACATGCATTATAGGAGCCTCCACGAGATCCAGGTTCCTCTCCAAGCGCCAATGTACTCATGTTTTCCAAATGCTGTTGTATCTATAGTGGGTGCCCATGAGCCCATGATTCTCCGAGGAGTAGCACAACTCCTCTCGAAAGGTCAGTGATTTCATTGGATATCCTGAAACCTTCCAGACAAGAAGGTTCAAAGTCCCTGTCTGTACTAGGAGATGTTCTCTTTCATCTATGTCCCTTAAAAGGCCTTTCTCAGCTGGCAGTAGGAAGGGAATGTTGCAGTCTAATTCCAAGGTCATCGGGAACCAAGCCTGGGAGGGCCAGAAGTGTGTTACTATTACCAGGGAGCATTGTTCCTGTCTCACTTTCTGGAGGACTTCCTGAATCATTACAAAGAGGGGAAAGGCGTAAGCTCGAATACCTTTCCAGGGTTGAAGGAAGGCATTGACTGATCAAGCACCATGGTCTGGCATCCAGTTAAAATTGTTTTTTAGGTGGAATGTCAGTCTGCTTGCGGACAGATCTGCCTCCAAAAGGCCCCAGAGGTGATAAAGAGCTTGAAGAGTTTCTCATTGCGCTTCCAGTCGTTGTGGTCTAACATGAATTTCAAATTCCAATCTGCAGAGAATTGGTTTTCTCTGGTAAGTATTCTGCTTTCAGGATTATCTTGTGTTCTAGGCAGAACACCCTAGATTCGACAAGTCTGAGGATTTTGTACCTCCAAGGCGATTTATGTATGCTACAGCTGATATATTGTCCATTTGTAGTATAATCGATCTGCTTTGTAAGAATTGTTTGAAGCTCATCAGAGCGTACAGGCCTGCTGTCAATTCTAAATAGTTTATGTGATGTGAGCTCTCTCCATAGGACCATACACCTAACGTGGTCTAGTTGTTCAAGCAAGCTCTCCAGTCATGAAGATTCCTGTCTGATTCTATGATGTATTCTGGGGAACACCCGAATACTGCTTTGCTTTTCGAGGCATCTAGGTTCTCTAGCCACCAGTTCAGTTCTGATTTGGCCTTCTGGTCGTAATGATGGTAAAGGGTAGTCCAGCAGCTGATCACTGAGGCGTTGTAACTGTCAGGAGCTCCCTGATGTCACAGTAACTCTCGAGCGATCAGATGCTTGGGTGTGTTTGTACAGGTGTTACCCAGGCAGCCTCATAGTTGTCGAGACGTTGCCTAGGCAGCGTCTTCGTTGCGTGTTGTTGGCATGCATCCTCGTTACTTGGCTGCTGAGGCGGCGTCGCATATCGTTGAGGTCGTTGCCAAGGGCCATTCCTCAGATCTTCTTCCCGACGCGCCCTTGAAGGGGACGTCGGGAAGGATCACGTAGGAGGCCCTGGTTGTGGGAATGGTCTCTTCCAGGTCTGCCTATTGCTGCAAAGCCAGCAGAAGGAGAGCGTTAGGATGACGAGAGCCACACACGAGGTTCACGATTCAGGAGGTGGGGGAGACAGCACTAAAGTGGTTGAACTAAACAAAACTGCACAACTCTAAATCCGAAGGGAAGTGGGTGGTTTCCGCAAGCTGGAAACCGGGTAAACCTATGCTACACTTTTTAATACTGCCATAGCGGTACACGTCAAACAAGGCTGTGAAAACAACACACATCAAGGAATAAGGAGTAATAAGGTTGTACTAATCTGCATGGAGCCGCATTTAAAAGAGGCAGTCTACTCTATGTGCATGCCTATTATACAACAGGAGGGTTCTGTTCTAGAACTGTTTGTTTTATGATGTATTGCTTCTAAGTGACTGCATGGAGTTAGCATTTAAAGAAATATGCATAATGGTAGCCTCCGGTCTGTTAATGAAATCCTGCCTTCTCCTTGGCACTAGGTGCCAGTGCAATCTGCCAATACCCACTGGTGCATAAGAAACAAACAGCACCCAATGTGTCCACTGGATCATGTGCTCTGTGAATGGGGTGTGCATCAGTTTTGGTCACCTCTTTGAGGGACTGTTAATATACATAAAAACACAAGTATGTGGATTCTTGCATGGGCATTCACATTACTGGACTGGCTGAACTGCTATGAGAAGTCTCAATTACTCCAGACTCCAACATCTTACAAACTTCCAATTGTATGCACTCCTAGACTCAGAGATGCTGTAAACTTTACTCTTCACTGGTAAAGCATACACTGTGTCCCCTTAATGCACACATACAGGTGACAACCCTGGGGTGAACAAAAGATGAGAAAATCATCCTAGGACCTAGGACCTCTCTACACTCGTTTTGCTGCTCAGATGTCAGTTCAGGGAAAAACTACCCTTTCCACAATTTAAAATCTCTCCAGAGGTAGGGTTTCAGCTGGTTCACATAGTAAACTCTCTTTGGCTCCCGTGTGATTCCTGTGTCCATCAAATATGACAACTCATAAATCTTTTGTACTATATTGTACGGCCAATTGCATAGCTCTAGGGAGAATACGCTTAAGCACAAATACCTCCTGGCCCTCCTGCAACCCTAATTAACATTGAGTTCTGGTAATACCACTACTTCATCAGCTGTAGCCGTGCCTGAAGGTTTCCTTCATCTGGCTAATGTATTGTACCAACAACTTACTGAAGCCAATCATATACTGCACCTTCTGGGATGACTCTGAAGTTTCTTCCCACTCTGACTAAGGTGAGTGGACCAGGTACTTGGTGACAAGAGGTTCAGAGGGGCATTTGGACAAAATAGAGAGTTGTAAATATCAGGAGGGAGAAATATAGGAACAAAAATATTGTGATGCAGAAATATCATTGTGAAGAATATTATTTTTTCAGGTAAGCAATAACCTTGTTAAGAATATCACTGTTGGCAATATTGTTTTCAAAAACATAGCTGTACAGAATATCGTTTTTTAACTATTTTAATGTGTTTTCCTTCATACACAAACACACCCACGCACCCACACACACACACACACACACACACACACACACACACACACATATATAATGATGAATAATGATATTTATATTATGAGATTTATATTTCTTCTAAATTAATATGGCTATTCAAATATGTAATGTGTTTGAAGTGAAGTAGTTTTCCTTAATGTTGCTTAGAATTGAGTAGAAACAGTCACTCTTACCCCTCCAAAGTCCAAGGATTTTCCTACTGCTACTTAGAATGGGGTGGGAATAGTAAGTGTTACCCCTCCAAAGTCCAATGCATTCCCTACTACTGCACAGACTGGAGTGGGAATAATAAATCTTACCCCTCCAAAGTCCAACTCTTTCCCTACTGTTGCACAGACTGGAGTGGGAATAGTAAATGTAACCCCTCCGAAGTCCAATGATTTCCCTACTGTTGCACAGACTGGAGTGGAAATAGTAAATGTAACCCCTCCGCAGTCCTATCCTTTCCTTACTGTTGCACAGACTGGAGAGGGGATAGTAAATGTTACCCCTCCGAAGTCCAGCACATTCGGTATTATTACACAGACTGGAGTGGGAACAGTAAATGTCACCCCTCAGAAGTCCAATTTTTTCCCTACTGTTGCACTGACTGGAGTGCGAGTCGTTAATGTAACTCCTTTGAAGTGCAAAGCTTTCCCTACTGTTGCACAGACTGGAGGGGTAATGGTAAATTTAAACCCTCCAAGGTCCAAATCTTTCCCTCCTGTTGCACAGACTGGAGTGGAAATCGTAAATTTTACTTCTCCAAGTCCAGCGCATTACTATTTGTTTATAATTTATTTGATCGTATTTGTTTATAATATTATTTGTTTCAAAAAATATATAATATTTGTTGTCTTTTTAAAATTTTTAAATTGTAAATTTGATTTGTTTAGTATTTTATTTCATGTTTTAGAATTGAATTGGTAATATGTTTTATGTTTCATGTAAGAAAAAATATCTATCCATCTATATCTATATATATCTATATATACATATAGATATATATATGTGCTTTTCACATTGGTAAATTTAAAGAATTAATCAAAAAATAATGTAAAATATATATATTTTTAATAAATGAATTACATCATATATATGCATGTATATGCAAAACACACACACACATATATTTATGTATGTATTTAGATACAGTAATAAATATTAGTGAGATTTATTTAATTAGCATTATATTATTGGTATATATTAAAATATTTACGATTTACTACTTTAAACTATATATATGTTTAGAAACAATATTATTGCATGTTTTTTAACGATATTAGTGTGAAATGGTTTTTTTCCCCAATATTTTTGTACATACCATTTTAAGGATAGGAACATGATATTTTATTTTTGTAAACAAGATTTTTGACACAATATTCTTGTTGACCAATATTGTTTGTTCCGATATTGCGTCAGTGAGCTGTTCGAAGGGGTGGAGACCACAGCTCTTTTATGTTGGAATTCTCTGTAGAGTTCCAATCATGCTCTTAAGAGTCTTGTTAAGTCTTTTTAAATCTTCACATTAACCCATTAACCCATTAGTCGAAAGGAGTTATGCCATGAAGAAGTAATAGACCATACCAGCTTGCTCCCACAACTCTCTGTTGGGTAAAAGGAGATTAAGATTATTCCCAGATTGGAAACCACAGTTGTAGGAATACTACCCTTCAAAAGATCCTTAGGAGTGCCCAGTTACTACCCTTGTAGTCATGCACCTCAGAGATACTGCCTCTGGGTACCTGCTGACATGATCCGCCATAAGGAAGATACACCTATTGCCTGATGGGTTGATGATGATTGATTTTATAACCCTAGGTATTTTAGATATTATTTTGTTGCATTTTAACATCGATCATAGCTGACTATCTGAATGGCTTCAACTGATGTATGTATGTTAATGATTTATATAGCTTTTTTTTTTGTATCTCTCTATTAAGGTTTTTAAACGACCCAAGCAGTATTGCATTTCATTAAAGAGTACAAAATAATTAGCAGAGCCACACATTTTGTAACAGTCCCACTGACAATGAGTTGTTCTTCAAGAGAAGTAATCCGGGTACAAATGCTGCTGAATTCAGATTTAATGAACCAGTGGCCAAGAGGGGCAGAACATCTGCTGCTAATGGTGATGCATCAGGGATTGCCTATTTGAGCACTAAGAAAGTCACTGCTGCTTTGCCAGTCTAGGCATTAGAGCAGCAAGTCTGCCCCTCTCCCAGTAAGTTAGGCACATATGCATCAGATATATAATTAACTAGCCTCTGTGTCCAAATGTAACAGATATTCACAGAATGGCATCCAAGGGGCCGATTCCGATCCGGGTTGGAAGGGCACCGAACGCGATCCGGCCGGAAAAACTACGAGCCGTATGCGTGTTTTCCAGCCGACTCATACAGCTGTACGAACGAGCAAGTACGATGCAAGCTACATGAAATTCACCGACCGAGTCGTTTCCGGGTCCGAACTGCTCCGTACATCTCGGTCGTAAGCTAACCGTGGCGTGCAATGGATGCGATTCACGACCGAGCCAGTACGATGCACGCGTCGGACAGCCTGTGCGAGCCGGAGTGTCCGGCTCGCAAATTGTCCGGGTGGCTGCATTTGGGGGTCCGCGTCGGACCCCCTGTCACCTGCAGCCCTACGACTCGGACACAGGGGGAGACCCATGGGTCTCCCCAACACAGGCATGTACTGTGCGGATGGCACCGACGCATACCCACTGTAGGGGGCGCACTTGTCCGCGACGTACCCATTCAGTCGATGGGAGCCTATGTACGCGTCGTACGACCGGCTCCCATTTACTTCTATGGGAGTCCGACCGAACCGAATCTGACAGCATACGGCCGCATCGTACTCGCTCAGTCGGACTGCAGGAGTCCGGCTCGGTCAGAAAACACTCCGGATCCGGCTAGGTCGGAGTGCTTTCCGACCCGGATCGGAATCGGCCCCCAAATGTTATTTGGTATGGCCGTTAAGGGTTGGAGCGAAACAAATGATTGTTAGATCTCTACCAAGCACACATTTCTTATGCCATTCCTTCACTTGGGGTGTCGTGCCTCTTTTACGTGTCCTGGCAAACCTGCATTTCACCAGGACCAACAGGAGGGATGTACATTTTCTGACAGCGCTTTGCACAACTGCTAATATCCTAATGTCATGGCCAGTGGCTTACAGTCTAGTGAGTAGGAGGTGACGTCTGCAATACTTGTGTCAACCTCCATCCAGAAACCATAAACAGGAGGTCAGAGAATGGCAAAATGGAAGAAATAGGCCATTAAGCCAGAGCATCTAAGGCTTTGCAATGGTCTGGTGGCATCGAATCTGTGTAGTATGGCCATGGTGTAGCAAAGTCTGCTTAAGAAATTGAAGTGTATAAGTTTGTTTCTGTTCTTAATGGAAAATAATTTAGTTTGTTTGAAACAATATGTCCAAATGGGCAAACAGATCCCCTAAGTCCCTCTCCCAATGTGTTTTGGAATTGCCAATAGGAGGTGGTAGCTGTTTCTTATACAGCTTGTATAACTTGCCATCCATCCTTGAGTGTCAGTGGCACAGTACATTTGGGTGACCTTTTGGAAAGCATCAGGTTCAAGGGGAAAGGAGTCTCAGCAGTGTCAGCAGGTGGGATGGGTATGTAAGTTACCAGGTACAGAGTGAATTAGTACAATTGTGAGAAAGTCATCCTTTTTGCCCTCATCACCCATATTTTTTACTGATACTAGTGGGTACTGACTCTGATTGTGCCCTGAGCTCTGCTAACCAGACACAGGGCCTATGCACTGTGTAAAAGGTATATGGTAATTAGTGCATGTAGGGGTTTGATTTAACAAATAGGGTGGTTATAGGGGTGCGTTGAAAATAGTCTAAGGGACCCGAGGGAATATTGATCGGGTAATGATCACTTGACTACAAAAAGAATAGTGGCACAATCCTCAAGTCACAATGTACCCTGATAGCTACAAATATGAGGAATATGATGGGGTCGTTAAATCAAACCCTTCTATGCACTCATTTAACAGCATTTATGGATCAAAAGATCTCCGATAACGAGCCCCCAGGCCCATCAGGCACTGCAGTGCCGGCTTGACGAGGAGCACCCTATGATGAAGCATGACACCCCACAAGGTGTGTGAGGGCATTAAGACTGACCACTCGGATCCCCTGTGATCCCACCAGTTGGTCTTGTGATTCCACCAGAATCAGGGTCAAATTTCCACTAAAGAGGAACTACACCACTTGAAGTGTTTAGTAGCCTTGTAACTATAAGCAGGGACATTATAACAGATGTTTTATATGCCCTGGTAAAGGAAAAACGACCAATTTCGTTTTTCCCCATGGTAGTACATTACCTCCATAGGCTAACATGGGCGTACTTTAATAAAGTATAATTTTTGACAAGGGACTTAAAAGAATAGTTATGAGAAATCCAATAACTTGCCAAAATTAGGTTTATTATAACTATTACAGAAAATAAGTTATAGAACTTGCTTTTCTGATGAACCAAAATCCAGCCTTCCAGTGGTCTCTCCTGATTGGCCAGCCTTCGACAGGCTGAGCCAAACTGCTCTGATAAGGTGTGAAGTGGCCTGGATAGAGACGAAGGACATCTGGTCAGAGGAGATCTGCTGCTGCACAGTGAAAGGCAGGATGGAGGTGGTGTAGCCAAACTGGTCTTCAAAGAGGAAATGACAGTTAGGACAGGACACGGTCTCACCCTCACTTCCTGCACCCACAGCCTGACAGGAGCCTCAGTAACTGATTTAGCAGAGGGGCTGTAAGGGGATTGTTAGGGAAATGTAGCCCTGCCAGTGGGTTGGCTTATGCAGATCTTAACCTCCAGGAGAGGGGGACGGGTGTGCCCAGATGTGGGTCTCGTGCTCTCCATGCCACTGGGGTCAACTATCCTGGCTGATGAGGGCTGAAAGCTCGAAACCGGTCCTAGGATGCATGCTTCCAGTCCAGGGAGGACCTGGCCTGGCTGGACTGTTTCCATTGGGCGCAGGGTTAAGCCTGATTGGAATATGGCTGGATCCAAACTGGAATGGCATGGTGAGCAAAAAAACAATGGATTTAGGCCCAGATCTCTGTGCTGGGGTGAATGTATGACATTGTTCTGCATTCTGTCCATCAATTGTTTTTTTTGCATTTGTCACTCCGAGTGGGACGGGTATGCCCAGACGTGGGTCCCATACTCTCTTTGCCACTGGAGTCAAGCTATCCTGGCTGCTGAGGGCTGAAAGCCCGAAACCGGTCCTAGGATGCTTGCTTCCAGTCCAGGGAGGACATTGACCTGGCAGTTCGGGCTGGACTGTTCCCATTGGGCGCAGGGTCAAGACTAATTGCATATGGCTGGGTCAAAACTGGAATGGCATGGTGAGCAAAAAAACAATGGATTTAGGCCCATATCTCTGTACTGGGTGAATGTATGACATGTTACGCATTCTGTCTATCAATTGTTCTTTTTGCATGTGATCCATCTGGAGCAGGGGTAGAGACTTGGAAGCCTCTGTCCCTGGCACCCCCTCCCCCTCCTAATGGACCTAGCTTTCTATCAGCATTTCTGGTGGGCCGCTGTCCCTAGATTTTGGCTGGTGTCTGTTGCATTAGATACAGTTGTGATACAGTTGTGATTGACAAAATTGGTGCTCGTCTTGTCGATCTCCATTAGGATGTGATGTTAGGTGAATCCACAACTGGAGTCTTGAACTCATCAGTATGCTGAGGTAGGGTGACCAGATTTTTAAAGCCAAAAACCAGGACATTTTGTAAAAATAGAAGTAAGACTATAATTTCACATTGCCGAGGGGCACAGAATGACTTTGAAGACAGTGCTCACCAAAGGAGCAAACACGGACCCCAGGGCACTAAAAGCCATAAATTGAATACAGCTATTACACAGATTATCATAGGTGCTACATGAACTGATTTCTGAAAAGACTAGCACCTATTCCTGCACCAAAACTCATAAAAGCGTACTCAGTGAAGCCACTCCTAAAACCCGGGACAAGTGGTTAATTTACTAAAATTTGCTGTGATAGATAACCAAAAAAATGGGGCTGGCTGGGCAAATCCGAGAGGTCTGGTCACCCTACGCTGAAGCCTCTTAGCTTATTGATTCTTGCGTGGCGTGTAGTTTTTAGGGTCCTATCATCCCAGGTGCAAGAAGAACATTGTTCCTGTCACTGATAATGGCTTCGTTTATATCTGTAATCGGAGGCCTTTCTTGGTTCGGAGGCTTCTAGTGTATTTGGGTACTCTACTGGGCCTACATGCCATGAAGGAAATGTACAGTGTGGACATGATGCCCGGAAATAGGGTCCTTCTGGCTTGGTGATTGGAATGTGTCTCATTAGACTTTGGCTGCAGGACCCGGTTGTCTGCTTTTTAAACAGTTTTCTAGACTTTGTTCTGCCCTCTCGTCAGACTGCCCTGTGCCTGGGGTATGGTCAGTGAACCCCGCCCTGGGGGATCAGCAGCAGAGTGGGGCCTAGTTTCAATAGGTGCCTTAGGCAACCTGATTATTCTGTGCTCCCACGCAATCACCATCGATGCTGAATTTAGTGTATATGGGCCTGTATTTCCTGCCAGGATTTGGTAATTAAACCAACTACGCTGTTCAGCTCACTCTGTGTCTCGGTGGGCAACACTTTCTTCAAAATATTATAAAAAAATATGACTTGTGGACCCATGTTGATCCACGGCTGTCAGGTTTCCTGTCCTCATCTTTCCCTCATTCTAACGCTCATTACCATTAGCCCTCCTACATCTGGGCAGTCAGGGAATATTTCTCTCAGGGCTGTCCATATTCGGTGCCTGTGTGTATTGAATGCAGTCCTGACATTTGGGTATTTAGTAACATAATTGATGGAATGTGAGTTTGGGTGAACACTGTTTTTGTCTGCTCCTCAATTAGACTTCTTAGCAGGCTCTTAATGTCGCTAGGTTGATACCTGCAGTGTTTCTCTCGAAACATGTAATCTCGTTCCCTGCCCCATCCTGCAATGACTGTAACTTTGTTTCCCAAGCCCTTTTGTCCTTCTAGGCCCATGGAATGCATACAATCGCCGCCATGTCCTTCTGGAGTAATGGGTACATTCTTATTCTAGGTGACTCTACCGGTTTCTCCTCAACATAGAGCTCCCATCTTATGAGGCATTGCTACATGAGATAGTCCCAACTGGGGTTTCCTTCTTCATGCCTGATGCAGTCCTCCACTACTGTCATGTCCTCTGGCTTAAACGATCCTTCCCTTGGTCAAAACCTGTCATATTGGTCCCTCTCCTCAGTCCAATCAGCTAATAGGTTGCAAAATAGGTATGCAAAAATCTTGCCTTCCTTTTTGGCTATTATCTCCCTCTGGGCTAGTTTATCTTTGTCGTGCACCTGTGCAGAGCAGCGCATATCCTCGTTGCTACTTCCCTCGTGTGTACACACAGTTGCCATTTTGTTTTCTCTGCATCACAAGTAGGTAAGTACCAGGCTGCCTCGTTCCTTTATTTCTTGGCCAGCCCCTCTCCTTTGTTGACTGGACAGTGTGGCTCTGAGTTTTGCTAGTAGCCTTTCATCTACTTCTAATTCTTCCCAGTGCTGTGCCCTGCACCTGGCACTGATTCCCTTATGCAAAGAGTGGGAAACAGCCATTACATTCCATGCGTTACAACACATGCGATTACAAAGCGGTCATGACAACAACTGCGTTGTTACATAGCAGTACATTATAACGCAAGTCATTACATTGACTTGCTGTAGGGGGCGCGCTAACCTAAGGAATAGTATAATTTACTATTCCAACACCTTCTCTACTGTTGCGCACACTGGAGTTGGAATAGTAAATTATACTATTCCTAAGTCCACCGCGCCCCCTACAGTAAATCGATGTAACGACTTGTGTTGTAATGTACTGCAATGTAACAACGCGTTGTAATCCCAAGTGTTGTAAACGCATGCGATGTTAGGTGCTATATTCGTAGAGTGTGCTGTCCTGTACTCTTGCTCCAACTCCCGGTTGCAGCCCTTTCTCTCTGTCGAGCATCAGCTCACGCCTCTCTTCCTCGCACCGTCTGGCCTGCCTCTTTTGCTCTGAGCTACATGCTGCTTTTGTTGGTCTCCGTTTCCTCCTTGGCTACCTGGACAATCCCTTTAGCTCCATCCATGTCATCAGTTCCCAGGGTACTGGAGCTCCCTTCCTCTCCCGAGCTCGCGGATTCGCAATCGAGAACCGCCACAAACTTTCCTGACACCGATCCACGCTCGCCTGAACAAGTGGGAGTGTGTATTTTACTTGCCTGTGAGGTGTCACGTGTTGAGCATGGTGGACAGGGAGTCGAGCTTTTAGGGACATACCCTAGGGACTTGGTCTGCGCTGGAGGCGTCTGGGCTCACATGCTTTTGGTTTTCTCTGGTTTAAACCTAACTGTCCTTTTTTGGTGAAGGGTTCGTCGGCTTCTACTATTGTTGGATTTGTATATCCAAATGCAGGGGGAGCTGGCATGAGTACAGCCATTGTCAGAAAAAGAGAGGGACCAATTCAAGCCAAACGAATAGGGTTCAATACAACTGTATCACAAAGAGGGTTTCCTTTGGACTACAAAATGAAGCTAACTCGACCTCCTTACCACATTCTCAAATCATCCAATGATCATACTAGCTACCGGCATTTCAGATTCTCCATACACCCAAGGGGAATGTAACAATAAGCCAAAAATCAAAGTACACAGTTTATAAAAAATAGATCTATTAATTAATGAATGTGACCAAAACAATTGTTTACATAAAAAGCATGAATCGCTTCATGCACTAAAAGCAACTTACTATCTAATAATTGAAAACAGCTATGTTTATCACAACCTATGGCACACCGAGTAGCATCCATTGCCAAAATACATCTGTGAGAGAACTAACACAAAGTCTATCGGTAATACATAGAACAATATTTTGCACAACACATTAACATATAACTACACAGAGAGTACATACAAGAAAAGACAATATACTTTGTCGTAAAAACGAACACATCTGTGGTAGAACAATAATGAAGGTTAGAACCCGATATTGCCATGAATTAAATAATCTGTGGTTCCAGTCTTTCCACAGATTGCGTAATGGAGCGTTAAAGCGTTTCGATGGAAAAAAGGTTACATTGTCTTTATCAATATAATGACTCTCTTGCATATTACAATTAACCAGGAACAGTTGGAAATACCTGTTCCTATGTTGTACTTGGCACAGATGATTTTGCCATTGTGTCATACGATGTCGTCTCTAAAGTTGTTCTTTTTATACAAATCTCATGGGCGGAGCCTACCACACTCCTTGTGAGTTTCTTATCCTGCTGATATTGTCACGGTACCTCGCTTCAAAAGGTTATGTCTCAGTAACGGAGCCTGCCACACTCCTAGCAGTTTCCTTTTCTTGCTGCTATTCTCGTACTGCCACTCTTCATACAATTGGGTCTTATAGTAGCACGATGGTTCACGTATATCTTCTGATTAGTGCAGTCAGTCTGAATGTGCAAAATATTGTTCTATGTATTACCGATAGACTTTGTGTTAATTCTGTCACCGATGTATTTTGGCAACGGATGCTACTCGGTGTGCCATAGGTTGTGATAAACATAGCTGTTTGTAGGTCTCGCCTAGCGACGCAGCGCATGCGCTGCTCGCCTTGGGGAGTTCTTTTGTTGTCGGTTTGGTGGGCGAATGGGGACAGGAGATGTGCACGCGTACGGACAGGAGATGTGCACTCCGTACGCGTGCACATCTCCTGTCCCCGCGTAGGGCTGGCGCGCTTTCACTTTCGCGCAGGACACTTTCAGGCTTGTTCTCTACTAGTTGCTGTCCGGTGCTACTCTATTGCCATCAGAAGAACAAACTAGTACAGTGCTGTCTAGAGTAGGAATCTGAAATCTTGGACAACTGGAGGGGTGATCAAAATCTGTTAATCTTGGACAACTGGAGTGGTGGTCAAAATCTGATAACCTACAGTTTAACATTTAAAACGTATGTTTTTAAACTTTGAGCTGAAGAATGAGAGAGACTTACGGAGATTTGCCATATATGACTATGGACTATGGTACTTGCATTCATGAAGTTTTTTTTCTGAAGGACAACTGGAAAGGCTCTTGCAGAAGTGATTTTGGGTACTTGTTGGCATTTAACACTATACAAATCTGTTACATGACGTGAAAGGTGGACGCCGAATTACGCCTGACAGAATTGTAGGTGGGTTCAGGATTAATCTGTGTGTGAACTTCACATTTCACTTTGAATCCTGGTGGGTGGTTCTGAGGTGGACAAAACTGAATTAACAAGCATTTGCAATGCAATAGGTCTCGCATTTGCAACAGTTTGAGCTCTTGCCATTGTAAATGATAATGCCTTTTATTTATGTGTTGGTTTTTAAAACGTAAATAAAAGGCATTATCATTTACAATGCTAATAACTTAAACTCTCGCAAATGCGAGACCTATTGCATTGCAACTGCTTGTCAATTATTAGATAGTAAGTTGGTTTTAAGGCATGAAGCGATTCATGCTTTTTATGTAAACAATTGTTTTGGTCACATTCATTTATAAATAGATCTATTTTTTATAAACTGTGTACTTTGATTTTGGGCTTATTGTTACATTCCCCTTAGGTGTATGGAGAATCTGAAATGCTGGTAGCTAGTATGATCATTGGATGATTTAGGAATGTGGTAAGGAGGTCGATTTAGCTTTACCATGAGTACAGTCATCCCTGCATATTGTGTGGGATGTGCTGATGCCTTGCTCACTATCGGCATTGTGGGGTTAACAGTTTTAGCTTCTTCAAAGATGTGCCATAATTCTAAAATTGGCTCTCTTTTGTCCTGCACCTATGGGGGCCGATTCCAATCCTGGAAAAAGGCTGTACGAATCGTTGTACGGAGCATTTTCCCCGTACGACTCGTACCCGGTAAACTTTCCGTACAACCTAGGAAGTACGATTCGGACAGAAAACCTATTTCCGTACATTTCGTACAAAAGCCCGTACGGGTAAAAAAAAACTACGATTCTGATCCGGAACAGCTTGTACGCGACGTCCGGACATGTTCAGGCAGCGGTTTCCGGCCCAGCAAGTACGATACGTCC
Organism: Triturus cristatus; assembly: GCF_964204655.1. Lineage (NCBI taxonomy): Eukaryota > Metazoa > Chordata > Amphibia > Caudata > Salamandridae > Triturus > Triturus cristatus. Next base: position 369,462,932 of record NC_140585.1, read on the forward strand.
CTACGTCACTCCGTACGGCTCTTTTTTTACGGGAGTCTAACACAGCCGGAAAAGCAGATTCCAACGCGAACCGCTACGCAACGGAGCCCCGGTACGCGACGTACACACCATGAACCCCGTCGTACGTGTCATCCCGGTCCTCTGGCCTACGACCTGGTGCACCGCACCTGACGCACACGCCGCAGAAGGTGAGAACAACACCCAGGGATCTGGGTGGGGGTGAGGGGCAGGAAACAAACCCCATACTCAAAGCCAAACCTATAATATGGAGGCCATACATTACCACCAGGGTCTGGTCACTTGGGGGGCGTGTCCAGCAACCCCTGCGTACCGCAACAACGGAAGTGGACGTGTACGGTGCGTTTCACACGTACCCCTACGGCACCAATAGAACAGTGATACGGACCATACCCACGCAATGAATGCGTGGGTACGGTGCGTACCACACGTAGCCCTACGGCACAGTATAACTGTGATACGGACTGTACACACGCAAGGAATGCGTGGGTACAGTGCGTACGATACGTACCCCTACGGCACAGTAGAACTGTGATACGGACTGTACACACGCAATGAATGCGTGGGTACGGCGCGTACCACTCATACCCCTACGGCACAGTAGAACTGTGATACGGACCGTACACACTCAATGAATGCGTGGGTACGGTGTGTACCACACGTACCCCTACGGTACAGTAGAACTGTGATACGGACCGTACACACGCAATGAATGTGTGGGTATGGTGCGTGTCACACGTACCCCATTACAGCACCAGTACATTTGGGATACGAGGCATACACACGCCAGGAATGTGGGCTTAGTGGACTGACCCAGCATGTTACCTTCATATTGGTGTGTGTGTAGGTCCAGGCCAGCAGTGTACTGCTCCAAGGGGGTGCGTATGATGGGTGGGTGCATATGACTACCAGCAGTGTCCAGACATATATGGGGTGGGTGCATATGACTACCAGCAGTGTCCATACATATGAGAGGTGGGTGCATATGACTCCCAGCAGGGGCCTGCAATATGAGGGGTGTGTGCAGAGGACTCCCAGCAGTGTCCAGACATATGAGGGGTGGGTGCATATGACTCCCAGCAGTGGCCTGCAATATGAGGGGTGGGTACAGAGGACTCCCAGCAGTGTCCAGACATATGAGGGGTGGGTGCATATGACTACCAGCAGTGTCCAGACATATGAGGGGTGGGTGCATATGACTCCCAGCAGAGGCCTGCAATATGAGGGGTGGGTGCATATGACTCCCAGCAGTGTCCAGACATATGAGGGGTGGGTGCATATGACTACCAGCAGTGTCCAGACATATGAGGGGTGGGTGCATATGACTCCCAGCAGTGGCATGCAATATGAGGGGTGGGTGCATATGACTCCCAGCAGTGTCCAGACATTTGAGGGGTGGGTGCATATGACTCCCAGCAGTGGCCTGCAATATGAGGGGTGGGTGCAGAGGACTCCCAGCAGTGTCCAGACATATGAGGGGTGGGTGCATATGACTACCAGCAGTGTCCAGACATATGAGGTTATAGGTGCATATGACTACCAGCAGTGTCCAGACATATGAGGGGTGGGTGAATATGACTCCCAGCAGTGGCCTGCAATATGAGGGGTGGGTGCAGAGGACTCCCAGCAGTGTCCAGACATATGAGGGGTGGGTGCATATGACTCCCAGCAGTGGCCTGCAATATGAGGGGTGGGTGCAGAGGACTCCCAGCAGTGTCCAGACATATGAGGGGTGGGTGCATATGACTCCCAGCAGTGGCCTGCAATATGAGGCGTGGGTGCAGAGGACTCCCAGCAGTGTCCAGACATATGAGGGGTGGGTGCATATGACTCCCAGCAGTGGCATGCAATATGAGGGGTGGGTGCAGAGGACTCCCAGCAGTGTCCAGACATATGAGGGGTGGGTGCATATGACTACCAGCAGTGTCCAGACATATGAGGTTGTAGGTGCATATGACTACCAGCAGTGTCCAGACATATGAGGGGTGGGTGCATATGACTCCCAGCAGTGGCCTGCAATATGAGGGGTGGGTGCAGAGGACTCCCAGCAGTGTCCAGACATATGAGGGGTGGGTGCATATGACTCCCAGCAGTGGCCTGCAATATGAGGGGTGGGTGCAGAGGACTCCCAGCAGTGTCCAGACATATGAGGGGTGGGTGCATATAACTACCAGCAGTGTCCAGACATATGAGGGATGGGTGCATATGACTCCCAGCAGTGGCCTGCAATATGAGGGGTGGGTGCATATGACTACCAGCAGTGTCCAGACATATGAGGGGTGGGTGCATATGACTCCCAGCAGTGGCCTGCAATATGAGGGGTGGGTGCATATGACTCTCAGCAGTGTCCAGACATATGAGGGGTGGGTGCATATGACTACCAGCAGTGGCCTGCAATATGAGGGGTGGGTGCAGAGGACTCCCAGCAGTGTCCAGACATATGAGGGGTGGGTGCATATAACTACCAGCAGTGTCCAGACATATGAGGGGTGGGTTCACATGACTCCCAGCAGTGTCCAGACATATGAGGGGTGGGTGCATATGACTCCCAGAAGTGGCCTGCAATATGAGGGGTGGGTGCAGAGGACTCCCAGCCGTGTCCAGACATATGAGGGGTGGGTGCATATGACTACCAGCAGTGTCCAGACATATGAGGGGTGGGTGCATATGACTACCAGCAGTGTCCAGACATATGAGGGGTGGGTGCATATGACTCCCAGCAGTGGCCTGCAATATGAGGGGTGGGTGCAGAGGACTCCCAGCAGTGTCCCGACATATGAGGGGTGGGTGCATATGACTACCAGCAGTGTCCAGACATATGAGGGGTGGGTGCATATGACTACCAGCAGTGTCCAGACATATGAGGGGTGGGTGCATATGACTACCAGCAGTGTCCAGACATATGAGGGGTGGGTGCATATGACTCCCAGCAGTGTCCAGACATATGAGGGGTGGGGGCATATAACTCCCAGCAGTGGCCTGCAATATGAGGGGTGGGTGCAGAGGACTCCCAGCAGTGTCCCGACATATGAAGGGTGGGTGCATATGACTACCAGCAGTGTCCAGACATATGAGGGGTGGGTGCAGACGACTCTCAGCAGTGTCCCGACATATGAGGGGTGGGTGCATATGACTCCCAGCAGTGGCCTGCAATATAAGGGGTGCGTGCAGAGGACTCCCAGCAGTGGACAGAGATATGGGGGGTGTACATCATTATCAGATGGCCACACCTACATGGTGGTATGGACGCATCCCTAACTTTGGACTATGATTTTAGTGCTATTACAACACATCACTGACAGCAGTGTCCCACTCCCAGGAGGATGGATGTCTTTCACACACTGCATGACACACCACATGTGGGTGTGAGGACATATAACACATGCATACCCACCCATGGCGGATGCAGCCAAAACACACCCTGATTTCATGCCAGCAGACTGTATAGTCATGTAACTGCATACAAAACTAAGATAGCCAAAGGGAACACACACTGTCACGCACATCTCAGGAGTGATAGGAATGTTCAGGTGCTGGTCCAGCCACCAAGACGTTGTCTCTCATGGAAGGAATAGGGTTCTATTCCACTAGATACAATGCCCACAATTGTGAGTCAGGTGCCCAAATACCCTGCATAACAAGTACCATTTGTGTGGTAGGCTGTGATTACACCTATGCATAGTGCTGAAAAGGGACAGTTTGTCCCTGAAGGCATTCCTACATACCCAAAACACAAGTACAGTGACTAGCAAGGATGGCACAGACGATTCAGCAGGAGACATCGGTGAGCAGGCATGGCCATTGTGGATGGTATCCCTCACCAACAAAGGAAATGTTGACACAGGTCAGCACAACAATTGTGCAACTGTTTGCAGGGAAGATGTCAGGTGCCACAGAGGAAGGAACACTCCTTGGGACAATGTCTCTAAACAAAATGAACACACACTACCAATGATTCTTTGCAGAGACATTGTGATGGCACACAGATTCCATGGTCCACCTCATGACCATCATACAAAACATTTCTCAGAACCCTAACACATTACCAGAACACCAACTCCAGGAGCCTCATCACCAACATCAAGTACCTGAAATGCAATAGTGTTGAAAGTAAAAGAAAAGGCTTTATTCAGCACCAAAAATAAAAAATTAAAAAGAGACTATGTACAAAGGCCAATGGCCAGTCCATTTCTCAAGTCCAAGGGTGGACGTAGGGGACCGCGTCCACCCCTACCTTGCCTGCACAAAGGAACCTCAAGGTTTGCCGACCGGGGGGGGCATCATCTGTGGCAGTACCAGGCACCGCAGGGACATGAGGGGGATGGGTAGGTGTGGTGGATGCAGGGGTGGATGTCTCCACCACAGGGGGTGGGCAGCGCCAAAGTTGGAGGTGAGCTCGGCACTGCACACTGCTGCTAGGACGTCCATCCTAACCCCTGCACCAACGGAGGGTGTGGTGGGTGAGGGATGGGGTGCAGCGCTTTTGGGGGAGGGGGTGGACATGGTGGGGGACTCAACTCCCGTGCCCGGGGACTTCCTCGCCCGCTTGTGGGGTGGTGGCTCAGTGGGGGCGAGGTCCAGCCCACCCATATAGATCTCCTTGGGTGAGAGTTTGGCTGGGGAGCTAAGGGGAGTGGTCTTGGAGGAACAGGGTTGTGAGGACTGCGGACTGCGACTGTGGCTGCGTGTATGTTGTCTGCCCCCAGACCCTGTGGGTGTGCCTACATCCCCCTGAGTGTGCGTGCCAGGAGGTGTGCGCTGTGCCTTACTTGGGGGTGTGCTGGATGTGTCTGGTGGGGTGCGTGCCCGTGACTGTCTGGGTGTGCGTTTGGCATGCATGGGAGAGGGCAGTGTGGATGGGTCCAGGGTAGAGGGGGGGACGGAGCGCTGCAGGAGAGAAACTGCTGCCGTCAGGGAAGAGTCCATGGACCGCAGAAACCTGCGCTGGTCAGACATCGTTGCTGACATGCCCTCCATGAACGACACCATCTGTGTGAGCAGTTTAGTGTGTCCATGGAGGACATTCAGCACCGATGCCTGCCCAACCTGCAACTGCCGCAGTATGTCCACAGACTCTTCACTGAGGGCAGCAGGGGTGACAGGGGCAGGGGGTGCGGTGCCTGGGCCGAAGGAGACATGTTGGGACTCTGCACGGACAGAAGGGACGGGAGCAACTGGGAGGGCGGAGATGGTAACGGAGGAGGCGGGGACAGATGTGGGGATGCTGCCAGTTGGTGTTGCAGCCTCCGCCTCCTCAAGGAGGTCAGCCTCAGACCCGTCGGCGTCGTAGCTGCTCTCGCTTCCAGACAGGTCCTCCGACTGACTCCCCTCGCCCTCCGTGCCACTGGGTCCTTCTGACTCCACAGCACTGGTGGCACTGTCGCTGTGTCCCTCCTCCAGGTCCATGCAGGTGTCTCCCTCGGTTGCGGATGATGATGCTGTGGGCATGGAGAAGAAACCGAAATGCATCAGCCACATGTATACATCTGACACATGAGCACAAGAACAATTGGTCACAGTGCATATCAGGCAATGCATCATGAGTAACAGCTAGATTACTCTGCACATATGTAAGCCCTGTACTGCCCAGTTGGTAGACCCACTATGCCACTTGGACACCAGGAAAAAAAGAACACCAAAGGCCACAACTTGAATGAGAAATACACTGAGAAGCTAGTGTCTGTGAACCGGTGAGCACAGCAATACAATGAAGTCATGCCACCTCTTGTTTACCCTGAAAGAAACAGCAGTGGTGCACCCAAGGTAAACTAACACACCTCAATACTCAAGGTGTCACCACACTCAGAGACCTTTAAGTACTTTGGAACACAAAACGAAAAAATGTTGCTACCTTGGGACTCACAATACTTTACACAATCTACATGTTTTGAATGTGCCAATTCGCCATTACGTGAAAAGAACACTCATGTGCCTGCATGAAATATGTCGCACAAGGCAGTGCACACAAAAGTACATTTACACTGTCATTGAAGAAGCTGGCAACTTTTCTAAGAAGCTACTGTTAGAAATAAATGGTGTTGCAGAAAGTACATATAAATCAAGGGGGGTGGAGAATGGACCACTTGTCCTGTGTAACCAGGGTCTTTCGATAGTATCCGTCATAAAAAACCCTCATACATGTACACAGGTCGATGGCGGTATATTTGATTCTCTGCCTTTGTGTACTGTTTCAGCATCATCATTGGGTCTTTTTCTTTGTAAAAATGCTGACCTCCACCTGGAGGAAGACCCGCTGGTACTGTCAGTAGTCGTCAGAAATAAGGGTAAAAAACTGCTCGTGCTCTTGTGAAATAATTAAAATCTCTATATCACTTGTATCCTAAATGATTTATTAGGGAGGCAGTGGTGTGGGAGGTTAAAATAAGTATCGTGCGTTTCTAAGAACGAATTACTGATCTCACGCACTGTTTAGGGTCAACATGTTTCAGCCCTCTGTATATTCTAGGGGCTTTCGTCAGGACCGAAGTTAAGTGTGCGGGGCCCCTTTGGGCTCTGCAATGAGAGGTGTACTCACCACTCTTGAGTCATAAGGTCAGACCAATAGTATCTGTACCTGGAAAGAAAAAGGAGAAAAGTGCAGTTGTGCATGAAACTTAATACATTTAGTAGTTTCAGGAGGAGACTGCTGAAACAGAATAACTCAGTTTACCACATTGGGAGTGAGTTCCTAGCATAAGTTATGCATGTGAATAAATATAAATATAAATACAAATACAAAAAGATTGGGAGAAACATTGCGGATTGGTTCAAGTTTACAGGAGTGTACATCACGCTATGTTAGTATTAGCGTCTGAGGCTAGTGATAAAAATTCTCTCATTAACATGATAGTCAATTGCTCTAGATAGTGGGGCAGTGGCAGGTATGGTAAATGCGCTGTCCCACTTAGCGAACATGTACCTGATTCTTTATGTCTTAGTTACGAAGGAAGGTCATGGAGTGCATGTATACTGTCTGTTGTACATTCTGAAAAACACAACATTATACTCAGGAAAGAACCCGTTACTCCAAAGGACTCGATTAGCGTGTGTGGTTAAAGGTGGGTCTGGAGTTTGCGTGCGGCAAAGGAATTGAGGTATTGAGGACTCAAAAATATATATGCGCCATGCATTATTAGCAGAGTGAGTGTCTGTGGTAAAAAACAGGTTAGCGTCGGCCTTTACCTTGTGGGCGTTAAAATGAAAACTTCATGGAGTTACCGGTGGGCCTCAGAATACCGATTCTATTCTGGGAAGAAATATATATGTTAAAGGTATCTTACTTGAGACGTAGGTGACGGCAGGAAGGTCTACTGAAAGGTGAGTTCGTATTTCTCACCGGTTCCTACACGGTGATTCACTTGTGCTGGCTCTGGACACGGTGCTCCGAGTGACGCGGGGGCCGGTCAAGGTTCGTTTGTATCCCCGGTAAGGATAGAAAGGGAAAAAGGACTATTGCTAGTGTTGGTTGGCATGGTTGATTGGCACAATGTACTATGTTAGTGGTGAAAAGACTACAACGCGGTGAACACTTCTTTCATCGGTTTCAGAATTAAAAATGAAGCTAGATTTACGGTGTTGTTTGTTTTTGAAGCGGAAAAATAATAATGGGTTTGGTGAACATAGGATGTGAGTCATATTCCATTTCAATAAAGATTTGCATTTAAATTCAGAATGTTGTTGGTCTTCATTTGTGACAATCTTCCTGGTTCTCTATTGGGTTACATGTGAAAAACAGAACAATTAAGAAAATAGAGCAATAGTGTTTGGTCTATTACTTGGGGTTCTGTTGGGGATTTTATTTGAGAAACTCCTATATGGTCAATCATGATTCTTCTTCAGGACCTTATGGTTCATGATAATACATGCCACGGGATATTATCGTTCATTCCTCCTGTATCTGTGTGGAGGCGGTAAATCCAACGTTGTTCTTTCTCGAAAAGAATCTTCTCTGCATTGTGTGATTTTGTTTGTAAGGTCTCAAGAATGACCCATTTGAGGTCATCAGGGTCATGATTATGCTCAATATAGTGTTTGCTCATCTTGGTTGTTATCCGTTTGCAAGTTATGTTGCTCCTGTGTTCACAAATTCGAAGTTTCACTTTTCGGCACGTCATACCTATGTATTTAAGGCTACAGGGACATACAATCATGTAGATTACATGTGTTGTATTGCAGTTTGTGTGATGACGTAACGTCCATGTGAGATTGGGTAAAAGTTGTAGTGTTTTTGTTGTTTTAGTGAGTTTACAGACTGAACAGGAGCCACAAGGGTGGTGTGCTACAATTGGGTTTAGGTTCCAAAGTGTTGTCAATGTTCCTTTGTTTGTAGTAGGAATTGGTCTTGTATTTACAAGAAGGTCCTTGATGTTTTGTGTTCGCTTATTGGCGAAGCGTGGTTTGGGCCAATTCAGATTATTAGACGTTAGAATTCTCCAGTTTCTGTTTATTATTTTCTTTACAGTGTTTGTGGATGGGCAGTAAGTTGTGACACATGTCAGCAAGTCTGCTGGTTCTTCTCGTGGAACAAATTCCAGTAGACTTTCTCTGGGCTGATTCCTTGCTCTTTTTTGGCACTTCTTTATCGTCTTCATCGGGTAATTCCTTAGTTCTATCTTATGTTCTAGAGCTTTAGCTTGGGTCTTGTAATCTGTCAGCTTGCTGCAGTTTCGTTTCAGTCGTAGAAACTGACTATAGGGTAAGTTTTCCCTCAAAGGTTAGGGGTGGAAACTGTTGTAAGATAAAATACTATTTCTTGCTGTTGGCCCTCACTGAAAACTTTTTTGAATATGAAGGTACCCTATTTGCTCAATGTCACGGTACTTCGATGGGCAGTACATTCGCCCCCAGTGTAGCGGGACTATACGTCACTGATTTTGAACGACAATGGATACAGAACCCCAACAACCCCTTCCTGTCGCGGATGAAATTCTGGCGCAGATACATAGATGACATTCTAATGATCTGGGAAGACACTCAAAAGCTCTACAAGAATTTCTGGCATGGATGAACACAAGAGATGAGTGTCTCAAGTTCACATATTCATCAGATAACAGAAAAATAGACTTCCTTGACGTCACGATTTTCTCTGAAAATAATACATTACAAACAAAAACCTTCTACAAGCCAACTGCAAGAAATAGTATTTTATCTTACAACAGTTTCCACCCCCGACCTTTGAGGGAAAACTTACCCTATAGTCAGTTTCTACGACTGAAACGAAACTGCAGCAAGCTGACAGATTACAAGACCCAAGCTAAAGCTCTAGAACATAAGATAGAACTAAGGAATTACCCGATGAAGACGATAAAGAAGTGCCAAAAAAGAGCAAGGAACCAGCCCAGAGAAAGTCTACTGGAATCTGTTCCACGAGAAGAACCAGCAGACTTGCTGACATGTGTCACAACTTACTGCACATCCACAAACACTGTAAAGAAAATAATAAACAGAAACTGGAGAATTCTAACGTCTAATTATCTGAATTGGCCCAAACCACGCTTAGCCAATAAGCGAACACAAAACATCAAGGACCTTCTTGTACATACAAGACCAATTCCTACTACAAACAAAGGAACATTGACAACACTTTGGAAGCTAAACCCAATTGTAGGACACCACCCTTGTGGCTCCTGTTCAGTCTGTAAACTCACTAAAACAACAAAAACACTACAACTTTTACCCAATCTCACATGGACGTTACATCATCACACAAACTGCAATACAACACATGTAATCTACATGATTGTATCTCCCTGTGGCCTTAAATACATAGGTATGACGTGCCGAAAAGTGAAACTTCGAATTTGTGAACACAGGAGCAACATAACTTGCAAACGGATAACAACCAAGATGAGCAAACACTATATTGAGCATAATTATGACCCTGATTACCTCAAATGGGTAATTCTTGAGACCTTACAAACAAAATCACACAATGCAGAGAAGATTCTTTTCGAGAAAGAACAACGTTGGATTTACCGCCTCCACACAGAAATAGGAGGAATGAACGATAATATCCCATGTCATGTATTATCATGAACCATAAGGTCCTGAAGAAGAATCATGATTGACCATATAGGAGTTTCTCAAATAAAATCCCCAACAGAACCCCAAGTAATAGACCAAACACTATTGCTCTATTTTCTTTATTGTTCTGTTTTTCACATGTAACCCAATAGAGAACCAGGAAGATTGTCACAAATGAAGACCAACAACATTCTGAATTTAAATGCAAATCTTTATTGAAATGGAATATGACTCACATCCTATGTTCACCAAACCCATTATTATTTTTCCGCTTCAAAAACAAACAACACCGTAAATCTAGATTAATTTTTAATTCTGAAACCGATGAAAGAAGTGTTCACCGCGTTGTAGTCTTTTCACCACTAACATAGAACATTGAGCCAATCAACCATGCCAACCAACACTAGCAATAGTCCTTTTTCCCTTTCTATCCTTACCGGGGATACAACCGAACCTTGACCGGCCCCCGCGTCACTCGGAGCACGGTGTCCAGAGCCAGCACAAGTGAATCACTGTGTAGGAACCGGTGAGAAATACGAACTCACCTTTCAGTAGACCTTCCTGCCGTCACCTACGTCTCAAGTAAGATATCTTTAACATATATATTTCTTCCCAGAATAGAATCGTATTCTGAGTCCCACCGGTGACTCCATGAAGTTTTCATTTTAACGCCCACAAGGTAAAGGCCGACGCTAACCTGTTTTTTACCATGGACACTCACTCTGCTAATAATGCATCGCGCATATATATTTTTGAGTCCTCAATACCTCAATTCCTTTGCCGCACGCAAACTCCAGACCCACTTTTAACCACACACGCTAATCGAGTCCTTCGGAGTAACGGGTTCTTTCCTGGGTATAATGTTGTGTTTTTCAGAATGTACAATAGACAGTATACATGCACTCCATGACCTTCCTTCGTAACTAAGACATAAAGAATCAGGTACATGTTCGCTAAGTGGGACAGCGCATTTACCATACCTGCCACTGCCCCACTATCTAGAGCAATTGACTATCATGTTAATGAGAGAATTTTTATCACTAGCCTCAGACCCTAATACTAACATAGCGTGATGTACACTCCTGTAAACTTGAACCAATCCGCAATGTTTCTCCCAATCTTTTTGTATTTGTATTTATATTTATATTTATTCACACGCATAACTTATGCTAGGAACTCACTCCCAATGTGGTAAACTGAGTTATTCTGTTTCAGCAGTCTCCTCCTGAAACTACTAAATGTATTAAGTTTCATGTACAACTGCACTTTTCTCCTTTTTCTTTCCAGGTACAGATACTATTGGTCTAACCTTATGACTCAAGAGTGGTGAGTACACCTCTCATTGCAGAGCCCAAAGGGGCCCCGCACACTTAACTTCGGTCCTGACGAAAGCCCCTAGAATATACAGAGGGCTGAAACATGTTGACCCTAAACAGTGCGTGAGATCAGTAACTCGTTCTTAGAAACGCACGATACTTATTTTAACCTCCCACATCACTGCCTCCCTAATAAATCATTGAGGATACAAGTGATATAGGGATTTTAATTATTTCACAAGAGCACGAGCACCTTTTTTACCCTTATTTCTGACCACTACTGACAGTACCAGCGGGTCTTCCTCCAGGTGGAGGTCAGCATTTTTACAAAGAAAAAGACCCAATGATGATGCTGAAACAGTACACAAAGGCGGAGAATCAAAATATACCGCCATCGACCTGTGTACATGTATGAGGGTTTTTTATGACGGATACTATCGAAAGACCATGGTTACACAGGACAAGTGGTCCATTCTCCACCCCCCTTGATTTATAACTAGCCATTGGAAGCCTTGGAAGCCGGATGGACCATAGCTTCTTTTTCCCTCCCCTTTGATTATTACACAGAAAGTACATATACATGGGCCCATGGAGGTCTTGATGTCTTGAGACTCGTTAGTTTGTATCACCAACAACAAAGGAGTCTCACAAAATCAAGAAAACTGTGGGAACATGTCTATGGAGAATCTGCAACAACATTTAATTCTAACAGTGGCTTCTTTGAAAATGTGCCAATGTGTTCCATGAAAGTGGAAATGTCGTTTGGTGTACACTTCCTTGGGAGACTTTGTTCATGCAGGCACATCAGTGTTCTTAACACAAATCATCAAATTTCCACATTTAAAACATGAAGAACTGTTAACAAGTGCTGTGAGTGCCAAGGTACAAACATTTTTGACAAACAACTTGAATTATGTCAGTTGTCAAATGGCCATCCGTCACCTGATTACACAGTTGGCTACACATATGACCTACTGCCTGTCATCTGGAGTGGCACACATGTCCACACCCAGGACAATGCATAAGCGAATGGGCCTGCAATTGGGTTGAAAACAAGCCTAGCTGTACTGCGGGGACACCCTCATGGCAAGCCAGAATGTACACACAGATGTCAGCACACAAAGTCCAAACTGCGTTGCATCTGAACCACACACTGGTGCAAAAAATGTATGAGCAGGAATCATGTTTTTAAAAAACTGACCCAGGCTGCAAAGCACGAACATTAAGCACTGGCCAGCATCACAGGGGCACTGCACGGTGATACTTTGTACAGCCAAGCCTCACACACAAGTCAGACCTGGCAATGAAAAATCAGGGTTGCACATGTATGCCTCTCCCGCACACCCCACCCCATACCTGAGTCAATGTGATTGATACAGATCAAGAAGTGAGACCTCTTATTCAGGGTTACAATAACTGTGCTGGAAAAATAGCTTCATTTACACATCACCTCGTGGGGCTGGCAACACATATTTGTGACAAACAACCATCAACAGATTGTTGTGAAGAGCCACACAGGCACTGCCCAGTGTGAGTATGCACAAGCACAATGGTGTATCCCTGTCCAGTGGACACATGTAGCACACATTTGCAAAATACTAACTAGGCCAGGGAACAATGCCACAGAGGCAGACATATGCTGAACCCACGCGAATGTGCACAGTGTTGGATGACACACATGATTAGGAGGCCAGGGTGTCTCAGGGGACTGTAGTGGGCACACTGCTCCGTGGTCCTGGAATGAGCTGACTGTACCATGTTCAACCGTTATGGCACTATGCATATCTCACATTCATGCACATCATGTCTGAGGCCACAACATTGGTCATGCATGCTGCAAGGGTGTTCAGTTGAAAGCTCACACTCCTATGTTGAGAATCATCATCAGTGACAACAAATATGGACCCCCAACATAGTGAACAGGCCATGGCACAGGCAAGGTACGAACACAGACCACCCTCCCACATGATGCAGAAAGCAATGTGCACTTAGATTTATTGGCACCCTAGATGACCATTTGCAAATGTGATTACACACAGACCAGGGGACACATGTCAAGGAGGGGAAGGGATGAAAAAGAGCACCAGGTAACATTGGGGAACAGAAAATGCACTGCACATATAAACTCTGGGAGTGTATCCAGGCTACAGAGCACTTCCAAAAGCTGGCGACACATAACACGACAAACAGCCATTTACCTACCCCCTCCTTGCTGCAGTCTCTCCTGTAACTGCCTATCGAGCTCAGGGAAGACCACCGCCAGGACACGTCTCACGTGGGGGGTCAAGCGTCGGCGGCCGCCGTGGGGGCGGGGACTTTTGAGCCCTAGCTGGACCCGGGCGATCCGCCGGGTCCAGCACCGGATGTCCTGCCACCTCTTGCGGGCCTGTGGCAGCTGCTGACTACGCTCCCCCTCAGATCTCACGGCCCTGACGATGTTTTTCCAGATCACCCCCTTCTCGTAGGCAGTTACCTGTCAGGATGCCAAAGTGACACAACATCAATACACCTGCTCCATGTCCCAGAGACACACATTTGAACATCATTGACATGTTGAACAGGGCATAGGATGCAGACAGGAATTACATCATACACAATAAGAAATTGGCCTATGTGCAAGCCTCAATGCACTACATGGCATTGAAAGTCTACAGGTTGGCATGAGGGGTGCGACACACTCACTGATCATGCCACACACTGTGTAGCACATGCAACAGCAGGCTGATGGCCAGCACGTGCCAAGCAGTCACATGTCCCACTCCACTGACGCACCATCAAAATACTAGACAGACCCACCCAAGCACAGATCACTCGCCTGTCATTGACATCAGTGGATACAACCCTCACTCTGCACATGTGCCACTTGCCAGTGGGGTGTCACAGGTGTCATGCTAGCTCTGCAAGTCAGACACACAGCACGGCTTACTTGTCACATCAGATGGGTTGATCTGTTGCCTCCTCCATGCAGCTGTGGTGCAACACTTCACATAGACACTCACCCACATGACAAGGAACATTCACACACATCAATGTCCATGAGGTCGTACACATCATTTGGACACTCTCACCACAGGTCCACTCACCTCATACACATCTGTGGGTACAGTCACCTGTCACACCGGGGGGACCACTGAATCACCTCAGGACAATAGGATAAAAAGCCACCAAGGATTTACCAGGCTGAATGTGTCATGCACTATGCAGTGAAAGTCACAGTAAGCACAATGCAAGTGAGGAGTGCACACAGGAACTACATGAGAGACATCAGCATGTCCCCCCCCCCGGGACCCACTCTAAACAACATTGCATGTCTGTCCCACCTGGAAACAATATTGACAGTCACACAACAGGTGCATAGGCAAAGGTAGTGGACTCAGCACTCACCTGCTCCCCTGGTCTCCCATACAGCTTGGTGTACTGTGGGAGGAGGCAGTCCAGCAAGGCCTCATTCTCCTCCTGAGTGAATGGCTGGGCCCTCTCCACAGTACGTGACATGGTCCAGAGGAAGCAGAGACAGCAGCAGTGTGGTCGACTGGAAAGTTGTGTAGGCAAGTGCCATCTCATGGGTTCTGGCTGACTTATATCTGTCTTGCTGAGGGGCATTCATTTAGAGGAGTACATAGTGATTGGTCAGATTCATTAGCATTGTACGTTTACTCCAATCCCTTTAAACATACACCAATGACAGCATTCGCATCGTTCAAATTTTGAGCATCATGTCAAGTCAACAACCACTTTGCAACATTGTATTTTGTGGCCAACTGACTGTTCCAGGACACATGAGCGACACTTTTCAACTGAAAACTCTGTCTCCATGACAACCAGCATGCATTTAGGGCCTAATACTTGTCCTCTATGTAATTTTGAAATCCACACACAGGTACGGTGCATTTCACACGTACCACTATGGCACTAGTAGTATAGTGCGTTTGACACGTACGGGTACGCACTAGTTCACACGTATGGGTACGCACTAGTATAAAGGTGCGTTTGACACGTACGGGTACGCACTAGTACTAAAGTGCGTTTGACACGTACGGGTACGCACTAGTTCACACGTACGGGTGCGCACTAGTAGTAAAGTGCGTTTGACACGTACGGGTATGCACTAGTCCACATGTATGGGTACGCACTAGTAGTATAGTGCGTTTGATGGGTACGCACTTGTTCAAACGTACGGGTACGCACTAGTAGTAAAGTGCATTTGACAAGTACGGGTACGCACTAGTCCACACGTACGGGTACGCACTAGTAGTACAGTGCGTTTGACACGTACGGGTACGCACTAGTTCACACGTACGGGTACGCACTAGTAGTACAGTGCGTTTGACACGTACGGGTACGCACTAGTTCACACATACGGGTACGCACTAGTAGTAATGTGCGTTTGACATGTACGGATATGCACTAGTCCACACGTACGGGTACGCACTAGTTTACACGTAGAGGTACGCACTTGACACGCTTACAATGGTAATACAGGCGCACACATGCCAGGAATGGAGGGCTACGAGTCGCACAAGGATGTCCATCAAGTACTTGTCATTGCATACTGTCATGTGCAGGCTCTGGGTGTGGCAGCCAGTGATATTGCACAGGTCATCTCATCTAGTTGCACAATTGATGTGTGATGACCTGTGGACACATGTCATGTGTGATGGGGCACTATGTGGCACACATCACCCTGCCACTTGCCACATGTGTGTCTGTAGTCCAACTGTGTCATGCACAGCAGCAGTGGGATGGCACAGTCATCAACACCCGCACCTGTCTCCTGATGCCAGGGACAGGGACAGGGACACTCTATAAACTGACATGTCACGATCAGCGTGCCCCTTTGTGACTATGTCAGGTGTGTGTCATGTGTTCCCATCAGCTTGATGTCAGTGTTCCGTCAACTGCATCTGCTGTTGGTGCATCCAATATGGGTCTGTGTGGAGATGGGCATGGAATACATCTACGCACACCATGCCACATGTGGATCCCCACGGCTGTAGGGTCTGTGTGCATCAGACATCATATTTTCCCAGTCATACATGCCTGCGTTGTCTCAATGGCTGTGTCTTTCTCTTGTCACGTGTACCCCTTCATCGCAATGTGTTTGATATGTACATTTGACATTCCATGTGCGTGTGCCTTGCAGTCAGCTGTGTGGATGAGATAACATTCTTCCAATGCAGCTATGTGGTTGTGTGTCACTCCGGTGATATCTGTGGCTCCAGCTCATTTCAGGGCATGTCATGTAGACTTGACAATCAACAGGTGTATCTGGCTTTTTGTAGGAGTGCCAGCAAGCTGGCATATGTGTCCTGTATGTATTGCACACACCCGACACCATAGTTACCTGATGTGTATTAGCAGTGTAGCATGTGCTATGTTCATTGACATTGATATTGGCAGACTCTCAATCTTCATTCTTACAAACAATGTCTTGCAGGGCACAGCCTGTCCCAAGAACAATGCCAGACTTGGGTGCCATGAGGGAACGTGCCTGCATCCGCCGTTACAGATTCACTCGGTGGTTGATTGAGGACTTGACAGACAAGCTGGCACCACACCTGCAACCGCGACACAGGTATCCTACTGCACTGACCCCCAAGAAGAAGGTGATGGCAGCCCTACATTTTTTTGCCACAGGTACGTTTCAATTCACCATAGCTGATGTTGGTGGCATGTCACAGACAATGTTCAGCCGTGTCCTGCGTGATGTTTTAGCAGCTATGTTGGAGCACCTTGATGAATTCCTCCAATTTCCTACTCCTGAGGAGTTGACAGATGTCAAGGGTGATTTCTATGCCCTGGGAGGGATGCCCCATGTAATTGGGTCCATTGATGGGACACATGTGGCTTTGGTACCACCACAGGCACAGGAACAAGTCTATCGCAATAGAAAACATTACCACTCGATAAATGCCCTTGTTGTGTGTCTTGCTAACATGCTGATTTGCCATGTCTGTGCACGTTTTCCAGGATCAGCACACGATGCCTACATCATGAGGCGTAGCAGGGTGGCACAAATGATGCTGCGGCTGCACAACGAACTAGCATGTCTTGTTGGTGGGTATACTCTGTTTGTCCTGTGTGTTGCGATATCTTTGGCTCTTACGCCATCTCCTGACCCACTTATTTACATGATGTTTTCATGTAGGGGACTCTGGCTATCCCAACATGCCATGGCTGCTGACACCTCTCCGCAACCCAAGAACAGCTGCAGATCACCAGTACAACAATGCACACGGGCAGACCAGGCGAGTGATTGAGAGGACGTTTGGACTCCTGAAGAGCCGATTCCAGTGCCTGGACAAGACAGGCGGGTCCATCCCTTATGCCCCGGAGAAGGTCTGCCGAATCTTTCTCGTGTGCTGCATGCTTCACAACATGGCAGTTGAGAAGGCAGTGCCACTCATCCTGGATGCGGATGAGCAGGAACATCCACCCGTGGAGGATCAAGGGCTTGCTCACGAGGCTAGTGATGAGGAGGAGGAGGAGGATGATATCCGGAGTCAGCTCATACGCAACTTCTTCTCATAATGGTGAGTCACTGGGTATGAGTGTGCAAGCTTGTAGCATTGAGTGGCATGTGTTGCAATGTGTGTGTCCAGCTGACTGAATGCAAAGTGACTTTGATGTGTCACTCTAGTGATGATGTCATGCCACACAGTTTTGCAGAGAGACTTTCTTTGAAATTTACATGTGTCCAACATTGTTCATGTTTTGTAAATGTCCATGTGTGCGGCGAGAATTGTTTTAGGTGACTTCTTGTGTGTCTGTCATACCCAGTTTTTGCGCCTGTTGTCTGCTCGTGTCATCGTTGTCCTCCTGCTATTCCTCATGAGGATTGCAACGTGTGCTGAATCAGCGTTACATGCATGGACATGTGGAAATGTCAGTTTGGGTAAGGATTGCAGCAAGGCTTTTTGGTGGTGGTATGGGTTGGGAATGTGTGGGCCTGCTTCTGTGCATGTTGTGGTACCATGCATACATGTCTTCTCACCATGGAGCATATAACATGTAGCATCACTCCCATGACATGATAGTCACCCTTCTTGACAGTCATCTGTAGTGGAGTGTGGCTTCTGGTGAAGGCATCAATGTGTGTAAACTTTGCCTCTGAAACATTGCGGATGCTACGGGTGGACATAGTGTGGGACATCACAACAACAGGCTCTATGGGGAATTGCAGCCTCTCCGTGTGCAGCAGGATGTGTTTGGCTCATCCCCTTAACTTGTGTGCCAGTTCTTTGGGATTGACACCATCCGTGTCGTGAAGGGGGGGTCCAGCGTATGTCCCACATGTTATGTCAACTGACCTGTGAATCTGTTCACATGGATGCATTTCCCTTTGTGTGTGTATGTGGAATAAAGGTGTTCAGCACAACCCAAAGTGCCTCATCTCTGTCACTGCAGCTCTCTTGTCAGTTTGCATGCGTCATCTATGGCATACTTGTCAAATATTGAGCATATGTGTATGTGTACTTAGGCAACATGCATGCAGTTCTTCATGGCTAATAATATCTATTGTGCATGAAGTCCCTGGTTGTGTATGTATTTGTGCAGGTTGCTCCCCACAACGGGACGTGAACGCATGCTGATGGTGTGTCTCCTGTGCGCAGCTCCACATTTTGTTGCCTGACCCTGTGGCCGTCATTTTTGGTGATTGTTCATACATTTTCTCGTAGTGACCCATGAGTAACCTGACACTCCTTCCTTTACATACACCTGTTGCACTGTGCCTTTCTGACCTCCTTGTCTTTGTGTGCTACTTTTTGCCTAATTTCTCACCCCTTCCACCTGCTGCTGCCTCACCTGCGGCACCGCCCCACCGAGTGCCCTGATTCTGCAACCCACACACCTCCAAAATGCTCAGCCCTTCCCCCTCCACCCATTCTAAATGCAGCCAGCAGCTTTTCGTTGCCACTGTTGTGCCAACGCCGTGCCAAAGGCAGGACCGTCTGTGCCTGCAATGTGCACAGTGCACAAGACTCTGGTCTTTGCATGACCCATGTCACACAACAGGCTCATGCTGCAGCCAACCTCCAAGCAATGTCCTCCAGACAATCATCCGCCTGCTATCAGGCAACCCCTAAGCGCACACTCGACACCTTCGCATGCTGAGTGTGCAACTCCAACTGCCTACACAGCGCTGCCCAGCCTAACAGACCCTATCAGAACAACCAGGTCATGTGCCTCCTGCTCCACACCTGCTCCATCCACCAGCACGCCATTGGACTCTGTTACCTCCTCAACACAACAGCCCCACACATCACCTTCATGACAGTAACCTGGACATAAGCATCCTCAGCACACGACTTCTTCTTTGCCATCTCAGACGGATACAAGATCACCCGCAGGGACGGCACCAACAATCCCGGAGGATGAATTGCAATTTATTCACAAGTACACCCTCAGAGTCACAAATCCGGGTTTGCAGCAACTCCCTGGCAATCCTCAGAGTAACACTCATCTACAGATCTCCAGGCCTACATCCACAATTCCGCTAAGCCATCAACATGTACATCTGCACGCACGCCCTCACCTCCACAGACTACATGTGGCTGGGGGCCAGTAACTTCTGGCTGGAGGAGAACCACACCACCATCCATCATTGGTCCATCAACATTTTAATCCACGTCTCCAACAAGCAACGCACTGCCCCACACCCCGCTAACGATACCCCAAAGATGCTTGATGTAAGTCACCACAGACAAGCTGTGCGGGACACTCAAAACAACACCACCGCAACACCCTGAAACCTCACGCACTGGATCAGCAACTGATCCAACAATCTTGCCACATTGACTGACTTTCCTGTGAAGCACAACAACAGTTAAGGCACCTGGGACAAGGCAGACCTACTGGACTCCTACAGGCCTAGCCGGACTCTTGTGCAAACCTTGCAACACAAAGAGCCATCATTTACCTTACAGGCCTGGAAAAGACCACACACAGACATCACCATATCATCAGCAAGGACAAGTGGAGATCCTTCAGATAGTGCCGAGACACCAAAACACACGACATCAAGGAGCTCATCAGCATTGTGAGTAAACTGACAGTAGATCTCCATCCAAGACACCCCACCCTTGCAAGGCAGATCACATCCCTTGCAACTTTGTACCAATGCTCGGTCATGGCCATACACAACAGCCTTG
Organism: Triturus cristatus; assembly: GCF_964204655.1. NCBI lineage: Eukaryota > Metazoa > Chordata > Amphibia > Caudata > Salamandridae > Triturus > Triturus cristatus. Next base: position 369,483,441 of record NC_140585.1, read on the forward strand.
GCACACAGAGGCAGACAGCACTATTATCCGCAGGACAAACCCCCTCAGGTTCTGACTCCCGTCAGCAGCAAGTACACCACCTGGCTCATGTGCACCATCCACTCTGGCTCTCCATCAGGCCCCTTCCCACACAACCTCTCAACCACATCATTCCCCATCCTTGAAGCCCACATCCAGCGCGTCATGAATGTCTCCTTTGAGTTTGCCACATTCCATGGGTGCTGGAGGCATGCAGAGACCCAGGCCCTTCTTAAACAACGGACGGCAGTACCGCAGGATCTCCTGGTACATCACCCTGCTTTCCTATCCAGCAAAAGTCATCAGGAAGACACTCAACAAGCAACTGACAAATTTCCTCCACACAACCAGCTCCAGGCAACCGGCACCAGACCATCTTCCACAGTAATCACACCACTGCAACCGTCATCATTGCCACCACCAACGTCAACTTTGCCCTGCTCAACAATGGTGAGCCCACCCCCCTTGACCTCTCAACGGCATTGTACACCATGTGCTAACACACTGTCAGCTCACACATCTCCAAAACTGGTATCCAGAGGAGGGCCCAGGATTAAATCAGAAAGTAGCTCACCAGCAAGGCCCAGGGAGTCTGCCTCCACCCTGCAGCATGCAGTTCACTGGGGTCATGTGGCACATGCCCCAGGGCTCTTCTCTCAGCGTGACGATCTTCAATGTCTCCATGACCCCCCTCTCCACCATCACATGCGCACACGACCTCATCATCATCTCGTATGCCATTGACACCCAGCTGCTCCTCAAAATCACCAAAGAGCCAGCCATTGCCAGATCCAAACTTCAAGAAGGCATGAGATCCGTTGACGAATGGCTGAACATCAGCCACCTGAGGCTGGACTTGGACTGGACTGAGGTCATCATCTGAGGATTGTCCCCTTATGGCTGGGTCAACTCCTTGTGTCCCACTGGTCTGGGCACCGCACCAGCACCCAGTGGCCACGCACGCAAGCTGGTGTTCATCATGGACCCATGGCTCACAATTACCATGCAACTCACCACCATCTGTACCTCATGCTGCAACACCCTCCTCATGGTGCAAATGATCCACAGATAGATCCACTTCAAGGCAAGATAAACCGTCCCCCAGGTCCATGACACCAGCCGGCTCAACTACAGCACCGGCCTCTACGTAGAACAACAGCAAAACTGCAGGAGAACTTGTCCACATCCAGGGTGCATCCGCACACCTCATCTTCAACATCCCCAGCCCCAGCCACATCACCGTCCACCTGAGATAGCTACAATGGCTCACTGTCTGCTGCAGGATCACCTTCAGACTCCTGAACCACACTCAGGAGGCAGTCCACAACCCCAGACCCAAAACAAACCTTGGACGTCTGTCATCCAACACCCCGTTGGCCCAACTCCATGCAGCCCACCTTGCCCTGGCCACCATTCATCACTTCCACATAAAAACTGCATGCAGGAGATAGTTCTCCCACCTCGCCAAACAGACCTGGGACTCCCTAATTATAGCTCTGTAGCGTGATTTGTGCACTGAAAAAGGTGCAATGCAGGGACCATAGAATCCAAAGTTCACAGGGGGAGATGGGATCCTTGCCATTTGAAGTCATCAGAGTCCAGACCACAGTGTTTGGCATCATTAGTCAGACTGTGACCAGCAGGTTCATGTGGCAGATGATGTCAGTCAATGAGGTGATGCTGTCGCACATGAAGTCCAGGTGCCAGGCCAGGTGACCTGGGATATGTGGATGTGCCTTTGCCGCTCACGGTCTTTTCCGTGGATGACCCACCTTCCTCAGGGGACCCTCAGATGCAGGCATTGACGATGCTTGGGACGCTCCGTCAGACGAATCCTCCTCCTCCTCCCTCCCTGTGGCTGGTGGTGGTCTTCGCCTGGTGGCACAGAGAGGGTTGTCCATGTTGTTGGAGATCCGACGGAGTGAATGGCTTATGTCCCTTTGCACCGCCAGGAGCTCAACCAGTCTTGCCTCCATCCGTCCTTGGTGTTCTTGTTGACTGGTGTGTTGCTCGGCCTGCTGGTTCTTGATCTCTGTGAGGGTCACCACTACCTGGCTGAACTCCCTGGTGTCACGCCGGTATGCATCCATGATGTTGTGTATGTGTGACATACCGGTCCCTTCAGCTGGCTGGTCAGGTTCTCGCCTCTGCCTGCCTCCACTCCCACCACCCCTGCCCACATGAGCCTGGCCTGCCATTGTGGGCACATCGGGTCTACGGGACCCCTGAGGGATGGCAGTGGCGGTGTTGTCTGCCTCCTCCTGGGTGCCCGGCGCTCCTTGTCCCTCCTGGTCAGACTGGCTCAGTTGTTCACTGCGGGCAGGGCTCCTCGGTGTCTCCTGGGATGTGGCAGGAATGGGGGGGGGGGTTGGCACAGATGGTCCTGAACCAGGTGCTGCAGGGGCTTGGACACCAGAGGGTCCAGGTCGGTTGGGGTAATCCGCGGAGTGTTGAGAGGCGTCGCTGCCAGTGGGATCAGGTTCTTCCCGGGCCAGGGACTGTGAATCTTCACCCCCATTGATGGGGGTAGATTCATCACGTTGCCCTGTGTGTGACAGACAGACAATGTTAATGCTGTTTAATGCAGCATGCATGTTTGATACACATTCAAGTTGGCACTGTTCCTCCAGGTAGTTGTATGCGCCTAGCATTCTCCTCAATGTTCACTTGTGGATGGGTATGTTGCGGGGGACAGATTGATATGTTCTCCTGAGTTTTTGACATGTAGATTTTTTGCTTGGATGCTTCTTCGGCTATGTATTGGTGTACTTGTTTTACATGTCCATTGTGACAGCGGGTAAATCCATTGCCTGTCCCGGGGGTGTCTGCTTGTGTAAGGGGTGTGTGTGACAGGGCCTGCTGGTGGGTGTAGTGTGATTTGGCACTGGGGCTCCCAGGTGGTGTAGCTGTCCCCCCATGGAGCATGCTGCCATGACAGTGAGTGTGAGTTCCTGTCCTAGATATCTGACCTTGTTGTCGTGGTGTTTGTGTTTGCACTGGTCACAGGAGGGCCTTTTGCTGCCTACACTCGGGCCGAGTGTGAGCTATCTTATCAGTACTTGCCCAATCCCTGTGCATTGCGCATGGTGCATGGGTTTGTACCTTGTCCATATTGGAAGAGTGCAATTGTGTCTGATTTGGAGTTCAACAATGTGTTTTGTGCCACCCACCCTCCCAGCATACCGGACATCCATTCTTGGGTTGCTGCTTCGTGTAGCATGGGACATAGCATGGCCTTGCTTTCTCAATGGGGCATACACATGTTAGTGGCATTAGTGTTATTTTTGACTGTGGTTCAGGCCGGTGAGGGCTTGGGGGTAGTTGCGTGCATTTGGTGTAGTTGGGGTGTGGATGCCATTACCCCCATGTTACCTACGTTGTTTGTGTACTCACCAGGCTCTGGAACTCCTTGCAGTTCATGTACTCCCACCGGCGGAAGCAGGGCCATCACCTTCTCCTCCCAGGGATGGAAATGTACTGGTCTGCGGGGCCCACCACCTCCACGCTCTGGGCGTAGTCATTATTTATTTTGCGCTTTACCGCCCTCCGCAGATCGTACCACCCGGCTTGGCATTAATTCCTGGTCCTTCTGATGGGTGCAACAGCATTCACCCTATCGACGATCTTCTGCCACAGGCGTGATTTTTCAGCTATGCTGGTCTGTCTGACCAATGTTCCAAACAGCTGTGGCTCTACTCTGATGACTTTATTGACAAGGATCTCCAGCTCCTCCCTTGTGAACTTTGGATTCTTGTCTGTGGGCATGGTGTGGGGTGAGGATGTGGATGGTTGTGGGTGTGTGGGTCTGAATGTGATGGTGTGGGTCTGAATGTGAAGAGGGGGGTATGTGTGAAGGAGGTTGTGTGAAGGTGTATATGTTAAGGTGGATGGGTGCAGTTGTTGGTGTGTGCTCTCTAGCTGCAGTGAGTCTGTTGCAAAGGCTCATGGTTTGTGTGTGTGGGCCCTTTTTATTGGTCCATTTGTGGGTGGGCCTCAGTTTGAATTTTTGGTTGGTGTGTTATAAGGGGTGGTTGTGAGTTTGCCCCTCTGTTTGCCTGTTTGGATGTGTCCAGGTCAGTCATTTCCATTTTTTGTGCACTGTAGACGTGTTTTGTGGTGTTGTGCGAGTCGAATAGACCCTCCTTGTGCTGTTTTACAGTGTCTGTGGTTCAGTACGGTACAGGGGTACGAGTCGTACAGGCACACACCCCCATGCGTTGTGTAGGTACGGTGCGTACACGGACATTGCTATGTATGGTGCGTACACCACCATTGCGTATGTACGGTGCGTACACCGCCATTGCTATGTATGGTGCGTACACCGCCATTGCGTATGTACGGTGCGTACACAGACATTGCGTATGTACGGTGCGTACGCCGACATTGCGTATGTACGGTGCGTACACTGCCATTGCGTATGTACGGTGCGTACACCGACATTGCTATGTACGGTGCGTACACCGCCATTGCGTATGTACGGTGCGCACACCGCCATTGCGTATGTACGGTGCGTACACCGACATTGCTATGTACGGTGCGTACACCGCCATTGCGTATGTACGGTGCGTACACCGACATTGCTATGTACGGTGCGTACTACAACATTGGTGCATACAACAACATTGCGTATGTACGGTGCGTACACCGCCATTGCGTATGTACAGTGCGTAATACAACATTAGTGCGTACAACAACATTGCATATGTACGGTGCGTACACCGCCATTGCGTATGTACGGTGCGTAATACAACATTGGTGCGTACAACAACATTGCGGATGTACGGTGCGTACACCGACATTGCATATGTACAAGTGTAAGGGACGTTTTCCCTACGATTCGTAAATCGGAAAGCCGGTCCGGATCATACTTGTACAGAAAAGTGTCCGGGTCCGTCTCGTACATCTTTTCCCGATCGAATTCGTACGGATCGGGCTGATCCGTATGTATTTTTCCCGTAGGAATCGTACTTCACGGGTGGGACGGGACTTGTACGATTCGTACAGGAAAAATTACGGATACGAGTCTTACGGGAAAAAAAAATACAGGATCGGAATCGACCCCATAGTCTTTATTTGTGTTTTAGTATGCTCAATTATATTAGTGTCAAAAGTTCCCTCTTTAGCACAGCGAAATGTGTGTGTGTGTAAATGCCACTCCTGGCAAAACTTATTAATTAGCTTTATCTATTTGGGGAACCTATTTTCCATATGCTTCAATGGGATGCCATGGTAATTTTAGTAATTTAGATAAATACAACTCAAATGACGTTTTGTAGTTTTGTTTGTCTAATAGTAGGGGCAATCGTACATGGTGCACTCTTACAAATTATTGACTAGAGGCTCAGTGCTTTTACAATATTTGACTCAAACAGTTCGACTGAACATTTCCATTAAAATAAGATAAAAATGCATAGGTAGTATTACAACATAGGGCGAATATGCAGTATGTTAGAATAGCATTTGCATGATGCCCGTTTCTTCTTACAATACAGTTTGCTATAAACAATCAATGCAACATCATCACTTACATAATACAGTTCAATAATGGTTGACACAAAAAATTACCACACTTTCAGCACGCTATCCTCTAATAAGAGAAGACTAGCGTGGAACATGTTCCTAAGTGAGTTGGATAGTCTACCAATATCCGCTCCTAGAGAAAGGTGGTAATCATAGAAACCATATTGTAATAACTCGGGGAACACCGGTCCCTCTTGGTCACACACAAGTTACACCCAGTTTACTGGGTCCAATTTGTTTTGTTTTTTAAATTCTTTTTATTAAGTCAAAGACAAGCTTCAGGTATAAGCATTTTACTATATACATACATACAGCATGTATCAGACATGACTAATCTCAGGCATTATAACATGTCATATACAATTAAATTGTATGTGGAACCACACAACATCTATTGGAGTACGTCTCTAAACTTTCCCAGAAAAAGCAGTCACTGGGTCTAATTTTTTTCCTGTGTTCGAATTCCAAACTGTGAAATGCCCAGGGTCCAAGCTAGATGTACCTCTCTCATACTAAGGGTGTTAAGTAACCTCTTAGCACTAAGAAAATGTTGAACTAAAAAACACTCGGCGACTGAGGTATCAACTTTACCCAATCAGGATAGTAATATCACGAAAATCTGCATCCGAAGATCAAGGGCTATCTTCACCTTAACTAGTGTACCAAGGTATCGAAAAAAGGTAACTTCTGTGGGTATGCCTCCAAGGCCGCCTTACCACTGATTCAGCAAGGACATTTAAAATAGATAATATGCCAGACCATGCCAGTGGCACAAGCACTTAGGTTATCTTTTTACGCTTCTGCCTAGTTTACCATGCACCAAATGCTTTAGACTATGTTTTAGATTTAGATGTAGTCTCTTACCCTCTGTGACGGCTACTTCACGATGAACCTCTGCCCCAAGGATTCAGCAGAACGTCCAATTATTTGCGGTTTTTGCCCACCTTTCTTGATGCGCAATTGTGAATCTGTCCGAGGAAAGGTTGGCTGCAGTTGGGTTCTATCTCCCAAGACCTTATATGGTGGCTCGCCAAAATGTTACTGGAGTTAGAAATCCTTCAAAACACAGAAGACAAGAGGAGTTTGACAAAACAGGAACAGTTCATTTACTTAAACATTACGGCTGGGAGAACAGTTACAGACACTAGGTCTGACATCTGTCTCAATTTACAATCAGTCTGTTTCCTTCTTTTATACAGAGCATGATGGGTTATAAAAGTTTCCGGTGTACCATATATGGTGAGGAATATTGGTTGCTGCTTTTGGAGTCATAAATTAATTGTCTAATGGTTACTACAGGTGGGTCTCGACGTCACCTGGACAGAATCTGGCCAGTGGATTATGTGCCCAGTTGTCCAGCATGGGGAGTGCGTGATCACTGTGTGTGCTAGGTTCTGATTGGCTATGTGTTCCTAAATCATGTGGCATCTGACTGTTTATGGTATTATGGGAGCACGCGTAGCTCTTACAGCCACATGTGATTTATTGGGGGAATCTCCCTTGACCATTGTAATGTCACTGTGCCTATCCGTGGGAGAGTTTCCTACCTGAGTGTCTGCCTGCCAACTACGCACCCTCCTACCTGTGACCTATCAATCAGCAATCCCGGGCCTAGGTCTCAGGGTCTGCTTGACTACATATTTGAAAGTCATGGTTGATGGGGAGTTCACAACGGGCAATTCTGTTGATGAAGATGAGACTATATTTTCATCAATTAATGCATCAAATTCCATACTAACATCTGCAATTCTAACATTAATGACAGGACTGACCAGGCTGGGCCAGATTTTACTTAATTTCTTTAATAATAACATATGACACATAGGTTTAAGATATTATTTAATTTCCATTTGACATAGCAGAGAATAGAGGTCATGCATATATCTCCACGTGCATGGTTAGAATTGAATCAGTTGCAGGTGTCCACGTATCCTCCTGGAACACTTTTGGGATCTTAACTTTCTCATGCAAACGTATGTGTGGATATGTTCAGATGAGAAAATCTGGAAAGCCAGTGCAAAATCACGGTTAGACACACTTTCTACTACTCCACCACCATTTTATGAGGATGCTCTTGTTGCATTCTCACCTAGAAAAGGGATTAATTCATGCTGCTGACAGGAGTAAATCCCCAAACCTTCCTACAATGAGATTGAGTCCAGAATTTGTTTGTTAAATCTAGGTGTGCTCAAACATCCAGGGTATTCTTGCTCTTGAATGTCCACTCTACATCCACCGGAATAGATTTAAGGGATGTAAAACCAACTATTCTGAATTGGAAAACTCGTTTTACACTTGTACCTGAGTCTATTTGCATTAGTATGCCACACTTACACATGCACAAACTTTCCTAGGAGAATGCCAAGCAACCATCATTAGATGAAGGTTTCCAAACTGTTGGAAATTGGGTTACTTATTGAGGGGGATGAAACCCTACTAAAGCTGCAGCCACAATTTCTGTTAGGGCGAAGTCACAAGCAAACGCTAGATTAATCTGTGCTTAACCCTCTGGTAGCTTTGCAAAGAGCAGTCAGGCTTAACTTAGAGGCATTTTGTAAAGTATTCATGCAGCACTTCAAACAGTAATAAACAATACAAGAAAAAACACACACCAATTTTGGAAAATAGAGTAAAGTTTTATAAATTATTTGAGAATGAAATAACAAAAATTCCATAATTAGACCTAGATATTCGCAATTTCAGAGTTTTAAGTAAAACAGTGCTTAGAAGCACAATGCCCTAACTGTGGTTATCTGGTTGCGCTGGACAGGGACAAACCGCGATGGTGCATGGCCAACCGCGATGGTGCATGGGTCGGCTACACAGACCAAGTTAGGCCTGGTGAACAAAGTACCTTATATCGTGGTGACGGAGCAGTGTGAGTAGACGTCTAGTAGCAGAGGCAATGCAAGTTCCTTGCATGGAGATGCATTGCACAGCGGCATATCCAATGGAGCTGCTATGGAGATGCAAAGTCCATGAATGAAGATATGTCGCGCAGTGTCGGTTCTAAGGAGCTGCGGTAGGGATGCGAGATGCGTGCATGGAGGTGCGTCATGAAGCTGCATTTCCGAGGATCTGTGGTGGCGATGTGAGGTTCATGGTCGGGATGCATCATATAGCAGTTCCAATGTGGAGTCTTGCGAGGGGATGCACCATGCTGCGTTGGTTTTATGGGGACCCCAGATAGGCTAGCAGAGCACCTTCAGGTCGACTTACAAAAGTCCAGGACTAGGGTGGTACGACTTGGGGGGACAGGACTCACAGCTGACAGAGTCCAGGTGAGAGGTTCAAGGTTGTTGGAGGCTGCTCTGTGCCTGAGGTTCTGATCAGGAGGCCAACCAATTTGCTTATGGAGTCATTCTGGTGGGTTCAAGATGCCGGTCCAGTCCTTCACTCATACAGGCACTAGCGTCAAACCCTTTGTGAGTGTGCTCTGGCAGAGCCTTTGTGATGTGCAAGTGTGTAGGTGATAGCACTTCCCCCTCATCAAGTCAGAGATGGCCCATCCTTCTAACAACTATGCTCCTTTGTCTCACTGTCAAAGATCGAATCACTGACATAATATCAAATACAAAAATATCTACCTACACAAATATCGATAGCCAAAATATCGACATCCTATCTTTATAATGTAAATGAGTAAAATATCGAAAAAATAATGTAGATGTAAAAAATATTGTTTTTCATATATAAAAAATAATGTTAAATAAATTAAATAATAAAATTAACCTAAAAAAAATTACTTAGACGTAATGTACAGTTAAAAAAATATAATGAACTAATATATATATACATTTAAAAAACTTCAAACATACATATATAACATTTAGGAGCCGATTCCGATCCGGGTCGGAAAGCACTCCGACCGAGCCGGATCTGGATTGTTTTCTGACCGAGCCGGAGTCCTGCAGTCCGACCGAGCGAGTACGATGCGGCCGTATGCTGCCGGACTCAGTTCAGTCGGACACCCACAGAACTCAATGGGAGCCGGTCGTACGGTGCGTACATGGGCTCCCATTGACTGAATGGGTACGTCTCGCGCAAGGCTGTCCCCTACAGTGGGTACGAGTCAGTGCCATCCACACCGTACATGCCTGTGTTGGGGGGACCCTTGGGTCTTCCCCTGTGTCCGAGTTGTAGGGATGAGGGTGACAGGGGGTCCGACGCGGACCCCTAAAGAAAACCACCCGGACGTTTTGCAAGCCGGACACTCCGGCTCGCACAGGCTGTCCGACGCGTGCATCGTACTGGCTCGGTCATAAATCGCATCCATTGCACGCCACGGTTAGCTTTCGACCGAGACATATGGAGTGGCTCGTACCCGGAAACGACTCGGTTGGTGAATTTCACGTCGCTCCCATCATACTTGCTCGCTTGTACAGCTGTACGAGTCGGGCAGAAAACACGCGTATGGCTTGTAGTTTTTCCAGCCGGATCGCGTTCGGTGCCCTTCCGACCCGGATTGGAATCGGCCCCTTGATATATAAATGTATATTTACTTTAAAACAATAAATAAACTAATAACTAATATTTAAAAAAGTATTTTAAATATATAAAAATTAACTATTAAGGTGCCGATTCCGATCCGGCAAAAAAAAATTGCGTACGACTCGTATCCGTATATTTTCACGTACGAATCGTACAAGTACCGTACAAACTGCAAAGTACGATTCGTACGTGAAAAATACATACAAATTGCGTCGGGAAAAGGGTACGAGAGGGAGCCGGAAATTTTTACGTCCGAATAGCGTCGGGAAAAGTGTACGAGAGGGAGCCGGACATTTTTACGTGCAACTCGTAAAACAGAAGTCTGACCGCGCAAGTACGATCCGTATCGCCCGTCCGAATACACAACCGCATGTAAAAGGCCCCGTACGGAGCGAACGCTGTAGCACACATGTACACGGGTAAACTTGTGCCTGGATACGAGTCGTACAGCCCCCCCTGCCCCCCGCATATGTCAGCACCGTACCCCCGTATGTCAGCACCCTACCCCCCCGCACCGTACCCCAGGACAGTACCCCAGCCCCGCACCTGTATGCACCGTACCCCAACACCGTACCCCAGCCCCGTATCTGTATGCACCGTACCCCAACACCGTACTCCAGCCCCCCACATGTACACGCCGCACCCCAGGCCCGTACCCCAGCCCCGTACCTGTACGCACTGTACCCCAACACCGTAGCACAGCCCCGCACCTGTACGCGCTGCACCCCAGGCTCGTACCCCAGCCCCGCACCTGTACGCACCGTACCCCAACACCGTAGCACAGCCCCGCACCTGTACGCGCCGCACCCCAGGCCCGTACCCCAGCCCCGTACCTGTACGCACTTTACCCCAACACCATAGCACAGCCCCGCACCTGTACGCGCCGCACCCCAGGCTCATACCGCAGCACCGCACCTGTATGCACCGTACCCCAACACCGTACCCCAGCCCCGTACCTGTACGCACCATACCCCAACACCGTAGCACAGCCCCGCACCTGTAGGCACCGTACCCCAACACCGTACCCCAGCCCCCTACCTGTACGCGCCGCACCCCAGGCTCGTACCCCAGCCCCGTACCTGTACGCACCGTACCCCAACACCGTACCCCAGCACCCTCACCCAGCATCGCGTATGTACGGACCTTACCTACGCGAAAAAGACACGTACAGAACCAGGACACTGTAAAACAGCACAAGGAGGGTCAATTCGAATCGCACAACACCACAAAACACGTCTACATGACAAAATACATCTCAATGACTGACCTGGCACATCCAAACAGGCAAACAGAGGCCCTAAATCACAACCACCTCTTATAACACACCCACCACAAATTCAAACCCAGCCACACCCACAAATGGACCAATTAAAAGGGCCCACACACACAACCCATGAGCCTTTGCAACAGACCCACTGCTGCCAGAGCCCACAGACAAACAACTGCACCTTACTTACACCTTAACTACACCTTAACTCACACACCTTCACACAACCTCCTTCACAAAACACCCCCTCTTCACATTCACACACACACCGTCACATTCACACCCACAACCATCCACACCCACACCCCACACCATGCCCACAGACAAGAATCCAAAGTTCACAAGGGCGGAGCTGGACCTCCTTGACAACGAAGTCATCTGAGTCGAGCCACAGCTGTTTGGAACATTGGTCAGACAGACCAGCATAGCCCAAAAAACAAGCCTGTGGCAGAGGATCGTCGATAAGGTGAATGCTGTTGCGCCCATCCGAAGGACCAGGCATGAATGCCAAGCCAGGTGGTATGATCTGCGCAGGGCAGTCAAGAGGAAAATGAACGAGGAATACGCCCAGAGTAACATCACTGGAGGTGGGCTGCCCCGCAGACCCGTACATTACCATCCCTGGGAGGAGAAGGTGATGGCCATGCTTCCGCCGGTGGGAGTACACGGAGTCGAAGGAGTCGCAGAGCCTGGTGAGTACACAAACAACTCACGTAACATGGGGGGAATGCCATCCACACCACAAATACACCAAATGCACGCAACTTCCCCCAAGCCCTCACCGCACACAACCACACTCAAAAACCACGCTCATGCCACTAACGTCTCCATGCCCCATTCACAAATAAAGGCAATGCCATGTCCCAGGCCACACCAACCACAAACCCAAGACTGGATGTCCGGGATGCTGGGAGGGTGGGGCTCACACAACACATTGTGCAACTCAGAAGCAGACACCAATGCCCTCAGCCCATATGGCCTAGGTACATACCCATGCACCATGCCCAATGCATAGGGACTGGCAAAGTACTGACAAGGTAGCTGACACTTGGCCCTGCTGTATGCAGCACACAGCCCTCCTGTGACCACTGTACACTCAAACACCAACTCCACAAGCTCAGATATCTAGCACAGGAACTCACACTCACTGTCATGCCAGCATGCACCTTGAGGGGACAGACATATCACCTGGGAGACCCAATGACAAATCACACTACACCCAACAGCAGGCCCGGTCACACACCCCCCCTCACACAAGCACACACCCATGGGGCAGGCAACGGATTTACCACTCCCACAATGGACATGTGACACTACAAGACCAATCCATAGCCAAATAAGAATCCTAGCCAAAATTCTACTGGTCAAACACTCAGGAGAACATATCAATCTGTCCCCCGCAACATACCCATCCCCAAGTGTACATTGAGACGAATGCTAGGCACATCCAACTACCTGGGGGAACTGTGACAACTTGAATATGTATGAAACATGGATGTGGCATGAAACAGCATTAACATTGTCTCTCTCTCACACACAGGGCAACGTCATCGACCTCCCCCCAACAATGGGGGGGAACAATCACAGTCCCAGGCTCAGCGTGAAGATGATCCCACCGGCAGCGACGACTCTCACCACTCCGTGGATGACCCCGACCAACCTGGCCCCTCTGGTGCCCAAGCCCCTGCAGCACCTGCGTCAGGTACATCTGTGCCAACCCCCACCCCCATTCCTGTCACATCCCAGGAGACACCCAGGAGCCCTGCTCGCACTGAACAACAGAGCCAGTCTGACCAGGAGGGACAAGGTTTTCCGGGCACCCAGGAGGAGGCAGACAACCCCGCTAATGCCATCCCTCAGGGGTCCCGTAGACCCGATGTTCCCACAACGGCAGGCCAGGCTCGTGTGGGCAGGGGTGGTGGGAGTGGAGGCAGGCGGAGGCGAGAACCTGACCAGGCAGCTGAGTGAACCGGTATGTCACACATACGCCACATCCTGGACACATACCGGCGTGACACCAGGGGCATCAGCCAGGTAGTGTCGAGCCTCACAGAGATGAAGGGGACCCTCGACGAGATGAAGAACCTGCAGGCCGAGCAACATGCCAGTCAACAACAACACCAAGGACGGATGGAGGCAAGACTGGCTGAGCTCTCGGCGGTGCAAACGGACATGAGACGTTCACTCCGTCGGATCGCCGACAACATGGGCAACCCTCCCTGTACCACCAGGTGAAGACCACCACCAGCCACAGGGAGGGAGGAGGAGGAGGATTCGTCTGACGGAGCATCACAGACATCGTCAAGGCCTGCATCTGAGGGTCCCGTGAGGAAGGTGGGTCGTCCACGGAAAAGACCGTGAGAGTCAGCGGACCATCCACATCTCCCAGGTCACCTGGCCTGGCACCTGGCCCTCTGGCGCAACAGCACCACCTCACCCAATGACATTCTCTGCCACATGGACTTGCTGGTCACAGTCTGACCAATGATGACCAACACTGTGGTCTGGACTCTGATGACTCCAACTGACAAGGATGCCATCTCCCCCTGTGAACTTTGGATTATATGCACCCGGTAGAGCACCTTAGTTCACCTACCAAAAGACTTAACCCACCAAAAATAAAAACTTCATTTTGTCATGAGATGTTGCTGTCATTTGGAATTAGTCCACAACATATGTGTGTGTAAATGTCAAACTATGCCTGAGTGTTGAACTGACTCCACCCATCCATACCCTGGGATCTGAGTCTGGTACAGGACACACATGGGTCACAATGTATCATTCAATGCAGACATGGAGCACAATACTCACCTGTGATGGCCTGAAGCTGCTGAGGGGGTGCATGCAATACTGTGCCGACAGACCTATTTGGAAGAGTATCATTAAGGCGTAGAGGTCATGCCTCATTCTGAGGTTCCCGGGGAGGAAGTCCCAGGTATGTGTTGCCAGGTGGGAGAACTATGTCCTGCATGCTGGAGGATGGTGGATCTGAAGAATAATGGCCAGGTCAAGGTTGGATGCACGGAGATGGCACTACGGGGTCTCGGATGACAGTGGTACAAGGTTGGTTTTGGGTCGGGGTTGTGGCCTGCTTCCTGAGTGTGGGTGGGGAGTCTGAAGGTCATCCTGCAGCACACAGTGATCCATTGCAGCTATCTCTGCTGGACGGTGATGTGGCTGGGGCGCGGGATGTTGCAGCTGAGGTGTGCAGATGCAGCCTGGATGTCGACAAGTTTCCCGGGAGTTTGGATGTGGCTGCTCCGTAGAGGGCAGAGCAGTATTTGACATGGATGTTGTTGTGGACCTGGGGGATGGTCCGTCTTTCCTAGGAGTGGATCTATCTGGGGATCATGTGCATAATTCAGAGGGTGTTGCAGTCTGAGGCACAGATGCTGGTGATTAGCATGGCAAATGTGAGCAAGCAATCCATGATGCACACCATCTTGTGTGCGTGGACACTGGGTGCTTGTGCAGGGCTTTTGCGGGTGGGACACAAGCAGTTGACCCAGCTGTAAGGGGACAATCCTCAGATGTTGACCTCAGTCCTGTACAAGTCCAGCCTCAGGTGGCTGCTGTTCTGCCATTCATCAATGGATCTCATGCAATCTTGAATATTGGAACTGGCAATGTCTGCGTCCTTGGTGAGGGTGAGGAGCAACTGGCTGTCAATGGCATACGAGTTGATGATGAGGTTGTGTGCGCATGTGATGGTGGAGAGGGGGGTCCTGGACACACTGTAGATTGACACGCTGAGAGATGATACCTGTGCCATGTGCCTGACAACGACACCATACTACATGCAGAAGCCTTGCGTCCCACTCCCATGGCCTTGCCGGGGTACAGAGCCGGTGGGGAGTAGGAGGGACATGACCTGGTGGGTGTGACAGGGCCTGGAAGGCATGGCACCGCTGTGTAGACAGTCGGAGTTGCACACTCATCATGCAAAGGTGTTGTGTGTGCGCTTAGTGTATGCCTGAGAGCAGGCGGGAGATGTGTGGATGGACATTGCTTGGAGGGTGGCTGCAATATCAGACTGTAGTGTGATGTGGGTCATGCAAGGACCTGAGGGTCGTGCAATGTGCACGTTGCATGTGCAGACGGTCCAGCCTTTGGCACCGCGTGGCTGCAACTGTGGCACAGACAAGCTGATGACAGCCAAATGAATGGGTTGAGGGAGTAAGGGAGGAGCATCTTTGATGTGTGTGTGTTGCCAAATCAGGAAACTTCGTGTGCCCATGCTGCAGTGGCTGCAACTGCAGGTGGCATGTCCTGGGAACTATGCCACAATTTCCACACAAAGACTAGGATGTCAGAAAGGACTACTGCAACAGGTGTATGTAAAGGAAGGAGTGACCGGTTTTCAATTGCACACCCAGAGACAAAGGATGCACAATCACCAAAGATGACTGACACCGGATCATGAAACTGCGCACAGGAAACACACCCCAGAAGGTGTTGACGGCCCGTTGTGGGGACCAACATGCCAAAACACATACACAGCCATGGACTTCATGCACAATAGAGAATCAAATACATGAAGAACAGCATGCAGGTTGCTAATCTACACATAGACTCATATGCACAATCCTTGACAACCATGCCAGAGATGCCGCATGCACAGTGGCAAGAGACCTGCATTGACAGAGATTAGGCACCTTGGAGGGTGAGGAACACCTTTATTACTCAGGCTCACACCCATGGAAATGCATCAATATGAACAGACTCACAGGTCTTTTGGATGAACATGTGGGACCTACACTGGACACCTCCTTCGCACCACAGATGCTGTAATTCCATTGGACTGGCACACAAGTGTAGGGGGTGAGCCAAACATACCCTGCTGCACACGGAGAGGCTGCAATTCCCCATTGAGCCTCTTATGGGGAATTCCCACACTATGTCCACCCGTAGCCTCCCGTATGTTTCCGAGGGAAGTTGTGCACACATTGATGCCTTCATCACAATCCACAATCCCATAACAGATGACTGTCACGAAGTGTGACTATCAATTCATGTGAGTCATGCTACATGTCATGTGCCCCATGGTGAATCGACATGTATGCATAGTAACAAAACCTGCACAGAAGCAGTGCCCACACATTCCAAACAACTACCACACCCAAAATGCCTTGCTGCAATCCTTACCCAAAGGAGACTTTTCACCATGTCCGTGCATGTAACGCTGATTCAGCACACGTTGCAATACTCATGAGGAATAGCAGGAGCACAACGATGCCACGAGCAGACAGCATGCGCAACTACCTGGGGATGACAGACACACAAGAAGTCAGGAAAATGATAGTCATCCGCATGCATGGTCATGTACGCTACATGACTAAGGTTGACACCATGCTAGTTGTCAATTGAGTGTGTCAGCTTCAATGTGTGGAATGACATCAGCACTCGAGTGACACATCAGAACACAACTCTAAGTCACTTAGCATACAGTCAGCTGGACACACACATTGCAACACATGCCACACAAGGCTCCAAGCGTGCACACTCAGACCCAGGGACTCACCATTATGAGAAGAAGTTGCATATGAGCTGACTCCGGATGTCCTCCTCCTCCTCCTCCTCCTCCTCCTCCTCACTTGCCTCGTGACCAAGGCCGACATCCTCCACGGGTGGATGTTCCTGCTCCTCGGGATCCAGGATGAGTGGCACAGCTTTCTCCACTGCCATGTTGTGCAGCACACAGCACACGAGGAAGATTTTGCAGACCTTCACCGGTGCATATGGGAGGGACCCGCCTGTCTTGTGGAGGCAACGGAATCGGCTCTTCAGGAGGCCAAACGTCCTCTCAATCACACGCCTGGTCTGCCCATGGGCGTTGTTGTAACGGTGATCTGCAGCTGTTCTGGGGTTGCGGAGAGGCGTCACCAGCCATGGAATGTTGGGATAGCCAGAGTCCCCTACATGGAAACATCATGTAAAGAAGTGGGTCAGGAGATGCGGTAACATACAAAGATACCGCTAAATACTGGACAAACAGAGTCTACCCACCAACAAGACATGCTCGTTCCTTGTGCAGCCGCATCATCATTTCTGGCACCCTGCTACGCCTCATGATGTAGGCATCGTGTGCTGACCCTGGAAAATGTGCACAGACATGGGAAATCAGCATGTTAGCAAGACACACCACAAGGGCATTAATGGAGTGATAATGTTTACGGTTGCGATAGGCTACCTCCTGTGCCTGTGGTGGTACCAAAGCCACATGTGTCCCATCAATGGACCCAATTACATGGGGCATCCCTCCCAGGGCATAGAACTCACCCTTGATACCTGTCAACTGCTCACAAGTTGGAAAATGGATGAATTCATCCAGGTGCTCCAACATGGCTTCTAACACATCATGCAGGACACGGCTGAACATGGTCTGGGACATGCCACCCACATCAGCTATGGTGAATTGAAACGTACCGGTGGCAAAGAAATGTAGGGCTGACATCACCTTCATCTTGGGAGTCAGCGCAGTCGGATAACTGTGTCGCGGTTGGAGGTGTGGTACCAGCCTGTTTGTCAGGTCCTCAATTAACTGTTGGGGGAATATGTAACGGCATATGCAATCACGTTCCCTCATGGCACCCAAGTCTGGCATTGGTCGGGGGAGAGGCGGTGCCCTGCAGAAATTTGGAAGGAATAACAAAGATTGAGTACATTACTACACCAATGTCAATGAACTGAGCACATGTTCAACAGCTAATACACACATGCTACATACAGAGTCTGTTCTGTGCAATACATCCTGGACACGTATGCCAGCCAGGTGATACTCCTACCAAGAGCCAGCTACAAACGTGGATTGTCAAGGTCTACATGACATGCCATGAAAGTAGCTGTGGGCCAGTGTGAGTGAACAGCCAGACACATTACAGGAGTGACATACATCCAAATATGTGCATTTGAAGGATGTTATCTCATACAGACAGCTGGCGGCAAGCCAGACGCACAGGTCACATGTCATTGAAAAAGGACAGACCACACACCTTGCCATGAAGGGGTACATGTCAAAACTTATCACACAGACCTTGAGACTACGCAGATATGTCCTCAGCTCGCAAGTCCCTGTTCGATGCATAGAGAAACACGTTACGTGTGATTCCACATGTGGCCTGGTGTGTGTCATTGTGTGCCATGGCCATCTACACACAGACACATGTTGGATGCAGCTACAGCAGATGCAGTTGACGGAACACCAACAGCAAGCTCATGGGAACACAGGACACACACATGACATATTCACATCGTGGCACGCTGGTAGATAGATGTCAGGTGTCATCATCCGTGTACCTGGCATCAGGGGACAGTTGCGGGTGTTGGTGACTGTGCCATGCCAGTGATGCAGTGCTTGACAAGTTAGTACTACATGCACACATGTAAAAGGTGTGAAGGGAAAGTGTGCCACATAGTGCCCCATCACACATGACATGTGTACACAGGTCATCACACAACTATTGGGTTAAAACATGAGGAGACATGTGCCACATCACTGCCTGACACACCTAGGCCCTACACATGAAGGACTGCACTGACAATGACTTGATGTCCATCCTTGTGCGAGTCTGACACCTCCATTCCTTTCCTGTGCACCTCCTATCACCAGTGTAAGCTGTGAAACGCACCGTACACACGCTCTGAGGGCGTGTGTGCGGTCGTATCACTATATAGGGGTTGGGCAGGAGTACGCACGTGTGTGTACGGACCGTACACAAGTACGTGTACACACAGGTCCTATCCTTATGGGTGTGTTGCCGTAGGCGTACGCCATAGTGATAGGCCCCGTACACGCGTGTGTAGGGGTCGTATCCCTATGGTAGTGTTGCCGTAGGCGTACGCCATAGTGATACGGCCCGTACACACGTGTGTAGGGGTCCTATCCCTATGGGAGTGTTGCCGTAGGTGTACGCCATAGTGATACGGCCTGTACACGCGTGTGTAGGGGTCCTATCCCTATGGGAGTGTTGCCGTAGGCGTACACCATAGTGATATGACCCGTACACGCGTGTGTAGGGGGTCGTATCACTATTAAGAGCTTTTAATCGGAGGATGACACAACTTGTGGGCACAGTATGAACACGCCGACCGGTTTCGGAGCCTCCCGCTCCTTCTTCATGGGCGTTGCCTGAAACGTTGTAGCCTCACAGTAGCACTAAGCATGCATTTAAAGCCTGTAACCTGATTGGTCATTTTTTGATAGGTAGTTTCCCTCTGGTGGGTTGCATGCTGGGTAAGGTAGTGCACTGTTAAAATTTTGACCCTCTGGTGGGTGCTGCACAGTTTCAACCAAAATAATTGCTTAAAATCCCTCTGGTGGGCCCCATGTCCACGTAGTTGGTGCACAATTAAAGAGTTGCTGTGCTGTTCTGGGCTGAAAGTTCGTGCCCGTCCAGTCACGTCATTTGTAGGTAGACGGCGGTGCAGTTCCTCGCGGCTTTGGGACCGCGAATTACATGAAACAGGAGTTCCCAAAGGAAATTGGAACGCACTCCACAGCAGCTGTTCAGAAGAGCTTTTAATCGGAGGATGACACAACTTGTGGGCACAGTATGAACACGCCGACCGGTTTCGGAGCCTCCCGCTCCTTCTTCATGGGCGTTGCCTGAAACGTTGTAGCCTCACAGTAGCACTAAGCATGCATTTAAAGCCTGTAACCTGATTGGTCATTTTTTGATAGGTAGTTTCCCTCTGGTGGGTTGCATGCTGGGTAAGGTAGTGCACTGTTAAAATTTTGACCCTCTGGTGGGTGCTGCACAGTTTCAACCAAAATAATTGCTTAAAATCCCTCTGGTGGGCCCCATGTCCACGTAGTTGGTGCACAATTAAAGAGTTGCTGTGCTGTTCTGGGCTGAAAGTTCGTGCCCGTCCAGTCACGTCATTTGTAGGTAGACGGCGGTGCAGTTCCTCGCGGCTTTGGGACCGCGAATTACATGAAACAGGAGTTCCCAAAGGAAATTGGAACGCACTCCACAGCAGCTGTTCAGAAGAGCTTTTAATCGGAGGATGACACAACTTGTGGGCACAGTATGAACACGCCGACCGGTTTCGGAGCCTCCCGCTCCTTCTTCATGGGCGTTGCCTGAAACGTTGTAGCCTCACAGTAGCACTAAGCATGCATTTAAAGCCTGTAACCTGATTGGTCATTTTTTGATAGGTAGTTTCCCTCTGGTGGGTTGCATGCTGGGTAAGGTAGTGCACTGTTAAAATTTTGACCCTCTGGTGGGTGCTGCACAGTTTCAACCAAAATAATTGCTTAAAATCCCTCTGGTGGGCCCCATGTCCACGTAGTTGGTGCACAATTAAAGAGTTGCTGTGCTGTTCTGGGCTGAAAGTTCGTGCCCGTCCAGTCACGTCATTTGTAGGTAGACGGCGGTGCAGTTCCTCGCGGCTTTGGGACCGCGAATTACATGAAACAGGAGTTCCCAAAGGAAATTGGAACGCACTCCACAGCAGCTGTTCAGAAGAGCTTTTAATCGGAGGATGACACAACTTGTGGGCACAGTATGAACACGCCGACCGGTTTCGGAGCCTCCCGCTCCTTCTTCATGGGCGTTGCCTGAAACGTTGTAGCCTCACAGTAGCACTAAGCATGCATTTAAAGCCTGTAACCTGATTGGTCATTTTTTGATAGGTAGTTTCCCTCTGGTGGGTTGCATGCTGGGTAAGGTAGTGCACTGTTAAAATTTTGACCCTCTGGTGGGTGCTGCACAGTTTCAACCAAAATAATTGCTTAAAATCCCTCTGGTGGGCCCCATGTCCACGTAGTTGGTGCATAATTAAAGAGTTGCTGTGCTGTTCTGGGCTGAAAGTTCGTGCCCGTCCAGTCACGTCATTTGTAGGTAGACGGCGGTGCAGTTCCTCGCGGCTTTGGGACCGCGTATTACATGAAACAGGAGTTCCCAAAGGAAATTGGAACGCACTCCACAGCAGCTGTTCAGAAGAGCTTTTAATCGGAGGATGACACAACTTGTGGGCACAGTATGAACACGCCGACCGGTTTCGGAGCCTCCCGCTCCTTCTTCATGGGCGTTGCCTGAAACGTTGTAGCCTCACAGTAGCACTAAGCATGCATTTAAAGCCTGTAACCTGATTGGTCATTTTTTGATAGGTAGTTTCCCTCTGGTGGGTTGCATGCTGGGTAAGGTAGTGCACTGTTAAAATTTTGACCCTCTGGTGGGTGCTGCACAGTTTCAACCAAAATAATTGCTTAAAATCCCTCTGGTGGGCCCCATGTCCACGTAGTTGGTGCACAATTAAAGAGTTGCTGTGCTGTTCTGGGCTGAAAGTTCGTGCCCGTCCAGTCACGTCATTTGTAGGTAGACGGCGGTGCAGTTCCTCGCGGCTTTGGGACCGCGAATTACATGAAACAGGAGTTCCCAAAGGAAATTGGAACGCACTCCACAGCAGCTGTTCAGAAGAGCTTTTAATCGGAGGATGACACAACTTGTGGGCACAGTATGAACACGCCGACCGGTTTCAGAGCCTCCCGCTCCTTCTTCATGGGCGTTGCCTGAAACGTTGTAGCCTCACAGTAGCACTAAGCATGCATTTAAAGCCTGTAACCTGATTGGTCATTTTTTGATAGGTAGTTTCCCTCTGGTGGGTTGCATGCTGGGTAAGGTAGTGCACTGTTAAAATTTTGACCCTCTGGTGGGTGCTGCACAGTTTCAACCAAAATAATTGCTTAAAATCCCTCTGGTGGGCCCCATGTCCACGTAGTTGGTGCACAATTAAAGAGTTGCTGTGCTGTTCTGGGCTGAAAGTTCGTGCCCGTCCAGTCACGTCATTTGTAGGTAGACGGCGGTGCAGTTCCTCGCGGCTTTGGGACCGCGAATTACATGAAACAGGAGTTCCCAAAGGAAATTGGAACGCACTCCACAGCAGCTGTTCAGAAGAGCTTTTAATCGGAGGATGACACAACTTGTGGGCACAGTATGAACACGCCGACCGGTTTCGGAGCCTCCCGCTCCTTCTTCATGGGCGTTGCCTGAAACGTTGTAGCCTCACAGTAGCACTAAGCATGCATTTAAAGCCTGTAACCTGATTGGTCATTTTTTGATAGGTAGTTTCCCTCTGGTGGGTTGCATGCTGGGTAAGGTAGTGCACTGTTAAAATTTTGACCCTCTGGTGGGTGCTGCACAGTTTCAACCAAAATAATTGCTTAAAATCCCTCTGGTGGGCCCCATGTCCACGTAGTTGGTGCACAATTAAAGAGTTGCTGTGCTGTTCTGGGCTGAAAGTTCGTGCCCGTCCAGTCACGTCATTTGTAGGTAGACGGCGGTGCAGTTCCTCGCGGCTTTGGGACCGCGAATTACATGAAACAGGAGTTCCCAAAGGAAATTGGAACGCACTCCACAGCAGCTGTTCAGAAGAGCTTTTAATCGGAGGATGACACAACTTGTGGGCACAGTATGAACACGCCGACCGGTTTCGGAGCCTCCCACTCCTTCTTCATGGGTGTTGCCTGAAACGTTGTAGCCTCACAGTAGCACTAAGCATGCATTTAAAGCCTGTAACCTGATTGGTCATTTTTTGATAGGTAGTTTCCCTCTGGTGGGTTGCATGCTGGGTAAGGTAGTGCACTGTTAAAATTTTGACCCTCTGGTGGGTGCTGCACAGTTTCAACCAAAATAATTGCTTAAAATCCCTCTGGTGGGCCCCATGTCCACGTAGTTGGTGCACAATTAAAGAGTTGCTGTGCTGTTCTGGGCTGAACATATATACATATATATGTGTGTATATATATATATATATATATATATATATATATATATATATATATATATATATATACCTATAACACAAAATCAAATAATAAAAACATTATATCATAAAATAAATTGTTATTGTTAAAATAATTATACATTTTTAAACTTACATTTTTCACTCCATTGAATGCAACAGTAGGAAAATTGTTGGATAGCATAGGGGTAAAAATTACTAATCCCACTCCAGAGAGTGAAACAGTAGGGAAAGTGTTGGATAGCGGAAGGGTTCAAATTACTATTCCCACCCCAGAGAGTGCAACAGTAGGGAAAGTGTTGGATAGCGAAGGGTGAAAATTACTATTCCCACACCAGAGACTGCAACAGTAGCGAAAGTGTTGGATAGCGTAAGGGAATTACTACTCCCACTCCAGTGAGTGCAACAGTAGGGAAAGTTGTGGATAGGGAAGTGTAAAAATTACTATTCCCACTCCAGAGAGTGCAACAGTAGGGAAAGTGTTGGATAGCGTAAGGGAAAAAATTACTATTCCCACTAAAGTGAGTGCAACAGTAGGAAAAGTGTTGGAATAGCGAAGGGTAAAAATTACTATTTCCACTCCAGAGAGTGCAACAGTAAGGAAAGTGTTGGATAGCGGAGGTGAACAAATTACTATTCCCACTCCAGAGAGTGCAACAGTAGGGAAACTGTTGGATAGCGTAGGAGTAAAAATTACTATTCCCACCCCAGAGAGTGCAACAGTATGAAAAGTGTTGAATAGCGTATGTGTAAAAATTACTATTCCCACTCCAGTGAGTGCAACAGTAGGGAAAGTGTTGGATAGCGGAGGAGTAAAAATTACTATTCCCACTCCAGTGAGTGCAACAGTAGGGAATGTGTTGGAATAGCAGAGGGGTAAAAATTACTATTCCCACTTCAGTGAGTGCAACAGTAGGGGAATTGTTGGATAGCGTAAGGGAAGAAATTACTATTCCCACTCCAGTGAGTGTAACAGTAGAAAAAGTGTTGGCTAGTGTAAGGGACAAAATTACTATTCCCAATCCAGTGAGTGCAACAGTAGGGAAAGTGTTGGATAGTGGAGGGGTTAAAATTACTATTCCCACTCCAGAGAGTGCAACAGTAGGGAAAGTGTTAGATAGCATAGGAGTAAATATTACTATTCCCACTCCAGAGTGTGCAACAGTAGGAAAAGTGTTAGATAGCGTAAGGGTAAAAATTACTATTCCCACTCCAGTGAGTACAACAGTAGGGAAAGTGTTGGATAGCGAAGGGTAAAAATTACTATTCCCACTCTAGAGAGTGCAAATGTAGGGAAAGTGTTGGATAGCAGAGGGTTGAAATTAATATTTCCCAAAAAATAATAATAAAAAAGGAACAAAATATCGACTACAATACAAAAATTGTCAATCACACAAAAATAAATGATATATAAAAATATAAAAAATTGCAAAAGATAGAAACATATTATAATGTTAAAAATATACTAAAAATTAATATTAATTAATTATAATAAAAAACATTAATTATTGCACAAAAACAATACCTTTTATTTCCTACCCTATAACACCACACAGTTCATAACACACATGCATTTCTATAAAAGTGTACCTCCATAATTAATATAATTAATTATCAAATAAACAATTATTATCAATTAAAAATCAATTTAAAACATATAAAAATTAATTTACTCAAACATTACCCCTATACATTCAAAATCCCCACACAAAATAAAAGTAAACATTTACCATAAAACGTATCAATTAATAAATAAATAATAATTAGCAAATATGTATTAATTAATAAAACTTTAAATAATTTCCACCCTCTACCCCAACAAACACCACAACACACACACATAAAAATAATTACACAATTTCCATAACTAATTTAACATTATTAAATTATTATTAATTAACAACAAATTATTAATTAATGGAAATGAATATACTTCCTACCCTTTACCACTATAAACCCCACAACTCACATCTCTAACTACTTACACAATTTACATATTTAATTAATGAATTACCATTAATCAACAATTAATTATTAATTAATTTAAAATAAATTACTTCACACCCTATTCCCCTATAAACCCACAAACCACTCCTACATAATTCACACAATTAAGATAATAACCAATTAATTAATAATAATTATCAAACAATTAATAATTAATTAATAATACACGAATTACCACAAACAACACTATAAAATTGAAATAAAATAAAAACAAATATATTTTTTTAATTACTTTATTAAAATTAAAATTAAATTACTTCCCACCCTATTCCCCTGTAAACCCACAACCCGCTCCTAAAAAAGTAACACAATTAACATCATTATTAATTAATTAATTACAATTATTAAACAATTAATAATTTCTTATTAAAACATTAATTATAAATACTAAGTCGAAATGATTAAATACTTTATTATAATTAAATTACTTCCCACCCTATTCCCCTATAAATCCACAACTCACTCCTAAAAAAAACCCACAATTAACTTAATGATCAATTAATGTATAAAAAATAATAATAATTAATTAATAATTAATTTAAAAATAATTATGAATACTAATAAATAAACATTATTAATTACTTTAATATAATTAAATTACTTCACACCCTATTCCCCTATAAACCCACAACCTGAAACGGAACTAAAACGCAAACTTTTATTATAATACTATTAATTTTCAATGTATTATAATTAAATTACTTCCCACCCTATTCCCATAAAAACCCACAACCCGCTACTGAACTAAACGCAAAATTTGATGAAAATAAAATTAATAACTTCAAAAAAATGTAACACATACATAAAAAAATGCAATACTTAGACAAAAAAATATAGCACATACATTTAAAATACATACTAAAATGCATCACAGTAATATAAAAATCGATATTATAAACAACAATATTTTTACAAACGATATTACTGACTTCGATATTACAAAAAAAAGATATTTCTTACCTTAATGTCGATATTCTGGACCACGATATTCTTGCAGTCGATATTCTTGTATCATGATATTTGCAACTGGATATTATGGTACTTCGATAATCACAACTCAATATTCTGTCTGTGCACCGGAAATACCAACTTTCTAAAAGTAGCTTTTTCAGAATGGTGACTTAAAATCCAACTTTACCATTAAAGAAGGTTTTTAATTACTTTTCTTTCGACACCAAAGCCGATTTTTTCTAGCCACTGGGGCAGCAGAAGACTTCAACCCCCAGCCTTCCTTGCGGCCAATCCCAAGCCGCCAACTACGCCAGGGCACCAGGAGGCGCTTCATTAGCAGCTCGGGCTTCCACAGAACAGGAGCCCGTCTTAGCCACCGGGGGAGCAGAAGACTTCAACCCCCATTCTTCCTTGTTGCCAACACCACACACCCAACGCCGCCAGCACGCCGCCAGCACGCCGCCAGCACACCAGGAGGCGCTTCATGAGGAGCTCGGGGCTCCCGCAGTGCGGGCTGCGCGTGGCTGCGCCCGGTCAGGTCCATCTGCACCCGTCCACGGCTGGCAGAGGCTTTGCTAGGTCTGGTCTCTTGGCCCCCTGACCCGACGGCCCTTGGATCTTGGCCCCTGATGCCACAATACAGCTGTGCTGAGCCCAAGGAACTTACCGCTGGCTTGTTACTAAAGGACAACAGACATCCCCTAGTGAGTACTAGCCCATTACCTTTGACGTTGATGTTGTTTTTTGCTTCATTCTTTTGGATGCAGGAGGATTTTATTTTGATTAAGGGCAAAATGGGGAAGAAGAAAGCAGGACCTGTGAGCTCCCCCCAGGGCCACAAACACGGTACCATTGACTCCCTCCTTGCAAAAACTGTGGATGCAATTACACAAGAAATAGACAGGGCGGAGAGGTGCCTTTCCTTGGAAACAGGTGGAGTTTTGCTTCCCACGTCGGATGATCCCTCATGCTCAGTAACTGATAAATCATTGGATAAATCATTGAATGGATTTACAGGTCGACCTCAGGAGGGTGCGGTCATCTCTGGCCCTAGCTTGAGTAATGTTACCTTATGGCACAACATTCGGAAAAGGGGTCTTAACACCGCCCTTTAAAACACAGCATTGAATGGCCCCCCTGCACCCAAGAAGTTGCGGAAAGCAAATAAGAAAATAGAGACAATGGAGTCTGGGGCGGGTGTGGTCAATGTTGACTTGAAGGGAACTGAAGACGTTTGGGGCCTTTTAAAGCAAAAGATAGTGGAGGTTTTGCCTAGCTTATTGTCTAAATTTTGTAGTGAAATCACTACGTTTTGACAGAATCCAATGTTACACTTGGTGGTGTTGAAAAAGCGCTAGTTTCCCTCAAACAGGCCTCTCGGATAGCTGCCCCGCAATTACAAGCAGCTCTACCTACACACTCCCTCCCAGGGGCCTCTTCTGCCGCCCAGACTAACATAGTTTAGCTTAGTGCATCATGGTCTTTGGTACAGGGCTCTGTCCCCCCATCCCGACCACGAATCATTCCTCAAAGTGGCCTGGACCGGAATTACCGATGTCCTTCCTCACAGCAACGAGCAGCTATTGCAGACAGTTTATCCGCTCAAAACAGCAATTGCTTACTAGTATCAGACCTTTTACCAGCCTACTACCCTCACACTGTGAATTTGGCAGGGGTACCAGGACTTAGCACTCTGAGGGATGAGTCTACTGTCCAACTAATTAATAAGGCGACTCATTGGCTGGGTAAACACACCAGGTTTAATATGGCAGATTATAGGCATATCCTGATGGCTAGGCAGGCCTTTTGGATCAGATGTTCTAGGAAAATATTTGATGGTGACAGTGTGGGAATCACACTTAGAATTATGAAATTGGCTTGCAAGATTTTACATCACACTTCTCACCCATTTTATTTTGACTCAGGTAAAGCTATTGCCACTGGGTTTCTTTTACAGGCTTTCCACTAGTCTTACACCCTCCCACCACCACATAAATCCTGAAGAGGGTGCTTCTTCCCTAGGGGGATTATCGATGTCACTCAACCGTTTTGCTCCCCTGAGGGACCTCAATAAGACAGATAGACAATGAGAGGGTGGGGGTAGGGGCAATGTTTGCGAAATGCCCATCGAGAATGGTGAGATAAACACGGCTGGAAACATAGGCCCCCATCCTAGCCTCAGGTGTCAAAGTAGCAGGGGGACTGGCAGCTTAGGGATGGCCTTTTCTGCCGCATCATATACACAGACACGCGTCAGTGGGGATAATTAAAATATTATCTCTTGGAACATAGCAGGATTAGCTGCAAAGTGTTCAGATGGGTAGGGGTTTGAATTCATTGGGCACTTTCATATAATTTGCATACAGGAAACTTGGGAGACTGAAAACAATTTCTTTATCGAGGGATATCAAATGTTCTTCTACCTGGCAGAGAGTTCCAGAATTGGGCGAGCAAGAGGAGGCCTAATTATATTCATAGACCTTAATATTTACAGCACTATGAAGCCCCTGGCATGGGATTCCTTAGTTTCTTAAGGGTTCACATTAACGAGCAAATCATATAGATTTTCTCTAATTAACTCTTATAATGCAAGATGGCAACATAATAGATCGGCAAGCATTGCAGAGTTAAGAGGGTATCTTGAGCAACTACAGGGGGAAGGTTTGTCGCAGGTTCGACTAATCCTAGTGGGAGATTTTAATTGTCACTTATGCCCTAACTTAGCCGTGAATCTCCAAGATTGGTCTACTCGTACTATTAGTGAGGGACTACACATGGAACATACCATGGAAGGGAGGGAATTGGATGCCCCACTTAACACCCATGGCTTAACACATACACTGGATTTGCTCGCTATTCCCCTCTGATTCTTCTGTTCCCCTGACCTATAGAGGCAGGGATTGTTCAACAATCATTGATTTTATTTTTGTGTCGTCTTCCTGAGGAGGGTTATATATCTATTTAGGAGCCGATTCTGATACCCGATCGGACAGCTGTCCGTAGCCTTACCGTGCGACCGACACGTCCCCGGAGCCGGTCTGTCCTGTAGAGTAAGTACGATGCGCATAACTGCCAAAAACACGACCGACACGTAGGCTGTGATTCAAGCTCCATTCGCCCGGAAAAAGTATTCATAGCAGTTTCCGGCATGACAAGTACGATGCGTAGTTCCTACGCGCCGGACAGGTCACCATGTACGGGACGTCACAGCATCCGGAAAACAAGCATATCAGCTACGATTCGCGCCACAACTCAAAACACGGCTACGAGACGGACGAGCTTGCAGCGGGTACGAGACGGAGCAACAAGCAGCGTGTACGATACGAACACATCATGAATCCCATCGCGCAGGTCATACCAGTACCCTACATCTATGATCGGCTCAGGAAACAACGCCGACGGCGCAGGCGGTAAGTCAGACACCTACCACATAAACAAACGACACGTACCCGCAAAATGGCACACACACACAGGGGATCCACATCCCGGCCACTAACAACAGCCCACCATAGGGGTTGCATGGCCAGCACCACTAACACCCCCAGCCATAGGGCTTAAGTTGCCCATCACCCCTGCCACCCACACCCATAGAGGACCTGTTGCCCATCACTACTGCCACCCCTGCCCATAGGGGACCTGTTGCCCATCACTACTGCCACCCCCAGCCATAGGGCTTATGTTGCCCATCACTACTGCCACCCTCAGCCATAGGGACTATGTTGCCCATCACCACTGTCACCCCCACCCATAGGGACTATGTTGCCCATCACCGCTGCCACCCCCACCCATAGGGGACCTGTTGTCCATCACTACTGCCACACACACACATATAGGACCTGCTGCCCATCACTACTACCACCCCCAGCCATAGGGCCTATGTTGCCCATCACCCCTGCCACCCCCACCCATAGGGCTTATGTTGCCCATCACTACTGCCACCCCCAGCCATAGGGCTTATGTTGCCCATCACCACTGCCACCCACACCCATAGGGGACCTGTTGCCCATCACTACTGCCACCCCTACCCATAGGGGACCTGTTGCCCATCACTACTGCCACCCCCAACCATAGGGCTTATGTTGCCCATCACTACTGCCACCCCAGCCATAGGGGACCTGTTGACCATCACTAATGCCACCCCCAGCCATAGGGGACCTGTTGCCCATCACTACTGCCACACACACCCATAGGGGACCTGTTGCCCATCGCTACTGCCACCCCCACCTATAGGGACTATGTTGCTCATCACCCCTGCCACCCCCACCAATAGGGGACCTGTTGCCCATCACTACTGCCACCCCCAGCCATAGGGCTTATGTTGCCCATCACTACTGCCACACACACCCATAGGGGACCTGTTTCCCAACACTACTGCCACCCACACCCATAGGGACCTGTTGCCCATCACTACTGCCACCCCCACCTATAGGGACTATGTTGCCCATCACCCCTGCCACCCCCACCCATAGGGCTTATGTTGCCCATCACTACTGCCACCCCCAGCCATAGGGCTTATGTTGCCAGTCACCCCTGCCACCCACACCCATAGGGGAGCCGTTGCCCATCACTACTGCCACCCCTACCCATAGGGGACCTGTTGCCCATCACTACTGCCACCCCCAGCCATAGGGCTTATGTTGCCCATCACTACTGCCACCGCCAGCCATAGGGGACCTGTTGCCCATCACTACTGCCACACACACCCATAGGGGACCTGTTGCCCATCACTACTGCCACCCCCACCCATAGGGACTATGTTGCCCATCACCCCTGCCACCCCCACCCATAGGGGACCTGTTGCCCATCACTACTGCCACCCCAGCCATAGGGCTTATGTTGCCCATCACTACTGCCACCCACACCCATAGGGGACCTGTTGCCCATCACTACTGCCACCCACACCCATAGAGGACCTGTTGCCCATCACTACTGCCACCCCCACCCATAGGGCTTATGTTGCCCATCACTACTGCCACACACACCCATAGGGGACCTGTTGCCCATCACTACTGCCACCCCCAGCCATAGGGCTTATGTTGCCCATCACTACTGCCACCCTCAGCCATAGGGACTTTGTTGCCCATCACTACTGCCACCCCCACCCATAGGGACTATGATGCCCATTACCCCTGCCACCCCCACTCATAGGGGACCTGTTGCCCATCACTACTGCCACACATACACATAGGGGACCTGTTGCCCATCACTACTGCCACCCCCAGCCATAGGGCCTATGTTGCCCATCACCCCTGCCACCCCCACCCATAGGGCTTATGTTGCCCATCACTACTGCCACCCCCAGCCATAGGGCTTATGTTGCCCATCACCCCTGCCACCCACACCCATAGGGGACCTGTTGCCCATCACTACTGCCACCCCTACCCATAGGGGACCTGTTGCCCATCACTACTGCCACCCCCAGCCATAGGGCTTATGTTGCCCATCACTACTGCCACCCCAGCCATAGGGGACCTGTTGACCATCACTACTGCCACCCCCAGCCATAGGGGACCTGTTGCCCATCACTACTGCCACACACACCCATAGGGGACCTGTTGCCCATCACTACTGCCACCCCCCAGCCATAGGGCTTATGTTGCCCATCACTACTGCCACCCCCAGCCATAGGGGACCTGTTGCCCATCACTACTGCCACACACACCCATAGGGGACCTGTTTCCCATCACTACTGCCACCCCCACCCATAGGGACTTTGTTGTCCATCACCCCTGCCACCCCCACCCATAGGGGACCTGTTGCCCATCACTACTGCCACTCCCAGCCATAGGGCTTATGTTGGCCATCACTACTGCCACCCACACCCATAGGGGGCCTGTTGCCCATCACTACTGCCACTCCCACCCATAGGGCTTATGTTGCCCATCACTACTGCCACACACACCCATAGGGGACCTGTTGCCCATCACTACTGCCACCCCCACCCATAGGGCTTATGTTGCCCATCACTACTGCCACCCCCACCCATAGGGACTATGTTGCCCATCACCCCTGCCACCCCCACCCATAGGGCTTATGTTGCCCATCACTACTGCCACCCACACCCATAGGGGACCTGTTGCCCCTCACTACTGCCACCCCCACCCATAGAGACTATGATGCCCATCACCCCTGCCACCCCCACCCATGGGGCTTATGTTGCCCATCACTACTGCCACCCACACCCATAGGGGACCTGTTGTCCATCACTACTGCCACCCCAACCCATAGGGCTTATTTTGCCCATCACTACTGCCACACACACCCATAGGGACTATGTTGCCCATCACCCCTGCCACCCACACCCATAGGGGACCTGTTACCCATCACCCCTGCCACCCCCAGCCATAGGATGGGTGATGCGTAACACATCCAGCATACACCAACTGTGGTAAATAAAATTCCTTTACCGGGACTTAATTTGATACGGAAACATAATAAAATAGCTCAGTAAAATGAGAGGCAGAATCCGTGGTATTAGAGGTTCGGAATGGGCTTTATTCCAATGATCGATTATAATCGGTTGCTCCAAGTTCCATCACCACGGAGGTTCAGGAAGTGAAGTACATACTTTATTGACAAGAAATGACTTTTATAGTACATACATTACAATGAAGCGAATGCAGTAGGCGTAACAATTGATAAGGAAAATGACGATTCATATGCGTAACCGAAAATGGGTGGAACAAGGAGTAAAAAGGAACATAATTGGTTATGATGTCATATATAGGTGGATCTATAAGATAATACTTGGCATAGATGCGCGCGCAGCAGCATGACGTGTGATTGACGTGCAACTAGGGGGTGAAGGGGACTTGACATTTAGCTCTACATGTGGAGACGAAAAGTCTGGGGGGTCAAGTCAACCTAATCCCAAATCATATCTAACATCCTATGTTTAAAGAACTATGTTATCCACAAAAGAAGGACTCTCGGACAGAATCTATTCTATACTGACTGTGCGTGCGTGTACAAGCGTCTAAGTGTCTACACTAAATGCGAGGGGGTAGGAATATTCCATGGTAACAGGACTATGAATTACTTGCATAAAGACAGAGAAGCCGAGCCATTGCTCGGTAGCTGGAAGGAATGTTTACTTAAACTACTAGACAGGAATGCATCGGCTGAGGGGGAAGCAGATAACTCGAAGGTGAAATACAGTTCTTGGCAGAGAATAGGCTGATGTCAGGCTTCGTGAGCCGCGCAGAGAATGAGACAAGGTTCATGGTCACAGATGCAGGCTCAGACTGGAGTTTTCAGAGGCAGAAGGCAAGAAGAGTTTGACGACAGAATCAGGGCCTACTTGCCTGGACTGTAAAATGGCATAGGTGAACCATATAAAGGCGGTGGCTTTTCATACTTAGGAATGGAATATCCGGCCTATTCATGGCGGATCTGACAGAGGACATGTTGACGGTGGACGCACATGTGTTTGCGTCTTCATAACTGGAACTGGAGGAAACATACATGTACTTGTAATATGCACATAGAACCGTTGGGGTCCAAGATAGGGGACATAACTGACCAGAAAAAATCCATATTTCCACATTCCCTCCTTGTCCCCTACTTGCCCGTCAAGAGATATCAATCTTCATTAATCCATTGATCTGTTCGTATAACAGCATTTGTTCTTCTTTCTTCTTCCGTGACGAATGAGATCTTGGGGGTGGAATACACGATGTGGCACACAGGCCACAGATCGCTGGTCCACATTGTAGACATAGACAGCAACTGAATAGTATGAGAAGGCCAATACCTAGGAAGGATAGAACTCTCCATCCCCAGGCTGATATCACACTCCAAAACCAACCGGACCAAGTCCAAGTGCCTGGGTTCTGGTGTATCTGGCTTACAATCTTATGAAGGCGAGTTATAGCTTTATATACAGATGGCGAATTTTCTGGTATGAATACGCAGCAGCTTGATCCGATGACCCTACAAGCTCCGCCCCTATCAGCCAGGATGACGTCAAGGACAAGACGATTTTGAAGCACAACAATCCGCATAGCAGACTGTTCTTCTGTTAAATTGCCTAAGGCGAAAATAGTTTCATTCACTACCGCTTCAAGGGTTCTAGTTAATCTACGTATCAGCTTACTATTGGTAACTGTACCTATATAGGGAAAGAAACCTTTATTGAAATCTGTGTATTTTTCCCATGCTGTTTCAGTGTAATCGACAATTGGGAGATCTCTCTGCTGTCTATTGTGTACTAAATGAGTATTTCTATGATAATCAGGAGGAGCTAGGAAAACAGGTGGTAGGAGGAATGCTATGTAACAGGTACCATCCCAATCTAGAGGTAGGCGTATATATGCGGTCTGGCCACATATAAAGTAGGAATGACGAGAAGCTCTAAATGTAGACTTGCCTTGATCACTGAATTTTATTACAGTGGTGCATTTACTATGGCCCATGTGTATGGAGCCATTCTTTCTTATACATAATTCCCCTTTTACTGGGAATACGGACATGGCGGGCAAGATTGGTGTAGCTTCAGATTCAACGTTCAGGATCATGAGGTTAAGTGTAAAATTACCTAATCCATATACTTCATTTTCTAGATCAGTTCCTGTTCTTTTGGGAAGTCCCTCCTTGTTAGGGTAGCAGACTTTAAGCAAAACTAAGTTCAGGTTTCCCCATACCCAGTTGTCTTGATAAACTGCGGAATTCGAATCTAGGGAATTAATCAAACTAAACCATGCT
This sequence comes from Triturus cristatus, assembly GCF_964204655.1. Lineage (NCBI taxonomy): Eukaryota > Metazoa > Chordata > Amphibia > Caudata > Salamandridae > Triturus > Triturus cristatus. Next base: position 369,518,143 of record NC_140585.1, read on the forward strand.
CCACAGGAGCCATTGTGTGTGAACGGATAGAGAAAGAGGGGCAAAACTCCCTTATAGTTCTGATAGGGGGGGAGTCGGCCACACACCCAACAATTAGTTGCATTACTAGTCTGATGGGAATGATGTAACATACTAATGAAAGTGTTATTGCGCAGCGCAAGTCTATAAGACAATTCATGCGGGGGTAAGTCACTAAAAGAATGTTCAGCAGTAACATTGTAAACGTTTCTGGCAATAGGGTAATATATGTGCAACAATATACTTGCAGTAATTATTAAAAGACTTAAGAAAAACAAGATTAATAATGTCACTATGCAATGGCTACGCAGTGATTTACAATACGCCTGTTGTTTCATCATTTTTCGCGACTGTCCATGATTCAGGTCTAGGCGATACATGTCGGAGACAGATTCAACCGCTTCACCTAGGAGAGGACTTAAACAATCAAATCGTCCGACGGCCTAGGCCTTAATTTTAGTTTATAAAGTTCTTTACTGTCGGTCTCAGCCAGAGGTAGTTTTGAGTCAATTGGTGAGGACACACGAGGTGGGCTGTTTACATCTGAAGGAAGTCCATGAAATTTCTTGATATGACTTGAATGAATCCATCCTTTCCTGCCTTCAATCTTCACGGCTGTCCTTGTGGTCAGCAAGACCAATTTGGGTGATCTCCACCTGGGCTCCAGCTGAGTCTTTCGGTCGAAATTCCTCACAAGGACGAGGTCCCCCGGAATTACGTCATGGGGTTTCACCTCAGTGTTGTCGGGAAAGGCTGCAGCTACCTGTGAACGACAAGATTGTAGTGCAGACATCAAGGAAGCCAAGTAATCTGTCAGCATATTACAGTCAATATCAGTTATTTTGCGTGGTATAGGCGTCCCCCACATATTTGGTGGTCTGCCGAAGATCACCTCATACGGGGATAGCCCTGTTCGAGAGTGTGCTACCATTCTCATGTAGAAGAGTGCAACTGGTAACGCTACTACCCAGTCGACACCTTTCTCTCTGCATATTTTGGACAGTCTGATTTTCAGTATCTGGTTATGTCTTTCTACGAGACCTGCTGCTTCGGGGTGTCGGACACAGTGAAATTTCCACTGATAACCTAACAGAAGTGAAACATGTTTCATTAATTCGGATGAGAACGGCTGGCCGTTATCTGAGTGAACAACACGTGGTAAACCGTATCGTGGGAAGAATTCTCGAACTAACTGTTTGGCAGTAGTCGGGGCAGTGTAATCTGAAACCGGGTATGCCTCCGTCCAGCGGGACAGAGCGCAGACAACTACGAGAACATATTTGAATCCTCGACATCGTTCCATCTGGATATAATCCATCTGGAGTACTTCAAAAGGGTGATTAGGAGGATGAAATCCACCTTGTTCTACGGGAACACTTTTTCCTGGGTTGAACTGGCAACAGATCATACAGGTACGGACCTTTTGTTTGGCTGCTGCTCGTAAATGTTTATTGAACCAAATGTGTTGAATGCTGTCTAGCATAGCTTTTTCTCCTAGATGTGCTGGACTATGTATAGTGTTAATTATAACTTGGACCATTGAATCAGGAAGGAACCACACAGACTTTTCCTTCATCATCCATCCTTGGTCCGTTTGGATCCCTCCTAATTCAGTCCATTTCTTTATTTCGTCTGGTGTAGCATGTGTCTGTATGTCAATTACGTCAAGGGTAGGATCTTTAACTGTCATACAATGTGTCGGCATCGGGACTATTGTCTTTGTCATGTCGGATGTTTGGGTTTGAGCAGTCTGTTTAGCTGTTCTGTCGGCTAGATCATTGCCTTGAGAAATGATATCAGTAACCTTCGTATGAGCCTTACATTTCATAATTGATATTGCAGTAGGTAGATGTATTGCATCTAATAAGGCACGAATGAGGGGTCCGTGCTGAATGTGGGCACCGTGGGAAGTTAAATAACCTCTCTCTCGCCACAGCACGCCGAAGTCATGTACAACTCCGAATGCATAACGTGAATCAGTGTATATGTTGACTTTTTTATTTGTGGCTTGAATACAGGCTTGTGTCAGGGCAATAAGCTCTGCGGCTTGAGCTGACAAAGTATTTATACGATTAGTTTCAATGACTTCAGTATCTGTTGTGACTGCGTAAGCAGCCACCAACTCTCCTGTATTTGTTCTCATACATGAACCATCTACATACAATGTCAGGTCTGGGTCTGACAATGGGACATCGGTTAAGTCTTGTCTAGGTTTCGTCGTTATTGTAATAACTTCAATACAGTCATGGGCTAGTGGGTCTGTTCCGGTTACTGGCAAAAGTGTGGCAGGATTCAATGTGTTACAGCGTCTGATTTCTATGTGTGGCTGAAACAATGTAAGTTCGTACCCTGTAAGTCGCGCTATAGTCAAGTGTTGTGTTTGCGTTCTATTTACAAGAACCTCTACTGCATGTGGTACTTGAACTGTCAATGGATGTCCTAACACTATGGCATCGCTTTGTCTGATTGCTAAAGCTGTCGCTGCCACTGATTTTAGGCATGCAGGCAAAGCCTGAGCTACGGGATCTAATGTACTAGAAAAATAAGCACATGGTTTGTGTGCTCCTGCTTGTTCCTGTGTGAGTACTGACAAGGCAGTACCTTCGCGTTCTGTAACAAAGAGTGTAAACTGTTTTCTGTAACATGGCGTTGCTAAAACAGGTGCTTGACATAAAGCTTTCTTTAGGCTTTCAAAAGCTTGTGTATGTTCCTGAGTCCAAGGGAGAACAGTCGATGTGGCTACCTCCTGTGTTGTCAACTGAATGAGTGGTTTTGCTAGAAATGCGTACTGAGGGATCCACTGCCTGCAATATGACGTGAGGCCTATGAAAGCCCGCACCTCCTTTTGTGTCTTGGGTATTGGCATATTAGCTATTAACTGAATGCGGTCGGGTGTAAGCTGCCTTCCCTCCTTGGACAGCGAGTGTCCGAGATAAATAACTCGCTGGACACAGAATTGCAGCTTAGAAGGGGACACCTTGTGCCCCTTTTCGGCTAGAAATTGTAAAACTGTCAGTGATGCTTTTTCACATTCCGGTTCACTTCTCGCGGTGATCAACAGATCATCGACGTATTGAAGCAGAGCGGTGTTAACTGGCATGTGGATACTGTCGAGTTCTCGTTTCAGTGCTTGGCTATAGATGCTGGGGCTTTCTGTAAATCCTTGAGGTGCGCGTGAGAATTTAAAGCTACGTCCATTTAAACTAAATCCGAACAAATATTGGCTTTCCGGATCTATTGGGACGCTGAAAAAGGCGTTTTTAAGATCAATTACAGTAAAGAATGTTGCTTCGGAATCAATAGCAGTCAGTAATGACGAGATATCTGGGACCACAGGAAATTGTGGCACAATGCATTTGTTTAATTCGCGCAGATCAATAACCAATCGATATACTGGCGGGGCCTTTGGATCTGTTCGTTTAAGAATCGGAATTATCGGTGAATTACATACATTGGAGTCTGTTTCTACAACTACTCCTTGGGTAATGAGCTCGTCAATGATTTGTAGTAAAGCCACTACAGCATCTGGTGGTAACTTGTATTGTCGCATTCGTGGTAGCACCACTCCTGCCTTTAATGTGACTCGATATGGTGTAATATTCATGCATCCAACATCAGTAGGGCCTTGTGCCCATAGATGTGTAGGTAAAGTCTGCAGTCGGGGATCCATGTCTCTAGACACATAATGACCTTTAAAATCACGTAAAAACAACCTTACTCCTTCCGGAGAACAACATATTATAGCTCCTAGAGCTTTCAGTGTTTTTATTCCTAACAGATTTTCTGGACATGATTTAGTAAGCAATAAATCTGTAGTTCGGGTCAAAGGTCCTATCGTAAGTGGAAGAGGTTGTGACACTTCATTAACAATAGGTTTTCCTGAAAAACCAAGGGAAATATTCTGTGAGCCTGAGAGGGGGGCCCCTGGAACTTCACTACGTTTTATGGTTGTTCGACTTGCCCCTGTATCGAGTAAAAATTTTCTGTCTTGGCCTAATAATTCACTATGTACATAAGGTCCTTCTTGATCTACAGGGATCTCGATAAGGGGTAAGTAAACTTCCCTCTCTAGGCTGGTTCATGCGTATCGTTGATAATCAGGATAGTCGTACTGTGCGGTCTGGTACAGTTGTCGTGTCGTGGTTTGTGTGGCAGCAACAGGCAGCGCTGGTGCAGCTGGCACAAACTGTATAGACTGTTGTGAAGCTGGCATGGACTGTGCATGCTGCGGAGCTCCTTGTTCATTCTGGTCCTGTCTAGGTGGCCGTGGTCTTTCTTGTGTTTTACCTATGGCGATATTATGTTTCAAAACTGGACAATCATGTACGTAATGACCTGGCTTTTTACAATAATTGCATGTCCCTTTTACAGGTCCGGCTGAATCACCGGAATGTGTCATACCCTTTTTATGTCCTTCAGCTGGAACTGTCTGAGAAACTAGCATTTTCATTTTTGTGTCTTTCATGCGTCTGTGTTCATGTTCTTGTTCCTCTCTAATTCTATTGTGATGGTACTGTAACATTTGTAACATTTGTGATGGAGTGTTACCTTGCCAGGTACTCTCGAATTTTAATACTCTATTCTTTACTTGGGGCAGAGCATTTTCTACTAATTTTGTTACAAACAGATGTGGGTATGATTCGCTACTTGCTTTTAGGCCACTATTTATACCAAAACATTTTTCAAATCGGGCATAGTAATCACTAGTGTCTTCATCTTGCTTCTGTTTACAGGCTGAAATTGTACCCCAATCTTCCTTTTTCGTAGTTAATAAACGTGGCAGTACCTGTACTAATAAACCTGGTAGTGCTTTAGTTTTATCCCCAAGTCCTGCTCCTGCAGTTCGGGCCTTTTCTTCTGCTTCTAATACTGACCATTCTATCTTTTGGTCTCCTACCTCCCACTCTTTTTCCCTGAGTTTCTCATAAATGCCAGCAGGCATCAATACCTTTAATATTGTCATAATGTCGGGATAGGTATACTCTCCCATGAGTAACATGTCTTTAATTTCTCGGTGAAAACCCGCTGGGTCTTTGTCATGACTGGGTACCACTTTCTTCATTTCTAACAATTCTATTTTTGATATGGGCGTATATACAAATACGCGCTTAAACTCGTTGTCCTCGCCCTTTATTGGGTGCACTTCTCGTAAGGGATTCTGTCTATCCATGTAATACGTGGTTCTTTCCTTGATGGGCAATGAGACACGGTCTGAACATACAAAAAGAATATACTGCTTTGTTGATTCTAGAATTTCTTTAATTAATTTAGTACCTGAACCTCTCCATCTATTCATAAGCAATTCAGTCAATATATCGGGTAAGGGACCAGGGTCCGAATGCTGACTCTGATATAGTATAATGAGTTGTTGAATCATATAAATCCCAGCTAAACGCTGTTCATCTGGGGTGAGATTCAAAAATGTGCGTGCTACTGTATCATCACTATATTTTCCGGGACTGTCAACCCAATGGACAGCTGCCCTAGCTAGATCTTGTTCATCCATAGAATCGAGGAAATGATAACCCCTTCGTTCTCGGAGTAGTTTGTCGGCGGCTTGGAACGAATGCTCGTTAGACCTGATGTTAATTATAGGTATTTGGAAATTCCTGTTATTATCTGGACATATCGGACGTATCGGGTCAATAGGACGTCTATTACTATTACAAGATCTTCCTTTACCTACATAGGCTATAGTGTCTGACTGTCCTGCGGGCAGTCCTGACCTTTCCTCCTCGTTTTGTTCGAACTCGTCTACCGCTAATCTTTCTTCGTGTAGGCGTTCTATTTCTTTACGGATCTTTCGGCACATGGCTATTATACAATTTTGTTTATCATGTCTACCTTCTGATATATTCTGGCTCCATCTGGTAAGAATTTGCATTGCTTCCGGGTCTACCCCCGGTCGGTCTTCATTTCTGATCACACAATTTATGAGGAAACGTAACAGTTCCCCCTGTATCTCCACTTTCTGGTATTCCATAGCTCTGTTAATACATTCTGGATCTCGCCCTGTTTGGACAAAATGGTATATTTTATCTAGATGCGCAGTCATTCCTGGTAACTTCCCTAAGTACACTGCGGCTCGTCTGATACGCAATGATGCCAGGGTCATTTCGTCCTCTTTGCCGGGCACAGGGTCATATCTGCAATCTATAAGAAGTTCCTTAAGCGTACGGGCATTTATGAGTTTGGGGGTACGTGAGTGTGCTGACTCTTGAAACGTAAGTTTATTTATTCTGGGTGGCGTAGAAAAAATGTTACTAGCACCTCCCGTAGCCCCATCTGGGGTGTCGGGTGTGAAAGGATTCGTTGAACGTGACACAGCAACTATAGGTGTGGACACAGCTATAGAAGCAGCTGTAGGAACAGATGTAGAAACAGATGTGCTTGTCGGAACTTGTGACACGATCTGTTGCTGTAGGGATACGGGTACTGGGTCTTGGCGTTGAACCTCCCTGATAGGCGGTCTATGTGGGGCGGAATTAGCATACTCGGGAGCTGCGTCATCTAAATATGAGGAAAGAAAAACATCTTCTGCGGTTCTAGGATGCCCCTTAGGATGTACCTTTATCGGAAATAATGGGGGCGGCAAGTCTTTCGGTGTTTCTGGAGTAGCTTTAGGTAATCCTTCGGCCAGAAGGGGATACATACCATTCATAAGGGCATTTCTTTGTCTGTCTACTTGTTCCGATTTCACTCGGATACCTTCCTCAATTAATAGATTTTCTCGAACTTTATTGGAATTCTCTTTACTCTTCTCCTTTTGTCTACGTGCTTTTTCTGTACGTCTATGAGATTCTTTACGCCATAACTCAACGGCATCTTTCTGTGACTGTCTGACTTTCCTTTTCCATAACTCTTCTTCTACTTTCATGATGCACTCTGCATCCCAGGTTCCCGCTGTGGGCCACCTTTGACTTTCTGGTAATTCCTTGGTGTAGTCTACCCATAAATCAAGAAATAATATAGCGTCTAAGCCATGTTTATGATACATGAAGTACCCTGGAGTGTCCCTAGGAGGAATGGGAACGGCTTCTTCGAGTACCCCTTTTCTTGTAGTGATCTGTCTTAGTTTCGAAAAGAGCGGCATATTGAGAACTGATCTGATACTTAATCTTGAACACACTTAGTACAAAAGCACAATAATGAACAACCATTCATACCACAATATGCAGGACGTTTAACACATTAAACATTAAACATTAAACATTTTTTTTTAACCTTTAAAATAACCAACAATGATGATCGTCTGCATAACTAATCACCAAGCATAATTCTTTGACAATAACTAGATACTTCGGAATACTTGATATACTGCTAAACAGTACATATACAGTACATATACACTGCTAAAACAGTGCAGACCGGATTTGTGTACCCAAACCCGTCTTGACCGGCACAACCTATGTGCACGTCAGAAATGCCTCCCCAGCAATGGTACTCACCGGGTAGCTTCGGAAACGGAAGGCCTCGGAGACTGAACTTGGACCGGACTGGACTCGACTCGACTCGTCGGAAACTGGACTCGACTTCGAACTGGTGGGCCTCTGTATACCTCGGATCTTGCTCTCTCAGCTAGGCTCTGGTCGGGATACTTCGCACTTCTCACCGCCTCGTCTGGGTGTTGATCGCAGCCTCAGTCGCCCCCGCTTGACCGGAGGGAGATACAGGAAATCATGCTGGTACGCGTTATTGTCCGTCCAGCTGTGGCAGGAGACCGGGCCTGCAACTCACCGCCGGCGCGTGAGATGAGAAAGTGTCCCTGTTCGGGCGCCATTCATGTGGTAAATAAAATTCCTTTACCGGGACTTAATTTGATACGGAAACATAATAAAATAGCTCAGTAAAATGAGAGGCAGAATCCGTGGTATTAGAGGTTCGGAATGGGCTTTATTCCAATGATCGATTATAATCGGTTGCTCCAAGTTCCATCACCACGGAGGTTCAGGAAGTGAAGTACATACTTTATTGACAAGAAATGACTTTTATAGTACATACATTACAATGAAGCGAATGCAGTAGGCGTAACAATTGATAAGGAAAATGACGATTCATATGCGTAACCGAAAATGGGTGGAACAAGGAGTAAAAAGGAACATAATTGGTTATGATGTCATATATAGGTGGATCTATAAGATAATACTTGGCATAGATGCGCGCGCAGCAGCATGACGTGTGATTGACGTGCAACTAGGGGGTGAAGGGGACTTGACATTTAGCTCTACATGTGGAGACGAAAAGTCTGGGGGGTCAAGTCAACCTAATCCCAAATCATATCTAACATCCTATGTTTAAAGAACTATGTTATCCACAAAAGAAGGACTCTCGGACAGAATCTATTCTATACTGATTGTGCGTGCGTGTACAAGCGTCTAAGTGTCTACACTAAATGCGAGGGGGTAGGAATATTCCATGGTAACAGGACTATGAATTACTTGCATAAAGACAGAGAAGCCGAGCCATTGCTCGGTAGCTGGAAGGAATGTTTACTTAAACTACTAGACAGGAATGCATCGGCTGAGGGGGAAGCAGATAACTCGAAGGTGAAATACAGTTCTTGGCAGAGAATAGGCTGATGTCAGGCTTCGTGAGCCGCGCAGAGAATGAGACAAGGTTCATGGTCACAGATGCAGGCTCAGACTGGAGTTTTCAGAGGCAGAAGGCAAGAAGAGTTTGACGACAGAATCAGGGCCTACTTGCCTGGACTGTAAAATGGCATAGGTGAACCATATAAAGGCGGTGGCTTTTCATACTTAGGAATGGAATATCCGGCCTATTCATGGCGGATCTGACAGAGGACATGTTGACGGTGGACGCACATGTGTTTGCGTCTTCATAACTGGAACTGGAGGAAACATACATGTACTTGTAATATGCACATAGAACCGTTGGGGTCCAAGATAGGGGACATAACTGACCAGAAAAAATCCATATTTCCACACAACATCAGGTATGTCAGCAAAATACATCCCCCCTAACATCATGACAACAGTGTGTAGTCTGTGACAAATGCCCACAACAGTGATTATGACTTCCAACATACAATGTAACTAACGGCACATGTGTGACCAACACATGAGTGTGACATACACAAGGCAAGCATCACTATAGCACTGAGGCAATGTAAAAAGAACACCCCCTCACTGTGTAGAACAGAAGTTTAGTGTGGGCTTCCAAAATGCAGCAGATGTTGAGCATTGTGGTGATGGGGACTAAACCCCCCTCATCACAGTGACCAAAAGGTAAGTGTCATCATGGTGAAAGCTGCAAATAACAAACAGCATGTATGATCCCTGCTCCCAACACATTAAACACTTCTGGGGCAAACTAGTGGTTGTGTCCCATTCCCACAGAGATGCGGTGAGGCTAACAGTGCTGTGAAAACATAACACACTCTCAGCCATGTGCAGACAAGCACCACACATGGGGGCTGACAATGCATACAGTGTACAATGACACAAGAGCAGAAGTGACCATCACCAAGCATGCACACATCTCGAAAATAGACACACTAATCAAAACAACATGTGTAGACTGTAGGTGTCAGCTCACAAACACACATTCCATGCCAGCAATGGCACCTAACAACCCGGATGAATGTGCACAATGATGTGATATGACTCACAGGGACAGCAGGCAAAATCACAGAAACAGCATCCAGACAAAGGCCCACATCAGCAATTCCAATGCACTGGTGCAGATGCACAAACACAAACAGGCAACCTCACACTGCACATCTGACACAGCATGTGTGGGTGTCACAGTATCCCCAGGCACCTACACAACACATGAGGGGGGCTGAACCACAGTGACACAGATGTGGACACAGTGCCACACAAAAGTAAATCATCATTGGGACACCCTCAGTGGGCAATCAGGCATTGGGAGATGAGAGGGAGCACAGACACATGTGACACAAGCTGGAATTAACTCAAACTTACACAGCAAGAGACTGACACACAACACCACTACCCCCAGGAACCAGACATTGGGGTGACACAAGCATGCATGACACCTCCACTGTGATGACAAAGGCAGATGGCGTACAAACTGGGAAACCCAGACATGTGTCCTGTGCCACAAACGTACATCACACATACACAAACACAAATCGCTCAGCATGGCCCCTCATCCATGGACAAACGGGAGCAAGGGGACCATCCATGCAAACATTTACATCAGTCCACCCTCAACACCACACACCCTGAACTGCAACAATGTGTATCTGTGAAGCCCACATGGACAGGTGACATTGCACATGCACCCATGACAAACACAGGATTGTTGGGAGGAACTAAGGTGCACAGACACATCACACAAGGACCGTTTACAACCCTGGGGAATGACAGACATACTGCACAGTATGCGGTACATGGCCATGACCTCGAAGCTCACGTAACCTTCAGAATCCCTGCCACAGTCCCAGGACAATGCAGAAGCCAAGGAGAACCACAAGGCACACATGCTGACACCTGCCAGCATTGCAGCCATGAACCCGACAAGTGGGAGCAGTCACACACACATACAAATGTCTCAATCACTGCAAGGTACCACCTAGGGACAACTACATGATTTAGCAAATAAACAGGTGCCTTGGGGAACCCTGACTGTGTCCCATCTGTGTCTGACAACATCATCACCACTCAGAACTGACAAATCCCACTGATGATACACCAATTAACAGTAGTGTGTCATGCACCCTCACATCTGGTAGCACATTGGAAAAGTAGTGGGATGAACCCAGTACCACTCAGCAAGCATCAACAACAGGAACATATCAAGGGAACACTGTCTGTGTATGAACAGGGATGTGGACACACACACATGCTCATACAACACACACCATGGGCCCAGGCCATATCACTGGACAACTCACTTACTTGAGGGGACCCAACTCCTGTGGAAGCCCAGCTGTGCCAAACATATTCCTCGCACGTCTCACTCATGTCTGCAGAACACTTGGTCAGTCAGCCATCAGTTACCACACAATGAAGGCTCTGGTCACAACAGCCTGGGTACGGGGGTCTCCCCTAAGTCATCTGCACATACCCAAAGCATATGTCTAGCAAGTTGCACAGTTGGACCCAGTTGCTTCCATACCAATGATGCCCACACCTATAGGTCCACTGTTGAGGAGCACACCGTCTGTTGAAGTGACAAATTGGACAATGGGAAGCACATCATATGTGCAGGGGTGCAAGCCAGAGATGTGACCATGCAAATGAAATGTTCACAGAGATGTCCACAAAGAGTTGATCCTGACACACTCAGGTAGTTGCAAAGGATGACATGGATACCCACCAGAATAGGATACATATCTCATGGACCACAGGGAGTACCTCACAGCAACACATCAGTATTCAACATTGGAAACCAAGCATCACAGGTGCATGGGCATGTTAAACATCATCAACATAATGTACAGCTAAATCAAGTTCACAGGGATAAAGAAAAAAGCTTTATTCAGCATATTAAAAGTTAAACGTCTGTTCAAACAAAAGACCAATGACCAGTCCATGTCCAAATGCCAAGGAGTGAAGTAGAGTGACAACTGTCACACCTTGCTTGCCTGCACTGCTAAGGAGCGGGGTCATCCCCTCGGAGGGGCATACATGGGGGCAGGCCAGGCACCGCAGGGACAGGATCAGGGCGCAGCAGAAGGAGGCAGTGAAGGGGTGGTGGATGCGGGCGAGACACTTGCAACTGCAGTGGAGCTGACTGAAGTGGTGGGTGCTGTCACAACTGTGGTGCACAAGTCAGATGGGGTGGGTGCCGGCACAACTCCAGTGGGCAGGTCAGATGGAGTGGATTGGGTCACCACTGCAGGGCCCAAGTCAGACGGGGTGGTCGTGGACTCCAATGCAGTGCCTACATCCATGGGAGCGGAATGGGGGGCAGCTGAGGTCAGCAGGGCAAGGGGGGACACGGTCCCCACATCAGTGGCACTAACGTCTGACCAGGTGTGGAGGAGCAAGTGCCAGGGGGGGAGGGCCTTAGCATTTTGGGGATGGTGTATCTGTGGGTGGGGGAACCTGGGGCAGGGAGTGGCGGGGGAACCTCAGGAGTCGTGGCCTGGGGGATGGAGGACGGAGTCTTTGCCTTGGAGCTGCGTGTTGACGGGGGGGTCTTGCTCGTCTTGCGCCGGGGGGACTTGCGGGTGGGGGTCTCTGTCTGACTGCGACTGGGGGAGGGTGTCCGGGTGTGAGGGACCCTCCCCTCTGTGTGTGGGGACTTCCTCTTCCCCTTGTAATCAGGATCTGCTGGATCGGTGGGGAAGAGGCCAAGGTATCAGAGGAAGAGCCTCTGGGGAGATGGGGTTGCAGGTGATGCACGGGAAGGGGGCTGGGAGGGAGAGGTCTCGGAGGACTGCGGAGTGGTTGTGGATGACTGTGTGTGTGTGTCTGCAAACCAGCCCCTGTGAGTGTGTCTTCAGTCTCCTGCACTTGCTTGTGTGCATGTCTAGACCTTGGTTTGGGTGTTTGTGTGCTCGAGACAGGTAGGCTGCTAGGAATCGTGGGTGGTGCAGGGGTAGGAGAGGTGCGGGACTGTTGGAGGAGGGACACTGCTGCCGTCAGGAAGGAGACCACGGACTGATTGGTCCTCTGTAGGGCAGACATGCCCGAGGAAATACCCTCCATGAATGACACCAGCTGTGTCAACAGACCTGTGTGTGCATGGAGGACCTTCAGCATCGACGCCTGCCCTACATGGATCTGTCGAAATAAGTCCACAGATTCCTCACTCAGGGCAGCAGGTGACACAGGGGCAGGGGGTGCGGTGCCGGGCATGAAGGAGACATGCTCACGAACACGGGATCCCACAGGGACCTCTGGGATGGGAGCCGATGGAAGGGTGGTGGTGGTGGTGGGGGTAGCGGTGGCGGGGACAGCCTCACTAGCTGGGGTATGGTGGCTGCTGACACCCGCCTCTACAAGGGAGTCATCCTCAGAGCTGCTGTGGCCCTCATCTGGGGGGGATGGTGCTGACGACTCCTCTGTGTGGCTCCACTCGCCATCCGTGCCACTGGGTCCACCCGACTCCTCTCCTTCTGTCCCTGTAAGGCTCTGTGGCTCCTCCTGGTCCGTGGAGCTGTCCACTCCTGTGGCCGTGGATGTATCTGGATAGGAATAGGAAGTAAGAGAACAACATCAGTCACCTGCACCGACTGCACACACCACAGTGAGTACATCACATCACAGGGCAAGCCCTGGCATCATCAGCTGAACACAGCTCAAACTGCCAACACTGTTTAGGATAAGACAATTGTCATTCTCAACATCAACCATGGCACACATATCCCTCCTTGACTTTCACACATATGTCTGTTGCATGTTGGATGCTAACACCCCAATGTGCCAACATGCACCACCCACACATTAGTTGTACATGCAAGTGAACATGTAGGAGTATGTCACTATACACACAGCACATCTCTTGCTACTGAATCAGTACAGGTGTCCGGATGAAGGGATGGGCAGAAACTCATTTCACATGCTTGTGATGCATGCCAGCAACACACACTATGATGTCCTCATGTCCTGATGGGCAATGCCACAATGGTGTCCATGGTGCACACTTGAACACAATGCAGGATCACCCATAGCAAGTTAAATGCCATGGCACTGGGATGCCCTGAAAGTCAGTCAACATTGTCTCCTGTCACAGGGGCAGGGCATCCAGACAACAACAATATGCACTGACTCACAATCCTAGCTCAGGGGTAAAGTTAACTTTGCAGATGACCGGCGCACTTGCCCATCCCATGCAAACAACATGTCCAGGAGCCAGAAGACCCCACATCATGCAAATCAAACATCTATGTCTCTGCAAACACAAATCCCTGTACATTAACACGCCACAGTCTGCCATGCATGTAACCCAGCTGCCTGAAGGACACAGTTGCATACACCATTGTGCGCTGTCAGATGATCACACACCTATATGTCACACAGGTCTTGTTTCTCACAGTCACATCTCAGATGTCATGCTGACCCTCTGAATTATGGACACCCCAGTTGTACGTAACAACAAGCCACACCCGAATGACACAGAGGCAGACACCTGAGGGCACATGTCACTAAGCACATCCTGCAATTTCATACACAGGAGTGGGATTACAGAGTGTTTCTAAATGCCCTTGAGGAGGCATGACTGGCAAGGTCTAAGTGAAACAGTGTTTGGCCCTGGACAGTAGTCAGGTGGCTAAGCAAGTGTGACATACTCGATATACATGCTCCTGAAGCCCAAAAATTGGAGTCCCCTCCTGCATGGGTTTGTTTGGAATACCCCAGCCACATGTTGCGAGTCAGACCAGCAATTAGAAAACATCTCATGGGCACACACATATCACATGTCAGATCTCAAGCATTGTGTAAACAATTGACCCACCCATGAAACACACAACAGAGTCACGGGAACAGATGCTGACCGGTAGATGAAGCATAGCTGACTGCAGGGACACAGTGCAGTAGTGACACAAGCAACAGACTGTAGGGGCCAGACCTGTGGAACAGATGAGGAGAGTGCATCACACAATTGGGGGACATGAGTATTGGACTACAAGACCTACGTAATGTGGAAGTGTGACCAGGCCAAAAGACTGCTATTAGTATGTCAGACATAGTACACAGATCAGGCATGGACTTACCCCCTTCCTGCTGCTGTCTGGCCTTCAGCTGCCTATCCAGGTCTGGGAAGACCACCGCAGTATCCGAAGCATGTGCGGAGTCAGGGTCCGGTGTCCGCCCCTCCTGCGTGGAGGTGACAGCTTCAGATGGACTCTAGCTATCCTCTGGGTCCAGCCCAGAAGGTCCTGCCACCTCTGCTGGCAGTTGCAGATCCGGCGCTTGTAGACCCCCACCGAACGAACAGCCCGGGCGATGGTCAGCCAGATCTCCTGCTTCTGGTGGGCATCAACCTGTGAGGATGACAAATTGAAAAGTACATTAACACACATGCCCCAGATTTGTGCAGCACACATTTGGATATACATGTCATCATCACAAAGGGAAATTAATTACACAGGTAGTGCAACCATGGGGAAGGACAAATCACCTGCATGTCTAACATGTTAACAATGCCTGGATAGTTTAAGCTTGCACTATTGCACTTTAGCAGCAGGAAACCTATTCAGTACATGTACCTACACACTTTGGGGGATGAAAGTAGTCAGTGAGAATGCTTGCCACTGGTGTACACACTGCTAGTCCTGCTAGTCAGACAACATGCATAATTAGGAAGGCAGTGGACTGCACACTCACCTGCTCCCCTGGTTTCCCATAGAGCTTGCTGTACTGTGGAAGGAGCCCGTCCAGCAGGGCCTGGTTCTACTACTCAGTGAAGGCTGGGGCCCTCTCCAGAGTACGTGCCATAACAGGAGCCAGAGGATGCAGAGACAGCAGCAGTGGTAGCAGGGATGTGGTCCAGTAGCATGTAGTGCAGGCAAGTGAGCTCCCTGGGGGCCAGCCAGCCGTATAGCTGTGCTGCAGAGGCAGACTCTGTGCCATGTGTCCCAAGTGATAGGTCCAACACGGTTGCATTCTATGAATCTGGCCAATCCATTTAAATGTACGACTCGTACACGCTTTCCGCATCGTTCAAATCTTCACCTTCATGAAACACTTGAAATTGCAACATTGTTGTAGGCATCCAACTGAATTTCCAGTGCACAACTCGTACAAGTTTTGAATCCGCATCCGTCTCCATGACAGTCCGGAGCTAATGGGTGCGCCCGGCTCGTTCAACTGACTGTACAACACGTATTTTGAACATACACATGAACCCGTCTCCATACGATTCAATGGCCAAGGCGTACGCCTGTCTCGGACCATGCCTGTCCGACGCGCATGCATGATAGTCACCCGCGTCGGACCTCATTGCATTCAATGACAAAGCGTACGCACGGCTCGGTCATGACCTGTGCAATGCATACGCATTGTCACCCGTGTCGGACCTCATTGCATTCAATGACAAAGCGTACGCATGGCTCGGACATGACCCGTGCAATGCGTACGCATTGTCACCCGCGTCGGACCTCATTGCATTCAATGACAAAGCGTACGCACGGCTCGCTCATGACCCGTGCAATGCGTATGCATTGTCACCCGCGTCGGACCTCATTGCATTCAATGACAAAGTGACGCACGGCTCGGACATGACCCGTGCAATGCGTACGCATTGTCACCCACGTCGGACCTCATTGCATTCAATGACAAAGCGTACGCATGGCTCGGACATGACCCGTGCAATGCGTATGCATTGTCACCCGCGTCGGGCCTCATTGCATTCAATGACAGAGCGTTCGCACGGCTCGGACATGACCCGTGCAATGCGTACGCATTGTCACCCACATCGGACCTCATTGCATTCAATGACAAAGCGTTCGCACGGCTCGGACATGACCCGTGCAATGCGTACGCATTGTCACCCGCGTCGGACATCATTGGTGTGCGTAATATACGGATGCAACACACATTTACTGGCCAGGGACACCTGTGCACACTTACCACACTACAGCATTGGCCACACAGTGTCCCATGGCATGTATGGCTGCATTCCCTGGGTGTTTGTGGGGGGCCACATCTGGTTCTTTGGCTGGCACTTTGTGCAGCCACTCCCAGGCTGTGCACGTGTACATGGGGGCAGAATCCTTTGTGTGTTGTGCACATTACCACTGTGATGTGCAATTGTACAGTAATGGGCATGAGTCACGGACACAGTGTCAGGTTGGATATGTATAGGACATGTCACATACACCCTGAGTCCTGGGGGTGATGGCATGTACGTCACAGTGAGACATGTAGCCACAATACTGATGTGCACCCACATTCTGTGTGCATGTTGTGTCTCAGATGTGTCTGATCAAATGTGCCCAATGGGTGACAGTCTCCACATCCATGTGGTATATGCATCACCCTTGATGGGGTGTGTGTCTAAGAGATGTACATGTAGGGCCGGCAGGAACAACAGTGGCCACTACCTGTGGGACTTACGCTTGCTTTGTGGTGTGTACGTGATACGCCATGTCCATTGCTGTGTCGATGTGGCAATACAGGGACCCTGGGTTTCTGCATGGCAAAGATCTGTGATGCCTGGGAGACATGAGGCCTCACTTGTCACTGTGGTGTGTGTTTGGAACGTTGCAGCAGCACATAGGTTGGGTAATACAGCCAGATGATTGGCCATTGCCCAACAACACACACCTCAGTACATTGTGTAATGTCATGATCTAGCATGTGATATTGATCGTGGTCATGGCCACGTGGGTGGATGAACTGACAATCTTCCTTTGTGCATCTCTGTACTGCAGGGTACCAGCTGTCCATCGGCCGTTCCCAGACCTTGCAACCATGCAGGAACGCGACTGCATCAGATGGTACCGCTTCACCAGGCCACTGATTGTGGAGTTGGCGGAGCAGTTGGCGCCACATCTGCTACCTGGCCGGACATACCCTACAGCACTGACCCCAGAGGTGAAGGTGATGGCAGCCCTGCACTTCTTTGCTACTGGTACCTCCAGTACACTGTGGCTACTGCTGGTGGGATGTCGCAAACGATGTTTAGTCGGGTGCTACGCGATGTCTTGGAGGGGATGTTGCATTTCCTAGACCTGTATATCAAGTTCCCGAGCCCAGCTGAACTCCCTGAAATAAAGGATGCCTTTTATACACTAGGGAGGATGCCGAACGTCATTGGATCTATTGATGGGACACATGTTGCCCTGATACCACCACAGGCACATGAGCAGGCATACCGTAACAGGAAGCACTACCATTCGATCAATGCTCTGGTGGTCTGTCTTGCTGACATGTCGATCACACATGTGTGTGCACGGTTACCTGGTTCTGCGCACGATGCCTACATTATGAGGAGTAGTCGTATTGCAACGCTGATGTCACAAATGCCAGCTCAGCATGCCTGGCTTGTCGTTGTGTACTGACTGTTTCTCATTGTGTGTGTTTGTCAATGTTGTATTCCGCACTCCTACAAAACTCAGCTACTTGTTCATTTTTGTGTGTGTAGGTGACTCCGGATACCCCAACATGCCGTGGTTGCTGACACCCCTCAGGAACCCTGTGACACCAGTCGAGCTGCGCTACAATGAGGCACATGGTCGGAGCAGGAGGGTGATTGAGCGGACATTCGGCCTCCTGAAAAGCCGCTTTCGCTGCCTGGACAAGACCGGAGGGGCCCTCCCATATGAGCCTGCAAAGGTGTGCAAAATAATCCTTGTTTGCTGCATGCTACACAACATGGCAGTGCAGAAGGAGGTGCCTCTCATCCAGGATGACGATGACGATGGCCAAGCTCCGGCACCTGTGGAGGATCCCGGCCTGGGCCAAGATGCCAGTGATGATGAGGATGAGGGTGACGTCCGCTCACAGCTCATCAACAACTTCTTCACCTGAATGTGAGTTTTCAGGGTTGTTATGTGAATGTATGGAGGTAGCCTGGAATGTGTTGTGCCAGCTCTGTTGCTGTCTGAGTGTGTCTGTGTGCCACTTGACTGGATGCGTGCTGTGATGTGTCCATTCAGGTTGTGTGTACTCCACAATAGGCTAGTACTGCTAACTAGTGTTTGCGTAGGTGTCTTGCAACATGTTTGTGCATGTGTATTGCATTTCTCTCCTGTTCTTCTGTGCTTTTGACTGTGTCTTGTGTCTGTCCTTAGCAAAAACCTTCCCAGGGTACTTTGCCTGTTGTTTGGTCAACACTGACCCCCAACACACAGAAGCCAACACCAGTGTGGAAGTTGACAATTCCCATCAACTGATGTACCACACATCCCTGGACTTCCATTCTTCAACACATTGAGAGCGTGTGTCCACTGTTACGTAGAATTACTGTGCAACTATTGTGGAATAAACGTGTTGTTTATGTGTAATGAACCTGTGCTACGCTTTCTCATGTGCGTTGTCTGTCTTCCCACATCTGAGTGACATCTGCTTACCTCACCTGTGGACTTGTTACCACTGACTAGGGTTGGTGTTGTGTCTGTGCATACCAATGCGTTTCAGGTCAACATCATTGTGTGTGATGAGTAACATGGCCATGGTGAGTATGTTTTGTGTTGCCATAGTGGTGTGTCTCCCTCACATGTGTCACATCACCATGACTCACCTTACGTTGGTCACATTGTTGCAGTATTTGGCATGCACTGTGTTGTGTAGCAGATCGACATCTCCCTGAACATGACAAGTTGGAATCACAACAGAGGCAAGTATGGTGTTTTACAAACATGTGTGAGGGAAGTGCACAAGATGGTGGGTGCTGTACATTGGTTTGGGAATCCAAAGTTCACATTGGAGTTGGAAGTGCTGGTAGATGAACTGTCCAGAGTAAAGTCCACAGTCATCTGCTACATTGGCCCAACATTAACCCTCCATGTCATGTCGGCGAGTTGTGTGCGATTGGACAAGGTGAACGGGTTGCGCACAAAGGACAGTGTCCAGAACAGGTTTAGAGGCCCTGGGGGATGTGCTGGTTCATCTCACATGTCCTTCTTCGGACGACCCCTCTTCTTCCGGGGCGGGGGGGGGATCCTCATGTGCAGGCCTCTGCGGTGCAGGGGACTCTCTACCAGAGTCCACCTCCCTCCCTGTGGCGCTGGCAGATGGTGTTGCAACAGATGTTGTGGCCACACAGGGGGGTGTGGACAGGTTGGTGTTGATCTGGCGGAAGCATTGGAGTATGTCCTGATGCACCGCAGTAATGTCATCCCACTTAGCCTCCATGCGGGCATGGTGGGCGACCTGCTTGTGTTGCTTGTCCTCGAGGATCCCCACTACCTGGCCAAATCCTCCGGTGCTATCCTGGTACGCATCTAAGATGCGTGCCAGGTGGAGGTCATCATGCAGTCCAGACCCCTTTGCAAGGCGCGCCCTGTGCCTCCCACCCCTCCCAGCACCCCTCTGCACACGGGCAGGACCAGTGGCGGGATGCACAGGTGACACTGGGACCCCTTGGGTGGTGTTGCTGGTGGTGTTTGCTGTAGCTTCCGGAGGGTCCTGTGTCCCTGTGCTGTGGGTGTTGATTGGCCTTGGTCTGTCCGTGTTGGCGGGGGTGTCCTGTTGGTGTCCAGATGCTGGAGGCATGGGTACGGGGGGTGCAGATGTTGATGCTGCTGGTGCTGCATGATGGCTCACACCGGAGGGGCCAGGTTGGTCGTCGTCATCCGAAGAGGACAGAGAGAGAGTCAGACCAGAGAGCTCATTGTCCACCAGAGTCTGGGACTGGGTATCCTCATCATTTGGTGCTGGGTGCCCAGCACCACCTGTGTTTGGAAAAGACACACAATGTAAGTTATGTTTCTACATGCATCGATGGTTCACAAACATGACATTTTCTACTTCTCGAACAGATGCCTGCCTGTACACTGCTTTTTCCCTGCTTGTCACGGACAGAGTTTGATATTGTTGTTGGCCATTTGCCAGCATGGCCTTGTGCTCCCCATGACAGAGCCCAGTGTCAGACATCTTGTCAGTCCCTTCCCACTCCCTGTGAGGCGAATTTGGTTCAGTGTGAGCTTGCTGGGCTATGTCGGTGGGTGTAGATTGTGACTGCGACTCCCATCATACTCTTGGCTACACCTCCTTCCCAGCATGCCCATACCTCCTCCCTCTTGACTCTGCTTCCCTGTGAGGGGGTGTGACAGCAATGGCAAGATGGCTGACTGTTTAGTCCTGCTATTTGGTGTTGGCCATTTGCCAGCATGGCCTTGTGATTCCCACGACAGAGCCCAGTCTCAGACATCTTGTCAGTCCCTTCCCACTCCCTGTGAGGCGAGTACAGTTCAGTGAGAGCTTGCTGGGCCATGTGGGTGGGTGTAGATTGTCTGTGACTGCGTCTCCCATCATACTCTTGGCTACACCCCCTTCCCAGCATGCCCATACTTCCTCCCTCTTGACTCTGCTTCCCTGTGAGGGGAGGTGACAGCAGTGGCAAGATGGCCGGCTGTGAAATCCTGGTGTTTGTTTGGCTACAAGTCCAAAATGAGCCCGTGTGCTTCACACAGCAGCACCCAGTACGGGGTATCTTTTGCTGATATTTCAATGAGGTGTGTGTCAATGCATTGTACCCGGTGAGTTGTGTGGAGTTTGTGTTGAGGGGTGTGTGTCTCCACATGCTGGTAAGTATGGTCAGGGCTGTCAGTCCTCCTTCCCATCATGAAACGTGCTTCCATTGTAGGGCGTGCAAGTTGTCTTTCAGGATGTCAGTCAGTGGTGTCCTGCTTCTGATTGGCACACAATCCCTAGCAGGACCTTGTGCTCCCAACAGCAGGACCCAGTGTCAGCCATCTTGTCAGTCATTTTCCACTCCCTGTGATGTGGGCATGTTTCAGGGAGGTCTTGATGGGCCAGTCAGGAGGGGGAGCATTATCTGTGACTACAAACCCCATCATGCTTTTGGATACACTCACTTCACCTGCATCCCCACTATTCCTTCCTGACAGTCAGCTGCACTGTGAGGTGGTGTGTTTGTGGTGGCAAACTGTCTGGCAGGGTCTATTTGGCTTTGTGCCACTGGCTTGCTCTATTTGTTTGTAGGTGGGTGCATGTCATGACACAGTTCTCAGTCACTATGAGATGGCAGGTATTGTGTTTGTCTGACTGGCATACACATCGTGGTATGATTATCTATTGGTTAGTGTAGCTTTGCTTGTGGTGCATTGTTTCACTGTCCCCTTGCCCCACAATCTTGGGCATGTTGTTTGTGTACTCACCAGGCTCTGGTATGTCTGTTAGGCCATGGACGCTCTCTGGTGGTAGGATGTCCTGCACCTTCTCCTCCCAGGTCCTGCAGTAGACTGGTTTGGCAGGAGGGCCACCGCCGGTGCACTGACTCAGGGCGTGATCTTTTTCGATGAGTTTCTTGACCCTCCTGCGCACGTCATACCACCTGTTCTGGATATCGTCCTTTGTGCGCCTGGCTGGTGCTTGAGCATTCACCTTGTCCACAATCCTCGCCCACATCTTGGTTTTCTGTGAGATGGGGGTCCTTTGGACCAATGTACCAAACAAATGTGGCTCTACTCTGATGATCTCGTTTATCAGCACTTCTAACTCACTATCTGTGAACTTTGTATTCTTCTTTGGGGCCATGGTGATGGGTGGTGGTGGTGGTGAGTGGTGTGTGTGAGGGTGCAAGTGAGGGTGGGTTAGTGTTGGTTTTGCTAGCTGTAGTGTGTGTGCTTTTGGATGAGGTGCTGATGGTGTGTGAGTTGTGTAATGGGTGAGTTGTGACTGTGTCTGTGGTTGCTGTGTGATGGTGTTTCCTGCTGGCTGTGTCTCCTGTTTGCAAGGGATCATGGTAGTGATTGTAGTCCTTTATATAGTTGGAGTTGTGGGTGTGTCTATGTCCCAGGTTTTTTTTATTTGATATTTATTGGCTTTGTCATGGCTTGTTTGGTCCTTTTTTTGTTTTTTTTCCTTTGGGTTTTGTAGGCATGAAGGAGACGTTCTTCTGATGGAAACGGACGCTGATGTTGGCTCGTGCGGGCTTCTCCGCCTTGTTCACGCTGACTATCTTCTGTGTTTCATACGCGTCGGTCGCGGAGATCTCTATTACTTGTTGGCCCCGGTTTTCTGTGCGTGTCGGTCGTGCGGCTTGGTCTCCGTGCGAGTCGGTCTGGGTTTACACGCATTGCATCATACTGCGCGGATCGGACATCGCGGGTACGGGCCAGTCAGATTCCTTCCTGGTTCGTGTCGGTCGGTGAAACTTGCGTCGGTTTTCCGTCCGGATCACTATTTTCCCTACGGCTCGGTCGTACGGCTTGTATTCCGTACGTGTCGGTTGTAATTCACACGCGTTGCATCGTACTGCACGGGTCGTACGGCGCTGGTCCGTGTCGGCCGGTCTCCGGTCCGGGGCCGTGTTGGTCGGTACGATTTGCGGCCGGAATCAGAATCCACCCCTAAATATTAATGGTCTTGATGCATCCTTGACGGCCCTACAGGCCGATACCCCTAGGATAAGTGCGAGGCCGGTTCCCGTCCTATTGTATGTGGATCATTCGGTCCTCCTTTTGCATACACCGAGGGGCTTGCAGATTCTACTTGATAGGTTCATGTATTTTATGAATGAGATTGATCTGTCACTGAACCTATACAAATCATGTGCCATCGAAATTGGTAAACAGTGTACTAGACATAATCCCTATAAAATTTGTACACATAGTTTAGTGAAAATCCCTGCTTTCTCCTACCTGGGTATATTATTTGACGACAAACAGAGGGGCATATCATCAAGGGCAATATCGCCGCTTTAGCGGCACTTTTTACTGCTAAAGCGGCGATATTTTTATCGCCCTATCAGCAAGCTGTCGGTAACAGCTGTTAGTGACAGTTTACTGGCAATAGCACCCCTTGTCAACACACCTCCCATCGTATCGCTAATGAGATGCAAAGGAGGCGTGCCTGTCTCCCTTGGGAAAATATCGCTAACCCAGCTTCGTCATATTGACAACGAGGGTTAGCGATATTTAAAATCACGTTAAGTATGCCTTAACGCAGGAATTTAACGTCTGTTAAATTCCTGACTAAGGCATACCTAACATGGGGGGTGGATTGTGTGGCTAAGACCACACGCCCTATCATCTAGGATATCGTCGTTTTCCTCCATGGAAAACAGCGATATCCACACTATCTCTGGAATTGTTATCACCTTGGCGATGCTCGTATGCTCGTTGTTGATAACGCGCTACCTGGGCGATAAATTCCAGAGATAGCCGGCGATAAATTTGCAAGCGCTAAGCACGCTTTGCGATATTTATCGCCGGACCTTGATAATATGCCCCTTAATTTTTAAAATCTACAGGAAGGGAAGCTTTTAGGAATGGTTAGATCAAGACGGAGGTCCACATCATCAGTTCCACCCCCTCCGCCTGGGATGACTCATGGTGGACGACCGCACCGGGAACTGCACCGACACCCACTAACTATGCACGCAACCTGGGAGTCATCCTGGACTCCGCACTGTCACTGACCCAGCAAGTGAATGCCGTCTCCTCCTCCTGCTTCAACACCCTCCGCATGCTCCGCAAGATCTACAGATGGATCTCCACCGGTACCAGAAGGACGGCCACCCGGGATCTCGTCAGCAGCAGACTGGACTACGGCAACGCTCTCTACGCAGGAACATCAGCCAAACTCCAGAAACAACTACAACGCATACAGAACGCCTCAGCACGCCTCATTCTTGACATCCCCTGCCACAGCCACATCACAGCCCACTTGAACGACCTACACTGGCTCCCCGTCAACAAAAGGATCACCTTCAAGCTCCTCACCCATGCTCACAAAGCTCTCCACAACACCGGACCAGCGTACCTCAACGAATGACTCACCTTCTACACCCCGAACCGCCAGCTGCGCTCCGCTGACCTCGCCCTCGCCACCGTCCCCCGCATCTTTCACCTCACTGCAAAGACCTGGAACACCCTCCCCATCTACCTACGATAGACCTAGGACCTGCTGGCCTTCAGGAGACTCCTTAAGACCTGGCTGTTTGAGCAGTAGCAGCACCCCCCCAGCGCCTTGAGACCCTCACGGGTGAGTTGTGCGCTCTACAAATGTACTGATTGATTGATTGATTGATCAGTGGGAGCAATTGCAAATTTTCCCCACAGATTGGGTACCTGTTCACCGGAGATACAAACAAGAGGAGAAACAATTGCGACAGGGCGAGAAAGAACGGATGAGCCCTGGGCCGCATGGTTGTTGGCGCATCCTACCTTCATGACCGTGCAACTGGTGCAGAGACCTTCGAGGCCCTTAAGCCTACCCGACTGGCCGCTGGTGCTGTAGCGGGAGGGCTGGAAAGAGGCACCCTGCTGAGGAGGTGCCCGCTGCAGAGATTAGGTACAGGAAATGTGGCTGAGCCAACCTCGGGGGCTGCAGCGCCGCAACGCGACGTAGAATGAAGCAATGCCCTGTGATCACAGCGAGACTCCCACCGGAGGGTGCAGCGGCTTGTACATGCCAGACTCAGTGATCCCTGGACGGTGAGCCAAAATCGCAGGGCGGGCGGGCGGCCCTCTGCAGCTCGGCGAGGGGAACCCGCGGCACAACTGAAGAGAAGAGGTGAGTAGGGGAGAGGGAGGAGAAGAGCTGGGAAGAACCCGGAGGTTGTGTCGGGCCCAGGTTTGACGGAGTGTGGATGTCTGAGCAGGAGAGACACCGAGAGCTTCCACTCAGGCACGGCTGGAGTCCTAAGTGTTCGCATGCCCAGGCCCCGTCAGGGAGGCCGAGAAGACACAAGGCATGCTCGCCCACACCCCCCAAAAAGACTGAGCACCTCTTCCCACAGCACGGCTGGAGGCCCACGCGGTTGCAACGGCATCAAGAAGCTGAGGGCACAAAAAACAGGATAAAAGCTCCAGAGAAGGGGGGTGACTGCAGCCAAGTGAGAACGCACGGCAGGGGCAGAGACTGCTGAGACTAACTCACTGGCAACACTAAGGAGGGGAGTGGCTCCATGCTGGGCCTGCTCCCTTTCTACTTCTTCGAGGGGGGCCCCAGGACAGAAGTGGTCCCGCACAGGAGCACGCGAGACGTGCTGTCACACCTTGCCTGCTGCACCCCCCTGCGCGGAAGCCCGCATCAGGAGGCATGAGACCGGATACTGCGGGGGACACCCCTCCAGTCCGTCGCTGTTTGCTGGTGGCCCCTGGCTGCCCCCTCCCCTAACCGTGTGGAGAAGATACAGATTGGGACCCTGCAACACTAATACACCCAAGACGGTGACTTTAAATCGGGTAGACATATGCCTACAGCTCAACTGCTGGTCATGGGTCGGCTGCGGTCCACTGCACCCCAGGTGACCACCCACCTGGACTCAGAGGGGCTATTGCAAACCCAGGCCACACGAGATGCTGAACCACAGCACCAATCACTGTCACCAAAGCTGGACACAGTCTTGAACGCAGTAGAGAAGGTTGGCGCAATACTCGAACACCCCCGCGAACACCCCACTTCTCCTTAGAGGCAAAGATAGGTTAGCCACCGACTTTATGCTGCTGCACATAGACCACAAGAAGCTAGCTGACAAAGTACAGACCCACGAAACGGTGATCATGGAGATTCACCCTGCCACTAACCTGAACACAACCACAATGCTCAACCTTACGACCTGGGTCCAGGCCTTGGAGGGGAGGTTGGAAGACGCTGATGGCTGGTCCCATCACAACAACGTGCGTGTGGTGCGACTGCCGGAGGACGTTGTGGGGCGAGACCCGTGTCCTCTGCGGAACGGTGGCTACAAGACCTTCTACCCGAAGGAGCGCTGCCCCTCAGTTAGTTGTGGGCCCCCCCCCGGATCATGGCCCAGACCCTTCCTGATCCAGCTGTTAAACTGCAGAGACAGAGTCGCTATCCATAAGGAGACCTGAAAATCCTTGGATATAACAGTGAACAATACCCGTGTCATGCTGTTCCCAGATTACACTGCCCAAGTCCAGAGATGCAGAAGCTCTTTCAAATCAGCGAAGAAACGCCTCTAGAAGCCAGCTATATATGCGCTACTCCCTCCTGTTCCCGGCCCGTCTCCGGGTGGTGGCAGATGCACTTCTTCGACTCCCCTGCAGAGACCTGGAAATGGCTGGAGGAAATGGGACTAACTTCTGAACACCCTGGGCCAAGGGCAAAGCAGGGGACGCAACGGGACAGGGGTCACTGCAAAGGAACAAAGTCCAGCACCGCGACACAGTCAGCTTCGCAGATCACGCTCCCCAACCTGGAACAGATCATCACAGAGCGCCGAAAAAGCCCTGCAGATTGCAGCAGTGATAAGCGATCAGCACCACAGCTCGCACGCAGACACCAAATCTACCCAATCCACGAATGAGGAGGAGCAGGCTCATACATGGCCGGAGGAACCAGACTCGCTGCACCTCCCCGAGGTGACACCGCAGACCTCTGATGATATTATCTAGCAAATATAGACTCGAAATATGCACGTCCAATGCCCTGCCTTCTTTGGGGCGACAGAACAGGGAGTCAGCCATGTGCAAAACTTCCTTTTAAGGGGCTCCGAAGCAGCTTAACATTGCAGCCGCTTAAGGAACTCAATTAATCCTGCTGCCATCTGCAAGGGACTATACTAGAGCTAAACCGCAAGGGAAAAACAAGTCAACCGCCACCGCACACATCAACCCCACTTTACGTTGTCGCTGTTTGAAGTGGAATGTGTCTGTGACAAGGTTTGGGAGGGCCCCTGTTGGGGTTCCACTCTGATGATGTTCTCCAAGTTTTACTGTTTACACCGTCTCATGTTTTCTCATGCATCCCGCACCGAAGCACACACCACATGGAGCTGGCACACTCACACACTAATGTCACTAATGAGCCAGCAAGTCCTAGGCAGGCTGGGCACCACGCTCGCTCACATCATAACCATACATGATGCAAGCAAATGAAATGTGAGAGGTATTCACACCCCAGCTAGATGCTATTCCATATACTCATACTTGCAGTGAAGGGCCACCAACATAGCACTTCTGCAGGAAACTCACACTACACAATTAGAGGCCTCCAGGCCCCACAGGTGCTGATGAGGGCAGGTGTTCAGCACTGATTACTCCACTCAGGCCAGGGGATCGTTGATCTGGATCAGGGCTGGCACTCCCTTTATAGCAGAAGAGGTGAAGACACCCCGGACGGCCTATCAGTTCTCTTGAAAGGCCGACTAAACGGGTAGGCTATCGTCATAGGCTCCATATACACCCCGAAAACAGACCAGTCGGCCTTCTTATGCCAACTCACATGCCTGCTTGCGCGTTGGGCTGATATCCTGTGGCTCTTGGGAGGGGACTTCAATTCAGTACTGGACCCTCTTTTAGACTGCTCCTTCCCCCCACTGACACGTACACCAGCCTCCTCAAACGCGCTGGCTCTCAGTGACTGGCTTACACATTGGTCCCTAGCAGATATTCGGCGTGCCTGTAACCAGGACGACCGCGTGTACTCATTCTACTCCCCAGTACACGACCTGCATGGACGACTGGACCGGATTGTAGGTTCCCCCTCGCTGTTGCCACTCATTAAAACCATTGACTACTTAGGTCGCACACATTCCGTCCACAATCCCCAGCTGTTGCAGCTGAGCTGGGATGCTGGCCCTCCTGTGGTCCCTATCTGGCACCTTCAACCAGCGGCACTGGAGGACCCTGCATTTCACGCCACACTGGAAACAGCGACAACACAATACTTTGAGAATAACAATGGCTCCCCGTGCAGCATATCCACTGAATGGGAGGCATTTAAGGTGGTAATCAGGGGTGTAGTATGGAGCTGGTCTGGAATATGCGCAAGCAACTCACCCGAGACATAGGGATAATCGAACAAAACCTTCTACCCCATGAACCTCAACTGGCGCAAGGTGCGAGTGACCCACAACAGCTCCGCACGAAACAAAGCAAACTCACAAGCCTATTAGAGCAGCTGCGATGCCCCAATTATAAGGCACACTCGGCGGGCACGCATGCGCTGGCAGATAGCCCTGGCAGGCTGTTGGCCTGGCTGCTGCGGCAAGAGCAACCCGGACACCGGATACACGTAATGTGTCCTACAAGTGGCCCCACAATATACACTCAACATGAAATTCATGCAGAGAGAACCAAACACTACACAGCCCTCTATGAGGTCACTACCCCACTAAACCGAGACAAAGCGAGAAAGTTTTTCTCCACAATAAGCCTGCCCACCATCACTCCAGAACAAAGCAAGGCGCTATGTGCCCCGATCGAGCAGGAAGAGATTAGGGAGGTCATAGCTGCACTAGCAACAGGTAAAACCCCGGACCCAGATGGGCTCCCGTCGGAGTTCTATAAAGTATACGCTGCAACACTGGACCCGCGCCTCCAAGCGGTCTACGCCACGGCGATAGACACATCTACCCTCCCGCAAACCCTGAATGAAGCGTGACTAGTGTTGTTGGGCTCGTATAGGCCTCTGGCTCTTTTAAATACCGATTACAAAATCTTAGCGAAATTACTCGCAGACAACTTGGCACCCCTGGTTCAGTCACTCGTGCACATTGACGACCAAAATGGGTTTGTCTCAATCCGAAGCACCTCTCCGAACCTCCGCCGGTTCTTTAGGATTGATAAATATGCACCGGAGCAGTGGCCCTGTGCGGGATGACTGATATTAGATCTAGAGAAAGTGTTCGACACCCTGGAGTGGGACATCCTTTTCAGGGTACTTCCACTATATGGGCTCGGGGAGACGTTCATCAGGATGATCTCGCTACTATACAAAGACCCGGTGGTGAGAGTACAGACAGGCCCGTACATGTCCGCCCCAGTCAAGATCCGAAGAGGCACCAGGCAGGGATGTCCGCTATCCCCGCTGCTGTGTTCAGTCGCTGTGGAGCCACTGACGGCAATGTTCTGGGTGAAGAGCGCAGGATGGGGAGTCCCATTAGGTAATAGGACACACATTATCTCACTATACCCCGATGATCTCCTCCTATACCTACGAGATGTGCGCTCAATCCCAATGGAGGTAGAACGCACCCTTGGGGAGTTCACTGCCATGTCCGGGCTGGTCGTCAATGCGTCTAAGTCCTGCCTCAGCCCATTTGGCGAGGCCACTCCCGACCCACACAACACGCTCCAAGGCACAGACATTAAGTGGCAGACGCAGACCTTTCGATACCTAGGGATCTGAATATACCATCGCCCAGAGGACTTGCTTGAAGGCAACCTACTCACAGATTGCATTCTGGGTGGCGCTTCCCCTAGCAACCATGGGCTGCGACTCTTATATTACTTCGCTAATATTCCCATATATCTCCCGCCAGCCCTTTTTAAAACCCTGGAGAAGATGGGGCTGGAACACATCTGGGGGGCCTCCCGCAACAGAGTGGCTCTCCGGAAGCTTTACCTACCAACGCACCGAGGGAGGCTAGCTCTGCCGAACCTCGAGCATTACTACCTAGCCACCCAGCTGCAATGGGTTGCCCTTTGGCTCTTAGAGCAGTACTTGGCAGACACCACGACCGGCCTCCCGGCGCAGGCCCACCAAGCTATACTTTCCCTATTCCACCCATGCAATAAGCGAAGGCCACAGCCACAGCTGCTACTACACGTAGCATACAGATGCTACTTCAGATGCTTATTCCTGATGCGCAGCATTAACCCGTTTGCCCCTGCACTCCCACTGGTGTGCACACCTAAGTGGCACGGCCCAGGAACAATCCGTGAGGTACTAAACCTGACAGAGAATGGGTTACAGGACGTAGGAGACCTATACCAGGAAGGGACCATAGCGTCTTTTGCCTTACTTGTCGATATCCTTGGGGTGCCACCGGGGAAATTCCTCGCACATCGAGCAATCATAGCTGCACTACATAAGCACTGGGGGACATGACAATAGAACCCCCAACGCACTTAACCATCCAATATCTGCATGTGATGGGCCCGGCAGACACCTCGTCGAGTGGTTCACCGCCTTCCTCAGGTACCACACAGTGACACCTCTACTGTCCCTGCGGGCACGCTGGGAGGGTGATTTGCAATGCCCCTTTACTGACGCTGAATGGAGCAGGGTACTGGAAGGGCCAGTCAACGTCCCATGAAACATGAGATTCCGCCTCATACAATACTTCATCACCCAGAGGGTGTACCTCACCCCAGCTAAAATTAATAGAATTTATGATGGCACTGATGCCGCCTGTCCACGCTGCCAGGCTGCGGACGCAGACCTCTTGCACATGATATGGAACTGCCCAAAATTGGGAGAATACTGGGAGTCAGTGGTGTTCGCGCTGAGCCGCTGCACAGACCGGTTAATACCCCCAAACTCGGAGACCTGCATTTTGCACCTCTACAAAAACACCTAGAGCCTGAGAGTCACCTCTCAGTTCTTGGTGCTGAGACTAATTTTCGCAAAATGGCTGATGCCGTTTGCCTGACCCTCCAGCAGTACGTGCTTGGGAACGCTCTCTACAGGTGTAGGCCACAGCTGAAAGTGTAGCGCTGCGCAGGCAGGATGCACTGAGCCTGCACAAAATACCAATTGCGGAATGCTGGGACACAATAATACATGAACTACTGGGAGGACATGGGACCCCAGAGCTCGAATCAGAACCAACAACAAACAGGTAGCAACGAGGACCTCCCCGCGCACGCTCTGACAACACTCGTTAACGCGGCCTTTCGCACACAAGACGACTGCATGCTACGCACATGGGGGTACACTTTGTAACAATCAAAAATACGGCCACTAGGCGAGCAGCGAAGGCTGCCAGCAAGCCACGTAAGGAGCACACGCCAGCCCCAACAAATATAACAATCCAGTGATCAACACTTTGGTTATCCGGAGATGCCTCATGGACCTAATCCCTGCCCCCAGTTATCCTCAGTTACCCCCGGTTTTTATCCACACCCCCGCTCTCAATATCGCTGAAATGCTGCACACACACAGTCTCATTTACAGGCGTGACCCTCTCTGGTGATCTGCAACAAATCACAGGCCATTCTTCACCTGTTGGAAATTAGCAACCACATTAGCAGCATGTAATAGATGACACTAAAGCTTTAAACCAGCACTTTACACTGCACACAGGCAGCAAATATCATCGGAGGTACAATGTGGCATAATGTGTTGTACTGTATAAGTTGTGCTTGCATATTTATAACTGTGATGTTGATAAAAAGAAATACAATAAAACAGATTCAAACAAAGAAAATGAAGCCCCGGGATAAGGATATTATCAAAGAGTTGTTTTTTAAACATGCTGCAGCTCACTGTGAGGCCCAGGAGCTTAGAAACCCCTTGGTGAGAACGCACATCCTCGTAAAGTCTGTGCAAGGCATGGAGCCCTATTTATCCGTTTTAACAAGTGATCACGATACATTTGTAATTACTCGTTTTACATTGAATCAAATTCATTATCTATTGGCTTCACCTTCTGGCTTTGTTCCACACATAGAAGATAGAGCTACCTGTGGATGCGAAACAAGGTCTCCACAGGATACCCTCCATTTTTATCTTTTTCTGTAAATACTTCTCGCATCCTAGAAGAGTGTTTCTTAAAGGGCTATTGAAAGATCTTTGATTTAGGTATGTCCGTGCTGCCCTATTGTCTTTGCAGCTTTTACCTAATGTTCACACACTTTTTTGTGTTAGCAATTTTTTAAGATCTGCCTTAAGGTTGAGATGTTCTAGAGGTGATTAATGGTCACAACTCTTTTGCGTATTTGCACATTGTTATGCTGCTACAAATGTAACGATCATCACAGACCATTTATGTGTACCCTTTTGTTTATTAATTCCTGCCTATGGCCCCCAGGCTTTGTTTAAATGTTTTAGCTGTTTTTGCATATCTCGTAAATCTGCATATATGGTTGTTACGCAGTCAACAAACGGATTTGATGTGTTGCCTCTTTTTTAAATTGTTTCTTTTATGACCATATTTTCTGCCGAATAAAGATTATTATTATTATTATTATTATACCTGCTCTCAATTGAAAGTTTTCACTTATTAAATGTAATAAGTTAACCCAATATTATCCTATGGGAGAGATGGACCTTATATTAGTGAAACATTTATTTAGGAGTCTTTTATTAACAGGACATGTAAAACCTAGTACATGTCCAACTTTTAAAATACACTGCACCCCGTTGTTTGGGCTGTTTAGGGCCTACCCTAGGGGTGACTTATATGCAATACAAAGGGAGGTTTGGGCCTGGCAACAGGTTTAGTTTGCCAAGCCGAAATAGCAGTTCAGAATTTCACACAGAGGCTGCAGTGGTGGGCCTGAGACATATTTAAAGAGCTACCGAACTGGGTGGTGTTGTGTTGTGAAAATGTGTGCCAGGACCCTTGCAAGTCCGGGCAGACTGACAGAGGAAATACGTAACTTGCTGGGTAGTGTTAAGGTGTGGTTATTAACAGGTATGACGTGATTAGAGAACAGAATGTGATTGTATGCTGAGAAATTATGATGTACAATCCAGAGCTCCGTGTGTGGTGTATTCATTTGCATGATCATGGGCTGTGGAGGACGCTACAGCTGGTGATGAGTGTGGGATCTGTGCCTGAAGAAATTAGATTGCTCTCCCTGAAAGTTTGCAATGCTACAGCAAACTTCTCATGTGTGCCGTGTGTGCCTATTTCGATGAGAAGCAGTTTGATTTGGGCGTGTGTGGAATCAAAGCACCCCTCCAGCCCATATGCGGCCCTCAAAGAAGTTGAAGGCTCTGCAGAAAAGCACGTTCCATTAGCATTTCACTGTGTTCAGTGAATCTTAGTAGACGTCCTTTTAAAAAGTATTTTACAATCTCCAAACCTTCTTTGAGGGCTATGCTTGTATACAGTCTCGAAACATCCAGCATTATCATCAAAAAGTCTGTTTCCCACGTAATTCCCTCAATCTGGTTCCAAAAATGTTTTGTATCTCTTGTGTAAGAAATCAATCGTCATACAAAGGGAAATAAAAATGGTCAACATAAGTCGGCTAAGACAGCATATTTTCAATTAAACTCCCAATGGATGAGACAATAGGGCATCCAGGTGGATGAGTCTTATGCTTGTGAAAGTTTGGTAGGTGGTAGAAAGTTGGTAATTGTGCATGCGGAGTTGCAAGGAAATTATATTCTTACATTGATAGCATCCCTTTTTGGTACCATTTCTGAATCACAATTTGGAACTGTAGGATACTGTTATTATATTCCATGAAGGTAGTTGGTATGTAGATGTTTATATCTTTCAATTGCCTGAGTGCCTCCTTGCAATAGTTTTCTCTTGTCTGTATCACAATATTCTCTCCTTTATCTGAGGGTTTATAGACAATGGTTTGATCTTGGTGTAGATTTTTTTAACGCTTCACTTTGTTTGTAAGTGATGTCCATTTTCTTCACATCATTACTTCCTTTCCTATGAGGGTGATTAGATCCTTATTAACACTATCTACAAATACATCTATTTCATCAGTCGGCATCTGTGGTACAAATTTAGATGTTGGTTTGAAGGGGCTTGGTGGCCCAAATTGCGTTACTCCTAGATTTTCAATTCTATCAATATTATCACATGAATCATCCAAATGTGAGAGTTTCTCAGAATACAGTTCTCCTAATATGGCAAGTGTCTCTAGATCATTTGCTGTTAAAATGTCCATCTGTATGCCTGCTTCTTCTCATGTTCTTTTCATGATGTTCAGATCCTTCAATTTAAAGAACTTGTGCAATTTTAGCCTCCCTCTAGAATTTAAAAAGGTCTATTCGGTTTGTGTGTATTCAAATCTGCTTGTTGGGAAGAAGGTTAGTCCTAGCTTCAACACTGATCCTTCAGCATTCGTTAATTTCTTGGAAGGTAAATTGATAATTGTTAAGTTCTCAGTTATTGTCTGTATTTGGTTCCTCGTTTGCTCCAGGAGGTGCGGGTTAAGGCCCTGTTGGTGTTACTTCCACCCGCCCCTTCTCATTGGTCGTTTCCTTGCTCTAGTGGTTTGCCTTTGCCTCCACAGAGCCAAGTTTGTCTGATCAGACAAAATTCCTTGTGAAAAAGCGGTTGGTGTAGGTTTTTAGAGCCCAATCCCAGCTCTTTCTTCTTCTGATTGTTCAATATCAGTTACTTCCGATTCAGAGGTTTCCCTCTGTTCTTACTGCTTTTCAATTCATGTCGTGGTGCATCATACTTCCTAGAAAATGTTAGCACTCTTCCCTGCTGATAGTTTCTTGCATCACGGTCAAACTTCTCTTGTTTGGGTTGTTTGATTTTTTGTTCATGTCATCAAGCATTTTTTCATGATTTTTTTTAGTTCTTGTTTTGCCGTGTCAGTGCTAGTTACAATATCTTTTTCTAAGTCACTGATATACTTCAAGGCTTTATCGCAATCGCTCCATGCGAATTTTACTAGGATGCCGTATGTTCTGCCATTCCTCTAATAATTTAGGGTGTGGGTTTTCGTAGGCCGGGACTGTATTGATCCTCAGTCCTCTTGGCACCCTGTTAATGTCAATATAATGTTGTAGCGAGGTCGCCTCCCACCCCTTCCTCGTTTCTCCTTCATATAATCGCTCAAGTTTTGGGAATTTGCTCTTCAATTCCTCATGACCAAGAGTACAGGTACCATTTGTTCCTCCTGTCCGTGATGCTGGTCTCTGTTTGAAGATATCTGTGGCAGCTTCCCGGCAGGCCTCTTCATTAAACATAGTGTATCAGCTTTTCTTAAATCAAACTTGGTCGTACACCTTATCCCCCCTCGTTACTACTGCTCATTCACTCATGGTATTATTGCTTACAGTACACGCTGTTCTTATCAGTGGGATTTTCTGTTGAAATATGGGTTCTCCGACTCTTCTTCCACTAGTTGCTGGCCAGTGGGATGATGTAGCTCAGATGACACGGCAGTGCGGAAGCAGCCAAATATCCAAGGCTCCGAGATGTAAAAAGAGGGGACAGAGAATTGAAACACCGCAGATTGGAGTCCAGATATATAATCGATATGGAAACTAAGACACCCACAGGATGAACAAGTAGTGAGGAATTGGAGTACACTTGTAGGAAGAAATAGTATTACACTGGAAGTGAAGTGATTAACAGGAAGATTTGTTTAAGTAACAATGTAATATTACTGGGTTGAGAAATATAGCCAGGACAGCCATCCTATGGGATGCATGAAAAAAAAAAAAAAAATTGCTACATAATAATCCAAACGGATAGCCTGCCCATACAGGGTGTGATTATTTATATGGATGGATTATAATTTGCTTGTACAAAAAAGATAGGTACGGAGGAATTAATATGACTTTTATTTTTATATAGAGAACATTCAATTACCCCATCTTCAGTCTTCCATCCTACAAAAATAGATTGCCTAATTAATTAAAGACACACATACACAATGGGACCGATCTTTGAACAAACCTAATGACAATATATAACATAAGGACATACAAAAGTACATGTAAAAAATATATACAACAAAAAAAACTCAACTTTATGTTGCCAGTACCCAAAAATATTTCTACTAGTGTTCACACATTTATTCTGGGTGATACACTCAGAGGTAGTCAAGATGTGCACTTTCAGCAAAGGCACCTCTTTTCCTTTGGCTCAATTGTGTCACAAAAAGTTATTCAATCACTAGTTATTATTTTTATAGAGACTCCTCCGAAAATTATTGACGCAGACGCGTTTCAGCCTTTGGATTCTTCTTGGCCTCCTCAGGACAAGGGCAATGGAACAATGCTAAATAAATCCATACAAATATATATATATATATATATATATATATATATATATATTTGCACAAACATCTAACCTATTGATTGTACAAAGCATGCTGATTAACCAGACTAGTTTCCACACCGTGTAACACCACGACACCACCCATGGATTGAGTGTGCGGGAAAAAGACAGAAAGAAATGTGCTGTTAAATAGCACATAGGCCACAAGATGGACCATGTCATGTCTAAATGGACTAAGGAGCGGCTGTAACTAAAACGCGAGGGCTATTGATTGGTACGTGTGTAAGTACGAAGAGTGTAGCTCAAAACGTGCACCCAATGACACCAAAATAGGAGTGATTTAAACAAAATGGGGCATGATAAAATATATAAACCCACTCACATGGTGAAATCCTTTGTGGGTGGCGTCTACCAAACTCCCAGATCAGTAGCGCCTGGAAAAGTGCCTCCAACTGAGGTGAAACCACGTAAAAAAATTCAGTGGTAGAAAAAATCGAGCTAAGTATCTCCTATAATGAAGTGAGTAAAGCAAGGATGGTTCTAACACTACAAGCAAAAGAACGTATGAAACACTCACCTCTCTCACAGGTGAGAATGAAACTTATAGTGTAAAGATCGGAATGCTGCCTACCTACGAGTAAAACAATAAACCGTCTGTCAATTTATCACTTCAAGCATGCTCCCATCACAAATAAATGTGTGAAGTCTACAGGGGTCGGTACTCACTGGTCAGTCCTGCGCTATCCCAAAGATTACTCTCTCGGTCCTCGGCTGCAACTGTCAGCGTGTGCCAGACCATAGCAGGCCGCTCATAATGTTTAATGGGGGAAGATGCTCATTGTGTCAGCGTCAGTGTTGCCAGATTTTTAGACCCGTCCCAAGCCCGAAGTCGCTCAAATATAAGCCCAAAACAAGCCCAACCAGACCAGTTTCAGCCCAAAAACTAGCCCAAACTCGCAACTCTCAAATTATGCAGAAATAGTCATCAGAAACCACTTATTTGAGATTATTATATAGCAGTAGCTAGATCCAAAGTTATCAGAACACTTTACAACAGCAAATGTTCACATTAAAGTTAACAAGTCTATACAGAACATCTGATTCAGAGTGCTTTACTTATCTGATAGCACTCATTCCTACTCTTACTATAAATGAACTTACTTCAATTTGTGCTTGCTTCTACATGCTGCGGCCAGGCCCCACGAGTCGACCGCCACAGCAGCACAGGGCGGCACCACCAGGCCAGGTCTGACAGTCTGAGACCCGAGAGAAAAGTGGCACAGTGCATAGCTGCCAAGTTTTCAGATTGCTTATGTGTGATATTTTCATAATTTCAGTGTAATTATGAGTGACATTCAACGACTATGAGTGACACTTTCTCGCAAGCAAAAATCAAGCAACAAAGATGAGGGAAACATATATAACAAATTACAGCCATTTCAGCAACGAGAAACTCTA
This sequence comes from Triturus cristatus, assembly GCF_964204655.1. Taxonomy (NCBI): domain Eukaryota; kingdom Metazoa; phylum Chordata; class Amphibia; order Caudata; family Salamandridae; genus Triturus; species Triturus cristatus. The sequence continues at coordinate 369,555,820 of NC_140585.1, forward strand.
CGAAGATCTTAAAACTATTGCAAAGCACCAGAAATGGAAGGGCACTATTCAACATGAAAACAGACTGCATAGTTTCCACGTTTTAAGAGTGCTTATGTGTGACATTTTTAAGGTTTCAGAGTACTTATGAATGACATTCAACTGTTAAATGTATGACACTAAGAGTGACAGTTTTTTGCGAGCAAAATCAAGAAATTAAGTTCATATAAACAGATAAACATAAGATATGACACTCATTTAAGCAAGGACAAGCTATGAAAAGAAAATGAAACTGAGGCAAATCACCTGATCCTACTGACTCCTAACGCTTCTAAGCAGTGTAACAAACTCTGGAAGTCCCTGACCACACCTAAACTGCTCTAATATTCACTGAAAGTCCCTCACCCCACCTAACCTCCAGCTTGACAGGTACTCACTGAGGCTGGAGAACAGGACAGCTGGTTGGTCTCTTCGTTCTGCACGTAGCTGCCCGTAAACTGCGAGGAATCAGGCCCTACTCGCCGCCGATTCCGATGAAGAGAACGGCGAGCGCGCGTCACTTTTTTTAATAAAGCGCGCGGGGACAGGCATCCAGTATTTCCAGGGCCATCATTAGTAGAGCTTTCGCGCGCTACTAGATTGACGGCACGCTTACCCAAAGAGACTGTGTCCAACAAGTTTGGCAATGGTAAGTTGGCAATAGCAGCAGGTGCGCTTGCACTTGCACACACAGACACACATGCACTGCTGCCTTCAGCAGAGCGTCTATTGAAAGTAGCATGCTCTGCCTCCTTCTCCAATGATGTCTCAGCCACCCAGCGCGCTTTACGTTCATTGGCTGCTGACAATGCCACTGCTCACCACTGGTTGGCTTAGTTGCCTGAGTGTCGGCGCCGCCCCAGCGAAAAAATTGCGCACAACTGTTAGAAATAAGCCCAAAAAGTAGCCCCCGCCAGCCATGTGTTTTTCCCGCACAATTGGGAAAAATGTCGCCCAATTGTGCGGGAAATAGCCCAATCTGGCAACACTGGTCAGCGTGTGTGCGTCAGTCCGGAAATGAATACCGAAAGCGGACTTCGAGTGGAGTCTCTTAAACAACTAGGAGGTGAACCTGGTCAAAAAACCTCTGCCCTCATGTTATTCTCAGACGTGTTACTGGAGATCTTTTTGAAAGTGTACACGGAGCCAGGGTGAGCCAAAAAGGAAGTCGCCTCAAGGCCCTCAAAACTTTCTCAGATTTACTAACAGAAAAACTTCCAAGACCACAAAAAGTGGTAAGTGCATGGAGGTGGGGACAACATGAAATAATTGTTATCTAATAGCCAGCATGCTAACTACAATGAAGGCTTACATTCTGAAGCACATATAACAATAAAAACATATATATGTTCAAAAAAAGTGATTGAATATACATGGTGGTTAAAAACAGAGCAAGAAATAAGGACATTTTTACACAGTCCAGGATGTCTATATATTCTCAGCGGTATCCCATTATCAATATGCAATAATTTCTAGATATATACATGAAGTCAAATTAAATTAAAGCCCAAATTTCATCTCGATCATTCAGTCCTTCAATCGCTGTATGGTACTTTTCTATCATTCGGGCCTTTAAACGGTTTAGACCCTTTTGGAGGGCTGCTTTATTTTGCGCTTTTATGACTAACAGTACTGACCAACTTAAGTCATTCCCACTGTGGCTGCATTGTACATAATGCTGGACCAGTGGAGCTCCCTGTGTTTTGCATTGTATGCTTGATTTGTGTTGCAGTATTCTCATTTTAATGGCCTGGGTTGTCTGACCGATATATGCTTTACCGCAAGGGCATGTTACAGAATAAACCACATTTTTAGTATTGCAATTTGACAGGCTTAGTTGTGCGTGTTTTTTGTTATTAATCTCGATAGATTTCGAGTTACGTGTCTGTGGGCATACGGCGCAGTTATTCCATCTATAATGCCCAATCACTGCTGGGAGACCCAATAGACCCCTCAGATCCTTTTTCACCGGTTGTACGCGCGCAGCTCTCACAAGATGTTGCCTTAGGTTTCTGCCACACTGAAATGCAAACATCGGTTTAGGGATATTCAGATGTTCTACCAACCGCCAATTGCGTGAAATGATTTGTTTAACCTTGTTCGCTTTTAGGTTTAATGTGAGCACACAAGTCAATTGCTCCGATTCTTGCTTTACCTTAGGTGTGAGAAGGCACTCACGTCGAGTAAACCAAGCCCTTTTAAGTGCCCCTTGGACCAATTTCTTTGGAAAGCCTCTCGCGCACAATTAATCTTGCAAAATGTCTGCGTTTTTAAAGTAATCATTTTATTTTGAGCAATTTCGGTGGCCTCTCAAAAACTGCCCGTAGGGGAAGTTGTCTTTGAGGTTTCTAGGATGTCCCGAGGTGTATTCCAATGGAGTATTCCGGTCGGTTGGCTTAGTATACAGGTCAACCTCCAGTTTACCATCGTTCTCGATAATCCAGACATCCAAAAATTTGATTTGAACATTGCTTGATGTTTTGGTAAATCTCAGTTCAAAGGTGCGAGAATTGAGCCACATATGGAACTGTTCCAACTCTTCCTGAATTCCCCTTCTATATCATAAAGATATCATCAATGAAACGCAACCATTCAATGATGTGCGCTGTAAATGGGGTGGTTTCTCGAAAGATATATTTCATTTCGAAGCAGTCCATCACGAGGTTGGCTATTTCGGGAGCGAAGCAGCAGCCCATAGCCACGCCCTTAACTTGTAAAAAAAATCTTTTTTTAAAGCAAAGAAGTCGTTTTTCAGGCATAGCCGGGCTGATGCTAATAAAAACTCACATGCCAATTCCAATCCGGTAAAAAGCGGGTACGAACCGTCGGACGGAGCCTTTTCTCCGTCCGACTCGTACCCGGTGCGAAATCCATCCGAAAATGCAAGTACGCTTCGGACGGAAACACCATTTCCGTTCGAATCGAACAAAACACCGACCGAACAGAATCGAAACACAATTCCGATCCGGAAAAGCGCCGACCTGACGTCGGTACGCATCCAGCCTACGTTTCACGAACCAGGAAGTACGATTCGAACCGACGTCATCTCGCACGGAATATATTTACTGGCTGCCAAAAACTGCCGGGAAATCAGGACGACACACGCAAGGAGCAGCGGGACGCGACGAACAGACATGGACCCGAACCTACGTGCCATCCCTGCCCTCCTAGCAGTCCACCTGGCGTACAGGAACCAACGCAGACGCCGCAGAAGGTCAGCACAACAACCAGGGGCAAAGGGGGGGGCAGGGGCAGGACACACAACACCAACACATGGTACCAAATCATACATGGCCTGGACATACCTGACCATCAGGGCCTGGTCACCTCCAGGGGGTGGGGGCGTGGCCAGCAACGCATGCGTCCGCCACATCAGAAGTGGATGGTCACGCGAACCGGTACGTACCATACCCAGGCCGCAAGAGCGTGGGTACGGAACGTACCACGCGTCCCCCTACGTCACTACAACAATGTGCGGTACGGCCCATACCCACGTCAGAAAGGCCTGGGTACGGCTCGTACCAGCATTGGTATTGGTATTGGTATTTATAGAGCGCGACTGTCGCTCCGGAAGGAGCATCCTGGCGCTAACTGGAAAGTATGCTTGAGGTTGAGGGAAGGCGGGATTAGATGGCGTCCAGTACGTACTCGTCAGAAAGGCTGAAGATCCAGGTTTTTAGTTGTTTCCTAAAATGGATTTCTTTGGTTAGGGACCTCAGGTGCTGGGGCATGGAATTCCAGGCTCTAGAAGATAAGTGGGTGAGGGTTTTACCCCCTTTGGTTTTTAGGTTGAAGTTGGATGGTTTTAGTAGATTGTTATTGGAGGATCTCAGGGTCCTCTGGGGATTGTAATGGGGGTAGCGCCTAATTAGATATTTGGGGCCGATGTGGTTGAATGCCCGGAATGCAATGATTAGGATTTTGAAAAGAATCCTTTTGTGCAAGGGTAGCCAGTGGAGGGTTCTCAGAGCAGTGGAAGCTGAAGACCTCCTGGGGAGTTTAAGCACCATTCTGGCAGCAGAATGCTGGACGCTCTGCAGTTTTTTGAGTGTGACTTTTTTCACACCTGCCATTAGGCCGTTGCAGTAATCCAAGCGCGATAGGATTAGCGCCACGGCTACCGCTTTTCTAGCATCCGTTGGTAGGAAGTCAACATTTTTTTTGAGGGATTTAATGATTCCGAAGCAGCTTCCTGCCACCTTCCTTACGTGATGATCGAAGGATAGGTCAGTATCGAAGGTGACTCCAAGGTTTCTTGCTGTTGTGACGGTCTGGGGAGGGGCTGTGGAGTCCTCTGGCCACCAGAGATGAGGACAGAAGTTGACATTTTTCCTCATGGGGAGGATTTCTGTTTTACTAGTGTTGCACTTGAGGTGATTTGTTTCCATCCACAGAAAGACGTTTTTCAGGCAGTTTTTTAGATTTTGTTCGGCTGATGTAGAATTCTCCTCTAGCGGGACTATGAGTTGGGTATCGTCGGCGTATGATGTAACAGTTATGCCGAATGATTCGATCAGGGAGATGAGGGGAATAAGGTAGACGTTAAAGAGCAGGGGGCTTAAGATGGAGCCTTGTGGGACTCCTGATCGAATCTTTTTCTCTGCAGAAGTGAAAGGTCCTAGTGTGATGGATTGGGATCTTTCTGTTAGGAAAGATGTTATCCTGTTCAATGCCAGGTCAGAGATACCAATGTCCCTGAGTCTGTCCAGTAGTATGGGATGGGAGATGGTGTCGAACGCTGCTGTGAGGTCCAACAGGATCAATACTGCGTTCTTTCTTTGGTCCTGTAATATTTTTATTGAGTCAGTCAATTCGATCAAGGCAGTTTCCGTCGAGTGCTGGGGGCGGAAGCCTGATTGTTGAGGGTGGAGGATATTATTCATTTCGAGATGGTTTTTGAGTTCCCTGTAGACTAATTGTTCGGTGATTTTTCCCAGAACTGGGAGAAGTGAGATTGGACGGAGATTGGTCAGGTCGGAAGGGGATTTGTTCAATTTTTTCATTAAGGGCTTAACAATGGCTTGTTTCCATGCCCTGGGGACGATGCCAGTGCTGAGGGAGGTATTTACTGTTTTGTTTATGATGGGATTGACAGTGTCAATCAGTTGGTGAAGGATTCTAGGAGGGCTGGAGTCAGAGGGGGCTCCTGACTTGCATGCTAGGATGACTTCCTTGGTTTGGGCTAGAGTGACCTGTGAGAACGTTTTTAGGTTTCCAGTTAGTTTACCTGCTTGTTCCAGAGGGATGGGGGACTGTGGGCTATGGTAAGGGGGGAAGTCTTTCTGAATGAGATTGATTTTCTCTTCGAAGAAGTCTGCTATTTGGTCGCAGAGGTCTTGAGAGGGAGGTATTTCGGGCTGTAGGGCTTTTGGATGGGTGAAAGATTTAACTATTGCAAACAGGGTTTTTTGTTTTTGCTTGGCCTCATTAATGGCTTTGATGTAGAACTCTTTTTTTGCGCTTTTTATAATGGAGTGGTAACTTTTCCTTAGTTGGACATTGGAGTTTCTGTCCGAACTGTCGTATGTTTTTCTCCATTTGCGTTCGCCTTTTTTACAGCGCATATGAGCCTCGGCTACTTCTGGGGTGAACCAAGGGGCGTTGGTTTTGCCATTACTATCAGATTTCCTAGTCCGTTTGGGTGGAGCACGTTCTGTAATTTCGCGTAGTATCCAATTGTGGAAGGATTGGGAGTCTTGTTCGACGTTACCAGTCAGGCTGGGGTTTTGAGTCTCAAAGGTAGGCTGGAGTTTAAAGGTGTCTTCTACCTTTTTCCAGTTGACATGGTTCTCTGGGGGTGAACAGGGTTTTTTTGAGTTTTTAGGCTGCGGGGTTCTAATGAGAAATGGGATCAGGTTATGATCTGTCCAGATTTGTGGAATCGGAGTATGGGTTTCTAGAGGGGGAAAGTTGGTGCAGACCCCATCTAGAGTGTGTCCAGCTAGGTGAGTGGGTTGCTTAACCCTTTGCTGAAGGTTGAAGATTTCTAGAGTTTGGTGGAAGTTAAGTGTCTGAGCGTCCTCTGTAGAGTCGAGGTGTAGATTGAAGTCGCCCAAAAGGGTGACATGTGGGTATCTGGTTAGGAGCTGACCAAGGGTATCACTGAGAGTATCTAGGAATTTGGTGGCGGTGCCTGGGGGACGGTAGACTAGTCCTCCTGAAAAGGAGGCGGACTCATTGAGTTTGATGGAGAATCCGAGGGATTCGGCTCCTTTTAATGAGTCCAGGGTGAAGGTATGGCATTTGAAGGAGTTGCGCAGCAGCAGGGCTACTCCTCCACCTCTCCCCTTCAGTCTGTCTTGCCTGAAAATGGAGTAGCCTTGTGGAAGAGCAGTAGCTAGGTCAGGATTACTGTTGTCTGTGAGCCAGGTCTCCGTTATGAGAAGACAGTCAAGCATTGCTGGGGTCATGTAGGGGTACGCGTGGTACGACCCGTAGCCACGCCCCCAAGGACTGTGTACGGTGCGGACCCCACGGCACCGCAACAATGGGGGGACGCACCGTACCCACCCACCAAAGGCATGGGTACGGGCCGTACCCAGGCATGCAGAGCGTGGGTACGGGTATGTACGGACCGTACCCCCACCCCAGCAGTGTATGTACGCCCCAAACCCCCACCCGTGTATGTACGCACCGAACCCCCACCCGTGTATGTACGCACCGAACCACCACCCATGTATGTACGCACCGAACCCCCACCCGTGTATGTACGCACCGAACCACCACCCGTGTATGTACGCACCGAACCCCCACCCCAGCATTGTATGTACGCCCTGAACCCCCACCCGTGTATGTATGCCCCGAACCCCCACCCCAGCATTGTATGTACGCCCCGAACCACCACCCGTGTATGTACGCACCGAACCACCACCCGTGTATGTACGCCCCGAACCCCCACCCGTGTATGTACGCCCCGAACCCCCACCCCAGCATTGTATGTACGCCCCGAACCCCCACCCGTGTATGTACGCCCCGAACCCCCACCCCAGCATTGTATGTACGCCCCGAACCACCACCCGTGTATGTACGCACCGAACCCCCACCCGTGTATGTACGCACCGAACCACCACCCGTGTAAGTACGCACCGAACCCCCACCCCAGCATTGTATGTACGCCCCGAACCCCCACCCGTGTATGTACGCCCCGAACCCCCACCCCAGCATTGTATGTACGCCCCGAACCCTCACCCGTGTATGTACGCACCGAACCACCACCCGTGTATGTACGCACCGAACCCCCACCCGTGTATGTACGCACCGAACCCCCACCCCAGCATTGTATGTACGCCCCGAACCCCCACCCGTGTATGTACGCACCGAACCACCACCCGTGTATGTACCCACCGAAACCCCACCCCAGCAGTGTATGTACGACACGTACCCCCACCCGCGTATGCAAGGAGCGTACCCCCCACGCCAACAGTGTAAGTACGACACGTGCCCCCACCCGCATATGCATGGAGCGAACCCACACCCGTGTATGTCATGAGCGTACATATTGTGAAATAGGAGAGGTGGGTGCAGAGTCCTCCCAGCAGTGCCCAGACACAGGAGGGGTGTGTGCAGAGTCCTCCCAGCAGTGCCCAGACACAGGAGGGGTGGGTGCAGAGTCCCCCAGCAGTGCCCAGACACAGGAGGGGTGGGTGCCTATCACTCCCAGCAGTACCCAGAGACAGGAGGGGTGGGTGCCTATCACTCCCAGCAGTGCCCAGACACAGGAGGGGTGGGTGCAGAGTCCCCCAGCAGTGCCCAGAGACAGGAGGGGTGGGTGCCTATCACTCCCAGCAGTGCCCAGACACAGGAGGGGTGGGTGCAGAGTCCCCCAGCAGTGCCCAGACACAGGAGGGGTGGGTGCCTATCACTCCCAGCAGTGCCCAGAGACAGGAGGGGTGTGTGCAGAGTCCTCCCAGCAGTGCCCAGAGACAGGAGGGGTGGGTGCAGAGTCCTCCCAGCAGTGCCCAGAGACAGGAGGGGTGGGTGCCTATCACTCCCAGCAGTGCCCAGAGACAAGAGGGGTGGGTGCAGAGTCCTCCCAGCAGTGCCCAGAGACAGGAGGGGTGGGTGCCTATCACTCCCAGCAGTGCCCAGACACAGGAGGGGTGGGTGCAGAGTCCCCCAGCAGTGCCCAGACACAGGAGGGATGGGTGCCTATCACTCCCAGCAGTGCCCAGAGACAGGAGGGGTGGGTGCAGAGTCCTCCCAGCAGTGCCCAGAGACAGGAGGGGTGGGTGCAGAGTCCCCCAGCAGTGCCCAGACATAGGACAATATACCCCATCAACAAGTTCAGTGACCAACAAGGGTGATACCCCAGATGCAGGTGGAGCCATCGCTGAGCCAGCATGGCCATATTGAAAGGCAACCCTCACACATCCAGGAAATGTAGACACAGCACAGCACAGCATATGGGAGACACCCTGCAGGGAAAATGGCCGGCTCCACAGAGGATGGAACACACCTTGGGACAATGTCACCATACAGTGAGAGCAAACATGACCAAATACCATTGGCAGAGACCTCTGTGATGGCACGCAGATGGCAGGGTACACCCCATGAGCAGCACACTCCAACATTTCACAGACCCCTAACACATTATCACCACCCCAACTCAGGGAGCACCAGCACCAACAGCAAGTCCAGGAAAGCATCAGTGTGCAAAACCAAAAGAAAATGCTTTATTCAGCAGGAAAATATCTCTGAGAAAATGTCCACTATGTACAAGGGCCATGGGCCAGGCCAGCAGCAAAGTCCGGGGGGGGTACACATCGGGACGTGTGTCCCCTAGCTTGCCTGCACAGTTCACATGTCCATTTCATCCACAGAAGAGGGGGCATCAGGGGGGAGGGTGGAAACAGGCACCGCAGGGACAGGAGGGGCAAGGGTAGGTGTTGTGGGTGCAGGGAGGGATGATTCCGCCACAGGGGGGGTGCCAGCGCCAAAGGTGGAGGACAGAATGGCGCTGCACACGTTGGCAAGGTCCCCCAGCGACTCCCCCGCACCCAATCGAACCACAGGCCCCAAGGAGGGGGGGGGGCAGAGGGATGGGTCGCAGCGCCACTGGGGGAGGGTGTGGACAGGGTGGGGGACTCAACTCCCCTGGCCGGGTCCTGCCTCCACCGCTTGCGGGGTGGTGTCCTCCTGGGGTGGGGGGGCTCACTTGCAGTGGATGATGCTGTCACCGACTGTTGGCCAGGAGAGCTAAGGGGAGTGGATTTGGAGGGAGTGGGTTGTGTGGACTGCGGACTCCCACTGTGGCTGCGTGTTGTACGTTTCCCCCCCGACCCAGTGGGTGTGCCTTCCTCACCCTGTGTGTGCGTGACAGGAGGTGTGCGCTTCGACTTCCCTGGTGGTGTGGTGCCTGTGTCTGGTGGGGTGCGTGCACGCTGACGTCTGGATGTGCGTGGGACAGGCACGGGAGTGGGAATTGTGGATGGGGCAGGGGTAGGGGGGGGTAGGCAGCGCTGCAGGAGATCCATTGCTGCAGTCAGTGTGGAGTCTATGGACCTCAGCAACTGCCGTTGGTCAGACTGCGCAGCCGACATGCCCTCCATGTATGCCTCCATCTGGGTCAGCACCTGGGTGTGGGCATGGAGGACATTTAGCATTGCAGTCTGACCAACCTGCAACTGCCTCAGGATGTCCACAGACTCCGCACTCACCGCAGCAGTGGTGACAGGGGCAGGGGGTGCGGTGCCTGTCAGGAAGGAGACATGTGGGGACCGAGCACGGAGGGAAGGGCCACGAGCAGGTGGGAGGCCGGTGATGGAAACTGAGGTGCCGGGGGGATGTGGAGGGCTGCCATCAGCTGGGGGGGCAGACTCCGCCACCTCTGGGAGCTCAGCCTCGGACCCGTCTGCGTCATAGTCTGTGTTGGCAGTCGACAGGTCCTCTGCCTCACTCCCTTCGGCCTCCGTGCCACTCCATGTGCCAGACAGGACAGCACTGCTGGCACTGGTGCTCAATCCCTCCTCCCGGTCCGTGCTAGTGTCTCCTTCCGTGTCCCCCGGCGATGCTGTGGGCAAGGTGAAGAGACAGGAGATAATCAGACACCTGTACACATATGTCACATGAGTCAAATATACATAGGTCACATTGCATAGCCTGAAAAGCAACGGGAGTAACACCTACAAAACAATGTACACATGTAGGCCATGGAACACACAGTTTGTCGACCCACCATGCCACTGAGACACAATGGAGAGCATGACACAACAGCAAATCACTGCACCTAAATTTTTACAGAGGAGCCAGCCTCTGGGGACAAATGTGCACAGCATCTGCACCACACTGCGTCGTCAAAAAGGGATGAGCAGGAATCATATCCATTTACTCTTGCCACATGCTGCAAAGGCAATACATGAAACCATGCCAAACATGACTGGGTCACTGCACCTTGAGCATATGTCCAGTCAAACATCACACGCAGGCCACACCCAGCAAGGAGGATGAAGCTTCTGATATGTAGACCTTGTACGCACAAACCACCCACACCTGAGACAATCTCATTGAGACGGAGAAAGTATGTACACCTCTTACTCTGGGATGAAAACACATGGCCTCCACTAATTCATGACTGTACACACACTGCCCCTGGTGCGCCTGTCCACACATCATTGACAGGCAAACATCATCAGATTGTCTTAACAACACACACAGGTAATGCCCACTGTGAGTATGCACAAGCAAAATGGGTCCCCCTGTACAGTGGACACATGTAGCAACCTGTAGGTCCTAACAGTTGAGCCCAGGGTACAATGCCACCCTACCCAACCCATGGCGAAGACACAGTGAATGGCCATATTGTTGGATGACGCACATGATACCTAGGAAGAGGTGCCCCAGGGCACAGTAGTGCCCACACTCCTCCATGGTCCAGGATGGACATGACTGCAAATTAAGCAACCGTCCCTGCACTTAGCAGGCCTCCCACTCAGGCACATCATGTCAGAGGGCACACAATTGGACATGCATGCTGGAAGGCTGTACATTTTGGAGACACACCCCTATGTCGTGATTCACAATCAGTGCCAAGTGACATGGACACCACAATGACTGAAATTGGCCAGGGCACACGCAAGATCCCCAGACCTGTGACACATCACCCCCACACATGATGCTGCTAGCATTGGGCACCTGCATAAACTGCCTGCCTAAATAACCTTGTGCAAGAGTGGCTACAGACAGACCAGGGAACACATGGCAAGGAGGGGAAGGGAGGGAGTGAGAACAGCACTGGGCTACTTTGGGGAGAAGTTGACGCACTGCACAATCAAACCCTGGCAGTGTATCCATGCAACTGCGCACTTACATTGGCTGGGGACACACAACTGACACACATGTACCTACCCCCTTCCTGCTGCTGCTTCTCCTGTAGGCGCCTGTCCATATCGGGGAAGACCACCGCCAGCACACGCTTCTGGATGTGGGTCAGACGACGGCGCCCACGGTTCTTACGGCTCTCAGGTGAGTCCCCCAGCAGGACCCGTGCAATCCTCCTCGTCCAGCACCGGATGTCCTGCCAGCGTTTCCTCACCTGAGACAGGCCCCGCATCCGACCCTCTGTACCCCTCACGGCACTGACGGCTGTCCTCCAGATCTCCCCCTTGGCAATGGCGCCTACCTGTGAGGATGCAAAAGTGAGAATACATTAATCCACATGAGCAAAGACACAGAGACACACATATAGAACAATCCTCTTCATGAACAGGCCATGGTATGCATGCAACTCATTGCACCTTTGTCATAGGGACATAATCCACTGTGGAAGGCCAAATGCACTACGTGCCATTGAAAGTACACGGGTGGCATGAGGGGTACCACACACTCACTGACCAGGGATCACACTGTGCCTCACAGGCTACACCAGGATTATGTACAGCACCTCAAAGCAGTCACCTGCCCTAGCACACTGATGCTACCTCAGCAGAGTACACAGACACACACAGGCACAGGACAATCACATGGCATTGCCAACTGCGGGTACACACCTCACTCTGCCCATGTGCCAGTAGACGGGGGTGTCACAGTTGTGGGGCTGGCTCAGCACGGCATGCACACAGCACTGCTCCCTGCTCACATCGGATGGGCAGGCTATATCCATCCCTCATGCAGCTTGTGTACAACACTCCCCATATGCACTCACCCACATGACAGGGGACTTACACACACACCAATGTGCAGGGGACGAACACGGCCTTTGGACACTCACAGCACAGGTACACTGAACAAACACACATCCATGGGTACTGTCACCTGTCACACTGGGGGGAACACAGGATCACATCAGGACTGTGGAAACAACATCCCCAGGAGGAGTAGCCCGGCAGTATGTGGCATGCACCATGCATTCATTGTCACAGTAGGCACTATGCAAGTGAGGAGTGCACACAGGAAACACAGCATGCACTGCATGGGTGACATGAGGCCTTCCACACCCTGGGACCCACTCTAAACACCAGTGCATGTCTGTCACACATGGACACAATGCCAGAAGTCACTGTCACACAAAAGGGGCACAGTCTAAGCTAGTGGAGTCTGCACTCACCTGAACCCCTGGTCGACCATACAGGCTCTGGTACTGTGGGAGGATCACATCTATCAGGGCAAGGTTCTCCTCCTGGGTGAATGGCTGTGAACTCTCCACAGTCCTGGACATGGTGCCAGAGGAATCACTATCAGCAGCAGTGGTCATGGATGTGCAGGTAAGTGCTCTCTCATGGGACCTGGCTGGCTTATATCTGCCTGGCTGGCCTGTTCATGTACAGGAGTACAGATTGATTGGTCAGTCACATTTGCATCCTACGTTTCATCCAATCCCTTCAAACCTACCCCAGTGTGTGGCTTTGCATGGTTTCAGTTTTGATGATGATGTCAAGTCAACATCCACTTTGCAACAATGTAGATTCTTGCAAACTGACTTCTGCTGGGCACCTGGTGCTCAAATTCAAAAATCAAACTCGGTCTCCATGGCAACCATCATGCATTTAGGCCCTTATACTTGTCCCTCATGTGTCCCCTATGTGTTTTCATACATGTACACACAGGTACGGTGCGTTCCACGCCCTAGGGCACCCCAAAAGCAGTGATACGGACCGGACAAGCGCTTGTATGGTCCGGATCACAACATGGGCGCTGGCGTATGCGTACGCCACAGTAGTACGGACCGGACAAGCGCTTGTACGGTCCGTACTACTGTGGCGTACGCATACGCCAGCGCCCATGTTGTGATCCGGACCGTACAAGCGCTTGTCCGGTCCGTACTACTGTGGCGTACGCATACGCCAGCGCCCATGTTGTGATCCGGACCGTACAAGCGCTTGTACGGTCCGTACTACTGTGGCGTACGCATACGCCAGCGCCCATGTTGTGATCCGGACCGTACAAGCGCTTGTCCGGTCCGTACTACTGTGGCGTACGCATACGCCAGCGCCCATGTTGGCCCAGGGACCCTATACACGCCCTCAGAGCGTATGTACGGTGCGTTCCACACCTGTCAGTGGTGACAGGCGGCACACAGACAGGAATGGAGCGTCAGATTTTGCCAAGGGTGGACACCAATGCATTGTCTGTGCAATACCACATGTGTGTGACATAGGTGTGTCAGGATGTGATGTGGCACATTACCCCTGAGGTGTGGGCAAAGCATATGTACGATGAGCTGTGTACACATGTTGTGTGTGATGGTGCGCATTGTGCCACACATCCCCTCCACTCCTTTGACATGTGTGCATGTCGTACACACTAGTAGAGCCATGAGTCACTTGCATGTCCCAGTCACGGACACCCGCACCTGTCCCCTGATGCCAGGTACACGGAATATTACACATGACATGTGAATGGCTGCGTTGCACGCTGTAACCATGTCATGTGTGTGGCATGTGTTTCCATGATTTTGCTGTAGGTGTGTGGTCCAATGCATCAGCAGTTGCTGCTACCAACATGTGTCTGTGTGTAGATGGCCATGGCACACTGTTCCGCACACCAGCCCACATATGTGATCTGCCATGAGGTGTGTATGTATGCAACTACACGGAGTATCAAAACAAGTACATATCCACATGCTCTCAATGTATGTATGTTCTGTCTCGACATGTACTCCTCCAAGGCAATGTGTGTGGCCTGTCCTTTTCCTATAACATGTGACCAGTGCATATCGCATACACCAACCTGTCTGTACCATACGCATCCTACTTCTGCACATGTGTGGATGTCTGTGAATCCTGTGATGCGTGTGCATGTTCACTTACACTGGCCCACAGCTAGTCTCATGCCATGTCATCGTGAGCTTGCCCCACTCCGTTAGTGGCTGTCCCTTGGTAGGAGTGTCACCTGCCTGGCGTACGTGTCCAGGAAATGTGGCACAGACCTGACTCAGAATGTGGCATTTGTGTATTGGCTGTTTAACATGTGCTCAGTGCATTGACAATGTCGTCGTACAGTGCTCACTCTTCGGTGTTCCTTCCATTTCACTGCAGGGCTCCGCCTCTCCCTCGATGTATGCCAGACCTGGCTGCCCTGCATGAACGGGACTGTATACGCCGCTACAGATTCAGCCAACGGTTGATTGATGAGTTGACTGGCCGGCTGGAAGCACACCTCCTCCCGCGCCACAGGTATCCCAGTGCACTGACACCCAAGTTGAAGGTGATGGCAGCCCTACATTTCCTTGCCACGGGTACGTTCCAACATACCATTGCTGACGTCGGGGGCATGTCCCAGACGATGCTCAGCCGTGTTCTGCATGATTTCTTAGAGGCTATGTTGGTTCACCTGGATGAGTACATTAAATTCCCAATTCGTGAGCAGTTGACAGGTGTCAAGCGTGAGTTCTATGCCCTGGGAGGGATGCCCCATATCATTGGGTCCATAGATGGGACACATGTTGCGTTGGTACCACCACAGGCACAGGAGGTGGTGTATAGGAATCGCAAACATTATCACTCCATTAATGCCCTTGTGGTGTGTCTGTCCAACATGGTGATTTCACATGTCTGTGTTCGCTTTCCAGGATCAGCACACGATGCCTTCATCATGAGGCGTAGCAGGCTGCCTGAAATGATGCTGCAGCTGCGGAACGAGCGAGCATGTATTGTTGGTGGGTAGACTCTGGCAGTTCAGTGTTTGGCGTCATCTTCCAATCTCACTGCCTGTGCTGACACACTTCTGTCCATGATATTTGCTTGTAGGGGACGCTGGCTATCCCAACATGCCATGGCTGATGACGCCTGTCCGCAACCCCAGCACGGCTGCCGAGCACCGCTACAACAACGCCCATGGGCGGACCAGGAGAGTCATTGAGAGGACGTTTGGACTTCTGAAGAGCCGATTCCGGTGCCTCCACAAGACCGGCGGAGCACTCCCATATGCCCCGGTGAAGGTGTGCAAGATCACACCGCCAGCACACGCTTCTGGATGTGGGTCAGACGACGGCGCCCACGGTTCTTACGGCTCTCAGGTGAGTCCCCCAGCAGGACCCGTGCAATCCTCCTCGTCCAGCACCGGATGTCCTGCCAGCGTTTCCTCACCTGAGACAGGCCCCGCATACGACCCTCTGTACCCCTCACGGCACTGACGGCTGTCCTCTAGATCTCCCCCTTGGCAATGGCGCCTACCTGTGAGGATGCAAAAGTGAGAATACATTAATCCACATGAGCAAAGACACAGAGACACACATATAGAACAATCCTCTTCATGAACAGGCCATGGTATGCATGCAACTCATTGCACCTTTGTCATAGGGACATAATCCACTGTGGAAGGCCAAATGCACTACGTGCCATTGAAAGTACACGGGTGGCATGAGGGGTACCACACACTCACTGACCAGGGATCACACTGTGCCTCACAGGCTACACCAGGATTATGTACAGCACCTCAACGCAGTCACCTACCCCAGCACACTGATGCTACCTCAGAAGAGTACACAGACACACACAGGCACAGGACAATCACATGGCATTGCCAACTGCGGGTACACACCTCACTCTGCCCATGTGCCAGTAGACGGGGGGTGTCACAGGTGTGGGGCTGGCTCAGCACGGCATGCACACAGCACTGCTCCCTGCTCACATCGGATGGGCAGGCTATATCCATCCCTCATGCAGCTTGTGTACAACACTCCCCATATGCACTCACCCACATGACAGGGGACTTACACACACACCAATGTGCAGGGGACGAACACGGCCTTTGGACACTCACAGCACAGGTACACTGAACAAACACACATCCATGGGTACTGTCACCTGTCACACTGGGGGGAACACAGGATCACATCAGGACTGTGGAAACAACATCCCCAGGAGGAGTAGCCCGGCAGTATGTGGCATGCACCATGCATTCATTGTCACAGTAGGCACTATGCAAGTGAGGAGTGCACACAGGAAACACAGCATGCACTGCATGGGTGACATGAGGCCTTCCACACCCTGGGACCCACTCTAAACACCAGTGCATGTCTGTCACACATGGACACAATGCCAGAAGTCACTGTCACACAAAAGGGGCACAGTCTAAGCTAGTGGAGTCTGCACTCACCTGAACCCCTGGTCGACCATACAGGCTCTGGTACTGTGGGAGGATCACATCTATCAGGGCAAGGTTCTCCTCCTGGGTGAATGGCTGTGACCTCTCCACAGTCCTGGACATGGTGCCAGAGGAATCACTATCAGCAGCAGTGGTCATGGATGAATGGATGTGCAGGCAAGTGCTCTCTCATGGGACCTGGCTGGCTTATATCTGCCTGGCTGGCCTGTTCATGTACAGGAGTACAGATTGATTGGTCAGTCACATTTGCATCCTACGTTTCATCCAATCCCTTCAAACCTACCCCAGTGTGTGGCTTTGCATGGTTTCAGTTTTGATGATGATGTCAAGTCAACATCCACTTTGCAACAATGTAGATTCTTGCAAACTGACTTCTGCTGGGCACCTGGTGCTCAAATTCAAAAATCAAACTCGGTCTCCATGGCAACCATCATGCATTTAGGCCCTTATACTTGTCCCTCATGTGTCCCCTATGTGTTTTCATACATGTACACACAGGTACGGTGCGTTCCACGCCCTAGGGCACCCCAAAAGCAGTGATACGGACCGTACAAGCGCTTGTACGGTCCGGATCACAACATGGGCGCTGGCGTATGCGTACGCCACAGTAGTACGGACCGGACAAGCGCTTGTACGGTCCGTACTACTGTGGCGTACGCATACGCCAGCGCCCATGTTGTGATCCAGACCGTACAAGCGCTTGTCCAGTCCGTACTACTGTGGCGTACGCATACGCCAGCGCCCATGTTGTGATCCGGACCGTACAAGCGCTTGTCCGGTCCGTACTACTGTGGCGTACGCATACGCCAGCGCCCATGTTGTGATCCGGACCGTACAAGCGCTTGTCCGGTCCGTACTACTGTGGCGTACGCATACGCCAGCGCCCATGTTGGCCCAGGGACCCTATACACGCCCTCAGAGCGTATGTACGGTGCGTTCCACACCTGTCAGTGGTGACAGGCGGCACACAGACAGGAATGGAGCGTCAGATTTTGCCAAGGGTGGACACCAATGCATTGTCTGTGCAATACCACATGTGTGTGACATAGGTGTGTCAGGATGTGATGTGGCACATTACCCCTGAGGTGTGGGCAAAGCATATGTACGATGAGCTGTGTACACATGTCGTGTGTGATGGTGCGCATTGTGCCACACATCCCCTCCACTCCTTTGACATGTGTGCATATCGTACACACTAGTAGAGCCATGAGTCACTTGCATGTCCCAGTCACGGACACCCGCACCTGTCCCCTGATGCCAGGTACACGGAATATTACACATGACATGTGAATGGCTGCGTTGCACGCTGCAACCATGTCATGTGTGTGGCATGTGTTTCCATGATTTTGCTGTAGGTGTGTGGTCCAATGCATCAGCAGTTGCTGCTACCAACATGTGTCTGTGTGTAGATGGCCATGGCACACTGTTCCGCACACCAGCCCACATATGTGATCTGCCATGAGGTGTGTATGTATGCAACTACACGGAGTATCAAAACAAGTACATATCCACATGCTCTCAATGTATGTATGTTCTGTCTCGACATGTACTCCTCCAAGGCAATGTGTGTGGCCTGTCCTTTTCCTATAACATGTGACCAGTGCATATCGCATACACAAACCTGTCTGTACCATACGCATCCTACTTCTGCACATGTGTGGATGTCTGTGAATCCTGTGATGCGTGTGCATGTTCACTTACACTGGCCCACAGCTAGTCTCATGCCATGTCATCGTGAGCTTGCCCCACTCCGTTAGTGGCTGTCCCTTGGTAGGAGTGTCACCTGCCTGGCGTACGTGTCCAGGAAATGTGGCACAGACCTGACTCAGAATGTGGCATTTGTGTATTGGCTGTTTAACATGTGCTCAGTGCATTGACAATGTCGTCGTACAGTGCTCACTCTTCGGTGTTCCTTCCATTTCACTGCAGGGCTCCGCCTCTCCCTCGATGTATGCCAGACCTGGCTGCCCTGCATGAACGGGACTGTATACGCCGCTACAGATTCAGCCAACGGTTGATTGATGAGTTGACTGGCCGGCTGGAAGCACACCTCCTCCCGCGCCACAGGTATCCCAGTGCACTGACACCCAAGTTGAAGGTGATGGCAGCCCTACATTTCCTTGCCACGGGTACGTTCCAACATACCATTGCTTACGTCGGGGGCATGTCCCAGACGATGTTCAGCCGTGTTCTGCATGATTTCTTAGAGGCTATGTTCGTTCACCTGGATGAGTACATTAAATTCCCAATTCGTGAGCAGTTGACAGGTGTCAAGCGTGAGTTCTATGCCCTGGGAGGGATGCCCCATGTCATTGGGTCCATAGATGGGACACATGTTGCGTTGGTACCACCACAGGCACAGGAGGTGGTGTATAGGAATCGCAAACATTATCACTCCATTAATGCCCTTGTGGTGTGTCTGTCCAACATGGTGATTTCACATGTCTGTGTTCGCTTTCCAGGATCAGCACACGATGCCTTCATCATGAGACGTAGCAGGCTGCCTGAAATGATGCTGCAGCTGCGGAACGAGCGAGCATGTATTGTTGGTGGGTAGACTCTGGCAGTTCAGTGTTTGGCGTCATCTTCCAATCTCACTGCCTGTGCTGACACACTTCTGTCCATGATGTTTCCTTGTAGGGGACGCTGGCTATCCCAACATGCCATGGCTGATGACGCCTGTCCGCAACCCCAGCGCGGCTGCCGAGCACCGCTACAACAACGCCCATGGGCGGACCAGGAGAGTCATTGAGAGGACGTTTGGACTTCTGAAGAGCCGATTCCGGTGCCTCCACAAGACCGGCGGAGCACTCCCATATGCCCCGGTGAAGGTGTGCAAGATCATCATCGTCTGCTGCATGCTGCACAACATGGCAGTGGAGGAAGCTGTTCCACTCATACTGGATCAAGATGACCAGGACCATCCACCCGTGGAGGATGAAGGGCTTGGTGACGGGGCAAGTGATGTGGAGGAGCAGGAGGCTGTGGAGGACATGCGGAGTCGGCTCATACACGACTTCTTTGCTTAGTGGTGAGTTCCAGTGTCTGAGTGTGCACGCATTGGGCCGTGTGTGGCATGTGTTGCAATGTGTGTGTCCATCTGCATGTCTGCCAAGTGAGTCAGTGGTGTGTATTGAAGTGTCACTCGAGTGATGGCGCAATGGAAGGATGTTGTCCGAGAGTCATCATTGTCACCTGTCATGTTGAAAACATGATACGTGTTGAGTACATGCTTGCGGATGTGCTCCTTTGGGCTGACTCCTTGTGTGTCTCTCTTCCACAGGTCCATGGGCATGCTGTCTGCTGGTGGCATTGTTGTGCTCCTGCTACTCCTCATGAACACAGCAACGTGTGCTGATTCTGCGTCACATGCACGGGCAAGTTTGGAAATCTCCTTAGGGTAAGGGATGCCTCACGGCGTTTTGGGTGTGTAAATTGTTTGTAGTCTGTGTGCACTTCTCCGGTTCATGTGTGGTCAATTTGCATACATGTGGATCCTACATGGGGAACATGACATGGGGCAGGCTTCACCTGGAGCCATGGTCAGACTTGGTGACTCGCATGTGTCAGGGGATTGGGGATTGTGATGAGGCCATCAATGTGTGTAACGCTGGCCTCGGAAACATACAGGTTGCACCGGGTTGACATGGTGTGTGATTGCCCCATCAGGGCCTCAATGGTGTATAGCAGCCTCTCCGTGGCAGCAGGGGGTGTTTAGCTGTTATCCGTCACTTGTGTGCCAGTTCAATGGAATACCAGCATCTGTGTTGCAATGGGGGGTGCCAGTGTTGCTCCCACATGTTCATCCACATGACCTGTGTATGTGTTGACAGAGTATCATTGTCATTCCAACACACATGACTAATAAATTTGTCCCTCTGTCTCCAAGGTGCCTCTTCTCTGTCAATGGTGGCCTGTTGCCACTGTGCATGCGGCATGTCTGGCATAGTTTTCAGAGGTGGTGCATATGTGTCTATGTGTAGAGTAGCAAGATGCTAGCGGTTTGTCAGGGATTGGAATCTGTATTATGCACAAGATGCACAGTTCCATCCACCTCAAGGCAAGAGAGACCATCACCCAGGGCAACTACAACATCCGTGTCTAATCCTACCCTGCAGTCTACGGACATGTGCCTTACAACTCCCGTGATACTTGTCCATATCCGGAGTGCATCTGCACAGCTCTGCTACTGCATCGGGCAACCAGGCCACATCAACGTCCAAACGGGATGGGGGGAATGATTCACAGCCAGCTGCAGGATGACCTTCTCGATCCACGCCCACACTCATGATGCAGCCCACAACCCCAACACAACCATGTGGCACTGTGATCCAAAACTGCATTCTGGCATCTCCATGCATCCAACCTTGGCCTAGCCACCATTCTCAACATCCGCCTGACGCAAGCATGCAGGACATGGTAGGGACACATGTCTAGACATACCTGGGAGCGGCAAGCCAGGTCACTCCACATGATCCCTGACCTCTGCGCATGACTGTTGCTCCCCTAAATGTGTCTGTAGCCACAGTTGTGCGGGAACCACTCAGCTGGTTGGGCCCAGCACAGGTGAGTATGGTACTCCATGTCTGTATCAGATGATACATTGGGACCCATGTGTGTCCTGGGCAAGACTGAGACCCCACGGTTTAGATGGTTGGAGTTAATTCTGAGATCAGGCATGCTTTGACTTTACGACACACACATGTATTGTAATAATGCAGAATCACGGCATCATCTTGTAATTGTGATTAATTTATTTGTGGTGGGGTACGGGTTTGTGGGGATGACAAGAGGTGCACTGCGGGAGTGTAGAATCCAAAGTTCACTGGGGGAGTTGGTATCCTTGCCGTAGCAAATTATGAGTCCATGCCACAGTCTTCGTCAACATAGGTCAGACAGTGACCAGCAAGTCCTTGTGGCAGAGAATGTCATGTGCTGCTATTGGGCCAGAGGGCCAGGTGCCAGGCCAGGTGACCTGGGAGATGGTGATGTTCTGCTGACTCTCACAGTCTTTTTCGTGGACGACCCACCTTCCTGCGGGGACCCTCGGAAGCAGGCCGTGACGATGTCTGTGACGCTCCGTCGGATGAATCCTCCTCCTCCTGATCCCTCCCTGTGTCTGGTAATGGCCTTCGCCTGGTGCCACAGGGAGGGTTGCCCATGTTGTCGGCAATCCGACGGAGTACACCGGTCATTTGGGTTTGCACCGCCACGAGCTCAGCCTGTCTATCCTCCATCCTTCCTTGGTGTTGCAGTTGACAGGCATGTTGCTGGGCCTGCAGGGTCTTCATCTCCTCGAGGGTCCCCTTGATGTCATTGAGGGTGGACGCAATCTGGTCCATGCCCCTGGTGTCACGCCGGTATGTATCCAGGATGTTACTGACCTGGGACACTACCGGGTCCTGAGCTCCCTGGTCAGGTTCGCGCCTCCGCCGTCCTCCACTCCCGCCACCCCTGCCCACGTGCACCTGGCCTGCCTCCTCCTGGGTGCCCGGAGGACCGTGTCCCTCCTGGGCAGACTGGCTGGGTGGTCGTGTGCGGGCAGGGCTCCTGGACGTCTCCTGGGATGTGGCAGGAATGGGGGTGGTGGTTGGCACAGTTGTACCTGACGCAGGTGCTGCAGGTGGTTGGACACCAGAGGGGCCAGGTTGGTCTGGGTCATCCACGGAGTGGTGAGAGTCGTCGCTGGCGGTGGGGTCCTCATCCCGCAGAGCCTGGTCCTGTGAGACTTCCCCCCCAGTGTTGGGGGGTGATCGACGACGTTGACCTGTGTGTGAGAGAGACAATGTTAACAGTGTTACATGTGGCATCCATGTTTCATGCATTTCTGATTTGGCACTCTTCCTCTGGGTAGTTGGATCTGTCTTGCATTCCTCTCACAGTGCACTTGTGCATGGGTATGTCCCTTGGCCACAGCTGTCAGGGCTTTACGCATGTGTGACACAATCTTAGTTGATGCATCTATTTGGGTACACAGTCAGCAGTGTGATGTGGTGTGCGGGCGTAGCGAGCCATGCAGAGGCGCCTTACGTGTTGCACTGTACGTGGCCAAATGGTGTTTTGCCAAGGTATTTTGATGATGCAGGTAGGTGACTGAAGCATTTGTGACAGGGTTCTTACCGACACAGTGGGTGGGTATACTGGGTGTGTGGTTAGGTCTGTGCCTGCAGCACGGATGGACTCGTGCACAGATTGACACATGGACCGGTCTTCATCTACGGTAGGGGGGGGTTGAGGCACTGCCAGACCTTGTCTGCATGCACACAGTCCACCGGCTGACGAGTGGACATGGCCACACCACCCAAGGGTGATTTAGTCTCCCTGTGTCTCCCTTCCTCTGTCACCCTCCTCCCTCTGTCGGTCTCCCTCTGTCACCCTACTCCCTCCCTCTGTCTGTCTCCCTGTGTCCCCCTCTGTCTCCTTCCCTCTCATTCCCCCTCTCCCTCCCTCTATTTGTCACCCTCTGTCACCTCAGGCCAGCTTCCTGGGCACACACAGTTAGCCGGTCTTTGAATGGCCATTGGCTTGTTCATGTGAGTTAGTTCCTGTTCTCCGGGCACCCATTGGGCAGTGTGTCTGAGTGTAGGCTGCTGCTGTGGCGGTGTGTGCTGAGACTCTATCAGAGCGATGCATCTTCATTGTCTGCTGTTATGTGCAAATTGTGCCTTCAGACCCATGTCTTCATGCATGGCGGCCACCATTTGCAGGCAAGACAGTACTGTGTGGGTACACACAGTTTGTATGGCTGTGCCCTGGGCCATATGGGCTGAGGGCATTGTTGTGTGCTTGTGAGTTGCTCAATGTTAGTTTTGATGCCCCCACTCCCAGCATCGGCTACATCCTGTGTTGTGTTGGTGTTTTGTGTGGCCTGTGACTTGGCATGGCCCTGATTGGTGCATGGGGCATGGAGGCGCTAGTGGCATGTGTGTGTTTGTGGAGTGTGGTTGTGTCCTGTGGTGGCTTGGGGGGGGTGGCGTGCATGATTGATTGTGTATGGCATCCCCCCCATGTGAGGTGAGTTGTTTGTGTACTCACCAGGGTCTGGGAGTCCTGGTAGTCCGTGTAGTCCCTCCACCGCCAGCGTGTACATCACCTTCTCCTCCCAGGGATGGTATTGTACCGGTCTGGGGGGCGGCCCTCCTCCAGTGATGTTCCCCTGGTTGTGATTGTCAGTCATCTTCCTCTTGACCGTCCTCCGCAGATCGTACCACCTGGATTGGCACTCGTGCCTGGTCCTTCTGGTGGACCCAACAGCATTCACAGAATCGACAATCCTCTGCCACATGGCCGATTTTTCGGATATGCTGGTCTGTCTGACCAATGTTCCAAAGAGCTGTGGCTCGACTCTGAGGATTTCGTCGACAAGGATCTCCAGCTCCTCCTTTGTGAACTTTGGATTCTTGGTTGTGGACATGGCGTGGGGTGTGGGTGTGGATGGTTGTGGGGGTGTGGGTGTGGATGGTTGTGGGTGTGTGAGTGTGGTAGTGGAGGTGTGTGTGTGAATGTGATGAGGGGGTGTTTGTGTAGGTGGTTGTGTGAAGGTATGCAAGTGTGAGGTTCAAGTATGGTGGTGTGGGTCGTCTGTGGGCTCTGGCAGCAGTGGGTCTGTTGCAAAGGCTCATGGTTTGTGTGTGTGGTCCATTTTTATTGGTCCATTTGTGGGTGTGGCTGTGTTTGAATTTTGTGTGGGTGTGTTATGAGGAGTGGTTGTGTTTTGTGCCTCTGTTTGGCAGTTTGGCAGTTGCAGGTCAGTGTATGTGATGTTTGTGGGGTTGTTGGGCATGTTTGGTGGTGTGGGGAATCTCTAATTGACTCTCCTTGTGTAAATATGGTTTGTCCTGGTTCAGTACGTGTGTTTTTGGCGTCAGTACGGTCCGTACATGCACTGGTGGGGGTACGGTCCGTACATTCCCTGGTGGGGTGTGGGTACGGGCCGTACTTCCACGGGTGGGGGTTCGGTGCATACATACACGGGTGGGGGTTCGGGCGTACATACACTGCTGGGGTGGGGGTTCGGTGCGTACATACACGGGTGGGGGTTCGGTGCGTACATACACGGGTGGGGGTTCGGGGCGTACATACACTGCTGGGGTGGGGGTTCGGGGCGTACATACACGGGTGGGTGTTCGGGGCGTACATACACGGGTGGGGGTTCGGTGCGTACATACACGGGTGGGGGTTCGGGGCGTACATACACTGCTGGGGTGGGGGTTCGGGGCGTAAATACATGGGTGGGGGTTCGGGGCGTACATACACGGGTGGGGGTTCGGGGCGTACATACACGGGTGGGGGTTCGGTGCGTACATACACTGCTGGGGTGGGGGTTCGGTCCGTACATACACGGGTGGGGGTTCGGGGCGTACATACACGGGTGGGGGTTCGGGGCGTACATACACGGGTGGTGGTTCGGTGCGTACATACACGGGTGGGGGTTCGGGGCGTACATACACTGCTGGGGTGGGGGTACGGGCCGTACTTCCACGGGTGTGGGTACGGTCCGTACATACACGGGTGGTGGTTCGGTGCATACATACACGGGTGGGGGTTCGGGGCGTACATACACTGCTGGGGTGGGGGTTTGGTGCGTACATACACGGGTGGGGGTTTGGTGCGTACATACACGGGTGGGGGTTCGGGGCGTACATACACTGCTGGGGTGGGGGTTCGGGGCGTACATACACGGGTGGGTGTTCGGGGCGTACATACACGGGTGGGGGTTCGGGGCGTACATACACGGGTGGGGGTTCGGGGCGTACATACACTGCTGGGGTGGGGGTACGGGCCGTACTTCCACGGGTGTGGGTACGGTCCGTACATACACGGGTGGTGGTTCGGTGCGTACATACACGGGTGGGGGTTCGGGGCGTACATACACTGCTGGGGTGGGCGTTCGGTGCGTACATACACGGGTGGGGGTTCGGTGCGTACATACACGGGTGGGGGTTCGGGGCGTACATACACGGGTGGGGGTTCGGGGCGTACATGCACTGCTGGGGTGGGGGTTCGGTGCGTACATACGCGGGCGGGGGGGTGGTGGGGTGTTCGGCGCGTATGCGGGCACATGTCTCCATGGTTGCTATGGGAGTTCGGTTCGGACGGTGTTTTTTGCGTTCGGTTGTGAAATGGGGAGGACGGGAGGGATCGTACTTGCGCAGTCGGACTTTATTTTTCCGCACGGTGGGTTTTTCGACCGGGGACGTGTCGGTGACTTTTCCCGACCCGAGGACGTGTGGGGAAATCTTCCCAATGCGATTCGTATGGACTTTTTTCCGTTCGAATCGTACTTGGCAGTTTGTACGCTACTTTGACGATTCGGACGGAAAAAAATCCGGATACGAGTCGGACGGGGAATTTTTTTACCGGATCGGAATTGGCACCTCAGTTGGTACCTGGTGGGGTCTCGGTCTTTTATCAAGTACCATAGTCATGACCACCAATGCTTCATCTTGGGGGATATTTGTGTATAGACTTTCGATGTCGAAAGAGACCAACTACTGTTTGTCTTTATTGAACATCAAATGTTCAATTTTAGAAATCAGATCCACGGTGTCTCTCATATATGCTCTCGTTTGGGCCACGAACGGTTAAAAAAAAAAAAGTCAATATACTTGGCCAAGGGATCCAATAGTGCCCACACGCAGAAATGATCGGTCTTCCTGGTGGTTGCAAAGCATATTTATGCACTTTTGGAAGTACATATATATTAGGTGTTTTTTGTGTGGTGAAGTTGAGGTATTCATGTTCTTTCTTACACAAATAACCCAGCTCTAAAGCCTCTGTGGTAAGGTGTAAAATTTGGGCTTTCAGCCGAGCTGTCAGATTGTCTATGATAGGTCAATAGTGTTCTTGATTATTAAGTTGGTACATGATTTCTTCATCATACTTTTCACTATCCCACAACACAATTCCTCCTCCCTTATCGGCAGGTTTAATAACCGTAAGAGGATTCTCAGCAAGATTTCTTAATGCCATTTGCTCATTTTTTGAGAAGTTAGATTTATAAAAAATCCGTTTAGTCTTAAGTTTGTTTATTTCACGCAGTATCTGGTCTTCAAAAAACAAAACCTCATTCGGCATAGTGGCACGTTCAGGACAAAAGGAAGATTTTTTCTTGAGACCACTGATGTTTCTTTCTGAAATGTCACTATAATCTGAAAAAAAGACTTTCATTTTCCGTAAAAATTGTAGGACCTCTGTCTTAGTGTCTCCTGGATCTTGTAATGTACTTGGGACAAATTATAATCCTTTTTGTAGAACTCTTGTTTCTAAATCGGTTAAAGAGTGTTTAGATAGATTATAGATAGGCATCAGCTTGTTGTTGGTTTGTTTAGCCTGATTTGGGATTTGTTCTATCACCTGTATATTCTCTGTCTTGTCCTGGAGTATCCCTGCTCTTGGTTTTGCTTTTGGACTGGTGCTCGCCATCCCCCTCTGAATCTCCGGCCCCTGTTTCCACCTCTGTCTAAAAAAGGAAGGGCCCTAGGGTATTGATAATATGGTTGGTAAGTATTGGTATGGCTGATAGGAATCAGAGGAAGAATCTGAAAAGGTCATGAACTTTGTCCGTGATCTCCCTCTGTACTGTAAATTTAGACTGCTGCGGTGCACATCCTGACTACCTCTGAGTGTATCACCCAGAATAAATGTGTGAACACTAGTAGAAATATTTTTGGGTATTGGCAACGTAAAGTTGAGTTTATTGTTTGTTGTATATATTTTTCACATGTACTTTTGTATGTCCTTATGTTATATATTGTCATTAGGTTTGTTCAAAAATCGGTCCCATTGTGTATGTGTGTCTTTAATTAATTAGGCAATATATTTTTGTAGGATTGAAGATGGGGTAATTGAATGTTCCCTATATTAAAATAAAAGTCATATTAATTCCTCCGTACATATCTTTTTTGTACATGATAGTGTTCCATACTCAGATATAGGAGGGTGATTTGGGTATACCCCGTGCACATATACAAGCATTATAATTTGCATACGGCCAAAACAGATACCAACATAGTTTGGACGTAAAGGTTAAATATACAAGCAAGCCCGATCATGTAGTGGACTAAAATAATGAACAATTAAAGGGCACAGAATATTAATAATACGTTCCAAGATGATGCCTATGACAAGAATTCCATTTGAGCTAAGGAATTCGGTTGAATAAATCCGTGAATGAAATACAATCGGAATAAATAAAATAGAGTGTGATAGTTGGCTGCATTATATGCATTTGGCACCATGTAGCCCTTAGAGGGGCATAAGAATTAAGATCTGACTGATGCATCAGTTCGATTATGTATTATCTTTTAAATGTTGATCATTTATATGTTATTGAAAGCAAATAACATGTTCTAGGAAGGCGCCCATGAAAAGCTTTATATATGAATTATGAAAGTCTGTTTTCTATGTTGTTGATTGCAATGCAACCTGAATTGATACAAAAAATGATGCAGAACGGCATTGACACAGGCGCTTTACAGACACGCATCTGTGTGCACCGTAGATCCAATAAACATTGGATTATTCTCCCCCATGAGTGCTGGTCTCTTTCTTCAAGAGCACTGGATTTAATGGCGAGTTCACCCTCGTGTGACCATACACTCGCTAGTAAGTGCAGAGGCGTTAATATATAACATATATATGTTATTATATATATATATATTAGCGAATGACTACTTGTCTCATTCTCATCTGTGACCTGCTGCAGCTTCACTGGCAAGCGCAGACCGCTGGTGCTGGCTAATCGGTCCTATCCTGCCGCAGGGCTCACGTGCAGTGTACACTGACTGCGCATGTCACAATCTAGTCTCACACCTGACCTGCCCCACCCTGTGCCCACCCTGAAGACCATGCAGCGCCACGTGCCACGCAGCATTAACGTTTAGCATAATCATTGGCTGTCACAGTCCTGTACTTTCCAGGATCCAGCCTACCTCGACTCCAGCTCACAGCACCCATCAGCCCGCCCCGCCCTCAACCGTAAATTGACCAATGGGATTGACATGCTCCTTAAAGGGCAGGTGTGCACTACTGACATCACTAACATGATGCAGTCATCATGTTAGACCTAGATGGGCCATCCTCTGGACATACCAAGCAGACATGCATCCGAAACGAAGGCGGACAGGACAGGTAGGTACATTTATTTTTAATAATTGCTGGGCCCATCGCACAGGGAAGAAAAATTCAATAGTCCCCTGGCCCTGGTAACTAAGTGCTGGTGCCAAGCACTGGAAACCACGGGCACAAATGAAGTATTGTTTG
This sequence comes from Triturus cristatus, assembly GCF_964204655.1. Classification (NCBI taxonomy): domain Eukaryota; kingdom Metazoa; phylum Chordata; class Amphibia; order Caudata; family Salamandridae; genus Triturus; species Triturus cristatus. Next base: position 369,584,644 of record NC_140585.1, read on the forward strand.
ACTAGGAATGGGAGCAAGGAGATCGGGCGGATGTTTTTGAGTTTGCTAGGGTCGGCGGAGGGTTTTTTGAGTAGTGGTCCTACCTTGGCGTGTTTCCGGGCGTCAGGAAATATTTCGGTGGTGATGGAATGTTGAGCAGGCTGGTGAGTTCTTGGCCAATCCTTTGGTTTTGGAGGTTGAAGATGTGGTGCGGGCAAGGGTCTTTGGGCGCTCCAGAGTGGATGGACTTCATGATGGAGGTGGAGTCCTGGGTGAGGAGTGGTTCCATAAATATGATTCCTTCCATATATATGATCCCTTTAGCACACATTGTGGAAAGATTTATCATCAAAGTAAATTCATGTGCCGACCACACCCAGCTTATCTTCTCATGTGGTAAGCAAACGCTGTGTGAGCCTTTAAGGAATGCCTTCCAAGGTAGCTAACTGGATGAGCAGGAACTGTTAAAAGTGCAATACTTTCAAAACAGAGAGCATACTGTTCGGTTGCTCTGCTTATGCACAACCACTGATTTGTGTCTGGAACAGCTACCACCCCCGCCAGCACTCACGGAACGGCAAGTAATGTAGGTGTAAAAAACGTAATGCCCTCTCCTTCAGCCACCAAATTTCCACTTTGTCAGGGCCATGCTTTGCCATCTTAAGGGCACTGAAGCTGACACTGAAATATGGCCCAGTAGAGGTGTGGACAACTGATGTGCCTGTGGCCATTAGATCGAGATTGTATCATGCCAATTTACTCTACCTGGGCCTTCCTGCATACCTGCTGAATCTGCTTCAAACTGTGCCGAATGCAGCAGCAAGGCTTGTTTTAGATTTATCTAAAGCTCAATCCGTTCCTTCGCAGCTGAAAGTGCTCCACTGGCTTACTACTACTACTAAACGAATTACATTTAAAGCCCTTCAGATTGTATTCTGTGCTTTCCACCCGAAGGCTCCGAGTTATCTATGCAATAGATTTCAGAAGTGTTTCCCGGCCGATACTTTAAGATCAGGTCATGCTGATGGCCTCTGTATCGTTTAAAAACCGGGGGCGGACGCTGTTCTACGGTTTTAGCTTCTCGTGCCTGGAATAAGCTACCTGTGGCATTGAGGCGCCTGGGGGTGAAACGCTGTTCAGGTTGCATCTGAAAACTTGGTTTTACCACAAGGACTAATTTCCTTCACGTTTCTGGCTCCAGTTTTGTGCTTTAGCGCCGGGATTCCTGTTGGCAGCTGCGCACTTTATTAGTGTTTTTGTTTCATTGATTGATGTTTCAGGGTCATTCATTTGAAGATGCATGTGTCTATCCCACTATGTAGGCGAACCATTCTTCATTTTTGGACAATTGGATAAGAGGATTGTATCACTGGATATTATCTTGGATTGTTTGGTGTTTTTTAAAGGCTACATGCATTTTCAGGTTTGAAATCCTTTTAGGGACAGTTTATTTCGTTTTACGATTTTGTTTTAAAGAAGTCGGCTTGGGGGGCAACACTGTCAATAACACATAGAGTGAGTGCTTTTATGCAGGTTTCCTCTCAAATGGATTTGCTTTCCAAACATGACGTTAGATTGTGTAATAGAAATAGTATGGATTCTACAGAACTATGGTTACATTAAAAAAAAAAAAACTAATTTCTGTTTAAAAGTATTGCAAAGGGTTTTGTTTTCTTAGAGTTGTTTTTGTTGTGCTTTTATAAAGAATATGGGGAGTTTTCCAGTGTTTTGTATTATGTCTGTTTGAGGTGTGTTGTGATGTAATGTATAATTACTAATGTTCACATAGTTTTACAGTGCATTCTTATTATAGTGATTTGGGGAGTGGCCTGGTATTCTGTATGTAGTAAATACATTTAAGGTGTTTTTTTTTTAACTTATTACTAAAGGTGGTTCACTGTTTTTAATTGGGTTTAGTATGCCATTGGGTAGGTGAGCATTGTTAGATAATCTGAGCCCCTGATGTTCCCAAAAAGCTGCATTTATGATACCACATGCACCTAGTTCTGGGTTTTCCAATTCAGCTGTGGTTTAGAGTATTAGCAAGTAATTTTGCTTGCACATTAATTGGAAATTCAACTCCTTTTGTAGAAGTTCCAGGAACGCATATAATCTTGGATGATGTGTAAAGAATTGTGCCACCTTTTCAGTGCGTTGTTAGTTTTGGATTCCCCTTGCAAAGGCTTGCTGGACGTCTGCTACCAGAGCGTTGTAAGTGCTCCAAACAGGTGGTGTCGAAATAGTCTAGGATTGGTAACCTTATTTTTTTTAATTTCATGTTGGAAGGTGCTATAGAAAGTGTATTCTTCAAATAATTACATTTTCTGGAGTTTTCGCCATATAGATAGAATGAAAAAACAGCCTTTAGTTTGTGTTTCTGGATTTGTTGTAGGTTTTGAAACATGCATAGCTCAAAATCGTTCATTATCTTCTAAGCATTGTAATTTGTTGACTTTTACTGTATTACAGAGAGCAATTTGCGATATATGGATGCTACTTTGTTAGAGAGTAGGGCGTACATTAAAGGGATGTTATTATTCTGATTTTTACCATGTATTAAATAAATGTGTGTAAATTACCTAGAACAGGATTCAAAGATCCCATCCACAAAACACAATTCTACAGTATGCACAGATTTGTGGATGTTGAAAAGATGAGTTGTAATTACTTCATTGTCTAGAGCAGAAACAGCTGTTTTTTGTGTGTTCACCTTAGTCTGTTGGGGTTATTTATAGTGCTATAGGTCGAAGGTGGAGCTGAAAGATCACTAGAAATGTCTTTATCTACATATCACTCTTTTTAAATTTAGTATTGGTGGCACCTGGGCTGCTATAGGCTCTGGCAAATTAATGCTGAATGCTTTCAACATGTGACTTGTTGATTGGGTGGCTATGCTAGCTTTGTTTATGAATTCTTCTACTGAGCTTCATACATTATCAGCAGACACTCCATGGTTATGTTCAGTAGCTCTTGTGACGTTTTCTTTCAGTTTTACACGCTCTTTCTGTGCAGTTCCCTAAGTTATAATGAACACATTTCCACTGTGTTCTTTCATTTTGACTTTTTCACAAGTATACGGGTAGCCGTAATTTTCTCCTCTTCAAACGAATTAACTATGTCAAGTCTTAGTAGTACATCATTTATAAGAATTTCTTATAATTAATTTCCTTGCATTTACATAATTCAACCAAAGCATTTGATTCTCTGGAGTAGGGATACCTCTTTGCGGTCCTTCACTGCATGGGATTCCCAGCCCGTTTTACCCGCCGAATCTGATTGTTCTATACTAGCCTTAGATCGATAGTGGGGGTCAATGCATTGACATTGGATTCCTTCAACATAGAGCGTGACACGAGGCAGGAATGTCCCCTGTCACCACTGTTATTCGCTCTTAAGACAGGACCCCTGGCTTGTGCTAAGAGACAATGACATGGGTACAGAAGCATAGCATGCGTACCGCAGAATCTAATCATCTCTCTATATGTAGACTATATTACTTTATACTTGCGCAACCCGACTCAGAACCTTGCATCTATCATACACGAATTTCCTCTTTTCTGTATTTTATCTTGGAGAGTGGTGAACTGGAATAAGTCTGCCATCTTTCCGTTTATAGATGTGATGACGGAGTGACAGCTCGCTATCCCATTCCTTGGTGTGAATCTTGTTGAAGTTTCTTGGTATCAGAGTGAGCTCTAATGAAGAAACTATCATTATTGAAAATGATGGCACAGCCATCTCCAAACTAGAGGACCAGGTGGCCCGCTGGATCAGACTTCCTTTGGCTTTGGGTGGCAGAATTCCCTTGATGATACTGATCATCCTACCGAAATGTGTGTACCTTTGTAACAACATACCGATTCCTCCGACCAGAAATGTTTTAAGCACACTTAAATCTCTCATGATCAAGCTCACGTGGGCTGGCAGACAACCTAGAGTCAAATGGGAGGCCCTCGCGCTTCCATATGACCAGGGAGGCCTGGTCATGCCCAACTTTGAGCTGTACTATCCTTGTGCGGAAGCACACTATGCATATTACTGGCTTTACAGTCTATACATGGCACACCTGGCCACTGAAAATGACATTTTCCGGCCCCTCTTGCTTCACTTATAGGTCAGGTACCCAGATGCAAGTGGCATGAAATCCATACTGTAGCACAAATGCAGCTGGCTTGGGACAGTATGCATTGACGCTATCGCTGGAACAGATTGTACTCACCTCATCAGTCCCTCACTCATTTCCCTACGTTGTTCGGCACACTCAGCTCTAGCATGCTATCTAAGCTCCCCTGGTGGGAGGTGCAGTTCATGGGTGACCTGTTCCCCGCTGGTGAGTTCATTCAGGCCTCATTGGTGATGGAGAGGGCTGACGCTAATGCCCTAGACTCCTTTCTTTATTTGCAAACTTGGGAGAAATGTAGGGAACATAACTTGAAGCTAAACACCCTCTGAATGCCAAGCCCTATCTGTCCTGCTTATGGCGGACTCTTGTTGACACATGGTCATGCACCTGTAAAATACTATTCAAACTAAAGCCACCATCATCACACCAGACACAAGAGCTGCTTGGGAAAGAGATTTGGGGGACACAATTGCCCCTACAGAATGGACATATTGCTCTGCGCAGACTGTTGCTCTAACCCCTAATGGTCGACTGTGGCTAGTTTATTTCAGGTTTCTGCACCGTGCTTACTGCGCCCCGATCCAGTTACACACATAGGGACTTCGTCCGACCACTGTCTGTGCTTGCTGCAGCACTTTGAAAGCTGACTTTATACATGGCGCTTGGTACTACTGCCCCCCCCCCCCCGCCACCCCGTGGCTCCTATTGGTCTCAAGAATTCCAGGACCTCTATCATTAATGATGTGACGCTACCACCATCCTTGGACTGCACTCAAACTGTACCACATGTGAGCGCAAATACATGTACATCGCCCTCTTAATGGCAAAGCGCCGAGTGGCCTATCGTTGGGGAAGGATGACTTCACCCACGCTTACTGACTGGGTGCACAATTTAATGTACTGTCAAAAGCAACTACATACATACTATCTCCTCATTACCCCCCATCTCCGCAAGCAGAACAAAAGGTATCTGGGATCCTCTATGCCGTTACCTCCTCCAGACAGATGACCAGGCACCGAACGGGTGAGCTGGCTAGTGGAGCAGAAAGAAAGCCCGCTCTGCCGCGACCCCCTGCAAAAAGTAGGTGGCAGCTACTCTTCCTAAAATGAGCCAGACTTTCAGATAGGGATGGGGCTGGATATTGTAACTGTGTACTTTCACATAGTGAGTACATTGATGGAGCAAGGTTTCGTATGAAAATAAACTTGCTCGTATGCAATCCTCTCAAATAACCTGTAATACTATAACCAACATGTTTGTAAGTACTAACGTTACACCACATTTTACATATTGTATCTAGGGGAAGCTTTTCTATGTATTTTACTAACCAGTAAACCAAGTGTCCTTAAAATGGCCACCAAAAACGCAGGAACTTTCTGTGCATGCGTCTACTGCATCTACGTAGTATGACGTTTCCTGTCGTTTGGTGGGAAATCTTTGCAGCTGCGCAATAGCCTCTAACATGGCTGCTCGAAACCCTCGCATTAACGCACATGCCGTGCTGAAACTAACCTGTGTAAGTTTTACTAAGCTACAAATGCAAAAGACATATTAAGTGAATGGGGTTAGAGTAGAAGTAAGTGGTATACAGTGAATTCATTTAATTTTGTATTCTAACATGTTTCTCTCTGACTTTATTAATAGCTCGTATTTGGGCCTTGGAGGGTGCCCCATGTCCCTATCCCTTTGCGACAACCACGCATGCGTGCTACATCTTTGTTCTGAGACCAATGAGGTCATTGAATGACTGCCAAAACATGTGCCCAGCAAGGACATGAGCAGCTCAACTCTTGAACCTACGAAAGGAAGAAGCTGAAACATTGTACTACAGATTTATCGATCCACATATGAAATGCTTGTGGGAATAAAGCTTGTGGGTATTAAAATTAAGCGGCGGGGAATTAGACAATACAACTAAAGAAAGTTATTGCACTTAGTATGGTGTGATCCCCTCACCCCAATGCTTGGCCCAATCAAATTGAGGGGTGTACACGGAATTGAAACATTTGGAGGTGGATCATACACTCGAATTGGTATAACAGAGGTAAGTTTTAGTTAGTTAGACACACTTGATGCCGAGATGCTGATGCTATGCTGAGATGCTGTCCTATTTTGCTGAAATCTGACTGAAGAATCCAACACTGGGGAAGAATCGCAGAACAACCGAGGAGGCACATCTAGGAAGGGGTCTGGTCGAGTCCAAGCCGGAGAGAGTAGCACCAGAGAGGGGTGTAACGCTGGCGTTACACTAGAAGAGGTCACCTTCCCGGTCCTGAACCTGTCCTGAATCTTTGATACTCTGATATCTAAGTCCTCACACCATTCTAGGTAAATATAGTTCTGTGGGATTATGCTCCGTATATTGCCCTCTGTTCTTTTTCTCCTCAGGTACTGTCATCACAAGAATTTAATTAATATGAATTGATTTCAAGCTAACTGTACTATTTTTCCTGATGGAGAGTGTTGGTGTGTCTACGTGTATTCTGATTTGACTCACAAAATTATTAATTCAGATAAATCCTTAAAACTCCTACTGAGTCTGTGGTTCTTTAAATTAAAGGTTAAGTGTGTTATTTCCTTCGTATTCTAATCTACAACTAGATCTATCGACAAAGTACATTTACATAAGGAGACAGAGAATGGTAATGATATTGGTGTAACAGATCTCTAAGGTAAATCAAAATTGATGACCAGCGGATATTTACTAGTTCATTGAATGTATGAATGTATATGGGCCCAAACGAGAGTTGTGTGTATGTGTGTGTCTAGAGGTGGTAAACTCTGCTGCATCAGTACATAGTGTATATATATTACATTGCTCAAGATAGACTGGCCCTCTTAATCGTCTGCCGTCATTTTTTCCTCGACATAGCGCAGCACATAGAATATGTATGCATTATATATATGGTCTCTCATGGCGCAAAGCATTGTATTTGTGACTGTTCTTGACTCTGTTGTTTTCAGTACCCGATTGTGTTCTCAGGAGAATATGCATACCTGTTCGTTATCATTTAATACTCAATAAAAGCTGTTCTATTAAAAAAACAATGACATAATTTGTTTCTATAATTGTTTAAGAACAGGTAGGAGTCTAGAGTTAATTACTTTTTGTAGTGCGCGCCAAACAAGTAAATACAAATGAATGGCCTACTTCGTCAGTTGGCTGTTATGTAGCATTTGCTCTGAGCTTTAAACAGTTTTTTCTTTATCCTCATTGCCTTAGGTATTACCTGGTAGTCTTATGGCAGGTCCAACTTCAAGAAGCAATCATTTTCAGGCTGCCAGCCTGGTGCATCATAGCATACTGCATACTTGTCTCACAGGCACAGTTTATTTAGCATGGATTGGTTATCATGCTCACATCGCAGGATAACAGAATAGTAATCGTATGACCAGAAGAGCTTGATGGTCAGTCGTTCGACTGTTAAATTACAAAAACACATAGGGAAAAGATGAAGCTCTTTGGAGGGCTGTGAGATGTATGCATACATGCTAACATTCTAGAACCGGAAAGTGGGAGATTCTGAAAAAAAATCTGGGAAAGGTATTTTCCCCATTGACTTCTATGGAAGCAGAGACAATTTCAGGTTCGAAACTTCTACAATAAAGTCATTTTTGGCTTCAAAAAATGGGAGTCTCCCCCCCTGAATCTGGCGTGTTGGTGTGTATGAATATGGGAACTGTGTTTTTTCTGGTTCCTCTCGATAAAGAAGTATGCTGCGACTACTGATGCCCAATATATGTATTTCTTGGGATTTTGCTTCTCTTAGACAACTATTTTCAGATGTGGAACACTCATGTTATGAGCAGAGAATGATTGAACTCGTCACAAAGCCTGCCCTGAATTGCTTTATCTCTTTTGGGACCCGAGAAATCTTGTGAGATTTTGAAAACAAGAAATGCCTTCTCTGACCAACATATTTTTAAAACTTAACCTTGCAGTGAGCAAGCACCAGTTTATAGCGGTCCCACTTACATCTTATGTTATTCACTTTTAAATTATATCATAGTCTTTAAGATTAACTTTTTTTTCAATTTCAGTAGAATATTATTGAGAATTTTTTTGTAAACAAATGAACAGAGAGAAAGGGACGAACAGAGAATAGTAGGGTCCAGTTTAAAATATACGGTACAAATGCTTACATTCCTGGAGGATTGATGGAGACCTGAGGGTGTAAATTTACAAACGAAATCCAGGAGACAGATGATTAACTTTTTGAGATGGGAGACTTTTTTCATAGCCTCTTAGATGACAAATATCTCCTAACTGATGTTATCAACCAGACAGGTTGCACAGCTCAGTGCTCATATACACACTCCTGCATTAGGATAAAGAAAGTCAGTTACCTTCGAAAACCTCTTGAAACATCTCCAGATAGGGGGGGCGTGGCTTGGACGGCGTTGGTAATGGCCGCCTAGCCTGTTCTCTGCCGTGCAGGAGAGCGATCCCATTGAGTTTCGGGGGCAGAAAAACACCTCCTCACCCGAATGCACCGCGGAGCTGGACTTCAGAACCCCTAAGGCACACTCGGTGCGAAGCTCGGCTCTTAATATCGGCCGGACGCACCTTTCTGTCGACATGCTGCCACAACGCTGATCACAGGGCGGAGCGGAGCGCGATCAGCCTGCACGTCTCCTGGCGGGAAGCGGCGGACCTGGGAGACGCGCGCACGGAGAGAAGGTGAGCCCTGAGGGAGGCGCCGGACAATGTATGCTCACAGTTTTAAAACTGGTGAGCTTAACGGCGTGGTTCAGGCTGGCCAGTAACTCCGTGTGTCCGCCTGCCTGGCCCTAAGATGGCCGCCCGCCAGCTACCTTACAAGCAACAACAGCGCTAATACAGCTGCTAAAGACCTGCGGAATGTCCCAATGTCACGGTGCCTCTGCCCTACGCCTCCCTGAGGGGTGCCCTTGGTAGCGAGAGCGCAATTTCAGCGGCGATTCAGCCGAAAAGAGGGAGAACCTTCCTTCACTGGTGCCTGACCCCAAGATGGCGACTCTGTTCAATCTTCCACCTTTTTTCGGCGCGAAAAATGAGAAAGAGATGCAATAATAGTGCTCTGTGCACTTTAAACAAATGGAAAGTTTGCTCAACCAGTCCTGCAGACCCAAGGTGGCATAATCTAATGTCATACTATCTTTTGGAATTGCAGCCACAAATGATAGTACAGCCACAAGCAGAGAGTGACATACGAACACTAGCCAGCACCGACACCATCTGCTAGATCTCTGAAACTTAGGATCACATTATTGAGATCTCTGGTGGACGACCTAACTCGACCAGCGCTTTGACATCCTTCAGACCACCCTGTCCTTTTCCGCAAACTGGAGGGCCGTCGCAATAGCGTCCTCCACACACAACCCGCCTGCAAAATGTCGGACAGGGATGAGAAGAAGAACAACAAAAAGGTAAAACCGGAACCCTCATTATCAGACTCTCCTATTAAATCGAGGGCGGACATCAATAGTACCCTAGAGGTAATCCTGAAAAAACTGGCAGAGGTACACGACCTAGCAAAATCAACCAAATCCAACACCGACTCTATGCAGCTGGAACTTACTGCAATTCGAGCCGACATGAGCTCTGTACACAAAAGCATAGATGAAGCGGAACAGAGAATTAGTGACTTAGAAGACAAATCCAATATTGCATCCACTTCTATACAGCAACTACAGGGATCAACGGTCCACCTTAGACGCCAGGTGGCGGAATTAGAGGACAGGAACAGAAGGGGCAACGTGCGCATTTTTGGAATCCCAGAGAATGCGGAGAAAGATGCGAATTCCTGCGTGGACTTTCTAGAAGCTTGGATTCCGAAGATAACAGGGATTTCATTCCACCATGAGTTTGAACTCGACAGAGCCCACAGAGTTCCTAGCTACATCCCTCATGGATATAGAGGCCCGCGTCCACTGATATGCAAACCACTGAGGTACCAACATACAGAAGCTATACTTCAATTCGCAAGACGCAATCACAAAATTTCCTGGGAAGGCCATAATATAACTTTCACCCAGGACTACTCAAAGGACACACTCGAAGTCCGGAAAGGTTTCCTGGCCCTGAGAGAAAAACTTAGATCAAAAGGCATTCTATACTCCTTTGTTGGCCCGGCGAAATTCAGGATCACCATACAGGGCAAACCGAAATTCTTCACGGACCCAAATGCACTGGCGCAATTCATCGGCGACTCTCCACCGCAGAACATGGACTTGTCCAATGGCTCTTCAAACAAACGGAAGACCAACTCACAAGAAAATATAAACTCGGGCTCTGGTCATGGGTGACTCTAACGGAACAATTTCAAACCTCTAATTTGAAGTGCATAATGTTCTCATTGTTCAGTATCTCCTATGATAAATAGTTAGTTGAAATAACCTTCACCCCGGAGCAGCCGAACTTTCTGCTGTCTCTTCTGTTTTCAGTTTCTGTTGATGCTTTGATTTGAACCGACTCCGTCAGGTAAGACCGCCCAGTATTCATACCGTGGTCACCTGTACTTCTATTAATATCCTTAACAAGTGTTTTAGAATGGATCTTGCTTGATGCTCTCTAATCCGAAATCGGAGCATATGCTCTGTTCCTTCACTCTCTACACCATGATCATACCGGGGACTCAGCTGTTCCTCAGGGACTTTCTATATATGTATCTGCAGAACATCCCCTCATGTCATCTTGTCTTCTATTTGTGCATACCTTTTGTTTACGCATGTCTTACATGCATGTATGCACACGGTGTGCGGGGCTAAACGGTCATTACTCTTTTTGAATATGTTCTTAAACTTCACTGGTTGGTTAAGTTTTATGTTTTATGTTTACAAAAACTATCAGTGTATCAAACACTACTATATACTGCTTACTAATTACAACTATCGAATATGGTTAATTACCTGTTCCCTATTACATCCATCAGTCTAACTCCTTCCTGTGCTGCAGATGGATGGCAATGCCGTCGCAGTTCCCAAGTTCTGTTGAGAAGGGAGGGGGGAGGGGGGAGGGGAGCAGAGGGAGGGAGGGAGGAGGGAGGGGGGAGGAGGGAAGGGGGGGGAAGGGGGAGGAAAAATCTGGTTTGTTTCAGCATGCTTTTTCTATTTGAGGTTAATGCTCTTTCTCAACTATATGTCAGCAAAAGGACTGCTTTCCGATGTGCCATGGGGGCACTCGCAGCACACATGCGGTGACCTAACCCCTTGTGCTACTAGTCTATCCACAGCAATAGCCTCCAGTACCATGTTCACTACAAACCCGAAATGCGTCTGTTTTAACGCCACCATTGTATCAGCGCTACAAGCGAGACAGTACAGATCCAATTACGCAGCTTACTCATTCATACTCATCACACACCTACCACCCTTTAACGTACTCTTCAACAACAATACACCAGAACTAGAGCGACACCATAGTAACCAATGACTCGGACTACATCCATCTCGGAGGGCCTTAACATTGTTTCCCTCAATGTCAAAGGGCTCAACCATCCGGTCAAGAGGAGAAAAGTTCTAGATTATCTAGCAAAATCCAAGGGCGACATTCTACTCCTGCAGGAGACTAAACTATCAAAGGATGACGCTGTCTTTATAAACCAACATTGGATTTCTCACAACCTTTGCTCCCCAGCAGTTGGCAAAAAAAGGGGGGTTCTCACACTTATAGCTAAGAAATCCAACATCTCCGTAGTTTCACACACTCACGATGATAACGGCCGTTTCATCATGACACACCTTCAGAGAAACGAAGATCAGATCCATGTCTTAAATATATATGGCCCCAATACTGACGATCCAGAGTTTTGGGATTCACTAGCCCCGACCCTAGATTGTATTCCCCAGGGAGAACTACTAATTGTGGGAGGCGATTTCAACCTGCCACTTGACCCAATCACCGATCGACATTCGAATTGCGCCTACCACCCCACACGCTCACATACTAGCTTACAACGCCTATGTTCCAGATTCAACTTACACGACTCATGGAGACTCCAACACCCTGATGGCCGTGATTACACTTTCTACTCGCATCCTCATAATTCCTACTCGAGGATAGATTATATCCTCATTAATAGCCCCTTCACCCACCTCATCGAAGAAACCAGTATTGCCCCTAAATTGATTTCCGACCACTCCAGCATTCAGACCAAACTAGTGGGTTCTAGTTCCATTCTCCCCCCTAAAAGATGGAGATTCAATGACGAAATATTCTCCGAGCCAGAAAACAAACGAAAAATCGAGGAGGCCACCCTTGATTACCTCAAACATAATGACACCCCCGACTCAGACATAGCGAGTGTTTGGGAGGCACTCAAAGCCACTTTGAGAGGAGTAATAATAGGCATCCGAGCTCATACTAACAAAAAACTAAACAAAGACCTATCCACTCTGGAAGACAACATCAAAAAGCTGGAAACCGCCCATATAGCAGATCTCCAAAACTCGAACATTTTAAACGACCTCACCAAACTCAAATATGAATACAACTCGATACTCAGCAGAAGGGCAGGGGTCTGGATTAATAAGTTTAAGGCTCTAAGAACATGTGAGGGCAACAAAGCTGGGAAGATCTTAGCATCATATCTAAAACATAAAAATAAGCAATTCAACATTGCCTCAGTTAAAGATAGCGACAATGTCATCCAAACAAAGCAGAATCTCATTCTTAATACGTTCAAATCATTTTACCAAGACTTGTACAAAAACAACCTAGACTTTGACTCGGAAAATTGTGACAGGTACCTAACCTCACTGGGTCTTCCTAAACTAAACGGTACGGATAAGGACACACTGAACTCTCCGATTACCCTTCAGGAAATATCAGCGTCCATTAAGACGCTTAAAAGTAAGAAAGCACCGGGTCCTGATGGGTTCTCAGCCAGCTTCTATAAAGAACTCACAAACTCCCTGAGCCCAACTCTCCTAAAATTATTCCAATCCTTTAGTGTAACAAAAAGTATTACCAATTCCATGAGTGAAGCTACCATCATAGTCATACCTAAAGATGGTAAAGACCCCCTGCTAACCAAAAATTACAGACCAATCTCCCTAATTAACTTAGATTGCAAAATTTATGCTAAAATCCTCGCCACACGTCTAAATCTACAACTCCCAAAGCTAATCAGCACATCACAAGTAGGCTTCATGAAACAGCGCATGTCTAACGATAATACGAGGATCCTCTGTCACGCCATTGAAAAAGCCAAAATGCTCGCAGCCCCGGCCGTAGCCATCACCCTCGACGCAGAGAAGGCGTTTGACAGAGTCTCCTGGTCTTTTCTCAAGAGCTGCATGTCCGCCTTTAATCTGGGAGAAACTTTCACTGATTTGGTTATGGCCCTATACCGGTCACCTTCCGCACGCATTGCTATAAATGGTTCATTGTCGGACGCCTTTTCCTTAGAACAAGGGACTAGACAGGGATGCCCCCTCTCCCCTTCACTTTTCCTCTTGGCAATGGAGCCCCTAATTGCACATATAAAAAAAAATGATAACATCAAAGGGGTGGAATTCGGGGATAAGTGCGTCAAACTCGCCGCCTATGCGGACGATATACTGATTATAACGGAATCACCAGAATCTTCAATCTCTGCACTAATGTCCACCATAGACAGTTACTCTTCCCATTCTGGATACAAACTTAACCGGGATAAATCCGAGGTCAAACCACTCAATATTTTAACCACCAAAGAGGTGCTGGGAGTCTCAGGGCTATGCTGGCAACCAGAGTTTGTGAAGTACCTAGGTATCGAGTTTGGTGACTCCCTCATGGAGACCCTCCATCGAAATGAAAAAATCACTTTAAATAAAATCAAGACGCAACTAGAGGGATGGTCCCCCCGTTTCATCACTTGGTGGGGTAGGGTGGAAACCATCAAGATGATGATTTCACCTCTGGTTAATTACCTCATATCTATGCTCCCACTAACCCTCACACCAGACTTCTATCACAAATTAGACATGGCCATCTCTAATTTCCTTTGGAAAGGGAAAAGAGCAAGAATCAGCATAAAAAAGCTTCGCTTAGACAAATCCGCGGGAGGGGTTAATTTGCCAGACTTTAAGAGATATGAGACCGCTTTCCTAGCCAAACAAGGAGCCCACTGGCTCGCTCCCTCACCTGACTACACCCCAGTATGGCTCGAAATTGAGGAGGAAATTCTTAACGGTATCTCCCCTAGCGCGGCCCTCTCATCCAACCTGAACCAGCTGACCCATTCTAAATCGATATTTCATAACACAAAATCTGCTCTCCTAAAGTTTGATAGAATCCTAGAATTCAACATCAGAGGCTCACGTTGGGAATCCCTCTGGGACAACCGTACCATTTTGTACAAGGGTAAGCCCATGCACAACGAGGCATGGATCAAAAAAGGCATACTGTTCCCACACCAGCTGTACGCGGGGGAATACCCTATTCCCTTCAGAGACCTACAAATCAAATACGATCTTGCACCAATTGAATTCTATAACTTCCTCAATGTAAAAACGGCTTTATCCAAACTCAAACTCTCCCCGACGCCGCCCTCACTCCCACCATACCTTGCCAGACTAAACAGACTAGGACACCAGGTTTCCTTTCTCTATAAACTCAGCCGTCCCCAACAATCGGGCCTTACTGCCCCAATCACACAATTCTGGAATAACCTCTCGTCTAGGCCAATCACAGACTCGGATTGGACCAATGCATGGATATCCTGCACGCGACACAAAATCAGCCCCACACTATCACAGACAAAATACTGGCTCTTGCACAAAGCCTTCTGGACCCCTGCACGTTTATTCGCACACAACCTCTCCCAAGATGCCTTTTGCTGGAATTGCAAACGCGCGGAGGGTGACTTATCACACATCATCCTAGACTGCGACTGCGTGGCGCAGTTCTGGGAGAATATATTCGACTTGATCTCAAAGCTATTCCACATCTCACCGGTGAAAGAGCTCCCCTACCTAGTTTTCGGTTTCACCCAGAACCCATCCCTGGATGCAGATGATAAGGCATTACTTGACCTCCTCCTCTCGGCTGCAGTTAAGACAGTCCTCAGCAACTGGAAAGATACCAGCAAGGCTAACTACGCAGGGTGGTTGAATTGGATAATTAGTTTACGTGGAGCAGACAATATTACACTCCGTCAGACACCGTAGCGACCTGCCACGAGAAAACTATGGTCGACTCTTGATAACTACTTCACGACACGTAAGCCACCTTAGATGGGCCCACACACCGCCCACGACTCACCAACACAGGCTGCCCGACTGCCTTCATTGCACTCCTAGCCACCATAAATACTTGTCCTTAATGAATGAGTAAAATGCTGTTGAAATACAATGTCTGTTACTGAATTGTCGTGAGTATGTTATACGTACTCTACTGTTGTACTTTTGTACTGTCATTTACTATGATGTACTGTAGCGTACAGTAATTTTGATTCGTAAATCTATGACTCATATTACACTACTGGACTTGCTTTATATATGTCTATGCTGTAACAACCAATAAAAAACTTTTGAAATAAAAAAAAAAAGAAACATCTCCAGATATTTTGGCACAACCTTTTTTGGTGTATGGATTGCATATTTTAATCCAGGAAAATAACAAACTAAAAAAAAACCACAAAATTGTTAAGCAATCTATGCTAGTGTAGTCAATTCACTCACCACAAGTAATTCTCACATAAAAGAGTGGTTCATCAGGCTATAGATTTTTGCAGGTATTCTCTACATGCTCTCAAGGGAGGAAGCCACCAAAGGAAATATGACTCTTTTAAGACAGAATATACCTTCAGTGTTTTTGGACTGCAGATGGGAATTCGACATTTGATGTTCATTTACAATGACTCTCAACCCCAATAAAGACTCTTTGCACTAGAGAAAATCATAATTTTAGACAGAAACACAAATGCCGATGTTCCCTCAATACAACAGGGGTGAATATACATAATGAGTTGGGATTCATTGATGTAGGTCACCAAAAAGGAATTGTCTGTTACACACATCAAAATTTGCCTAACTCTCATAAAAGATACAGATTAGGGGAACATCTTGGATGCAGTGAGAAAACGTATTTTAGATTTCCGATCAGTACAGCATCCACACTGAAGAGACTGATCTCCTCTTGAACACACTACTGGTACGGGGTCTTTCCTCAACGACCTCTGGAGGTGGACCCATGTCGGATTGCTCTCCGATTTTAGACTTTTTAATTGGCTGACCTGGACTTTACTGAGTTCTCTGACTGTTTTCTGCACGTTAATTGAGCTTCGCACTCTAATTTATCGATGTATTGATTTTGACTATTCCAATCGATTTCTGTACGACCAAATTCTGAAAATAAAGCTTTCAGGTTTATGACTTCTCTGTCGTCAATTTTGTAGGACCATACAAGTTCCATGTGCTAACCCATGACATTGTTATTTAGAATGCTATAAGTGAGACACAGTTTCAGCTGGGAGCACCGAAACTCGTATAAGGATTACACACTCCTGGGTCATCAGTCATACAAAGGTTAAGAGCTGTAGAGTGATGTCAGGCCCAGGGCAAAATGTTTTGGTGCCGCTCAACTCAGAAATTCTTATAAATTGTGCAAAAAAACAAAAAGTTTAGTGGATCTACTCTAATTTACATGCCACACGCATATATTTATAACAGTGACTTTAACCCATGAACATATTCCAATTTCACAGACACAAATCTATATATTTTCTTATTATTTTAATTTGTGGCACCATGACTGTGGCATGGCAACAAATGCCATTACCACATTGAAAATATACAATGTATGCTGCAGTGACGTTACCCCTATTCTCCAAGAACAAACATTCCCCCTTCCCCGTCCTGTTCCAACCCTTTAGCATTGTCCTGATGTATGGCGATGTAAGCACTGACATGTTTCTTGCTACAAAAACGGATTGAATGTATTAGTGTGTATTGAGCTGGGGAGGAACGCGTCCAGTCTCACCCACTGGACAGGGTGAACGTACTCAATATTACATTTTGTAGGGAAGGCCATCCACCTCACATTGCCTCCACCCCACAAAAGAGTGGCCTGGCTGGCTTTTTACTCGAGACTGTAATCACAAGGTCATAGACCTTGTTATCTTCGTTTTACCTGAGAACTTAATGGCATGTTGTCAGCTAAAGTGTGAGGCGCTGCCTAGAGCGGATTTTTTGTTCAAAGAATGTTCAAAGAACAAGAAGTCTGGGCAGTGGTGAACTTGTTGAATTTCACTGGGACTGTTCTCTATTGATGTTTATAGATGAAAACAATCATCCATCTATACGATTGTCTTATGCGCTTGGATTGCATAATGAAGCTGGATCTCAGAGATGCCTTCCGCACCCTTGGACTGTGTAAGGAAAACAGTAAAACAGAAAATGTCTAATTCGAATAGGAAGCTCAAATTCTGCAATTTTCGCACTTCTCTTTTGACCCCCTACAGCACCGTAGAACTGTCCTTAACTTCTGAAGCCTTTTCTACCCATACCCAGAGCTCAGAGAATGTCAAGGTCCTATACATTTGCCCCTGCACCCTCTCACAGCTGCAGAGTCTCACAGCGAAGGTCCCATTTATGGCAAAGCTTGACATGGAGATGGCACTACCAAGGTAGTCAGGTGGTTGGTGTGGGCTTTAGGGAACCTGGGACATTCTATGCAGGTTCTGTGCAGCAGTCTTGCTAGGTATACCCATCAGCAGGGTGCACATTCTGGTGCTTATGACGAAATAGGTAAAACACTGATGACATGGACTGACTGGTCTGGTGTAAGCAGAATTATCCCAGCAGCTTCATTCTCCACATCTGTCGTTCCTACTGGGAAAGTAGTGTCTGTTTGGTACTTCCCAGGTGAGTCCAGCTGCTGTGCCTAGGGTCTGTTATACAGTCTTTGGGCGAGGGGACGTTCGAGGTGAGGTTGTGTACGGTATTACAGTTCTGAACTGTCTTCATGATCGTATTATGATGGGTGGAGATTTGAAACTATTTTCAGAAGACTGTGCCAAGGAAAGACTCTCCTATAGTCCAGTAGGGATGGGTGATCTTTTCCTTGAAATGTGGTTTTAGGGGAGGGTGATATTTCACACGCATATCTGCTTACCTAGACGAGGCGGCCATGGCCTTGGTCTGGCTAGAGAATGACCATTAACAATTCTGGTGTCACCCAATATCGGTGGAGGAGATAGTGGCTGCCGTAGATGCCTTAGCAGGAGCAAAGCACCGGGTTCAGATGGCCTGACAATTGATTTTTATAAGGCATTTAAACACATATTAGCATCTTAACTTTTGGAACTGTGCGCAGAGGTGCTCACACTCCCCTAACACTGTGCGAAGCAGTAATTTCAGTCACATACTGTACCTCTCAGAGACTCTCAGAGACATTGCTGAATTGCGAAAATAAAATCTTCACTAAAGTAATTGCGACCAGACTGTCCCAGTTGCTTGATAAGCTAGTCTCCCTAGTGCAGGCCAGTTTTGTGCCACATCGATCCACTTCCAATAATCTTTGTATGTATTCGCTGGTTTACACCAACTAAAGCAGCGCTCAAGGCGACGGTGGTACTGTTGGATGCCGAGAAGTGCTTTGACTCCCTGGAGTGGCGGCTCCTCATGGAGGTGTTCAGGCTATTGGTATCCGAAAAGGATTTCAGGCCCTTATTTCACTACTATACTTTGACCCCACTGTTAGGGTTACAGTGAATGGTCTCTTATCTGAGCCCTGCCACATGCACAGACGCAGCCAGCAGGGACGCCCCCTATCCCCTTTACTATATATATTAGCTATGGATCCCCTGGCCCGTCAACTCCTGCCGCGGTGCTTGCACAGAGGACTGTCCTTTCTCTCTTGTCACATATTATTTTCAATGTATGCAGATTATATTTTGCTTTTTGTTAAACATCCGGACACTCCAACGTCACCATTAACTGGGACAAAACAAAACAAATATATTTGCAACAGCCGATAACACAAGACCTCGTCCCCTGGAACACCTGGTTAGGTGGGTCATGAACTCGATCAAATGCTCTAGAATGATCCTACACAGACAGATGGAGTCCACCATTCATTCAAAGCATGGCCCAGCCGTCCACACCGTACAGCGGCAACTAGGCACATGGGTAAAACTTCCATTGTCCCTGACAGGTAGAGTGACACTGCTAAAATTGTGGTTTTACCTAAATTTAGTTTATTTGTTCGAAAATATTCCTATCACCCTTTAAAATAATTTCTTCCATA
Source organism: Triturus cristatus (assembly GCF_964204655.1). Lineage (NCBI taxonomy): Eukaryota > Metazoa > Chordata > Amphibia > Caudata > Salamandridae > Triturus > Triturus cristatus. The sequence continues at coordinate 369,603,961 of NC_140585.1, forward strand.
CACTTAAGTCCCTAATGATTCACTTTATCTGGGCCAATGATAATGCTCATATGTCCTGGGTGTATTTTTATCGCATTCGCAATGGCGGTGCTGTTGTGCCCAAACGGGTCGAATATCTCAAAACTAGTGACAAAAAACTTTACATTTCAAATACATACACAGCTTGCCGATACCACAAGGATCTGTCCAACACATAATTGTGGTGCTGTGGTGCAGACCATACAGGCGCCGTCCATATGGTGTGCAAGTGCCCTTCTGTTCAGTCTTACTGGGAGGTGTTAAACCTGTTGCCTCGAATGACGGATCATCACTCACTACCACACCCGCTTGTGGCACCACTAGTGCACGTTAAGGACATTCCCAAAGGAACTAGATGCTTTACAGCAATGGCTCTACTTCTGGCCAAATGCAGGATCTCGATGACTGGGGAAACCACAGCTCCCCATGAGCAACAGACTGGCTAAAAGACTTAACAGTCTGTAATGATCGAATTGAAACCTACACATTGATGCTCTCAATAACCTCATGATCCAAGGATATATGGGGCCCCCTTCGAGCTTATTAAACCTTACAAGAGACTGGGGAGACAGAACATTCCCAAAGATGGGGAAATTCCCCTATATCAGGAACTAGCGACCCACCTCCAGCTACTACCTAAGTGAGATATGACTGCCTACACACGGAGAGACTGGGGTTGGTGAATTGTGAAAAGAGGATGCTGAGGAACACTGGATGGGCACCCTATAGTTGCATGTGCTTTATCAATTTGTACAGAAAGCAATGTGGAAAGGCATGCTTTAATCTTTTTGTAGGCTACTGCTTATCCTATGTTAATGCACAGATAACCGTAGTTGTAAACCATTGGTTCTCCAAAATCGGCTATGTTCATGTACGGAATGTAGTGTATTGTTAATGTTCAGAAATAATAACAGATTCTAAAAAATGGAAAGAAAAGGATAATTTAGTACTGAGTTAACTAAATAGCTGCACAACTTTCAGTGACCTTTGCAAAAAAACACAACTACAATTGGGGGTAAGTAGAAATTGTTAAGATCTTCCTAATCTGCTGTGTGATTTTTGAGTATGTAGTAACTTGGTAAACTTTGAGGCAGTCAGGAACACTGCTTGCATGAGGGAAAGGTTCATCAATTTGGTCCAGTAAGGTAAGAGCTTGTTGGAGAAGCCTATGACAAAATTAGCTGGGATTAGGCCAGTAAAGTTGTTGAACAGTTGAGTGGTTCACTTTAAATAACTTTTAAAAAGGTGGCTCTGAGAGTTCATCAAATTTCAGCCAACTCTTTTTCATTCTGCACAATAGGTCCATATGTTTCTTGGGCTCAGGAATAGGGGACAAACCGAATTCCATAGTTCTCATTGTCTTCATTCAAAAACATAGCAAATCCTCTGAATTTGCTGACAGAATTTGATAGCAGCAAGAAGATTGTTAGCCTGGCTGACTACTTAAAAAAATTGTTTTGTGAGATTCTTGGCAGAATTAATGAGAGACAAAGGGCCAGATGTATGTAGCTAGCATTTTGCTATTTCTTAATTGCGAATCACAAGGATTCGCAATTAAGAAATAGCAAAATGCAATGTATGAAGTGTATAGTACACCTTTTGAGATTTCTAAGGGGTCCCAAATGACCTACCTCATGAATATTAATGAGGTAGGTCGCAATTTGCGACCCCCTATGAATCGCAAAAATCACGGGGATGGTGGCCTGCTGAGATGCTTTTCAATAAAGCAATCTTTTTTTTGTAAAGCAGCCCGTTTTCCTTAAAGGAAAACGAGATGCTTTACAAAACGAAAAATGAAAAGTTTTATTTTCTTTTTTTAAGAGCAGGCAGTGCTCCTTGGGACCACTGCCTGCTCTTAAAAATAGTTTTACAAGAATTCCACAAAGGGAAAGGGGGTACCTTGAGGACCCCTTCCCATTTACGAATGGGTTACCACCTACTTTAAGTAGGTGGTAAAATGCGAATGTTTTGCAACCGCAATTGCGGTCACAAAACATTCATACATACCGATGTGGTTCGGTATTAGGAAGGGATGCCCTAAACACGCCCCTTCCTAATACCGAATCGCAAACCCATGTTGCGATTCGGTAACAGTTTACCGAATCTCAAGATTGGGTTTGCTGCATCGGAATTCAATTTTTTCCTTCGCAAACGGGCAGATTGTTATGTTATGTTATGTTATATAGAATTTCTATAGCGCACGGCTACTCCGACAGAGTGTCCCGGCGCTTTTCACCTGCAGCTCAGCGAGAATAACATAACAACACGGAAACAGAACGGAAAAAGTCAGAAGAAAAAAACCTAAAGATTAAAAAGCCAGGTCTTAAGGCTCTTCCTAAACAGAAGCAAATTAGACGTGCTGCGTAGAACCAGGGGCAGCGAGTTCCAAAGCTGGGGGGCTTTCAAACTAAAAGAACGCCCCCCAGTACGGGCTTTCCTTACACGTGGCACCAAGGCCTGGTATAGAGCTTCTGATCGTAGAGAGCGGGCTGGGCGATAAAAAGTCAACCTCCGCTGCAAGTACTTTGCCCCTGTGCCAAACAGAGCTTTATGCATCTGGGTCAAGGTTTTAAACATGATCCGTTTCCGGATAGGCAACCAATGCAGCGCCTGCAACAGCCCAGAAGCTCCCGCTCGCCTATGGAGTCCACAAATAGCGCGAGCCGCAGCATTCTGCGCTACCTGCAGGCGCTGGACCAAGTAGTCCGGGAGCCCCAGAAAGAGGGCGTTGGCGTAGTCCAGTCTAGAGCCTATTAAAGCCTGAACAGTGATCCGCCTGTGCTCCTCAGAGAGCAATGGTAGAAATTTGCGGAGCATCTTCAAAATGCCAAAACAGGTGCCGACCAAACCAAGGATATGTGATCTTAACGTAAGCTTGTTGTCCAGCTTAACTCCCAGGTTTTTGGCAACCAAAGAAGACTGAACAGGGGGACACATATCCATAGGCCACCAAACCTGCCATTCAGGGTCGGCGGTGCATCCGAAGAACAGGACCTCCGACTTGCTGGAGTTGGCCTTAAGGCTGTTCCGCTGGAACCAGTCAAAGACCATCCCCAGACAGCCCCGAATACACTCTCCATCGAATGCCTGATCTTTCCCGCATGTGAAGAGCAGTTGAGTGTCATCTGCGTAGGATACAATCTGGGCCCCAAAAGCCTCCACCAATGCCGCCAGAGGGTCCATAAAGATATTAAAAAGAGTCGGGCTCAACACAGATCCCTGTGGAACTCCGACTCCCAATGGCGGCATCTCTGTGGTGCTTTGGGAAACCCAGACTGTTTGACGGCGGCCCTCGAGAAAAGATGTAAACCATTCGAACACCGTCCCCCTAAGACCGATGTCATAAAGCCTGGCGAGAAGCGCCTCATGGGGGACGGTGTCAAAGGCCGCCGACAGGTCTAGCATGACAAGCATGGCCTTGCCGCCTACATCCAGCGTCTCCCGGATGACCTCCGAGACCTCCAGCAGTGCCGTCTCAGTACTTAAATTGGGACGGAACCCGGATTGTGATGGATGCAGGAGATGGTTGGTTTCTAAGAAACCAGACAAGATGCCATGGACATGCTTCTCCGTGATATTAGCTAGGGCCGGGAGAAGGGAGACTGGCCTGTAGTTGGCCAACACCTCTGCGTCTAGTCCAGGCTTCTTCAGGAGGGGGATCACCATTGCCCTCTTCCAGGCGCATGGGACCCTTCCCTCCCTCAAGGAGGCATTAAGGATAGGATTAACCAATGGGTTCACCACCGATGCCACCCTGGCCAAAAATTTGGCCGGGCAGGGGTCCAATGGTGAGCCAGATTTAAGATTGGCTAGCAGCATCAGGGAGGCTTCGTTGGAGATAGCGGGGAACTCCTCCAGCACAACAGCTGGCATGGACAATGAAACAGGTCCCACCCCAATGCTGCACCCCCCCTCACCAGACCTCTCCGGAAAAGAGGCCTGGATGTCCTTGATCTTCTCAGTGAAGAAGCTAGCAAGATCACAGACCCATGTGTCAGATGACGCTTGAAGGGGCACGTTGGGTCTCAGGGTCGTGAACTCCCTCACCACAGTGAAGATCTCCTTACAGGAGTTCATAGACGCCTCTATCCTCCTGGCCAAGTATTCCTTCTTCGCACACAAAATGTCACGATGGTACACTTTCACTGCCGCCCTATAGGCTAGTTTAGCCTCCTCGTCATATTGGAAGCGCCAGGCCCTCTCCGCAACCTTACACTGGCAGCGGGACAGGCAAAGCGCCTCTGTAAACCACGGCGCAGATAGTCGTTTGGCCGTGGACCGAGGGGCAACTGCAGGGGCGAGATCGTTCAGCCTTTCTGCCAGCCAGATCTGCAGGGCCTCGGTGTCCCGCTCCAGATCACCCGTGAGGGAGCACGGATGGTCCACCAGCGCCTGCGCCAAAATCTCAGGCGTCACTTTGTGCAGTTCCCTTGAGACTGAACTAGGTTGTATAGGGGTGTCGCTGTGTGGAAACACCGCCTCCGGTATAGAGAACTTAATCAACCTGTGATCAGTCCATAGCACTGGCACAGTATCGATGTCGACAAGAGAAGTCGAAGAAAACACTTGGTCCAAAGTGTGACCCCTCTCATGGGTGGAGCCCGTGACAAAGGGTGAGAGACCCAGCGGAGACGTAATGTCCATCAATCTGATTGCGTCTGAGTCGTCCTCCACATCCAGATGGAAATTAAAGTCACCCGCCAACAAGCAGTGCTGTGTAGACAGGGCCAGTTTGGAAATGGCCGACTGCAGGTCCTCAAAAAAGGAACCCGCAGGACCTGGAGGCCTGTATACCAGTAGCCCTTTCAGTGCTTGGTGCAGGGACAATCTAAGCGAGAAAACAAGAGCCTCAGAACCACAGAGAGCATTCAGGGGGAGAAGAGAGCAGGAGACACTCTTCTTCACCACCACCGCTACTCCCCCTCCCCTACCCTTGACCCTGTCCTGCCGGAAGATGTTATAGGCCGTAGGGATGGCCGCGAAGATGTCCGGGTTAGACGCCTCACCCAACCAGGTTTCGGTCAGTAGGAGGCATAAAGGGCTTTCCCTGACCAGCAGATCATAGATGTCCAAGGCATGGCTGCCTAATGATCTGGTGTTAAGCAAAAGGCAAGAATGGATAGCACAAGCCTCATCTGGTCGGCGGGCGGCTACCGGAGCCCAAATAGGCGACCAGCCACAGCCCGGGCAGCATTGTTTCCCATAGATTCTGTAACTAAAGGACGTAAAAATGCAGTGATCATTCCCTTGCTAAAAAACACACAATGATGAACCAACCATTCTAAAGAGCTATCACCTGATATCTTTGCTCACCTATCCATCGAAGATCATCGAAGCACATGTGCCTAGTGAAAGCTGTAATCATCTGAAGAAATCAGATCACCTGGAGCATCAGCAGGTGGGCTTTCACCCTTACCACTGTACCAAATCAGCCATCTTTTTATTTGTGAATGATACAAGGCTAGATGGGACTTGGGGGTCAAACTCAGCACCAGTCCTTCTGGATCTGTCTGAGACCTTTGATGTGGTGGACCACACTATTCTACTGAATTGAGAGAAGACTGTAGGGATACAAGGTACAGCATTAGATTGGATCACATCTTTCCTGGACGATTGGGTACAAGCTGTACTACTCAAACCGTTCAAAGCAGAAGTATTATCAGTTAACTGTGGGGGTGTCCCAATGGTCCTCTGTATCAACCATCTATTTACCATCTATATTGGGGCATTAATAAGAGAGTTAACTGCCAGAGGTTGTAGGCTAAATAACTATGCAGTTGACTCAGAACTGCTACTCTGCTTAGGCAGCTCTAGGGCAGCTCAGCCGGAATTCTAAAACACATTGTGCTTCATCTACAATGAGCAATAACCAACTGAAATTGAATGCCGAAAAGATGGAGTGATTAGTTCTCCAGAACAGAGCTGACCTCTGGCATAAACTATACTGGCTGGTGGAAATGGGAGCTTTACCGGTGCCAAAAAATGCATCCAAGAGCCTGGGAGTCATCGTTGCTGATTGTATTTCAATGAAATCTCAGATTGGGGCTGTTGTTTCTAAGAGTATTTTCATGCTAAAAATGATGAAGAAGATAGCCTTTCTTCTCCAGATGGATGCTCTTAAAATTATTATTTTGGCAACCATTATGTCAAGACCTAACTACTCAAATGCAGTGTACTTAGGCCTCCCTAACAATGCCATTCATCGACTTCAAGTGGTACAAAATGAAGCGACACATATGTTCTACAAACTTCTGCACACTACCCGTGTGACACCGATTTTGAAGCAATTTCATTGGCTGCCTATAAGGCAAAGAACCAAATACATTTAAGACTTGTTGGGTCAGATTTAAATCACACCATGGTATGGCCCCTTGATTTGTGACTAGGAGAATAAGTATATATACTCCCACTGGACTCTTATTGTCATCTAACTTATATAACCTAGTGATTCCCAAATACAGAAATAAATATTTATGAGGTCAGTTTCCCTCATGGATCATCTGTGATTTGAAGATAATTTTATACAGTTCAGGAAGCAATTACAGACAAGGCTTTTCAAACAGGCATATGATGGCTGATTCTTGTTTATCTAGTTCTCTTTCATTTTCTCCAACTACTTAGTGCCTAGACACCAATGGTGAAAGTGCGCTTAAGTTTCCATAAAATACCATATTAACATATGTTCCACACACTGATCAGCAAAATAAAGATTGTCTCTAGAAGGGCAATGAATGATTGTTTAGTGAATGTAGGGTTTCCAGATCTGACTTTTAGGATCAAGCAGTGGAAGGATGAGTCCAAGTTGTTAGTTCTATGCTTGCAATCAACAGTATTCTTCTGGATTATTGCTGCCCATCCAGCATGCCTGCCTTCTCGCTAACAGCATACAGTGGAATAGCTCAGGGCAGGAGACCCACAATGGTTTCCAAGTATTGTTGAGCCAAATCTCAGTGAGTATAAGTAGATCAAGATTGAGATTAATGATTGTGTCTGCAATCCCACTTTTGTGTTTTACTGTTGATCTGGAGTTATGTAGAACATACTTTAGTGAGGAGTTTACTTTTTTGGTGATATGAATTGTTTAATGTTCCAGCTGCATTTGAATTAGGTTATTATTGGGCATCGTTCTTGCTGTGAAAACAGAAGGTATGCAGTTCCTAACGTAAATGCAAAGTGTGACAGGATAACAAGAGGGTAACACGGTGATGACAGGGAACTGTGGTGAAAAGCAGGAGTACAAGTTACTCCTTATTTGGAAAATGAAGACCCTCACACACCCAACAAGCGGGTGTCTTGCTTCATCACCGGGTCTTTGCTCCTTATCGGGCCGGCGGGTGCAATGCCCGATCAGGCACCTAATAGGGCCTTCCTAGCGGAGATCTTTTTATTCCAACGCCGGTGAGTGATGTGTGTGTGGGGTGGGAAAACCAATATTAAGACATAGGTGAGTGTAGGTGCAAATGAGGATGAAGTGAAACGATTAAAACAGGGGTAGGTGATCCACTAAATAATTTTAATGTAGTGTGGTCACCATCCTGGTTAAAAACTGTATAGTCCGCACATGTGACACCAGTAGTCGTTCTTGCTGGTCATGTGTTGAATTCTTTGGTGACCTGAGAATCTGTGAAGAAATGTGGGTCAGTGATGGTCAAATGGGAGGATGAAAACAGGGACATGTAGCCCAGGTGAGCGCAGTAAAGTTCTTGTAGCTCTAGAATCTCTTTCTTGGAGACGTATGACTGTAATCTGCATGGAGGGTGCGTGATTACTTCTCAGAACAGTTTGTGTACCACTCATGCACACATTTGGTGTCTGTGATAAGTGACCTCCTGAGAGTAGGTAAGTGTATAGTTGAAGTAGAGAAAGGGAGATTGTGCATGCAGTTTGCTATCTGGTCAATCTTGTGTTAGAGACATTAGCTATGTTCCTGCCATGTCAGAGGGAGAGCTGAGTCAAGATGGAAACCAGTTAAAGTATGTTAGAGGTGTGTGTGACTAAAAGGAAGGGATTCTCATACCACCTTGAGCCTTGGGTTCTGCTCTCTTTGAATTCAAGGAGTGGGGTTAATCAGGAAGGAGAGTGGATAGTTCACGTGTGACATTTATGAGTAGTGGGACCTTTTATGGGCAAAAAATGGCAAGATGGGTGGGACCCCAAACCTTCTCAAAATCTATCATTAATCTACACTCCGATATTTGGGTACAAATTAAAATAAGCAAGGGTGACAGAATGACTAGAAAGATCCCCACATCCATTGGTCTCAAACAGGGACGTGTTCTAGCCTCTTTCCTTTTTAATATTTACACAGCAGAGCTGGATACCCTGCTATCTGAAGTCTCGAGTGGCTCTCCAAAACTCTCATATAGACCAGTGCGTAGCCTACAATATGCGGATGACATCGTTTTGTGTAGCCAGACTCCTATTGGCTTGCGGTGGCAAATAACCACCCTATATATATAACCGAATCCCTAGGCTTAAAGCTAAATTACAGCAAGACCAAAGTCATCTGCTTCTTGCCAAAAATCAGACAGCAAAACCTGAAACTCAAATGGCAAGTTGCCGGGAATAGGATCGACCAGGTCAGCACCTATAAATACCTTGGGGTTGAACTGGACTCTAGACTAAATTTCAAAAAGCATCTTGCCTAACGAATGGCCTTAGCAAACAAACTGTTCATTGCCCTCAACTTAATAAATAAAAAAATGGGGAGTTCTTCTCGGACGTATTTACTGCAAATCATTAGAGCCAAATTCTTACCATCACAGACCTCCGGCTCAGAAATTATTAAGGGCAAATATGTAATGACTCTCAATACTCTACAGTCCGTCCTGTTCAAAAGAATCTACAGCATCCCAAGATACACCTGTCAAGCTCAAGTCTGCCTAGAATTTAGGCTCCAGCACCAGCTGCCGGCGAGATTGGCTGCACCACTCAAATTGGTCCATATACTTGTTGCCGACACACACAGCGAACTGGTAAATGAAAAGGGACACACACATCGACTGGAAATACATCTAATCTCTATACTTGCGAAACCAAGCTCAGCAGTTCAAGATAGAGTCCTACGTGATGACCGAAGACACAACTTGATAAACCATAAGACTGAGTTTGCTTGAGGAGACAGAAATCTTGCCCTGAGGAAGTCTGCTGTGACATCAACAGTTTGAGATGAAACACGTGTTGGCAAAAGGGCTCTTTTCATCAGAATCAAGGAATAAAAAAGACTCTTGATACCACGATCTCAATTTAATTCTGTGTGCCTGGAGAACAAATAGTTTAAATTTCCATTGGGTAAGAATGGATGGCACTTCCCCCTTCGGAGCACCAGCGAATATATAGACATTTGCTTTAAGAAATTGCTCTTCTTACAATACTCTATCGAGACATATTGGTTGAGTGCGCCGATTAACCAGCCATTGCTTTGTTTTGCTATTACTACTCAAATTGTGCTGGAAGTTGAGAGCAGCCCTACCCGAGTCTTTGGCTGCCTTGTGTTGGTCCAAAATGAAAAATCAGCGCACAACCAAAAACAGCTGGCCAACCGTGCTCAGACAAGCATTGTCATCCCTCAATTTACACGAGGCCTGCGAGTTAATATTAGCCACACAGCATTAAAAAAAAATTGCCAATAAAGCCGCCAAACTAAAATCATGGTCAATGGATAATGCAGAATTCGCAGGCAAAAAACACTGCTGGTCAGTTTTACAATCTTATAGCATTTGGGGGGCCTCAACCATACATTACGTGCCATATTTCTCAAACAATCCAGCATTTTTACTTAGTAACACGAATGGGAGCCTTCCTCTCAAAAGATCAGGTGCAGCTCTGGGAACAAAAATGGTCGAACTCGCTCTGCTGACTTAGTGGCCAATTTGACGAAAGTGTATTACACTTTCTGTGCATCTGTCCAGCTGTAACCTTTTTAAGGCAGAAACTATTTTGCCCTGCCTTTCGGGCACTCAATATAAGATCATGCCATACTGCAGTGCTGACATTAGTGAACAGTAAATCAATTCAGCTCTCCTGTATGGCCGCTAAGTTCCTTCTTCTAGTGAACAATCTATTAGCAGCAACTCAGTCACCCCAGAGTAATAATGGCAGTTGCGGGGCAGAGAGCCTTGAAGCATAATCATTGACAATCGCTAGCTGAATTGTGCACTTACCCTTCAAGATCACCAAAGAAACGGTTGTCGTTAAATCCCTTGGGTGTAACCACGCACTGAGCACCTGATGGCCCATCGCTTTTAGTCTCCAATGTAATGAAATCTTAAATGTGAATTCCTTTGATCTCAAATCATACACATGTACACCTATACATTCACATATGGTGAACAAAGGGTTGAAAAGTTTGGTTCGGATATAAAAATACTATGGATGTTGATTACATTTAAAAGTTTTATTCAAACTAATTGGTTTTAAAATATACTGTAGCAGTAATCATGTAATCTTAGGGTAAAATGATTGGTTTCACTTTTTCTCAGGAAGTATTACCTCATGATGTTATCAATTGAAATATTTTATGGTTTTAAGATGCAAAATTGTTACGGTTTTAATTAACTGAAACAATAAACTTAAACTAAAAAAAAAAAGAAAAAAAAAGAGTAGTGGGACTTTCTTGCTTCAGTTGACATAGTTAAGAACTAAGATGAACTCTGAGGGCTGTGAATGAGAGTATTGAGGTTGGAGAAAGGCAGTAAAAGGTGTTGAGTAAGTGCTAGAAGAGAAGGCTTTGGATGCAGCAAAGGTGGATGGGGAATTAGTGTGGGAGAAAAAGTAAATAAAGAGTTGCCCCAAAGTATGAACTTGTGGTTCGCGTTGACTTATGGTGGTTCACGTTGACTTATGGTTGTCAGATGGGAGTAGTGGAGCTAGTGGGGACATCTGATGATTTTTTATGATAAGGTTATGGTGTAATAAGGAGAGACCAGAGGTCAAGACATGACTGAAGTAGGAGAGAGTGTGCAGGTAAAATTAGGGATGGATTTGTATATTTAGAAGATTAAGGAAGAGAGGGAGATATGCTAGCTAAAGAGGGGGAACTCTCTGAGGAGAGGGGAGAAGTATTACGAGAGAGAGAGAGAGAGAGATGGTTACATTAGAGGCTATAGAAGGAATCACCTCTAATGAAGGTAGGAGAGGAAGGCGTAGAATAATGTAGGATGTGGGGAGCTTGAAGAATAGAGTGGGAAGGGAAACTGGCAGATAAACTGTTGCAATGGTCTCCAGAAAGTAGCACAGTAAAACTTGTCTCCAGGCCTGCCACTGCAGCTTAGGTGTGCAGATTGACCTGGCCTGGCAAACCAACCTTTTGCCAGGCGTAAAGAATAATTTTTAATACTTATAAATCACCCCTGAGTTCGCTCATAGGGCAGGGTGAATGATATTCCAAAAGTAGGGCATGTATATTTACATGCCATGGCAGTGAAAAACCTCCAAAGTCCAACATATGGAAGGCCGGTTTTTCCATAGGTTAAAACTGGTTAACACTATTACATTTTATAAGTGCTAAACCCAGTGTGGCAATATCTAAAAATGGTTGAAGGATTCTTTTAAACAGTAATTTTAAATCCAACGTAATGGTGTAGTCGGATTTTATATTACTATTTTGGAAATTATACCTTTAGAAAGAGGTGCCCCCCTCACCCACTCTCCCGGTCCTGGACTCATGGCTGATGTTAGAGTGGACTCCTTCTGTCCCCATACTGCTTGTCGTGGGACCTACAAACTTTTTGCCAACCTTTAGCCTGGAGAACCAACAGAGCAAGATCGCCTTCGGAATCAAAGCCATTAATGTTAAATTGTCAGTCACCCTCAGCTTGCTAGCTTGAAACGTTTCGAAATCTAAACATGGAGGACTTCACTGAGACTGACGCTGAGCCGGAGCTGATCAACATCGAGGACTTCGTAAGAACAGATTCCAGACTTCCCCTCCGCGGAGCTTTCTCACATTCATCGATGACTCCACCGGGACCCTGCTCCTCAGCAGCCTGCTGTTGGGGAGCCCTGCTCCAGATTGAGCTTGCCCAGCTGGTGACTCATCGATGACCACTCTTTCTCCCAAAAAGTTTCTAAGTCAGAAGGTAAACTTTTGTGAGAAAGTGCCATCTTTCTTACATGGTATGCCCCCACTGTTTGCTAAATTGCTGAATGTACTTTGATTAAGTGTACCCTGGACTCCTGCCAATCAGGTGCCCAGGGCCTATGTTCCTTCCTTAAAACACACAAACTCCAAATTGGCAAACCCTAGCCACATGTCAGCCCCTGGTAAATGGTACCCTAGGTACCCAGGGCCTTGTGGCCAGGGAAGGCCTCTAGGGGCTGCAGCACTCGTTGTGCCACCCTTAGAGGCCCTGTACCCTTACACACACACACTGCCTTTGCAGGCTGAGTGTCTGGGTGCAGGACAAAACAAAGAGTCGACATGGCACACATCTCTGTGTGCCATGCCCATCACCTACACTGCCAAGGCATATATCAGTCACCCCTCTAGCTGGGTGCCTTACGCCTATGGTGTGGGCACAGGAGCAGGAGCCCTGTGCCCCTACAGTACCCGGGTCCATTCCTGGGCACTGTAAGTGCAGTGCTGCCATTTAAGAGTACATGGTGCTGAGAGCTCGTCAAACACGAGCTCCACAGCACCATAATGGCAACACTGAAGACTGGGAAGTTTGGTATCAAACTTCTCAGCACATTAAACCCACACTGATGCCAGTGTGGGATTTAATGTACTAAGCACCCCAGAGGGCATCTTAGAGATGCCCCCTTACAGCTGACCTACAATCCACGTCTGCTCTGAGGCTGCCCAGGCTGCCACACAGCAGACACGTTGCTGGACCCCTGGGTGGGAGAGCCCCTGCTCTCCCGGGCCTGCAACAATGCACATCCTGGGTGAGGTGAGAAATCTCCTCCCCCAGGATGAGCAAAAGGGAAGCTTCAAAGGCATGCCGCCATTTGGAGTTTCCCCAGGCCACTGCAACCCCCCACTCTGGCGGGAAGCTTGGCTGGAAACCCCATACAAGGACAGGGGATGTGCCAGCCTGCCCACCCCACCCCTCAGGTGGGGGAGGCGAGGTGAAACACGTCTCCGGGCTCTCGCCATCTTGAAGATGGGAGGCCCTACCCTATCAGGATTAGGCTACTGCCCCCCTCCCACAGGAGAGAGGCAGGATAAGGGGTGTACCCACCCCAGGACAAGGACCCATTGGTCCCTGGCCTTCACCTACCTATAACGCCCCTAAATCTAGTATTTAGGGGCACCCTGAACCTTCCTTCCCCAGATTCCAGATTCGAAAAACTACAAGAAGAGCAAGAAGAACAAAGACCTGCCCTGCAGCTGCTAAAAAGGGAAGAAGACACCAACTGCTTTGGCCCCAGCCCTAACGGCCTGTCGACTCCCGGACCTGCACCAGCGCGGCATCTCTCGTGGCCAGCAACCTCACCAAACCCCGGAGGACCTGGCTACCTTTTGGCTCTAAGCCCCTGGGACTCCCATGAGTAGAGGCTCTACTCAGAAACCTATTTCTAACCCCTGGCAGCAGCCCGGAACCGCGAACCCAACCCTCTCTGCACCAGCCAAGCCTGGCCAGTGCCGGAGTGGACAAAGACCCTGAGGACGACCCCATGGCGACTGTGACCCCGAGTCCGGCACCCAAGGACCCCCCTCGACATTCCGGAAGAAGCCTGCAGCCTCAGAACAGAGTGCCACCCCAACCGCGATCAACAAGAGGGTAAGATTTCCGACATCAAAAGGCACCCCTGCACCCGGCGCCCTGCGGCCCCCTGTGCCCAATCCCGGGGTACCCACCTAACCTACAACTACCCAACTTACCTCTCGAAGTGGTGGTGGCACCTGAAGCATCCTCGTCCCCGAGCTTGCAGCCTTTTTCCAAACCGGAACATTCCCATTGATTTCCATTGAGCGCCCGACGGCTCAAAAGCACCCTGCACCCAGCCGCCCGAGTGTCCCTGGCAGTGCAATCTCTACACTAGCCTACTTCCCCACTTGCCCTGAGTGAGTGACCAGGAGCCCAGCTCCCACAGCCGCGTGGCCTGCTAGTCAGCAGCCACCAAACCAGGCCCCCCTATTCCTCATAGGCTAACATTGGGCCTAACTCCCTCTGCACCCGGCCGTCCTGAAACCGCTGAGGGTGAACTGACTGTACCTACCTGACACTGGGAGACCCCTGAGTCTATGCCCAGAACTTCAACTCTGTCAGTCGAGAACTTACCCTTAAACCGCGATCTTCATTTTCCTCATAGGGTAACATTGGCTGGCTTTTTCTTGGAAATTCTTCTAAGTGTGAACTTTTCAAAACTCAAAATATTCACCAAAAATCAGCCGAGTACCAAAAACGAATTTACTCACCTGCTCTTAGTATATTTTTATTCCCTTTGTGGTTCTAAAAATAAAACAAGCATATATTTTATATATATAAACCATTGGCCTAGAGTTCAGTTATTGAGTGTGTGAGACCATTTGCTGACTGAGTGTGTACAACAAATGCTTTACACTGTCCTCTGGTACTGCCTTACTGCTCGACCAAGCTACCACTTTAGAGAGTAAGGTCATACCTAACTTTAACCTCTATCAGCCCCTGGGGGACTGTGGACTCTGTACATCCTGTACCTATTAGGGAACAGTATATACAGAGCCACTTTCTCACATTGGTGGCAGCGGTGGGATACAAACTTGCATTTGTTGGACTACTTGGTTACCATCTGATCACACGACAGAACTCTTAAAAATTGCCTTTAGAATTCTGATTGGTCTTTCCAAAATTACTAAAAGTCTTGCTAGGGCCTTGCTTAAGTCCCATTAGCATTTAGAACAATAAAAGTCACTATAGTCAGGGTAGAGGGTTAGAACTGTCAGGTTAGAATGTCTCAAACAAACCCAGCTATTAGTGATAATAATAACATGGACCTGGTGGAGGAGCTCGACCTCACACCTTACTTACACTTGTCTTTCAAGGAATTGAGGTCCTTATGTAAACTTAAAAAATTACAAATGGGTCTGCATCCAACCAAACTAGGGCTCCAGGAGCTCTTGGCTGAGTATGCTAAGGACCACCCATCTGAACATGGTGATGGCCAGTCAGATGAGGAAAGGGAAGCAGAAGAGGTTGACAACAACCCCCCTGGGCTATTCCCTAGGGAGGAGAGGGCACCCATACCCTCCCTCTCAAGAATTAGCATCTGGGAACCTAGAGACTACACAGGTGGCTCTGGTCCCAGAGAGAACACTGGGGGACCCCCCAGTACATAGGACAGCCTTGTGAGGCTGGACAAGAGATTAGAGCTAGAGTCCAGGCTCCTGGCTCTAGAAAAAGAAAGGAGAGAGATGGGTTTAGCACCCATCAATGGTGGCAGCAATAACAAAAATAAGGATAGGGAGGAAACTTCTGACCTTAAAATCCCCAAAGGGATTGCCCCTAAATTTGAGGAAGGTGATGATATCACCAAATGGTTCACAGCCTTTGAGAGGGCTTGTGATATCAGAAAAGTGAAGAAACCTCTCTGGGGGGCACTCCTGTGGGAAGTGTTCTCTGGTAACTGCAGAGACAGGCTTCTGACCCTTTCTGGGCCAGAGGCAGGATCCTATGACCTCATGAAGAAAGCTCTGATTGAGGGATTTGGATTCACCACTGAGGAGTATAGAATTAGATTCAGGGGGGCTCACAAAACCCAGACCCAGTCCTGGATTGATTTTGTAGATTTCTCAGTGAAGACACTGGATGGTTGGTTAGCTGGACATGGTGTGCAGGATTTTACTGGATTGTACAATTTATTCATGAAGGAACATATTTTGAGTAACTGCACAAATGAAAAGTTGCATCAGCATTTGGTAGACCTAGGTCTAATTTCTCCCCAAGAATTGGGAAAGAAGGCAGACCACTGGGTCAAGACTAGGGTGACCAAGACAACCACTGGGGGTGACCAAAAGAAAGTGGTCACAAAACCTCCCCAGGGGAAAGGTGGTGAGAATCCCCAAGATAAAAAGTCTGAGTCTTCCAAAAGGCCCCAAAAACCTGTTCAGGTGGGTGGGACCCAAACTACTCCCTATGTGCCCCAACCATATAGGGGGAAGAACTTTGATCCCTTAAAGGCCTGGTGTAATACCTGTAAAAAGCAGGGACACCTAACTGTAGCTTGCCCCCAAAACAAAGCCCCTAAGGCACCCAGTACAGCTACTCCTGGGGCAGCAAGCATACAAATGGGATCAGAGGTGTACCCTGAGCAAATCTGGGAACACACTGAAGCAAGTTTAGTCTCCTTGGGAGAAGTGGAGTTTGCCACTGTAGCTGAGTGGCCCCCCAACTTAAAGAAATACTTACAGTATCCCTGGGTGAATGGAACTAGGGTAGAAGCTCTGAGGGATACAGGTGCCAGTGTCACTATGGTGAAAGACACACTGGTTTCCCCTGAGCAATACTTGATTGGGAAGTCTTACCCAGTCACCAACGCTGACAGTGTCACCACTAGTCATCCCATGGCCATGGTAACATTAGGCTGGGGGGGGGGGGGGGGTTACTGGCCTGAAACAGGTAGTGGTCTCTCCAAAGTTGCCAGCTGCCTGTCTGCTTGGCATGATCTGGAAACCTCAGCCTGGGCTGAGGTTGAACTGAAGGCCCATGCAGCCATGCTGGGCATCCCTGAATTGGTGTGTGTGCAAACCAGAGCACAGATCAAGAGGAAGGGTGAAAAAGTAGGTCTGGAGTCTGGAATAATGGCCCAGCCAACCAAGAGAAAAGGAAAGAAGACTGGGGAACCAGCTTCTACACAGCAACCCATTCAGGACCCCTCTCCCCAGGGAGAGGATTTGGATGCCCCTGAGGGAACTGAGTCCATGGAGCTTGACCCTTACCAGGTTGAACTCTTGGGCCCAGGGGGACCCTCTAGGGAAGAGCTGTGCCAGGGCCAGCGAGACTGTCCCACTCTTGAAAGCCTGAGGCAGCAAGCTGTTTCAGAAGCCAGGGGAGATGTCAGTGGTACCCACAGAGCTTATTGGGAAGAGGGATTACTGTATGCTGAGGCAAGAAACCCCACTCCTGGAGCCACCAGGAGGGTGGTAGTGCCACAGAAGTACAGGGAGTTCCTCCTAACTTTGGCTCATGACATCCCCCTAGCTGGACATCTGGGGCAATCCAAAACTTGGGAAAGGCTAGTGAGTCACTTCTACTGGCCCCAGATGCTCCAAAAGGTCAGCTCCTGTGTCACCTGTCAGGCCAGTGGCAAGACAGGTGGCCACCCAAAGGCCCTCCTCATTCCACTACCAGTGGTGGGGGTCCCCTTTGAAAGGGTAGGAGTGGACATTGTGGGTCCACTTGAGCCACCCACAGCCTCAGGGAACAAGTTTATTCTAGTGGTAGTGGATCATGCCACTAGGTACCCTGAAGCAATTCCCCTTAGGACTACTACAGCTCCTGCAGTAGCCAAGGCCCTCCTGGGTGTCTTCACCAGGGCGGGTTTTCCTAAGGAGGTGGTTTCAGACAGAGGTTCCAACTTCATGTCTGCTTACCTAACACACATGTGGAAGGAGTGTGGGGTGCAGTATAAGTTTACTACCCCCTACCACCCACAAACCAATGGCCTTGTTGAGAGATTCAACAAGACATTGAAAGGTATGATCATGGGGCTCCCTGAAAAACTCAAAAGGAGATGGGATGTCCTGTTACCATGCCTGCTTTTCGCTTACAGAGAAGTGCCACAGAAGGGAGTAGGTTTCTCACCCTTTGAACTTCTGTTTGGTCATCCTGTAAGGGGACCACTTTGTCTTGTGAAAGAGGGCTGGGAGAGGCCTCTTCAAGAACCCAAACAAGACATAGTGGACTATGTGCTTGGCCTAAGGTCCAGAATGGCTGAGTACATGGAAAAGGCATCCAAGAACCTTGAGGCCAGCCAGGAGCTCCAGAAGCACTGGTATGACCAAAAAGCTGCACTGGTTGAATTTCAACCTGGGCAACAGGTGTGGGTTTTGGAGCCAGTGGCACCAACTGCTCTCCAAGATAAATGGAGTGGCCCTTACCCTATCCTAGAAAGAAAGAGTGAGGTCACCTATCTAGTTGACCTGGGCACTAGCAGGACACCCAAAACCGCCTTAAACTCTACAATGATAGGGCTGACATCACCATGCTGATGGTGACTGATGAAGAACAGGAAGCAGAGAGTGAACCACTCCCTGACCTCCTATCCTACAGCCCAAAAGATGGGTCAGTAGAGAGTGTGATTTTCTCAGACACCCTCTCTGCCCAACAGCAGACTGACTGCAAGCAAGTCTTGCAACAATATGCTAGCCTCTTTTCCCTGACCCCTGGTCTGACAAACTGGTGTACCCATGATGTGGACACTGGTGACAGTGCACCTGTCAAAAACAAAATCTATCGACAGTCAGATCAAGTCAAGGAAAGCATCAAAGCTGAGGTCAGCAAGATGCTGGAGTTAGGGGTCATTGAGCCTTCTGAGAGCCCCTGGGCTAGCCCAGTGGTTCTGGTCCCCAAACCTCATCAACAGGGTGAAAAGAGAGAGATGAGGTTCTGTGTGGATTATAGAGGGCTCAACTCTGTCACCAAGACAGATGCTCACCCTATCCCATGAGCAGATGAACTGATAGATAAATTGGGGGCTGCCAAATTCCTCAGTACCTTTGACTTAACTGCAGGGTACTGGCAGATTGGCATGGCCCCAGGAGCAAAAGAAAAGACAGCATTCTCCACCCCTGATGGGCATTATCAGTTTACTGTGATGCCCTTTGGGTTAAAGAATGCCCCTGCCACCTTCCAGAGGTTGGTGAACCATGTCCTAGCTGGGTTGGAGTCCTTTAGTGCAGCTTATCTTGATGATATTGCTGTCTTTAGCTCCACCTGGCAGGATCACCTGATCCACCTTGGGAAGGTTTTAGAGGCTCTGCAGAATGCATGTCTCACTATCAAGGCATCCAAATGCCAGATAGGGCAGGGCACTGTGGTGTACTTGGGCCACCTTGTAGGTGGAGGCCAGGTACAGCCTTTACAGCCCAAGATCCAGGCCATCATGGACTGGATAGCTCCAACAACCCAGACCCAAGTCAGGGCATTCCTTGGCTTGACTGGGTACTACAGGAGGTTTGTGAAGTGGTATGGGTCCATTGTGACCCCCCTCACAGAACTCACCTCCAAGAAAATGCCCAAGAAAGTTAACTGGACAGTTAGTTGTCAAAAGGCTTTTGACACCCTAAAAGAAGCAATGTGCTCAGCACCAATTCTAAAAGCTCCAGATTATGCCAAGCAGTTCATAGTGCAGACTGATGTCTCTGAGCTAGGGATAGGAGCGGTCCTATCCCAGACCAATGATGAAGGCCAAGACCAACCTGTTGCTTTTATAAGCAGGAGGCTACTCCCCAGAGAGCAGCGTTGGAGTGCCATTGAGAGGGAGGCCTTTGCTGTGGTTTGGTCCCTGAAGAAGCTGAGGCCATACTTGTTTGGCACCCACTTCCTAGTTCAAACTGACCACAGACCTCTCAGATGGCTAATGCAGATGAAAGGGGAAAATCCAAAACTACTAAGGTGGTCCATCTCCCTACAGGGAATGGACTTTGAAGTGGAACACAGACCAGGGACTGCCCATGCCAATGCAGATGGACTTTCCAGGTTCTTCCACTTAGACAATGAAGACTCCATAGGACAAGGTTAGTCTCATCACCTTTCGTTTGGGGGGGGGGGGGTTGTGTGAGAAAGTGCCATCTTTCTTACATGGTATGCCCCCACTTTTTGCTAAATTGCTGAATGTACTTTGATTAAGTGTACCCTGGACTCCTGCCAATCAGGTGCCGAGGGCCTATGTTCCTTCCTTAAAACACACAAACTCCAAATTGGCAAACCCTAGCCACATGTCAGCCCCTGGTAAATGGTACCCTAGGTACCCAGGGCCTTGTGGCCAGGGAAGGCCTCTAGGGGTTGCAGGCTGAGTGTGTGGGTGCAGGACAAAACAAAGAGTCGACATGGCACACATCTCTGTGTGCCATGCCCATCACCTACACTGCCAAGGCATATATCAGTCACCCCTCTAGCTGGGTGCCTTACGCCTATGGTGTGGGCACAGGAGCAGGAGCCCTGTGCCCCTACAGTACCCGGGTCCATTCCTGGGCACTGTAAGTGCAGTGCTGCCATTTAAGAGTACATGGTGCTGAGAGCTCGTCAAACACGAGCTCCACAGCACCATAATGGCAACACTGAAGACTGGGAAGTTTGGTATCAAACTTCTCAGCACATTAAACCCACACTGATGCCAGTGTGGGATTTAATGTACTAAGCACCCCAGAGGGCATCTTAGAGATGCCCCCTTACAGCTGACCTACAATCCACGTCTGCTCTGAGGCTGCCCAGGCTGCCACACAGCAGACACGTTGCTGGACCCCTGGGTGGGAGAGCCCCTGCTTTCCCGGGCCTGCAACAATGCACATCCTGGGTGAGGTGAGAAATCTCCTCCCCCAGGATGAGCAAAAGGGAAGCTTCAAAGGCATGCCGCCATTTGGAGTTTCCCCAGGCCACTGCAACCTCCCACTCTGGCGGGAAGCTTGGCCGGAAACCCCATACAAGGACAGGGGATGTGCCAGCCTGCCCACCCCACCCCTCAGGTGGGGGAGGCGAGGTGAAACACATCTCCGGGCTCTCGCCATCTTGAAGATGGGAGGCCCTACCCTATCAGGATTAGGCTACTGCCCCCCTCCCACAGGAGAGAGGCAGGATAGGGGGTGTACCCACCCCAGGACAAGGACCCATTGGTCCCTGGCCTTCACCTACCTATAACGCCCCTAAATCTAGTATTTAGGGGCACCCTGAACCTTCCTTCCCCAGATTCCAGATTCGAAAAACTACAAGAAGAGCAAGAAGAACAAAGACCTGCCCTGCAGCTGCTAAAAAGGGAAGAAGACACCAACTGCTTTGGCCCCAGCCCTACCGGCCTGTCGACTCCCAGACCTGCACCAGCGCGGCATCTCTCGTGGCCAGCAACCTCACCAAACCCCGGAGGACCTGGCTACCTTTTGGCTCTAAGCCCCTGGGACTCCCATGAGTAGAGGCTCTACTCAGAAACCTATTTCTAACCCCTGGCAGCAGCCCGGAACTGCGAACCCAACCCACTCTGCACCAGCCAAGCCTGGCCAGTGCCGGAGTGGACAAAGACCCTGAGGACGACCCCATGGCGACTGTGACCCCGAGTCCGGCACCCAAGGACCCCCCTCGACATTCCGGAAGAAGCCTGCAGCCTCAGAACAGAGTGCCACCCCAACCGCGATCAACAAGAGGGTAAGATTTCCGACATCAAAAGGCACCCCTGCACCCGGCGCCCTGCGGCCCCCTGTGCTCAATCCCGGGGTACCCACCTAACCTACAACTACCCAACATACCTCTCGAAGTGGTGGTGGCACCTGAAGCATCCTCGTCCCCGAGCTTGCAGCCTTTTTCCAAACCGGAACATTCCCATTGATTTCCATTGAGCGCCCGACGGCTCAAAAGCACCCTGCACCCAGCCGCCCGAGTGGCCCTGGCAGTGCAATCTCTACACTAGCCTACTTCCCCAGTTGCCCTGAGTGAGTGACCAGGAGCCCAGCTCCCACAGCCGCGTGGCCTGCTAGTCAGCAGCCACCAAACCAGGCCCCCCCTATTCCTCATAGGCTAACATTGGGCCTAATTCTCTCTGCACCCGGCCGTCCTGAAACCGCTGAGGGTGAACTGACTGTACCTACCTGACACTGGGAGACCCCTGAGTCTATGCCCAGAACTTCAACTCTGCCAGTCGAGAACTTACCCTTAAACCGCGATCTTCATTTTCCTCATAGGGTAACATTGGCTGGCTTTTTCTTGGAAATTCTTCTAAGTGTGAACTTTTCAAAACTCAAAATATTCACCAAAAATCAGCCGAGTACCAAAAACGAATTTACTCACCTGCTCTTAGTATATTTGTATTCCCTTTGTGGTTCTAAAAATAAAACAAGCATATATTTTATATATATAAACCATTGGCCTAGAGTTCAGTTATTGAGTGTGTGAGACCATTTGCTGACTGAGTGTGTACAACAAATGCTTTACACTGTCCTCTGGTACTGCCTTACTGCTCGACCAAGCTACCACTTTAGAGAGTAAGGTCATACCTAACTTTAACCTCTATCAGCCCCTGGGGGACTGTGGACTCTGTACATCCTGTACCTATTAGGGAACAGTATATACAGAGCCACTTTCTCACAACTTTCCACCGGCATGAACCTGGTGCCTGTATTGACTAGCTATGCATTGTGGTCGGCCCTAACGTTTGACTTTGGCATGGTCCAGTGTAACCTGATAATTAAAACTTTACAAATTCATATCTGCGATTCTACTTATTGGATTCTCGCAGTTTTTATGTCATTTTATTATTTAAATATTCTATATGTTTCTAAATTGTTTGGAATTTTTCTTTTGCTGTGTTTTCACTCCATTACTGTTTGAGTAATGTATAAATAATCTACACATTGCCTCTACGTTACGCCTGACTGCTTTGTGCCAAGCTACTACAGGGTTAAGCACAGGTTTATTTGGTGACTTTATTGGTTCACTCTGGCGAGGATTGTGATTATTATTTGAGGTGGGTTCAAATAAACGAATTATCCAGTTTCTTACAAGGGTCTTGGATTAGGCAAAACCCGTAGATCATTGTTAGCTTTATAAAAACTAAAATTTTACAAGGTGCTTTCTAAATTGACTCTGCTGCAGGTGAGAAAGCTCCAATAGCATCAATGAGGGCTTTAGAGGATTAGGACATACACATTTGCCCTCTTTACCCTCCATCACAATGAACTCGGAATGCAGAACATGAATGGGGGGTAATTATCTCTTGATAATGCCTTTTAGGCAGTCCATTAATGTTATGTGAAATAATGTTGTGATGTTTAAGGACACAATGACATTTTGACCAAAATACCACATAGCACATTTGGACATCGGTTCCTATAAGCGCTTCGACGCCTTGTCAGGGGTAGTAAGCGCTACATAAATTCAATTACAATACAATGCAATTTGTTCAGAAAGATATGTATCTCTGAAGGATATCTGCCATGGGTAAACCAGTGAACCCTGATATCATAGCAGCAGTAGCTCATTAAGCATGCGCTCACAGTAATGTATTTGTGTGGAGTCGAGTTACCCCAAGAACATTACATTAAGTACTTCAGTTGTTTTAAGAGAGAGAGAGAGAGTTAAAACATGATATGCAGCAATCTACAGTATCATTACTTCGATCGATGAAAGTCGATCTCTTGGATTGCTATTTATATTTCGGAACAAAAACTATTCTGTCACCTTTCAGGTCTATTTTTGTTGCTGAGAGCACACTAGGAAATCACATGCCTTGGCGTGAAGTACACAGCACAGAGTCACATGAGGACACACACAGACGTGGCTAAGAAGGGCTTCGAATGCATTGCCACTCTTGACACGGGATCGGCGACTCGACTCTGCTTATTCGCCAGAAGGGAAACAAAGTATTGCGTTTCAGCTAACAAAATGATGCATGTATATCTTATTTCAAATGAAAAAAGTACACATTTAAACCAGAAACGTGTAGAGTGTCGGACGTTGCGGAAAGACTATCCAGGCATGACATCTTGTTCACATATCACTACTTGAATAGATGCTCTTTACAGTGTGATCGCCAAAGGTGGGTTGCACCTGATTTCACAATATTTTATTATGCTTTAATATATAAAAATCGAAACATCGATGTTGAAATTCAGTTCGCAATGTTTTTAATCCAAACCTATTACTTGGTAATACTACTTTAAACGCCGTATTAAAGCATTTGATTATTTTAAGTTATATAAATATTTACTTTCAAATTCATTGGCAGTGTATCATAAATTATTTAAGAACCATCACTTCCATGAACTCTACACCTTTTTTCACAAGTTTATTAAAAATCGGAATACTCCGTAGCTCTCAAATAAACAATCCTGTATTCACCCGGTTCCTATTAAAAAGGCTTTCTGGAAACTGTCCACAATTACACATTTTTATTTATTTGTAGATTTCGAAAGTGAACAGACCCCATAGAGCTTCATGGTCTTTACAAAAGTCCGAATGATAGACAACATTAATTACAGAAGGTATGTACGAAAGGGACACGTCATTACTGGGTACAAATGAGAGTAAATCTTAGGCTCTGAGCAGAGACAAGCATTGGCAAATCCAATAGGTCTGGAGTTGGCTACCAGCCTTTTGGCTTTGCAAGTGCTTGTCGTGTTTTGTTATTGTTTGTTTGCTGGGCAGCTGTTGGGCGCTATGAAAAACATTTGCTAAAAGCAAATTTTTTTTACGTTTTAAAAAGCTTATATTGTCACAGTAGTGTCTGGCACTGAAAGGAACTCATTATCAGCTTTATTTCGGTCACTAGGACCATAAAAAAGTAAAACAAATTTACATACAATACAGTATATAAAATTCAATAGACAAAGTACAATAAATCAATGAGAGATGTACCATAAAAATCAAAAACAACATTCAGGCTATTCGATTTTATGCAGTAACAGCTGTTGAACCACATGGCTATTAAAATTTCGCAACTGCGGTGAAATATATAAAATTCAAAGACAAGGTGCAATAGTCAATGACAAATGTACCATAATTATCAAGAACAACATTCAGGCATGCTATTCAATTTTATATAGTAACTGCGGGTGAACTACATGGCTGTTAAAAATTTCGCAACTGCGAATATTATGGGAGCTGTTAACTCTGTTTTTAGAACTCTATATGCTGGAAGATGCTGAGTGAAACCTAGATTTTTTAGTAATGGAACCAGCCAATACTTCCTTGATCTCTGGTAGGCTTGACAAAAAAATAAAATATGCAAATCAGACTCAGCTGGATAGCCACATGCTGGACATTGGGGTGCAGATTGCGAGTGAGACCAGCTAGCCATATGTGCCCTAAGAGGGAGAGTGCCATAGCGCCATTGGAGATGAAGTTTCCTTGTTAATGGGGGGCTTATGTCGTCAAAGACGGATTCCTGATGGTATGTGTCTTTAAAGGTCAGGAATTTGTCAGACAAAGATCCAACCAGCACGTTCATGATTGCCACACGTAAATTATGCTCATAATAGGCCAATGTAAGAGTTTTACGTGAGATCTTACAACATGCATTGGCTGGTTCAGACCACAAATCAGGTCTTCCTAATATCTCACAAGTTTGTTTAACAAACTTTAGCCATGGCACTTGGGCAATTTTTACAGTGCGCAGGATCTCTTGGAGTTCCACTCTATAATTCAGGAGTTCTGGTGAACTCCACAATTTGCGCCAAAAGATAATTGGTTTAAGGCCAAGCTCCTCTGAAATGGGTTTTAAACCCAGGTCTAATCTCAGTGGCAATAGGGGTGTACTGGACGGTAGAGCTGTCAAATGTCTTAGGAGGTTGTTCTCAATAACCTGGAGTTCCTGGTTTGGAGTGTAGCCCCAGATTTCTCCCCCATAAAGCCCAGCTGCCCTCGCCTGAGTTTTATAAATATGAAGGTGTGGGCCTATAGGCTTATAGTTCAGACCTTTGGTCATCCTACAAATGGCCCCCGTCATCTGGGTCATCTTTAATTTTACCTTTGTTTGGTGTGAGTCCCACGTCATAGACTGGTTGAATATAACCCCCAAATATTCAAACGTGTGGACCCTCTCCAAACTGGCGGACCCTATCCGAGGACTTGGTCGTGTTGAAGGGGGGGGGGGGGGGATTGAAGATCATATATTTGGTTTTTCCAGCATTGATCTCCAATCCGTGTTTGTTACAGAAGTCCACAAAACCATCCAGGACCCTTTGTATATCCATAGGGGATTTGGAAAGCAGCAGGGTGTCGTCCGCAAACATGATTGCGGGCACCCTGGTGCCAACCAACTTGGGGGAGTCGATGTTATTTAGCTCATTCAGGTGGGCAAAGACCCCGTTGACAAAGAGGCAGAAAAGGGTTGGTGCAAGCACACAGCCCTGTCTAACCCCCCTGTCAACGGGAAAGGCATCCGAAAGGGTTCCTCCTCTGCCACACCTTACCCTTGCACAGTTGCCCTGGTGTAATATCTTCAAGATTGACAAGAGGTCATCAGGTACCCCTAGATCCGTCAGAACGGCCCATAACCTGTCCCGAGGGACTAGGTCAAAGGCTGCTCGCAGATCAACAAACACTGTGTATAAACTACCCCCCTCAATTAAAACGGACTTCCAATAGAGGAGATTCAAACGGAAGATCTGATCCACCGTTGAGACACCTCTCCTAAACCCCGCTTGGAATGGACTCAAAATTTCGCACTCATCGATCCAGAGCTTTAGGCGATTTAATATCAGTCTTCCGAAGATTTTTTGTGGAACGTCGATGAGACTGATAGGTCTATAGTTGGCTGGGAGCAGAGGCGAACCCTTCTTAAAAATAGGGACGATCTCTGCGCCCAGCCACGTGTCTGGGACCTCCATACCACCCAAGATAGAATTGAATAATAGAGCAAGATAAGGAGCCCAGACATCCTGCTCCTGTTTGAAGAGGTCGCCCGGGAGGCCATCCAGGCCAGGAGCCTTGCCTGATGCCAGCCCGGCTATGGCTGCTCTGACCTCGCTAATTGTAAAATGCTCCGCGTCCAGAATGCTATCATCCGACGTAGGTAGGGAACCTACCAAATTCCCTTCAGGTAAATGGTATAATGATTGAAAATGATCTAACCAAGCCCTAGCTGAAATATTCGGCTCCACTGCCGGCACCAAGTCCACCGAACCGTTATTAACAGTGCGCCAAAATTTACGTGAGTCCCCCATGGCCAGTGAAGTGGTAAGTGATTCCCATTTATCGTGTTTCCATTCATTTTTCGCATTGTTCGTTAGGGTTTTATAAGCAGATCTCTTGGCCCTAATAACCTCAGTTCCCAGTCCCGCCTTAATGGAGTTCAATAGGCTGGTTTTCGCCTTTCGGCAGGTCTTGTTGTACCAAGCTGGGCCTGCCGCACTTCCATTAATCCGTTTTGGGAGACAGGTAAGAATTTCGGATACTGAGTTGGTGAGATCTTTATGAAAATGCCCTAACTATTTGTATACACTCCGGGCCGTGAGTGTCTGTATATTTTCGAATATGGGAATTACCCTCGCATAAAGTTTAGGTAAATTCTCTGGGTTGGAGACTAATCTTTCCCATTTCACTCTACGTCTATTGTGAGTTAGGACAAGCCCCGCTTCAGCTGACACCCTTTGCTTTTCCCTGGGGTCGAGGTCAGGGTGGTCATATTCGAGTTCCAGCGCGTTGTGGTCGCTATCACCCCTAGGTGTCACACGGAAGTCAATAATGCGCGGCCACGAAGCTAATGGGACAAGAATATAATCTAGTCTAGACTCCCTACCGAGTCTGTTATAAGTAAAACTAGCTGGAATATCCAGGTTTGTCCTACCGTTGCAGGCCCGGAGACTGTATTTTAATGTTAGGGAAACTATTTGTGTGGCCAGTGGTGTCCATGCTCTTGGCGCCGATGCTTGCAGCGGAGGTATAGACCACTCCAGGTCCTCGTCCTGAGCCAGGTCCACCAGAATACCCGGGAGGGGTTCATAGTGGCAATTAAAGTCTCCCCCGATTAAGATGTGGGTGCCCTGTGTAACTTCGTCTAGGAATTGCACCAATTCCTCTATTGTGCGCGATACCTGCGAGATGTTAACTGGCCTTGAATATACATTGATCAGGAGGAGACTATTTGCGTTTGGCCACTCGAGCCGAATAACTAAAATATCCTCCGATTTTTGTGGACAAACAGTGGCCCTACATCCCAAGTCATTAGCCACCCATACTGCCAATCCTCCAGAAGGACGGCCTATACCACTCCATTTTGCTTGCAGAGTGAATGATGCAAAACCTAGGTGGGTAATATGTTCTCTCGCCCAGGTTTCTTGGAACAGGCAGATGTCTTGGGCCTGTATGTAGGCACACCAATCCGGGCAGTTAACTTTATTGCCCAGACCTGCCACGTTCCAAGATAAAATCTTAAGGGAGGAACAGTTAGTTTTCTCTGATTGTGAGTTTAAGATCACATCGACCCCCACATCATGCCCTGTTGCAGGGACAACAACTGAGCTGGCTACTTGGGGTACAATTTCCTCGCTTAAACTGGGCACAACGAGAAGGTCCTAGCCCCTTTTTCCATACCTGAGTAGTCCCGATTGACTCTGGCCTTCTCTGGGAAAGCAAGTCTACATCCTTTAATTTTAGTAGGCCTTCTGTGCTCCTTGACCTCCACCCCCTCGTCTTTTGTGGTCAATCCACCATGTCAAGGCTAGTGAATCTATTGTAGGTGGAAAAATGGTCCAGTCGCGATGGTATGGAAAGAGGATTTGCCCATGTAACCCTTGGAACCCGATTGCCTAACCTTCTGGGTACTAATTCCCAACGCTCTTCTGTCTGTTCGCAGTTAACAAGTGGGTAAAAAAAAGATAAGGGGCGTGAGTGGATTGAAGTCCCATGTGCCTGGTGTGTCCAACTACATATATGGGAGACGGTGCGGGGATCTCTAAAGTTAATCAGGACACAATCTCCTTGAATTGACTTTCTAGTATTTCCAATCCATGGGACTCGCCTCACCATCAATACCTCACTGTGAATTCCTTCCGGAAGGGGCCTATTGGCGGAAAGCCAGTGTATTACCTTGTTTTTCAGGGCCCCTTGTGGTTCACGGGTAGAAGGATTAAGTTCTGGGATCCCCGTTAAAATTACTGTGTAGGGGGGCGTGGCTTGGACGCCGTTCAGGATGGCCGCCTGAGTCCGGGGCTCCGCCGCATCGGGATGACCTCTCCTGCCTCGCGTTGATTTACGCGATGTTTCCACACGTTCTCCGCCGGTTCCTGTAATCGGAGCATGTACTGCACATGGTGAGCCCAAAATGAGCGCGCAGGGACTCTTAAAAGCTTCGTTTTTATACCGTTTTGTGAGCGCCTCATAGCGGCCGCCATTTTGTTTTTCGGCGCGATGACTCCTACGCAGCTGTATTTCTCCTCATGAATATGGAATCTTGGACTGCGACCATGCTAGACATTGCATAACCCCTCACTTTTTCTCTTCTTTTGTACTTTTTTTATTTAACCCTTCATGGTCAACCTTCAAAGGTGTTTTTATTGACAAGGATGCACAGTTCTTATTCTTTCCTCGGTCTGCTTGCGGTTTGAGGATTACTGTCAGATACTGTTCTCTGCGACTTTATTTTTCTAGGTCAACTCCTTCGGAGGCCTTGGTTCTTCTTCGTGGCAGGTGGAGGTGGCTGTGGGGTCTTTGGGTGGATCGTTGTGATCCCGTTAATGTGCCTATTAAAACTCTTGTGACGACGCTGCGCGCTCCCCTGAAGTGCGATATTTGTGGGGATTTGTTTGGAGGGCACCTATGGGCAAGCTTCGCAACCCGAAGTTTGTTTTTGTACCTTCATAGGGCTCTTCCACGGCTCATCCTTCCTCCTCCTCATCAGTTGATCCTTCTTCCAGTCCTACGGATCCAATGGCGGCAGCGTCGTCCAATCGTCCTCCCTTGTCACAATCAACCTCCAGTAAGTCCTCTTCTTCTGCTACGTCAACCAAACGATTAAAACAGGACTCTCCTCCTCCGGATCAACCATCACCCCCTATCTCCATGGAGTTAATACTTGAGGAAATACGGGCTTTACGTCCGTTTGTTGAGGAAACCAATAACAAGATGCAACTTTTTGAAGAGAGATGGTCAACTATTGAGAGCAGAGTGTCGGTGGTGGAACTTCAGACTTCGGAGATTCAATCTCACTCTCAGCGTATCACCTCGCTGGAGAAATCTGTTCTTGCTCTTCAGCAACATACCGAGGATTTAGAAAACCGGAATAGGAGGAACAACCTGCGCATTTATGGTCTGCCGGAGTCTTTGGAGAGTGATGACCCCGTCTCGTTCTTCTCTTCTTTCCTCCCGAAACTTCTGGACATGCCTCCTACCACCTCTCTCACCATTCAAAGGGCTCACAGGCTTGGTCCTCGTCTATCAACTGCAACTAAGCCTCGAGGAGTTATCATTCTCTTTCTGAAGTTCACTGACCTACTCCTTGTCCTCTCCGCGGCTAGAGCCAAGCGCCAAGTTTCCTGGTTGGGCCAGAGAGTTTTCTTTGCTCAGGATGTTTCCAATGCTACTGCAGCAAGAAGAAAGGAGTTTTTGAGCCTTCGTACACCTTTGCGCTCTCTTGGTGCCAGATTTGGTCTTTTCCATCCTTGTACCTTCAAAGTCACTCATCAGAATAAGACTTGGACTTTTCAAGATCCTGCGGAGCTTAAAAACTTTATTCACATACAGTCCAACGTTGGCATGGATACTTCCACTTCTACTAGTGGCTGAATGCTCCCTCTCCTTTTTTCTCACAGGTTGTTCCTGATAATGTTTCTGCATTGCCATGGTCTGTTATGCTGTTGGTTTTTCTCATTCTGTTTTATTCTTAAGAGTTTTGATATGTTATCTTTCAATGTCCCTTATTAACCCTGCTGGTTACTCTCTTTTACGCAACCTTTGTCTTTCCCATTTTTATTATTGCCCACAATTCTGGGCTGTTTGCATTCCATTGTTTATTGTTTATGCATCTATTTACGTGTCCCTTTTTCTTTCAGCGTTTTTTATTCTTGTGTTTGTTTTCCTTACCCAGATCGACTAAAGTATTCCCCTCTTCCCTCATGTGAGTCGTGTTTCCCATTTCATCCTGGTACAGTCGGACTGTCCTCCTGGTTTCGGGAGGTCATGCTTGTCTTGTTGCGTCATCCACTGCCCCGATATCCTCTCCATGTTCCCTTCAGGTATGTTACTTTCAGTCGTCCTTTATGGATTTGTACTGTCTCTTCTTGTATCTTTTTCTCTTCACCTTTCCCCTCTCTTCCCTTCTTTATTCTTACTTTCTTTATTCTTCGTTTCCCTTACCTTGCTTGAGCTTTCTTTTCTTGTATCTATTCTTTTCTATTTCTATCTTTTACAAATGTTTTACTTTTTACCCGTTGCTGTAGATATTGTTCCTGATAATGTTATTCAGTGTTTAAGTTCAGAGTAATTTCCTGGAATGTGAAAGGTTTTATCAACCCTATCAAATGCCAGAGAATTCTTTCCCACCTTGCTACTTATAATCCTGACATAGTTCTCTTACAAGAGACGCATCTTTCGGAGACTGAGTCTCTCAAATTAAAGCGTGGATGGGTGGGTACGGTTCTATTTTCCCCTTCTACCAACAAGAAGAATGGTGTGGTTATTTTGTGTCATAAAAAGTTAGTATGTAAAGTCTTAACACAAGAGTCGGATTCTGATGGTAGATGGATTCTAGCTAAATTGTCAATTAACTCTATCCCTTTAACTGTGTTTAATGTTTATGGCCCTACGCAACCTGATTTACTTTTTTGGCCTTTAATTACTAGCAAATGTTTTCAATATAAAGATGACCTCTTCATTCTAGGTGGCGATTGTAACCAGATTGTGGATCCCTTTATTGATCGTAAGTCAAGTGTTCGTTTCATACCTCACAAACCCCACAAACAATTTCTCGACACCATTTCTCAAGCATCTCTCACTGACTCTTGGAGGCTTTCGCACCCTGACACTCTTGATTATTCCCTTTTCTCTCCTCCTCACTCCTCTTTCTCTCGTCTTGATTATATTTTTCTTTCTCTTTCCTTGTCGCAAAATTTGCTGTCGTCTTCTATCGAACCTATACTTATCTCTGACCATGCTCCTATTGTAACAGATCTTGACCTTCTTTCCCCTCCTCCCAGATCCTCTCGTTGGCGCTTTAACAACTCTCTCCTTACTGATCCCTTTTTCTCCTCTTCCTTCCGCTCTTTTGCTACTGATTTCTTTCTATTAAATGATGTTTCTAACATTTCCCCTTATCTTCTCTGGGACTCCTTTAAAGCCACCGCTCGCGGATTTGTTATTGATTTTGTTTCCAAGAAAAAGAAACGTTTTCTCCAGAAACGGAGAGATATATTAGCCCATATTAAGTCTCTGGAGCGCCAGTTCTATTCTTCCTCTAAGAATTCCGTTCCTCCGGAACTTATTCGTGCCAAACTAGATTTTAACAAATCAACTACCGATAATGCCTCGTCAATGCTTCTTCGTAGTACTGCCCGGTTTTATGGTGGCCGTAACAAAGCAGGGAAGCTTTTAGCCAATTATCTCAAATCACGCAAAGAACGTTCATCCATTGACTCCATCTACTCCTCTGATAATACTTTATTGCATAAAGCTCAGGATATTCTTGAACAATTTCAATTATTTTATCGTACCCTTTATACACCTGAGTCTTCTCCCTCTCCCTCTCTTGTCCAAGCTTACCTAGACAAACTTCCTAAGCCCTTGACGTCTCATCTTCATTTCCCGGATCTGGAAGTTGACCTTTCTTTACATGAGCTCTCTACGGCGTTGACTATTCTTACCAAGGGTAAAACTCCAGGTCCTGATGGCTTTTCAGTTGAATTTTATCTACATTTTTCTGACCTGTTACTTCCTAAACTCCTGTCTCTTTTTCAATCGTTTCATTCATCGGGGAGAGCGGAAGGTACGTTTCAAGAAGCTACCATCTGCCTTATCCCTAAAGACGGTCGCAACCCTAAATACTGTAAGAACTACCGTCCGATTTCTTTAGTGAATGTTGATTATAAGCTGTTTGCTAAAGTATTGGCTCTACGCCTAGATCCCTTAATGCCCCATCTCATCGGTAAGGAGCAGTGTGGCTTTGTGAAGGGTCGGTTGACATCTGATAATTCTCGTCTCTTCCTTAATGTACTAAATAAAGTTCCATCTCTTTCTATTCCCTTAGCGGCTATCTCTGTTGACGCAGAGAAAGCCTTTGATAGAGTTGACTGGTCTTTCCTATTTGCTTCATTGCGCTGGCATGGCTTCGGTCCTCGCTTCATCTCTCTTATTTCTTTGTTATACTCTGCCCCTAAGGCTTCAGTTCTGGTCAATGGTCAAGTTTCTTCGTATTTCCCTCTTCAGCGAGGGGTTCGTCAAGGTTGCCCTTTATCTCCCTTGCTTTTTGTTCTTGCCCTTGAGCCCTTTCTGTCTTCTATCCGTA
Source organism: Triturus cristatus (assembly GCF_964204655.1). Taxonomy (NCBI): domain Eukaryota; kingdom Metazoa; phylum Chordata; class Amphibia; order Caudata; family Salamandridae; genus Triturus; species Triturus cristatus. Next base: position 369,637,045 of record NC_140585.1, read on the forward strand.
ACAATAATGCCATCACTGGTTTTCCTTATGGTGACAATCAACTGAAACTCTCTGCATACGCAGATGATATTCTTCTTTTCATTTCCACTCCAGAAACATCCATTCCCCCACTACTGTCCGAATTCGAGTCTTTCTCACAGGTTTCTGGTTATAAAATCAATTCGGATAAAACTGAAATTCTTCCCCTTACGAAATTTTGCACTCCTCATGCCTTTTCCCCCACGGGCTTTGCTTGGAATGGCTCTAAAATTAAATATTTAGGAGTATGGTTTTCTAACTCTATTTCTTCTTCAATTGCTCTTAATATGTCAGCGGTTTTGTCCCGCATTGAACGATTATTTTCTTCTTGGAATCCCCTTTTCCTTTCTTGGTGGGGGAGATTAGACTCCATCAAAATGATGATAGCCCCCATTTTAATCTACGTTCTTTCTATGCTACCTGTTCATATCCCCGCAATTTATTTTAAACGTATCGATTCTTGTTTGTCTAGTTTCCTTTGGAACAAGAAAAGATCTAGAATCTCTTTGGCATCGCTCCGTAAATCGAAGGCCAATGGTGGGGTCAACTTTCCAGACTTCCGTCTTTATCATAAATCTTTTTCCTTTCGCCAGGCATCTAGATGGCTTGCTTCTGTCCCCTCTGCTTTTGCTCCTCTTTGGCTTCGCATCGAACATATATTATTGTTACCCTTTTCTTTTGAGGAGGTTATTCGCTTCTCTGCTAGGGTTCCGCACTTGGCACTTCCCTTATTTAAGCATACTTCTTCTCTTCTAAAACCACTTTTCAATCCTACGCCTATTACTCGAGAGTCCTTCTTGAATTCCACTGTTTGGCATAATTCCCTTATTCTTATAAGGAATAGACCCATCTTCTGGAAATCTTGGAGATCACTGGGCATCATCTGGGTGAACCAGTTTTTTGATGGAACATCCCCATGTTCTTTTCCCCAGTTTCAGATGTCCTTTCACTGTCCTCGTTCCTTTCTGCAGAAGTTTGTTGTCTTGATGACGCTTATCCTTGATGTTTTTTACTCTCTTCCCCCCTCCCCTTCTTCGCTCTCCCAAGCACCTCTTCTTAAAATTCTTTTAACCTTACCCAAGGCATCTCTCATTTATAAATTCTTTTCATCCCCTAATCCAGAGCGCCTTAAATCTAAGCTAGAACTTGCTTGGGAGGAAGACCTGGGTTGTGCTTGGTCTGTCGCCTTGTGGGATAAGCTTTGGTCTAGATCTTTGAAAATTTCTCGTTCGGCCTCCCTTACTCAATCTTTATTCTACTTATACCATAGATTATATCTCTCTCCACTCTCTCTAGCCCATTTTTCTTCCTCTTCTGATTCTAATTGTTGGACTTGTTCTGCCCCCAAGGCTAATCTCTTTCACCTCTTATTTTTATGTCCCTCTGTCTCTCAATTCTGGAACTCTGTCTGGCTCTATATCTCTCGTATTTTCACTCTCCCTTCTCCATACTCAATTTCTACTCTTTTTTTAGGCAGCTTATCTGAGTCTTTAAGTATTCCTCTATGTTCTCAAGGTCTTTTTGACCTCATGCTTGCTCTCGCCTTTCAACACATTTCCTCTAACTGGAAAACCCTGTCAAACCTTTCCATCCGTCACTGGTGGAATTCCTTGTGTCACTTTCATAGACTAGATACTGCTTTTGCTTCCTTCTATAATCCTACACATAATAGGGATCTTTTTTGGCTACCTCTTACTACATACTTAGATCGGATGGTCCCGAGGAATGTTTCCGCCATTACTTCGGAAAACTTCAAACCACCTTGAGGGAGTTACTCCTTCTTCTCCTACTTTAATAATATCAGATTTGTTTATGACTCTATTGGATTTGCTATGTAACATTTTGATTGTTGTATTGCCTACAGCTTTCATTCCTTCCTTACAGCAAGGTTTTAGGATCTTTTATTATATAATATGTTTTTGCCGTTTCCCTTTCTCCCCTTTTTATTTTCCTGTTCCCCTTTCCCTTTCTTCCCTTCCCATTTTTCCTTAAAACTCTATAAAATGCTTTTGTCTGTTTTTTAATGATATTAGCTTGTTCAATGCCATTTCATTCCATTTACCTGTCTCTTATATTGCAGCTGATGTCTATGTATTTATTTCTTCTTGAATAAAGCTTTTCAAACATCAAAATTACTGTGTAGGGGATGGCCTCAGGTGGCAAATCGATAGGTCGATAATTTGCATCTTTACCATAAGCATCATTTAGAGATTCAACTGGCTTCGCTTGCTGGCCTAGACCTTGTGTATTCGTTGGTGGATTAGAATATAAGGTCTCTGGGACAGCAGGGGTTGGCTGTTGCAATTGTGCATCCTTTGAAGTCGAACAGCCTTCACTATTTAGAATTACAGGCGGAGGGGCCACAGGAGCGGCAGACAATATGTCACTAGAGATCTTATTAGTTGTGTTTGATCTCTCCGCCAGTTGAGTGATTCTGGAGGTGGACCAAACTAGTTTCAATCCTTACTAGACAATTTTCAAGCGGAGCGAGTAAGTCCTTGAGGAGAGCACCAATATTCGACAAAGTAAAACCCTCCTCCCTCAGTATAGCATTTAGGCTGGAATTCTTTTGGGGGAGGATATTAGAAAATGTTAACCCTTGTTCTTGTGGGTAGCTCGTGCCCTTTTTGGCCATGCCGGGTCGGTTATTCTCGCAACTAGGGTTTAGTTTGGGATTCTTTGGCTTGCGCCCTCCTGTTATTTGCGGCCCTCTTTTTCTTTTCGGGATAGCCCCTTCTCGAGTGTGTTGTGGTGTTAGGTCAGGCTGGGGAGTCCTAGTGGCAAGGTGTTCTTTGTTTGTTAATCTAGGTTTGGGGTTAGTAACAGAACTAGATGAGGTGGGCAACGGGAGGGGTAATAAACTAAGCTCGGGATGGACAGAGGTGTCACAGTCATTTATAGGGACACTAAGATCGCATAATACAGATTGATCAGTTGTAGCATTAGGTATTGAAATGGGTTCCCCCCCTATTGCCATAGTGTGCCTCGGCAAAGGGTCTGGAGTTGTAGCGTGTTGTAAGGGACCCAAAGACGACCTTCTGACCCATTCAATCTCTTGAGAGATACGCCTTTCTAATGTAGAAATTTCATCTATAAGTAAGGACCCAGCCTTTGCAAAATATGTGTCCAGAGTACCTGTAGAGGGCCTGCGCTGTTTTGCTTCTAGTTTCTCTTGCGGACATCCTTGCCAATTAAGTATTTAGAGTTACCATGTAGGGTCCAAAGCAGCGTAGAGTTGTCCCTGCCCTGCCTCGCCCGTACTCGAACGGCCTCAAACGCCCCGGGCTGCGTCCCGTGCGCGTACCGCTAGCGCGTATAGGCGGGGCCGTAATAATGGGTGGGAGGTCAAAAGGAGGCGGGGTCGGGAAGAGGAACCAGGTGTGCTGAGTGAAGTTGACGGTGAGCAACCTGGTCCTCGCAGTCCCGAGAGTGAAGACCTCCGCAGGGTTCCCTCTGTGTGCAGCGCACCGTCCCCTCAGTTTACAGAACACGGGCCAGATGAAATCCCGACTCAATTTCAAGCACAGTCAATGCCTGCGAGCGGCTCCCGCGAAGCGGGGGCCGCGAGGCGTGGAGTAGACGATGGAGGCGGGGTCGGGAAGAGGAACCAGGTGTGCTGAGTGAGGTTGACGGTGAGCACCCTGGTCCTCGCAGTCCCGAGAGTGAAGACCTCCGCAGCGTTCCCTCTGTGTGCAGCGCAGCGTCCCCTCAGTTTACAGAACACGGGCCAGATGAAATCCCGACTCAATTTCAAGCACAGTCAATGCCTGCGAGCGGAACTACTTTGTAATCAATCCATCATCCATCTATCCATCCATCCATCCATCCATCCATCCGTCCGTCCGTCCTTCTGTCTGTCTGTCTGTCTGTCCATCCCTCATCCATCTCGTGTGTGTGTGTGTGTGTATCTCCATAAATCACAGACAGCACAAATGCAAGCCACATTCCAGGAAAGTGTTTTTGTGTCTTTTATTTATACAGCTGGCACCAGTTGTACAAATAAAGGATACAGTAACGCTTTCCTGGAATGCCGGCGTGCCTTAGCGGTGTATAAGATTTATGGAATTTATGGAAATATGACCAGTCCCACACCCGCTGCCAGGCACCAACGCCCTAGTGGTGGACTGGATTCACTTACAGCATATCATTTATTATGATTTCACATCGAGCCCAAACACAATGTTTTTTTTTGTCATGAATGAGGTTAACAGTATAACAGTTTTTTGTGAATTTATTATATAATGTAGACATGAATCAGCTAAATCTTCCTTTTCTCCACGAAAGCTATATTGCCCTGGGCATCTTTTGCCTGATACTCATTTTGTAACATAACAAAAGCTCCTTCATTGAGCCCCTCTTCCATCCTCGAGGTTTGGTGCCACCCAACCACTCCGTATGAGGCAAACGCTACTATAGTTGATAATATTAATGAGGCAAACGCTCCTATAGGTGATAATATTAATCTTTGCATGATCCTCTCTTGCTCCAGACATTCCAGGACAGCTTACAGGAAGAGGACCAGCCATGGGTGGGCTACCATAGTTTGAAGATGGTAGTGTTCCTTTAGACGTGAACCTTCAGATTCTGTCTTATGAGTAGGGGGGTTTGGGCACTTCTGAGGTTCCTGGTGATGATGTTGCAGATCAAGGAGGGTGCAGATTGAGGGCTGATCTTCTGGATGTTCTCGTTCTGCAGCGATTCATTTGAATTCAACCAATGTCTTGGCTGCTAGTGCAGTGCTGACTGCTTTAGATAACTCTTTTTTCAGGTTGTAGATTGGTGGCCATTTCTGGGGCCTCATATGTGATGCAGCTGGTCTTGAAAATGATGCTGGCTAGGAGAGGTATTCAGTGTAGTTCCTTTGGGTTTGGAGTCATGTGGACAAACTTCTTCAGGCCTTTAATGAGGTTATTGCACTCATGATTGGAGTCCAAATCCCACTTGTGAGATTTGGCATAGCATTTGCATCATGGGAACAAGGAAGGCTATTTCTCTGGGCGTGGTAGTTCAGATGAGTTGCACTTTCCAACATTGGTAGGCCTCGGAGGACCCAATCTGGATCCAATCCGGTGATTCTGGGGAGTTGCATCGGGAAGTTGAGTCTTGCTCCTGATCCAGCGCGAGACCGGAGAAAAAGAGGAATTTTATATATACACAACTATCCTCTCTGCTTCACACTAGCTCATTCACAGATGCAGTCATTGGTGGGGCCCATAACACCAACACTCACACGCCTCCACTCACGAGTCTGCACACAGGAGGGATGATGATATCGTGCTGGACATGTGGGGGGTACCTTATAACCTATAGGGAAGAAAAAGGTATTTTACAGAATATACATTAACATTTGCCACCTACAGATTCCTAATCTCAAACATCAAGGCAATCCACCCACTTGGTCGATGGACCAATTAGTTGGATTGGTTGATGGTGATTTAGAACCAGCTAAAACACATTTTAAGACTCAGAATCCTTTATTCTCTTTAACGAAAAAAACACAATCTCATAATTTCTGTTAATCAATATTTGTTTATCTAAATTTTGCTTGCAATTAATATTAGCATTTGTTTCATCAAAAGTTTTAGAATTTCTAGATCAATTAATTCAAATCGCAGGTCATTATATTGACTTATTCTTGCTAACTGGATTTTCTCTAATTCATTGGCTCTGCATAATCAAATTAACCGTTAAATTGTCCAAATACAGCAGGCCAAAGCTGAAAGTCCGACAGTTCTTTGCTCAGCACGTTACAGTCCCAAAGATCTCCATAGGACCAGAAATCGTGCAAGCATCTGTCATCGCCAGCATAGACGTCAGGAAATCGGAACGAGCCAGGAAAAAGCCGGAACAAGAACGCCCCTCCCTATTCTACTACTCTTTTTATAATAAATTTCGGGAGAACATGAAACATTTTTAGGCCGAGAAAGTCTGTGATTGGCTGATCGAAAACGTCCGATTTTTACTTATTTAAGTTCTCATGGATTTTGCTGGTTCATTTCCGTAGATGAAATAGTCCTTATGTTACAATGTTCTGGGTTTACTTGTATGATCCAATTGTTCATTTTAAACCGGATTTTACTGTCCGGGTTTGGCAGTCCACCAAGATCCTATCCTTGACCGAGGACATTGGGTGCTCGGGTCTGTAGGAAGTTCACAGAGCCATCTGAGTCTGCGCAGTAGGTATCGCGCTCACGAGACGGTGGCCACTTCTGAACTCCATTTTCAACTCCATTTTGTGGTAGGCCCAAATGCTAACTTAAGCGAAACAAACACAAAAGAATAATTAATACAAAGAAATGATGATTCTTATGTTATACCCTCACTAATCCCTTTATATATTAGTATTTTCCTAGCATATAGCGACATTCAAATCGATAATATTCACCTTTAGGATCCAATCAGGAATGCAAACATCACATAAGCAACATAAATCATGCGATATCTAATTACCACATGGACTACGCTTAATATGCGTACGTATTTTAGTTATTTGAGTTATTTTGCCATGTAAATAGCAATTTCCCACGTGTAATTTGTGTATGCAAAAGGTTAAATTAGTATAACACACCAAACCGTTAGTAAAATTATAATCAGTAGGTTATATAGTTAGTCTTTTCATACAAAATAGAGGAGGTATACAAAATTTTGTTCTACCTGCTCCATCAATCCCCCCTTTGGTGATTTTTAACATCAACACATTACCTTAAAATTTGAAAATATTTTGTAAGTAGAAATGAATTCAGTTCTCTTAATATTTTGTTAGATCACATTACAGTTTCACCTGTCTCTTCTTCTCTTGTTTTTCTATACATATTCTCTTTCCACTCGTCTAATTCTACCTCTTCAAATTCTCTTTCTTTCCTTTCTTTCTCTCTTTTCTTTACAGTTTCTCTTTTTATGTTATTTCGTAATTTTCTTGTTTTGCTACATAGACATCCTAATCACAGAATTAATACTAAAATAATCACACATGTTACTGGAAATAATATCTTACCAATAAAGGTTACTACCTAGTTTTAGTAAAAAGTTCTTAATAGTAGAAAACTTTTTCCCAATCTTTTCCCAGATACCTTCAACCTCCAGTGGAACAATCTCCTCTTGCAAATCAGTTATAATCATAATGTACGTCTTCAAATCTTAACTTTCGCCAGGAATGTAAGTACAACAATGTTGAACTTTCAGCATTCCACAGACTCCACCCTCTTTTGCCAAAATTATATCAAGGGCAAGTCGATTTTGCATTACCATGGCTCGCATGGCAACCATTTCAGTATTTACCAATAACAATCCTCCTGCGGTGCTTGTTGACAAGCGATCCACTACTGTTGATAATTTTCTAATTTTATGTGCATTCAGAGGTATTCCCACTGCTGGTATCAGTGCTCCAAAAATGTCTCCTATAATTTCTGACCAAGATTCTCTTCTCCTACATGTTAGTTGTCTACCTATCTCATGTGCACCATCTTTTCCTCTTCCCACATGAAATATCTTTGGGAAAACCAGGCCTAGATAACATGTACCATACCAGTGATCTGGCAATCGATAATAAGCTTTGTTCCCGCAGATAAAATATAATCCAGGAAAAACCGGACCATGTCCTCCTTTAAATCCCCATCCACCCATGATTCTATACGTATCATGGCAATCACTTGTGCCTACAAAGTAATTATCATATGCAGTTTGATTCCTTCTAATACACAACTTCCCTTTCTGAGGCCAATCTAAAGCCATTGTTGGACTAGCTTCTCCTTTCATATGTTTTTCTCTTTCAACATCCCAGACTGTCCTTTCTTCTTTTCCCTCCGGTACCTTCTTTTGCATTTTCAATCTCCTTTCTTCTACCATATCTAAGAAAGTCTTCTCTTCTCTTTTCAGACTACAAGTTAAATTATTTCTAAAAATTTACTCTAATGTTAATTATTTAGTTTCTAATACTTTGGCAGGTTTTACTTTATTCAGTTTATTAACTACAGGTACTTGTGAAAATATGTTATCTACATCTGAAAAATAATATTCTAATTTCCCTATTTTGTAAAACAAACTTGCTAATACACTACATGTTATTCCATATGTTACTGGGAGGTGATGGTAAGTCACTCCCTCAGATACAGACACAGGCAACTGCATGCAAACGTAGCAATCCCTCACGTTCATCGTCTTCACATATTCGTATAATAATTTTGAAAAAACATTGTTAGAAAAATCAGTTATGGACCTATCTTTATGTAAATAATTTCTATCTATTTTAGTCAGATAAATCTTTTGAATCTTTTCTACATTAGTCTTATTTCCGCTATGTCCTTCTATTGTTTCTAATGTAACCTTAAATGAAACCGTTAAAGCTAACGCACTCCACTGAAGTATTAGTAATCCTGTTCAACAACAACACATTTTGAACCATCTTCTAAGGAATACACATTTAGATTTTCTACTTTCTGTGTTTGCCATTTCAAAAAATGATCAGTGTCTTTTGACTAAGCCTCTTCTACTTCACAACTAGTTTTGTCTAACCCAAGGCTCTAAGCACCTACTTGGTTCTCTCAGCTTTATGTCTTTTCCGGTAAATTATTGTTTCTTCCTTTAGAGCACTTTTGGTCTCTTCAGTTTGGCATTTGATCGTCTTTCACTTTTCTTTCACAATCTTGATGCAGAATTTCCTGAACATCTGTCTCTTCTCCGATGTCGGACAAGATAACTCTCAGGATTTCCGATTCTTCATCTTCCTCAACCACTTCTGGTACAGTCACCTCTAGACCCCCTTGGCTGTCTGCCTCTTCTTTTACTTCAGGCAGTGCCACATATGACCATTCCGGTGACTTATACTTCTGGTTAGGTGTTCTCGTTCTCTTACTGGTGTTTGTTCCACGTCTTTTGATTTCTCTTGGCTAGACACTTCATTGACCTGTTCAGCTCTAGATGAATTTGCTCGTGTCAATCTGTATCTTAATCTCTTTATCTTGTTTGGCCAAATTTCATCCCTTGCTGGCCTTTTTAACGTACTTCCCTTTTCATTTCTTTCAGTTCTCTATGCTCTTTTACTCAGGACTCTACCTTCTGGTACTTCTTCATCACTGTCCTCCAATTCAGTTCCAACTTGACTTTTACTTTCAGTAGTCTTTCTTTCCACCACTTCCTTTTTCTTACCTACTTCTGTCCCTCCTCGTGGCTCTTCCACACAATCTTCCTGCTGACTAAGTGTCCCTTCTTCTACCTGGATGTGTGGTTTCCCTACAACTCCTCGGGGGTCTTCTGCAAAAACCTTTCCCTCACTCTCTGTATCTGGAACCTTACCATCTATTCCAGTTATTTCAGGTGGAATTTCTCTCGAATTTTCATTCGGGACTTCTTTATCAAGAATTTCTTTGACAGTCTCTTCACTGTTTTTATTTCCACTCTTATGTTCTTGTAATGGTTCAGTTTCTGATTCTGAGCTGGTGTCAGAAATCTGCAATTTTCTTCTTAAAGGAAGATTCTCTGGTGCAATAACTGGACTTGGTTCTAACTCCCCCCATTCAGGAGTTTGTCTTATTTCTTCAGTATCTGATTCAGAACTTGTATCTGATTATTCAAAGTATTCTCTTTCCTTGTTATCCACTGGATTTGGAATTCGCAAGGTGTGACTAGCATGAATCCAGTTCTTTACTCCTGCATATTTTACAGCTGTTGTCGTGGTCAGAATCACCTGACGTGGTTTTCCCCAACATGGGACCAAACAGTTTCGTCTTCTGTGCACTTTTATTCTCACCCAGTCTCCTGGGCTCAAATCATGAGCCTGGCTTCTTTTCAAGAGTGGTGGCATCTGATCCAACCTGATGGAACACAGAATGAACGGAATCAGCCAACCCCTTGCAATAATCTAACACCCAGTCATCAGATATAGGCAATAGCTTGTTGACTGGTATGAAAACATGTCGAATTGCTCTTCCCATGACAATTTCGTGGGGACTCAAACCTGTATTCCTATCTGGAATAGATCTAATAGTCATGTGTACCAGAGGCAAGACATCAGGCCATTTCAAACCTGTGGCTAAACACATTTTTCCCAGTCTGTTTTTAATGGTGCCATTTACTTGTTCCACCACACCAGAAGCCTCTGGGCGATAGGCACAATGTAGCTTCTGTTGTACATTCAATGCTTCACAAATTAATTTCATGATTTCATTATGGAAATGTTTTCCTCTCTCTGATTCAATTGTAACTGGAAAACCAAACCTAGGAATGAACTCTCTCAATAATAGCTTGGCTCCTGTAATTCCATCACTTCTTCTTGTTGGGTAGGCTTCCACCCATCGAGAGAACAGACAAACCATCACTAGAACATACCTCAACCCGTTGCAGGGGGGCATTTCAATGAAGTCAATTTGCATTCTGGTGAAAGGCCCTCCTTCTCGACCTATCGTTCCCAGACTTACCACTGTTTTTCTTCCAGGATTGAATTGATGACATATAAGACATCTTTGACAAAGGCTTTCAGCTACAAGACTAAATTTTGCATTATACCATGTCTGTTTGAAAAGTCTGATCATAGCATCTCTTCCTACTTGTGCTTGCCCATGATACATCTGTGCCATGGCAGAAACCATGCTATCAGGCATAACTGGTCTTCCATCCCGATAAACCCACACATGATCTGTTTCCCGTGGTGCACATCCTGCTTTTACCCACTGTCTCATTTCCTCATCTCCTGCTTCTTCCTGCAACTGCCTCACTTCTTCCCATGTATTCACAGTGTTAGTAAACAACAAGGGACATGAATTCATTTCTCTTTCTCTTCTCCGATTCACAGAGTTCTGATAAAGTGTGCAATATTGAGCAATATCGTTGGCAAATTGGTTGCCAGCTGAAATGTAGTCATTTGACTTAGAATGGGCCGCACATTTTACCACAGCTAACTGCTTAGGCAGCTGTATCGCCTCAAGCAATTTTCCAACCACTTCAGCATTCCTTATAGGAGTTCCACTCGATGTCAAAAACCCTCTTTGGGACCAGATTTGCCCAAAGTCATGCACTACACCGAAGCCGGATTGACTATCGTTTATCACAGTCACTCTCACATTCTTTCCCAACTTGCATGCTCTTGTTAATGCAAAAAGTTCAGCAACCTGGGCTGATTTTACTCCTTTCAGGCAAGATGCTTCCAATACAGCTGCTAACGTACATACTGCGCTGCACTCAGAATTCCCTCCTCTGTCCTCAAGCATGATCCATCCACGAACATCACATAGTCACTTTCTGTCAAAGGTACATCTTTTATATCTGGACGTGGTTTGGTACAGAAATCAAGCACTTCCAAACAGTCATGATCCACATCATCTCTGACTTCCACATTCTCAGCATCAGGAGTAACGTTGAAGGATTCACATTCAGACATCTCACAAGGCTCACATTCGTTGCACCTAGGATGACTTTCTCATATTTAGTCAGACGACTATGCGTCATGAACTGAGTGCGGCTCCTTGTTAAAAGGATTGCCACATCATGAGGTACAAACACTCTCACAGGATATCCCATCACAGTTCCTTCACTCTGTTCCATACTCTTACAAGTGGCTGCTACCGCTTTCAACCAACCAGGCAATGGTACAGATACAGGGTCTAATGTAGCTCAAAAATATGCAATTGGTCTCCTCAGTTTTCCATGTTTTTGTATTAACACAGAAAGTGCACATCCATTTCTTTCGCTGCAATAGAGCTCAAATTCTTTCTCATAGTCAGACATGCCAAGTGCTGGTGCTTCACACAAACTATCTCTCAATTGTTTAAAGGCCGTCAACTCTTCTTTATTTAATTCAATGGGATCTTTTACATCACTCCTTATCAAACGTACCAAAGGTTTTGCAATCAGGGAAAAGTTACTTATCCACTGACGACAATATCCAACCATTCCAAGAAACATTCTCACTTCTCTTTGCATCATTGGGGCTCTCATTCCTTTTATTATCTTGATCCTGTCTTCAGTTACTTTTCTCAGTCCTTTTTCAATTTTGTGGCCTAAATATTGTACTTCTTTCTGACAGAATTGCAATTTCGATGGGGATACTTTAAGTCCTCCATCTGCCAAATGATTCAGCAATGCAATGGTATCCACTACACAAGCTTCTCGAGTTCTCGATACCACAAGCAGGTCGTCTATATATTGGACCAGAACCGAACCTTCGGGCATTTTTAAATCTTCTAGGGACTTTTTCAATATCTGATTGACTATTGAGGGACTCTCTGTATACCCCTGTGGGATTCGGCACCATGCCAAAATACGTTCGCCAAACCGGAACGCAAAAATTTGTTGGCTGTCAGGGTGCAATGGAATGGAAAAGAAAGCATGACACAAATCAATCACCGTATGCCATTCTGCATCATAAGGAATCTGATACAAAATCAGTGATGGATTCGGTACAATGGGACAACAAGATTTTATTTATTTTTCTCAGGTCTTGTACTATTCTAAAAGTTCCGTTAGGCTTTTTCAGACCCATAATTGGTGAATTACATGGACTACTCATTATTTCCTTCAAAATACCTTGTTCAATCATTCTGTCTATTATAGGAGTGACTTCTGCAATTATCTCGGGTGTCAATTTGTACTGTGGAATATTTGGGTAACTTACTCGGGATCTACGTTTTTCATTAATCCCACATCTTCTCCTGTGAAATCCCATACCTCCGTTTTTACTGTCTTTTTTAATTCTTGAGGCAATTCCTCAGGGTCAAATACAGCAAATGCCTCAGTAATTTCAGATTCTATATTAGCCATAGTCATTTTATACAGTACATCCTCATCAGGAGTCTCAAATGCTATACCATCTGGAGTACAACATATTGTGCAATTCATTTTGCACAGCAAATCTCTCCCTAACAAATTTACAGGGCTTGAATCGCCCACAACAAAACGGTGCATTTCAGAAAATTTCCCTATGTTAACTTTAACTGGTTAAGTGAGATACGTTTTTATCTGTCTGTTGGATACTCCAACTACTTGGATTGTTTCATTCGAAAGAGGAAGATTTTTAACATCAGCTGACCTAACAGTTGAACGAGTAGCACCAGTATCTACTAGGAAACCTGTGTATTCAATGATGTATTATCACCATTAGCAATTGGGGGAAATTTACACTCGGTTTTCCAATGCCCTATTCTTCCGCAATTATGACATGTCCATTTTTTTTTGGCTTCTTCTAGATTAATTTGTCCTTTTCCTTTCCCAATATTAAGTTTTTGTCTCATGCCTGTACCATTTGCCTGTTCAATCAATTGAGCTTCCTGTCTCTCTGCCACTTTTACTTGAGCCCACATGGCTTTTTCTTTTAATTTACGCTGCTTTGCTTCAATTTCATCACTAAAATATTTTGCATGTCTCAGTACTTGATCTATCTTTTTATTTTGCCAATCTACTGTATGCTGTTTAATCATTTCACTTACTTCAGGTCGCAACCCATACACAAAACGATACACAAAATGACTCAAATCTTTCTCACTCAAATTTTCATCACCACTATACTGTTTAAAGGTAAGAATCAACCTTTCGTAATATGCGTGTACGGATTCCTTTGCTTCTTGTTCTATCAATCTTTACCCAATCAGTTTCTTTAGGTTGTACTTTATTTTTCAGAAAGGTAATTACTTGTTCATATTTTCTCATTACTTCTGGATCAGGGGCACCTGTTTTTGGATCTCTAGGGTATTCTTGTGTAGGCCAACTTATTGTAATTTTACATTCTGTCCATAGTTCTGCTGGTACAATTATGTCAAATAAACTATTCAAATCAATCCACAGTACTTTTGATAATTTTACAAACCTGTCTACCTGCCTATACCACTCCACTGGCTTCTCGCGCAGTCATGGAAAATCATTGGTAAATGACAAAATATCTTGTCTGGTCCAGGGGACATGTACATAGCCTCCGCCTGGAATCTCTCTCATGGGACATTCAGTTACTACCTTTTCTTTTTCTCTTACTGGGTAAGCTGCAAACGTTTTATCTGTTGTATCATCTCATTTTCAAAACCATCTACTTTTCCATTTATCTACATCGCCCCATTTTCTTAGTAAAATGATTAAGTCTTTAATCTGAGGTGTTCGTCCTGTAGTATTCAAATTTTCAATGTCCTTTTCAGAAAAATCTACTCTGTATGGTTTTTGTAATGACTTTACCTTTTCGAAGTCAATACCCATTTAATTTGCTACTTCTTCTAATCTTTCATGTAAATTTTTCGCTCTCCACGTTATACATTTGCATAGAAACATTAATTCTTCATCCTGATAGGTTTTTAACTTTTCCGTAGGAATAGTCCCTACTATTAATTCTTCTAACACTATTTTTAATTTGGACACATCTAAAGGTCTAGGCTCAGCATCTTTTTGCTGTAAACTTCTTAGCCATTCACTTAATTCATCAGTAGTAGGACCTACAGGAATCATTTCATTTCGTGTCTGTTCTAAACCTTTTGGTGATCCTGGTACTGACTCTGTCGTCATTATTGCTCTATTTGCTAGACTCTGATTTACTGTCAAATTTTTTAGGAGTACTTTGTTCACAAATTCCTACCGTTTGTCCCCATGGATTTTCTCTTGTATATCTTCTTTGTATTTCATTTTCTCTGTTACTGTTATAAGAAATCATCAGACAATGCTCACTATCCTTTTGTTTATCAAAAATCGGCATTACAGGTCCTATTGTTACAGGAACAGTTACAGCTTCCATATTTTTAGTTAATTCCCTAATCTTCTCAGTTAACTCTAAAGTAGTTTTGGCTAATTCAGCTGAATTTCCATTTGCCATTTTACTAGGTTGAGTATTTTCTGTTTCTCTGAAAGGATTAATTATTCCTACCTCATGTGGTACAGTTTCAAATTTTATATTCTGTGGTGATTCTTTTACTGGGGCCCATGGTGTCAATAATGTAGAATTTGGTTGATACGGGGGTGGATTTTTATAAAACAAGTCCTCAAGAACATCATCCTCCGACTCATGCACACCATACTTATAACCTTCTGATCCTGTATTATTCCTCTTTTCTGTACATTTTCTACTAATAGTCTCTTCAACATTTCTCATAGGAAACAATCCATCAGTCATATTTGCACTTCACCATCTCTTCATTCTATCATCATGATTCTCTTGTCCATATGATCTACCAAACATATATCTGTACCTTCCGCCACTCCGTTGCCATTCTCTGTCATACATCTCATCTTCCCATTCTGTCAATGCTTCAAACTGTGTAGGTCTAGGTCTTTGTTCTAGTTTCATCATTCTTTCTCATAAATTTCTCAAAACCGCTAAATTAAATGAACCATGTTCCGGAAATGCTAAAACTCCATCATCTTTTGTATATTTTGCCCAATTGTCTAACTAAATACATGTATGATAGCCATATTTTGCAACCATAAAGGATGCAGGTGATTTTGCTTGAGGAAGCAACTGTCCCTCTCTAGTCACAATCGGTTTGTCCTTTTTAAATAAGTTCTTGATTTTACCGAACCAGGACTTTTTCTCTCTTTCTGGTGGATCGTAATACATAATTTTCTCTTTTCTGTATCGCTAGATTTCTTCTACGACTATTTTGTTTGTTTTATCCAATCGTAGCGCGACTCTCACTAACGCACCAATCCGGGGCGTCTACGTCACCCTGTAATTCTCCACTCCAAGCGCGGCGCACACTAACGCACTAATCGGGAGCGTCTTCGTCCCTTAGTGACTAACCAATCCCGGCGCGGTCTTTCTGACGTCTGCTTTTTCTCGTTACTCCTGCTTCTGCTGACCCCTCCTTTACAAAATTTATCGGCAAACTTTTTACATTCACTTTCTACTAAAATTCTGTTAGTAACGACATAAGAACGCCAACATTATCTGTTTCGCTAACAAAAGGATAGCCTTGACCTTTTCCCAAGAATTCCGTCTTTCTCGAGAGCAGCAAACAATCTGCCCTACTACAAAATCATTACATCCGTTGATAAAGTAGCACTTCCCTCTACTTTACCCTTCTAGCGAGCATTAGTTAACCGTTTCTCTAGAATTAAAACACCTGTTGGAGACCCAATGCTCCTGAGAATTAAAACCAGAGTTTCACAATTAACCTGAATGCTATTTCATTCACACAGAATCCTGTCTTTCCCAAGAGCAGCGGACAATCTGCCCTACTACAGAATTATTACACTCGTTAATAAAGTAGCACTTCCCTCTACTTTATCCTTCTAACAAGCTTAGGGAACACCTATTACCTTTCCGGTGATAAGCGTAATCAGAGTGCCTTTTGGACTCCTGGTACTTAAGACCAAAATTTCACAGATGGCCTTCGCTACCCATACACTTCTTTCATACAGAAAATATCCCTAATGGCAACACACGACGATGTTACCAAATCGAACCCAGACAATGCGTCGTTCAGCTTCAATCGTCACACGTTTTCCCCGTGTACCTACAGGGCACAATAATTCCGTCTTTCCCGAGAGCAGCGGACAATCTGCCCTACTACGGAATCATTACAAACTTCCGACTTCCCACATCCCATGCGTCGTCAAACAACATAGAACGCAACGCGACTCAACATAGAGTGTTAATACATAAACCAATACTTATCCAACATCCACGATCAATAATCAATATTCTAAATAGGAAAATCAATAAGCAATAATCACATCTATAAGCAATAATCACCAAACCAATGCAATAAAACCATAACTCTGCTACCAGAAAAACTGATCCAGTGCGAGACCGGGGAAAAAGAGGAATTTTATATATACACAACTATCCTCCCTGCATCGCAGACCCAACTTCACACTAGCTCATTCACACATGCAGTCATTGGTGGGGCCCATAACACCAACACTCACATGTCTCCACTCACGAGTCTGCACACAGGAGGGATGATGATATCGCGCTGGACATGTGGGGGGTACCTCATAACCTATAGGGAAGAAAAAGTTATTTTACAGAATATACATTAACATTCGCCACCTACAGATTCCTAATCTCAAACATCAAGGCACTCCACCCACTTGGTCGACGGACCAATTAGTTGGATTGGTTGATGGTGATTTAGAACCAGCTAAAACACATTTTAAGACTCAGAATCCTTTATTCTCTTTAACAAAAAAAACACAATCTCATAATTTCTGTTAATCAGTATTTGTTTATCTAAATTTTGCTTGCAATTAATATTAGCATTTGTTTCATCAAAAGTTTTAGAATTTCTAGATCAAATAATTCAAATCGCAGGTCATTATATGTACCTATTCTTGCTATCTGTATTTTCTCTAATTCATTGGCTCTGCATAATCGAATTAACTGTTAAATTGTCCAAATAAAGGAGGCCAAAGCTCAAAGTCTGAAAGTTCTTTGCTCAGCACGTTACAGTCCCAAAGATTTCCATAGGACCAGAAATCGTGCAAACATCTGTCATCGCCAGCATAGACGTCAGGAAATCGGAACGAGCAAGGAAAAAGCCGGAACAAGAACGCCCCTCCCTATTCTACTACTCTTTTTATAATAAATTTCGGGATAACATGAAACATTTTTAGGCAGAGAAAGTCTGTGATTGGCTGATCGAAAACGTCCGATTTTTACTTATTTAAGTTCTCATGGATTTTGCTGGTTCATTTCCGTAGATGAAATAGTCCTTATGTTACAATGTTTTGGGTTTACTTGTATGATCCAATTGTTCATTTTAAACCGGATTTTACTGTCCGGGTTTGGCAGTCCACCAAGATCCTATCCTTGACCGAGGACATTGGGTGCTCGGGTCTGTAGGAAGTTCACGGAGCCATCTGAGTCTGCGCAGTAGGTATCGCGCTCACGAGACGGTGGCCACTTCTGAACTCCATTTTCAACTCCATTTTGTGGTAGGCCCAAATAACTTAAGCGAAACAAACACAAAAGAATAATTAATACAAAGAAATGAGGATTCTTATGTTATACCCTCACTAATCCCTTTATATATTAGTATTTTCCTAGCATATAGCGACATTCAAAGCGATAATATTCACCTTTAGGATCCAATCAGGAATGCAAACATTACATAAGCAACATAAATCATGCGATATCTAATTACCACATGTACTACTATTAATATGCGTACGTATTTTAGTTATTTGAGTTATTTTGCCATGCAAATAGCAATTTCCTACGTGTAATTTGTGTATGCAAAAGGTTAAATTAGTATGACACACCAAACCGTTAGTAAAATTATAATCAGTAGGTTATATAGTTAGTCTTTTCATGCAAAATAGAGGAGGTATACAAAATGTCATTCTACCTGATCCATCACTCCTATTGTAGTCTGCTTCTGTTGCATTCCAAGCCTAATTAGACCTGCCCCATCTTAGATTCCTCCTCTCCAGTGCTCAAACACACCTCTCGCTCAGGGATATTTCAAGTGGTAGGTCACAGAGTGATGAGCAAAGGGCTCACTTTGAGAAGAAAATGTGACTTTGAAGAAATACATATTGTACAATGGTCACTGGACAAAGGATGGTGGCTTCAGTTCTTTACTTCAGTTACATATCAAAATGTACACCATATGTATTACACGCCCCAAGAAGATCAAAGTGCTTTGACCTCCATATCAACTCCCCAATGAAAGCGTAAAACAATACATTAAAAGGAACACTCAGAGCATCACATGCATTAAACCTACTTAGAAGCAGAGATAAGCAGATAAAAGTTCACAAATAGCACTTGAGCATACTCACAAACCAGAGCATTAAAGAATATGATGGCGGTGGTGGAGGTCAGTGTCTGTTTGTGCTCAGTGCGCCAGGTATGCCCAGACGTGGGTCCTGGGCTCACTGTGCCACTGGAATCAAGCTATCCTGGCTGAAGAGGGGTGAAACCCCGAAACCGGTCCTAGGATGCTTGTTTCTGGTCCAGAGAGGACTTGGCATGGCAGTTCGGGCTGGACTGTTCCTATGAGGCACAGGGTCAGGACTGATTTGCATATGGCCAGGTCTAAACTGGGGTGGCATGGTGAGCAAAAGAATGATGGATTTAAACCAGATCGCTTGACTGGGAGTGAATGTTTTGATTTGTTCTGCATTCCGTCCATCAATTGTGTGTCTTTTGCTTTCTCGCCCTAAGTGCGCCAGGTATGCCCAGACGTGGGTCCTGGGCTCACTGTGCCACTGGAATCAAGCTATCCTGGCTGAAGAGGGGTGAAACCCCGAAACCGGTCCTAGGATGCAGATCTCTTGACTGGGGGTGAATGTTTTGATTTGTTCTGCATTCCGTCCATCAATTGTGTGTCTTTTGCGTGCTCAGTCACACTTCTTACTGAAACACTCAGCTTCTGCTGAATCCATCTCTCTAACGAATCAGTTAGATAGCATAACAGACATATTGCCTGAGAGGATTCCTCTGTGCTGTTGAAAGATAACAAATGTTTACTCAATGGAAGTTTATGGTATTTCTCTAGCACAAGTCTGGTCGAAAGGCAGCAGAGAGCTGCACAGGGTCAAAGAGAAGCATAAAGTCAATGAGTGATAGGCAAGGTAGCTGGTGTGTGGACTGGTAGTTCACTGTGATGTAGTGTTGCTCAAAGAGGTGTGGTCCAACTCATATATTGAAATTAGTTTACTGCTGCCCAATACTGTCTTCATCAACCTCAGGATGGTAAAAAGCTGAGCTGACTCAATGGTATGAGAACCTGGCCATGTGGATGAAATACTGATTCCTGCAGTGGGTGCATTAATCCACTGAGCTCCCAGACCTTGCTGGGAAGTAGTTCCTGTAACAGAGCAGCTCACCAGTGAAGTACATGACACCAACCTCCTTATTCCCACACTAAATTCTGAAGGGTATTTCAATTAAACACTTGTCTATTCACAGGCTCAATACTTCAGCAGTACACTGCCAGTATTAGCAGCCAACCTCTTCAGCATTCCATCACCTCAGGGAGCCCCACTGACTTTCCCCCTTCTTTGTAAGGAGGAAGTCAAGGTCAACACAAGAGACTCCTCTCACCTCTCAAAGCAGAAATATCAAGACTTGACCTCCATATTCTGATCCTATGTGCATTGAATGCAGTATTCACCAGCATATTTAATCCTTCTGATGTTAGTTTCCTGTTTATGTCTATAGTACAATGCTCAGGGCAGGGAGATTGCTTTGACTCCTTGTGGCCACCAAGTCCACAGAATACATTGGTTGCGCCACATCTACTAGTGAGGCAAGGCTGGACTGGGAACCGAAATCAGCCTTTGCAAAAAATGGTCTGGTTGGTTGGGCATCCTGCCCCAAAGAAATGGGATCAAACACAGCATTTTACTGTGCGTTTTTCAAATATATTGGCTAAAACGTATCCAATTTACAGGCAGGTCTGAAGAAGACCTTAAGAAACACTCCAATAATTCACAATCTGCCACAGTACTCAGGAACATTATTTCGCCCAAACAAAAAATCTTTTTTGTGACTAAAATATGTGGCAGGTGCACAAAATAGATGCACAGCAGTTAAAATGTTTGTGCTTCGAGAGGAATCAGTGTCTACCTGAATATGCACCAGTGAATAAATGCAGATACAACATTCAAATAATCCTATGTATTTCTCAAAATGGAAGTCAGTTATGGAGCATAGACAATGCCCAATAAAGTGAGATCCTGATTTACAAGACATTTTCAACCATAAACATGTTTGGGACATAAATGACTGGATTTATGCATATCAGGTAGATACAAAAGGATACAAACCTCTGTTTGGCAGTACTGAAAATAGGACTGGCACTCACCAATAGCTGCAAACAAGATTAGCACTCAGAACCTTCTGTGCTCCGTCCGGAGGGTCCATGAAGAGCAAAACACGTGTCTGGGGTTAGGAAAAAGACAGATTGGAAATAATTAATAGTTATCAATCTAAGAAAGGGAAATATTGGAAGAAATGAACAGTTATCAAGCTTTGCTTTACTAGAAGAATTGCACCTTTGCAAAGATGGACCATATTGACCAGAATGCACTGGGAGGGCTACTGAGGGCTACTTCACTCAAAACCTATAGCTGAAGGCTATTTTTGAGTGCCAATCCTGTTTTTCATGCTGTCAAATGGGATTAGGGGGTTGTTTTCACCACAAAAGGATACTTAAGGGGAGTAAAGGCACCTACTACTGCATTGTTCTATACCACAACCACATAAATTAGCCCGTAGTAAACCCCACAAAAGGGTTTGGCAGTCAGTGGATCAAGGTGTGTTTTGTTTTGTGTGTTTATGAGTATCCACACACCTCTCTCTGATCCTTTCCTTTATTTATTATAAACTTCAGGTCAGTTGTTTGAACTACCAGTGCATTAATTTGAAAGTTTACTGAAGAACCTGGTGGCTCCTGGAAGAGAGTTAATTGCGTAATTTGTGGCTTCGATGTTATTTCGTGAATTGGCTCCATTTTCCTTTCTGTAGAAATGTCATGCCGGACTGAAACAGGACCATAATGTATTTCTAAATTAGAAGTGCTCTGAGCTTTGAGTGTTGATTGAGTCTGAAGGGCAGTAGGCCCAGGAGCATCTATAACATCTACTCTAAGCCACAGTTAGAGCCGGCACCTTGTACCGTAATTATAATGTTTTGCATGGTTTCTCCCTCTGAGCCCCCTCATAGTTCATTGCTTTTTTAAAATGTTTTTATTGGATTTTTATATAGAATAATAAAAGGGGTAGCAGCAGGTACTCCTATTAAACATAAGAACATGGCAGTAGGACAATAGTACATTAAAACTCCTACATTATCAAACAATTAGAGCGAGAGGGATGTTATCAAGACAGTCATGATCATTTTGACATACTGAATTATCATACATTTCATTGTGTAATTACGAAAGAGGTGCAGTAACATAATCATAATCCTCAGAAATTCCATAATATGCAATCCAGCTCCCCCATATTTTACCAAATTTACGTGGGCACCCCTTGCTTTTATACCTTACTCTTTCTGCTGCCTTAAATAAATCAGTTCCCTTCTTCTCTTCAGCTATGTTGGGCACCTTAGGAGCTCCCCAGCGCCAGGCCAGGTCCCATTTGGCCACCACCAAACTCAAAATCCACAGCATTTATTTTGTCCGCGGTCCAACCACGTTAATGGGTATCCCTAAAAGGACATACTCGGGGTCTCCAGGTAACTGTAACCCCATTATGGTGCTGAGTACTGACAACACTTGGCACCAGTACGGTTGTAGAGCCAAACAGGTCGATAATGCATGGATGGACTCACCGCTGATTTCTCCCACGGCGCAGACAGTCTGGTGAGGCTACTCTGCCTAATTTATGGAGGGGGGCTCTATCATAATATATCCTATGTAGGATTGTAAATTGGATAAGGCATAGCCGGACTCTAATTGCTTCTTCCTGTGGGAACATCAATGCTGCCTCCCAATCTAGGTCTTTGAATGCGTCAATATCGGCCTCCCATGCAGCCATCAATCTTGGGAGGGTGTCAAGCATATTATTATTAATAGTTTTATAAATTTAAGATACTGCTTTTTCTTGTAATTCCTCCATTAGAAGCCTGCCCTCACTCATAGTTCATTGTTGCATAAGTCGTCACATAGAATTTACAATGTTTAACTGTTGTTTGCTGTTTCATAGATGTGCATTTACAGTGTAACAATGTGGTATTATATTTTGACAGTGGATTTTTAGTTCAAATGTTGCATATTCATTAAGTGTGACATTAAAAGAAAAGTACAGTGGCTTTGAACAAAAGTTCAAGAGAATTCACATGCTTCTATTATCACCTTACATCATGGGGTTCTTTTCTCCTAAAATCAAGGTGGAAAATTTTATGCAAAGCAAGTTCATGTGCATCTTGGCAAGAGAGGAGCTTCAGCCATCCCAAAAGAAGCATCTATGATGAATATGACTCGTTACAAAGCGAGTCATCACAACGCATGCCATAACAACACGGTCGTTACAACGAATGCGCTGTTACCACGCAAAGCCATTACTACGCAAGTCACTACACCGACTTGCAGTAGATGGGGTGCTGACATTAGAAATGTATAATTTACTATTCCAACTCCAGCCTACATAACAGTAGGGAAGGTGTTGGAATAGTAAACTATACTATTTCTAAGGTTAGCACGCCATCTACTGCAAGTCGATGAAATGACTTGCGTAGTAATGGCAGTGCGTGTTAACAACGCGGCCATTGTAACGACCGCATTGTAAGGGCATCGTGATGTGATGCCCGCATTGTAGTGGCTGTTTCTCTCTGTGTGAAAGTCATGCTTTTGTGTTCACTATATTGTTCCTTAGGGAACAGTGACATAACTGTGATGAAGTGTGAACTTGTTTCCGGGTAGTTAGTGGACTGGAAATATATATGAAATGAGCAGGTATGTGTGTGTGCCATCCCGCAAGGTCTTACTTTTGGCAAGATTTTGGTACTTCTATAGACCTTAGTCACAATTAGGGAGAAAGGGATCCCATTACAGATTGTCACATATTAGGATTCAATTTTCATATTATTTACATGCTGTGGCTTCATTTTAATCACCATAATGTTTATATTTTCAATTACTCTTTTGCATGAACTCTTCATCAAAATTGAAATCTAATATTTTAATAAAATGTTTAAAAATAATAGTGTGCATTTCTTATGTTTTCTTATGTGTTCGTCTTTGAAGGACAAGGGTTCCAGTAACAAATTAACATATAAGTATCCCTAGCAGTGTCTGGCAAGATCTGATAATTGGCAAATACCTGTTATCCCCAGGTAAGTTGGGGGAGAAGAGTGGGTTACAGTCTGTCTGTTTCTTGCGCTCAACCTGGTAAGTTGGTAGCTTGCCTAAGGGTCAAGGAGAATCAACTAGGCTATGGTTACAAGTTTATTTGTATAAACATAGCAATACCGCAAATCGTTCGCGCATGTAGGTTTTCTGATTGTGCATAAACAAATGATGCATGTGCGCCCTATTTATGGAAAATTGCCTCAGCTTTCTGCTGGATGGAGTGAATGTACCTCAGTGCGACCAGTCACTCGATCTTTTCTATGACAAAAACGTGAATGCACAATGCATTATGAGCGCAAGCTTGACAGCTGCTTGTGCTCATCGCCCTGTTTAAACCATGTCTCCTTAATTAGTTAAAAATGCAGTCTGACCCTTTATTTTTTAGAGATCAGCATTAATATTGTATGCGCACACCCCTTCTCTGTTCTATGCTGTCCGTGGGGTGTCATTGATTGCTAATAACTGCTTGAAGATTGTGGGGCATATTTACAATCACTCTTAATGATGTTCCTGTGACGATAGGGGCTTTGCCTTATTTACAAGGCGGCGTTAAGCCCCTTAACGTTAGCCTTGCAAATGAGGCCCCCGTTTCACACTACACTAAGCGTGAAAGGGGTGTTGTGGTGGGCGTTATGCCGCAACAACCATTGATTTTGACACTGCCTTCTATTTACAAGTGTGGCGGCAGACCCAAAATTAGGACCAGGGAAAACCAGGTCCTATGGCCCAGCCCCTCCTCAAGAAACCCTCGGCTGACTCGATGGACCTGAAAAACTACCGGCCCATCTCTCTCCTTCCCTTCACAGCCAAAGTCACCAAGAGATTCATCAACGCCGAGCTGACCACCTTCATCGAAGAGAATGCCAGCCTTGACTCCTCCCAGTCCAGATTTCGCAGCAACCACAGCACCCAGACCGCCCTCCTCGCCCCCACTTATGACATCCGCACGCTAATCGACCAGGGCCACATTGCGGCCCTCATCCTACTAAACCTCTCCACAGTCTTCGATACCGTCTAACACTGCATGCTCGAAGCCAGAATCCACAACACCGGTATACGAGGAACTGCCCTCAACTGGATCCCCCCTTCTCCTCGGCTGAACCCAAAGGATCAGACTCCCTCCCTTCCTCTCCGAACCCACATAAATCAATTGTGGGGTACCCCAAGGATCCTCGCACAGCCCCACGCTCTTCAACATCTACATGGCCCCCCTCGCCGCCGTTGTCAGACAGCATGGGCTCAGCATAGTATCCTACGCCGACTACACCCAGCTCATCCTCTCCCTCATGGAGAATCCCGAAGACACCAGACTCTGCCTCCAGGAAGGAATGAAGGACCTCGCAGCCTGGATGAACAACAGCTGCCTAAAGTTCAACTTGGAGAAGACAGAGGTCCTCGTCCTTGGGCCCTCCTCCACCGCCTGGGACAACACCTAGTGGCCTACCACCCTCAGACACCCACCCACTCCAACAGACCACGCCCGAAACCTCTGCATCATCCTAGACTCCTCCTTCACCATGACCTGCCAGATCAACGCCGTTGCCTCCACCTGCTTCAACTCCCTCCACATCCTCCGCAAGACCTACATATGGATCCCCCCGAATACAGAAAGACCATCACCCATACACTCATAACCAGCAGACTGGACTACGGCAACGCCCTCTATGCCAGAATCAACAGAACCCTGCTACACAAGCTCCAAACCATCCAGAACACCACTGCCAGATTCGTCCTCGGAACCCCACGACACAAGCACATGACCCAGCACCTACGAATCCTCCACTGGCTCCCCGTCGAGAAGAGCGTAACCTTCAAGCTACTCACCCACACATACAAATCACTCCACAACATCAGACCCAAATTCCTCAACGGGAGAGTATCCTTCCATGTACCCAAAAGGAACCTCCGCTCCGCCGACCTTGCCCTGGAAGAGACCCCACGCTTCCGCAGAACCAGAGCAGGCAGAAGAGCCCTCTCCCATGTCACAGCAAAGGCCTAGAACGAGCTCCCAGTCAACATCAGACGCTCCCCTACTCTGCACACCTTCAGGAAGTGCCTCAAGACCTGGCTCTTCGACTGATCCGGAGCTGCACCACAGTGCCTGGAGACCCTCATGGGTGAGTAGCACGCTTTATAAATCCCTGATTGATTAAAAACAATGAGAAATGCTTTATATATCCTCATTTTTGCTGCTTCTGTGTGTGCTGCATTATGCAGCACACACAGAAACAGCAAATTTCCATGAATGATTATTTATGTGCAGGAAGGTGTCCCATCCTGCACATAAACAATCATTAAAAAAAATGGCGATTTGCAACTTTTATGTGTGCTGCACTATGCAGCACACATAGGAATTGCAAATCACCATTCTGGATTGTTTGTGTGCAGGAAAGGACACCTTCCTGCACATACACAATCATTCCCTCAATGCAAGACCCCATGCACTATTGTGCAAGGGTGCCTGCTGCGTTGGCTCTAAGCAGCGGAATTTGGTGCCAAGGCAGGGAGAAATGCAGGGGTGTGCCGTATTAGTGTAAATATAGCACATTCTTGCGTTTCTAAAGTGAAGCATTGCTGCGTTAGCAATTCTGGAGCTAACCCTTGCGCCGCCTTTTTTTGTAGCTATGCCCCTGAGTTCCTTGCTATTTTGAAACTACGTATCATTGAAACAAGTTGAGAAAGGTAAATGCATAGACCAGTAGAAGCTTATGTCTGCTGGTGTGCTGGCTCAGGTATGATGATCATTAACAATGAAAACCTAACTACCCAACTCATGAGTCTTCTTTGGAACAGCTCCCACCCTCTGGAACTCTCTCCCCACTTATATGCTTGCAGGATAAACAACCAATTTTCCAAAAGAGACTCAAAACCATTATTTGCAGATGAATTTGAACTAATTCCAAGCTATTCTTCAAGTACTAACTTGACCAGTTGCATTTTTCCCATTGTTCGTTCCTTCCCCTTCCCTCCTCCTGCCACTCCCTCTCCATCTAGCTTCCTACATTCATCACACCTCACCAAGTTCCGTTCCTCTCTTTTGCTCCCTCTTCCCCCTCCTATCTATCCTTGACCTCTTTCCTCCTCATAGCTCCCAACTCTCTGTCTCCTCCCTTTCTTCCCCAACCTTCTACCTCACCCTCACCCCAACCACTTCTTCCCCATCTCCTCTTTGCACCTCTCTCTTCACCAATCCTCTCCCTTCATCCCCCACCACTTACCAGCCTTCAACTCACCCATCTTTCCACTTCCTAGTCCTCTTCTCCTACCCACTCTTTTCACCATTCTCATTAGGTGCCCTCCTAATACTTCACCCTCCTACTCTTTACATCCTTCGCCTCTTACCTCCCTCACCACATCATCTTTCACCTACCTCTATCTCCTCCTCTTTCTACCTACCGTGTTTCTTGAGAAAAAAACAAAGGTTAAATTGATGTTCTGGTTAGGCACGATAATAAGATCTTCCCTTGGATATACAAAAAAACACTCTAGAATTCACTGAAAAAAGCAAACTTTAAAGTGACATTATAGTTACGTGTTGAAATGACAAAAAACATAATGTTAAAAAAACCACTGAAATTCACCAGCCATAGACCAAAGACCTAACTATAAATTGCGCCCCTGCCATGCATAGCTTATGACCTCAACATATTGTTGAAATGTTAAAAAACAACATTGATGCCATTCAACACTACACCCTTCCACTCCATTGCACATCACTCAAGTCCACGCCACTCTACTCTATGACGCTCCACGCTACTCTATGCCACTACCCTCTACTCTATGCCACTCCACTATACGCCACTCTATGCCACTCCACTCTACAGCATTCTATGCATCTCCACTCCATCTCCACTCCATGCCACTGTAGTCCACAACACTCTACTACACTCCACACTACTCTACTCAATGCCACTCTACTCCACTCTATGCCATTCTACTCCATGCCACTCTAAACCACTCTATGCACACTCCACTCTACGGCACTCCACACCCCTTAACATAATGCCACTCTACAGCACTCTATACCACTCCACTCTACACCACTCTACTCTACTGTATGCTACTCTACGCTACTCCACTTCACTCTATGATACTCTACTCTATGCCACGGTACTCTATGCCAACCCACTCTATGCCACTCCATACCGTTCTAGACTACTCCACTACACGCCACTCTACTCTACACTACTCCACTCTATGCCACTCCACACTACACTACTCCACTTCGTGCAGTGCCACTCCCCTGTACACCATGCTACTGTACTCCTTGCACTCGACTCCACTCCACCCCATTCTATGAAATAGTACTCTATGCTACTCTACACCACTCCACTCTATACCAAGCTACTCAGCTCCACTCTTCTCTATGTCACTCTCTGCCATTCGCTCTACTCTAATTCTAGGCCACTCTCGGCCACTCCAATCTGTGCCAGTCCACGGCACTCCACTCCACACAATTCTACACTACAGCACTCTACACCTCTGCATTCTATGCCACTCATCTCCACGTCACTCAACTCTAAGCCACTGTACTCTACACTACTCTACTCTAATCCATTGTACTCTACACCACTCTACACTCTATGCCACTCCACTCTATGCCACTCTACTCTATGCCAATGGACTGCATGTCACTCTACTATAGGTCACTGTACGCCACTCTACTACACATCGCTCTACTCCATGCCCCTCTACTCCACTCCACCTAGCTCCATGACACTCTACTGTACACCACTCTACTGTCCGCCTCTCCACTCTACTCCACTCTATGTCACCCCACTCCATGTCACTCAACTCCATGCCGTCACCTCATCATGCTTACACACTCTTCCCTTGCTGCTCCTCAACATCCCCTGCCGCACCCACATCCCTGAACACCTGCAAGAAGTCCACTGGCTCCCAGTCAACAAAAGAGTCATGTTCAAGCTCCTCACACACACCTACAAAGCCCTCCAAAACACTGGACCATCATACCTGAAACACCGCCTCTAATTCCACATACCCACCAGACACGTCCACCTAACTGGCCTTTGCCACCGTCCCTCGGATCCACAAGACCAGGACCGGAGGAAGGTCCTTCTCCTTCCTCGCCACCAAATCCTAGAATGCCATGCCTTTACACCTCAGGCTCTCCCCGTCCCTGACACAGTTCAGGAAGGATTTCAAGACCTGACTCTTGGAATGAACCACAGCGCCTGGTCGGACATGCAACCCCCCACCCCACAGTGCCTTGAGGCCCTCACAGGTAAATATGTGGAATTTAAAAAGCACTGATTGATTGCTTGATTGACTCCAATCCACTCTACTCTATGTCACTCCACTGCACACAATGCCACTCCACTCTTTGCCACTCTACTCTATCCCACTATACTCTACGCCCTTCTACTCTATTTCACTTTACTCTACACCACTCCTCTCCACTCTATGCCACTCAACACTATGCCACACCAATCCACTCCAAGCCACTCTGCGCTACTCCACTCTCCGCCACTCTACTCCATGCAATACTACTCCACCCCACTCTTTGCCACCGCAATCTATTCCACTTTACTCCATGCCATTTCCTAACTGAAGCACTAAGACCTACTTTGCTTGCCACAAGATTGAAGCTGACAAACCCACACATATTGGAGCACTCCTGCTCAGCTGCTTGGGCTACCAGTGGGCCAAGCACAAGACACACAGTCCAGGCGGGCTGCAGCGAAGCCCCACCTTCTTACACTGCTACCTGGAGGACACCCTCACTGTAGCAACCAGTAGACAGAGTTTTAGCACTTAGTCTCTCCTGTCAACTGCTGGTTAGTAGTTGGGTGCACTAGGGTGAAATGACTGACACAACAAGGCTCACAACACATTGCAAAGTGACGCTCAGGTTCAGCTGGTGTCCCTCCAAGAGGTCCTCCGGTCCTGTGTGATCCCCGTGCTCGATCTAGGATTATGACCACTATACACCTCTTTTACATTTGCATTTTGTTGTTGTCCATGGCTCCACTGTGTGCTGAGCCATGCCTCCTCGCACCAACATCATCGCTCTACCCCCCTGTCTCCGAGGGACTGGATTTAGAGAACAGGACCCTGCAGCACAACAGCTCAAGGGGTGCACCTACCGCACCCCATGGGTCACAGCCCACTGTGCCTGAAGACTTGAGGTGGACGGTGCCTTGTCTCCGCAGCTCCACTCCAAATGCACTGCTTGGGACTGAATAAACCTGAAACACTTCAGCAACACAATCATAGGAGAAACTTTCCTCCTTCCTTACAAGCACTGACTGAGTACACAACCCCTTCATAATACACACTTAAAGTCACCAGTGGAATGTCCTCAAGGCAAACATATCTCTGTACCAGAGGATACTGATGCTATAGTTCCATCAAGCCAGGCCTCCAGCTGATTCTGAAGGCCAAATTAGGAGAATTGGGTATGGATATCGTGCTGCTTCGATAAACACTTACAGCATTCAGTTGGCAGTCTCTGAAGCAGAACATTGTACCACGGAATCGGAAGATGCAGTATCTGAATTTAAATCCACCGTCACCTACCTCACTGAGACACCCAAAATCTTAGAGCACTGCACTGAAGATGCTGAAAACAGGGCTATGAGGAATAACCTATGCTCCGTTGGCTTCCCAGAGGAGGTGGAGGTATGAACCCGAAAAGGTCCTTGAGGCCTGGATTGCTTCCTGGAAACCAGCAGATAAGCTTTCCCCCACTTAATCCTAGAGAACTAACACAGTGTCCCCACCAGTTGCTTATCCCCATATCCTTAGTGCACTGTTCCTAAACTACTGAGACCCTATCCACAGGAGTGGAAAACTTTACGTTCCAGTCCATCAGGATTTTGATAATTCCAGCTACACCTTACTTGTTTAAAAACAAAGAAAATCCTTTGATATTGGCAAACAGAAAATCCAGGCAATTATTCTAAAATGTGCACACATGCAGGGCCTGCTTTAGGGCAGTGCGACCAGTGCAGCCGCACTAGGTGCTGGCCTGTGAAGTGGGCGCTTATCTCAAGGGGGGGTGCTGTATTTAGTGATAACTTATGATTGGAGAGATGAGG
The DNA here is from genome assembly GCF_964204655.1 of Triturus cristatus. Classification (NCBI taxonomy): domain Eukaryota; kingdom Metazoa; phylum Chordata; class Amphibia; order Caudata; family Salamandridae; genus Triturus; species Triturus cristatus. The sequence continues at coordinate 369,667,829 of NC_140585.1, forward strand.
GTCAATTTTGCCCTGTGGAAGTGACAGAATCAGAGCTGGCGGTCATGAGGTGTGTGGGCGCTAAAAATGATTGTCGCACCGGGCGCCACCAGCGCTAAAACTGGCCCTGTACTCATGGTTCGGTTAGACTCAAAGTCCTTCATGACTCTCGCCACTTCTTTTTTGAATCACCTAAGGATACTTGGGTAGCAAAGTTAAAAGACCTAAATCAAAATGCCTCTTGACCTACTTGCTATGGGGAAACTATCAAAAGTGGATTAAGTGGGCATCCTGTTGGTTGGAGAGATCGAGAGGCAAGAAACATTTGCAGCAACGATGGGGGCTCCCCTGGGGATGCAGGACTCCTCCGACACAGAAGAAGGACGAGGGAGCTCCTTGACCACAAAAGATCTGTCCCTTGGTCCCTCAGGGGCCCTAAACACAAATTCAATGGGGATCTCACCCCCACACCACAAATAACACAATCATTAGTCAAACATTTAAATGCCAAACTCCCCAAGCAGAAGGGTTGGTTTGGTTCACAACCTTGGCCCTTTCCACTTGCATTTTTGCCAGCAAAATATTATCCCCAGCTTCAGTATAGGCTGCTTTTTTGTCTTGGCAAAGAAGCCCCTGGTAACATGGATTAGATGAGACACCCAATTATGGGTATTTTACTGGGGCAGTGACTTAGAAGACCACATCATACTCTATGCTGACAGTGTGCTGTTATTTCTCGGGAGCCCTCCAGATTCTGGGCCTCAATTGACTAACATGCTAGAGTTGCATGCCATAGCTTTGGGCTGCTAGTCAATTGGATTATATTGCACCTTATCACAATTAAAGCTGGTGCTGAAACAGTCAAATGGTAATCCCACCTTTGCATTTGTAAACTCTTTCAAATATCTAGGCATACATATCGCATTAGAACCTGGGCTTACTCAGACCCTAAAGTTGTCCCCATTAATGTCCCGGACACAGAGGGACTTGAATAGATGGGCTAACCTCCCACTCACATTCTCAGGAGAGGTGTTCTTTAAAATGTTGGTTTAGCCACAGTTTCTGTATATACTCTAGAATTGCCACTTGGCAATACTCCTGATTTGCTTTGCTCAGCTGAGATCCAGAGCACACTCCGTTATATGGGCAAAATCAGACCACCTCCATTGCAATTGATAAATGCACCCAATCCGCCTACAACGGCAGCGTGGAAATGCCTGATCTATGACCTTATTATTGGGCATCTCAAATTGTAGTGCTAAACCATTGGCTGTACGGAAGATACAGTAACCCAACATTTCTTTTGGAAATCTCATTTGTTGGCTAAGACAACATACTGGGGCTGTTGTACAGGGGCCCTATCTCTCAATCACTCCATCACTCCGGGGGTAACCAGATTGGCCATTCTGAGCTAGTGTTCCACCTTTTGCTGGATTGGCTGAGACCATGGACCCATGTTTGCCTCTAGAGATAACCCTAATAAGGCAACTGTAGTTAGGGATCCAGTCAAATGTTATATACAACAGCACCCTCACTCGCCACTGAATAAAACTTGTTCTTTGAAATGCAACATGGAAACCTTAATGAGCATGTTGCTGTAAATGCCGCCGACCGCGGCCCCTGCAGGGGGCCACTACAGCGGTCGGTGCCCTAGTGCCGCCGGGGCACCGGTCACCCCTCCCCACCCCCTCCCAAGGGGAGGGGGCGGGGACGCCGGCCGGTGTTCCCCTTCTCCTCGTGCTTGCCCGGAAGTGACGCGCAAGCGCGTCACTTCCTGGCCCCTGTGGGGAAGGGGAGGCTATTTAGCCTTCCCCCACCCTCCTGGCGACCTCTTTGTTCGCCCAGGACACCGATGATGGCAGCTCACGCTCTTCCCAGCTCGGGGGTCTGCAGCTGTGGCAGTTAGGCCATACCCCCTTTGTCGTGCTCTTTTGTTACATGCAATTGATAGATTAAAGTAGGTCGCGTTGGGCGCGATTTTCCCCATTTCATCCTGCCCCCGGCTAGGAACAGTGCAGACCGGGGGCACTGGCTAGAAAGCGCGACGGTGGTGCAGGAAATCAGGGTTAGAGCCTCGGGGTTGCGTCCTGCGAATTTGGGAAAAATTGCTTACTCTCCCGCGCCTGAATATGTAATGTAAATACGGTCCTCATGTACAGCCGGCGACGTTAGTGCAGGAAACCCGGGTTAGAGCCTCGAGGGCGCGTCCTGTGATTCTGGGCTAATCGCTTATTTCCCCCCGGGCCTGAATATGGAGGGTAAATGGGGTACAGGACTCAGCGCATGGACTGCCCTGCACCTGTTTCCCATTTGTGTTTATAAATGGTGCCAAGGCGGTAGCCTAGGGACGCGCTGCAAGCCGCGGCTAGACATTTGCGGGGGGGTGAAGGGACCCCCCCTCCTGTGCGTGGTTGTCCCTTGTCTCACAATGGTTTGTTGTTACAGCAGCGTTGCTCGACGATTAGAGTTGGACGAGGATAACAGAGGGACCAGTGAACGACAGCCGGACAGCACGTCCATTGCATTTCTCTCTGTATTCAGCGACTAAGTACGGGCCAGTTGGGGGGGGGGGGCGGAGCAGGTGTCCCGGTCCAGGGAGCAAGGCGACGAGAGCACCAGGGGAGGAGTATGGGGCTAAATGATGTCTTTTCTCTCCTTCCAGATTGGGAAGTGCACGCCCCGAATAAGATGGATAGTCAGGGATCCCCATCGCAGTTTACAATGGGGTCCCAAGTCGAGGAGACCCAGGCAGGCACCTCCGAGGACGCTCGTATTGCCGCTTTTCTAGACTTGGCCAGGACCAAGGGATTGGCTTGGGCCACCGAACTGTTGAGAACCAGCAACCCCGCTGACTCTGGTATTGCTAGTGAAGCCCCGCCCGTCGAACGGGAGCACAGCGAGGAAGCTGGCCCCTCTAGGTCCAAGAGGATACGTCGCCCCACAGTCAAGGATTTTCCGGCGGAGCAACCGCCGGCGAGGGGCAGAGCCGCCGCTCCCCCCTGGCCTTGTGCACCGGACCGTCTCCTACACCTCCCAGCTGCCCTAACCAGGTGGCATTTGCAACATCAGAAGACCTCGGTAAGCTCTCGGACACGTTGAGAAGCTTAATGGCGGAGGTCAGAACGGGCCTAATGCTGGTTAGGCTGCCCGCGGGGGCTGTGCCCGCCGCCCCTGCCCCACCTGGCGGTGCCACGGTGCCGGGGCGTTTACACAAGTTTGGGGGGAGGGGGGCAGTCCGTCCAGCGCCACCGGGGCGACCGAAGTGGGAGGACCGGTACCTGCCGTCTCTCCACCCGTGGGAGGTCCGCACACTGCGGCGGGGGTCCCACCACCGACGACCACCCCCCGCAACAGATATAGCGTCAGATCTAGCAGCAAGCATACTAAACCTACCTAAGGCGGTCCCACCGACGGGGCCCTCAGCGGCGCCTACCCTTGTGGTGGTGCCTAAGCCTTTGGTAACCACCGCCCCACTAGTATCTGGCCGCTGCTCCCTGGGTTGGCAAGTTCCCCTGGCGGCCAAGGAGGGTATATGGCGTAGGGAGTTTATCGACATTTTCACCCTGCTCATGCATGCGGCTGAGGGGATGGATACTAGGAGGATGGGCACCAAGGAGGAGGACAGGAAGGTGCGCTTCCAATCTTGGCCTGAGAAGAGCATTGTCACTTGGGGCCAGGCTTTCGCCATAATGGCAGCGGTTATAATGGAGACATTTTTTGACATGAATATTGTGTCAAAAATATAGTTTGCAAAAAAATGATTGGCTTTATATACTTACAATGTATATTATAGCGTGGAAGAGAATATCGTCAAAAATGGTAAGAATAGTGTTCTTTCTTTTTAATAAATATTGATTTATAACGAATTTTGTTAAAGAGTTAAATTAGTACAAAATTTGCAAAAAAAACTTTTTAAAATAAATAGCTTTAATAACTCATATTAAAAGTCTATAGATGAAAATGCCTTTCAATGTAGAGTCCCACAGCCACACATTAGACAATTGCAGCACCAATCCTTTGGACAAGCTTCAGGGATACCAGACAGCACGCTGTTGTTCTGGCTTTATCCTCCTCATATTGTTTCCTCCTGCAAATGCTGGTAACACCTCTGGACTACTCCTCCTGGACAGTCTGTCCTCCTGCCGGGCCAGGTACTCTTCTACCCCCCTGAGCGAGTCAGCATGCTTCTGGGCACTAGTCAGACACACATCTTCCCCTGCAAAATGCACAGACTTCAGGTGATTTATCGTCACTCTTGGGAGACTGGCTGTCGTATAGATACCAGTCCTAGAAGCACAGCAGCTCTTCAGAACACACTCGGGAGCACTCCCTTCTGTGGTCAAAAAGAACTAGGAATTGAAACTTAGGGGCTGATTAGTATGGCGGTCGGACTATCGTCTGGCAGCCATCCATTCCTAAATGGAACCGCCCGACGGGGTGTCAGAGGTCCGCCACAGGCATTAGAATGCGACCGCCACCACAGCGATTGCAATGAATATATTTTGTATTGCGGGGGTGCTCCTGGCTGAAGCACACACCGCAGTAAAAAAAGGGGACACTACACATATCCCTGCACTACGTGGCTGGCACCATGCAGTGCCTGTCACATGGTGCAGGGATAAGTAGAGGGCACAATAGGGACCTCCCTAAACCCAAAACTGAGGGCCAAGGGGAAAGAGGGGCCTGCTACGAGCCCCAAAGTCCCTTTCTGCCTGCCTTTTCAATGCGGGTTGACCGTCATGAAACGGAAGACGGAAAGGGACATTGTAGCAGGCATCCCCACCAATTTTAGGGAATACAACTCCCTTCGACGGTCACCCTTCGGATCCTTGGCAGTCAGTCTTTCCGACCACCACCCACCATCCCGCCATCCTAATGTGGGGGACGGGAATCCTCATTGTGATAGCGGTGGGACCGCCACCGACAGACTGTCACCTTTAACAACAGATTCTGCTGACTGACCACCCCGTTCCCAATCATCCACCACATACCAGTGCTCAGAAAAATCTAATCAGCAACCCCTGGCTAAAAAGTCTTCAAATAATTTCTAATGGTAGTAATGTCTCCAACCTCTCTCACTTCAGTGTCTGGGTCTCCACCCACCAGTCACATGAATGTAGACAATACGCTTTCACCCTCTTGAGAAGCTGTATCCTCCACCCATCTTGTGCCATGCTAAACCAAGGCAATTCAAAATCGATGCCACTGGACCTAGCAATCATACTCACATTTCTCAGGGAATCTAGCTTCCATATGTGTTCCACACATCTACTATGCATATTCTCATGTGACACGCATACAGAATGTCAGCGCAAGGGTCCGGGTGTTACATAGAAGCATAACTTTATATGATTGAGGCCAGTAGTCCACACTCCTCTCTGTCACAGTCTGTTCAAGACCATTAATACCCAAAGGTCACTCCACTGCAACCACTGCTCCATGTCAACAACCTGAGACATGGACACTCGCCCTGCGTCAACAAAAGAATGCATGTGTGTTGTTCCCCCAGGTCACATGACAGGTTCTGAAACTTGGCATTACTATGGACGAGCCTAAGCCTTATCACACACACTAGATTGTGGTGCATTACCTGGGCCAGTTAAAAGTATTAATCCCAGTTTCATATGCAGTTGGGCCATTCAGGGAAGGGGCATATGCCATAAACGTTGCAGGGGACACTCCCAACTCAACAAAGTCCATCTGTAATAACTGGATCTCAACACAGTTTGCACAGCTCCTGAGCACCACCAACTTCACAATTAACACCAGTTCATTAAGTTTCTTATCTACCCCCTCATAGTGACTCCCATTGACAATACGCCTAGCATCAAATTGTATACCATCTCTACATAGTTTCTCAAAATGCCCATGTTCTACATTCCTCTCCTAAGGCTAGCCAATCCTCAGCACTGGACAGGTGCACATGGATTTGTGGAATATGCCTATTAATTCCAGACACTTACCTACCTGACTGACTTAGCCTTTCTAAAAACTATTTTGAGTTCTTCTGACTGGGAACAGAGGATATGTTGGCCAGAGAGATACTATAAACAGGAGTTCCAATTGTGTTGTCTCCTTATGGAACTTCTTAATGGTCCTACCTAAATCAACAGCCTTATCAAAAGAAGGAATTTTGCAGGCTAATAGACGATCTTGGACATTTATCAAATTGCTTCTTGCAACTAACAGGTCAGCTATTGCTGTGAAGTGAGTTGCTCACTTCACAGCCAATAGGATGCCAAGACCTTTAAAGATGTGACATAGGTATCTACAGATTCATCTAGACCTAGTATCCTAGTGAAAACCTTCTGGTGAAGCTAAGCCCATGGACTTCTATAGAACATGGTGGGCTATACTCCATCTCGCCAGGTCCGTGGGGTGATGTACGCTGCTGTCTTGGTGGAGTACTGTCTGCCATATTCAGAGATCTCTGCCAGACAGGAGAGCTCTCTGTACCTTTAGCAGAACCCCCTTCCTGGCAAATCTATTGAAGGTAATGATAGGTTGCTGAGCGACCACCATGTTAAATGTGGCTGCTCAACAAAGTGTTCTGTTCTTCCAAAACAAACTAAAGCAGGAGTTTGTTATGCAAAAACAAAAAACATTAATGCCCCTGACACGCTACAGGTTTTCTCCCAGTGTATGGAGGTCATTTCTTTGCTTCCCCATTCGGAATTGCCAGGCAATCCTTGGTGAACAGGAAAATAAGTATGCCAGTAAGTCAGCCCTAAGTCAGTCTGAGGCACTGTGACCGATAGCCGAATATCTGATGGGCTATTGATCAAAGGTATTCTCTTGCAGAACCATAGTAGGCTTTCCTGGCAGAAAAATTGCAGTTTCCTCAGCCATAAATAAAGCGGGGAAACCACAAGTTTTGCAGACAGGATAGTGGCAATGTTTTTAGGTCTCGGCTAGCGTAGGCTGCGCAGACATGCGCAGTCTCGCTGGCGAGATTTATTGATATGGGGATTTTTTAGTAAAGGGCATTTAGCCTTGCCCCTCTTTTCTATTGGCTGGCGTCACCGTTTATGCTAAACGGTGGCCAGACATTGGGAAAGAGCTCTGTGTGACGTACTCTTTTCTCTCTTTCTGCCGTCCCACTTGGACTGACTGCCCCAACTTACTGCTGGCGTAAAAGGTTTCTTATCTTTATGGGGCTAAACACATGGCCCCATAAAGATAAGAAACCTTTTAGCAGGCGAGGGAAAAAAAACGTCATGGTGAGCGCTTGTTCTGCTCGTATGGTGGGGGGTTTTATGACGGCGCTCTTTCAGACTCCAAAAACTTGCTAATGTTTGACGTCCCCACCAAAACCACTCCACAAGCCGCTGCTGTTCCTTTGGCTCTTTTGGCTTGCGGCAGGTATGTGTACACTGGGGCCGACACATGATACTTCACAGTCCCAGGCGGTAGTGTTTTTCTCCTGTACGGGTGATGTCCGAGTGGCGGGGTGTTGAAGCAGAGTCGGGGTGGCCTAGAGAGGTCAGATGTCCATCCATGGAATGCGACTAGGGAGTCCCGGTCAGAGAGCCGGTTTGAATGCGTCCCGCACCTCCTCCCGTAGTATTGGAGATAGCGGTGTCAGTTCCTGTAAAGGGGGGGCGGGTGTTTATCTACTCTGGGGTCCAGTTCTAATGTCTCAGGGTATGCTTACAGAGCCCCTTCACTCCTCTATGATCCCCCAGAACTGGGATTCGGAACCTCCACCGGTAAAAGGCCTCTAGGCGCAGCTGTGGCAGCCCATGTGTTACGGGAGCAGCACTTTTGGGTCAATCACAGGGCTGAAAAGTGTTTTGACGGTGCTTTCAACTGCTGATCAATGATGTATATGGCCAGCAGTCTATATGTTTGGAATTGTTTGGCTTCCTACCAAGGACTCGTGTTAGAAAACATGTGGATCCAAGGTATGACCCTCGTTGCCAAAAGTCACATGAGTCTGGTAGAAAGCGAGTCTAAACTCCGATGTGTGAGACATGAAGTCTCAGGGTAATGAGGTGAAAAGTAGATCAAGTGAGTTCTTGACACCGCCGAGGCTCTACAGCACTCTACACATGCACAAATTTGGACTTGTGGTAATCATTTTCAGAATGTGTTTCAAGTTCTTTTGCAAACATGCACTTTCCCCTCTAGTATATATATATATTTTTTTATAAATGCGATTACTTTATGAATGGTTCGGAGTCTGGGTTTGACGTGATGGTTGGCAGGTCGAGGACACCTCCAGAAATGTTGAACCTAGCGAAATCGCCTTTCAAAAATCTGCTGACTTACTGCATGCAAATAAGCTTTAGCCTGATTTTAAATTGTTTACATTTGCTTAGAGAGAGTACGAGTGTTTGGATGTTTCATCCGTCATTGCAAACCATGACTTACTTGCATACCTGATTTATTTTAATTCGAGAGCCGAAGTTGGACCGAGAAGCTGCTATAGGGCTGAGTGCAAGCGAATCGCAGCCAAACAGTTGGTGACGAGCTGTTTGGAGAGGGGAATACAAAAAGGCCATGGAGAGTAACTAATAGTTCGCAATCGAATATTTTATTATCCACGTATTACACATTTCCTAATACCTTGCATGCTGCTAGCCATGCAAGGTATTATGAGTGAACACGAAGCTTGGGAGGGCTTTATTTTTTTGTGCTGTCATGTTGGGCATGGCGAGCAACAACAAAAAAATGGTCGATAAAGTACTATTTTTTTTTTGTTGCATATTTATATAGCGCGAACTCGACCCGAAGGTATTGGAGCGCTTTACATAGCACCGTATTTACATTACACATTCAGGCACGGGGAGATTAAGTGATTTGCCCAGAATCACAGGATGTGGATGCGACCTCGAGGCTCGAACCCTGGTTTCCTGCACCAGAGGCGGCAGCGCAGCCGACGGACCACATCCTCTCCCCTATTTGATGTACTGCTAATTACTATAGTTTTTCCACCCCTTGTTCTTAAGTTGCAAGCTGTCAAAACATTGACCACCTCTGTCCCTAACGGTTACTGCAAAATACAATAATCGGTTGCTTTTATTGACTAAATCTCTCCTGCCGCCATAGTCATCTTCCAGTACTCCATAGTCGAAACGTTTTTAGGGACCTTTTTCCCACACTTCATACGTGTGGTCGCCGGAAGGGTTTTCTCCCGTGATGCCTCATGTGCCGAGGATGCCCTGACAAGCCCTTGGTGCATTGAATGAACGGCTGTTTTCTTGACTGTTTCAAGGCCTTCCTGGGCTCTGTGGTGGGCTTGTTGTGTCTGTTCTTCCCTGGGATCCTGGCCGGAGGTTTTCAGTATTGACCCCGTGTAGGAGAGTGGAATCGACTGCATAGTTGCCCCCAACTTTTTGCTGATGTTTTGACTGTTTTTATGACTTTAGCCAGGCTGTGGCCCTGCTATCCAGGACCCCAGCCTATCTGCTTCCTCTGTTAAACGATGTGAGTACCCTAGGTACTAACCAATTGGATGCTGAAGGTGCCCTGACAGTCCCTTGTAGATGGTACCCTAGGTACCCAGGGCATGGGTCCCTCAGTAGGCCTACCAGGGCTGCAGCACTTATTGTGCCACCCTGGGACAGCCATACAAACTGACACCACCAGACCACTACTGTAGTCTGGGTAAGGTGGTGCTAGCACCCCTTACAGGGATGTAGGTAGCCTATCTCCCACCCCATTGCAACACATGTACTCTCATGGGTCACCCCTATGGCAGGCCTTGCTTATCCTACAAGGCAGGGTGCTGAGGTATGTGTGAGGGGGGACCCCTACATGAGTAGGACCTCCCTGCAACCTTTGTAAAATAATTGCTGGGTTGTTTGTAGTGTAGCCATACCATATACTCTTAACCGCATTATAAGTCTATCGCGATAACGCGATAACTTGAGAATGGCTACACAGAACCATATTGTGTTTGGTGTCAAACATGTAGGAATCATACCCCCAGACCAGCCATGGGCATGAGGGTACGATTCCCCCCTGCTAGAGGGGCGATATGGGAAAAGCGGCAGAATTGAGACACCAATTTAAAAGTGCACATGTAGTACAACATGGCTACTACCCGCCACCCACACTATTCTGGCTGGCTGTTGCTGGGGTAAAACCCCAGCCTCGCCAGCTGGACAATAGGGCTCCTGTGGCAGGGAGGTGCTAGCATCTCCCCAGACAGGATAATGTGGATTGGGACAGGGTGGGTGCACCAAATGTCCTTTCAGAGTTGCACGTAGGCAGCTGCAGAGCCCTCATTCTGCGTACACCGCTTGGAACCGGTTCAGGGGCATCCTGCCCCTCGCCCAGGTGGGAAACACACAAAGGGGAGAGGGTGTAGCCACCCTTTCCTGCCTCACCACTCATTGGTGGACACTACTCTGGACACTCCTCTAATCTTGGGGATAAAGGAGAATAACGTGGCCCCAGAGCCTCAGATTAATCTTGAACTTTACAGTCTTGACCTTCGACTTGCTGCTGCCCAGCTGATGGAAGAAATCTCCCTTGGGATAAAGGAGTTATCCCCCTGCTTGGCAGGCACCTGAAACACTGCAAGTGACCTCGCTGCTCCTACAGACTTCGACGACTTCCAGCACCCTTTAGGTGGGTTTCCAGTGCATGCCAGAAGCCAGTGAGTGTGCTCAACGAGTTTGGGCACCATGGACCGCGTGGGTGCCGAGATCCCCAATACACCAGGACACCGGCCACCTCTTGCGTAGCACACTGTGGTAAATTTAAATTACCTAGACTTAATTTATGCGGTGAAATTCAATACGAATAACTCAGTAAAAATAAGAGGCAGAATCCGTGGTATTTGAGGTTATAAAAGGGAATTTATTCCTTACAAAGGAATTATGGTTCGAACCAGGCAATCGGGTTCCGTCACCACGAAGGTTCAGGAAGGGATCAGCAATACATTATTGACAGGTTATCATATTTATAGTAAATGCATTACAGTAAAGACATATGCAGAAGGCGTTACAGCTGAGAAGAGAGATAAGAATACACATACGTAATGAAAAAGGCGTTACGATAGGCGTGCATAAAGGCGTATACTAGAAACGTCATTATGATGATGACACAAGTGGGTGGATCCATAAGAGAATCCTGCAAAGTCAGCAGAAATACATGGCAGAGATGCGCGCGCAGCCGCATGACGTGTGATTGACGTGTAACTAGAGGGTGAAGGGGACTTGACATTTAGCCCTACATGAGGAGACAGAAGTCTGGGATGTCAGGACAACCTAACACCAAATCTTATCTAATATCTTGTGTTTAAGGAACTATATTATCTGGAAGGAAAGGTCTTTCGGACAGAGCCTATTCTATACTGACTGCTAGTGCGTGTACAAGCGTCTAAGTGTCTACATGAGATGCGAGGGGGCATGGGCCTACCATGGTAACGAAAGTCATGAATTACTTGTACGGAGACAGTAAGGCCGGGCCCTTTGCTCTGCAGCTGGAGGGATGTTTACCTAAGCTACTAGACAGGAATGCATTTCTCGAGGAGCGGAGCAGATAACTTGAAGGCTGAATACAGTTTTGGCAGGCAACAGGCCAGGCTAGGCACCGTTAGCCGCGCAGGAAGTAAGACAAACTTCATGGATACAGATACAGGTCCAGGCTGGAGCATTCAGAGGCAGAAGCAGGAAAAGCTCGATGGCAGAATTCAGGGCCTACCTTGCCAGAGCTGGAAAACGTGAAAAACGTGAAAAGTATACCATATAAAGACGGTGGCAAGGCATACTTAGGAACGGAATATCTGACCCATTCATGGCAGATCTGAAAGAGGACATATTAACGTTGGACACAATTGTATTTGCGTCTTCATAGCTTGAAGTGGAGGGAACATACATGTACTTGTAGCATGTACATGGAGCCGTTGGGGTCTAGATAGGGGACACAATTGATCATAAAAATTCATATTTCCTCATTCCCTCCTTGTCCCCTACGGACCCTTCATGAAATATCGATCTTCAGGAATCCATCAATCTGTTCATGTAACATCATTTGCTCTTCTTTCTTCTTCCGGGATTTTGAATGAGAACTTGAACGTGGAATACACGATGTGGCACACAGGCCGCAAATCGCTGGTCCACATTGTAGACACAGGCAACAACTGAATACTATGAGAAGGCCAATACCTAGGAAGGATAGGACTTTCCATCCCCAGGCTGACAACACGCTCTAGAACCAACCGGACCATGTCCAAGTGCCTGGATTCTGATGTATCTGGTTTGCAATCTTGTGAAGACGAGTTATGGCTTTATATACGGATGGCACGTTTTCTGGAATGAAAACACAGCAACTTGATCCGATGACCCTACAGGCTCCGCCCCTATCGGCTAGGATGACGTCAAGGACAAGACGATTTTGGAGAACAACAATCCGCATCGCAGACTGCTCCTCTGTTAAGTTGCCTAGGGCAGAGGTAGTCTCATTCACTACTGCTTCAAGGGTTCTGGTTAATCTACGTATCAGTTTACTATTTGAGACAACACCTATGTAAGGAAAGAGACCTTTATTGAAGTCTGTATATTGTTCCCATGCTGTTTCAGTGTAGTCAACAATCGGGATATCTCTCTGGGGTCTATGGTGTACTAGATTGGTATTTCTATGATAATCAGGAGGGGCTAGGAAAACAGGTGGCAGAAGGAATGGAATGTAACAGGTACCATCCCAATCTAGAGGTAAACGTATATATGCGGTATGACCACATATGAAGTAGGAATGACGGGAAGCTCTAAATGTAGATTTGCCTTGATCACTGAATTCGATCACAGTAGTACATTTACTATGACCCAAGTGTACTGAACCATTCTTTCTTACACATAATTCACCTTTGACTGGTAATACTGACATAGCAGGCAAGACTAGTGCAGCTTCAGATTCAACATTCAGAATCATGAGGTTAAGTGTAAAATTACCTAATCCATATACTTCATTTTCTAGGTCAGTTCCTGTTCTTTTGGGAAGTCCCTCCTTGTTAGGGTAACAGGCTTTAAGCAAAACTAAGTTCAGGTTTCCCCATACCCAGTTGCTCTGGTAAACTACAGTGTTTGAATCTAAAGAGTTAATCAAACTAAACCATGCTCCACAGGAGCCATTGTGTGTGAACGGGTACGGAAAGAGAGGCAGAACTCCTTTGTATTTCTGATAGGGAGGGAGTCGGCCACATATCCAACAATTTGTAGCATTGCTGGTCTGATGGGAATGATGTAACATACTAATGAATGTGTTGTTGCGCAGCGCAAATCTGTAGGACAACTCATGTGGAGGTAGTTCCCTAAAAGAATGTTCGGCAGTAACATTGTAAGCAGAATGAGCACGCTTGAAAATAGGATAGTACATGTGCAACAGTATACTTGCAGCAATAATCAAAAGACTTAGAAAAAACATAATCAACAATGTCACTATACAGTGACTATGAAGTGATTTACAATATGCACGTTTCTTGAGCTGTTTCTGTCTATCTCTCTCTCGATTTTGGTCTAGAGGATACATGTCAGAGACTAATTCAACCGATTCACCTTGGAGAGGACTTAAACAATCAAATTGTCTGACTTGTTAGACCTTAGTTTCAGTTTGTATTCCTGTGATTCGGTTTTCTCAACCAGGGGGAGTTTTGAGTCAGTCTGTGGGGGAAGGCAGGGCTGAGAGTTCAAATCAGATGGTAGTCCATGAAATTTCTTGATATGGCTCGAGTGTAGCCAACCCTTGCGACCCTCGACCTTCACTGCTGTCCTCGTGGTCAGAAGTACCAGTTTTGGCGTTTGCCAGCGAGGCTCCAACGGGCTCCTCCTGTCGAAATTTCTTATGAAAACAAAGTTTCCAGGAACCACTTCATGGGGCTTCACCTCGGTGTTGTCGGGAAAGGCTGCAGCTACCTGTGAACGGCAAGATTGTAGTGCAGACATCAAGGAAGCAAGGTAATCTGTCAGCATATTACAATCAACATCAGTGATTTTACGAGGTATAGGCGTCCCCCACATATTTGGTGGCCTACCGAAGACCACCTCGTACGGGGATAGCCCTGTGCGAGAATGTGCTACCATTCTCATGTAAAAGAGTGCAACTGGTAAGGCTACTATCCTGTCGACACCTTTCTCTCTACAGATTTTTGAAAGTCGAATTTTCAGGGTCTGATTATGACGTTCCACGAGACCTGCTGCCTCGGGATGTCGGACACAGTGGAATTTCCATTGATAGCCTAACAAGAGTGAAATGTGTTTCATTAGCTCGGATGAGAACGGCTGGCCATTATCTGAGTACACGATACGGGGCAAACCATACCGTGGGAAGAATTCACGAACTATCTGTTTGGCAGTAGTCGGGGCAGTGTAATCTGAGACGGGATATGCCTCTGTCCAACGGGAAAGAGCACATACAACTACGAGGACATATTTGAATCCTCGACAACGTTCCATCTGGATATAATCCATCTGGAGGACTTCAAAAGGGTGATCAGGAGGTTGAAATCCACCCTGCTCTACAGGTACGCCTTTACCTGGGTTGAACTGACAACAAATCATACAAGTTCGGACTTTCTGTTTGGCTGCAGCTCGTAAGTGTTTGTTGAACCAAATGCGTTGAATACTGTCCAACATAGCTTTTTCTCCTAGATGTGCTGGACTATGTATTGTGTTAATGATAACTTGAACCATTGAGTCGGGGAGAAACCATATAGATTTTCCCTTCGTCATCCATCCCTGATCTGTTTGGATCCCTCCTAGTTCAGTCCATTTCTTTATTTCCTCTGGTGTAGCATGTGTCTGTATGTCAATTACATCAAGGGCGGGATCCCTAACTGTCATACAGTGTGTCGGGACTATTGTCTTTGTCAAGTCAGTTGCATGATTCCTATTCTGTGCTGTTTGCTTAGCTGTTCGGTCTGCTAGGTCGTTACCCTGGGAAATAATATCGGTGACTTTTGTATGGGCCTTACACTTCATGATAGATATCGCAGTAGGTAGATGTATTGCATCTAACAGAGCTTGAATGAGGGGACCGTGTTGAATGTTGGCACCGTGAGAAGTCAAATAACCTCTCTCTTGCCAAAGGACTCCGAAGTCGTGTACAACTCCGAATGCATAACGTGAATCTGTATATATGTTGACTCTTTTATTTTTGGCTTGAATACAGGCTTGTGTCAGAGCAATGAGCTCTGCTGCTTGAGCTGATAATGTGTCAATACAATTTGTTTCAATGACTTCTGTGTCTGTCGTGACTGCATAAGCGGCCACTAACTCTCCTGTACTTGTTCTCATACATGAACCATCTACATAAAATGTCAGGTCTGGGTCTGGTAATGGGATGTCTGTCAAGTCTTGTCTGGGTTTCGTCATAATAGTAATGACTTCGATGCAATCATGTGCCAGTGGGTCTGTTCCACTTAATGGCAAAAGTGTGGCAGGATTTAATGTACTACAACGTCTGATTTCTATGTGTGGCTGAAACAATGTTAGTTCGTAACCTGTCAGTCGTGCTATAGTCAAGTGTTGTGTTTGTGTCCGGTTCAAGAGAACCTCTACTGCGTGTGGTACTTGTACTGTCAATTGATGTCCTAATACCATGGAATCGCTTTGTCTGATCGCTAGAGCTGTCGCTGCGACTGATTTCAGGCACGCAGGAAGAGCCTGAGCTACGGGATCTAATGGGCTAGAAAAGTAAGCACATGGTTTGTGTGATCCTGCCTGTTCCTGAGTGAGTACTGACAAGGCAGTACCTTCACGTTCTGTAACAAAGAGTGTGAAAGGCTTACTGTAACATGGTGTCGCTAAAACAGGTGCTTGGCATAAGGCTTTCTTTAAGTCTTCAAAAGCTTGTGTATGTTCTGGAGTCCAAGGGAGGACAGTCGATGTCGCTGCCTCCTGGGTTGTCAACTGAATGAGTGGTTTTGCTAGAAATGCGTACTGGGGGATCCACTGCCTACAGTACGAAGTAAGGCCTATGAAGGCCCGTACCTCCTTTTGTGTCTTGGGTGGTGGCATATTTACAATTAACTGGATGCGATCAGGTGTGAGCTGTCTCCCCCCCTTGGACAGCAAGTGCCCAAGGTACACAACTTGCTGAACACAGAATTGTAGCTTCGAAGGGGACACCTTGTGCCCCTTGTCGGCCAGAAAATGTAAAACCGTCAGTGATGCTTTTTCACATTCGGGTTTGCTTCGGGCGGTGATCAATAGATCATCGACATACTGAAGCAGTGCAGTGTTAACTGGCATGTGGATACTGTCAAGTTGTCTTTTCAGTGCTTGGCTGTAGATGCTAGGACTTTCTGTAAATCCTTGAGGTGCGCGTGCGAATTTAAAACTTCGTCCATTTAAACTAAATCCGAACAAATATTGGCTTTCCGGATCGATTGGGACGCTAAAGAAGGCGTTCTTGAGGTCAATTACAGTAAAGAACGTTGCTTCTGAATCAATAGCTGTTAGTAATGAAGAGATATCTGGGACCACGGGATATTGTGGTACAATGCATTTATTCAATTCGCGCAGATCAATAACTAATCGATATACTGGGGGTGCTTTTGGATCAGTTCGTTTAAGAATCGGAATGATCGGAGAATTACATACATTGGAGTCGGTTTCCACAACCACTCCTTGTGCAATGAGCTCGTCAATGATTTGCAGTAAAGCCACTACAGCATCTGGAGGTAACTTGTATTGTCGCATTCGTGGTAATACCACTCCTGCTTTGAGTGTGACTCGATATGGTGTAATGTGCATACAACCTACATCAGTGGGGCCTTGTGCCCATAAATGTGCAGGTAGATTCTGTAACCGGTGATCCATGTCTCTTGACACGTAGTGACCTTTAAAGTCACGCTAAAATAGTCGTACTCCGTCCGGAGAACAACATATTACAGCTCCTAGAGCTTTCAATGTTTTTATACCTAACAAGTTTTCTGGGCATGATTTTGTAAGCAATAGATCTGTAGTCCGTGTCAATGGACCAACTGTAAGTGGAAGCGGTTGTGATACTTCGTTAATAGTAGGCTTTCCTGAAAAACCAAGGGAAATATTTTGTGAGCCTGAGAGGGGTGCCCCTGGGACTTCGTCGTGACTTATAGTTGTTCTGCTTGCCCCTGTATCAAGTAAAAACTTTCTGTCTTTCCCTAATACTTGACTCTGTACATAAGGACCCTCTTGATCTACAGGAACCTCAATAAGGGGTAAGCCAACTTCCCTCTCTAGGCTATTTCATGTGTAGCGCTGATAATCTGGATAGTCATTTTGTGCATACTGGTACATCTGTTGTGTCGTGTTTTGTGTTGCGGCAATAGGCTGTGGCTGTGGTACCACTACGGTCTGTTGTGGGACCGGCATAGGCTGTACATGTTGAGGTGTTTGTTGTTGGATCTGATCCTGTCTAGGCGGACGTGGTCTCTCCTTGGTTTTACCCGTAGAGATATTATGTTTCAGAACTGCACAATCGTTTATATAATGACCTGGCTGTTTACAATAGTTGCATGTCCCTTTAACGGGAACCGCTGAATTACTGGACTGTGTCGCACCCTTTTTATGACCGTCAGCTGGAACTGACTGAGCGACGAGCATTTTCATTTTCGTGTCTTTCATACGTCTTTGTTCGTGTTCTTGTTCTTCTCTAATTCTATTCTGGTGATACTGTAACATTTGTAACATTTGTGAAGGAGTGTTAGCTTGCCAAGTGCTCTCAACTTTCAATACTCTGTTTTTAACCTGTGGCAGGGAATTCTCGACTAGTTTGTTACAAAAAGATGTGGATATGAATCGCTACTTGCTTTCAGGCCGCTATTAATACAAAAACATTTTTCAAATCGGGAATAAAAATCACTAGTGTCTTCATCGGGTTTCTGTTTGCAAGCTGAGATTGCTCCCCAGTCTTCCTTTTTCGTAGTTAATAAACGTGGCAATACTTGTACTAATAATCCTGGTAATGCTTTAGTTTTGTCCCCAAGCCCTACGCCTGCAGTTCGGGCATTTTCTTCGTTTTCTAATGCGGTCCAATCAATCTTTTGGTCTCCCACTTCCCACTCTTTTTCTTTGAGTTTCTCGTAAATACCGGCAGGCAATAATACTTTCAATATTTTCATAATGTCAGGATAGGTATAATCACCCATGAGTAACATGTCCTTTAGTTCACGGTGAAAACCTGCTGGATCTTTGTCATGGCTGGGCACTAATTTTTTCATTTCCAATAGTTCTATTTTAGTTATGGGCGTGTACACGAACACGCGTCTAAACGTATTATCATCATTTCTAACTGGGTGTACTTCGCGTAAGGGATTCTGTCTGTCTATGTAATACGTTTTCCTTTCCATGGAGGGAGCTGGATCATGTTCTGGACACAAAAAGGCACTATATCTGTGTCTGTATTCTAGAATTACTTTAATTAGATCGGTACCTAGACCTCTCCATTTATTCAGGAGTAGTTCTATCAGTATATCAGGTAGGGGACCAGGATCGGAGTGTTGGCCTTTATATAATATAAGGAGATGTTGTATCATGTATATACCAGCTAAACGCTGTTCATCTGGGGTGAGATTCAGAAACGTGTGTGCTAGCGCATCATCACTGTATTTTTCAGAACTGTCAGCCCATTGTACTGCTGACCTGGCTAATTCTTGTTCATCCATAGAATCGAGCACATGGTACCCCCTTCGTTCTCGAAGTAATTTATCAGTAGCCTGGAATAAGTGTTCAGGGGTCCTTGGATTTGAGATAGCTGTTTGAAAAATTCTGTTACATTCTGGACGCATCGGACGCATTGTATTATTAAAAGATCTTCCTTTACCTACATAAGCTATCATTTCTCTAGCTGGTAATTCTAATTGTCCTGTGTTCATTTCTGACTGTTCCTCCTCCTCTTCCTCTGATTCAGTTTTATCTGCCTCTAATCTTCTTTCATGTATTCGTTCTACTTCTTTTCTGATCTTTCGGTACATAACTTCTATATTCTTCTGTTTATCATGCTTTCCGTCTGCTATATTCTGACCCCATCTGGTAAGTACTTGCATTTCCTCCGGATCTACCTCAGGCCTATCTCTGTTTCTGATCAAGCAGTTTATGAAAAAGCGTAACAATAATTTTTGCATGTCCACCTTCTGGTATTCCATGGCCTCGCCAATACTTTCAGGACCTTGCCCTGTTTGGACAAAGCGATATATTTTGTCTAAATGTTCAACCATTCCTGGTAATGTCATTAAATAGTTTGCAACTCGTCGTAAACGTACTGATGATAGCAACATTCTGTCGTGTTTACCTGGCACTGGATCATATCTACAATCTGTAAGAGGCTCATTAAATATATTGTGATTAGCTGTTTGGGGTGTACGTTGGTGTGCTAAATCCCTATAAGTCAATCTAGATGCTGGCGGTGGCGTGGAAAAACCTCCTGTCGCACCTCCTGTCGCACCTCTTGAGGTGCCAAGTCCAAAAGGATTTGTTGGGTGTAGGGTAGAGAGTGTAGATGCAGGAAGGACTGTAGAAACAGGTGGAACGTTTAGAACGTGAGGAGGAGTTTGTTGCTGCGGAGGTGGGGGCAGCTGATCTTGGGGTTGAGCGTCGTTAACAGGTGGCGTGCGTGGCTGCGCACCATTAGCATATTCGGGGGCTGCATCATCTAAATAGGAAGAAAGGAAAATGTCCTTTGCGGTCTTGGGATGTACTTTAATCGGGAGTAATGGAGGTGGCAGATCTTTTGGTACCTCCAGGGTGGCTTTAGGCAAACCCTCGGCCAGAAGAGGATACATACCATTCATAAGAGTGTTTCGTTGTCTGTCTACTTGTTCTGTTTTTACTCGGATACCTTCGTCAATTAATATGTTTTCTCGGGCTCTTTCTGAATCTCCCCTACTTTTCTCTTCTTTTCTGAGCGCTTTCTCTGTGCGTCTATGCGATTCTTTACGCCATAGTTCAATGGCATCTTTCTGTGACTGTCTGGCTTTCTTTTTCCATAATACTTCTTCTACTCTCATGATGCAATCTGCATCCCATGTCCCAGCAGCGGGCCATCTCTGACTCTCTGCTAAATCCTTGGTGTAGTCCACCCATAGATCAAGATATAATACGGCATCTAGGCCATGTTTATGGTACATAAAGTACCCTGGAGTGTCCCTAGGTGGAATAGGAACAGCTTCCTCGAGTATCCCTTTTCTAGTTTTTATCTGTCTTAATTTTGAAAATAACGGCATTTTGACCCTTGCTACTTAATTCTTACTTGGTCTTGAACACAATAATTACAATAAACACAATAATGAAGATCGAACAATCACTCATACCACGACATTTAAAACATATCAAAAACTTTTTAGAAACGAACAATAATAATTAGAATAAAACTAGTTAACTGCATAATACTAAATATACTGGATGTACTGCTAAACAGTACAGATACACTGCTGAAACAGTGCAGACCAGGTCTGTGTACCCAAACCCGTCTTGACCGGCACAAACCAATGTGCACGTCTAGATGCGTCCCCAGCAACGGTACTCACCGGGAAGCACGGAACGGAAGGCCTCGGAAGTCTGGACTGGACTAGACCAAACTGGACTGGACTCGACTCGTGACTTAGATACTTCGGAACTTCGGAATCTGGTGGGCCTCTGTATACCTCGGATCTTGCTCTCTCAGCTAGGCTCTGGTCGGGATTCTCCGCACTCCTCACCGCCTCGTCTGGGTGTTGATCGCAGCCTCAGTCGCCCCCGTTGGCCTGAGGGAGATACAGGAAATCCTGCGGGTACGCGTAATTGTCCGTCCGGCTGTGGCAGGAGACCGGGTCTGCAATGCACCTCCGGCGCGTGGGGTGTGAGAGGTGTCCCTATTCGGGCGCCAATTATGTGGTAAATTTAAATTACCTAGACTTAATTTATGCGGTAAAATTCAATACGAATAACTCAGTAAAAATAAGAGGCAGAATCCGTGGTATTTGAGGTTATAAAAGGGAATTTATTCCTTACAAAGGAATTATGGTTCGAACCAGGCAATCGGGTTCCGTCACCACGAAGGTTCAGGAAGGGATCAGCAATACATTATTGACAGGTTATCATCTTTATAGTAAATGCATTACAGTAAAGACATATGCAGAAGGCGTTACAGCTGAGAAGAGAGATAAGAATACACATACGTAATGAAAAAGGCGTTTCGATAGGCGTGCATAAAGGCGTATACTAGAAACGTCATTATGATGATGACACAAGTGGGTGGATCCATAAGAGAATCCTGCAAAGTCAGCAGAAATACATGGCAGAGATGCGCGCGCAGCCGCATGACGTGTGATTGACGTGTAACTAGAGGGTGAAGGGGACTTGACATTTAGCCCTACATGAGGAGACAGAAGTCTGGGATGTCAGGACAACCTAATCCCAAATCGTATCTAATATCTTGTGTTTAAGGAACTATATTATCTGGAAGGAAAGGTCTTTCGGACAGAGCCTATTCTATACTGACTGCTAGTGCGTGTACAAGCGTCTAAGTGTCTACATGAGATGCGAGGGGGCATGGGCCTACCATGGTAACGAAAGTCATGAATTACTTGTACGGAGACAGTAAGGCCGGGCCCTTTGCTCTGCAGCTGGAGGGATGTTTACCTAAGCTACTAGACAGGAATGCATTTCTCGAGGAGCGGAGCAGATAACTTGAAGGCTGAATACAGTTTTGGCAGGCAACAGGCCGGGCTAGGCACCGTTAGCCGCGCAGGAAGTAAGACAAAGTTCATGGATACAGATAGAGGTCCAGGCTGGAGCATTCAGAGGAAGAAGCAGGAAAAGCTCGATGGCAGAATTCAGGGCCTACCTTGCCAGAGCTGGAAAACGTGAAAAACGTGAAAAGTATACCATATAAAGACGGTGGCAAGGCATACTTAGGAACGGAATATCTGACCCATTCATGGCAGATCTGAAAGAGGACATATTAACGTTGGACACAATTGTATTTGCGTCTTCATAGCTTGAAGTGGAGGGAACATACATGTACTTGTAGCATGTACATGGAGCCGTTGGGGTCTAGATAGGGGACACAATTGATCATAAAAATTCATATTTCCTCAACACAACCCTGACCAGTGGGGAAGTTTTGCTTGGCCCGTTTATGAGCCAACCACTCTACATCAATTGTGCCAAAGACCAGCGCCCTAGCCCCCTCCGGTGGCCCGTGGGTGCCCTTTTACGCACTCCAAATTGCCACCTCCTGCGGTCCCTTGTCTCTCGACTTGTGGGCCCCAACGGAGGTCTATTTCAACAATCAAGAGCTCTCCTGGTTGCTCCAGGCCTGCTCTACAGTCTCCCCAAAGGAGACCTCTCCCAGACCTCGTGGATCTGTACTGTAGCAGATTTGTTTATCTTGCGTGGGTTGCGGTTGCCAAGGCTTAGTGGATCCAATGCGGACACTAACACCACAGCGACCCTCATCCGACGTGGGACAGTCGCCCTCCAGAAGCTGGCCTTCCTTGAAGCCTCCCGGAGCCCGTGGCTGCAGATCCAAGCTACACCACTTCCCACCTGAAGCACCCGACATCGAAGGGCTCTTTGTTTTTAGCCTCCTGGTCACTTTGCCGTGACCCAGACGCTGTCCCCTCTGCTTTCAGGTTCTTCTCTACAATCTTCACATCTTTGATCTTCACGGCATCATCAACGCTTTTGGTTAGCAGCACTTTTGAACATTTTCCTATAGAAAATCAGCCCGCGACCCGACATCGAAAACGACCTATGCACCCGGCTTCCCTGGGGCAGGTAACAGTGGTACCTCGGTACTCTCGTGGTAGTGGGTTCCTCAAAAGTTTAAGTCTAAAGTTTTAACTTTGTACTTCTGCTAGAAGTGACTTTAATCTGTGTAATTTCAACCACAACATTCTCCATAGGCTATAATAGAGATCCCGATAGCAGCTATTTCTTCTGGACGCGCCTCCCGTGGGTCCCCTTCCTAATAACCTGGGGTGGATTCTTAAGTGGCCAGCGATCCAAAAATTCCCTAGGCATTGTCTGTAGAATTGTCGTGGTTCTTATACCACTTTTTTGATATATGGTTTGGTCCCCACCGGGGCCCTGTGATTCCTGTGCTATTTATTGTGTTTATAAATGCTTGTTTGAATTGTAACTTTGCCACTAGCCTCATAAAGAGACTGTGGGATTCTGTCTAGAATAAATACATATATTTTATATATATACCTGTGTGGGATACTCTTTCATTTGGTTATTCAAAAGGTTATTATGGTAAAACAATAAGCTTAACACTCCTTCAAGACTTAGCCTGAAGGCTGCTCTCCACAGCTACCACTAGGATAGCTTTCTTTAAAGGTTGTCTTAAACCTATCATCAATTAGAGTCGAATTGGACTGGTGCAAGGTGTCCCTATAACTAGGAGACAGCATATGCCAGGCCAACTTCTCACATTGGTGTGCAGCGGTTGGATTCAAGCTTGCCATTGTTTTACCAGATAACAAATTGAATTTCTAAAGTGAAAGCCACTTGGTACCAAAGGTACATATAAATTCAAGCTTAGAATACAATAAGTTCTACTGAACTTAGGAGTTGTGTGTAGAGGGTTTAGCACACCTTGACTACAACTCAAGAAAGGTGTTACATTCTGCCTATGCTATTTGTTTCCTTGTCATCTCGTGCAGTTCCCTGTTGGAGCATGGAACACATGCCTGCGTGCTATGACTTGTGTTCTATGTTCCAGAGGGGGCAGTTGAAGGAAATGCTTGACTTGTTAAGATGCGCTGTGTCTCTACTCGAGGAATTTAAATAAACTTCGATAAATAATCCTCTTGCTTCAACACTCATACTTTACAAATTTGGCGACGATCTACAAGGAATCCACCAGCTGCTTCTACTTACAGAGACACAGGTGCGGTGGGATTTCTTCGAATTCACCTCTACGTCTCTCTCGGTCCACCGGCAACGTCCATGTCCCAAGGATCGTAGATTCCCGCAACTCCGGAACTTCCACGACGAGTGGTGGCAAAGCTGCTGAATTTCAACTTGTTTCACGATAAAAGGTTACAAACGGCTTCACCATCTTGTACGCATGCGCGCGTCCAAACGCGAAGGGCAAGTAAGCGACGTCATTGGCTACGCGTGACGCCATCTTGTGTAAGTAATTACTGCACAAGTCTTCAGTACTTGCTGTGACTGATTTTTTCAGTCGTTTGAAGAGCGGAGGATGTGCGATAACGCGTTTATGCTGTGACTGACATTTCCAGTCGTTTGAAGAGCGGAGGACGTGCGATAACCCTGATTCTGGTATTTATACATACTGTGCAGAATTATTTTGAGTCAATTTTTTTTTTTTTGAGATGTCAACACAGCATGTCTATATAACTGATATTTCGATTTTCACTCGTGTATGAGAAAATACATACTTTTAATTTACTCGTGTATGGGAAAATACATACCTTCATCTGCTAATATTTCAAGTGGTGGGGTTGAGTTACAAACACTTCATCTGGTAAATTACTATATTCATAGAATCATTTTGTTGGCTTTAGTGCTGTGTTTGGGTCAAATATTCAGTGGTTGATACCAGCACTCACTTTATTAAAAAAAAATGCAGTTTGATCCACCTTCCAAGTTCCTACAAAACAAAGGAGAACCGCCTATTCCCTGGTCAAGGTGGAAAGAAGAGTTCTTCACCTTTTTGAAGGCCATCGATGGGGAACGCATGTCAGCGGAAAGGAAAAAGAATATTTTTTTACACTCTCTTGGTTCTGAAGGACAATTGGTATACAGAACACTTCCTCCTGTTAGGTCCGGTGGGGATTACAATGTTTATGACGAGGCTATTCTACGCATAGAGGGAAGGTTTAAGCCTACTACTAGTGTTGCACTCAATAGATTTAAGTTCTATATGAGAGCCCAAGATGAAAATGAGAGTTTCGACGAATTTCTTACTGCCTTACGTGCTTTATCGCTACACTGTAATTTTGGCCTTATGACTGATGAAATGATCAGAGATCAAATCATAGTACATGTTAAAAGCAAAAAAGTTCAAGAACAACTATGGATTTTGGGAGACCCTAACTTGGAGGTAGCGATTAGTACAGCGAAAGCATTGGAACAATCGGATAAGTGGATCAAAGCTCTTGACAAGGACACAAAACCCACTAGTTCAGGAGAAGTAAATGTGGTCAATCCCAGCACGTCAAAGGGATACACTACTGTGAAAGGAGACGTCAAATCAAAACAATTTTATTGTTATAGATGTGGGTGTCCTGAACACATAGCTTCATTTCCACAATGTCCAGCTGTGGGCAAAGATTGTAACAAATGTGGACGTTCTGGTCATTTTTCTAAAATGTGTAGAAATGTTGTCAAATTCAAACCTGATACTAGGAAAAATCTTTCAACTTCTTCTAATGGAGGAAAGGGAAAGATTTCTTATGTTCCATGTGATGATTCTGCTAATGATCACTCCTTTGGTTGTACAGAGTCTGGTGTTGTAGTTTCTATTCAAGAATATTTTGATGTTTCAGAGACTGACAAGATTGGTTCGCCCAAATGTGTGGTTAATGTGATGGGAAGAGAATTGGAACTCATGGCAGACTCTGGATCTCCTTGGACGATCATTACCAAGGAGTATTGTTCACAACGTTTGGGAGAACTGGTTAATTTCACTTCACTATGTAAGCCAGATATTGTTGCTTTTAATTTTGATGGTTCAAAAATTGATTTTATTGGTTTCAGAGAGGTAAGTATTGAGTTTAAAGGTAATTCTGCTACTATTAAATTGTATGTAGCAATTAAAGGAGTCAACGTTTTAGGCTGGCGTGACCAAGCTAAACTAGGCATTATGTTGAACCCTAGGTCCAAAGAACCTGTTTCTGTACTTGCGTTGTCATTGTCTGGTATAGACTTCTCACACCTATTCCCTCATGTGTTTTCGGATAACTTGGGAAAACTTAAAGGGTTCAGCCACAGAATAAAAGTCAAGGTTGGTTCGGTACCTGTAAAACAAAAATTAAGAGGGGTCCCTATTAGCATCAGAACAGAATTAAGGGACATGTTGGACACCATGGTTAAGGATGGTGTGATTGAAGAGATTGAGTCGTCAGAGTGGGTTTCTCCCATTGTTTTAGCTCTTAAGGCTGATAAGAGTATTAGGCTATGTGTGGATTTGAGGGCACTTAATTCCAATTTGGTTGTTGATTGTCATCCCCTCCCGAACATCAATGAGATGCTGTGTATGTTGGATGGCGCTTCTGTGTTTTCCACTCTTGATCTTCATTCGGCCTACCATCAAATTGAACTTACTGATGACTCAAAACATTACACAGCTTTTATAACACCTCATGGTCTCTTTCAATTTAAGAGAATGCCTTTTGGCCTGGCTTCGGCTGCATCTGTGTTCCAAAGAGCCATGTATCATATTTTTAAAGATCTGGGCTCATTTGTCAAATATTTCCAGGATGATATTCTTGTGTTTTCTAAAAATAAGGATGAAAATTCTCATCATCTTAAGGAAGTGTGTATAAAGTTAAGTGATTTTGGTCTAACACTGAAAGCTAGCAAATGCAAATTCTTTTGTGATTCTGTGGAATACTTAGGACACACACTTTCGGGGGAGGGTGTGGTTCCTAAGAAGACCTTGGTGGACGCCATTGTCAATGCACCGGCTCCGGATAATAGGGAAAAACTCTTTTCTTTCACTGGGCTGTGTGAGTATTACAGTAAGTTTATACAGAATTTTGCCACAAAAATGGAACCTCTCAGAGAGCTAATGAGAAAATCCTCTGAATTTGTCTGGACTGGTAAACAGGAAGCAGCTTTTAGGCAAATCAAGGAGGAAATTGTCAATGCTCCTACCTTGAAGTCGTTTTGTCTCAATAAGAGGTGTATTATTACTGTTGATGCTAGCCTGTACGGTTTGGGTGGTGTCCTTAGCCAATGTGCTGGCAAGGATGAGTGGTGTGTTGCGTTTTCATCGCGGACACTCTCAGAAACAGAAAGAAGATATGCTGTCATTGAAAAGGAGCTATTAGCTTGTATTTGGGCGGTTGAGCATTTTCGTAATTATGTTTGGGGAAGTAGGTTTACACTTAGAACTGATCATAAACCTCTTGTTGGGATTTTATCCCCTGGGGGTGGTTGGAATTCTACAGCCCGTATAACTCGCCTTACTTCTCGTCTCCAAGAGTATGATTTTGAAGTGATATATGTACCTGGTAAGAACAATGTTACTGCTGATTTTCTGTCAAGATTACCATGCAAGGATGTGAGTGTACCTTTTGTTGAACAAGACATGGATATTGTTGCTACTATCAAAGATTTTGTTTCTGATGAATTTTTGAAATTATCTGAGGATGATTGGATGGTGGAAATGAGTAATGATTCATTATGCCAAAAAATCCTTGATTGTGTCAAAAATGGTTGGCCTAAAGAGAAATTTGCTTCTCCTGGTCTTGCCCCTTTTTGTCGCATATCTCCTGATATAGAGGAAAGTGATGGCTTGCTTTTCAAAGGGGGCAAGGTTATTCCTCCTGGTTCTATGCAGAAGAAAATTTTGCTACTTACTCATCAGACTCATTTAGGTATGTCCTCTATGAAGCGTCTTATCAGGGCAAATTTTTGGTGGCCTGGTCTTGATAAAATGGTGGATAAGTCTGTCAGGGAGTGTCAGGAATGCATCAACAGTGATAGAATGCTTCATACTTTGTCTGCTCCTCTCAAACCTGTCTCATGGCCGGATTTTCCTTGGCAAAAAGTAGCGTTTGACATCTCTGGGCCCTTTAGAGATTTACCTTCAAATGCTCGTTTTGCATTGGTCATGATTGACTATCACTCTAAGTGGCCAGAAGTCAAGTTTGTGGCTAATGCTTCATCTCAAGTAATCATCACTTTCTTTAAGGAAATTTTTGCACATGAAGGTTATCCTGAAGAGATTGTGACTGATAATGGAGTACAACTTACATCACATGAAATGGAAAGTTTTTTTTAAATGTGTAATGTCAAACATTTAACTACTTCTTTATATGAGCCAAGGGAAAATGGTCAGGTAGAACGATTTAATCGTGTTCTTAAGGAAGCTGTTCATTTGGCTCATAGTTCTACTGAGCCTTGGTTAGAGATTGTTAGGAAGAGTTTGTGGATGTATCGTATTACACCACATTCAGTTACCGGTGTGAGTCCCTTCAGATTGTTGAAAGGGAGAGAACCTTCATCTGATATTTGTCCATGGTGGATAAAGAAAATCAATAAAACCAATGACATTACTGATGTTAAGGAGGTTGCCAAACGGGTTGAGGTTAAACAACTGGCTATGAAAAAGAGGTTTGACTCTGGAATGAAGGTCAGAGTTCCTGATTTTGTGGTAGGGGAGTGGGTCAGAATCAGGAAACCTGGTTTCTTGGTTAAAGGCTATTCCAAATGTTATCATCCTATTAAGGTAGTGAAGGTTTGCAAGAATAGTGTCATTACCCAGGATGGTAGAGTCTGGAATGTAAGAAGAGTTGCTAAATGTAATAATGTACATAGTGATAAATCTATCGTTTCTCAGAGGTCTTGTGATGTTTTAAATGATGTTTCTTATCCTTCAATATCTATAGCATCCAGAGTTAAGAGCAATGTCAGGGAAAGGAAATTACCTTTAAAGTTGCTATGTTAATTTTCTTTTTATTTGTGTAGGAAGGGAAATGTGTTACATTCTGCCTATGCTATTTGTTTCCTTGTCATCTCGTGCAGTTCCCTGTTGGAGCATGGAACACATGCCTGCGTGCTATGACTTGTGTTCTATGTTCCAGAGGGGGCAGTTGAAGGAAATGCTTGACTTGTTAAGATGCGCTGTGTCTCTACTCGAGGAATTTAAATAAACTTCGATAAATCATCCTCTTGCTTCAACACTCATACTTTACAAAAGGGTTCAGTAGGCCACACCTAGAGTAGGTAGATACACCACTATCACTACACTAGAAATGTCTTTAGGTTCAGGTGCCCATAAGGCTCTGGAAGGACCCCAAAGGGGTCCAGTCGACAAATATGATCATCTCTCCTTTGCTGATCTTAGGGAGATGTGCA
Source organism: Triturus cristatus (assembly GCF_964204655.1). Lineage (NCBI taxonomy): Eukaryota > Metazoa > Chordata > Amphibia > Caudata > Salamandridae > Triturus > Triturus cristatus. The sequence continues at coordinate 369,696,775 of NC_140585.1, forward strand.
CCTCTAGGAAACTTAAGACAAACAAAGGTGCCAATACTCAACGCCTCAGGGAAATCCTGCTCATAGCAGACTTTAGGGTCTGATGGGGTAGACAGGTTGGGTGGGCACCCCTCAGAAGAGGACCCTCCTAGAGAGGACTCTGATGAGGACCAGGAAGAGGATGATGATCCTGACCTGGAAGAACCAGACCACTCACAACATGGAGGTGATGGCCCAAAAGGCACTCTCTCCATCCCTAAAGGGAGAGTGGTGGATCCAAGTAGAAGGAACAGATCCCCCTCAGTGGGGTCCAACCATTCTAGGAGATCCAAAAGGACCTCTGCCTCTCTTCAGAGGAGAGAATCCTCCCAAGAGAGGAAATGCAGACTGATCCAGTGTGAGCAGGCAAAGCTACAGCTCAGGAGAGAACAGTTAGCATTAGACAGGGAGTCCCTGGAGCTTCAGAAAGCTTCAAGAAAGTGGGGTCTAGAGACCCCTGGTGGAAGTAATGAAACCCCTAGAGTTAGAAAGTCCCTGACAATAGGAACCTCCACAAGATTGTGCCCCCCTATCATACAGGGGATGACATCCACAAATGGATCTCTGCTCTTGAGAGGGCCTGTAAAGTACAAAGGGTCCCAGTAGAGCAGTGGGCAGCAATCATGTGGCTCTCCTTTGCAGACAAAGGTAGAGACAAGCTCCTCTCTGTAAGAGAAGAGGATGCAGATGATTACTATATCTTGAGAGATGCTTTAATAGATGGGTTTGGCTTAACCACTGATCAATACAGACTTAAGTTCAGAGACACCCAAAAAGCACAGAATCAAGACTGGGTAGATTTTGTTGATTGTGCTACCAAGGCACTGGAAGGTTGGTTAACTGGCAGTAAGGTGAATGATTACCAAGGATTGTATAATCTCATAATGAGGGAGCAGATTCTTAATAATTGTCAGAACCAGCTCTTACATCAGCACCTGGTGGACTCAGATCTGACCTCTTCCCAAGAATTGGGAAAGAAGGCAGACAAATGGGTCAGAACCAGGATTAAGCAGAAGGTCCAGCCCTTGGGGGGGGCAACTAAAAGGAAGATGCCAAGAACTCTGAGAAGGGTGGGGAGAAGGGAAAAGACCAGCAGTCTTCAACAGGCCCCCAAAAATCTGCATCTGAGAATACCCAAGCTACTAAAGCTAAACAACCAAGGAAGCCATGGTGTAAATTCTGTAAACAGAAACCCATTGGACTTCAGATTGTAATAAGGCCAAAGACTCCAATAGTACCACACCTGCCCCTAAGGCACCTGTTCCCCCTAGTCCAGCTATAGGTGGTGGTACACAGAACAAGGGTATAGTAGGGTTGACCCTGGCGTCTGGAGAGGACTCTGGCCTAGTCAGAACTCCTACTCAGGCTGTTCTAGTTTGTGATGGGGACCTGTCCCTGTTTGTGAGCCCCAGTGGTCTGGGCAAATACAGACAACAGCCAAAAAAAAATGGGAGGGAGTCACTAGCTTACAGGGATACAGGGGCCAGTGTCACCATGGTGACTAAGGACCTTGTGGACCCTAACCAGATCATACTTGGGGAAATTTACCAAGTGACCAATGCAAGCAACGTTAGTACTGACCATGCTCTAGCAGTTGTGAACTTCTCCTGGGGAGGGGTAACTGACCTCAAGAAAGTTGTGGTGAGTGCAGACCTACCTGTTGAATGTTTACTAGGGAATGATTTGGAGACCTCAGCATGGGCTGAGGTGGAGCTAAGTACCCATGCAGCAATGTTGGGTATACCAGCAGAAGTGTTTGCCCTGACCAGGTCAAAAGCAAAGCTGACAGTAACTGAACAGGCCTTGGATCCTGAAAAATGGACCAAGGACCTTCCAAGAGGAGGAGTAGCAGGGGTAAGGCAGAGCCTTCCCCCCAGGATCAGTCTGTAGAGACTCTTTTAGCAGAAGAGGATCTAGCTCCTGAAGAAGGAACTGCCTCAGAGGAACTGGAACCTGATCAGGTTGAGTTCTTGGGGGCAGGGGGACCTTCTAGGGCAGACTTGAGCCTGGAGCAGCAGAGCTGCCCCACTCTTGAACCCCTCAGACAGCAAGCTGCCGCTGAGGCTGCAGGGAATGCCAGTGGGACCCATAAGATTTATTGGGATGAAGGGCTCCTTTACTCTGAGGGTCGAGACCCCACGCCTGGTGCAGCCAGGAGGTTGGTCATACCTCAAAAGTTTAGGGGCTTCCTGCTCACACTGGCCCATGATATTCCCTTAGCAGGACACCTGGGCCAAAACAAGACTTGGGACAGAATTGTCCCTCACTTTCACTGGCCCCAGATGAGTGAAGACTGTAAGAGCTTTTGCAGCTCTTGCATTACCTGCCAAGCCAGTGGCAAGGCAGGTAAATCCACAAAGGCCCCCCTGATACCATTGCCAGTTGGTGGGGGTGCCCTTTGAGCGGGTGGGGATTGACATTGTTGGTCCCCTGGACCCACCAACAGCATCTGGGCACAGGTTCATTCTAGTGGTAGTGGATCATGCCACCAGATACCCAGAAGCTATTCCACTTAGGACCATCACAGCACCTGTGGTGGCAAGAGCCCTCCTGGGAGTCTTTTCCAGAGTAGGGTTCCCTAAGGAGGTATTGTCTGATAGAGATACACACTTTATGAGTAGTTACGTCAAGGCAATGTGGAAGGAGTGTGGGGTTAACTATAAGTTCACCACCCCTTACCATCCTCAATGCAATGGCCTTGTTGAAAGATTCAACAAGACCTTAAAGGGTATGATCAAAGGGCTCCCAGAAAAGCTTAGGCGAAAATGAGATGTTCTTCTGCCCTGCCTTCTCTTTGCATACAGAGAGGTGCCACAAAAGGGGGTTGGTTATAGCCCCTTTGAACTTTTGTTTGGCCATCCTGTTAGAGGGCCACTCTGTCTAGTGAAGGAGGGATGGGAGCAACCTCTCAAACCCCCTAAACAGGATATAGTGGACTATGTACTTGGTCTCCGCTCCAGGATGGCTGAGTACATGAAGAAGGCAACTAAAAACCTGGAGGTAAGTCAGGAATTGCAGAAAGCCTGGCTTGACCAAAAGGCTGTCCTGGTGGTGTACCAGCCAGGACAGAAGGTATGGGTGTTGGAGCCAGTGGCCCCAGCAGCTCTCCAAGATAAGTGGGATGGACCCCATACCATTTTGGAGAAAAAGGGAGAGGTTACCTACCTGGTAGACCTTGGCACTCCCAGAAGTCCCCACAGGGTACTTCATGTCAATAGGTTGAAAGCACATGTGGACAGGGCTGACATGGGCTTGCTCATGGCAACAGATGAGGGACAGGAGGAAGAGAGTGACCCTCTCCCAGACCTGCTCTCTCAGAACCCTGATGATGGGTCAGTTGATGGAGTAGCCTTGGCAGGCAGCCTCACTGACCAGCAGCAAGCAGACTGTAGACAGGTTCTTCAGTCTTACAGACATATGTTTTCTCTGACTCCAAGTCAGACCCCCTGGTGCACTCATGAAGTGGACACGGGGGACAGTCTTCCTGTCAAGAATAAAATCTACAGGCAACCTGACCATGTCAGGGACTGCATAAGGACAGAAGTCCAAAAGATGTTGGAGTTGGGAGTGATTGAGCCCTCAGATAGCCCTTGGGCTAGCCCAGTAGTCCTAGTACCAAAACCTCACACCCAGGATGGTAAGAGAGAGATGAGGTTCTGTGTCGACTACAGGGGACTCAATGCAGTCACTAAGACTGATGCTCACCCAATTCCCAGAGTAGATGAGCTCATAGATAGATTGGCCTCAGCCAAATATCTGAGCACATTTGATCTGACAGCTGGCTACTGGCAGATAAAGTTAGCTGAGTCTTCAAAAGCCAAAACTGCATTTTCTACCCCTGGTGGGCATTTTCAATTTATTGTGATGCCCTTTGGTTTGAAAAATGCACCTGCCACTTTTCAAAGGTTGGTGAACCAAGTCCTCTCATGTCTGGAAGACTTTAGTGCAGCATATCTGGATGATATTGCTGTCTTTAGCTCCACCTGGGAAGATCACCTGATCCACCTGAGGAAAGTTTTGGAAGCCCTGCAAAAAGCTGGGCTCACTATCAAGGCTACTAAGTGCCAGATAGGGCAGAGTCAGGTTGTGTACTTGGGTCACCTTGTAGGTGGAGGCCAGGTTCAACCACTTCAGAGCAAAATCCAGACCATCATGGACTGGGTTGCTCCAACCACCCAGACTCAGGTTCGAGCTTTCTTGGGCCTGACTGGTTACTATAGGAGGTTTGTAAAGGGATATGGATCCATTGTGACCCCCTTGAATGACCTCACCTCTAAGACGATGCCCAAAAAGGTTCAGTGGACTGTCAGCTGTCAGAAAGCTTTTGATGACCTAAAACAGGCAATGTGCTCTGCTCCAGTGCTCCAAAGCCCCAACTACTCCAAAGAATTCATAGTTCAAACTGCTGCTTCAGAGGTGGGGGTAGGTGCTGTGTTATCACAACTGAATGAGGAGGGCCAGGATCAACCAGTAGCTTTTATTAGCAGAAGGTTGACCCCCAGAGAGAAACGTTGGTCAGCTATAGAGAGGGAGGCCTTTGCTGTGGTCTGGGCCTTGAAGAAGCTGAGGCCATACTTGTTTGGCACTCACTTCATTGTTCAAACAGACCATAAGCCCCTCCTATGGCTAAAACAGATGAAGGGTGAAACCCCCAAACTACTCAGGTGGTCCATTTCCCTACAGGGGATGGACTATACAGTGGAACATAGACCTGGGAGCAACCATGCCAATGCAGATGGCCTCTCCAGATATTTCCACTTAGAACATGAAGACTCAACTGGTCAAGGTTAGTTTAATGTCCCTGCGTTTGGGGGGGGGGGTTATGTAGGAGAGTGGCATCGACTGCATAGTTGCCCCCAACTTTTTGCTGATGTTTTGACTGTTTTTATGACTTTAGCCAGGCTGTGGCCCTGCTATCCAGGACTCCAGCCTATCTGCTTCCTCTGTTAAACGATGTGAGTACCCTAGGTACTAACCAATTGGATGTCGAGGGTGCCCTGACAGTCCCTTGTAGATGGTACCCTAGATACCCAGGGCGTGGGTCCGTCAATAGGCCTACCAGGGCTGCAGCACTTATTGTGCCACCATGGGACAGCCACACAAACTGACACCACCAGACCACTACTGTAGTCTGGGTAAGGTGGTGCTAGCACCCCTTACAGGGATATAGGTAGCCTATATCCCACCCCATTACAACACATGTACTCTCATGGGTCACCCCTATGGCAGGCCTTGCTAATCCTACAAGGCAGGGTGCTGAGGTATGTGTGAGGGGGGACCCCTACATGAGTAGGACCTCCCTGCAACCTTCGTAAAATCATTGCTGGGTTGTTTGTAGTGTAGCCATACCATATACTCTTAACCGCATTATAAGTCTATCGCGATAACGCGATAACTTGAGAATGGCTACACAGAACCATATCGTATTTGGTGTCAAACATGTAGGAATCATACCCCCAGTCCAGCCATGGGCATGAGGGTACGATTCCCCCCTGCTAGAGGGGCAATATGGGAAAAGCGGCAGAATTGAGACACCAATTTAAAAGTGCACATGTAGTACAAAATGGCTACTACCCGCCACCCACACTACTCTGGCTGGCTGTTGCTGGGGAAAACCCCAGCCTCGCCAGCTGGACAATAGGGCTCCTGTGGCAGGGAGGTGCTAGCATCTCCCCAGACAGGATAATGTGGATTGGGACAGGGTGGGTGCACCAAATGTCCTTTTAGAGTTGCACGTAGGCAGCTGCAGAGCCCTCATTCTGCATACACCGCTTGGAACCATTTCAGGGGCATCCTGCCCCTCGCCCAGGTGGGAAACACACAAAGGGGAGAGGGTGTAGCCACCCTTTCCCGCCTCACCACTCATTGGTGGACACTACTCTGGACACTCCCCTAATCTTGGGGATAAAGGAGAATAACGTGGCCCCAGAGCCTCAGATTAATCTTGAACTTTACAGTCTTGACCTTCGACTTGCTGCTGCCCAGCTGACGGAAGAAATCTCCCTTGGGATAAAGGAGTTATCCCCCTGCTTGGCAGGCACCTGAAACACTGCAAGTGACCCAGTTGGAACCTCGCTGCTCCTATGGACTTCGACGACTTCCAGCACCCTTGAGGTGAGTTTCCAGCGCATCCCAGAGGCCAGTGAGTGTGCTCAACGAGTTTGGGCACCGTGGACCGCGTGGGTACCGAGATCCCCAATACCACAGGACACCGGCCACCTCTTGCGTAGCACACGACCCTGACCAGTGGAGAAGTTGTGCTTTGGCCCGTTTACGAGCCAACCCCTCTACAGCAATTGTGCCAAAGACCAGCGCCCTAGCCCCCTCCGGTGGCCCGTGGGTGCCCTTTTACGCACTTCAAATTGCCGCCTCCTGCGGTCCCTTGTCTCTCGACTTGTGGGCCCCAGCGGAGGTCTATTTCAACAATCAAGAGTTCCCCTGGTTGCTCCTGGTCTTCTCTACAGTCTCCCCAAAGGAGACCTTTCCCAGACCTCGTGGGTCTGTACTGTATCACATTTGTTCATCTTGCGTGGGTTGCGGTTGCCAAGGCTTAGTGGATCCAATCCGGACACTAACACCGCAGCGACCCTCATCCGACGTGGGACAGTTGCCCTCCAGAAGCTGGCCTTCCTTGAAGCCTCCCGGAGCCCGTGGCTGTAGATCCAAGCTACACCACTTCCCACCTGAAGCACCCGACATCGAAGGGCTCTTTGCTTTGAGCCTCCTGGTCACTTTGCCGTGACCCAGACTCTGTCCCCTCTGCTTTCAGGTTCTTCTCTACAATCTTCACATCTTTGATCTTCACGGCATCATCAACGCTTTTGGCTAGCAGCACTTTTGAACATTTTCCTATAGAAAATCAGCCCGCGACCCGACATCGAGAACGACCTATGCACCCGGCTTCCCTGGGGCAGGTAACAGTGGTACCTCGGTACTCTCGTGGTAGTGGGCTCCTCAAAAGCTTAAGTCTAAAGTTTTAACTTTGTACTCCTGCTAGGAGTGACTTTAATCTGTGTAATTTCAACCGCGACATTCTCCATAGGCTATAATAGAGATCCAGATAGCAGCTATTTCCTCTGCACGTGCCTCCCGTGGGTCCCCTTCCTCATAACCTGGGGTGGATTCTTAAGGGGCCAGTGATACTAAATGCCCTAGGCATTGTCTGTAGAATTGTCGTGGTTCTTATACCACTTTTTTTATATATGGTTTGGTCCCCCCCCTGGGGCCCTGTGATTCCTGTGCTATTTATTGTGTTTATAAATGCTTGTTTAAATTGTAACTTTGTCACTAGCCTCATAAAGAGACTGTGGGATTCTGTCTAGAATAAATACATATATTTTATATATATACCTGTGTGGGCTACTCTTTCATTTGGTTATGCAAGAGGTTATTATGGTAAAAGAATAAGCTTAACACTCCTTCAAGACTTAGCCTGAAGGCTGCTCTCCACAGCTACCACTAGGATAGCTTTCTTTAAAGGTTGTCTTAAACCTATCATCAATAAGAGTCGAATTGGACTGGTGCAAGGTGTCCCTATAACTAGGAGACAGCATATGCCAGGCCAACTTCTCACACCCCGTATCAGGCAGTGCGTGCATCGCCATCAAATATTCACTAAGCCCAATTACTCCTTGGTCTGTGGTGTAAAGATTTCCTTCCTGGAGTGGAACGCTGGCAGACTGAGTCAAACTGCCCATAGCGACCCTGGACTGTAGGGTTAACGTCCTCCTGCCCATACACCTAAAACTCGGCAGCTGGGCGTGGATAAAAATGGAAAAGGAGGCGTTCTTATAACGTTAACCCATGTGCGTAAATGGTGTTAAGTTTTTATTTTTAGCTCCTTGTTCTATCGGATTGGACATCCAGCTAGAGGCATCTCAAGGTATGACTTCTACATTGCTGGCCCATCTGTCTTGTACCAACGATTGTCTATACGTGAATGCATTTGCAAATCCTTATTTGAAAGGCAGAGTAGTTGTGGCCGTTATTTTGGAATTAGTAATGTTATTTTAATGTTGGACCTCAGGAAGTAACAGAGGGTGTATTTCAAGCTAGGGTCCACTTTTTAATTTGCACAGTAATACATTTTCTACGTTCTCATTTAGCCAATTTGGGAATTAGTGTATCTATCGACTATACAGTGCTTTCCCTTTCGACGCCAATGCAGTGAGCTTTACAGCTGTCCCTTGGCAACCGTCTCTTAGACCCCGAATTCACTAATGGCTCCCTATCGACTCAAGGATTACCTGACATACGCCCCTCACAAATGGGGCCCTAATGAGCCCCCACCATAACGCAACAGCCATATAAAGCCCTCAGACCTTTCCTTAAACATTCATTTATTCCCCCTCCTTCAAGTCCTCTGGGTCTCCAAACCATACTGCAGCTCAAACAGTTCTTTGAATCCAGAGACCTAACCTAATACAAGACATCATCTAAAAAACAAGCATTGAAAATGCAATAGGTCACGCCTTTGATTAAGTTAAAGCCATTTGCTTTGCTAATGGTATTATATAACAAAGCAAATGGCTTTAACTTAATAAAAGGCGAGACCTATTGCATTTTTAATGTTTGTTTATATAGTATTTCATTTGCTAAACTCTTAATTTGGACCTACGTTTTTCTTGAATTCAAAATACAACTCCAGCTGCTTCACGGTAATCTGATATTCATCCAAATCATCACCACCAGCTGGAGTATAATCTAGTAAGTGTTCATGCACTTGAAGCTCCACTCTTACATAATAGTATAACAAATTTCTTTGCCTATACATAGGTCATCTATAGCACCTAAATATCCATTAAAAGATCTAGGGCCAGATGTACGACCCTTTTTTGCGCTCGCAAACGGAAGATCGGCCAACTTGCGACCGCAATAAGGGGTGGCGGCAATGTAGAAATGCTATTTTGCGAGTCACTGACTCGCAAAATAGTGTTTGCGACTCTCGCTATCTGGAAGGGGCGTCCCTTCCTAATAGCGAGACTCATTGCCATGTACTATAGTTTTGCGACCGCATTTTCGGCTGCAAAACACTCGCAGTTTACCACTTACTTAAAGAAGGTGGTAAACCTCTTACAAACGGGAAGGGTTCCTCAGGGGACGCCTTCCCCTTTGTGAATCTGTGAGAAAGGGACCACTGCCTGCCCTTAAAAAATGAAACTGAAAAGTTTCATACTTTCTTTAGATGCAGCCCGTTTTCCTTTAAGGAAAATGGGCTGCATTAAAAAAACTGCTTTATTTAAAAAGCAGTCCCAGGCATGATGGGTCTGCTGACCCCAGCAGGCCACCATCACTGGGAGTGCTAGCCATTCTCAATGGGGTCGCAAATTGCACTTGCCTCATAAATGTAGATGAGGCATGCAATTTGCGACCCCATTGGGAATTGCTAACAGTGTCTGTGACATTGTTGTACATTGCGTTTTGCGAGTTGCAAAATGTAAAGGTCATCCATCCGGCCCCTAATCCAGTAAACTGGTTCTTGAAAAAAATAGTGACGATGGAGTGACACAGTTCATGATGATAATTGAAACTCCTTACGAAACACCTCAACGAAAAATACCGAAAACTCCAGCAAGACTGAACTATGCTTTTTTTATAAACCTTGCTGTATGATACCATGGTCACTGTTCATGCATAAAATGCATTAGAGTGTGTGATGGAAGCAAACGGCCCAGAAAACTGGCCTCCTCATTTCTAAAAAGAGGCATTCAATGTATGCAGTCCAACACAATATGTGCATAACAGTCACATTTTCCAAGGCCTGTGTTAACCATCTAGGGAAGGTATTTTTCCATTCCTCAATACCTTTTAGTTAAAAACAGTCGCTGAAAGGTGGATATCTGGGGGGAAGTGACCTTGTAATTCTCACCTTGAAGGAAGACGTGGGGATGTGATAACAGCAGGCTTCTGTGTGCTTCAATAATCTGAAAAGAGTATTGTTTGCTGCGTAGCATAAAAGGAGCTAAACTCAAGCTAACCCCTCCTGGCTCCACAGAGCAAGATACCAGTGATAGGGGTGACATTACACAGAGTTGCGACTTGAGGCCTGGCAGCATGAAAGGTAAGTGGAGGGAGGGAGGGACTTTAAATAACTCGTCGTAAAATACACAAATGAAACAAGGCTGGTAATCAGCAAGTTATCACTTAGATAGGGAACAGACTAATTGATGAGGGACGTGTGATGAAATGTGATTGGGCCATAGCTGACTGTTGCCCTTTTGTATGCATTACTTGCTGAGTTTATGATTTCTACAACCATTCTTATTCACCTCATAATTCCTGGCTTATGTCTACCTCATGTCTTTCCAACTCAAGTGTTTCTCCATATTTACATTTTTGTAAACCCTCTATCTATAGCTACCCCTCAAGCCTAATCTCCCAAACCTTCTTCCATCTTTTTTTCTCCCCTTTCACATCCTGCGATATTTAAACTGCTATATTCTCCTTTTTAGTCATTGTTCTCCTTCCTTCATGCACCATATTGAGACTGATATGAACCATCCTGACATTTTTTATTTTAAAAACGAGCTAAAATAAATAAACTATAAATAACTCTCATATACAGAATAATAGAGTTTAAGAAATAACCATATAATATACAATAAAGTACCAATATGTATGTGCTGTACTGAATTTGGGATTCATGGTGGGTCTCCACCTTATTACTACAGATAAAAGAATCGTGACAGGATTTGGCCGGCTCCTAACACTCCACGTACCCAGTGGGATCAGTGAGAGACACCTGACAGTTTTTCTTACTCTGAAAATGTTGCAGTTTCCTCATGGGGCTTAGAAAGTCTACTGTGTGTGACCCCAATAAGTTGGGGGTAACACAAAAGAAGTCCTGATGGGAAAATAAGCAGATCGCTTTAGACAACGACTAACAAGCAAATGTGTAGAATGCTGAGGCAAAGTTGCAAATGGTAGAAGGCTTTATTGTCTCGTTAATGAAGTCTTAAAAAGAAAGAGTGCAGATTACTGCTAACTTCAAACAGTGGAGAAAGGTACAGATTGCAAAAAATGGATGCAAATATTTGCATGACCGAATATCCATAGGTCCAAACAATCTCCTTTAATCAAACAACACTGTAATATTGTAAATGTTAGTGCTGTATTAAACCACCAGATAGCAATTAAAACATTTAGTAAACACAGGTCTTAACTTGTTTACCGCCAGATGTAATATCCTGGCAGAGCACAGTTTCTAAGGGGAACTTGATAGCAAGGAGGAGCTCCTTCACCACATCTTGAGATAGTGATTTGAACTCAGAGAGCAGACATGGATCTGATTGCATGGCAAGATCTGCTTGTGCTACATTTGTGGTATTAAGGTCCAGAGATCCAGCAAGGTCAGGACATTTATTGACTTTCTCATTTATGAGGAGGGAACGTTTATTGCTAGTTTCTTGAGGGTCTGCAATATTAAAAGAAAAGCGGTTAGGGTTGACAAAGAGTTTACAATCTTAAAAAATTCCTTTTGCAGGTTAGACTAGACTGAAATTTCACTTGCCAGATAAGCTTTGTTAGCATGTCTAACCTGTTTCCTATATTTATGAAGGCCTGCTACACACGTCTCTCTATCCTCCTCCTTATATTAATTATCTTAACCATCCCCTCACAAGTCTCTTATAGCCTTTCTAGTCTTGCTAAAGTTCATCAGAGAACCACAGTTGTGATCTTCTAGCCCTCTGTAGCTTACATCTTCTCAACTGAGCTATTACATCTTGGGCACTGCTATTTCAGTCGTTTATCAAGGAATTTAGATCTTCTACCGCTTCTACTCCAAAGTCAAAAGCCAATCTACGTCATCAAACGCAGGCTAAAAATACCTTTTGTGGTATTTTGAGCCATCACCGTGTCTCACACAATGTCAAGGATGGAACAACATTATCTAGAGACACAATGTCTCAGTTTGTAAAATCAAGTAGAGATCCAACCATGTCAGCATCACAACTTTAATGGAATACAGATTCCTTCTTGTAGAAAGTAGCCATTCTAAAGAATGTCTGTTAGTGTGTATATGAGATTGAATGAGTTATGACATGCCCCAGGCTTCACAACTCTCCAAAAGAACCTTGGTCTTCTCATGTGAAGGGTATTTGGCTCATAAGTTAACATCCCCCACATGAGGGATCGAGAGCCTGGGCAGTGAAAAATTAATAAAACATGTCCCTAAAATGTATGTCATACCCTGGTGGTTGATAGATTAAAAATACTGAACAGGAGTTTGTTGAGGATAACAACCCTCTAACTCCTAACAGTTCTGCAAAACTTAATTCATTCATCATAAAATTGTGAACCATAATGCACTCCGTGTGCACTATGGCAACTCCTTTACCGCCTCCACTAGTACCTCTGCCTTCTCTAATTATTCTGAACCCCTGTAGAATTGATAATGCTCAATCTGGATTTGAACTCTCCTTGAGCCAGGTTTCCATTAGCAATAAAGATACATCACCCGGTCCATGATCAGAAAATATATATATATATTTTGTTTAGGTAACAACTCCATGTTGAGTACAGCACAATGTGGGGATGGGACAAATAATGTGCAAGTCCTTTGGCACGTTACCTGGTATAAAACCCTCCATGGAGCCCTCCCCAAACTTTACGGGTTATCACTCAAGGGCTGTTGTTTAAGCAGGACATTAAAAGATTTAACTTCTTGGCATGTGTAGGATATTTAGGCTTTCCTGTTTTCAGTTTCTATTTTTGGTCAAAAACAGTGGTTATCAGTGGTTACACATTTTCGAACCATTAAAATCAACAGAAACAGTGTTTTTCCGGTGTGTATGGAATATTTCGCTTTTAATTAATGCTTGCTTTCTGCACTGATAGTGCGTGTGTACAGGGCATATGAGGTCCAAATACATTTTTACAAATCAAACTTATTATAATACACCATACAATACTTCTTTAGTGAGTCTTTGGTAATGCAACCTTGCTCTGTCCTTCCTACGTGAACATTTATCTGTGAAAAGGCCCTCTCAGCAGTGGCACTTGAAACGGGCAATGCCAAAACAGCTAGTACACAATGACACAGCTTTCCATGCCAATACTGGTGCACCTGAAGATTGTGATTCTCTAGGTTATGTTCTTCAACATATGCGTTGAATTGGGCGCATATGCCCTCAGTTATTGAAGCAGTAAAAAATGAATCAGAACTCTTCAAAGCCTGGAAAAATTCAGAAGGGATCTAGAACTTGTGCAGAGTACTTCAGTGAGGCCTCATTAACTTCAAATGCCATGGTTGGTGAAGGGGCATTTCTATACATCATTGCAAGCCATTTCCTATAGACTGTAAAATAAAATTTCCTACATTGCTCCTCAACATTTCTTTGCTTACCATGTAGCAAGAATTCTAGCATGTTGCAGTGACAAACAGGCACATGCATCAACCCTTAAAAATTCTCAAAATAAGCGAATAGCAAAAATAGCCCGTTTGCGATCGCAAAGTACCCGGCAGCAATGCATGAAAAAAAAATAAAGCGAAAACACACGTTTTCGCTAAAATAAGAAATCGCAAATAATTCTGAGAATTGGATTGCGAATCTGTAATTGCATCTCCCAATTAGCGAATCACAATTAAATATTCGCAATTCTATGCATGAAAAATCGCTTATTGCTATTTCCTTAAAAATTGCAATTTAGCAAGTGCAAAATAAGAAGGATCACAACCAGGTGGTAATCATGAGTGCTAATTACATACAGCTGAAATTCAACAGAAACTCACTTAAACACACCCAGAATGCCCCTGAACATTTAACAATGCCAGCGCTTTACCTGATGGCGAGGAGGATGAGGCTCCAGGCTGCAGCACACAGAGGGAGGAGAATACAGGAGCGCATCTTTGGAGTCCACATTACATTGCTTGGACATCTAATCCCCAGCAGTAGTATCCTGTGTGTCCATGCAGTCACTGTCCACTGCCTCTCCTTGTTCTGCATCTGTGATGTTAAACAGTGCAAATCTGCATTAATTCATGTCTGTGATGTAATGTCACATTAATCATTATTTTCCTGCAATTAAATATTTTTCTGTTACACTATTTTTGAGTCTTTTTATTTCTAATTGTGTGTTTGCCAAAGTACCTGCCTGACCTGTCGCATCTCCCGTAATGCACTTTGTTGTGTTTGGAAAATGTGGACTTGATCTGCATAATGGACACTTGTGCTGTACTAAAGTGAAGTAATAATTTTCATATATATAACAATGGTCACTTGTATGCATCTTACCTTGAGATGTGTTGGCCGCTCCAGAGGTGTCCAGCTGCGCCAGCCCAACGACAGCTTCAGGCTGGAGTGTGGACTCCACCATGTCCTCCATGGGTGTGTTCCCAGTCTGTGTTGGCAACCTTTTCTTTTTTAAGTCATCTATGGTACGGTGTGTGACCCCCACAGCATTCACTTTATTTTGAATCCGGATCCATATTTTCCTTTTTTCTTGCTCTAGTACTTTCAGTAACAATTTGCCAAACAGCTTGTCATGGCTGATTACCACACCCTCAATTAGTGTCTCTATTTCCTTTTGCGCTTCCTGGCTGCTTGACTGTCCTCTACTGTGCTTGCATCCATTTTGGACAAGGGACAGGTGTTGTACACAGGTTTCCTTTCACTGCTGTTCAGCCCCTGCAGTCAGCTTTCTCCTCTCACTATGACTGTGCACTGAATGAGGCATGGGCTGACTGACTTTCTGCTTGTGATGTCATCAGTATGCACCAACCGCTTGATTTCGCTATTAGCGATTTTGCAAATAGCGAGATCGCTAATTGCGAGATTGCAAATTGCAATTGCGAATTATAGAGATTCGCTAATTATTCGCAGATTTATGGTGCATGGCTATTTGCGATTCCTTATTTGCGATTCCTTATTTTTTGCAAATAAGGAATCGTAAGTTTCTGTTTCGATGCATGTGCCTGTTAGTCACTAAAAGTGTCGCACAGCCTGCTCTCAAGGAGATGTTTCATATCTACACCAAGTACACTGAACACTTGGTAGACAGGAGTATTTTCAGACTCTAGTATTTTCATTATGTCCGCTACAGCAGTCATGTTTTCCTGTAAAAACCTAAGCATGCAGTAGACTGTACTTTTTCACATCACTATCAATATGTGACCAAAGATCGTCACATTTCTTGCCTTTGGCATTATCACTAAGCAAAAAGTCTGTAAACGGTTGCCACATGGATAATATAGCATTCACAGACTCTAGGACTGAGAACCACCGGCTAAATGGCACAGTTAGGATGACTATCTCTTTGATGCCACACAAAGCACAAAATGAGAAATATTTGCATTTTAGTTCCTGGACATTACAAAACAGTGCACCAGAATGGACTACAAAGTCAATAGCATTCTTCATTAAGTAAACCAATCGCAATGGACCGCACTCCGCTAGCTCCTCCTCCCTCCTCCGGGTCGCCCCTGGGGAAGCTGGTACATGGAGTTCTGGAGTGGTTCACCCCAATGGGTGCAAGTAAGTACTTGTTGAACTGATGATCTCTGACATGGAGTTCTTGAGTGGTTCACCCCAGTGGGTGCAAGTAAGTACTTGTTGAATTGATGATCTCTAGACCCGATACATGTCCCGGGTTTTAGAATATCACCCGAGACATGGCTCGGGTTTCGGGATAACTTCCCTCCTCAGTAGAGAAAATAGTTAGGGGTGGAAAAGAGGGCCGCCAAACAACCGTCAAAGGCCTCGTTGCCCGCACAGGCACGCAGGTGCGTCGTCCAGGAGCTCGTCAGCTCAAAGCTCGAGGGAACCATATTTGTAGACCAATCGCAATGGACCGCACTCCGCTAGCCCCTCCTCCGGGTCGCCCCTGGGGAAGCTGGTACATGGAGTTCTGGAGTGGTTCACCCCAATGGGTGCAAGTAAGTTCTTGTTGAACTGATGATCTCTGACATGGAGTTCTTGAGTGGTTCACCCCAGTGGGTGCAAGTAAGTACTTGTTGAATTGATGATCTCTAGACCCGATACATGTCCCGGGTTTTAGAATATCACCCGAGACATGGCTCGGGTTTCGGGATAACTTCCCTCCTCAGTAGAGAAAATAGTTAGGGGTGGAAAAGAGGGCCGCCAAACAACCGTCAAAGGCCTCGTTGCCACACAGGCACGCAGGTGCGTCGTCCAGGAGCTCGTCAGCTCAAAGCTCGAGGGAGCCATATTTGTAGACCAATCGCAATGGACCGCACTCCGCTAGCCCCTCCTCCGGGTCGCCCCTGGGGAAGCTGGTACATGGAGTTCTGGAGTGGTTCACCCCAATGGGTGCAAGTAAGTACTTGTTGAACTGATGATCTCTGACATGGAGTTCTTGAGTGGTTCACCCCAGTGGGTGCAAGTAAGTACTTGTTGAATTGATGATCTCTAGACCCGATACATGTCCCGGGTTTTAGAATATCACCCGAGACATGGCTCGGGTTTCGGTATAACTTCCCTCCTCAGTAGAGAAAATAGTTAGGGGTGGAAAAGAGGGCCGCCAAACAACCGTCAAAGGCCTCTTTGCCCGCACAGGCACGCAGGTGCGTCGTCCAGGAGCTCGTCAGCTCAAAGCTCGAGGGAGCCATATTTGTAGACCAATCGCAATGGACCGCACTCCGCTAGCCCCTCCTCCGGGTCGCCCCTGGGGAAGCTGGTACATGGAGTTCATTAACTCTGAAGATTGTAAAGATGCTTTCAGCATACCATCTAGCAAGTGACAAGGATCTTTTACAGGGAAGCACTTCAACTCAGGTATCGGTTTTGACGTCATACAACTTTTTCATATAGGTACCTGAATTACTGCAAATACAAACAATATCACTTCAATCTTTATTGGACTTGGTAGGAACATTTTGCAGCAGCATTCCAAGTGACACTGCGTTCCATGTTTACCAAACGACTGGTGTCATGTTTTCTCCAATATCTCAGATGCTTGGTGACAACACTCTTTTCACATATATCTGTCACTACACCTTACATTGAATGTTTAAAGCCTGGGATGTTTGGCAATTTACCTACAATCAATACTGACTCACTAGAAAAGGGGGTAGATGTATCCAAGGATTTCACCCATTCTCTGTCCGTGGTAAATGTGATGGTACATATTGGGAAAGATTCTTATGAAACCAGCCATTTTACCGATCAGTGAAATCAAATGTAGCCAAAATATCAAATATGATTTTGATATTTCCTAATTCTCTACAGTTTATAAAATAACTAAATAAGACCTAAAACATGCTTCTAAACACTGCATCTTTAGACCAAACACCACAACACTGAAAAAGCAGAAGGAAGAAGAAACAATAATTAAGTGACATCCCTAAACAACAAAACTCAAGCAGAATGTTAGCCCTGTCTTCTTTGCTGCTGCCTTGTATAACAAAATTACATTATATTAGCCCCTTCAGGAAGAAATAAAAACTACTCTTTCACTCAGATTTTTCTTTGTTTGAATGGATCTTAGTTTGTGGTTGTGAAGGTGTTTTTTCAGTGTTTATATGTTTACACTGGTGATGGCTATTTTTCCTTTCGGTGGGGTTTTATCAGTTATTATAGGTTTAAACCTAAAACCAGATAGCCTAAGGATATTCATAGCAGATCAAGACCAAATGGGCAGCATGACCGGCAGTGGTTACTGAGGGGGTTCTGACCAATGCTTAATTTGTGAAAAGAATAAGTGCCAGGGCCCCTCTCGGGAGTCCACTGCAGCTTGCGCCACCTATTGCCCCTGTCAGCGCTGCCAATGACAGTACCAACACAACTACTGACCACTGAACTCCTAAAAGTGTGACAATTCAGACTATTCCAGGCACCCCAAAGCTGTAATAATGGCGTGGTCAGCAGGTATTATTCAGTTTTAATATGTATTGACTAATTAAAAACTGTTGATGTGCTCATCTTAAAGTTAGGCAGACAGCACCACCATGTGGTAACTGTCATTAGAGCCGATTCTCGCAATTACTGACTCAAATTAAGCACTGGTGCTGTAGGGTGTAGACGGTCACGGCTTGCCTTTGGAGAGCTTGCAGCACGCCCACTGACAACAACTGCTGTGCGAGTGCAGTTCTGCTGCATTTACGTGTCCCAAAATGACACCCTTGCACATGCTCAGTCACTAAACAAGAGTCTAGAGCGCTAACTATCAATCGCTGCTTCCAACAACTAAAGATGCCATGTTTTAAAAACAAGTTCTAAAACCAGCAGCCCCAACAAGGCGATCAATCAATAGGTGTCTTAGTCATGATGGCGGCCGATACAGACCTATAGATGTGCCTCGGTTGCAGCCTGAAAGCAGAGCATTGAGCATGTGAAGCGGCCCAGGAGTGGGAGGAGGGTCAAACCGCCCCAGCAGCATTAACGGAAAGTATTAGACAAACTCCAAAAGGAGAAAACAATGGCACAGGCAAGGCTGTAAGACTATCATTGAAGATCCATGAAGAACAATAAAATAATTGTGAGGGTGCTGGAACGAGCCAATGCCCGAGTGTGGAATTCTTTCTCGAGAACGTTATCCTACACACCTTCAAATTGGAAAGCCTCTCCAAATCATCCTCGATAGAACAGGCACATAGGGCTCCGATTCGGGACTTTCTAAAGGATAATAAAAAACCTAGACTCTCAAGAGAGGATAGGATAGACTCGGAAGCCGTATTGAGAAGGATGAAATTGCTGAAACGACTTGAGCAGTGCGTCTCAAACATTTTAGAACCATAACCCAATTTTTAGAATGAAAAACTTTCATGGCACACGTAGCTTTAATGGACATGAGGCGGGCAATTTTTTTAATGCAACTAAAGCATCATGTGGCATAGTGCTTAATTTGAGTCGGCACATAATTGTCAACACTGGCACTTATGATAGCTGCCACATGGTGGCGCTGTTCTGTGCAATTAAAAGGTGAGCATAACAATAGCTGTTTCTTAATTCAATATACTTTAAAAACAACTAATACCAGCCACCCGAGCCATTCTTATAGCTTTGGGAGCCTTGAACAGTCTGAAATGTCACACTTGTAGCAGTGTGATGGTTACTAGTTGTATAGTTACCGTCAACGGCAGCGCTGACCTTGGCAATGGGTAGTGCAAGCCGTGTTGGCCTCCTGACGAGGGCCCTGACACTTATTTTATTACAAATTAACCACTGGTGTAGCAGTGCACTGTCATTTACTGACAGTACATTTTCAAGCGAAATGGGCAATATATTTGCACAGACATACAGTTTTACTGCTAAAACTATAATGCAGGGGGACGTGGCCAAGATGACGAGAGAGCCTGTACCGGCAGAGCATCTGCCCGGAGCGGTGCCACTTCACAGAGAGGCCAAGGCAGCGGTTCTCCCACTACAGCGCCGACCGCACTGCAGCAGATGGAGCGTGAGGCATAGCTGCCGGGCTACCGGAGGAGTCCTCGGCGCTCCACCATACGGCGGCCCCTGTGAGTCCTCGGGGGCTGCCGCAATGTGAATTAAAGCGGCGTCCCCCAATAGCAGCGCAAGGCGGACCCTGCCCAGCATCTTGGGAGAGGCACAGGCAGTGCTGCTCACGCGAGGCCCTGGCGCCACCGCAGGGCAAAGGCCTCATCCTTGTGGCCTGATTGGGGGAGGAGTTCCCGCGCCTGTGGCCCACGCAGGATCCAGCGACCGGCGCACTGCTGATGGCACCTTCTTGTTTGGGGGCCGCTGGAGATGCCGCTGGAGGACCCTGAGCTTCACGGCATTGCCTAGCAGATGGTGGAGAAAGAGACTTTTCTGCTCTATCTTGGGAGAACCCCCGGAGTTTCAGATCAAACTGGACCACACTCACAGGGCAGGCCCGCGACGAGCAACAACTGCGCCTCCAGCGTATATCCTGACCTGCGTTCATGACTACCAACTGAAGGAGCGGATACTCCGGGAGGCCCGACGACATCCAGATTTCACATTTCACGGACAGAAAACTACGCTTTTTCAAGACCTGGCCGCCGCTACACTTCTCAAATGTAAGTCTTTCTGACCAATCGCGCTCCTTCTCCGCGAGGCTGGTATAAAATACACGTGGGGTCACCCATTTAGACTGATTTTTGTCTATAAAGGAGAACTACGACAAATCTGTTCAACTGCTGTTGCTTACAAACTCTTGGGCATAGCAGAACCCGCCCCAGACCAGCCAGCCAGAACTCGCGCCCCCGCAGGCGCTGCAGCGGCCATGGCTGGACTACCATCAAGCCCGCGACCCCGGTGTCGCAACCTGATCCATGCACTATGGCTAAAGAACGGCAGGCAGTGCTATCATCTCTAAATGGGTCATCTTCGGAGTAGGAGAGGACTTCCGCTTGTCATACTATGCTCTGGTGTGTTGCCCGCATGACCTTTCCCCTAGAAGAAGATATCGATTAGACTTGCATGGGCCTTCTCTGGTGGGAGCAGGGAGCTTTGTGCCATCAATCCCGATCTTCCCCTTTACCAAGAGCAAGATGCCCTGGACATTGACTTTGACTCAAGTATTGACCCTTAGTTTTGTATGTTATGGCTGCACCGTATACATGACACTGACTTCACACTCAGAATGCACCCCACATAGGGGGTCTGTGACGAGACTGGATCTCACACGCTCCCAACACGTCGCTCTCTCCCCTTTTCTCCACCACACAGATGAGTATCAAGTTCCTTACGCTCAACATAAAAGGGTTCAACAACCCAGTTAAGCGCCGTGCCATCCTGTCTTATTTGGAAAACTCTGGGGCACATATTTGTTTGCTACAAGAGACCCACCTGTTAGCCAGTGATACTCATAGGATGCGTTCCAAAGCCTTCCCACATCCGTATTTCTCCTCCCTTCCTACCAAAAGGCCGGAGTGGCCAACCTGTTTGCACGCACATTGCCTGGGACTCTAAGGGGTCGAATATCGGAGATCAAAGGGAGACTTTTAGCGTACTTAGTGACCATAGGAGGACACACACTAAGACTGGCCACCATATACGCCCCCAACGATAGGCAGGAGCCTTTCCTGCACAAGGCCATAGGAGACCTGACTTCAACCTCCGACTGCCAAGTCCTTATAGGGGGTGACCTAAATACAGTATTCGATGGGCAGTTTGATCGCTCTGCACAAAGACAGGGACAGACGGGGGCTCTCTCTGACACGCACTGCCAGTGGCTGCGGGATTTGGGGCTGGTAGACCTAAGGCGGCACCTCCACCCTCATAGCTTCGATTATACTTTTTACTCTCATGCCAGGGGGACTTATTTTTTTTTTGGTTTGTTTAAATATCTTTATTGACTGACAGTTCGAATCTATACTGGGAAAATCTTTTGGTTATTTTCTGCGGCGAATAATATAAATGTGAATCTCAGATGCCGAATAGCATTGACGGTCGCAACAGTTTAGAAACAACACATTTATGCTATTCCTGAATGCTGACATGTAGATCATATTTGAGCATACGCAGGAGTACCTTTGTGTGCTATTGCCCACAATCGAGCTACATCATAGAATACCAATTAATGTCATTGCTATCTACTGCATACTCCAAAAACACATCATAGCGATACAGTCTTAACAGGAGCTTACGTGCGTGCACCAGGTACATCCAGTGCGTAACCGGTTGGATCGTACCGGCAATGCCAGGGGGACTTATGCACGACTAGATTATTTCTTAGTGTCGCACTCCCTCCTCTCGATCACCCAGGACTGGATGATCGCACCCCAGGCACTCTCGGATCATGCGGCCTTCACAGCGACGCTGCAGTTTCCCCCCACCCTCAGGCCATCGTATTCCTAGAAACTGAGGGACTCACTCCTCCATCGCCCGACGTTGTTACACGCCTTACGTAAACACTGGAGGACTTCTTAGCTGTAAACGATACACCAGACACCTCCATCGTCTCCCTCTGGGAAACCCTCAAATTGGTAGCTAGGGGCAACTTTATAGCGCCGTCAGCCCGCTGACAACAAGGCGTGAAAGGAGAAGAGAGATGAGCTCTGCACACAGGTGCTCGAACTGGAAGGGATTCACAAACGGACAGGTGCACCCCGCATATGGAGGAAACTGAAAGCAGCTAGGGCACAGGTGGCTAGCCTTGACCTCGATAGGGCAGAACACGCTGCGCTCCGCTTGAAGCACACATTTTGTGTCGGGGGGGACAAATGTGGATGGCTACTAGCCCATAAATTGCGTGCACAGAGACAGGCTGCGACAGTCCTGCTCATTTTGACTGACACAGGCGTCGAGCACACGCGCGGTGAGGCGGTAGCAAACACGTTTCGACACTTCTTTGCAAATTTATACACTGCACAGCCTCTGCCTGAACAGAATCCCTCCAAGTATTGTCAGGGCATAACCCATTTTAAGCTCACTGTAGATCAAGCAGCGACTCTAGATAGTCCCATTAGAATAGAGGAGGTCATCTCAGCCATAGCCCCGCTTAAGCTGCTTAAATCACCCGGCCCGGACAGATTCACTGCCCTTTTCCATAAAACCTTTTGCTCCCTCATCGCTCCGATACTGACCAGACTCTTTAATGCCATTGACGACGCTGCGGAGCTGCCGCCCACAATGTTCTTAGCGGTACAACAGGGGGTAGTGATGGACGGAGCATCAGAACCAATCAAACACTCACACCCAGTCAAGAGATCTGGGTTTGATCCATCACCGTTCTTTAGCCCACTCTGCCACCCCAGTTCAGACATGGCCATATGCAAATCAGTCTGACCCTGGGCCTCATGGGAACAGTCCAGCCCGAACTGCCAAGCCATGCCTTCCCTGGACCGGAAACAAGCTTCCTAGGACCGGTTTCTGGCATTTCAGCCGTCTTCAGCCAGGCTTGCTTGAATTCAGTGGCAAAGTGAGCAAGGGACTCACGTCTGAGCATACCCTGCCAACTTATGGCGAACAAAGCGGTACAAAAGGGGGTGGTGATGGACGGAGCATCAGAACCAATCAAACACTCACACCCAGTCAAGAGATCTGGGTTTGATCCATCACCGTTCTTTAGGCCACTCTGCCACCCCAGTTCAGACATGGCCATATGCAAATCAGTCTGACCCTGTGCCTCATGGGAACAGTCCAGCCCGAACTGCCAAGCCATGCCTTCCCTGGACCGGAAACAAGCTTCCTAGGACCGGTTTCTGGCATTTCAGCCGTCTTCAGCCAGGCTTGCTTGAATTGAGTGGCAAAGTGAGCAAGGGACTCACGTCTGAGCATACCCTGCCAACTTATGGCGAACAAAGCGGTACAAAAGGGAGTGGTGATTGACGGAGCATCAGAACTAATCAAACACTCACACCCAGTCAAGAGATCTGGGTTTGATCCATCACCGTTCTTTAGCCCACTCTGCCACCCCAGTTCAGACATGGCCATATGCAAATCAGTCTGACCCTGTGCCTCATGGGAACAGTCCAGCCCGAACTGCCAAGCCATGCCTTCCCTGGACCGGAAACAAGCTTCCTAGGACCAGTTTCTGGCATTTCAGCAGTCTTCTGCCAGGCTTGCTTGAATTCAGTGGCAAAGTGAGCAAGGGACTCACGTCTGAGCATACCCTGCCAACTTATGGCGAACAAAGCAGTACAAAAGGGGGTGGTGATGGACGGAGCATCAGAACCAATCAAACACTCACACCCAGTCAAGAGATCTGGGTTTGATCCATCACCGTTCTTTAGCCCACTCTGCCACCCCAGTTCAGACATGGCCATATGCAAATCAGTCTGACCCTGTGCCTCATGGGAACAGTCTAGCCCGAACTGCCAAGCCATGCCTTCCCTGGACCGGAAACAAGCCCACAATGTTCTTGGCATCAGTGGCAGTACTTTCTAAGCCCGGCAAAGACAACAGACTCTGTGCCTCCTATAGGCTGATATCTCTTTTGAATATTGACTTCAAGATCTTTACGGGACTTGTGGCGACTAGTCAGGGCAGTGATAACATGAGGTGGTTGTTGCACCAGTTGGACAAATCACACCGGCAACAGGAGAAGCTGGTCTTCCTGTCCATAGACGCCGAGAAGGCATTTGACAGAGTCCACTGGCCTTTCTTAGAGACTGTCCTTGAGAGGTTTGGCTTCGGGCGTCGCTTCTGACAGTGGGTTTTTAGCAGCTACCGTCACCCCTCGGCCACTGTCCGGGTAAACAGCTTTACCTCTAACCCCTTTTCTATCTCCAGGGGCACGTGCCAAGGCTGCCCGCTCTCCCCATTGTTATTCGCCCTTTATATGGAGCCGCTCGCCCAGCGGGTTCGGGACAATCCACGGATCCTGGGAATTCTTTTCGGGGGAGAGAGTCATACTATCAGCCTTTATGTTGATGATGTTGTCGCCACGCTGGAGTCCCCACACACCTCAGTTCTGGCGTTCCTGGCCGAACTGGAGGAGTTCTCAGCTGCCTCTGGATTCAGAGTTAATGTTACCAAGTCTCAGGCACTGGGCTTCTCCATGCCACAGGCCACCATCACAGCTCTTACCCATGCATGTCCTATCCCATGGGATAAAAAGTCTATGCCCTACTTGGGTATCACCCTGTCCTCCTCTATTGCTGAACTACTCTCGGTTGCTCCACCAGACCAGGCAGGAGCTGCGGCACTGGCGGCCGTTTAAACTCTCATGGCTGGGCAGAGTCGTGGCACTTAAAATGAACATACCCCCCAAAATCCTATATCTTTTTGAAAACCTACCGATCGAGCCACCACGGGGGGGGTCTAAAACAACTCCAATCTGAGTTTATCAACTATGGGCGGATAAGAGACCATGAATTGCCAGGGTTTTGAGCTTTCGACCCCACGGAGAAGGGGGATTGGGGATTCCCGATCTGGATCTCTACAATAAGGCTACATAGTTGGCTCACTTTTAGAGTGGGTTCAGCCTGAATCAGAAAAGAGCTGGCTCTTCATGGAGCGTGCATTAGCGAAAAAGGCTCTCTGGAAGGTCCCCTTCCTCTGTAAGGCCTCCAGGCCAATCGGGTTGTATGGTTCCCCGGTGGTTCGCGCCACGCTAAATGCCTGGGACGCTTCCGCTACCTGTAATGGCCTAACAACTTTCCCGTCGCCCCTCACCCCTATCACCGAAAACCCAGACTTTTCCCCAGGTCTTGACTGGAACGCATTTAGTCACTGGAACCTACTCGGACGCAGGTCATTAAGGTGCTTCTTCGATACAGAGGGCCCTCGGCCCATTGAGGACTTTAAAACCGACTATAACATACCCGAATCTGAACGTTACCGCTATTTCCAAATACGACACTGGGCCCTACACCCCCAAACTCATCCTGGTGCAAAAAGACCCCTCACGCTGTATAAGCGCTGGCTACTTTTGAAACACTCTATGAAAAGACTCATCACAGAACTCTATCGCATTCTACGTCCTCCGGAACCGGTGGCTAAATCCAAGGGCCAAAAGCGGTTGGAGGCCGAGCTGGGCCGGACCCTGACACCTAAAGAATGGTCGAACCTCTACTATAGAGCGCGACACACAGCACGCAATACATCTATCATTGAGACAGCCACTAAGATCATGACATATTGGTATCTCGCGCCCTCCCGACTTCATACATATGACCCGGATCGCTCCCCTACTTGGTGGAGGGGCTGTGACGCTGAAGGCATGCTCTTGCATCTTCTGTGGTAATGCCCGCTCATTACCTCCTACTGGACACAAGTACTGGACGAGATAGATAAGCACTTTGACACTACGCTCCTACGTTTCCCCGCCTATGTGGTCTTAGGAGTATCTGACAGACTTACCTTTCCCCTTAAATCTCGCAAAGGTCAACAATTAGGTATAGCCCTGGGGGCAGCACTATAACACATTCTCTCACACTGGGGCACGGATAGGATACCAACCTCGCAGGGATGGCTGCACCGTCTGTGGCTTGTTCTTGGACTGGAACGCATCTCTTCTACGCTACAGGGGGATGGGGCCTCCTTTGCAGAAATTTGGCAGCCATTTATTACCTTGTTGTGCACTGAATTCCGTGAATTGTTCTGCCCTAGATACCCACGACTTTTACGCCTTCCCGAACTATATCAAGGCGCAAGTTAAACAACGTGGTCCTGTAAAATTGAATACGGGATTTGCTTTTTCCCCCTATATTTTGTTGTCTAGCTATTACCCTGAGGGAAGAGGTGGGAGGGGGTGGGACGGGAGGGGGAAGGGAGGTGGGAGGAGATTTCTTTCTTGCGGCATCATGCTTGTTCATGGTTCAATAAAAAGATTTCAAACTAAAACCATAATGCACACAAATGATACTGTGTGGAAATCGGGATTCAATAAATATTCATCATTTGTGCATCACAAAGTAAAGTGTCTTGATCCGATTCAAATTTTTGTTTACATCACAATTCAGAATTACAAAAACAAATATGCTTCATTTTTATTTTCCTACCCGCTGAATGTGTACAGTTCATTTAAAGGTGTTTACATTTTCGTGTGAGTTACAAAAAAATGACATCCTACATCCTTTCCTTTCACACTCCCTGTACCACAGCAAGATTGTCACATAGTTCACTTTTCTTTTATTTCTCTGACTGATTCGTGAGATGAGTTTGTAAAGACCAATCCCCATGTTAAAAAATAAACAGCACTTTGCCAGGAGACATAGCCTGACATTTGATCTCTATCTTTGAAGCACAGCAAATATGACAAACTAAATACAGAATTTAAAGGCAGATTTATTTAGCGCTTGGACTTTCATTGCCCATTCAAAAATCGGTTTGCGACTGGCCACTGGGTCATGAGTCAGAGTTTGGGGAATGCTGGATTCTAGGTTTACAAGTCTTCCTGTGGAGCTTTATAAGGGAATGAAAAGTAAATTTTACCCCCACATCATCGAAAAGCTTACAGAGGCCTACATGAAGGGCTTGCTGCCATATGATCAACGCATTGCCACAAAAGTATCTATACTCTAGCAAGGCAAGCAGTCAGATAACTGTGCCTCCTACAGGCCGATCGCCCACCTTAACACGAAGATCAAGATTCTTACAATGTCTCTGCAATGTGAATCAGAAAGGGGATCACTGCCCTGGTGCACCCAGAACAATTGTGCTTCATGCCTAACAGGAGCACCACATTTAATCTAAGGTGGCATTATAGGTGAATTAAATATACCAAAACGGTTCTGTAGCTATCAAGGCTTTCAACACCCTGGAGTGCTTCTTAATGTTTGAGATCCTAGTAAGAAAGGGATTTGGGTCCTGAAATAGATGAATGGCAAAACTATTATATAGCAAGCCAAGGGTTAGGATGAGGGTCAACTGCACATGGTGCTACCCACATTACAGCTGGAGAGAAGAATAAGACAGGGGTGCCCCCATCTCGCTTGATCTTCACATTGGCTCTGGAATCCCTGGCATGCTAGATTTGAGTGGATCCTGCAGAAAACCGTCTCCGATGGGAGGGCACAAGGAATGAGAGAATCTCGTTATATGCGGATGATTGCACAGCCTGAGATGACAGTTGACAGACTCCTGCATGTCTTCATGATATTATTCCAGATACAGGATACATTCAGAGAAGGCCCTGCAAAGGTCCTGTGAATTTCCACTGACCGTATTCTCACGGGACTTCAAGTACCTGGATGGGCCCCCAGTCTTCGGTTAGGTGAAGGGGGCCCCCTCAGCTCTTCGGTAAAGAGCTGGGAGAGAAATGCTTGCTGTAAAAAGCAGGTGCAGTCTGCAGCCTGCTCAGAGCTCCTCGCGCTGACCCAGGGCAGGACTGAAGAGAAACAAAGTAACAAGTTACATTGTTTCTCTTCAGTCAGAGCCCGGCCGGAAAAGGGATAGGGTGGGGGCCCCAGAGAGAGCATTCCCCACAAGGCACAGCCTCTGAGAAGGGACGAGGCAACAGAGTGTTGGCGGAGAAGGTTTGCAGCTCCAGGGACAGGACTCTGCTGGGACACATTGGAAGGTAAGCAAGCATTGGAAATGCAATTGGCTTCGCAGTCTCCCTGGATGGCACAGAGTGTTTCCTCTGTGGCCTGCAGTGTCCCCGATGCTGATAGTGAACATGGAAACGTTCCCAGATCTCCACAGAAGAGAGAAAAAAAAAATGGCTCAAGAATGTTTGAAAATGGATGTGTAGAAAATGACAGAGAATACTTTTTTAAATAGTTCAATATAGCGTAAGCTCGCCCCCAAGGTATTGGAGCGCTTTACACGAGCACCAGTCACATTACATGTATATTTCTTTTTCTATGCAGCGCAGGAAAAAATAAGTTTGTTTATTCCTATCACCTTTCCTGACCCCTGCAGCTGCTTATCACATCAGGCTGTGACACAAAGTTTGACTAATGGTGTAGGTAAGAGAATGTGTTACCATTTGTTTTTCTTTTTAAAATATGCACATGCCCAGCAGGACACATACTTTGTGTGTGCTTCATTTAAACAGTTTTTATCATTATCATGGCTGATGCACGACAACAATAAGACAATGAAAAATGCCCAGATAACGCTGGTGCTAAATGATCCTGCTGGAGAGAAATCATTTGTCTGTTAGTAGTTTTTAAATACAGATGAGCTGTATTTTATGTGGAAGCTCAGTGGGTTACTGCCTTTGTCACAGAGATCCTTGTGCTACTTGCAGTTCAGTAGTTACAATCCTAACATAGGACAGTGACCAATGACCTGTCATCAAACAGCTGCAGACAAACATGAATGGTATAGTTAGAACTTCGCTTTCTTTTTTTGTGATATAGTTAGAACTTATCCAGTCTTTCATTATTCTAATGTTGCTAAAATGAGTAAGTGTGGGCAGATATGGGGAACAACCTTTACAATGCAACTTTTACAACGCACTACACTTACAACGCATTTTTTACAACGCAAAATCCATTACAACGCACTACACTTACAACGCATGACACTACAACGCATTTTTAAAAACTACCTTTACAACGCATTCCATTACAACGCCTACCATTACAACGCATAATATTACACTACACTATCCAACACTTACCCTACTGTTGCACCCCCTGGAGTTAGAAAAGTAATTTTTACCCCTATACTATCTAATACTTACCTTAAATGCAATTTAATATTATGCGTTGTAATGGTATGCGTTGTAAAGGTAGTTTTTAAAAATGCGTTGTAGTGTCATGCGTTGTAAGTGTAGTGCGTTGTAATGGATTTTGCGTTGTAAAAAATGCGTTGTAAGTGCATGCGTTGTAAAAGTGTGCGTTGTAACGACATACATCCGGGCAGATATACATTTTTATCAGTAAAGCTGACCCCCATGGAATACTCTTTAAATCCTGAGCTTGTGTTTCCCCAGACCAAACCCTCTTAAAATATACTGCCCACCAGTATGGATGACATGTGATTCCTACACCTTGTAATCCTCATTGGCTTATGTGACATTCCCTGTAGACTGATTTACATACTTGTATGATTCACTGTCTCTGTATAATGCGTGCGTGGTGTAAAGTACTGACACACACTACACTGATATGAGTAGCGCTACACAACAAATGAAATGCATATGAGAGAGGCGCTACGTAAAGATGAGGAGCACTGTTGGAGGGTTACACAAGGCCACACTTATTTTTTAAGCACGGGGTTATTAAGTGATTTGCCCAGAATCACAGGATGTTGAACCAACGCTGAGACTCGAGCATGATCCCCCAGTTCCAAAGCCAGCATCTCTGGCTGTTATGCCACATTCCATTTGTATCAGTGGTCTTCCCAGCTGCAAAGGAAGGGAGAAAATGTGTGTGGTTGTTGCACATTTTTGAGCGACATTTGAGACCAAGTGCAAAACTATCTGGAGCCTTCAGCAAAATTCTATTTTTATGTTTTTTGCTCCCTCCTTAGAATTAATTGGTAATATTTGATGCTTTTGGTGTCAATTTGGCACTGTCTGGTGCTGGCACCATCGGCACCTGCCTAGTATTATTAACTCGCTTTATCATCAGCCCTTTATTTACTTTTAGACTCTGGCCATGGGCGTACATACCAATGGTTCAGCATGTGCAGTGGCATCGGGTCCTAGGAATGGGAGGGGCACACTGACTATAGCTTTCTTTCACTACCCAACCAGGAGCCAGGGAGCAATTTTCACCTCCTTAAATGAGGGCGCGTGAGGCTCGTGCTACGCCACTGACTCCAGCTTAACTGAAAAACTCACATTTTAGGGGCCTCCAGAGTACTATAGAGTTGGGGAAAGTCATTCCCAGGTTCCACAGCACAGAACCTTTATTTTCTTTTTTTTAAATACATTTTAGGTATCCAGTTTCTGCCCATGCTGTGCACTTTTTATTTTATGTTTGTTTTGCTATGAATTCTATTTCTTGTTATTCACATTGGTAATATTTTTTATTGAAGAATCCAATAAAGAGCAGGTTATGAATTGGTACTTAAAGTCTAATGATGCATAGAATGAGCCCAGAACAGCAACGAAATGCTAAAAAATAATAGAGATATATTCAGGGAAATGAATGGGACTGGAGTGTAGCAAACTATCACCAGAGTCATATGGGAGAGAGTAGGACACACATAAGAATGGAAGGACATTGTGGGTCGGAAGGGGAGAATCCATGTAAGATGTCATATCTAATAAGCGTTGGCAAAGCCAATAGGTCTGACGTTGGTTGGAGGACTATTGGCTGTACCATTGTATGTTTCTTTTGCTGTAGTTTATTATGAATTTATTGTTCCAAGATGGCTAATGGATGCTGAGAGAAGAAAGACATGAAGGAATCATGGAAATACGAAAGGGTGTAAATACAGCGGGTGGACAGCGGTGTATGAGAGACAATGAAATACTTCAGGGTGTAAATACAGTGGGTGGACAGTGGTGTATGAGAGACAATGAAATACAGGGTGTAAATACTGCAGGTGGACAGTGGTGTATAAGAGACAATGAAATACTAAAGGGTGTAAATGCAGTGGGTGGACAGTGGTGTATGAGAGACAATGAAATACTACAGGGTGTAAATACAGTGGGTGGACAGTGGTGTATGAGAGACAGTGAAATATGAAAGGGTGTAAAATAAATACAGCAGGTGGACAGTTGTGTATAACAGACAATGAAATACTACAGGGTGTAAATACAGTGGGTGGATAGAAATGTATGAGCGACAATGAAATACAGGGTGTAAAAACTGTAGGTGGACAGTGGTGAATAAGAGACAATGAAATGCGAAAGGGTGTAAATACTGTAAGTGGACAGTGGTTTATGAGATACTATGAAATATTACAGGGTGTAAATACAGTGGGTGGACAGCGGTGTATGAGAGACAATGAAATACAGGGTGTAAATACAGTGGGTGCGACAGCAGTGTATGAGAGACAATGAATTACAGGGTGTAAATACAGTAGGTAGACAGTGGTGTATGAGAGACAATGAATTACAGGGTGTAAATACAGTAGGTGGACAGTGGTGAATGAGAGACAATGAACTACTACAGGGTGTAAATACAGTAGGTGGACAGTGGTGAATAAGAGACAATGAAATACTACAGGGTGTAAATACAGTAGGTGGACAGCGGTGTATGAGAGACAATGAAATACAGGGTGTAAATACAGTGGGTGCGACAGCGGTGTATGAGAGACAATGAATTACAGGGTGTAAATACAGTAGGCGGACAGCGGTGAATAAGAGACAATGAAATAATGAGTGTAAATACAGTAGGTGGACAGTGGTGCATAAGACAATGAAATACTGGGTGTAAATACAGAAGGTGGACAAGGGTGAATGAGAGACAATGAAATACTACAGGGTGTAAATACAGTAGGTGGACAGTGGTGAATAAGAGACAATGAAATACTAAAGGGTGTAAATACAGTAGGTGGACAGTGGTGAATAAGAGACAATGAAATACTGGGTGTAAATACAGAAGGTGGACAGTGGTGAATAAGAGACAATGAAATACTACAGGGTGTAAATACAGTGGGTGGACAGTGGTGAATGAGAACCAATGAAATACTACAGGGTGTAAATACAGTAGGTGGACAGCGGTGTATGAGAGACAATGAAATACAGGGTGTAAATACAGTGGGTGCGACAGCGGTGTATGAGAGACAATGAATTACAGGGTGTAAATACAGTAGGTGGACAGTGGTGAATAAGAGACAATGAAATACTGGGTGTAAATACAGAAGGTGGACAGTGGTGAATGAGAGACAATGAACTACTACAGGGTGTAAATACAGTAAGTGGACAGTGGTGAATAAGAGACAATGAAATACTACAGGGTGTAAATACAGTAGGTGGACAGCGGTGTATGAGAGACAATGAAATACAGGGTGTAAATACAGTGGGTGCGACAGCGGTGTATGAGAGACAATGAATTACAGGGTGTAAATACAGTAGGTGGACAGCGGTGAATAAGAGACAATGAAATACTGGGTGTAAATACAGTAGGTGGACAGTGGTGCATAAGACAATGAAATACTGGGTGTAAATACAGAAGGTGGACAAGGGTGAATGAGAGACAATGAAATACTACAGGGTGTAAATACAGTAGGTGGACAGTGGTGAATAAGAGACAATGAAATACTAAAGGGTGTAAATACAGTAGGTGGACAGTGGTGAATAAGAGACAATGAAATACTGGGTGTAAATACAGAAGGTGGACAGTGATGAATAAGAGACAATGAAATACTACAGGGTGTAAATACAGTGGGTGGACAGTGGTGAATGAGAACCAATGAAATACTACAGGGTGTAAATACAGTGGGTGGACAGCGGTGTATGAGAGACAATGAATTACAGGGTGTAAATACAGTAGGTGGACAGTGGTGTATGAGAGACAATGAAATACTAAAGGGTGTAAATACAGTAGGTGGACAGTGGTGAATAAGAGACAATGAAATACTGGGTGTAAATACAGAAGGTGGACAGTGGTGAATGAGAGACAATGAAATACTACAGGGTGTAAATACAGTGGGTGGACAGTGGTGTATGAGAGACAATGAAATACAGGGTGTAAATACAGTAGGTGGACAGTGGTGCATAAGACGATGAAATACTGGGTGTAAATACAGAAGGTGGACAGTGGTGAATAAGAGACAATGAAATACTGAGTGTAAATACAGTAGGTGGACAGTGGTGAATGAGAGACAATGAAATACTACAGGGTGTAAATACAGTGGGTGGACAGTGGTGTATGAGAGACAATGAAATACAGGGTGTAAATACAGTAGGTGGACAGTGGTGGATAAGACAATGAAATACAGGGTGTAAATACAGTAGGTGGTCAGTGGTGAATAAGAGACAATGAAATACTACAGGGTGTAAATACAGTGGGTGGACAGTGGTGAATGAGAACCAATGAAATACTACAGGGTGTAAATACAGTGGGTGGACAGCGGTGTATGAGAGACAATGAATTACAGGGTGTAAATACAGTAGGTGGACAGTGGTGTATGAGAGACAATGAAATACTAAAGGGTGTAAATACAGTAAGTGGACAGTGGTGAATAAGAGACAATGAAATACTGGGTGTAAATACAGAAGGTGGACAGTGGTGAATGAGAGACAATGAAATACTACAGGGTGTAAATACAGTGGGCGGACAGTGGTGTATGAGAGACAATGAAATACAGGGTGTAAATACAGTAGGTGGACAGTGGTGCATAAGACAATGAAATACTGGGTGTAAATACAGAAGGTGGACAGTGGTGAATAAGAGACAATGAAATACTTGGTGTAAATACAGTAGGTGGACAGTGGTGCATAAGACAATGAAATACTGGGTGTAAATACAGAAGGTGGACAAGGGTGAATGAGAGATAATGAAATACTACAGGGTGTAAATACAGTAGGTGGACAGTGGTGAATAAGAGACAATGAAATACTAAAGGGTGTAAATACAGTAGGTGGACAGTGGTGAATAAGAGACAATGAAATACTACAGGGTGTAAATACAGTGGGTGGACAGTGGTGAATGAGAACCAATGAAATACTACAGGGTGTAAATACAGTGGGTGGACAGCGGTGTATGAGAGACAATGAATTACAGGGTATAAATACAGTAGGTGGACAGTGGTGTATGAGAGACAATGAAATACTAAAGGGTGTAAATACAGTAGGTTGACAGTGGTGAATAAGAGACAATGAAATACTACAGGGTGTAAATACAGTGGGTGGACAGTGGTGAATGAGAACCAATGAAATACTACAGGGTGTAAATACAGTGGGTGGACAGCGGTGTATGAGAGACAATGAATTACAGGGTGTAAATACAGTAGGTGGACAGTGGTGTATGAGAGACAATGAAATATTAAAGGGTGTAAATACAATAGGTGGACAGTGGTGAATAAGAGACAATGAAATACTGGGTGTAAATACAGTAGGTGGACAGCGGTGAATAAGAGACAATGAGATACTAAAGGGTGTAAATACAGTGGGTGGACAGTGGTGTATGAGAGACAATGAAATACAGGGTGTAAATACAGTAGGTGGACAGCGGTGAATAAGAGACTATGAAATTCTGGGTGTAAATGCAGTAGGTGGACTGTGGTGAATAAGACAATGAAATACTGGGTGTAAGTACAGTAGGTGGACAGTGGTGTATGAGAGACAAATAAATACCACTGGGTGTAAATACAGTAGGTGGACAGTGGTGTATGAGAGACAATGAAATACTACAGGGTGTAAATACAGTAGGTGGACAGTGGTGAATGAGAGACAATGAAATACTACAGGGCGTAAATAAGGTTGCACAACATAGACTTGAATTAACACAGGGCAGGGAGTAAACACAGTGGGCTCTGAAGTCGTGACGCTCAGCTGTCCTGCAGAGAACTGTACTCAAGTGCCCCATAGTCAATGTCATACCCCGCATCACGCATAAAGGTCAAGCTATTTTTATTCTCTAATATTTCTCCCCATACTTCCCTAAATAAGTAACCATTCCAGGATGGTTGATATGCATTTGACCTGTAGAAGGGTACAGGGGACATATGGGTGTCCTTGTGTACTGTGGGAAGGGCTGTGACGAGAGGGGGTGGACTGTTAGAGACAAACAAGGAAGCCGTTCATATCTTTCTCTCTCTTTTCCATTGTGCCTGCGACATGCCTTTGTGTAGAAAAAACTATCACTAGGTAAAGAGGGGAGCTTGTCACAGCCACTAGTGAGATTCTACAGAGCTACCCCATTTCAACACCAGCAATGTTCCATGATTGTGTACTTAATAAATAAAATAACATGACATAATGTTGGCCCTGCCATAATGGTGGCACATATCGGCCCAATGTGCTCACCCATGGTATAATGGAGCCCAAACCAGGTAAAATGCGGGCGCTGGCATAATAGTGGTAATTCCTGTCTGATTGCGTGGTGCACAGTCCTCATACTTGCTTCGGCATAATGGCGGTAATTCTTGGCATAAGATTGGCGCATATGACATGCAACCGCGCCGGGACACCCCCGTTGGAGGTAGCCATGCGCTTTATAAGCTCCTTAAATAAATAATAAAAAAACTATGACACATAGATATTCAAGGTGGAATCCAAAACTGTCTGTACGCACCGCGGTGCCCGAGCAACTTTGGGTGATGCCCGGAGGAGCTGTCCTATGCAGCTATAGAGGAGTTTGGCTCTGGTTCACCCCTTGGCCGCCACCTACCCAGCCGGACATCGGACATTGTTTTCCTTGTCTCCACGTTGTGTTTCTCTTCCCTCCCCCACCTCCTCCCTCCGTGATTCTTTGTCTGCCTTCCCTTTTCCAGCCTGACTCTCCTGTGTCACCTGAAGTACTTTCCCCCTTACCGTTTTTTTTTCTAATGTTATGCTATGCTTTTGTAATTCATGTAACTTTTGTAACTCCAACAACTGATGTAACAATGTTCTGAAACAATGTCCTACTTCATGTAAAGCGCTCTGATACCTCCGGGTCTAGCCAGCGCTATATAAAACTTTTCAAACAAACAAACAAACAAGGCGGAATCTATCATGTGTTTTAGTGGTTCATGACAATAATTGAACGTTTTCACAAAAAAGATAACGTCTTGATTTATGTAAATTTAAATTATTTTTCAAGAAGGCAAAGCTGGTATTTAATAGCAAAACGTGTCTGCTTTCATAAACTGACAAGCTGATATTTTGAAGACAAATGACTGAATTTATTTAAAGCTGAAATTTGAGTGGTTAAAGGGCCCACTTGGGAAAGCCAACCCCGAACACACCTCTTTCACTTTGGTGTGCTTGCTGTACTCACTTCCTTCTTCAACTTGGTTCTCTGCTTTTCGTTCCACCACTTTTAGAATTCACCAGCCGCCACTGGTGCATGCGCAGCAGGCCCCCGACCTGAGAACTCCTGACTGAATCCGGAGCGTGGGGGGCCCCCTCCATATTCTTTGCAGCGGTGCCCCCTCAAGTTTCGTTACGCCACTGCTTCTCCCGCCATTTCCTCATGAAGGTGCAGGACTGCACTGTGTTTCATCCTGCCCAAATCTTATGAAACGGCGTAACACAGAATGATGGGGCCGAATGTGAAGAGGGGGCCCTGACCCTCTCACACCTCATCATTGATTGGCTGGGCTGAACGCCTCGACCCCCCTCGCCCCCTTGAATAGTTGAGGATCCCTGAAGTGCTGGGGGTCCCACTCTATGGCATGAGTTTCCGTGGCGTGCATAGAGGATGTGGTCCGTCGGCTGCGCTGCCGCCTCTGGTGCAGGAAACCAGGGTTCGAGCCTCGAGGTCGCGTCCACATCCTGTGATTCTGGGCAAATCACTTAATCTCCCCGTGCCTGAATGTGTAATGTAAATACGGTGCTATGTAAAGCGCTCCTATACCCTCGGGTCGAGTTCGCGCTATATAAATATGTAAAAAACACAAACCCAAAAAAACGCCCCTGGTCTGACGCACTGCTCCACATCCCAGTTTACGTTCTGTTGACATACAAACTCTTGGGCCTCATACACGAAGATCTTTGCAGTGTTAAAGATTCTCAAATCCTTCAGAGCTCCAAGGGGAGTTTTCGCAATGGCTTTTACATTCTATCTCATTAATGTAAATGGAGCGGGAATCAGCTTCCAAAGGTACTGAAAGTTCGGACATAGATGTGTATGAGGCAGCAGACCTTCATCCCAGCTGTGCATTGTGCTGCCATTGCAACTCCTGACCCTCAAAGGGAAGGGGTCACAACTCCGCTGGAAGTAGCACACTGCGAGGACGCATCACGGGGAGCATGACCCTGTTCATGATGCTGCTATCCGTTCCTCACAATGGGCCGGATGCATCAAAGGGTTTTACCCATTCTGTGTCTATGGGAATATGTGTTCATACATATGGCCCATTAATGTTCCCAACCTGCACAAGCAATATATAGGTTGTCAAATGTTCACAGCTAACACTTTGGCAAAAGTTACCTCCTGCCATCAATAGGTGACAACCAGTCCGTGCTGTACAACCATAAAAAATAGAAAGAATGTATGCATATCATTTTGATCCCCAAGCAAGCATAAATGAAATTTGGACTCACAAGGGATCAAATCACAATGGCAATTACGACTCGCAGAGCTCTTTAGTGCACTGAAAATTCAGACTTTGTATTCACTAAGTCAGCTGCACTCTTTTGAAAATACATTCTTTTGAATCACGCTCATCGCTCATGTGTTTTAGGCACATCGCAAATCACGTCAAATGTGAGCATGGTATCTGTGCACTTATACCACCAACTCACCTTCTTCCTTTCTTTATAATCCACACATCTTTGGGTGCAGGCACACTCTAGTGATGCGGAGAACATCAATATGTGGGTTGTAGTGGACTGATGCTGATGGCCTCTGAACATATTCTTGTCCTAAGTACTCGGGTCTAGAATGACGATGTTGGGGGGGGAAGTTCTACACTGATCTATGAGGGCACGAACCATTACTTTTTTCAGGATAACCACAGACTATTACATTGATTTCTATTCAGATTAAATGCATTCAAATCTGTGACATGCAAACACCCAGAAAGTATGTCATAGCACTGTCCACTCTGCTCTAGAATCTTTCTCTGACTTCAGCTGGGGCCTCTGAAGGTTTAATTGAAAGGGTAGGTATAACATTTGGTAAATAGTGTATGTTATGCACCTTCTACGAGCAATTCAAGATTAGTTCCAGAAAATATTGACTGGATCATGACTCTATAGCACTTAAAATGATTCTCTATCAGGACATTTTTAGGGTACAATCGTTTTTGTTGAGCTTTTTTTTCCTTAAAAAAGGTGTACAAAATTTAGGTGGCCATACCTATCTTGAAAACTCACTAGCCCCAACAGATATTGAATTTGATTTATGCCTTTCCGCCAAATGCCCTGACATTTGCTAGACTTTGGTCTATGTCTATCCTTAAAGCCACTGCACACATTACTTGGTATTCTAGAACTTATTTAGACTCACTATATTTGCTTTTACATTTAGAAGCCCTAATACTCTCATCCTTGAAGGGCTTGTGAGGCCTTTAAAATCTTGGCTGAGGTAGTCTATCACTGAGCTCGATAGTTTGTTTAAAATCTGCTTTAAGGCTTGGTGCAGTATGCTAATATGCCACGGCCTAGTAGCAACCAGAGCCCCCATACCTGCAGTTCATATGTTGCCATTTGATCTTTCCCACATAATACTTGGATCACTTGTTTGGAGGCTAGCGGCAGGTGAAATTCTGAATAAATTCTTAATTGTAAAGCCCCTAGCTAGTCTTACTCGCACTTTCTTCACATCATTATTTTTTGCGCTGCGCCCTCACTCATACTTTTTTACTATTTATATGAGGATTTAGGATATCCTATTTGTTACAAAACATCCCTGAGCTCCTCTCTCTTAGTGAGAGGGTTGTAGCCCTCAAAGGAACTAGGGTTTTCCTTTGAGAGGAGAATCCCTATGATGAAGCATGTCACCTTTTGGTGAGTAAGGGATTTCGTCCTAAAAAGGGAAATGTCCACTGGTTGATCCAGGGGTGTTTAGTCTGTGATTCTGTGTTGATATTTTTCATAACTCACTCTGTAGCATTGGACCACACATTTATACTATTTAGTAGTTTAGACCCAGGCATTTCGTACTGTTTGTCTGTGATGCAGCCAGACATTTATGTTTAAGTGCATTATAACTGCGCGGTAAATGCTAACTTTAAAACAGCTGCTTAGAAACATGTTGTGTTTGGTGTCAAACACCTTGGAATCATACCTCCACACCAGTAACTGGGGTGGAAGGTATGATTTCTAACTTCCAAAGGGACATATGTGGGTCACAGGTCTACCCAGTACCAGCTTTCTCGACCTGGGCAGGTCAAAATGGATGCTGCCAGAAACAGACACGATTTTGCTCTCCTGCTGCTGAGCCAAACTTGACCCGAGGAAGGCATGGCAATAGGCATCCTGTCACAAGGAGCTGTGACCACCTCCCAGACAGGATTCAGTGTATTGGGGCTGGGTGGGTGCACTCTGAGAGTGCCAGAACCAGACAGTCTGCACTGGGGCACATTTGGTGTCCCTGTGCATAGTCCAGCTCAAACCAGTTCTGGGAGCCATTGGCTCCTGCTCTGTCACAAAAATGGACAAAGGAAATGGGTGTAGCCACCCCTTTGTCTTGCCCATCCACTAGGAGGGTCCACAGAATCTTTCCAACACTTCCCATGGGTATAAAATGGTTTACCTGACTACAGGACTTTAGATTTTACCTGGACAAGATTCTGCTAAGAAGAAACCAAGTACTCCGACTGCCTGCATGACTCTGGATGATTGAAGAGTAAAGGACTTACTCCCCTGCAAAAGCAGGCACCTAAACGCATCTGACCAGTTTGCTTCTCCCAAGCTCCTAAGGACTCTGAGGATTTCAGCAACACAGGAGGTGGGTTACTGAAGGTTCTTGAGGTCGATCTGCCCTCTCTGCGATTCTGAGACCAGTATCCCTCGTGGGGACCGTGCAACCCGAACCCCTGTGACAGAAGTACATTTGCAGTTGCATATGCTTAGTGACAATTCCCAAGCTTGTGCATTGGACTCTGGGTATTTCTGACCCCGAGTAGTATTTGCACCGAAGATTTCCAGCCTTCACTCCTCGAGTGTCCTGTGGGCTAGTACTTTGCAAACTTGCTTGAGGTCTCCTATGATCCCTAATCTGTTGGCCTGTGGGTCCTGGCGAGGGTCACCTTGTCTGTCTTGGGCTTACCTGGTTGCTCCAGATGTGCTCTGACTCTCCAGTGCTTGGAGAGTCCCCTGGACCTTGCTGGTCCACACCGTAACCTGTTTCCTCTGAACGCATGGGTTGCATTTGCCAAGGCTTGTTGGTGCTCCAGCCGGACATTGACCCCTCAGCACTCGACATCCTTTGTGGAACAGCTCACCTCCAGATGCTGGTTGTCCTCGACATCTCCTGGTCCCCGTGGCTGCAGAGTCAAGCAACCCTTCTTCACTCCTAAAGCACTCAACATCGGTGGGCATTCGACTACCAAGCCCCTGGTCACCTGAAGTGACCCAGACTCTGCCCTCCCTGCTTTCAGGTTCTTCTCACCTCGAATAAAAGGCTTGGATTCCACCGGACATTCTTCGCCCTCCTGGCAGCAGTACTTCTTTGCAACTCTCCATTGAACACGGCGAAGGTTTCCGACACCACTTGACCCCTATGCACCTGGCTCCTCTGGGATAGGTAACACGGGCACTTCGGTAATCACCAGTGGGTTGGCCTTAGAACCTCCTATGTTCCAAAGGGTTTGCTCGAAGTCCTCCTAGAAGTGTCCTTAACTTGTAATTTTGCAACTGCGAGTTTCCCTTAGAGTTGTAAGGAGCACACGTCGGTGTTTCCTCACTGCACCCGTCCTCTGTGGGCTCCCTGTGTCACTCCTCTGGCTGATTCCTTGGGGTCCCAGCGATTCTACGTGCTCTAAGTACTGTGTCAAGTCAAGTCATTGTTGTTATACCATTTTTTTAGTATATGGTTTGGTCTCCCCCTGGAGCCAGCTGTGTATTGTGCTATTTACAAATGTTCTATTGATTCAGTATTGTGTGCTTTGCGCCATAGTCTCGTATAGAGCCTAGTAGAGAGTGTTATATTAATAATAAAATATTTTTATATAAACACTGTGTGGTTCTCCTTTCATTTAGTCATTTAGGAATTGATATTCTGGTAAAAAAAGCTGCTTTACATTCCTTCAAGACTAAGCCTGAAGGCTGCTCTCCAAAGCTACCACTAGGATAGTTTTCAATAAGGTTATCTTTGACCTCATACATCATAAGGGTCGTGCGGACTGGTACAAGGTTCCCACTTTAATTACTGGACAGCATATACCAGGCGGCCTTCTCACGTTGGGGAGCAGCGGTTGGGATTCAAGCTTGCTATTGTTTTACCAGATAAATCTCATTGGATGATTAACTGAAAACCACTAAGTATTAGGTACATATAATACATCAAGATTAGAATAAAGTAAGTTCTACTGAACTTGGAGTTGGGTAAGCCAAGGGTCTAGCACACCCTTTCTCCAACTCAATAGAGTTTAGTCTCCACTAGGTTAGGTAGGTGCCTATGCTGGAGCAGGGTTTTCTATTTAAACTCAAACTTCAGTTTATATTTCGATATGTCACAATTAAAATTACTAACGAATAGTTATTAAATATGAATTTTGTTGAGTGTTTTGACTAATCAACCTTACTAATGAAAGAATTACACGTGGGAATGCAATTGTGTGGCTTGATTAATACGTGAACTAAGTTGGTGAGCAAATTAACTAAATAAGTGTGGCTAAAGTGTTATTTGTTATGTGTTTGCGCTTTAAATAATATGCTTTAATGCTTCTTTATGTCGCAAAAGGCTAGATAATTACATACACATAAGGGTATTAGTGGGAATTAACACTGTATAATAAATACGATGTAGTAACGTTGTTTTGTGTTTCTTTTAATTAAGATTGTCCATTTTGGCCTATTGAAAATGGCCGACATTTACAGCCTGCATTTGAGTAGATGAAATACGAAGAGTGGCCTCGCTGAATATGGTTGAAAACATGACCTCGGCCTCTGTCTGAAGCTAAAAGTTATGAAAGGACAGCAGCTCTGGGCTCATCGCCAGATATCCTTGGAAGAAAACAATTGTCACAATGAACATTTTGATAAACTTGCGGTGGCTTCACTATAATTCCGGAGAAGAGCATCCATGAATGTTGCGGATTTAGTTTGTGCTTCCTTTTACCGTGTTTTTATTTTTGAGATATTCGAGAGCGGAGGTTTTTTCTAAATGTTGCGAGCCAACATCCTTTCCTGCTCGCTCTGCTCAACGGACGTTTAGAGCTTGTTTGTAACTTTTAATGTGTAAGTTTTAGTATAAATATTGTTAGACTAGTGAGGGTTTAAGGCCACTTCTTCCCGAACTTATGCTCGAGAGGATCGATGCTGATCAAGGGGACGGTGACTCGGGAGACTCTTTGAGAGACCTATCCTGACCTAAATACGACATTTAGCTAGAATAGGTAACTATGAGAATAATGATTT
The DNA here is from genome assembly GCF_964204655.1 of Triturus cristatus. Taxonomy (NCBI): domain Eukaryota; kingdom Metazoa; phylum Chordata; class Amphibia; order Caudata; family Salamandridae; genus Triturus; species Triturus cristatus. The sequence goes on from NC_140585.1 coordinate 369,739,147, forward strand.
TGCTATTGGATGACTTTCATTTGAACTAATTTAGATAAAATAACCTTTGTTTGAATTACAGTGTTGGGTGGTTATTTCTTGTCAATTATTGAGATCTCAAATGTGTTCTTATTGTTTAAACCATGACTCGAGACAAATCAATTAGGTTGCATTGACCTCAGTTTAGATGCAGATTGATTCAGGAGTTCTCTCGTATATTCAGTGTGGATAGAGTAATAGAATGAATGTTGGTGTGATGGGCCCTAGCGTATGGTGAGTGTATGCGCGTATGACTGTGGAATTACTCTGTCCATGGAAGTAGGGAGAATTTATATGCTCTGATCTGCAACAGTTTCCTGGTAGCAGTATGATGGTTTTGATTATTGTCTTGATCTGATAGATTGCTTGTACATAGGCTTTCGGATTTATTGGTTTATTGATTGATGTTGATACATGTACTAATACTAAATGTTGAAGTTGTCGTATTGAGTTATATGTAGTGTGTACAGCTTCTGGAACGTAGGGAGCTGGTGACGGTTCCGTAGTAGGGCAGAGGGAAGGAAGTGCTGCTCTCGGGAAAGACGGGATTGTTGGCCCTGTACGTATGCAGGGAAAAGCGTGTGATAATTGAAGTTGCGCGTCGCATTGTCTGGGTTCGGAATCAGTGACATCGCCGTGTGTTACTACTAGAGATATATTCTTTTGTATAAAAGGAGTGTGTATGGTAGCAAAGGTTATCTATGAAACTCTGGTCTTAAGTCCCAGGGGTCCGTAAGGTTTGCCGTTAAAGCTTACCACTGGAGGAGTAATAGGTATTCTCTGAGCTTGTTTGAAGGACTGGGCAGAGGTAAGCGCTGCTTGGTTAACGTGTGTTATAATTCTGTAGCAGGACAGATTGTTCGCTGTTCTCGGGAAGGGCAGGATTCTGTGTAAATGTGCTACATTTTCTGGTGTAAAAGTGCGTGAATGTATGAGCATTTAGTTGATTGTGGAACTCTTTGGAGCATTCTGGGAGGAAACAGTTAATGGATGCATGTTAGAAGGGCAGAGTAGAGGGATGTGCTACTGTGTCAACGAAAGTAATAATTCCGTGTTAGAGCAGAGGTAAGCGCTGTTCTAGAGAGAAACGGGATTTTTGTGGGAGAGGTCTTTACTATTCTGTGGTTAGCGGAGCAGACAATGGAGATGTTTATATGTTGTAACTAATAGATTTGTGGAATCTGAAACAAGAGTCTACCGAGAAGGTTTTGTAAAGGAGGGGTAGACGAGTGACAGGAGACAGGAGTAGAAGCGACTGCAGCGACTACTGACGTCAGAAAGGACCGCGCTGTGATTGGACAGTGGGTTAGAACAGCGAAAGCGCTGTGATTGGTGCGTTGGTGTGAGCCGCGCAGGGATTGGAAGGAGTACAGGGTGACGTAGACGCTCCGGGATTGGTGCGTTGGTGTGAGTCGCGCTGTTATTGGACAAAAGATCGTACAGTTGTAGAGAGGACTAGAGGGTTGTGGTAAACGCGAAAATGTTTTACCAAACAGAGGAAAAGAAGAAAAAATCCTTGTTCAGTAAAATTAGAAAGTGGTTTGACAAGGATAAGGACATAATAACTAGAGAGGGTGAGTTACTACCTCCGACAAGAACTCCTGCATCCTTCATGGTTGCGAAATATGGGTATCATACCTGTATTTGGTTAGACAATTGGGCTAAGTGCACTAAAGAAGATGGTGTTTTAGCATTCCCGGAACATGGTTCATTTAATTTGGCCGTGTTGAGAAACTTACGGGAGAAGATGATATGTCTAGAGCCTAGACCAAGGCCGACACAGTTCGAGGCATTGGTAGAATGGGAAGATGAGGTGCATGAGCGAGAAAAGCAGAGGAGTGGAGGTAATTATAGGTACATTTTTGGGAGGAAATATGATCGTGAAACTCATCATGATCGAATGAGGAGATGGCGAGATGCTAGTATGTCAGAGGGACTATATCCTATGAGAACTGTTGAAGAGACGGAAGGGAGGAAAGTTACGGAAAAGGTACCTGATGCAGAATTGAGAAGGTATGGGGCTAATGACTATGAGGATGAAGTCATGGATGACATGATCTATAAGAGACCACCTCCATATAGACCAGAACCAGAAGTGAGAACACCAGTTGCTACACCAATGAGAGATACTTTGAAAATAATTAAAACAGAAGTTGTGACCCCTGATCTGAAAAATGGTAGCTCTTTCATGGAAAGGGAGAGAGAGAGCGAGCGAGAGAGAGAGAATGCAATCGGGGATGAGAAAACAAGAGAATTAACAAGAACCACATCCGAATTGACTGAGAAAATAAGAGAATTGACAAAGAATCTAGAAGCTGTTACAGTGCCTGTAACCATAGGTCCGGTTATGCCTATTTTTGATAAGCAAAGAATGGGTGAAAGTGGGTTGACAGTTCCATATGTGGGTAATGGACTAGTTAGTTCTCCAGAAGGGTCAGGAATGAGGACGGGAGAAAATCATTTGAGACAGTTGAGACATGACACATGTGGTGGAGAATCAAATGTACAGCCTAATTCAGGATTGAATACTGATTGTTTAGGAGGATCAATATTGGAACCACAGAGGATGGCAGAACAAGTGGGTACAGTAAAGAGGTCTACAGAAATAACGGCTGAGGATTTGAATGATTGGTTGAAAGTTCTTCAAAAGAAGGATAAAGATTCTCAGGCAATTGATGTAGCCAGGTTGCGTATAGAATTGGAGGAACTTATAGCAGGAACAATTCCTACAGAAATGTTAAAAATTCATCATGATGGAGAGTTGTTATTTATGTGCAAGAGTATCACATGGAGGGCTAAGAGTACACATGATAGGTTAAGAGGAATAGCGAGTGAAATGGGAGTTGACATGGACAAGGTGAAAGCTTTGCAGAAGCCTTACCGAGTGGATTTTTCTGATAAAGATATCGAAAATCTAAATGGTGTTGGCAGAACAGGGCAGATTAAGGAAATGATTTCCTTATTGCAAAAATGGGGTGATGTGGAAAAGTGGAAGGATAGGTGGTACAAGAAAAGAGAAGATTCAGTGGATAGGACTTACTCAGCATTTCCCATGAGAGAAAAGGAAAAAAACAGTGGATGCCTATCCTATGAGGGAAATTCCTGGAGGAGGATATGTACATGTCCCATGGACTAGACAGGATATTTTGTCATTTACGAATGATTTCCCTCGACTGAGAGAGAAGCCTGTCGAGTGGTATAGGCAGGTAGATAGGTTTGTGAAATTGTCAAAAGTGCTATGGATTGACCTGAATAGTCTGTTTGATATAATTGTTCCAGCAGACTTGTGGGCAGAGTGTAAAATAGTTGTGGATTGGCCTGCTAAGGAATACCCAAGAGATCAGAAAACAGGAGCTCCAGACCCGGAGGTTATGAGGAAATACGAGCAGGTTATTGTGTTCCTGAAGAATAAGGTACCCCCTAAAGAGACAGATTGGGTTAAAATAGATCGAACGCATCAGGAAGCAAAAGAATCAGTTCATGCTTTCTATGAAAGGTTGATACTGGCTTTTAAACAGTTCAGTGGAGATGAACACCTGGGTGATAAGGATTTGAGTCATTTTGTATACAGATTTGTATATGGCTTGAGACCTGAAATCAGTGAAATGATTCGTGAGCACACAGTTGATTGGCAGAGTAAGAAGATTGATGAGATCTTGAGACATGCGAAGTACTTCAGTGATGAAATTGAGGCAAAGCAAAGAAAGCTGAAGGAGAAAGCAATGTGGGCACAGGTGAAGGTTGCAGAAAGACAAGAAGCACAGCTGGTGGAACAAGCAAATAATCCAGGAAATAGGCCTAGATATGGTACATGAAAAGGAAAGGGGAATTTAGAAGAGGCCAAGAAGAAATTCCCATGTCACAACTGTGGACAATTGGGGCATTGGAGATCCGAGTGTGCGAATCCACCATTAGTGAATAATGAGAATAAATCCTTGAATCAACAGGTGCAGAACGAGGGGTGTAATCAACAGCAGCAACAGCAAAAGGTTGGCAAGCAGCAGAATCAAGAGCCAAAACCGCCCTTGCCACAGAATAGAGGGTCCCAGAAATATAACCAGGACTCAGGATTCTACAATGATGAGCAGGTAAACAAACCGAGACGTACTAACCCAGTACAGCAATACTGGTTAAGGAATGAGGGGAGTGAGTCTGAAGGGGACTACTGACGGTGCCGAAGAGAGGCGGAAGAGTGCATACTTGGAGCAACTCTAGAAATAGACCAGGCAGGACCATTTGTGGATGGGAAAATAAATGGGGAAAGAGTTACTTTTTTAGTAGACACAGGAGCGACGAGATCAACTGTCAGGTCAGCAGATATAAGAAATCTTCCTCTCTCGGATGAAGCAATCCAAGTGGTTGGTGTAGCTAATACACATATTAAGACTCGTCTTACTGAACCAGTAAGGGTAAGGATAGGGAAATTTTCAGATATGCACCGATTTGTGGTGTGCGACACTAGTCCAGTGAACCTGTTAGGTAGGGACTTATTGTGTAAAATGAATTGCACAATTTTTTGTACTCCGGATGGAATAGCTTTTGGGACACCAGGTGAGGATGTTTTGTACAGGATGACTCTAGATAATAGAGAAAGTGAGATTGTTGGAACATATGCTGTGTTTAATCCAGATGATTTGCCTCAAGAGTTGAGAAATACAGTAAAAGCAACAGTTTGGGATTTTACTGGAGAAGATGTGGGATTGATGAATAATGTAGATCCAGTGAAGATTACAGTGAAAGAGGGAATCACTTACCCTAATATCCCACAGTACAGATTGACACCAGAGATAATTGAAGGAATCACACCTATAATTGATAAGATGATATAGCAGGGTGTTTTGAGAGAGTTACTGAGTAGCCCATGTAATTCACCGATAATGGGGTTAAAGAAACCTAATGGGAAGTTCAGGATTGTACAAGATTTGAGAAAAGTTAACAAAATTGTGGTATCATGCTGTCCCATTGTGCCAAATCCGTCAGTGATTTTGTATCAGATTCCTCATGATGCTGAATGGTACACAGTAATTGATTTGTGTCATGCTTTCTTTTCAATTCCATTGCATCATGACAGCCAGCCGATTTTTGCATTTCGGTTTGGACAGCGTATTTTGGCATGGTGCCGAATCCCACAGGGGTATACAGAGAGTCCTTCAATATTTAATCAGTTGCTGAAGAAATCTTTGGAGAGTATGACGATGCCTGAAAGCTCAGTACTAGTACAGTATATCGATGACCTACTTGTGGCATCGAAGACACGTGAAGCTTGTGAAGTAGATACCATAGCTTTACTGAATCATCTGGCTGATGGGGGATTAAAGGTAATTCCAGCCAAGTTGCAATTTTGCAAGAAAGAGGTACATTATCTTGGACACAATATTGAAAAAGGTCTGAGGAAAGTGACCAATGACAGGATCAAAATTATCAGAGGAATGAGAGCCCCAATGACCCAGAGAGAAGTGAGAATATTTTGGGTACTGTCGTCAGTGGATAAGTAATTTTTCCCTGATAGCAAAGCCACTGATTAAATTGACCAAAAGTGAAGTAAAAGACCCATTGGAATTGAATGCAGAACAAATGGCAGCATTCGATGAATTAAAGAGCAGATTATGTGAAGCTCCTGCTCCAGGAATGCCAGACTATGAGAAGGAGTTTGAGTTGTACTGTAGTGAGAGGAATGGATGTGCACTTTCAGTGTTAATCCAGAAACATGGACGTCTGAGAAGGCCAATTGCGTACTTCTCATCAACACTTGACCCAGTAGCTGTGGGTTTGCCAGGTTGCCTGAAAGCAGTAGCTGCTACATGCAGAAGCTTGGAACAGAGTGAGGGTATAATAATGGGATATCCTGTAAGGGTGTTCGTACCTCATGATGTGGCAATTCTTTTGACAAGAAGCAGAACTCAATATATGTCACATAGTCGGCTGACTAAATATGAGAAAATCATTCTGGGAGCATCAAATGTGACTCTTGAGAGATGTGTAAATGTGAATCCAGCGACACTGTTGCCAGATGCTGAAAATGTGAGTGTGAGAGATGATGTTGATCATGATTGTTTGGATGTACTTGACTACTGTCCAAAACCGAGACCAGACATAAGAGATCTGCCACTGCCTGAGAGTGATCATGTGCTGTTTGTGGATGGATCATGTTTGAGAACAGAAGAAGGTGTGCTGAGTGCAGCATATGCGGTGTGTAAAGTCTCAGAAGTTATGGAGGCTTCATCTTTGAAGGGAGTTAAATCTGCTCAAGTGGCTGAATTGATTGCATTGACAAAAGCTTGCAAAATTAGGAAAAATATGAGAGTGACTGTGATGACTGATAGTCAATACGGATTTGGAGTTGTTCACGACTTTGGCCAGCTTTGGCTACAGAGAGGTTTCCTGACCTCGAGTGGAACTCCTATAAAGAATGCTGAAATGATTGGGAAATTGCTTGAGGCGATACAGCTGCCTAAAGAACTAGCAGTTGTAAAATGTGCTGCTCATGGACAGGGAAATGATTTTGTTACTCTTGGTAATCGCTTTGCAAATGACATAGCACAGTATTGTGCAAAGAACGATAATTCGATTAACAAGGGAAGAGAGAAGGAAATGTCTTTTTGTTCAGTGATGTTTACTAATGTCCTGGAAACATGGGATGAGGTGAAACAGTTGCAGGATGAAGCAGGAGATGAGGAAATGAGAGATTGGATCAAAGCAGGTTGTGCACCAAGAGAGAAAGATCATGTTTGGATCTATAGAGATGGAAGACCAGTCATGCCAAATTCCATGTTGTCAACAATGGCAAGAATGTATCATGGCCAGGGACACTTGGGGAGGGATGCAATGATTAGGTCCTTTAAACAGACCTGGTACAATGCAAAGTTCAGGCTGATTGCAGAGAGCATCTGTCAAAGATGTTTGATTTGTCAGCAATTCAATACCGGAAAGAAAACAGTGGTGAGCCTAGGAACAATAGGCAGAGAAGGAGGTCCTTTTACCAGAATGCAAATAGATTTCATTGAAATGCCCCAAGTCAATAGATTGAGGTATGTTCTAGTGGTAGTCTGTTTATTCTCAAGGTGGGTGGAAGCATATCCGACTAGAAGAAATGATGGAGTAACAGTGGCCAAGTTGCTGTTAAGAGAGTTGATTCCTAGGTACAGGTTCCCAGTGACAATTGAGTCAGACAGAGGGGGACACTTCTACAATGAGCTCATGAGTTTAATTTGTGAAGCATTGAGCATACAGCAGAAGCTACATTGTGCATACAGGCCAGAGGCTTCTGGTGTTGTTGAACAGATGAACGGTACAATCAAAAACAGAATTGGCAAGATGTGTTTAGCCACTGGAATGAAATGGCCTGATGTCTTGCCTCTGGTGCTAATGACTATTAGATCTACTCCAGATAGAACTACAGGGTTGAGTCCACATGAAATATTGATGGGACGTGCTATGAGACATGCATTTGTGCCTGTCAACAAGCTGATGACTATAACTGATGACATGATTTTGGATTACTGTAAAGGCCTGGCTGACGCAGTTCATTCTGTGTTTCACCAGGTTGGAGAAGACGCCACTACACTTGAAAAGAAGCAAGCCCATGATCTGAGTCCAGGGGATTGGGTGAGAATAAAGGTGCACAGGAGAAGAAATTGCTTGGTTCCAAGGTGGGGAAGGCCAAGACAAGTCATTTTGACTACAACAACTGCTGTGAAGTGTGCTGGAGTGAAAAACTGGGTTCATGCAAGTCATACTCTGAGAGTTCCGAATCCAAAGGATGTGACTGGAAAAGAGTACTTTGAAGAGTCAGATTCCAGTGATGATGCAGACACTGAAACAGTGAGAAGAAAAAAGAATCCTGAAAGGGGGGAAAGAGAGTCAGAAAAAGAGTCAGGTGATTCTTTTTTCTTACCAAGAGAGGCTTCAAGAGGAACATTGAGAACCTCGGAGGAGAGTTCAGATTCTGGAAAGGTGCCTGAAGTTTCAACGAGCAGTGAAAAAGAAAGAGAGAAAGAAAGAAGAGAAAAGAGTAATTCCGCAGAGACTACACCTGAGTCAGATGAAGAGATTGAGGATCCACCTGAGATTATTCCTGAGGAAGTAGGGTCAGAAGAAGATAGAGAGGGACAGATTGCGGAAGACCCCACGAGGAGGTGTAGGGAACATTCCTGATAAGCTAGGTGAAGGGACAAGTAGACAGCAAGAAGATTGCGTGTCGGAGACCCGAGGAGGGACAGTAGCAGGGAAATCTCAATCGGTGGGGAAGAAAACTGTGGGAAAAGAGAGAATCGTTGATGAACAAGAGGCAAATGAGACGGAATCTGATGAGAGTGAGAATGAGAAACCAGAGGGTCGAGTTCTGAGAAAGAGAACTTGGATCGGAGAAAGAAACAACAGGGAAGTGAAACAGAAAAGAAGTGTAAAGGGAGATCTTTGGCCTAATAAGATAAAGAGGCTGAGATATCGACTGACACGAGTGAATTCATCGAAAGCTGAACAGGTGAACGAGGTGTCAAGTCAGAATCAAGCAAAAGGAGAAGAACAAAAAGAACCAAAAGAACCAGAGGAGATCAAAAGAATCAGAAAACCCAACCAGAAGTACAGGTCACCGGAATGGACGTATGTGGCACTGTCTGAAGAAGAAGAAGAGGCAGAGAGTCAAGGATATCCAGAGGGGACCTTACGGAGAGTGGTTGAGGAAGAGAAAACAGTTGGAATCCTGAAAGTTATCTTGACTGACATTGGGGAAGAGTCAGATGCTCAGGATGTTCAGGATCTGATACAATTTGATGTTGCTGAAGAAGAATTGAAAAGTGATGAAAATGCAAATTGAGTGAACTAAAGGAGTCACTTGGAGAAGAGTGAAAAAGAAGAGTTTTAAAATTAACAGATTGAAATAATCTAGTGATCTAGAGATTCAGTAGTGGAGTAGTAGAGGCTAAGTCAAAAGACACTGCCAAAGTAATAAGATGGCTAACACAGAAAATAATCAAAGTAGATGTGCCTTCTTGAAAAGATGGTGTAGAATGTGCTGCTGCTGTACAGGATTATTAATGCTACTATGGAGTGTACTTGCTTTATTAGTTACTTTTAGAATTACAATAGATACTTTGGGAATACATACTGAGAATATGACTAACATAGAGAAGAGTTCACAGAAAGTAGTGCCAACAAGAATTAGTAACATATACATACATAAGGATAGATCAATTAATGATTTTTCTAGCAATGTTTTTTCAAAATTGTTGTATGAGTACGTAAAGACAATGGAAGTAAGGGATTGCTACGTCTGTATGCAATTGCCTGCATCCGTTTCAGAGGGAGTTACTTATCATCATCTTCCAGCTACGTATGGAATTTCATGTAGTGTGTTAAGTAGTGTTTTTTATTTGTTAGGGAAAATAGATTATGAGATGTCTAATAAGGATAACATTTTTGGGCAATTGCCTATGAATAAAAAACTGAACCCTGCTAAAGAAGCTAACATTTTTGGTGAGATTTTTATTGAAACAGAAGAATTAACATTAGATTATATTTTTAGATACAATTTGACTTGTAGTTTGAAAGAGGAGGAAAAAGCTTTCCTAGACATGGTAGAGAAAAGGAGAGTCAGCATGCATGAAAAGGCAGGAGGATATAAAATGAGTGAGACAGTGTGGGACATTGAGATGGGAAAGGAGTTGAAAAATGGGGCCAGTCCAACTTTGGCTTTAGATGCACCACAGAAGGGTAAACTATGCATTACCAGAAGGAAATCCCAATATGATTATCATTTCGTTGGGACTAGTGAGTGCCATGATACATACTTTATTGCAACAGGATGGGGATTCAAAGGAGGAGAAGATCCAGTTTTTCCGGGAGTGTATTATATTTGTGGGAATAAGGCTTATTACAGGTTGCCTGACCATTGGTATGGCACATGTTATGTTGGCCTGGTCTTTCCAAAGATTTTTCATATAGATAGAATAGAAGATGCAGAACAAATTAATCTATTAACACGTTTTAAAAGATAAACTTGGTCAGAAATTGTAGGAGATATTTTTGGAGCTTTGATTCCAGCAGTGGGAATTTCATTAAATGCATATGGAATTCGGAAGCTGTCAACAGTGGTGGATCGCTTATCGACAAGCACCGCTGGAGGATTTTTGTTGGTAAATACAGAGATGGTTGCCTTACGCGCCATGTCTATGCAAAATCGACTTGCCCTTGATATTCTATTGGCAAAAGAGGGTGGAGTCTGTGGAATGCTGAAAGTTCAACATTGTTGCACTTACATTCCTGATGAAAGCAAAGATCTAAAGGTCTACATCAAAAATATTACTGATTTGCATGAAGAATTAGTACCACTGGAAGCTGAAAGTATCTGGACTAAAATGGCTAATAAGATGATTGCTGTTAAGAATTTTATTGCTAAGATAGGTAGTACCATTTTTGGTAAAATATTATTTCCATTGACTTGTGTGATAGTTGCTTTATTGATTCTTAGATTAGGGTGTTTATGTTAAATACAGGAGAAGTAAAAAGAAAATGTTGAAAAGAGACAAAAGAAGTCAAAAAGAGACCCACAAGAAATAGAATTAGAAGAATTTAGAGAAAGCATGTACTTAGAAACGAAAAGGGATGATGAAAGAGAAACCGGAGTGTAGTATAAATGCAAAAAGACATTTGAATTTCTCCTAAGAAATGGGGACTAAATTTTGGGTTGGATTTTTGTGGTGATGATATATCACCAAAGGGGGGATTGCTGGAGCAGGGTTTTCTATTTAAACTCAAACTTCAGTTTATATTTCGATATGTCACAATTAAAATTACTAACGAATAATTATTAAATATTAATTTTGTTGAGTGTTTTGACTAATCAACCTTACTAATGAAAGAATTACACGTGGGAATGCAATTGTGTGGCTTGATTAATACGTGAACTAAGTTGGTGAGCAAATTAACTAAATAAGTGTGGCTAAAGTGTTATTTGTTATGTGTTTGCGCTTTAAATAATATGCTTTAATGCTTCTTTATGTCGCAAAAGGCTAGATAATTACATACACATAAGGGTATTAGTGGGAATTAACACTGTATAATCAATACGATGTAGTAACGTTGTTTTGTGTTTCTTTTAATTAAGATTGTCCATTTTGGCCTATTGAAAATGGCCGACATTTACAGCCTGCATTTGAGTAGATGAAATACGAAGAGAGGCCTTGCTGAATATGGTTGAAAACATGACCTCGGCCTCTGTCTGAAGCTAAAAGTTATGAAAGTACAGCAGCTCTGGGCTCATCGCCAGATATCCTTGGAAGAAAACAATCGTCACAATGAACATTTTGATAAACTTGCGGTGGCTTCACTATAATTCCGGAGAAGAGCATCCATGAATGTTGCGGATTTAGTTTGTGCTTCCTTTTTCCGTGTTTTTATTTTTGAGATATTCGAGAGCGGAGGTTTTTTCTAAATGTTGCGAGCCAACATCCTTTCCTGCTCGCTCTGCTCAACAGACGTTTAGAGCTTGTTTGTAACTTTTAATGTGTAAGTTTTAGTATAAATGTTGTTAGACTAGTGAGGGTTTAAGGCCACTTCTTCCCGAACTTATGCTCGAGAGGATCGATGCTGATCAAGGGGACGGTGACTCGGGAGACTCTTTGAGAGACCTGTCCTGACCTAAATACGACATTTAGCTAGAATAGGTAACTATGAGAATAATGATTTTGCTATTGGATGACTTTAATTTGAACTAATTTAGATAAAATAACCTTTGTTTGTATTACAGTGTCGGGTGGTTATTTCTTGTCAATTATTGAGATCTCAAATGTGTTCTTATTGTTTAAATCATGACTCGAGACAAATCAATTAGGTTGCATTGACCTCAGTTTAGATGCAGATTGATTCAGGAGTTCTCTCGTATATTCAGTGTGGATAGAGTAATAGAATGAATGTTGGTGTGATGGGCCCTAGCGTATGGTGAGTGTATGCGCGTATGACTGTGGAATTACTCTGTCCATGGAAGTAGGGAGAATTTATATGCTCTGATCTACAACACCTACACCACATAACACTAGTATGTCTTCTAGAGGAGAAGCCACTGGCTCTCTGCCAACTAAATACAATGGCATCTCATTTCCAGAATTGAGAGCCATGTGTGCATCTAGGAAGTTGAGGACAGGGAGAATTGCAAATACCCAACGTCTCATTGAGATTTTGCTCTTAGATGACCTTAGAAAGACCTCAGGGTCTGATGAGGTAGGCAGAGTGGGCGGGGCAGGGCATAAGGAAAGGGCAGGAAGTGAAACATTCTTTGACCTGGAATCAAACCCTGACCAGGCAATCAAGATGATTCTAACCTGGACAACACAGATCTTTCTTCAGGTGGGGGAGAAGGCCCCAGTGGCCCACTCTTTACTCCACCAGGAAGAGTACAGAGTTTACCTAGGCGAGCCAGAACTTCCTCTGTGGAGTCTAATCACTCAGGAACTTCTGTAGGGACCTCCATATCAAACAAGAGGGAATCCTCTTACGATAAACAGTGCCAATTTCTGGAGCTTGAGAGAGTCAAGCTCAGGCTCAAGAAAGAGCAATTGGCCTTAGACAGAGAATCCCTAGAGCTCCAAGAGCACCAAGAAGATTGTGACTAGAGTCCCATGGTGGCAGCAACAGTGTCCCTAGGGTTAGAGAATATACTCATGAACATAGGAACCTGAACAAGATAGTCCCTCCCTATCAGAGTGGGGATGACATCCACAAATGGATAGCTGCACTAGAAAGGGCCTGTAGGGTACAAAAGGTCCCTCAAGAGCAGTGGGCAGCTATCTTGCAGCTCTCCTTTGCTGACAAAGGTAGAGATAAACTCCTCACTGTTAGAGAAGAGGATGCTGACAATTATTCAGTCTTGAAAAGTGCTCTCATTGATGGGTTTGGCTTAACCAATGAACAGTACAGGATTAAGGTCAGAGACACCCAGAAAGCACAGACTCAGGACTGGGTTGACTTTGTAGATTGTGCTACTAAGGCTCTGGAAGGCTGGTTACTTGGCAGTAAGGTGTGTGATTTAAAATTTTACAATTTAATTATGAGGGAGAAGATCCTTAATAATTGCCAATATCAGTTGTTGCATTAGTACTTGGTTGATTCTGATCTGACCTCTCCCCAAGAATTGGGAAAGAAGGCAGACAAATGGGTCAGAACCAGAGTGAAGCAGAAAACTCAGAATCAAGGTGGTGACCAAAAGAAGGAAGATGCTAAAACCTCAGATAAAGGGGGGGGGGAAGAGGGTAAAGACCAGAAGTCTTCACAAGGGCCCCAATAACCTGCATCTGGGGGGGGGGGGGGAGGGGCACAGTCTAACAAAGAAAAAGGCAAAAAGACACCTTAGTGTCATATCTGTAGAGAGAAGACACATTGGACAAAAGATGCCAGTTGTCCAAGGGCCGAGGAATCTACTTGCCCCTAAGGCAACTGTTCCCCCTAGCTTAGTTCCAAGTGGTGGTGTACAGAACAAGGGTATAGTAGAGTTAACCTTGGGATCTGAGATGGATTCTGGCCTAGTCAGAATTCCAACTCAGGCTGTTTTGATCTGTGAAGGAGGCATGGATATTGCCTCCTTATTTGTCAGTCCCAGTGATCTGGGCAAGTACAGACAACAGACTTTGATCAATGGTAAGGAGGCCATGGCATACAGGGACATAGGTGCAAGTGTCACAATGGTGACAACATATCTTGTGGACCCTGAACAGATCATACTTGATGAGATATACCAAGTGACTAATGCAAGCAATGTCAGGACAGATCATTTCTTGGCAGTTGTGAATTTCACCTGGGGAGGGATAACTAGCCCTAAGAAAGTTGTGGTTAGCTCAGACCTCCCTGTAGAATGCTTATTGGGCAATGATTTGGAAACTTCAGCTTGGGCTGAAGTGGAACTCAGGACACATGCAGAAATGCTGGGCATCCCTGAAGATGTGTTTGCCATGACTAGGTAACAGGCAAAAATGCTTCCACTGAACAGGCCCTGGATCCTGAAAAGATGGACCAGGTGCCATCCAAGAGAAGAGCAGAAGGGGTAAGGCAGTGTCTTCCCCCCTGCCTCAGAGTGAGGATCAGTCTCTTGAGGGAGATGATCTCAGTCCCTGTGAAGGAACTGTCTCAGAGGAGACTAGTGCCACTAGGTATCCAGAGGCAATTCCCCTTAGGACTACCACAGCTCCTGCTGTGGCTAGAGCTCTCCTGGAAGTCTTTTCCAGAGTGGGTTTCTCTAAGGAGGTAGTATCAGGCAGTGGTACAAACTTTATGTCTGGTTATCTGACTGCTATGTGGAAGGAGTGTGGAGTGAATTCCAAATTCACCACACCCTATCACCCACAATGTAATGGGTTAGTTGAGAGAGTCAACGAAACCCTCAAGGGCATGATAAAAGGTCTCCCTGGAAAGCTTAGGCGCAGATGGGACATACTTTTGCCCTGCCTTCCTTTGCCTACAGAGAGGTTCCTCAGAAGGGGGTTGGGTACAGCCCTTTTGAACTTCTGTTTGGACATCCAGTTAGGGGTCCCCTATGCTTGGTTAAGGAGAGATGGGAGTTACCTCTCAAACCACCTAAACAGGACATAGTGGACTATGTTCTTGGTCTCCGCTCTCGGATGGCTGAGTAAATGAAGAAGGCATCCAAAAACCTTGAGGCTAGCCAGGAATTGCAAAAGGCCTGGCATGACCAAAAGGCTGTTTTGACCGCATACCAGCCAGGACAGAAGGTATGGGTGTTGGAGCCTGTGGCCCCAGCAGCTCTCTGAGACAAGTGGAGTGAGCCCCATACCATTCTTGAGCAAAGGGGAGAGGTTACCTACCTGGTGGGGCTTGGAACCCACCAGACCCCCCAAAGGGTGCTCCAGGTGAACAGGCTCAAGCCATATGTGCACAGGGCAGACATGGGCTTGCTCATGGCTACTGATGAGGGACAGGAGGAAGAGAGTGATCCACTCCCTGATCTCCTCTCACAGAACCCTGATAATGGTTCAGTTGATGGTGTAGCTTTGGCAGACAGCCTCACTGAACAGCAACAGATTGATTGTAGGAAAGTCCTCAATCAGTACAGACATATGTTTTCACTGACTCCAAGTCAGACTACCTGGTGTACACATGAGTGACAGTCTGTCTGTTAAAAATAAGATTTACAGGCAACCTGATCATGTCAGGCACTGTATCAGGACTGAAGTCCAGAAGATGCTGGAACTGGGAGTGATTGAGCCCTCAGATAGCCCTTGGGCTAGTCCAGTAATCTTGGTACCCAAACCTCACACCCAGGGTAGTAAGAGAGAGATTAGGTTCTGTGTTCACTACAGGGGACTCAATGCAGTCAATAGGACTGATGCTCATCCAATTCCAAGGGCAGATGAACTAATTGATACTTTGGCCTCAGCCAAGTACATTTGACCTGACAGCTGGTTACTGGCAAATCAGATTAGCTGAGGATGCAAAACCAAAAACAGCATTTTCAACCCCTAGTGGGCACTACCAATTTGTGGTGATGCCTTTTGGCTTGATGACTGCACCTGCCACATTTCAAAGGCTGGTGAATAAAGTTCTCACAGGTCTGGAAGCCTATAGTGCAGCTTATCTAGATGAAATTGCTGTCTTTAGTTCCACCCGAGAGGATCACCTGGTCCACCTGAGAAATGTTTTTGTGGCCCTGCAGAAGGCAGGCCTCACTATTAAGGCCAGCAAGTGCCAGATAAGGCAGAGTAAGGTTGTAGACCTAGGCTACCTTGTAGGTGGAGGACAGGTTCAGCCATTGCAGAGCAAAATCCAGACCATCATGGAATGGGTTGCTCCAACTACCCAGACTCAGGTCAGAGCTTTCTTGGGCCTGGCTGGGTACTAAGGGAGGTTTGTCAAAAGTCATGGCTCCATAGTGACCCCTTTGAATGGCTTCACTTCCAAAAGAGTGCCTAAGAAAGTTCAGTGTACAGTTAGCTGTCAAAAGGCATTTGATGACCAGAAGCAGGCCATGTGCACTGCTCCCATTCTGCAAAGTTCTGACTATTCCAAACAATTCATTGTTCGAACTGATGCATCTGAGTTGGGGGTAGGGGCTGTGTTATCACAACTGAATAAAGAGGGTCAGGATCAGCCAGTAGCTTTCATAAGCATAAGGCTGCCACCAGAGAAAAATGTTGGTGAGCTATTGGGAGGGAAGCCTTTGCTGTGGTTTGGACTCTGAAGACGTTGAGGCCATACTTGTTTGGCACTCACTTCATTGTTCAGACAGACCATAAGCCCCTCTTATGGCTAAAATGGATGAAGGATTCCCTACAGGGGATGGACTATCCAGTGGAAAATAGACCTGGGAGTAACCATGCCAATGCAGATGGACTCTCCATATATTTCCACTTAGAACATGAAGACTCAACTGGTCAAGGTTAGTTTAATGTCCTTATGTTGGGGGGGGGGGTTATGTAGGAAAGTAGGATCTGCTTCTTATGATTAACCCCACGTTTTGCTGATGTAGTACTGTTTTTGGCCTAGTCTGACTGGGATCCTGCTATCCAGGACCCCAATCTATCTGATTTCTCCCTTAAATTGATATACCTGTACTTTTAGATTGGATTCTGGGGTACCCTTCTCAGTCCCTAGTATATGGTACACCATGTACCCAGGGCATAGGCACCCCAGAGGCCTCCAATGGGCTGAAGCATGTATTATGCCACCACTGAGAGGCCATCCAAATTCACTCAACAAACCTGCTACAGCAAACTGTGTAAGCTGGTGCTTGCACCACTTACTTTAGATATAGATTCACTATATCTATCTAAATCACTACACTAAAATACCTATCAGTCACCCCTATGGCAGGCCTTAACAATCCTAAAGGCAGGGTACTGGGTTTTACGTGAGAGGGTGCCCTGCATGAGCAGAGCTCCTCTGCAGCCTTCGGAGACCATTCTCCAGGGTTGTCTGTGATGTAGCCAGACATATATGTTTAAGTGCATTATAACCTCGCGGTATTTGCTAACTTTAAAATGGCTGCTTAGAAACATGCCGTGTTTGGTGTCAAACACTTTGGAATCATACCTCCACACCAGTAACTGGAGTGGAAGGTATGATTCCTCCCTTCCAAAGGGACATATGTGGGTCACAGGTCTACCCAGTACCATCTTTTCGACCTGGGCAGCACAAAATGGATGCTGCCAGCCACAGACACGATTCTGCTCTCCTGCTGCTGAGCCAAACTTGAGCAGAGGGAGGCATGACAATAGGCATCCTGTCACAAGGAGCTGTGACCACCTCCCAGACAGGATTTAGTGTATTGGGGCTCAGTGGGTGCACTCTGAGAGTGCCAGAAAGTCTGCACTTGGGGCACATTTGGTGTCCCTGTGCATAGTCCAGCTCAAACCAGTTCTGGGAGCCATTGGCTGCTGCTCTGGCACAAAACTGGACAAAGGACATGGGTGTAGCCACCCCTCTGTCTTGCCCATCCACTAGTAGGGTCCACAGAATCTTTCCAACCCCTTCCCATGGGTATAAAGTGGGGTACCTGACTACAGGACTTTAGATTTTACCTGGACAAAATTCTGCTATGAAGAAACCAAGTACTTCGACTGCCTGCATGACGCCGGACGACTGAAGAATCTCCCTTGGAGTAAAGGAGTTACTCCCCTGCAAAAGCAGGCACCTAAACGATTCTGACCAGTTTGCTTCTCCCTAGCTCCTGAGGACTGTGAAGATTTCAGCAACACAGGAGGTGGGTTCCCGAAGGTTCTTGAGGTCGATCTGCCCTCTCAGCGATTCTGAGACCAGTATCCCTCATGGGGACCGTGCAACCCGAACAACTGTGCACCGCGTACATTTGCAGTTACTTATGCTTACTGACAATTCCCAAGCTTGTGCATTGGACTCTGCGTATTCCTGACCCCGAGTAGTAGTTCCGGCCTCCACTCCTCGAGTGTCCTGTGGGCTGGTACTTTGCAAACTTGCTTGAGGTCTCCTGCGATCCCTAGTCTGTTGACCTGTGGGTCCTGGCGAGGGTCACCTTGTTTGTTCTTGGGCTTACTTGGTTGTTCCTGACGTGCTCTGACTCCCCATTGCTTGGGGAGTCCCCTGGACCTTGCTAGTCCACACCGTAACCTATTTCCTCTGACTGCATGGGTTGCATTTGCCAAGGCTTGTTGGTGTGCCAGCCGGACATTGACCTCTCAGCACTTGACATCCTTTGTGGCACATCTCACCTCCGGATCCTTGTCGTCCTCGGCATCTCCTGGTCCCTGTGGCTGCAGAGTCAAGCAACCCTTCTTCACTCCTGAAGCACTCGACACCGGTGGGCATTTGAGTCTTGAGCCCCTGGTCACCTGAAGTGACCCAGACTCTGTCCCCTCTGCTTTCAGGTTCTTCTCACCTCGAACCCAGGCTTGGATTCCACCGCACATCCTTCGCCCTCCTGGCAGCAGTACTTCTTTGCAACTCTCCATTGAAAACGACAAAGGTTTCCGACACCACTTGACCCCTATGCACCTGGCTCCTCTGGGATAGGTCACACGGTAACTTCAGTACTCACTGGTGGGTTGGCCTTAGAACCTCCTATGTTCCAAACGGTTTGCTCGAAGTCCTCTTAGAAGTGTCCTTAACTTGTAATTTTGCAACCGCAACTTTCCCATAGAGTTGTACGGAGCACCCGTCTGTGTTTCCTCACTGCACTCGTCCTCTATGGGCTCCCTGTGTCACTCCTCTGGGTGGTTCCTTGGGGTCCCAACAATTCTACGTGCTATATGCACTGTGTCTAGTCAAGTTGTTGTTGTTATACCATTTTTTTAGTATATGGTTCGGTCTCCCTCTGGATCCCTCTGTGTATTGTGCTATTTACAAAAGTTCTATTGATTCAGTATTGTGTGCTTTGTGCCCTAGTCTCGAATAGAGACTAGTAGAGAGTGTTATATTAATAATAAGGCTCCCGGTGTTCCGTTTAAATAGATTTTTACATATAAATACAGACGGAAAACATTTTGTTTTTTGTCTGCATTTATATATAAAAACTGGAAAATACTTACAAAACAAATGCTCCTCCTGCCTTTGTGTTCCTCTGTAAAATCCGAGTCAGAGTGGCAGCCAAAAGAAATGGAAAACTGCTGCCCTGAAACTGCTACAGAGACGGGAGAACTGGGAGCGCTGTGTCTGCAGAGACACTCCATCACCCCTCACAGCGGTAGTTCACGCAAGATAATTGTTGGAGCAGTGCAAACAGCCAATGTCCATTTAGAGGTGTGAAAACACCCTAGGACATCGGCTGCAGCTCCAGGAACATTTTGTTTTTTGTTGTATGGGAGGGTGAAGGAGGTCGATGTTGCAGGACACGGGAGGAGGGGGGGCAGAAATGCCTCCAACAACTATTAGCATAAAGCCTGGTTGCATCTCTCAGTGACTATGCATGCTGTTGGGCAGTGAGGCTGAGTGAGAGGTGAGCAAGTCAGTTAGCATGACTTCATTTTTCTATTTAATGTTTATTTAAGTGCTACTTAAATAAAAACAAGAACAGAAATGACTGTAGCACCACCTGTACTCTACATTTTCTCCATAGTGTCCATATCAAAGCACTATTCTCTGCAGATGAAGATGCAGGATTCTTTAGATATTTTGGCGATTTATAATGCCTCGTGGGGTAGGTCGTCTTCAAGTGCACACTAAGAATGATCTGCTATTCTTCAAGCAGACACTCTCTGTGATGGCTGATTAAATGTGAGTAAAAGAGGTAGTAATGCGTTTACATTTTGCAAGACAGCTGCGCGAATGAGACCGAATCAAAATCACTAATTAACACATCCTTTCATAGAGGACAGGGAAGAAATTTGCTCCCAATATGCAAAGTGCACTTAGCATAGGCTGCAATTTAAAAAAAAACAGCTATGACAACCTAGTAAAAGTGTGCATGTCAATTTAAATAAATGTGGAAAAATACTAGCTTTAGCGTATTTTCTTTCTTGCGTCAAAAATAAATGTGGATAAATACAAATAAAATGACCACAAAATAAATATGGATAAATACAGATGGAAATGTGAAAAAACATAAATACCATAAAACCGGGAGTCCTAATTAATAAATACATATTTTTATATGAACACTGTGTGGTTCTCCTTTCATTTAGTCATTTAGGAGGTGATATTCTGGTAAAACAAGGTGCTTTACATCCCTTCAAGATTAAGCAACTAGGATAGCTTTCAATAAGGTTTATCTTTGACCACATACATCATAAGGGTCGTGTGGACTGGTACAAGGTGCAAAAACAACAATTGATGGACAGAATGCAGAACAATGTCAAACATTCACCCCAGTACAGATATCTGGGTCTAAATCCATCGTTTCTTTGCTCACCATGCCATTCCAGTTTGGACCCAGCCATATGCAAATCAGTCTTGACCCTGCACCCAATGGGAACAGTCCAGCCCGAACTGCCAGGCCAGGTCCTCCCTGGACTGGAAACAAGCATCCTAGGACCGGTTTTGGGCTTTCAGCCCTCACCAGCCAGGATAGCTTGACTCCAGTGGCATGGAGAATACAGGACCCATGCCTGGGCATACCCGTCCCAGTCGGGGTAACAAACGCAAAAACAATTGATGGGCAGAATGAAGAACAATGTCATACATTCACCCCAGTACAGAGATTTGGGCCTAAATCCATCGTTTTTTGCTCACCATGCCATTCCAGTTTGGACTCAGCCATATGCAAATCAGTCTTGACCCTGCGCCCAATGGGAACAGTCCAGCCCAAACTGCCAGACCAGGTCCTCCCTGGACTGGAAACAAGCATCCTAGGACCAGTTTCGGGCTATCAGCCCTCATCAGCCAGGATAGCTTGAATCCAGTGGCATGGAGAGCACAGGACCCACGTCTGGGCATACCCGTCCCAGTCGGGGTGACAAATGCAAAAACAACAATTGATGGACAGAATGCAGAACAATGTCATACATTCACCCCTGGTACAAGGTGCCCACTTTAGTTAGTGGACAGCATATACCAGGCCACCTTCTCACACATACCAATTACATATTCATGTACAGTTCCTCTAATTCGTTCAATCTCTCTTTTTTAGTGTGTCTCTTGTTTATAACTCCATCTCCCTCATTCATACACCTATAACTCTATTTGTCCCTTGTTCACCTACACCTTACCCAGTTCCCTTGTCACCTCCACCTCTCTTATTTTCACCTACAATTACTTTTCCTCTGACCTGCAGATGTTGAATTTTCCCTGCTCAACCCAACCACTCACAAGTTCATGCTAATCCCTGTCTTTGAACACTAAGGGGTTGTTGCAAAGTAATCCTGTGCCCTGGGCACCCCCCCACATTTTGCTGACTGATGCTGGTGGTAACTGACTCTGACTGACTCTGGGCTCTGCCTAATCAGGCCCAGGGCCAGTGCTATGCTGAAAGAAACACATTAGAATGCAGTTAAAACACCTACATACACTAGGGTACACAATTGTATGGTGGGAATACCCCTGTGATTGGCATGACTTACCCTATAAGCCCATAGTATATAATAGGGCAGGGGGGTTGAAACTACCTAGAAGTCCCTAGTACCCTGGGGCATGGCAGTTTAAAGGCCAGCATCTCCTTTTGCACTTGCATCTGTGCACTGCTGAAGCCTGAGGTCAGTTTAAAAGCAGCACTGGGTGCCAGGACTGCTTTTAAAAAGTAAATTGTGCCCAAACTCGACTTTGGTGTTTGGGGCACTTAAAAATGGATAGCTACAATGTTTGGGCATATTAGAGACCCCCAGGGTCTCCCCTAGGTATCCCAGGGGTGGGAGGTCAGGTATTTATAAGGTACACCCTTTAAAATGAGTGTTTATATGCCTGGGTAAAGTGAAATTTCACATTTCACTCCCCACATTGTGGTACAGTGCTACTCAAATTCGACTTTGATGCTAGGAGCACAGTAGAGGGAGAATCTGTAATCTTTCTACAGATTCAGAACCCCTAAAGTCTCCCCTAGTTGCACCTGGGGTGGGGTTCCTGTAGATATAAGGCAAGTACTTATAAAATATGTTTTTGTAAGTCCTGGTGCTGGAAAAATGGCCCAAGTCATTTTTCTCATTTCAAATTCCCTGTTACATAGGTTAACATGGTAGGAAGTTATTGATTAATAACTATGGATAGGAGAGGGATCTAAATGCCATTCAAAGACTTCCCAGAATGGTAATAATAAATCCGACAATATCATATTGCTGAATTTCTCCTTAAGTGTACATACACAAAGTTATAAGACTTTCTTGTTGTAAGTCCAAATTCAGCCTTCCAGTGGTCTGCCCTGATTAGTCAGAGTTAAGTGGATTATCCAGGCTGCCTTGAAGAGGTGTTAAAGAGCCCCTGGGGTAACCAGCTCTGCTGGGAGGGCAGTGTGCTGTTCCATAGGAATGCCAGGCCAGGGGGAGGAGCCGTAAACCATGGTCTTCAAAGGCAGAGGGATGGCCACAGTGTCAGTTTCCACTTTACACTTTTTTTTTTTTTTTTGTTTGAAACCGTTTATTGCAATCTCAAATATATACAAGTATGGGCCTACAACCTTCCGGCCGGCCGCTAGAGTGACAGGAGCATATGACATACATACAAAAAAGGGCTCTTGGCGTTGCAGAGAGGTAAATCAGGAGGTATCAACGACGTGGGCCACATGACTCCGAGCCCGCAATACGGTTTCATTTTATAAAAACACAACAACACAAAAAAACCACACCCGCAAGGCAACCCGCAATCCGAAGTGACAGCACGTGCTCCTTAAGTGGGGGACCCCAACCATCCACAAGAATCTAAAGAGGGGAACGGGAAGAGAACAGGGACTGGGGGACCCTGTGCCCGGGGCCGGGGGAGGGGGTCAACTAGGGGGACGGAGCTGGCGAGGCAGCCGGCAGCAGTGGTGGCTCACAAATACCCCCGCGGTAGGCGTTCCAGGGGCCCCAAACTTTCACCCACGCCCCAGGCTTACCTCTCGCCACGTACACCACCTTTTCTCGGAACATGCACCAATCCATGTGTTCTTTCCAGGCCGACACCGCCGGGGGCCTCTGGGACCCCCACAGCTGCGCGATGTCACGCTTAGCTATCATATATCCCAGAGTCACCCACCGTGTCTGCGGAACCGAATAGTCAGTTGGTTCCCACACATTCAGCAAGCATCTCCTCGCTTCAGGCAACAGCGCGACACGCGTAACCACTCGCAGGACCTCATGCACACCACGCCAGAATCGCTCCACCTTCGGGCACTCCCACAGAATATGCAAAAAAGTCGCCAAAGCACCACACCCACGCTTACACAGCCCATCCTCGGCATAGCCCATACGCAGAAGCCTTGGCCCCGTCATGTAAACCCGGTGGAGGATCTTTAGCTGGACGAAGCGAAGGCGGGCCGGTATGGCCACCTCCTTCGGAGAGGCCACCGCGGAAATCCAGTCCTCGTCGTCCAACTCCAGCCCATCGGCAACCCAGGCCTCGCGGAGGCCAGTCAGCAGGCCCGAGCGATCATTAATCAGTTTTTTGTATATGAGGGAGATCGTGCTGTCCGGAACATGGCCATCCAGCACTCTATCCTCCAGGGGGGATGACTCCGGAATGGAGGCGACGTCTGGGAAGACGGAGCTCAGTGCGTGGCGACCTGCAAGTACCGAAAGTATTCACTGCCCTGCAGCTGAAACTCCGTCTGCAGCATCTCGAATGTTTTAAATCCCCCCCTCGTCCAGAGGTCCCCCACTGTACTGATGCCGATCGTGTCCCACTTCTCGAAGCCCTTCGAGGTCCACAGGGAGCCCAACCTCTCAGACGCATATAGCGGTGACGCCCGGGTCAAACGGTCCTTCCACCCCATAGCTGCGTTAGCCGCGTGCCATACTCGCACCATGACACGCGTAGGTCCCGTCAGGCGGGGATCGGGCGCGCCAGAGTAGAGCGCTCGATTGTAGTCGCCACCAGGCAGGAGCACCTTGTCCATTTCAAATGCCGGGTTTAAGGCGGGCCCGTAAAGGCCATGATTAATTGCAGCTATCTGGGAGGCCCAGTAATACCGTTTAATATCCGGGAGGGCAACCCCCCCGTCGTACCACGGGAGCGTCAACTTCGCCAAGGCAATACGCGGCCTCCCGTCCCAGAACAAGCGACGCTGTAGACTCTCCACCTCACGGAAGTAGCGCGCCGGGACCAAGTCCATAGTGTTCTGGAGAGCGTACAGGAAGCGTGGCAACGACATCATCTTAAACAATGCCGCCCGGCCGAGCGGCGAAAGCGGCAGGCGCCGCCAACGCGCGACGTCCTCCTTCAAGCGCTGGAGGGGGGGAAGCAAATTCCGCTCGTAGCGGGCCTCCGGGTCCAGAGTGATATAGATACCCAGGTACCGGAACCCCTGAGAGGCAATCTGGATCGGACAGTCCCGCGGGAGGACGGGAGCCTCCCCGGAAAGCACATACACACATGATTTAGCCCAGTTGATGACAAGGCCTGAGTTGCGGCCGAATGAGCGCAAAACATCAACCAGGACAATCAGTGATTTACGCGGGGAGGCGAGGTACAAAAGGATATCGTCAGCGTATAGGGACACGCGGTCCTCATACTCGGGGGTCCAACGGAGACCACGGATGGAAGGGTGCCACCGCAGCCACTCCGCCAAGGGTTCCAAGGCCAGTGCAAACAGGAGAGGCGACAAGGGGCAACCCTGTCGCGTGCCTCGTCCCAGCGCGAATGGGGCCGAGACTCGTCCATTCACCACCACCTGCGCCAATGGGCCCGAATACAACAATTTGACCCAGCTGATGAATCCCGGTCCAAATCCAAATTTCGCCAGCATCGCCCAAATGTATGGCCACTCGAGTGTATCAAACGCCATGGTGGCGTCTAAGGACGCCAAGATGGCCGGCTCCCGCACAAACGGAACACGCGCGAGCACCCCGTGCAGGCGCCGCAGATTAAGGGCCGTGTTGCGATGGGGTATAAAGCCGGACTGGTCTTGGTGGACCAGATCGCCCACCACGCCGACCAGCCGGTTGGCGAGCACCTTGGCGAGGATTTTGGGCTCCGCATTCAAGAGCGAGATAGGCCTATAGGATGTGACCCGTTCTCGGGGTCTCCCCTCCTTGTGGATCACTACGATTGTAGCCAGACGCTGGTCCGGCGGGAGGGAGCCCCGCGAGTGGGCCGCCAGGAACATCGCGCGAAGGTGGGGTGCCAGCACATCCGGCCGCAGCTTATACAGCTCGATAGGGATACCGTTTGGGCCCATGGCCTTGCCAGATGCGACCGAGCGTATTGCAAGGGCAATTTCATCCGAGGTGGGAGCAGCCTCCAACGACTCCCTGTCCTCCACCGAAAGGGAGGGCAGCGCGATGTCCCGAAGCAGGGCATGGGAATCCTCCTCCGAGCAGGGAGAAACCGGGGAATACACCTCGCGGAAGTAATCCGCGAAGCAGGAGACAATGTCTTCTGGCTCGGTGACACGTACACCATCCATTCTCTCGATCAGCGGGACCACACGATTCGCTCTCTCCTTTTTATCCAACCACGCAATCAATTTACCAGCCTTATCACCCACATCATACAGTCGCCCCTGTTGCTCTCTACTGAGGCCCCTGGCCGCCTCCGTGACGAGGGCCCTATAGGCCGCCTGCTTAAGGTGTAGAACATGTAGTGCGGCATCCGTCACCCCACTCCCCAGGTCACCCTCTAGTTCAGTAATTTCGGCTTCCACCCGGGTCACCTCCTCCTGCTCGCGCCTCCGGGCATGGGAGATAAAGGAGAGGGCCTCCCCTCTAAGAACTGTCTTGAAGGCTTCCCACAGGGAGATAGCCGAAGGGACAGACCCCACATTCTCCTCAAAATACCGCTGCAAGGATTTAATCAAGTCGGCACGAATAGTGGGGTCGCGCAGGTACCATGCATTGATTGGAGCTACCCTGCCCTCCCCCCTCGGGAAGACATCAAAATGCAACAGGAGCGGGGAGTGATCTGAAATACCCCGCGCCAGATGGCGCACCTCTCCCACCCTCCCAGCATAGGCCGCAGGGACAAGGACATGATCAAGCCGCGAGAGGCTACCATGGGCACCCGAATGAAAGGTGTACTGCAGCTGCGCGGGATGTTTTAGTCGCCAGCAGTCTACCAATCCCAATGTATCTAAGAGGCCGGGCAGCCACGCCTGTGCCCGGGGGAGGTCCCTAGGGGGTAACGATCCATAGTCCCAGAAGCCACCGCATTGAAGTCTCCCCCAACCACCAGAAGCCCCCCCGGGAGGTCAAGGAGGAGGCGCCCCAGATCCGCAAAAGTGGTAGATTGTAACCCCGGTGGGACGTACACTGATACAAAAACGACTACTTTGCCCTCCATTCTCCCCACCAAGACCGTGTAACGTCCCCTCTCATCATGGCGCACCTCATCTATTTCCAGCGGGAGCGAGTTCTT
Organism: Triturus cristatus; assembly: GCF_964204655.1. Lineage (NCBI taxonomy): Eukaryota > Metazoa > Chordata > Amphibia > Caudata > Salamandridae > Triturus > Triturus cristatus. The sequence goes on from NC_140585.1 coordinate 369,765,553, forward strand.
AACCATGATGCCCACCCCCCGCGAGCCCGACGTGAAGCCCGAGTGGGCCACCAAGCGATAGCCCCGCCGATTCATGGCATGAAAGGAATTACCAATAAGGTGTGTCTCCTGCAGAAAGACCACATCTGGAGAAATTCGTTTCAGATACTGCAGGACCACACCTCGCTTAATCCTATCCCCCAGTCCATTAACGTTCCATGACAACAGAGTCAAATCCCTACCCCCCATCACATACAGAAGCCATCATTTGTCCCCCCAAGAGCACCTCAAAAACACCAACACAGTAAAGGGTTTGCCTTGCGGTAAAAACGAACAACACCCCACCCCAACCCACCCGTCCCAACAGAACTCCCCCCTCCCTGCACCCCTGCATGAGCCCAGACAGCCCCCCCAAAGTGCAGTGTGCCTGTCGCCCCATAGATAAAAAAACTAACTAGTCCCCCAGAGGAGGAGGGAAAGCCCCCAAGAGACCCCGCACGACCTCCACAGGAGGGGAAAATACACGAGCAGTCAATTATAACAATAATATTGTCCCGAGCAAGGCCTACTATTTGTCCCTCAGTCCTGATCCGGCGGGCCCTCCCCACCAACCGCACCCCCCCCACCCCCCCGGCCCCGATCCCCGGGCAAAGTGTCCAACCAGTCCCCGGCCGCCTCGGGACGATCAAAAAAGTGCGTGCGGCCATCCACCTCTACCCTCAGCTTAGCTGGAAAAAGCATTGCGTACTTAAGGTTCAGGTCCCGTAGACGACGTTTAACTCCGAGAAAACTCAGTCTCTGCTTTTGGACCGCCGGAGTAAAGTCAGGATAGAAATTGACGTCCATGTTGTCGAGTCTGACCGGTCCTTGTAGCCTAGAAGTCTGCAGGATAGCGTCCCTGTCTCGAAAATTGAAAATCCGGGCAATGAGAGGCCTCGGCGGGGCTCCGGCCTTAGGTCTTCCTCCGGGGACCCTGTGGGCGCGTTCCACCGCAAAGAGTTTACTCAGCCCCCGGGGCTGGAGATGGGTGAGAATCAAGTCCTCCACAAAAAGATCCGCCGCCTCCTCCTCTCGTCCCTCCGGCACCCCAATAATGCGGACATTGTTCCTCCGGGCCCGACCCTCGGAATCCTCCAGTCGACGATCCATCAGGGCGCTCGCCTGGCCAAGCCGGCGCACCTCCTTTTGGAGGGCCGCCACGTCCGTAGTGAGGCCCGAGGTAGTGTGGGCCAAAGAGTCGACCCGGTCATTCGTTTTGGACAAATCGGCCCTTACCAGGCCCACATCCACGAGGACCGAGTCTATCTTCTGCGCCAGAGTGTCAAAGCGCTGGTCCACCGAGGCCTTCATTTCGGCGATGGCGCCCATGACGTCTCGGAGGGTCAGATCCGCGGGCAGAGCAGGAGCATCAGTCGGGCCCGCAGGGGACGTACGCGGCGCCTCAGGAGATCCCTTCTGGAGGCTGTAGCGGTCCATGTTGTTGGACTGATGGGCCGTGCCACGGCGGGTCGATTTCACCTTTGCCCGGTCGCCATCTTGCTTTGTGGACATGGTTGCAGTCCCCAAATCGTGCCAATCTCCTCGAAGGGGCCGACAAACCAGTTCACGGGCTCCGGGGGGGGGGGCGACCACAGGTCCGCAGGCCGGATCACAGACGGCGGGTCGGCCGGGCACCCGGGCAAGGCCACACCACCGCACACCGCCCCGCAACCCTACCTCGCCCGTCAGCAAGGAGGGCGCAAAAGCGAAAGTGAAAGTGCGGGGTACGCGAGTCGCCCAGCCTTGCCCGCCGCTGTTGTTCACTTTGTCTCCGGATCGCCCCACTACTCCAATCCGGGGGGCCGGCGTGGAGAAGGCCGCAAACCTCAATCGGTGCTCCCGCCGGTGTCCGAGGTCCGATTTGGAAACAGAAAACGGGTGTCACCTCAGCTCGGGCTCACAGACACAGTCCCCTCATCTAGGACAGGATATAGTCAGGATTAATGCAGGAGGTCGCGGAGGTCCTCGGGAGCCTCGCACCTACGCGGCCATCTTGGTTGCGCGCTAGGCTCCTGCTCCCACTTTACACTTTTGACCCCCACCAGACCTAGGATTAGGGAAGGTATGTGCAGATGGTAGGAGGAGAGTCTATGGAAATAAGCCATCCTAGGGTGTATGTTTAGCCAGCTCTTACCTTCTTGCTGGAAAATCAGCCATTATGGATTTGGAAGTTGATGCACTCTGGGACAAAGAAATGCCACAGAGAACTTGGAATAAGTATCTGAGAGGGGCAGAGCCCTCTATATCTGCTGCTTGAAACTTACTGAAGCAAGAAATACCCGCTGAGAAGTTTTGCTGTACAAAGATTTCTAAGGCCTGACCTCTGAAAACTGCACCATCTGAAACTACAGCCCTGTGGATTATTCTGCTGAAAAAGAACTAAAGAGTGGACTCCCTGAAAGCTACAGGTAAAAAGAGCTCAAATGGAACATTACCAACTAAATCTACACCTTGGAGAACCATCAGTGGATTTGTAAGGGTTTAGTACCAGTGGATTGTGGGAACTGAAGTCCCCAACTTTCAAGGACTATCTTGGAGCTTCCAGACCCTTGGTGTAAGTTTGAGACACTTTGGGACCCCTTGAGGAACTTCCGGAAGAAGTTCAAGAAGTTTGGAGAACTTTGGAGCAACATTGAAAAAAAGCTCCATAGAGGGACCGACTCAACCTGGCCAGCCAGGCCTCCTGCCTTCAACCGCGAGCTGGCCAAGCCATCCAGGATCGTCTCGCTAAAAGCTCCATGGGTCCAACTTCCAGAGTTTGACCGGGGCTAAAAGATAACTGAAGCCGGCGAACCCTCACCGAATCCGGCTACATGAGGAGCATCGAGAGACCCCGCGAGAAAAAGCTCCAGAAACGTTTCTAAGTCTGCTCGTAGAAAAGGTGACCGGGAGTGAACAGCGAGAACCAAGTCGCCTGCCTTTCATCGCGTGTCGGCCTGGATTCCTGGGTTGTCCCGCTGAAACAATCTTGAAATATTTTCTAAGTCTGCTCCAGGGAAGTTGACCGGGACCTCGTCACAAGTCAAGCCGGCGAACCCTCACCGGATTCGGACTGGATGGGAGCTTTGAGGACCCTCAGAAAGAAAAGCTCCAGAAAAGTTTCTAAGTGTGAAGATAGAAACTGAGACCGGGACCTGCCGGGAGCTGTAGCCACTCAGTTCTCTATCGCGCCCGGCCTGAAACTTTGACTTTGGTCCGGTCTATGATTGAAAAGGTATGGTGCTATAATCTTCTAAGTGCCATATTTTAGTAAATCTTTGAAAATTCATATCTCCGGTTCCCTACATTGGAGTTTTGTCGTTTTCATGTCATTTTAAAGATAAAAATATTTCCTATTTTTATAAATTGGTGTTGGATTTTTATTATGAGTTGTGTCTTAATTATTTACTGAAATTGTGTTTTTAAATGCTTTACATACCTGTCTTTGAAGTTAAGCCTGTCTGCTCGCAGCCACGTTACCAAGGGTTGAGCATAGGAATAATTTTCTAAGACCTATGCTGAGTCCTATCATGTGTTAGTGGCCTTATTGCCAGTGGCAGACCTACATTTGCCCCTACCAATAACCCACTTTCCAACAGGGGTCGATTACGATTACGTTCGGAAGGGCTCTGCATCGGAATCGTACACAGTTCCCACCAACCGATTACGATGCCCGTAAACCGGTAGGGCTGTCCGAATCAGTTCCGAAAGGCATTCTGCTAGGTCGAGTCTGTCGGAGCCGAATTGCACAGCTCTATGGACTTATTTTTAGAGCAACCAATTGCGATTTGAAACTGCTGTCCGAATCGGTTTCTCCAGAACAAATCGGCTGCCGGAATCTGTCTTTGGGGGCCCATAGCAGACCCCCCTTCACCCGGGACTCTCCAAATCGGGCCCGTGTGGGTACCCAAGGGACCTCCTTTTCCAACCATGCACAGTGTGTCAGGTACCATTGGGTGCCCGCCAAAGGGTGTAAGGTTTTCCCCAGCCATCCCTTACTTCAATGGGAGCCTGTGTTATCCTTTGGAACAAAGGCTCCCATTGAAGTCAATGGGAGTCCGACCTAATTGTATCTGGAAGCATCCAGATACATCCAAATTGCTTGTTTGGATGCACCCGATCCGAGTTGTCCGGAAAACATTCTAGGACCGATTCGGTAGGAATGCTTTCCAGACGAGATCGTAATCGGCCCCTAATTATTGCTATCTTATCTTTCCCCTCCATTTTGACACCTTCTTTCTCTAACCATCGGTTCACTGCCAAAATATCACCTATGAAAATATCGCCATAGCAACATATCATGACCAAAATATCGTTGTCAAACATATTGTCATCCTATACTTATAGTGGTAAGAGCAAAAATATCGATAAAGTAACATCGTTGTCATTAATATTGTTGTATTAAATATCATTTTTTAAATATATATACATCTAAATAAGAAATATAAAAAAATATTAAAAAGTATCATTCATTCAATTAAAATAAAATAGATGTAATAAATAATTTTAAATACTATAACAAATAAGCTTATTTTAAAAAAAAAGCTAAATACACATTTATATTATTTTTCATATATCTAGTTAAAATCTATTATTAAACTAATAATTTTAATATATATTATAATTTCAGAATGTTTTATATAATGTAATAATAGAACAAATAAATAAATATATATATACATATATTGTAACACGTTTTTTGAAAAACAAACCATTTTAATTTTAAATAAAAAAGTAAACAATATAAATTTCTTTCAATTTAACCCCTTGTGTGCCCATGACGAGCTGGACTCGTCATGGGCCGCGGTTGCGCTGTGCCCATGACGAGTCCAGCTCGTCATAAACCCCGCCCGCTAATGTAACGGCCGGCACAGGGCGGGGAAAGGGCGTGGCACACAAGGGGTTAATAGACATATTTTACACATTAAATTTCATTAATAATTATAAATCTTATAATTTAAAAGAAGCAAAAACATAATATTATAAATTGTAACAATATAAAATAAATTATAAAATTTTACATTTAATCCACTTACTATTACCACTACAATTTTAACAAAAGTATGAAAAGTGTTGTACTAAGGATGTATAAAATGTACTACTCCCACTTCAGGCAAATCAACAGTAGGAAAACTGTTACGTCACACAGGGGTAAAATTTCCTATTCCCATACCAGTCAGTGCAACAGTACGGAAAGTGTTGTATTGCGGAGGGGTAAGATGTACTATTCCCACTTTAGTCAGTGCAACAGTAGAAAAAGTGTTGGATTGCAAAGGGGTAAAATGTACTATTCCAACTTTAATAACTTCAACAGTAGGGAAAGTGTTGGATTACGGAGGGGTAAAATGTATTATTCCAACTCCAATGAGTGCAACAGTAGGGAAAGTGTTGAATTGAGGAGGGGTAAAACGTACTATTCTGACTCTAGTCAGTGCAACAGTAGGGGAAGTGTTGGATTGCAGAGGGGTAAAATTTACTATTCCCACTCCAGTCTGAGCAACATTAGGGAAAGTAGATTGCGGAGGGGTAAAATGTACTATTCCCACTCCAATGGGTGCAACAGTAGGGAAAGTGTTGGACTGAGGAGCCCCAACTGGAGACCTCTGGGTGAAGAGGGGCCTGCTACGGGCACCCAAAGTCAGTTTCCAACAGCTGTTTCGTGGTCAGACGGGCCGATTCGGAAAGGCTGTCCAAATCCGACATCGTAATAAGTCGGTCGGAAACGTGGTTCATAAACCTGAATAATTTGGCTCCGACCGACTCAGAGTCTCCAAATGCCAGTCAAAACATAGCCCGACCGACATCGTAATAAGCCCCTTAGCTAGTGGCTTGTCATGTGAGAAAACTTCGAACAGTCCTGGCTTTTTATCCAGCATCAAAATGGTATCAGGAAAATGACAAGTCCCAGAATAAAACAGATTTATGTTACGTAAAATACTAGAATACCTGAAGCAGTAACATATATCATGGGACCTTTAGGCAGCTTCCTATGGCTATGTAACAACCCTGGGAAGAATGGCAGACACCGATCTCTAAATAAAACAACTAAACAAGGGCTCATTGCAATTACGCTGAATGGCATCACATGTATTCCAATGACGATTTTTAAAATGCGCTTTTGAGAGGAGGTCAGAGGGCTTCAACATACAAGCCTCCCAGCCATCTGCTGTGCTGAACAAGAGCATTTCAAAGATCATCTCTTTGTATTTAATTGATCAATGAGAACCAACGTTACAAACAAGGAATGTTAAACCCAGACAGAATTATTTACCTTCAAGACATTTAAAAGACCTACAGTCAGCAGAAGGCCCTCTGGTCTAGAGAAAGAGGTCTTCAATAGGACTTCATTATGTCAGGGTCACCTGAAAGCATGTAGTGGGACCAGGGCCAGACTAGCCGCACCAGGCGTTTCAACGGGAGTCTGGAAGGGTGTGGTCAGTTTTGCAGCAGTGTGGGCCAGTTTAGCAGCGGTGCTAAACTATCACCCCCAGTAACAAATGCAGCAAGCAAGTATTTCCAGCCTCCCGGGGCCAGGCAGTACTTCGACAGGGGGTGGTCCGATTAAATTGCCAGGGCTGCTTTGGGTTCCCAGTATGGCCCTGAATGAGACCTGGGTTCACCATCAGTCCATGCCACCATCACCCCTAGTTTCAGGCAAGCTGTACACACAGTCCTGCCTGCTGCCTTTGGTTTTCCCCTGTCATAAGGGAAGAGAGCCCTGAAAAGCAGGGAAGATGTACAGCAGCAGTAGAACAACTGAAACAAACTCTGCTGTAGAACCAGAAAATCAACTGGGCTGTTTCTTATGCCACTTCAAGATAGCAACATTGTAATACATGTGCGAGGTCACCACATGCACTTCAGAATGTATCTATTTTTCAAAGTAAAAACATTCTGAAGTGTAATGCACACGCGGATGAATCACAACTTGCTGGTACTAGTGGAGCAACATAAAGCAAACAGGCTCATGAGAGCCCCATTTTTGCTTCTGTTCCTGGCACTTGCTTGGTGATGCCTGAAAGTCAGCAGCAGGAGTCGCAAGGGGCCAGCCAGGGGTTGCAGCTGCAACCTGTGGAGACCCTGAAATGACGTCCATGTCTACAACCATTCCATAATATCAGCACAGAATCTTGGGAAACTCCAAATCCAACTACAACTCCAAATCCAACTTCAGCTTCAACTCCAGCTCCAAAGAATGTCCAAGATATTGTCTTTTTCACCACATCCCCACCAGCATTTCCCACTCCTAGTGCGGTCTATAACCTGCAATCTGAGAGCAGTGTAATGCCAACTGTATAGCATTTTATGCCATGTTTCCTTTCCTAGTGCATGTTGTGCAAGATTATTCACCTTCATGAAATCTCCTGTGATTGCTTGCCATCTAACATGAAACTATTCAGCTCTTGTCCAATTGCTGTTGGCACAGTAGTTTTGCGTTAGTATGAGAAGAGTGCACGAGTGTCTATATTTTGGAAACTAGTTGGCGTGGAATGACAGGCTCTGGAAGAATCCTTCTAATGGTGTCAATCCCTTTGTTACTCCTGCCCTCACCTCTGTTTGTGTTGCCCTGTGTCTCAAATGGAGATTGTTGAAGCACCCCTATGCTGGAATCATCACCTCTTAATATCATATATGTTCCAATAGTGCCCTTGTAGGAAAGGTTCCTTAATATATGGCATCCCTTTGCATCCAGTAATTAAAGCGATATCTATTCTTCCCCAGGAGAATTTTTCATTTCCACAGAGCAGGGCTACAGGAGAGAGGGATGAATAGTCAATGCAGCCTTGCATGCCAACTGATGTTACAGAGTCAGTCCCTCAGATGTATGGAGGTTAAAGTGAAAACCTAACACCCTCTGGAAATGTACTACTTCAGGCTGCAGCTCTGTGTGAGACTGACAGAAGGCGTGAAGTGTAATCAAGAGCTAATCCACAAAACTTTAGGGTGTCCTGCAGGAACCTGATACCTTTGATCAATGGATTATCCCTAATTCTTTGCAGAAGGGGCTCAATTGTAAGTGCGACGAGAAGGAGAGAGAGGAGACACTGCTATAGAGTTCTCTGGAATCAAACCCCATTTGTACACTGTCTGTTCCCTCTTATCTTTGCCCACTAAGCCATGTAGGTGGCTAAATAGGTGGCTAAGTCACAGCCTAAAAAAATGTAGGCCGAGCTGTTTCCTGTACCCCTCTTCCAAGTCATTGGGTGAAGTATATACCTCTGTTTCCTTGTGGATGGATGGTTCAATTCGAAAAGTCCTATTGATGCCAATGAAATCAGGTGGTCATTCCATAAATCATTCACTGCTACCCATCTACCCTTCTTGTCTCTCTTGAATCCCCTTATATGCACAAAGTTTGTTGGACCTTTACTAATATACCTATTCCAGTTGATTATCTGTGCACAGAGGAGCAGTATTTTGTGGGGAAGAGATGATATCTTATTCTCCTTTGGTCTTCCACTATGAGATACACCTCCTGGAGGAATGAGATATGCTCCCCAAGGTCGGATGGCTCTTGCATGATATTCAGGCACTTCACCTGGTATTAAGACCTCAGACATTGTGAGAAATTAACTTTAGTGACATCAAGGCTTGGGCTAATTCTGTCGTCTCGGACTCCCTGCCTGAGTTCTGATTACCTCTGATCCATAGTCTAAATTGTTGGTGGAGACTTCAATTTCTTTGCCAGTATGTGGTTCCCCAAAACACACTTGATCCCTCCCTCTCAAGACCACAACAGCGCTTAGCAATTCATAAAACGACATATAACTACAACTGACTATTTGCTTTGCCTACGGAGGCAGAATTGTGTCCTAGCCTTTGCCCAATTCCCTGTAGTTCTAATGTAGCTACAAAATCTTACTCACTTTTGGATATGCCATAAACCCATACTCCAAGTGTTAATGAAATCGAGGACGATAGGCATTATTTGCACCATATATCCTGTACCCTGCCCAGCCCTTACCCATTGTCTGCTATATTGCTCTACGGCCTTTCACCTAATACCCCACTTTAATCAGTCATCCTCTTGTCTTCAAGTCACCTGCTTATGGGAACTGTGTGTCAATCTCCATCTCTCAACTGGTCTTATGCAGCTACTGAAAGACTCGCTCTTTGCTCACTTATTTCTCAACAGTGCTAGGGTGGCTCCCAGTTTGTCACTGAGACAGTCTGTGCCATATTTCTCAGATGGGGATGCACCTCACCTTTGTTGTAATTAGAGCCTCAGCATCCTCCCGGATTCCACATGTAGAAGAGACCATGCTTGTTTCATGGAGAAAATTGCTAGCTCCTGGTTCTCCCACTAGAAGAGCTGTCAAAAAGGATGACCCCCGTCTGTAGGATTTGATTCATTTGGAGGGCAAACATCTGTGACTGGTATGACCACTTTTTGATGAATTAAAGTCACTGGGGAAATATCTTGAAAGAGTTGCAGGTAAGTTACATTATAAGAGATTATCCTCACCTCCCCATCTTGCTTTATCCGTGATTGATTCTCTGTCACAAAAGAACCTGTTTCTTTCTGGGGGGGGGAATTTTATATAGCGCGAACTACACCTTAAGGTATCAGAGCTCTTTACATGAGCACCAGTTGTGTTACAGACAACATATTCATTGTTTTTTTTTTTTGTTAGGCACGGGGAGATTAAGTGATTTGCCGAGAATCACAGGATGTATAGCTTCCCTGCCGAGACTCGAACACGGTACCCCAGGTCCGAGGTTGATTGCTCCAGACGTTAGGCCACATCATCTCCGCCAAAACCTAATTCGTACCAGCACGTCAGGCAACACTCTTTTTGTTTGTTATGGGAGGGTCAAAGCTATGTGCTCCGTCCATGTTTAATAGTTCTACTACCTATACATTCCAGGAATGAATCGATGATGTCTGAGACATACCTAAGAATTTCATCACCTTTTATCTTTCATGGAATTCCTCACATACAAAAGTTAATGCATCTGCTGTCATTTTCCAGGTCTTGGCACTAGCTTCGAAGGATGACGAGTTGCTCTTTAAGACGCAGCATGCAGACAGCAGGCATTCACAGTCATCCCATTCTTCATCATCATATTTGTGATTCAGGCCATGGAATCCCGAACTACGGCCTCACCGTCCTGCCTCAGGCCTTGGGCCCCCATGACCCTGGGACTGTCTTTGCTCCTTTCTCTCTGGGCAGGGTTCTGGCTGCAGCAACATGCATGGTAGCCGAGGGGCCAGCTTCTGTGGGCCTCTCTGCTCAGAGCAGTGGGTGCTGGCACTCACACTCGCCACACCGCCATATTGGCATTTAGACACTTAGGGGCCAATTACGATGTCAGCCTCCTCCTGACAGTCGGAATTTCCGCGACTGCGTCGGAACCCTTCCGACTGACTCAGTCGGTTTACATTCCAACCGATCAATTATGATGTTCGCGGTCCGAACGGAAACTGCATGGTCATTCCGAATCTGTTCCGACCAGCTATTAGAGTATCAGGGTCGGTCAGAACTGCATTGTAAACCCCTATGGACAGCGTTTCCGTCCTCAGGATTACGATGTCGGGTTCCAACAGCCTTTCTGTGCCGGCCTTTCCAATATGAAAAGGCTGTCGGAAAGTGACTTTGGGGGCCCCCAGCAGGGCTGCCTTCATCCTCCGGTTGGTGGCCGAAGGTGTACCTAAGATACCCCCCTATAAAACCCTGCACTGTGTGGCAGGCACAATGGGGTGCCCACGACAGGGTGCAGGGTTTTCCACACACACCCCCTTTCCCCATAGGAGTCTGTGTTATGCCCGGTTGTCGAGCGAAACATGAGCTCCCATAGACACCCAGAGCCGTAATTGTCGACCATTGAATGTGGGAGTCGTGAGACGTCATCGACAAACCCACCCGAGATAGGGAACGAGAGAGTGAGTGTCTGAGTGACCAATGCAGGTCATGGGTGACTGTGTGTATAATCGAGTGATTGGATCCTATCAATTGTTTGTGTGACCGTCCGGCCGTTCGTGGGCAGATGGTTGAGGGAAGTTGTCCGGTCGTTTTGCGGATAGACAATTGTCCGATTGAGGAAGACAATTACAAGTGACTGTCCGGTCGTATGGTGGACAGACAGTCGACCAAGTGATTGTCCGGTTGTTTCGTGTACAGACAGTTACTTGTTGTATGAGTGAGACGTGCAAGAGTTTTCTAAGACAAATTGTGAAAGAGGGGAACTGCTGCGTGAGGAGGAAGAGTGATGTCGAAGTGTGCGGTGCTGTGATAGGACGGTTAGTATAACGCTGCACTGGTATTTGTTGATTAACATCAGTAAGTAAAACGTTACGGGATCTATGTAGGGGAAATAGAGGAGTAGTAACTCGAGTGGTGGAAGAAGTACCACCTGAGGATACCCCATCTCATTATATGGGTATGAATGTAGAGCTCCATACTATACTTTGGCTTCAGAATTGGCAAAAGATGACTGAAAAGGAGGGAGATTTGGCTTTCCCACACTATGTCTCATTTAGATTTGATGTGTTGTATCACTTAAAGTCAGTGATGGCTGCATTGCGACCTCTGCTTAGACCAACACAGTTTCAGGCGCTGGATGCATGGATAAGAGCAACGCATGCGAGGAAGAGATATCAAAGTCAGGAAAGGGTGAAGAAATCGATCAGGGCATTTCAGGATGCACGATGGAATGCAGTAACAAAAAGATAGAGGGTAAACACCATTGAGGGAGATAGGCTATTTCCGTTACTAGTAAAAGTAGGAGATGCTCAAAAGAGAAGAGAAGAGGAAGATGACAGCGACACAGATGACAGTCTTTTGGAGAGGTTGTTGGCAGAACGTCCACCTCCATATAATCCAGAATCGGAAGGAGAGATGGGAGCTTCTGCAGGGGAAACAGGGGAGCCGCAGACGAACCCTACTGTGGGAGTAAGAGGAAGAATTTCAGCAGGAACAGAGGGAATAAGGACACAACCACCGAGGGGAATGGAGGCAAATGAGATTAGCCCAGTCACCAGATTACCGGAGGCCACCAGTACCGGTCACCATTGGCCCCACAGTGTTAGTATATGATCCAGATCAGATAGGAAATGGAAGTTTAGTACGGTCAGTATTGGGAGAGGGTACTGGTTCTGGAGGGAACGGGACAGCGAATGGAAGTGGTCACCCTTCGAGGCCCATAGAATCAAGTACGCCATTGCCAGCAACAGCAGATTCCTCTAGGGGACAGGTGGAACAGAGAGCACCGAGGACAGGGCCCTTAGCTGATTTGCGTTCTGACTTGAGGAGATGGGCACCCCCAGTGAGAGGCCCTAGTGGAAGGATGATGGGAATTAACATCTAGGGAGTTTCATGGGGGGCAACCTGTCTTATGAAATTTAATGGAAGGAAGTCAGCGGGAAGACCAGGGTAGTGAGAGTGGAGAGTCGAGTAGTGTGTCGAGTCGAGGGACAATTAAAGCTGATTTGAGGGCCAAGGTGCTGGATGTGGTGAGATTAAAGGCAGAAGTGGAGGAGATAATTAGTGGGAATTTGCCTCTGGAAAGGATTGAACTCTATGAGCCAGATGAATTGCTGTTTGTGGCAAAGGATGCAACTCGCAAGGCAAGGAAAGCACATGAGAAATTGACAGAGTTGGCACAGAGATATGAGGTGGATTTGACTAAAACGAAGATGTTACAGGGAAATCACAGGTTAAATTACAGTGATCAGGACTTAGAAGAGAAAAGAGTCATAGGTCTGAAAACGCACATTCGAGAATTGATCATAGGAATACGTGCATGGAGCATGCTTGATAAGTGGAAGGAAAGATGGTCAAAGAAGAAGAGTGCCAGGAAGAGTATAGGGGAAACACCACCTCCAGGTGGAGGAACAATGAGAGTAGAGGCCTTTCCATTGCGAGAGGTACCGAGTGCAGGGTATGTGCATGTGCCTTGGAGTAGGGGTGACTTTGCAGAGTTTACTAATGATTTTCCTCGGCTGAGGGAAATACCTGTTGAATGGTACCAGCAAGTTGATCAGTTTGTTAAAATTTCAAAAGTACTGTGGATTGATTTGAATACATTGTTTGACATTGTGGTACCAAGTGATTTGTGGTCAGCTTGTAAAATTGCAGTTGATGGACCGTCTTCAGAGCCCGAGCGACATTCGGTTACACATGGTCCTTCACCTGTGGTGATGAAAAAATGCGAACAAGTAATCACATGGCTGCAATCTAAGATTTTGCCACAAGATATTGATTGGGTTAAGATAGACAGAACTGTTCAGGAGGCAAAAGAGACTGTGCATACCTACTATGAAAGGCTCTTACAAGCCTTCAAGCAGTACAGTGGGTTGGATACCCTTGACCCAAAGGATATGGGACAGTTCATCTCTAAATTTGTGTTAGGATTGAGACCAGAGGTTAGCTTTATGATTCAGCAGCACTTGATTTGCTGGCAGAATAAATCCGTGGATGAAATTGTGCGTATGACAGATACTGTAGTGACGAAGTGGCCTCGAAGCACAGAAAGCTCAAGGATAAGCTGATGCTGGTCCAAATGCAGAATGCAGAGAAGGAAGAGCAAGTCCAGACCAATGGAGGAACGCAAGGAAGAAGGCAGGGAAATAATCAAGGAGGGACTCAGATTGCATCAGGTCAGGGAAAAGGGAAACCCATAGATCCTAAGACAGGAGTAGATGTTGCTACCTTAAAGAAGACTACGGCATGTCATAACTGTCATAAGATCGGGCATTGGAAGCGCAAGTGTAGATCGAATCCAGCTAGTCAGATCCAGCAGGAGGAAGGTACAAACATCTGAGGTTGTCAATACAGTGATGAGACCCAGATCGGTACAAGGAGGAACAATAGGTCTGCAGGTACAAGTTCTCCAGCCACCGAGAATTCTACAGGGAACCCGAACTTACCAGCAGATGCCTTTTATTGAGACTTCTGATGAACTCGGTTCAGACCCATTGCAACGATGGTGTCGGAAGGGGGGAGGAAGACTGTATACCCTTGGAGCAGTCTTGGAGGTAGATCAGTGAGGACCGTATGTAGAGGCGGATGTTGATGGTCACCCAACTACCTTCTTGGTCGATACGGGTGCTACCCGCTCTATTGTGAGATCTGCAGTAGTTCCTAATTTGCCCCTCTCAGGACAATCGATTTAAGTTGTAGGAGTGACGAACAGGAAAATGACAAATCATTGACTTAACCAAGACCTGTAAGAATAGGGACCTTCCATGACCGACACCAATTTGTGGTATGTGACTCAAGTCCAGTTTGTTTATTGGGTTGTGATCTCTTGTGTAAATTGAACTGCACCATCTATTGCATGCCCAAAGGAGTAGAGCTACAGACTAGTGATGATAATGCTACCTTTAAGGTGGTAAACCAGAATCTGTGTATAGAGGAATTTCCTATGTTGACAGTTGAGGAACTCCCACTAGACCTGAGGGACTCTGTCCCTTTGGATGTATGGGATTTCACAGGGGACGATATAGGACTGATCAAAGGAGTTGAGCCAGTTAAGATCCAAGTCAAACCTAATGCTGAATTTCCGAGAACACCTCAGTATAATCTGTCACCGGAGACAATCGCAGGAATCAAACCTGTGATCGAGTTTATGATCGAACAGGGAATTCTGAAGGAGATAATGGGTAGTCCATGTAACTCGCCAATCATGGGATTGCAGACACCAAGTGGGAAGTATAGGATCGTGCAAGACCTGCGAAAGGTCAACACGATTTTGGTCCCATGTTGTCCAGTGATACCAAATCCATCAGTGATTTTGTTTCAGATTCCATGTGAAGCTGAATGGTTCACTGTGATTGATCTGTATCAAGTATTCTTTTCGATACCTCTGCATGAGAGTCTCACACTGCCACAGAATTCAGTTCTTGTACACTACATTCACGATCTTTTGATCGTGTCCGAGATGGAGGGTGCATGCAGGATCGATACTGTTGCTTTACTGAATCATCTAGCAGAAAATGGACACAAGGTGTCACCGAACAAGCTACAGTATTATTTGACTGAACTTCAGTATTTGGGACACCGAATAGAGAAGGGCAGGAGGAAGGTGTCACCAGATCGAATTGAGGCGATTATGAAAATGGCTGTGCCCACCACACGGAAGGAAGTCAGAATGTTTTGGGGAATGGTTGGGTACTGTCGTCAGTGGATTCCAAACATTTCCTTGAAGGGGAAGCCTTTACAGAGGCTGACGCACAAGGATGTGAGTGATCCAGTACCGTGGAATTAGGACTGTCTGGTAGCATTTTTGGAGTTGAGAGAGGATCTATGTCGTGCTCCAGCTCTGGGAATGCCAGACTATAATCAGTATTTTTCACTATTCTGCTGTGAGCGAGAAGGTTGCGCCTTGTCAGTTTTAACTCACAGTCATGGAGGAGTCTGTAGACCAGTTGCCTACTTCTCAGCTACTTCCAGTAGCTTCACCATTGCCCGGATGTCTCAAATCCGTTGCTGCAACATGTGTCAGCATTGAAAGATGTGAAATTATTGTTATGGGTCATTCACTTACGGTTTATCTTCCGCATTCAGCTGAGCTCCTGATGACGAGAACCAAGACACAATATATGACAAATAACAGACTCACTCGTTATGAGCAGGTTATACTTGCCTCAGAAAATGTGACTTTGAAACAATGTACTGTTTTGAACCCTGCTACTTTAATGCCTGTGTCTAATATTGCAGATGAAGAATGTGAGGACCATGACTGTCTCGATGTGACTGAATTTTGCACCAAACCGAGGCCTGACATTGTAGGTGAACCTCTACCTGAGTCCGATGAAATTTTCTTTGTGGACGGTTTATGCTTAAGAGACAATGTTGGACATCTGAGAGCAGTATTTGCTGTGTGTACCATTTCTGGAGTAGTGGAATCTGCTTGTTTACAGGGAGTATACTCTGTACAGGTAGCAGAAATTATTGCCTTGACTTGTGTCTGTTTGGCTGCTGATCAGATCCGAATTACTATTTACACCGATAGTCAGTATGGGTTCGGTGTGGTTCATGATTTCGGACAGCTATGGTGACAGAGAGAGTTTCTCACGTCATCAGGATCTCCTATCAGGAATGGAAAATATGTAAGACAATTGTTAGAAGCTTTACAGCGTCCAAAGGAAATTGCTGTAGTAAAGTGTACAGCTCAAGGGAAGGGAAGTGACTTTGTCTCTTTGGGTAATAAGTATGCAGATGAGGTTGCACATTTCTGTCCTGAACAAGGGTGCATACTCACTGAAGAGTATACAGGAGAGAGCCCAGAAAGAACCGAGCTCAGCATGTTGGGATGCTCCTGGGTAGCCATGCGCTATATAAAAAAAAAATCCATTTTCATTTTCCATTCCATGATGTTAGCCATGGCAGACACCTGGGATGAGCTCAGGCGTCTGCAGGGAGAGGCTTCAGAAGAAGAAAGAGCTGTGTGGATCAGAGCAAGATGTGAAATAGAAGATGAAGGGATTTGGATTTCAAATGATGGTCGAGCAGTAGATTATTTATTGAGCCCTATGGCTAGACAGATTCATGGAGCAGTGCATCTCGGAAGGGATGCTATGTTGTGAGTGTTCAGGCAGACGTGGTACAATCCTACAATCCACGGTTCCGAGGGTTTGCTGAAGCAGTGTGTCATAGGTGTGTCACGTATCATCAGATGAATGCTGGAAAGAAGACTGTGGTTGCTTTGAGTCATATTGGGAAGTCTGGAGGGCCTTTCAATAGAATACAGCTCGATTATATTGAAATGCCTAGGTGCAATGGCTTAAGGTATGTACTGGTTGTGGTGTGTGTTTTCTCACGATGGGTGGAAGCTTATCCAATGAGAAGGTGTGATAGTCTTACAGTAGCAAAGCTGTTGCTTAGGGAATTGATGCTGAGGTTCGGATTTCCAACTTCATTGCTGTCGGATAGAAGAACACATTTCCACAGTGAAATCATGAAATTACTTTGTGCTGCTTTGAACGTTGACCAGAGGCTGCATTGTAGCTATCGACCAGAGGTTTCTGGGATTGTGGTACAGATTATTGGGACTTTGAAAATGAGGATGGCAAAAGTGTGTTCGTCTACGTCTTTGAAATGGCCAGATGCCTTGCCCCTGATGTTGATGAGTGTTGATGAACAGGTCTTTTACCCCACGAAATCCTGATGGGGAGGGCTATGAGGTTACCTGCAGTGCCATCGACAGCCTTGATAAACATCACAGATGATCTGATCCTTGACTATTGCAAAAGGACTGGCTGATGTGGTCCGTTCTGTGTCTCACCAGGTGGAAGCTGCAACTGCCCGACCTCGAGAGACCTCTGCCATGACTTGTGTCTGGGCGATTGGGTGCTTGTCCGTAAGCACGTCAGGAATAGCTGCCTTGATGCCCGTTGGAGAGGTCCTTACCGGGTAATCTTTGTGACAAATACGGTGGTGAAGTGCGGAGGCTTACTGAACTGGATACACGCCTCCCACACTTGCAGAGTTCCAGAGCCCCTGGAAGAAACAGCCCCTCTTGTAGAAGTAAATCTAGCTGTGGCAGAAAGGCCACTTGAGAGGGCAAGCCAAGCTGTGGGGGTTGCTGATGAAGCTGGTCCGCCAGAACAAGCTGAGGATGGTTACGCTACACAAGATCCAGGTATTGACTCTGAGGGAGAAGGTAACGTTGTGAGTCACACTCAACTGAAGTAACTGGTTTGCAAGTTGGTCGGGGCAGAGGAGAAAAGCTGACGCCATCGAAGAATCGTGGCCTGGGAGACAAGGAAGGCTGAATCTGAGATAAGGTCCTGAGAGAGATCTTGCTCCTGTGTCAGAGACTTTAGAATCCGAACTGAGTGAAGTAGAGCAAACTCCAGAGGGTCTAAGGAGGTCGAGGGGAGTAAGAGTGCCTCGTCAAAAATATGTAGCCCCGGAGTGGACTTATCTGGTAACAGATGCCAGGAGAACTTTGAACCGGAAGACTGAGGTCTGTGCGAGTGATCAGCAGAACGCCCAAGCTGAAGATCGAGGTGGAATTGATAGTTCCTGGACTGGAAATAAAGGGAGTGTTGACAATAATGGTTCCGAGACCCCTAGTCTTGATCAAGGTACGGATTCTGATCCTTCAGGAGTTGTCCTTTTCTACTTTTGCTTATCAGCCACCAGCTCAGGAAATTGCAGCTGTTCATCATGAAATACTGCAGAGAGTGCTAATTGAGATTGGATCTGAACTTATAAGAGACTGTTAATGAATTGTGAACTGTAAATAAATGTCTCGAAGAAAATAACCTAGGTCCGAGTGGGAGAAGAAAAAAAATGAGGGCTTTTCCAGTAGAAGAAGAAAAGAGGGCTAGGGAAGTCTTTTTGGACTCTGTAAATAAATCCAGAGGAACTGTACTTTAAACGAATTCCCAGGATGTCAATGAAATTCTTTCACATGATGCAGAAGTTGGGGTAGTAGGGGTACAAGGGACATCCACACCTATTAATTCTAGCACAAAAGAGGGTACCGTAGGAGCTGAAAAAGCTATGCTAGATCAAACTAGTCGAATGTTGCACGTAGATCTGTCGCGCCTTCCAAATCCGAGTCATCGGGGCTGTGTCGATGCTCTATGGGGGCCCACCTCTGAATCGACCCAAGTCTGGTGCATGTAGAAATACACAGACTCTTGGGGTAATTGAGCGGGGGAAGGAAAGGATGGGGACTGCGGGGAGGGAGACCTGTGTGGAGAAACAAAGACACAATATAAATACTTGACTGCGGTATCTGTCTTCTACTTCCCACTCTTTTTTCCCCCTACACCTAACCCCTCTATTTCTCCTATCCTACCTGAAAAGAAAAAGAAGGTTGGCTCTGAGCATATTCCGTGAGAAACCAATGGGGTATTGAAGGAGGCAAGCCAGGAGTGATTCGGATCGGGTGTCACCACTACGCTTTTTCCTCCGGGCTGCTTAGGTGTTGGTTCCTGAGTAAATGCAAAGAGAACGAAAACAAAACTACTGCACAACAAAGCGCACTACTGTGCAACTTATATCTGGGAACTCTCGTTTTGTTTATAAGGCCACACCGGGCGCTTTGTCTCTAAGGGAGCTTAGAGTTCCAAGCCCCAAGTCAAAATCAATGCATGTTTATCCAGCACACACACCTTCTTTTCAACTGAACACAGGAGAAAGTATAGAAACAATCGCCCCTTTACTCTTGGTTCAATCCATAGATCTGGGTGTGTGTCTTTTCCATTGCTCAAAAGTCAAATCACACTCCCACTCTCACTGATAAAGACGTCGCTCTCAATGCACGCCTTTTCCTCGGTTCGTTTGGCACCGCACACTTCCAAGCACACTAATTGCGCAAATGTGAATGCATATCTTTCCCAAAAGTACGAATAGCACAGCACACACACACGCGATCACTGGTTAAGGGCGTATATCCTGAATGTGCATAAATCGCGGGCACTATACCCTCCCTGCATCACTGACCACGTCTGGCCGTTTTCCAACAGGGAGAATGTTGCCCGAGCGCCGCTACGGGCGTCAACTCTCCTCTGCATGTAACGGCTTAAGGGAGCGCGTTACCGCCAACAGAGGAGATAGTGTGACCGGAGAGGTACGTCACCGGACTGAAGCAAAGATCTGGTGGTTCTGGGAGTCTGCACTCCAGAACCCTCTTACTGCGTTAGAGGAGAAGCCGGAGGTTCTATCTGCACGGGAACAGGTTACGGGTAGGAATAATTGGCAACGCCGCCTGGGGCTCCAGCTGCTTTGTTCCTGTTTTCGGCTCCGCCCCTGCGTTACGCACGCCACGCCCCGCTAAGGATTCTGGGGAATGTGGTTCCTGGCCGGAAATACGCTCTTACAGCTAGCGTTATAACCGGCCAGGGAATCGTGACAGGACATTCCCCTTTCCAAGGACGCTAGCTGTCACGTGGGGATTTCGGATGGAGCCTATGAAACCGGGTTATCAACTTGGGTGCATGAACTGCGTCCTTGGGTTCCCAGGAGTTCTCTTCCGGGCCATACCCTTTCCATGCGATTAAGTACCATAGCTTGCCTCGCACCCTCTTAGCTTCCCGTATGCCTTGCACTACATATTCTGGTCCCCCCCCTCACTAGCACTGGACCTGGTCTCTTCTGTATCTTGCCCTGCACAGGTTTCAGGAGGGATACGTGAAACACGGGATGCAAGCGTATATGCGATGGGAGCTTGAGTTTTACTGCCACAGGGTTTATGTGTTCTATGACCTGATATGGGCCTATCTACTTGGGATGAAATATGCTGTGTTTTTTAAACCTTATGTGTTTTGTGGCTAGCCACACCCACTCCCCACTCCTGTACATTTGATTAGCCCTTCTGTGTTTATCCGCTTGTGTCTTATACCTCTCTTTTGCTTTAATCAGGTTTTCTCGTGTGGCTATGAGCGTCTTACACATGTGTAACAGTTTAGCACGCACGTCGGGAAAGCGGACCTGGGTGCTAGGAAGGATCAAGGGAGAGAACCGGGGGTGAAACCCATAGGTGCTGTAGAATGGAGAGTGTTTCGTGGAGGAATGTATGGCGCTATTGAATGCTATTTCTGCAATCCATAGCCAATTGACCCATTCGCCGGTGTTTTCCGCAACATAACATCTGAGGTATTGTTTAAGAGTTTGTTTCAGACGTTCCATTTGGCCGTCCGTCTGTGGATGAAAGCTGGTGGACAGGGAAGAGGATACTCTTAATTCTGAACACCATGTCTTCCAGAAACCTGCAGTAAATTGGGCTCCTCGGTCCGACATGATGTCCTTAGGCAGGCTGTGTAGCCTTACTATGTGAATCAACAACAGTTTGGCCAATTGGCTGGCGGTGGGCGCTTGTCTGCAGGCGATGAAGTGACCCATCTTGGTCAGGAAATCAATCACTACTATTATGGCCGTTTGGCCTTGATCTACTGGCAATCCCACCACAAAATCCACCGAAATTCTTTCCCACGGGATTGTGGGTGTGGGCATGATTTGCAGCTGTCCTTGCGTTCTCCGATGGTCTGCCTTCATCTGTGCACATTTGGGACATTCTCGTACCCAAGCTAGCACGTCGGGGCGCACCGACGGCCACCAGAACTGACGCAGAATCTTCTCCAGGGTTTTTGTGCCTCCTTGATGTCCTGCCCAGGGAAGATCATAACACCAGGTGAATGCGGTTTTGCGTAACCCTTGAGTGGGAAGCAGTACTTGTCGGGTCTTTATGGGAAGCCCTTGCCTCATTCGCCATTCCGGATGGCCCTTGAGCCAGGTTTTCCACTTGAAGGAACTTACGTCTGGCCGTACCTCTTGCAAAAATTCATCAGTGTGTACAGTACACACCACCCGCCTGGGTTAGATTATGGATTTCTTGCTAGGACATGTATCTGGAAGTGTGTTGTCTTGCCTTGTCAAGGCATCCGCTTTTTTGTTCTGGATCCCCGGTCGAAAAGTTACCACAAATTGATACTCAGCAAAGAAGAGCATCCACCGGAGTTGACGGGGGGTTAGATGTCGAGCCGCCCGCATAAATTGTAGGTTTTGGTGATCCGTGTACACCATAACTTGATGAATCGCCCCCATCAGCCAATGTCTCCATTCGAGAAACGCATCCTTGATCGCCAACAGTTCTTTTTCTGCTATGGTGTAATTCCGCTCCGCGGAATTGAATTTCTGTGACATGAAGGCGATAGGATGTAGACAACCTGTCTCTTCGTGTCTTTGCGAGAGTACCGCGCCCACTGCCACTTCCGAGGCGTCGGCTTCCACTATAAACGGCAAAGAGGGGTTGGCATGCCTGAGGACCGGAGCTGTAGTGAATGTGGTTTTGAGTCTGTCAAACGCCTCCTGGGTGTCCTCGGTCCACACAAAGGGCACCTGTTTTCTGGTCAGCTGGGTCAGGGGGGTTACCAAGTCAAGAAAACAATGAATAAATCGGCGGTAGAAATTGGCAAACCCTAAGAGGCTCTGGATTTCTTTCACTGTGCGAGGACGGGGCCAATCCGTAATGGCTTTCACCTTTCTTTCCGCCATGAGTTGGCCCGAGGGGGTGAGTATGACCCCTAGGAACTCCACAGTGGTGACATTGAACTCACATTTTGTGATTTTGCAATGAAAGGAATGTGCTCGAAGGGCTTGTAACACCATGCAAACGTGACCCGCGTGTTCTTCTTTAGTGTTGGAATATATCAGGATGTCGTCGATATAAACCACGACAAAACGGTCCAGATACTCCCGCAAGACTTCGTTGAGAAAGAACTGGAACGCAGCGGGGGCGTTACATAATCCGAAGGGCATTACTAGGTATTCGTAAAGTCCATACCGGGTCTTAAACGCTGTTTTCCATTCATCCCCTTTCTTTATCCGAACCAAATGGTACGCCCCACGGAGATCCAATTTGGTGTATATGCCAGCCGTCCGTACTTGTTCTAGGAGCACCTGTATCAGGGGGAGTGGATACAGATTTTTCACCGTCATCTCGTTTAATGCCCTGTAATCAATGCAACAGCGTAAATCTCCGTTAGCCTTCGGAATAAAAAACAAAGGGGATGTTGCGGGCGAACGGGATTGTCTGATGAAGCCCAGCGCTAGGTGTTTGTCTAAATAGGTTCGAAGATATGTAGTTTCAGGTACCGTAAGAGCATAAACCCTTCCGCAGGGCACGACCGTGCCGGGTATCAGGTCTATCCGGCAATCGTACTCTCTGTGGGGAGGTAACTTCTCTGCCTTGGTATCGCTGAACACGTCAACATAATCTGCGTAGCAGGTTGGCAGCTCTACCTCCTTTTCTGCAGCTGTTGCGACGTGATGGATAGTAGATAGGATTTGAGCAGGCTGAGGACTTTTCGGGATACAATTGGCTTGACAATATTCTGAGTCGAATTTCAACGTCTTGGTGGTCCATTGGATATTCGGATCATGTTGTTGCAGCCATGGTAGACCTAAAATGATCCCATAATGTGGTGCTTGTATTACTCCAAACGACACTGTTTCTCTGTGTTGTCCTTCGTATACTAATTTACAATCTGGTGTGTTATGGATGATGGGGCCAGAGTCTAGTTCTTTGCCATCTACGGCATACACCGTTTCTGGTTTTGCTTTGTGTACCAAGTGAATTCCTAATCTTTGAGCCTCTCCTTTGTCCATGAAGCAGCCCGTGGCTCCTGAGTCGATCATGGCCATTACAGGAGTGCTTGTGTAGTTTATTTCCAAAGTCATCGGGATGAAGAAATGGTCAGTTTTGGTAAAGACTAGGGTGTCCACAGAAGGGATGGACCGACCGCTTGAGACCCTCCCTTCGTGCGCACTCAAGCTTGGAAGTTTCCCTCCTCCTTGTCAGTGGAAAGGGCTACCACCTGTCCTTGTCGGGCTCTACTGGTCTTGGGTTTAACGGGACACTCTCTCAGGAAATGGTCCTTCTTCCCGCAGTAGAGACATAGACCTTGCTTCCTGCGATAGTCTCTCTCACTGACGGTCAATGAAGCCCTTACGGTCCATATTTCCATTGGTTCTGACGTTGTAACCGTCTTCTCCAAGGGGAAGACACGATCGCCGTTGGGATTGTGGCGGTCTTTTTTCTTATGGTCTCCTCGTCGTTCTCGTAACCGATGATCCAACCTGAGGGTGAGGTCTATGAGTGCAGAACATGTCTTAGGTTGGGGGTCTATTTGGCTAACACATCTTTTAGATCGTCAGAGAGACCTTGATAAAATACCGCCGACTGTTTAGCTTCTGGCCAGTCGGTTTCCGTGACCAGTCGTCGAAAGTTATTCAAATAACTGATCAGCTCGGAGGACCCCTGTCGTAGTCCCAACAAATCACTATCCGCCGAAAACGTTTCTGCTCTTCTGTCAAAGGTTTTTTCAAAACACTCGCGGAATTCGTCCCAATCATACAGCTTCGGGTCATCTCTTCTTACTATGGGGACCACCCACTGAGCTGCCTAGCCACCCAGATACGAAATTCGAAACGCCACCCGAGCTTGGTTAGTGATAAACATTTTATGTTTGCAGGAGAAATGCAGGAGCACCTGTGTGAGAAATACTTGGACCTTTTTTATATCCCCGTAGAACCTCTCAGGGGGAGCTAATGGGATTTGTGCCGGCATTTCTACTACCACTGATGGTGGGTGTGGAGTACTACCTATATCAAAAGGGTTTCTTTGTAACCTTTCTATTCGGGCATGCAGCGTTGCGGTTTCTTGCAGCGAGGTGACCAATTCCGCTTGGACCAGTGCTAAGGCAGCCACTACGTCTTCTAGAGTGGCCATCCTGACTGTCAACACAACCAGGAGGAGACTAATTCGTGGGCCGATTATTCTGTCGTGCCTTCCAAATCCGAGTCCTCAGGGCTGTGTCGATGCTCTATGGGGGCCCACCTCTGAATCGACCCAAGTCTGGCGCATGTCGAAATTCACAGACTCTTGGGGCATTTGAGCGGGGGAAGGAAAGGATGGGGACTGCGGGGAGGGAGACCTGTGTGGAGAAACAAAGACACAATATAAATACTTGACTGCGGTATCTGTCTTCTACTTCCTGCTCTTTTTTCCCCCTACACCTAACCCCTCTATTTCTCCTATACTACCTGAAAAGAAAAAGAAGGTTGGCTCTGAGCATATTCCGTGAGAAACCAATGGGGTATTGAAGGAGGCAAGCCAGGAGTGATTCGGATCGGGAATCGGGTGTCACCACTACGCTTCTTCCTCCGGGCTGCTTAGGTGTTGGTTCCTGAGTAAATGCAAAGAGAACGAAAACAAAACTACTGCACAACAAAGCGCACTACTGTACAACTTATATCTGGGAACTCTCGTTTTGTTTATAAGGCCACACCGGGCGCTTTGTCTCTAAGGGAGCTCTGAGTTCCAAGCCCCAAGTCAAAATCAATGCGTGTTTATCCAGCACACACACCTTCTTTTCAACTGAACACAGGAGAAAGTATAGAAACAATCGCCCGTTTACTCTTGGTTCAATCCATAGATCTGGGTGTGTGTCTTTTCCGTTGCTCAAAAGTCAAATCACACTTCCACTCTCACTGATAAAGACGTCGCTCTCAATGCACGCCTTTTCCTCGGTTCGTTTGGCACGCACACTTCCAAGCACACTGACTAATTGCGCAAATGTGAATGCATATCTTTCCCAAAAGTACGAATAGCACAGCACACACACACGCGCTCACTGGTTAAGGGCGTATATCTGGAATGTGCGTAAATCGCGGGCACTATACCCTCCCTGCATTACTGACCACGTCTGGCCGTTTTCCAACAGGGAGAATGTTGCCCAAGCGCCGCTACGGGCGTCAACTCTCCTCTGCATGTAACGGCTTAAGGGAGCGCGTTACCGCCAACAGAGGAGATAGTGTGACCGGAGAGGTCCGTCACCGGACTGAACCAAATATCTGGTGGTTCTGGGAGTCTGCACTCCAGAACCGTCTTACCGCGTTAGAGGAGAAGCCGGAGTTTCTATCTGCGCGGGAACAGGTTACGGGTAGGAATAATCGGCAACGCCGCCCGGGGCTCCAGCCGCTTTGTTCCTGTTTTCGGCTCCGCCCCTGCGTTACGCACGCCACGCCCCGCTAAGGATGCTGAGGAATGTGGTTCCTGGCCGGAAATACGCTCTTACAGCTAGCGTTATAACCGGCCAGGGAATCGTGACAAATTTGCCTAGAGGAGATTATACGCTTAATGCATATGCAAAGCTGCTATATGAGTATGTTAGTACGATGGGTGTGAGAGATTGTTATGTGTGTATGCAGTTGCTTGTGTCTATGGAGGAGGGTATCCGATATCACCATCTTCCTTTGACATATGGTATTACTTGTAGTTTATTACTTAGTATGTTTTATGACAAGGGTCATTATGAGATGAGTATTATTTTTCCAAACATGACGTAGTGCTTTCAGAAGTTCCAGTTTATCAGCATTTGAATAAGTATGATTATTACAAACAAGAAGATAGAATAGGGAAGTATTTCATACCTACTGTAACCCTAGATACAGCTTATGCACACAGACATAATTTAACATGTTCATTAACAGATGTAGAAAAGAAATGTATAGATCAGGTAGAAGATAGGCATAGACAACTAATAGGGAACAGTTACAACAAGGGAGGTAAAGTCGAATGGACCAAGGAGGAGTTAACTCATAAGGCAAAAGGGAGTAGTGGTCCAATCGTGCTAGATTTTGAGCAGAGAGAGATGTTATGTGTGCGACAAGTACAAACTTACTAGGACAAGGTCTTCGTGGGAGAGAGTGTATGTGATCATACTTTCACCATCAAGACCTCGGCAAAGAAATTCTTACAGGATGCAAATCAAGTGGTGTCAAATGTGTATTTTGTGTGTGGGAAAAATGCTTATGTGCGATTGCCATTGAATTGGTATGGTACGTGTTATGTGGCAGTAGTTTTTCCTAAGATCTACCACGTGTAAGATTTGGACCATCTAGAGGGTGGATTACATTCTAGAGGGAAGTGAGGTGCGAGTGCAGGAGAAATTGTAGGAGACGTCTTTGGAGCGTTGATACCAGATTTAGGAGTGGTGTTGAATGATGTCAAGATTAGAAAGTTGTCAACCATTGTGGACCAGTTATCAGCAAATACGGCTCAGTCGCTGTTGCCTGTAGATGGAGAGATGGTGTCGATAAGAGCTATAGTGATTCAGAATCGTCTTGCTTTAGATGTTTTACTAGCAGAGGAGGGTGGAGTCTGTAAAATGCTGAAGGTCCAACAATGTTGTACTTATATACTTGATAACAGCAAAGATCTGGAGAGGTATGTAAGCAATATTACTGAGATACACCACAAGGTACATGACCTAGCCACAGAAGGAATTTGGGACAAGGTTGGAAAAGGATTTAGTAAGGTAATAAGTTGGTTAGCGTCTCTAGGAAAGGAAATTCTTGGCTACATCTTGAAACCTATCATTATAGTGGTGGTTTGTGTGATCCTGTTGTGGGGATTGGTGAGACTCTATAAGTGGCGTAGGGCAAACAGAGTTGAGATATCCCTTAGAGAACTGGAGAGAAGGATGAAAAGACTTCAGGACAGTCATTACGAGAATATTAAGAGCCTAGAGGCGTTCCCACAGGAAAGGATGGCTACAAGCTCTGTTTAGGTCGGTTCTTTCTCCAGGGAGTGTGATTTATTGTGATGACACTAGTAATCAGAGGGGGGAACTGATAGAGCGTGATGGTGCTCTATATTTGTAGGGGTGCATCATAATCATGGATAGTCCGCACCCGCATATATTCTTGTGTTATATTAACGTGTGATTATTAGAACGAGGTGTAATAATGATGTGATGTTAAATGACAGAAATGTAATTGTGTCATGCAAGGAGAAATGTAATAACATTTATGACTGAAATTGTAATCTTTAGTATGCTGCAATTGCTTAACGAAAAGCTTCTGTGTAATGAAATGCATTGTAGTTTAAATGTGAACCAAGATGAAGATTGCACGAAGAAATAATGTGAAGTGTTTACCGTGTATTAATTGTAGATGCTGTATTGGAAAGCAGTATTAACCCGAGTGTATAATTTGATGTGCAAAGGCCTAAATGAAATGTTCACGTTGGAATATGAAAGGCCTATTGGTTTGTTCTTACATTAACCAACCTGTGTAGGTCCGAAAATGTATTTCTCCCTGGTGTGCTCTCGAATTTAGTAGTCAGCAAATTTCATGTGTATGCAAGGATGTTCTGTTCTCACGTTTCAGTTGCAGGTGGAAGAAGCTGCCTTTGTTAGTTAGAACTAACGCCTTTTGTTTTAGGAGTTAGGCATGGAGGAGATGTGCAACACTATATAAGGAATGTCAATAATTTCTCGCTGAGGAGGCCTGAGAACGGTATCCACACGAAGAAGATGGTGGAAAACTACCTAGGAGAGGTGTCCGTTAGTAAGGTGATCCGTGGGCGTGTTCTACATTTTCGCATTTTGTATTAGGGAAAGTGCTCCGAGGGAAGAGAATCAGAAGAAGAAGGAGAGAGAGAGAGGTTCAGAGAGGTAGATGGAGTAGGATGAGTTAGGAGTTAGGGGATTGATTAAAGAAGAGTATTTTGGAACAAACTCTTTGTCTATAGTCACCTGGATTCTATTGTAAATGTGCTTCTTAGGAAGTCTTCACAAGTTGACACCTTTTTACTGATTTCACCTGGGAAAACGCTAAGTAGGGATGTCACCTTAGAGGTAGTGTAGGGATAGTTTAATGATTTTTTTCCCTTTTTAGATACTAATGAGGTCTGACTTAAAGGTTGGAGCAGTCCTTGCGTGTGTCCTATTTTTGGAATTGTTTATTCTCTTTATTATCCACCGAAGCCGATTATTCCGCAGATTTGGTTTTGTATTAGTTCCTATGTATTTACACAACCTCGTCTTGAGGTGCTTGTATATCCAGTTGTTTTTGGCTTTATAATAAACCCCCTAAACTGAAGTCGGAGTCTGTGGTCTTTGAGTCTTGATAGGTTTAGAAAGAGAAACTGCGATGTGTTATTTCTCCCCTTTACGCTTCTCAGCAGGTAAAAAGAGCCATTGACCTGAGGTTCCATGTTAAATTTTTGTAGTGGAATCCAGCCTTATCAGAATCATCTATATATATAATGTCTTTCCCATTTGTGATTATAGTGGTTTGCTGTGATTTTCCTTTATATGACATTGATTGCTTGAGGCTATTCAGCTTCTCTATTGTTTATTCTATTTGTTAAATGATACAAAGGAGAACCACTGGTGCTAAATATTGTTTTATTCCTGGTTCCTATGGATCTATGGGCTGTTATTGCAGCTTAATAAGATTACGTTTCATAGTATCATATATTTGGGGAACCTTACCAGAGGCAAGATGACAGCTTAGTAAAAGCAGTGGTAGAAGCTCCAGTACTAATTGACAGAGATATGCTGGGATATTTTTGAATTAATGGAATATTACATTATGCTTATACTAAGGTTTGCAGATAAAATACAAAGATTTAATATTCTTTAGAATGTTTTGACCCAGTGGGATCCTTGATCCTGGCGGTGCCTGTGGTCTGGTGGTGGTCTGACCGTCGCAGTCCTAATCCTACAAGTGGTCCCGCAGTGTGGCAGTGGTTGGACCGGGTCAGCTGAACTCGTAATAAGGTCGTAATTCACATCATGTTCCCATATTACTGTATGAAGATGATGCAGTCCTTATAGCAAGAACAACCAGTGGACTCCAATACCTATTGGTTGATTTTAACAGTTTTATGAACAACTTGGAATTTAAGACAAATTGAACAAAATCTTTTATAATAAAATGTGGTCCAAAACTAGCTAAAACGAGAAAATCCATGCTTCTCTGTGTAGAAATCACCAAAATACCTCATTTAAGGTATTTAGGAATGCCAGTTGATGTTGATTTTAATTGGAAGTTTTTATTGAATACCAGAGCCTTACAATTCCAAAGATCAATTGAAGCTGTTTTAAGATTGTCCAAAAGGTTGGGGCCAGTGGCGGATGGTGACATTCAAAAGTGGTGTGACGTAAAATTATTGCCGTACTGCCCTATGGCGAGCTAGCCCAAACAACTTAAGGGGGAATCGGTGGTGTAAGCAGTGCTTCAATTGTGCTAGTGGTTGGCGATTGTTTCGAGCTAAAAGCTATTTTTTTTTTATCTGCAGATTATGCCGCTGATGCTGATACAAATACGCCAAATCCATAATTATGAAGAAAATGGTGCACCCACAAAACCATATAATTCCAATGGTTCTGCCCGCCACTGATGCATACAAGTGAAAGGCTTGAAATCAGTCGCCCTCCTGTGGCTCTCGTCTTCAATTACCCATTACAGGCAATGTTCGCCAATGGCACAAAGTGCACCTAGAAAACAGGCCCAAATTACCCTTTCCCCATCACCTACAACCAAACTGCTCTTTTTCCCACAAACTAGACCTTCCCAACATTGCTTCCCAACCCCTAAACCCATTCCCAAAACCCAAGAACACCCCAAATTACCATCCCAAAACCCTGCATTACCGCGAGCTCCACGAGGCCTAAAATCGCGTCAAAACGCACTTTGAAACTAGGCCCAAAACACCCCTTCCCCTCCATGGATTTTCTTCAAACCACTTGCAATCAAAACTAGACCTTCCCAACTCTCATCCCAGCTAAGCAAATCCACTCGGAACTACCTGCAACACCCTACAATTGAACCCCAAAAACATGCAAAACTCACATTTAACATGGGCTCCTATGGCCGCGGTTTCCCTTCCTCGACTTTGCCGAAAACACCCTTCCCATCGATCGATTCCTCCCAAAACTTCCGGAACACCCATCAATTCCCCCTCCCTACCACTCACAGCAGCCCCGTTCCTGTTGAGCAACTGGAACTCCCTAAAAACCACTTCTCCACGCACCCCAACACCGCCCATTGGATAACATTGCCTTCACAAAAAATGCTCTTTTCAGCACTTCCACTGCTTCGATCATCTTCAAACTCACTGGGACACTAGTTCCACCCATTCCCAACAATCTCAGCAAGAATTACAAAATCCATCCACTGGAACGGGGACGAATGTTCACCCAAACATGCCCCCCCGCAAACCCACAAAAACACCCCAAAATCAGCCAAATCTGGATCCAATCGAGCCAAACCACCCTCACACCTTCCCAACACCAACTCAGCCAAATCTGCATCAAATCCAGCCAAACCTTCCCAACACCAACTCAGCCATATCTGGATGGAATCGAGCCAAACCACCCTGAAAACCTTCCCAACACCATTATGCACGAACCTGAATCGGGCCCTGAGCCCTAGACTCCGGGAACCCTACCAAATTTCAACCCTAAGCCCTAGAAAACCAGCCCGAATCCCAACACACAACACTAAACCCTAAACACCACCCCAAGCCCTACCACCTAACCCTACACACTGCCCCTGGCAGGGGGGGGAGAGGTTCGTTAAAAACCAATTTAATAAAAATAAAAAAATGACATAAAACTTACTATCCCGCTTCTAGATGGGTCCCGGCTCCCGCTCCCGCCGTCCTGCGTTTTTTCATTGCCTGCAGCTCTCGTCATCAGCAAAGGCAGACTGAGCCTCCCTCCCCTCCAGGCTCCACCAATCACAAGTGGTTAGGCGCAATGCCGCGCGCCCCACCCGGGCCATTTTCTCTATGTAGGCTGCATGCAGCAGCCTACATAGAGAAAAGGGAGAGTGGGCGGTCCTGCTCCAGGGCATGGGGGAGTGGCTTGCCCACTGTTGTGCATAGTGACTGTTTGGTCGGCCTGGGGCCGACCAAACAGTCAGTATGCATAACAGTGGGCAAGCCACTCTCCCCATGCCCTGGAGCAGGACCGCCCACCCCCAACCAGGCACTTCTGCTTTCTCGCCGTGCGAGAAGGCAGAAACATAAAATGGTAGTTATTACCATTATGTTTCTGTCTTCTCGCACGGCGAGAAAGCAGGGGGGGCGACGCCCCACACCCCAATGGGGGAGCCGCCACTGGTTGGGGCACAAGCCAGCGAAAGAATTGCTTGTTTTTTTAGGAGTGAGTGCTTATCTATTGTTTTCCTTTGGTGCAGGCGTTTGGGGTTATGCCAACAGAAACTCTCTTCAAACAATTGAAAATACATTTCTGAGAAGGCTACTAGCAGTGCCGCAATCCACCCCCCCCCCCCCCCCCATCTTTTCGTCATGAAGATGTTGGGCTTGGTTTCTTAGAAGAACACATTAAATTACGGCTCTTGTTACTCTGATTGAGAGTCTGGAAGACCCAAACGCTCATTTCTGTAGAGGAGCTCTGACTGTCTGACCCTGGACAATTCCCTAGATATGCCATGGCTTAAGTTTTTGTTAAACTTAGCTTTACAACGTTGTTTATTCAAGAATATTTTTTTTTACTTGAGTGGTCTTGCCAGCCATTCACCATGTAGAGTTAAAGAGCTTCTTTTATAATCAAATTCAACTGGCCCCTACGATGAACAGACTTGTTGGGGTAGTAGGGCACCCGACAATCTTCACATGCAAGTTCACAGCCCGCACCTTACCTACAGACAATTTTTAAATGAGAGGAATTAATTTTTGCTGAGCAGGTTTTGTCTTAAATCTATACAATTCCTGATGGCTTTTTCCGTCCAAGGTACTTGGTTCCTCTCTTTTCCTTTTTGCTCATGCGATGGTTATGCATATCAAAGCACCAAGCACTTTATCTTTTTTGCACTCTGTATACTCCGCAGAAGAGGCATTTTCACCGTCCAGGTTTAACAAGCATCCAAATTGGCTCTAGTTTACCTACAACACCTGGGAAGCATAGATGTTATTTATGCTATGTTGAACTTCATTTCAAGTACACTACGGACCCACAGTCAATTTTGCATTGATTAGTTTTAGTATCAATTGCTGCCATTTTATGACTTTTAAAAATGTTAACCCTGCACTGTATTGTATTTGTTGCAAACTTTTATGGCTGTGCAGAGTCCAATAAAGTATTTACTAACTGACTGAGTAGAAAGAGCTCAGTAATTTTAAAATCATGCCTTTGATCAGCAGAAATGTTTTCCTTGTTGTGGTGCAGCTAAAGTTTGACTAGCATCAAATGCTGAACGTGAATTTACATTCAGATTAACTATCACTCTGAAATTCTTGATCAAACACAAATGCTTCATTTGGAGTAGTACATTAAAATTAACAAAGGTGAAAAGAAATTCAAAATATATGAAAAGAAAATGACCCAATTTTTCGCAGTGTGTATGTGTTTCAAGCAAGTAAAAACTAAATAATGAGAGTATACATTCCATAGGGTTTGACAAACACTTTAAGATAGCTCAAACTAATCGTCATAAAAAGTTGAGATGTTATAACATACAGGCACTCAAGAAGATTTGAAAACGTTTAAAGAATGCACATAAGACTGTAAGAAACTTATTTGGAAATAGATAAGAATGCATGATGAAAAACATGATATATTGAATGAGACTTTCAGCTGAAAGGAGAATATAAAAATGCATGCAACTCCTACTGGTTTTAGTTATCTCCACATACTGTAAGATCCTCATATACAGGGAATTTGTGCGCTGCTCATTTCTCTCCCTTATGTAAACCACCTAGTTCCCTTGCATACCTACATGTTATATATATGATAACTTCATACTGAAATTATTAACTATTTGTTATTTTTTTCTAAAATCATAGAGTATTTTAAAGGCAGAAGAATACTTTGGCCTGGAGGAATTCCAAGTAGCAGGTGAAAAGGTTTTCAAAATGGTCACCACAACTTTCCTTGCTCTGTTCATTTTAATTGTACGCACACGAATGTTTACTACTGATTAATAAACTAAGTATGCAGGATCTGGTCTCGTTCCATTTAATTTCTTTTATGGAGGCAGGGCCAAACCATTGTGCCAGCTATTGATTGAGCATCAGGAAATGTGTGCATCGTATGTCACTTTTCTCTGGACAGCAGACCTGATTTCAAGAAGTTCCTCTCCGCAGTGTCACATAGAAGTCCACAGTCACACATGAGAGGCAACTTTATGCCTGTTTTGTGGATTACCATATAGTGCGTAATCTTCATATGGTAATTTGGCATGGTTTATCTAGATACTAGTAGTCATTATTCAAGTGAAATAAAGCTTCTGAACGACTTGAAGCAAAAGCTCGTGTTGACTCCCCCACTTTACTGGTTGTTTTTAGGGAGACCTCCCAATCTTCCCTGTGGTCACTCATAGCTTCTCCCCAGAAGTTCGAAGAACACACATGGACACACTTGCTTATGCAGATGACCTTGCCATTCTTGATAGAGTGCCTACTGGACTTCAAAGGCAATTAGCTGCTTTTGCTTTCAATTGTGCAACTAGTGCCTTTGCAATCAATATCAGTATGACACAGGTGATTGCATGTTAAATCCAGACATGAGGACTTACTGGAGTGAAATGTCTTAATCTTCACAGCTCATATAGGGTTGCCCCTTCCATGGTTGTGTTCACTCAGAGGGGTGTTCCACAGTTGATGCGTAGTCTCAGCTCAGGTGCGTGGTAGGCAAGGTCTGGAAGCATGGAGGAGATGGATGTTGAACAGCGGGCTCTGATACGCACACTTGAAAGACGCCATTCCTCGGAAAAAGTGGGGATCGCTAACATTGAGTTTACTTCTATCCAAATGCCTTCCCAGTGTTTGTTGTCTGAAGTTCCCAGAGCAACATAGTGGTGACTCTTTTTCCTGTGATGGTATCTCCTGTTTTGACCATATATAAGGATGTTAGGTCCTGAGATGGATATGTCACAATGCATGTGTTCACCTATTGTTGG
Organism: Triturus cristatus; assembly: GCF_964204655.1. Classification (NCBI taxonomy): domain Eukaryota; kingdom Metazoa; phylum Chordata; class Amphibia; order Caudata; family Salamandridae; genus Triturus; species Triturus cristatus. The sequence goes on from NC_140585.1 coordinate 369,799,728, forward strand.
TCATATTCATCACCCACTTAATGGTCTTTTGTCACTGATTTATTCTCCGATTTTTCGCTCGATTTCTGTTTGTGAATCTAGTTCTGGAAGGTCTATGTTGGACTCTTTCTCAATCATGGACCAGGGTGCTTTGCTTATCAATTCCTGTAATACTCTTCTTCTTCAACCAAGAATTATCCACATTTCCAGGTGTTTGATTCTGTACATTTAAGGCTTTTGCCATTTAACTAGGACTCATGTAATGAAACACTTACACCTTTCCCTTATAAACAAAGTGCAAAGATGACTACGGGAAGGTGTCACCATTTTTTCTGGATATCAAGAAGGAAACTTGAGAGAATTTCAGTGTCAAGTCCTTAACATACTGTTTGGGGAAATGGAAAGGAAACCATCTATCAAACGTTCATCCTACTGCACCTAAAGGTAGAACAACTGCATTTAGTAATGGTCACCATGGGAGCGCTGTTGTCTTTATGGCTGATATTCAAGCTAATTCCTTGCAAGATTGCGCCTTTATTTCTACATACGTATATAGTACTGTTGCTGCCAAGATATAAAACTACGTTTCTGATTTCTGAGGGGAAATGTTGAAGTATGTTCTATCTTCCCGTAAACGATGCTTAACTGAGACCCAGCAATTAGGACTAGTTTTAATGTCTATGAAATATGTGCAGGGCGCGATAAACTTTCTTGCCTACATATCACCTACAACAGAGTTAACAATTGCAGAACTGGACCAGATAGGAGGGGAGCATTCTGGCCAAGCTATTCCTAAACCAAGACATTAAAGTCATTACATTTTTTGTTATCCACAAGAAAGGCTTAAGTACAACGTCCATGATGTATTGGTGGCAATTATGTGACTTTTGTTGCAAGACAAAATTTCCTTTCCATGCTGAATTATCAGAATTGGAGGTTGGAACTCAATGAATAACTTGCCAAGATCTGCAGGGTACGAAGCCCCCCAATTTGATCTACCGATAATCCCATTTATCTACCCATTGCAACAAAGGTAATAAGTGAAATATCTTGTTTAGAAATCAAAGGAGAATGGAAGTAATGGGAAAGGATTTCCCACCTATTTCAATTGAGGCCATTACGGGAATATCTCAGTTAGGAACCAGGGGGAAAAAGGGGAAGTGTGAGACGTCAGAGAATCTGTATATGGACTGGCCCCAGATACAGGCTCAGAAATGTCACAAAACCATCAGTGGCTAATCTGAAGAGAGAATGAAAAACAGTAATATACAGGGATTTAGTATTACAAAAATCTCCTCATAAAGCATTTACAGAAAGAATCATACATTCAGTTAACTAATGCTTTTCCCAGTGATGAATGGCAGTGATAGGCTCCGTGACCAACCAGGACTGCAAGACACTTGAAGAGAAGGTATAGTTAAAGTCAACTAAATAAACAGGAGGAGAGGATAAGCCACCGAAAGAAGCACGCTGATCCATACAGAGTTTCTATCTCCTGAAGCCAGAACTGATTCCACCTACTGGTAATATTGTTATTGAAATATCTGCCAGAGCCCTGTCTTCTATAATTTTCACGCCCCTCCTTTCCTGAATGTAATGGCTGTCTAAAATCCCTTGGTAATCCAGGTATACTATGAGACCATTACCATAAACCACAGTCCATTACAAACCTTTGTGTCTAATCCTGAAATGAAGCCCTCCTCACAGAAAGTTCCAGAAGAAATGGGGTGATTTGCTTACTAGCAATGGTGAGTGCCCCATGCCATATGCCAAAAGGACTAAAGTGGTTAAAGTGGGTATTATTACTTGCATCTCCCTTGATGACTTCACCTGTCTTTTCTATTAGGAAATGTTTGCTCTGTCGTCTCTCTTGATTACTTGCTGCTGATTTCCTCTTATGGTGAGCCTACTACTTATCCTGTAGAGTCCGTGCTGGTAAGAATTATTTGTTTCGTGCTTTCCTGGTGCTAATAGATTGATTTATGACGTTTCTTTCACAGAACGTCCAGCTCTCTTGTAAAGTGTTCTAGTTCATTTGGGCAAAGTGCACTCTATATATAGAAATCACAAATAAAATAAAACTAATTACAAGTCGGTTTTGATCTGCCTTATTATTCATAGTAGGTGGAATGTTCTAGTGTTACCCTGTCTGTGTGCTGCAGATATTCAAACAGAGAAAGAAATATTTGCTCTGTGCACTTCTTTAAAGAATCCTAATGCTGCTATTGATGTTGTCAGAAGTGTACAAAAAAAGATTAATGGCATGGTTTAAATGTGAATTATAATGAGTCTATGGTTTTAATGGACTAAAAGTGCAATAATCATGTTATGATGGTTAAGCATCTATACCTGAAAACGCCCTTTGGCCGGCAGATCTGATGATGTTTAATTTCAAGTTAGAGTGTGTTCCTGGGACTGAATAATAGTTTTGTGGACTAACTATTGTGCTGCCTCATGTGGAAACTAGTGGTGAAAAATAGTGATGAAGGATTGAACAATATGGGTCATTTAGTATAAATTGCTGTGATTAGTGAAGGTCCAGTCAGCTTTGGACTCTGTACGTATGGAGTAGGGCATATGCAGAAGACTAGAAATGAAGACAGTTAAAGGCTTTGTTGATTGAAAGTGGTGTTGTTTTAGTGGGGTCAACAAAAGCAGAGGCTTTAATAGCTGTTGGAATGTTTTGGTGATTGGTCACTTTTGGCGGGAAACTTTCGGTCCGTATGTGAGAAGTTGTTGGTGGTCTCATTTAAGGATAAAGTGCCATACGTTTTAAAGAATATACAGTTTGTGTCACCATAAATAATTAATTGAATACAATAGGTCATCCTATTATCAACTTTCAAGTGTGCCAGTCCGTTCTTCTGTACAAAGACTCAACTAGTATTGTATGGAATGAAACGAGGAAGACACTGTATGGGAATGACCAGCTACCAACAGTCTGAGCTTCTGCACCACTAAAGGAGCAAAGGAGCCTTTTGTACATTAATCAAGAAAGTGCATTATAGACAATGTGCAGAGTATTACTTTACACCTGATTTTATTCTGACACCTCCAGATGATATTTATTGATCTCCTCTGAATTAATATTCATGTAGTGGGTTAGTGCTTTGGTGGCAGGGCTGTAAAACTATTTTAAAATACTGCATTCTGATTTTGTACAAAATGTATTTCTTTGCTCACACCATAATGATTCTGCAGTTTACATACTGTTCCAGTGGGAAATTTCCTATGGAGAGCCGCATTTGGGGTGAGACAGAGTTTTTGGGTTTCAACTAGGGATGTTCGGCTTCTTACTGATTTAGCAGCGCATTTTCGACTTAGCCTATTTCTGATGTTGCCTATTATTCTGCATTGTACCTATCTTTGAGAGCCTTCATGGCAGTGATTTTATGTATTTAAATTAGTCTAGTGCTGCATTTATGTATTGTACCCTTTTGGATTTTTGTAATAAACCTTCATAAAAATTCCACTCTAGAACTCACTTATTGAGTCAGTCTTTTCTTGTTTGACTGCATTTTAAAATGCCAATTTGTATCTTGTCTCAGGGAAATATTACCCTATGAAATTGAGGTTAGAACCATCCCGATCCACTCAGCCAGTGGCTGTGCTTTTGAAGTGTAAGATTTTAGGGGTACAGAGCGTCCACAATTTCCAGTGGGTGCAATGTTTCAGTTCTCAGGAGGGATGTTTGAAAATTGAATGAGGCACCTTAAAACTACTTCAAGGCAGGTTTGCTATACCTGTAATGGGGTGCAGCAGCACTTCTCAACCACGCTGCTAAGAGTTTCAAGAGAAAATAACAGCACTTTTAAGCAGAACACCTGCACAATGGGACAGCATACAGACTCAGAAGCATTAAAATAGCTCTTGTACATTTAATAGGCCACAGCAGTAATTTCCAGCAGGGCAGTTATACTTTTAATCAATATGACAGCATTATTATCTCTGACAATGACTACTTTACAGAATGAAAAGATCAGGTTTGCACTTTTTAAAACTGTTGCTACAGCACATACATATTAATATTTAATGAGACAGTATTGGCAAATTAGATCTGGAGTGTTGAACATTTTATGGGATATCCCTAGCACATCTATACCTCTAACGGGGCAGTACCAGCATTCTCAGAAAAAGAGCTTTATGTTTATAACAGCAGTACATGCAAAAAGGGCTTTAATATGTTTAATGGGATATTGAATGCACTTTCAGTAGGGTTGTTATACACTCAATGGTAAGCTACTAGCATGTTTCAGCTGTGCTGCCATTCCTTTAGGAGACGCTACCAGCAGTACTCAGCAGTGCATCTATAGCTTTATGGTTCAGATTTATTTCTTTATTGAATTCTTATAATAAACAACATGTAAGACATATACAGAGATTTATACCGTATAATGACATAAGAGTTAGCATATAACAGGGAAGTAGCCATTACAATAAATTTATTACAACGCATGCCACTACAAAGCATGCCAACACAACGCAACTACCATTACATCACAATGCCATTACCACGCATGCGATTACAATGCATATGCCTTTACCACGCATGCCTATACAACGAATTTCGTTGTAAAGGCATGAATGGTAAAGGCATATGTGTTTTACATGTAAGTATAAGGTTATTATAGGGTTTGGGTTTTGGGGTGTTGGGGTATAGGTTTTGGGGTGCCAAGCTTAATTTTAGGGTTCAGGGTGGATTATGGTTTTGGGGTGACAAGTGTAATTATAAGTTTTAGGGTGGGTATGGGTCTTGGGGGTATTAAGGGTAATTTTAGGGTTCAGGGTTGGTTTGGGTTTTGGGGTGCCCAGGGTAATTTAAGGGTTCGGGTGGATTTAGGCTTAGAGATGCCAAGGGTCATTTCAAGTTTTAGGGTGGGTATGGGTTTAGGGGTGGCAAGGGTATTTTTATATTTCAGGGTGGGTTTGGGTTTTGGGGGGGCTAAGAGTAATTTTAGGGTTCAGGGTGGGTCTGTGTTTTGAGACTGCCAAGGGTAATTTTAGGGTTCAGGGTGGGTATGGGGTGCCCAGGGCAACTTTCAAGTTCCGGTTTGATTTGGGTTTTGGGGTGCCAAGGGTAGTTTTAGGATTCAAAGTGGGTATGGGTTTTGAGGTGCAAAGAGTAATTTTAGGGTTCAGGGTGGGCTTGGGTTTTGGGAAGCCAAGGTTAATTTTAGGGTTCATGGTGGGATTGGGGGTGCTAATAATAATTTTTGGTTTCTGGGTAGGTTTGGATTTTGCGGTGCCCAGGGTAATTTTTATTTTTGGTTTGGGTTTTTGAGTGCCCATGGTAATTTTAGGGCTCAGGGTGGGTTTGGGTCTTGGGGTGTATGGGTAATTTTAGGGTTCAGGGTATTTTGGGGTTTTGGGTGCCCAGGGTAATTTTAAGGTTCAGTGTGGGTTTGGGTTTTGGGTGCTAAGGGTCATTTTAGAACTTTAGGTGGGTATGGTTATTGGGGTACAAAGGGTAATTCTCGGGTTTTAGGGGGTATTTAAAAAAATATATGTTTTATATATTATCTACTGGCGGTCGCCAGTAGATAGTTATAGTTAGGACCTGTTTTCCATAGGAAATCCGCAACATTCTATTGGGAATATCTTTGGCGCCGATTGATGAATCTTCGCAAAATTTCCCAAACTTTTGGCTGGCTCCGCTCCGCTCCTACCCTGAAAGTTTCGCTGTGATTCGTTAAGCGGGAGCCGAGAAAAAAGGGGGGTCCAAAACGCATTTTCCCCATGCAATTTCCCATAGGATCTGTTGTCGCATCTACAGCCCCAACCGCTGAACGGAATGACACCAAATTTGGCAAAGAGGTAGTCCTCAGTTCGGACTCGTGCCTTTTGCATATATGGTGTGAATCCGTTAAGTAGTTCCTGAGAAAATTAGAGTTAAAAGTACATAAATATCTATGGCAGCGGAGGATCCGCGGACCGTACCCGCACCGTAAGCGCACCCTCCCCGAACCGAGCGCGCACCCTCCCGTTTGCGCGCTGAATGCTAATTGGCTGTCGAGTGTCTCTCTACATTCGAAACCAGGAACTGTTGGCGGCCATTTTCTGCCTCGGTAGAAGCGAGGCTGAAGAAACAAGGGGAAAAAGTGTGTAAAACATATAAAGGGGGCAGAGTGGAAATACTCTAACCCTCTAGAGGACCCTCTGGGGCCCCCCTATTTAAAAAAAAAAAAAACGGCAAAATGCGCGCACGGTGCGCGCATCCTATTGCGTTGGATGCACGGATTCTCTCACGGTGGGTTCGCGGATCCAAGGGAAAAAAAATGAAATTGTTGGGATATAAAGATTAAGCTTAAGTGTTTTGTTCTTGAGTGGCTCTAAAAAGAGCCGTTGTGTTCATTGAGAGTTTTTGGTACTTATAAGTAAGTACCTATACAGAGTCTAAAGTTGTTGAGGAAGACTCTGTTTCCTTCATCAGTAAAGTGTACTCCATCTCTCCTATACATCTCTTGCATATGAAAGCGCAGATTGTTATTGTAAATGGACCCCATTCTGTAGTCTCGGAGAAAAGCAGAAACAGATTTATTCACATGTTTCCTAGCTTTCTCAATTTGTGGACAAAAATGATCAGACCAGTTCCATTTCTGCCTTTGGCATATGTTAGAATACACAAAGGCAGTTTTAGGGAAAAGTGAAATCAGTTCTGCAAAGGTGTCCTTCATAAGCATTTCCAGATCTACCCCAGTCAAAGTGCCTAGGTCATTGCCACCACAGTGCACTATTATGAGGTCAGGGTGTTGGATTTGCATGAAGGATTTCACCAATGGCATCAATTGGTGCCACTTTAACCCTCTCTGTCCAATCTATTTACTGGCACATGCATCAACAATGCCATTTGCGATTCCTTATTAGCGAAAAATAAGGATTCGCTAATAAGGAATAGCAAAAGGCTATGCATGTAGAAATCGCTTACCAAATAGCGATTTCTAAACATTCCTTAATTGCGACTCGCAAATTGCGAGTCGCAATTAAGGAATACCTTCCCATTTATTCCTATGGGCCTAGAGGCCCATAGGAATGAATGGGAAGTCTTTCTCAATTTGCGATTCTCAATTAGAGAATCCCAAATTGCTCATGCAATTTCAAGGGTGCCAGGGTGTCAAAAGGACACCCTGTTACACCCCTGAAATCTGCATATGAGTACATCTTGCACACACACATGCCCCAAGGGCATGTGTGTGTGTGAAATGGAACTTTGAAAAATGCACTTTAGTGCATTTTTCAAAGTTTTAGCAAATTACCATGAAGTTCAACTTCATGGTAATTTGCTCCCCCTATTAGCGAAATCGCTAATATTTTTACTTTAATGCATTGCATTTAAGGAATCTCAATTTGAGATTCCTTAAATGCAATCGCAATTTAAGTAATCGCAATTTAGAGATTACTTAAATTGCGATTTTTGCATTTGGGATGATGCATCCCAAATGCAAAAATACCGGTCGCAAAGGGGCAGATTCTGAGAATCTGCCCGTTTGCGACCGGTTTTTGCTTTGATGCATGTGGGCCAAAATGTCTACATTTGGCAAACCTAGGTCTTTGTGAATGCCTATGTTTTCTGCATACCTTTGGCTCCAGAAAATGTAGCTGTGTCCCACAATCCACACTGTAAGCATCTTCTAAGGAGGTCGGGATGCACTCAGATGGTCTCTGTAAATGAAATGGCAGTTTGGAAAGTAAGATGTTTCTAAAATGGTGGCTAAGATGCAATTTTGAAAAAAGACAAGAAATCATTGGTCGTTTGACAACCTTCTACACTGAAAGGTAGGGTGCATATTTCTGTTTTTTAAACGCATGATTCTTATTGGTTAACAAAAACTGATTGTAAGGAACATTATATATGATAAGCTGATATGTTGAGAAGTCAAGCACACTTGCTGTTTTGATTAGCAACATTGTGGTGCCAATTCCGATCTGGTAAAAACCTGGTACGAACCGTCGGACGGAGCCTTTTCTCCGTCCGACTCGTACCCGGTGCGAAATCCATCGGAAAATGCAAGTACGATTCATACGGAAACACCATTTCCGTACGAATCGAACAAAACACCGACCGAACAGAAACTAAACACAATTCCGATCCTGAAAGGCGCCGACGTGACGTCGGTACGCATCCAGCCTACGTTTCACGAACCAGGAAGTACGATTCGAACCGACGTCATCCCGCACGGAAAATATTTACCGGCTGCCAAAAACTGCCGGGAAATCAGGACGACACACGCAAGGAGCAGCTGGACGCGACGAACAGACATGGACCCGAACCTACGTGCCATCCCTGCCCTCCTAGCAGTCCACCTGGCGTACAGGAACCGACGCAGACGCCGCAGAAGGTCAGCACAACAACCAGGGGCAAAGGGGGGGGCAGGGGCAGGACACACAACACCAACACATGGTACCAAATCACACATGGCCTGGACATACCTGACCATCTGGGCCTGGTCACTTCCAGGGGGTGGGGGCGAGGCCAGCAACGCAAGCGTCCGCCACAACGGAAGTGGATGGTCACGCGAACCGGTACGTACCCTACCCAGGCCGCAAGAGCGTGGGTACGGAACGTACCACGCGTCCCCCTACGTCACTCCAACAATGGCGGTACGGCCCGTACCCACGTCAGAAATGCCTTGGTACTGCTCGTACCAGCATTGCTGGGGTCATGTAGGGGTACGCGTGGTACGACCCGTAGCCACGCCCTCAAGGCCTGTGTACGGTGCGGACCCCACGGCACCGCAACAATGGGGGGACGCACCGTACCCACCCACCAAAGGCATGGGTACGGCCCGTACCCAGGCACGCAGAGCGTGGGTAGGGGTATGTACGGACCGTACCCCCACCCGTGGAAGTACGGCCCGTACCCCCACCCGTGCATGTATGCCCCGAACCCCCACCCGTGTATGTACGCACCCAAGCACCACCCGTGTATGTACGCCCCGAACCCCCACCCGTGTATGTACGCCCCGAACCCCCACCCGTGTATGTACGCACCAAACCCCCACCCGTGTATGTATGCACCAAACCCCCACCCCACCCTGGTATGTACGCCCCGAACCCCCACCCGTGTATGTACGCACCGAACCCCCAGCCGTGTATGTACACACCGAACCCCCACACCACCCTGGTATGTACGCCCCGAACCCCCACCCGTGTATGTACGCACCGAACCCCCACCCGTGTATGTACGCACAGAACCCCCACCCGTGTATGTACGCACCAAACCCCCACCCGTGTATGTACGCACCAAACCCCCACCCCCCCTGGTATGTACGCCCCGAACCACCACCCGTGTATGTACGCCCCGAACCACCACCTGTGTATGTACGCCCCCGAACCCCCACCCGTGTATGTACGCCCCGAACCCCCACCCGTGTATGTACGCACCGAACCACCACCCGTGTATGTACGCCCCGAACCACCACCCGTGTATGTACGCCCCCGAACCCCCACCCGTGTATGTACGCCCCGAACCCCCACCCGTGTATGTACGCACCAAACCCCCACCCGTGTATGTACGCACCAAACCCCCACCCCACCCTGGTATGTACGCCCCGAACCCCCACCCGTGTATGTACGCACCGAACCCCCAGCCGTGTATGTACGCACCGAACCCCCACACCACCCTGGTATGTACGCCCCGAACCCCCACCCGTGTATGTACGCACCGAACCCCCACCCGTGTATGTACGCACAGAACCCCCACCCGTGTATGTACGCACCGAACCCCCAGCCGTGTATGTACGCACCGAACCCCCACACCACCCTGGTATGTACGCCCCGAACCCCCACCCGTGTATGTACGCACCGAACCCCCACCCGTGTATGTACGCACAGAACCCCCACCCGTGTATGTACGCACCAAACCCCCACCCGTGTATGTACGCACCAAACCCCCACCCCCCCCTGGTATGTACGCCCCGAACCCCCACCCGTGTATGTACGCACCAAACCCCCACCCGTGTATGTACGCACCAAACCCCCACCCGTGTATGTACGCACAGAACCCCCACCCGTGTATGTACGCACCGAACCCCCACCCGTGTATGTACGCACCGAAACAACACCCGTGTATGTACGCACCAAACCACCACCCGTGTATGTACGCCCCCGAACCCCCACCCGTGTATGTACGCCCCGAACCACCACCCGTGTATGTACGCACCAAACCACCACCCGTGTATGTACGCCCCCGAACCCCCACCCGTGTATGTACGCCCCGAACCACCACCCGTGTATGTACGCACCAAACCCCCCGCCCGTGTATGTACGCACCAAACCCCCACCCGTGTATGAACGGACCGAACCCCCCCCCAGCCGTGTATGTACGCACCGAACCCCCCCCAGCCGTGTATGTACGCACCAAACCCCCACCCGTGTATGAACGGACCGAACCCCCCCCAGCCGTGTATGTACGCACCGAACCCCCCCCAGCCGTGTATGTACGCACCGAACCTGCAATAAGAATGGTGTGTGCCAAACACCCCCAGCAGTGCCCAGACACAGGAGGGGTGGGTGCAGAGTCCTCCCAGCAGTGCCCAGACACAGGAGGGGTGGGTGCAGAGTCCTCCCAGCAGTGCCCAGACACAGGAGGGGTGGGTGCAGAGTCCTCCCAGCAGTGCCCAGACACAGGAGGGGTGGGTGCAGAGTCCTCCCAGCAGTGCCCAGACACAGGAGGGGTGGGTGCAGAGTCCTCCCAGCAGTGCCCAGACATAGTACAAGATACCCCATCAACAAGTTCAGTGACCAACAAGGGTGATACCCCAGATGCAGGCGGAGCCATCGCTGAGCCAGCATGGCTATATTGAACGGCAACCCTCACACATCCAGGAAATGTAGACACAGCACAGCACAGCATTTGGGAGACACCCTGCAGGGAAAATGGCCTGCTCCACAGAGGATGGAACACACCTTGGGACAATGTCACCATACAGTGAGAGCAAACATGACCAAATACCATTGGCAGAGACCTTTGTGATGGCACGCAGATGGCAGGGTACACCCCATGAGCAGCACACTCCAACATTTCACAGACCCCTAACACATTATCACCACCCCAACTCAGGGAGCACCAGCACCAACAGCAAGTCCATGAAAGCATCAGTGTGCAAAACAAAAAGAAAATGCTTTATTCAGCAGGAAAATATCTCTGAGAAAATGTCCACTGTGTACAAGGGCCATGGGCCAGCCCAGCAGCAAAGTCCGGGGGGGGGACACATCGGGACGTGTGTCCCCTAGCTTGCCTGCACAGTTCACAAGTCCATTTCATCCACAGAAGAGGGGGCATCAGGGGGGAGGGTGGAAACAGGCTCCGCAGGGACAGGAGGGGAAAGGGTAGGTGTTGTGGGTGCAGGGAGGGATGATTCTGCCACAGGGGGGGTGCCAGCGCCAAAGGTGGAGGACAGAATGGCGCTGCACACGTCGGCAAGTTCCCCCAGCGACTCCCCCGCACCCAATCCAACCACAGGCCCCAAGGAGGGGGGGGGGCAAAGGGATGGGTCGCAGCGCCACTGGGGGAGGGTGTGGACAGGGTGGGGGACTCAACTCCCCTGGCCGGGTCCCGCCTCCACCGCTTGCGGGGTGGTGTCATCCTGGGGCTGGGGGGCACACTCGCAGTGGATGATGCTGTCACCGACTGTTGGCCAGGAGAGCTAAGGGGAGTGGATTTGGAGGGAGTGGGTTGTGTGGAATGCGGACTCCCACTGTGGCTGCGTGTTCTACGTTTCCCCCCCGACCCAGTGGGTGTGCCTTCCTCACCCTGTGTGTGCGTGACAGGAGGTGTGCGCTTCGACTTCCCTGGTGGTGTGGTGCCTGTGTCTGTTGGGGTGCGTGCACGCTGACGTCTGGATGTGCGTGTGACAGGCACGGGAGTGGGAATTGTGGATGGGGCAGGGGTAGGGGGGGGTAGGCAGCGCTGCAGGAGATCCAGTGCTGCAGTCAGTGTGGAGTCTATGGACCTCAGCAACTGCCGTTGGTCAGACTGCGCAGCCGACATGCCCTCCATGTATGCCTCCATCTGGGTCAGCACCTGGGTGTGGGCATGGAGGACACTTAGCATCGCAGTCTGACCAACCTGCAACTGCCTCAGGATGTCCACAGACTCCGCACTCACCGCAGCAGTGGTGACAGGGGCAGGGGGTGCGGTGCCTGGCAGGAAGGAGACATGTGGGGACCGAGCACGGAGGGAAGGGCCACGAGCAGGTGGGAGGCCGGTGATGGAAACTGAGGTGGCGGGGGGATGTGGAGGGCTGCCATCAGCTGGGGGGGCAGACTCCGCCACCTCTGGGAGCTCAGCCTCGGACCCGTCTGCGTCATAGTCTGTGTTGGCAGTCGACAGGTCCTCTGCCTCACTCCCTTCGGCCTCCGTGCCACTCCATGTGCCAGACAGGACAGCACTGCTGGCACTGGTGCTCAATCCCTCCTCCCGGTCCGTGCTAGTGTCTCCTTCCGTGTCCCCCGGCGATGCTGTGGGCAAGGTGAAGAGACAGGAGATAATCAGACACCTGTACACATATGTCACATGAGTCAAATATACATAGGTCACATTGCATAGCCTGAAAAGCAACAGGAGTAACACCTACAAAACAATGTACACATGTAGGCCATGGAACACACAGTTTTTCGACCCACCATGCCACTGAGACACAATGGAGAGCATGACACAATAGCAAATCACTGCACCTGAAATTTTACAGAGGAGCCAGCCTCTGGGGACAAATGTGCACAGCACCTGCACCACACTGCGTCTTCAAAAAGGGATGAGCATGAATGATATACCTTTACTCTTGCCGCATGCTGCAAAGGCAATACATGAAACCAGGCCAAACATGACTGGGTCACTGCACCTTGAGCGTATGTCCAGTCACACATCACACACAGGCCACACCCAGCAAGGAGGATGAAGCTTCTGACATGTAGGACCTTGTACGCACAAACCACCCACACCTGAGACAATCTCATTGAGACGGAGAAAGTATGTACACCTCTTACTCTGGGATGAAAACACATGGCCTCCACTAATTAATGACTGTACACACACAGCCCCCGGTGGGCATGTCCACACATCATTGACAGGCAAACATCATCAGATTGTCTCAACAACACACACAGGTAATGCCCACTGTGAGTATGCACAGGCAAAATGGGTCCCCCTGTACAGTGGACACATGTAGCAACCTGTAGGTCCTAACAGTTGAGCCCAGGGTACAATGCCACCCTACCCAACCCATGGCGAAGACACAGTGAATGTCCATATTGTTGGATGACGCACATGATACCTAGGAAGAGGTGCCCCAGGGCACAGTAGTGCCTACACTCCTCCATGGTCCAGGATGGACATGACTGCAAATTAAGCAACCGTCCCTGCACTTAGCAGGCCTCCCACTCAGGCACATCATGTCAGAGGGCACACAATTGGACATGCATGCTGGAAGGCTGTACAGTTTGGAGACACACCCCTATGTCGTGATTCACAATCAGTGCCAAGTGACATGGACACCACAATGACTGAAATTGGCCATGGCACACGCAAGGTCCCCATACCTGTGGCACATCACCCCCACACATGATGCTGATGGCATAGGTCACCTGCATGAACTGCCTGCCTAAATAACCTTGTGCAAGAGTGGCTACAGACAGACCAGGGAACACATGGCAAGGAGGGGAAGGGAGGGAGTGAGAACAGCACTGTGCTAAATTGTTGAGAAGTTGACGCACTGCACAATCAAACCCTGGCAGTGTATCCATGCAACTGCACACTTACATTGGCTGGGGACACACAACTGACACACATGTACCTACCCCCTTCCTGCTGCTGCTTCTCCTGTAGGCGCCTGTCCATATCGGGGAAGACCACCGCCAGCACACGCTTCTGGATGTGGGTCAGACGACGGCGCCCACGGTTCTTACGGCTCACAGGTGAGTCCCCCAGCAGGACCCGTGCAATCCTCCTCGTCCAGCACCGGATGTCCTGCCAGCGTTTCCTCACCTGAGACAGGCTCCGCCTCCGACCCTCTGTACCCCTCACGGCACTGACGGCTTCACTCCAGATCTCCCCCTTGGCAATGGCGCCTACCTGTGAGGATGCAAAAGTGAGAATACATTAATCCACATGAGCAGAGACACACATATAGAACAATCCTCTTTATGAACAGGCCATGGTATGCATGCAACTAATTGCACCTTTGTCATAGGGACATTATCCACTGTGGAAGGCCAAATGCACTACGTGCCATTGAAAGTACACGGGTGGCATGAGGGGTACCACACACTCACTGACCAGGGATCACACTGTGCCTCACAGGCTACAACAGGATTATGTACAGCACCTCACAGCAGACACCTGCCCCAGCACACTGATGCTACCTCATCAGAGTACACAGACACACACAGGTACAGGACAATCACATGGCATTGCCAACTGGGGGTACACACCTCACTCTGCCCATGTGCCAGTAGACGGGGGTGTCACAGGTGTGGGGCTGGCTCAGCACGGCATGCACACAGCACTGCTCCCTGCTCACATTGGATGGCCAGCCTACATCCATCCCTCATGCTGCTTGTGTGCAACACTCCCCATATGCACTCACCCACATGACAGGGGACTTACACACACACCAATGTGCAGGGGACGAACACCGCCTTTGGACACTCACAGCACAGGTACACTGAACAAACACACATCCATGGGTACTGACACCTGTCACACTGGGGGGAACACAGGATCACATCAGGACTGTGGAAACAACATCCCCGGGAGGAGTATGCATGCAGAATGTGGCATGCACCGTGCATTCATTGTCACAGTAGGCACTATGCAAGTGAGGAGTGCACACAGGAAACACAGCATACTCTGCATGGGTGACATCAGGCCTTCCACACCCTGGGACCCACTCCAAACAACAGTGCATGTCTGTCACACATGGATACAATGGCAGAAGTCACTGGCACACAAAAGGGGCACAGTCTAAGCTAGTGGAGTCAGCACTCACCTGAACCCCTGGTCGACCATACAGGCTCTGGAACTGTGGGAGGATCACATCTATCAGGGCAAGGTTCTCCTCCTGGGTGAATGGCTGTGACCTCTCCACAGTCCTGGACATGGTGCCAGAGGAATCACTATCAGCAGCAGTGGTCATGGATGAATGGATGTGCAGGCAAGTGCTCTCTCATGGGACCTGGCTGCCTTATATATGCCTGGCTGGCCTGTTCATGTACAGGAGTACTGATTGATTGGTCAGTCACATTTGCATCCTACGTTTCATCCAATCCCTTCAAACCTACCCCAGTGTGTGCCTTTGCATGGTTTCAGTTTTGATGATGATGTCAAGTCATCATCCACATTGCAACAATGTAGATTCTTTCAAACTGACTTCTGCTGGGCACCTGGTGCTCAAATTCAAAAATCTCACTCAGTCTCCATGGCAACCATCATGCATATAGGCCCTTATACTTGTCCCTCATGTGTCCCCTATGTGTTTTCATACATATACACACAGGTACGGTGCGTTCCACGCCCTAGGGCACCCCCCAAGCAGTGATACGGACCGTACACGCGCTTGTACGGTCCGGATCACAATATGGGCGCTGGCGTATGCGTACGCCACAGTAGTACGAACTGTACACGCGCTTGTACGGTCCGGATCACAATATGGGCGCTGGCGTATGCGTACGCCACAGTAGTACGGACCGTACACGCGCTTGTACGGTCCGGATCACAATATGGGCGCAGGCGTATGCGTACGCCACAGTAGTACGGACCGTACACGCGTTTGTACGGTCCGGATCACAATATGGGCGCTGGCGTATGCGTACGCCACAGTAGTACGAACTGTACACGCGCTTGTACGGTCCGTACTACTGTGGCGTACGCATACGCCAGCGCCCATATTGTGATCCGGACCGTACAAGCGCGTTTACGGTCCGTACTACTGTGGCGTACGCATACGCCAGCGCCCATATTGTGATCCGGACCGTACAAGCGCGTGTACAGTTCGTACTACTGTGGCGTACGCATACGCCAGCGCCCATATTGTGATCCGGACCGTACAAGCGCGTGTACAGTTCGTACTACTGTGGCGTACGCATACGCCAGCGCCCATATTGTGATCCGGACCGTACAAACGCGTGTACAGTTCGTACTACTGTGGCGTACGCATACGCCAGCGCCCATATTGTGATCCGGACCGTACAAGCGCGTGTACAGTTCGTACTACTGTGGCGTACGCATACGCCAGCGGCAATATTGGCCCAGGGACCCTATACACGCACTCCGAGCGTATGTACGGTGCGTTTCACAACTGTCAGTGGTGACAGGCGGCACACAGACAGGAATGGAGCGGTCAGATATTGCCAAGGGTGGACACTAATGCATTGTCTGTGCAATACCACATGTGTGTGACACAGGTGTGTCAGGATGTGATGTGGCACTTAACCCCTGAGGTGTGGGCAATGCACATGTACGATGAGCTGTGTAAACATGTCGTGTGTGATGGTGCGCATTGTACCACTGAGGTTCCGTGTGAGACGGGACGGCACTTTCTGAGTGGTGACGAATATGGATGAGTTTGGTATCTATGAACCGCAAATGACGAGTATAGTGGGTGTACGAAGTTTCGCTATGCAGCCACGTATGGTTCGTCTCATTCTTGGGTTCGTTCATCCGAACCCTCGGGTTCCATTTTAGATACAGCGTCCATTTTGTTTCTTGCCCTCAGGTAGCCAGCGAACGGGCTTTTTGTCCGCTTCGTGACCCTGGAACTTTCAAGCTAGTACGAAGGACACGTGTTTCTTTGAGGTGACTTTTACGATGAGGGAAATGACACGAGTGAGGCAGATGGCCCCGCTCAAGGCCCATCTTGCCGCTCCGGTCTATTGTTTCAGTCACGCATACATTAGACACGAGGTCTTTGACCCCTCTATCGAGTTTCCTTTATTGCCCCTAACACTCTTTTCTAACCTGTTGTGCATCCTCGTTCTTTCCCCGCATTCTGTTTTTTTGTTCTTCCTTAATGCTTTTATGGCGGAGGGAATATGTTTTTACAGTTGGGAACTGGCAGGACTGTTGTAATTATGTTCCGGCCTCCTGAAACATGAATGCGACCCTTTTGAAGTTTATTGTGGGAACCGAGTTGTAACCTTTGTTCGCCATACTGTGCTATGGCAAAAACGTGTATAAAAGGAGCGACCCACTTCTACGAATTTGAAGCAGTCTCCGAGAACCTACACGTTGTGTACTTCTTGTGACCTCTGTATCCCTGCAGTAATAAACGCTGATCTCTGACGTCGCTGGAAGTGTCCCGTGTCTCTGTGTTTGGTACGCCAGAACAGGTAACCCACGAAAGTTTCAGGTGTTGTTCCCTGGCACCGCTGGGTCTTAAGAATAACCCAGTCCTTCAGTTGGCGCCCAACGTGGGGCGACATCAACGGTACCGGTCCAAAGCCCGACGATCGTGAGGAACTTCGTGTGAAATCTCCGAGGGAAGGTGCACCCCGCTTCATCGATCCAGTTGTCGAAACAAGTGGCCCGACGTCTTTTCCCGCGAAGATCCCCGCCTCCTGACGGCTGCGACGGACCGATGCCCTGACTGTCGACCTGTTTTGGCGCCTGGCGTAGTCCTTTGTACGGCGAGACGATTGACGGGCCTTCCTGGTGACGCCATTGTTCTCTCAGTTAAGTATTTGTGGGTCGCTCCCAGTGTTGCTTTGTTGTTTGCATGGTTCCATAGCATTCGTGGTTCTTAGTTGTTGGGTTTTATTTGACGATTGCAATTGCCAAAAACCGAGGGTCTCGCATCTTTGCGAGGACATCGTAATTCGATAGCCCTTGAAGTTTGTATACTTGGTTAGTGTGCACGATGCCTGGCCGTAGTACTTTGTTTGGGTTTCTCACATGTTGCAGCATGGATTCCCGGCTGGAGGATTCATGTCCGATACCTCCGGCTGGAACTCCGCTTTATGAGCTCTATAGTCGCCATGGCGTGGGTCCTATCGTATATAATGAATATTGGGTTCGTTACACTAAAAAGGATGGCGTCCTTAGTTGGCCACCTCATGGTAGTTTCGAGACTGCCATTTTAGATAACTTGGAAGCTAAATTATTTAAAAGGAAAGCTAGGCCGGCCATGTTTGATTCCTTCCGGTTATGGCGGAAAGAGGCCAAACAGAAAGAAAACAGAATAAGAAAAATAAGCGAGAAGGTGTTATTACGGTGATGCGAAATGCTGAACAATATCAGTTAGACAAAGATGAGAAAGAGCAGGAAGTTAGTGCTCGGCTTCATTATATGGCAGTGGACAAATGTTATCCGGCGCTACCTTCTACGATCGATAAGACAGGAGAAGAATCGGTGGAAGATTCGCTTTTGTCTTATCTGATGAAATCGCCACCTCCCTATGCTCCTGATGTTATGGGTCCCGTTCGTCCACCTCTTCCTCAACCCGCTGTTTTGGCGGCTGCTGGTCAGCCCGCCGTTCCTCTCGTACTCCCGAATCCCCTGGGGCCACAGATCGTACATCCTCTTGTCCCGGCTTCTCTCCCTACTGCGCCTTTCCAAGTCCCTCCTCAGTCTGTCGTTCCCGCTACTCCTGCTGCTGCGTCTACTTCTACTGTTTCCACCCCTATGGCTGCTACGCCTGTATCTTCTTCCTCTTCTCCTTCTGTTCGTAGTCGTCTCATGACTGCTGTTGCTTCTCTTTATTCTCCGCTCTTTGGGCCGATACTTGGTTCAACTCTTTCAGACGTTGCTCAAAGACGCAGCCAGCTTCCTGATGGTAGGGAACGTGAATCGTTGGTGAAAACGGCACGTAGATGGATTCGTAACCCTGTTAAATACACCCCATGTGTAGTGTTCGAAACGTTTTCTCAGTTTAATGTGCCCACGCAGCGATTCGTGTTCGAAGAATTGTGTAAGTCATTGAAAGAGGAGTGGGACGATGATATAGTGGATGATATACCACCTGAGGTTTCCGAGCTACAGCTTCGGTTTGCCACGGGTGTAATTGTAGGTGACAAAGTTCGAGAGGCTCTGGAACGCTTGTTATCCTTTCGATGTACAGTGCAACCACGTGCGCTGTTTAAGGACGCGACCGCGGAATGGATGGCACAACCTGGTCAATATCCTATGCGGGAAGTTCCCCCGGTATGGATGCCAGGTGATCAGGCTGCTATCCCTCCTGTCCCAGGCCATTTCCAGAGAGTGTGGATACACCTCCCTTGGAAACGATCGGAAGTGTTACAAGTAAAGCAATCCTTACCTGATCCCCGTAAGAATCCTGCGGGTTACTATAAGGAGCTGTCCCAATTGGTGGATGCTACTGTTATGAACCTAGCCGATATTGATATGTTGTTCGGCAATGTGGTGCCTCAGCCGATTTGGGCGAAAATTCGGCATGAGAATCACGTAGCCGAGTTAGGCGGTGACTGGGCTGCCCTTACAGCGGCAGATGCCCGGCAGGTTGGTGGGGCTAAACCCGAACAGATTATTGTGGCTTTGCCCCAGAGGATAATTACCCTCATGAAAACACTTATGCCAGCGATGCGCGTCAACTGGGACAAATTATCAGCGTGCAGGCAAAAGAGGGATGAAAGTGTTTCTGATTTCTTTACAAGATTTGAGGAAGCGTTCATTGATCATAGTGGTCAGGACATGGGTTCCGAGGGTGGTCAGCGGTTGTTCGTTGATAAATTTGTATCAAATTTGTCACCCGACCTTGGCAACAAGTTGAAGAATTCTGAGAGTGCGTGGGCTGTCTCTACCACTGCCCAAATATTGGCTACGGCCCAATATTACCAAAATAGAGAAAAAGAGGAAAGTGAGCGTACAGAAAAGAAAACTAAGGATCTCAAAACTAAGGTTTTGTTGCAGCAAGCCTATCCACCGCGTTCGAATTTCAGTGATACACAGCAGCCAAACAGATCGCAATCACAGTTCTCTAGACCACAGCCGCGCAATGCTTCGCCCGCACCTCGTTTTGTGCTGGGATACAATCAGTGCGCGTATTGTCGTGGGGAAGGCCATCTGAAGTTTGATTGTCCGGTTCTCCGTGATAGGACCAATGGCGTATCGGCTCGGGGAGGACGTAGCGGTCCTCAACAGGTCTCTCGTGGTAGAGGTCGCGGAGTTACCCAGAATCAGGCCGAACGCTTTGCGACGTCTTCGGATTCGCAAAATTGTTTCGATCGGCGCGAACAATCGTCCGGTCGGTCTGCACAGTATCATGTGGATGACTGTTATGTTGAATGTGATGTTGATGCGGATGGTATCTACTAGGACAGCCATAGACAAAGGAAGGGAGAAGTATCAGTTCCGGTAGATCAGAGAGGGCCTTATGTTGCAGTAGCCACTATGGGCGTTGTTGAGCCTTTTCTGTTGGACACTGGTGCAGCAAAAAGTTCCATCATGCATTCAAAACTCCCTGGCGCGCCTTTGTCTGGCTTAACGAATGTTTCCGTTGGATTTTCTGGCGCCCCCGCTAGCAATCCAGTTTCTAGCCCTTTGCCCCTTACAATTGGGTCTCATGAGCTGGAAGCTCCTTTGATTTTGACTACTGGTTGTGGTGAGAATCTTTTGGGTTTAGATTTTTTGAAAAGGTTACATGCGACTTTGTACTGTTCTCCTACGGGTGTGGAGCTTACGTTGGGTAAGAGCGTGATTTCCCCTATGTATTTATCGATGGATAAGTTCCCATCGGAATTGAGATCTCTCCCAGACTCCTTGTGGGCGACAGGTCCCAATGACGTGGGCCTGTTGGATATACCACCTTATGTTGTCCAACTAAAAGTTGGTGCGCGTTTGCCACGTATACCTCAGTATCGTATTTCCCTCGATGGTGAAAGGGCACTGTTAGCGATCATTTATGATCTGATCGGCAAAGATGTTATTGAGGAGACACGAGGTAATGTGTGCAATAGTCCCGTGTTGCCGATTCTGAAACGAACGGATCCCTCCAAGCCTCCCGTGTATCGTCTAGTTATCGACTTACGGGAGGTAAATAAAGTCGTTGTTCCGCAGTTTCCTGTGGTGCCAGACATTACAGCTTTACTGACTCTGATTCCAGCCACTGCATCATGGTTCTCGGTGATCGATCTGAAGAATGCGTTCTTTAGCATTCCGATTGCTGAGGAAAGCAGAGACTTGTCTGGTTTCTCATTAGGTGGTCGTAGCTTCAGATTCAAACGCGCTCCACAGGGCTACTGTGAGAGTCCATCAATCTACAGCCAAGCTCTTAAAAGTCAGCTTGATGCATTTGTGTTACCGGCTGGTGCAGCCTTGATTCAGTACGTTGATGATCTGTTGGTTGCTGCTGACACTGAACAGCTCTGTAGAGCCGCTACAGTGTCTTTGTTACAGCATCTCTGTGCTTTACATCATAAAGTGTCACCTTCTAAACTACAATATTGTTGTCAAGAAGTTACCTATCTCGGTCACTTATTGTCAAAGGCGGGAAGAAGGTTGACCCCTGAACGAATTGCAGCAATTGCTCGAATGCCTGTGCCAGCAACTCAGAGAGATGTGCGTGCCTTTTTAGGTATCACGTCATACTGCAGACAGTGGATCCCAAACTTTTCACTGTTAGCGAAGCCATTGGTAGCTCTCACGTGCAAGGACGTTTCAACTCCTTTGCCTTGGACGGAGGAATGCCAGAAAAGTTTTTCTGAACTACGTGATGCGCTGTGTTCGGCTCCTGTGTTAGGTACTCCTGATTACAGCAAGCCTTTCACATTATACGTCCATGAGAGGGACGGTTGTGCGTTGAGTGTTCTAACGCAACAATTTGGTGATAAGCAGCGTCCGTGTGCATATTTTTCCTCGACCTTAGACCCGGTGGCTAGAGCGTTGCCAAGTTGCTTGAGGGCGACAGCGGCAGCTGCGGCGTCTATTCGGCAGTCCGCAGGTCTGGTCATGGACAATATGCTCATAGTAATGGTTCCGCATGCAGTTGATACGCTCTTGAATCGGACAAAGACTCAACATCTGACGAGTGCAAGGTTGTCCGGGTACGAGCTGACCCTTTTGGCAAGTCATATACAGATTAAGCGTTGTAATGTACTGAATCCGGCGACATTGTTGCCGATTAATATGGAATCAGATGATGTCCTGCCCCATGATTGTTATTTACGGACTGAGGAAGAAACAAAAGGTCGTGTGGACCTGAAAAACACCCCCTTGTCAGATCCTGATGGTACTTTGTATGTGGATGGCTTTTGCTTCAAATTGCCGAATGGCGATGTGACGACTGCGTATGCTGTGGTGACGTTGAGCACGATTGTGGAAACCGCGAGATTGAACCAGAATTCAGCACAGGCAGCAGAATTAATTGCATTAACAAGAGCGTGTGTTCTGTCGCAGGGAAAGCGAGTGAATGTGTTTACCGACAGTCAGTATGCATTTGGTGTTGCGCATAACTTTGGAAGATTGTGGAGAGAAAGAGGATTTATGACATCGCATGGTACAAAGATCCAGCACGGCCATCTCGTGAATGATCTTTTGGATGCACTTACGTTGCCTAAACAAGTGGCGATCGTCAAATGTAGTGCACATCGGAAAGTGACGGATGATGTTGGTCGTGGTAATGCATTTGCGGATGAGATTGCTAAGGAAACGGCTAAGAATCTTGCGACTCGAATGTATGTCACGAGTTCAGTAAGGTGGCCGACGGAGACTGGTATGTGTGAGAATACTGTTGAAAGTGTGAAAGAAATTCAGAACGAAGCTACTGAAGCTGAAAAGACTAAGTGGAAAGAAAGTACAGGGAAATTGGATATGCATGGATGTTGGGTTGACCTGACGGAATGTCAGAGGTGGATGTTACCGGATGCGTATGTATTAGCTGTTGTGACGATGGCCCATGGGTTGTCACATATTAGTGCGAAAGGAATATGCAAGTTCTTGTCTCCTGTATGGAGGAATGATGGTATCGCTAAGTGTGCCGAAAGAGTGGTTAAAAATTGTATGGTGTGCTTGATGCACAATCCCGGAAAAGGTACCCCCACTCCACCTGGTCATTTCGCTCCTCCTGCCTGTCCCTTTGAGGTTATCCAGTTGGACTTTATCCATATGGAGAGATGCAATAACCTGAAGTATGTTTTAGTTGTGGTTTGCGCGTTCTCCAGATGGATTGAGGCCTATCCTCTTAAGGATAATACTGCCCTGTCCACAGCAAAAATCCTGCTGAAGGAGTATTTTCCTAGGTATGGAATGCCGCGGATTGTGTGGTCGGATAATGGAAGTGAGTTTGTGGGAAGTGTAATGCAGAGTGTGTGTAAAGGCCTTGGGATACGACAGAAATTCCACAGTGCCAACCATCCTCAGGCAGCGGGTTTGGTCGAAGGGTACAATGGTACCCTGAAGCTGAAACTCGCTAAGATTCAAGCTACGACTGGTCTGTCATGGCCTGATGCCTTGCCTCTGGCTCTCCTATCGACCAGAGCAACTGTACACTCTCGAGTAGGGCTCAGCCCATATGAGATTGTGTTCGGTCGCCCTGCAAATATTTGGGGAGTCCCGAGACCTAGGGCTTTTGATAGTCTTGAATATCCAATGTTGATTGATTACTTGTATGATTTGACCACTAAACTACGATTAATTCATCAACAGGTCTTTGAAGCTCTACCAGCGCAGACAGAGGGTCCTGGACACCAGCTCCGGCCAGGAGATTGGGTGGTTACCCGAAACTTCGGTCGGAAGCGTAACTTGGAGCCCAGATTCGTCGGACCCCACCTAGTCTTGTTGACGACGAGGACAGCGGTTCGACTGGAGGGCCGGAAAAATTGGGTCCATGCCAGTCACACAAAGAAGGTACCGATCCCCTTACCAACCGACGGTTGGGTGAGAACCGGGATTTCGGCCGGAGAAACTGAGACTCCTCCGCGTTTTGTGCCATTTAGCGACGCTCAACTTGTGGAAGAGGATTCGTCTTTGCCGGATCTACAGGTGGAGTCATTAGTAGCAGAGAACCCAAGGTCCGACTCGTCATCCACTTCATTGAACACTGTTGCGCCAGCTGAACAATTGTTCGTAGAGCAAACTCGACCTGGAAGAAGTCGATACTTTCTTCGTTCAAGGACTTCAAGGACTAATAAAAATTAACAGTATAGTGGTTTTTAACGTTACGAATATTATGAACAATTACATCCTTTCTTTCTGAGTTTTTGTGCTTTCCACTGCTAAGAGACTTGTAATAAATCTGAACGTTTCAAGGAAACCTCGCCATCCGGGTTACCGTAGGGCCGTGCGGGTACTTCTTTCTGTTTAGCAGGTTTCTGACGTTAGGTTGGTTACTTTTGTCGATTCCTGGGAACTCCTGGGGATTGATAATCGCTACTCAGAACGAAGTGCGTCAAGTACGTCACGGACGGTTTGTAGAGGATGGCATTCTCTAAGCTGGTGGAAGAAGAAAGGGTGTTGGCACAGAGATCAGAGTTATGGAGGGTTGTACGAACATAATGTTTTCTGTTTCAGGTGTTTCTATTGTTCCTAACTGTATCTATGTTATTGGTGGGTGGAGTGTATTTCGGAGTATCGTTGTTCTTGCCTTCTGTTTCACCTACCTCTTCTCTTAACCTAAGTTCCCTCACCACTGTCTCCCCACATTCCTTTCATCCTTTGCCTCAACATGAGCAGGTTAGACGTGCGGAATTTATGAATAATTCCTTTGTTCAACTCCTACAGCATCAGTTGGTGGTGAATACTACCAATTGTTGGGTATGTGGGTTAATGCCACACACCATGGATAGGGGTATTCCGTATCTGGTCCTTCCATACAGCTCCCAGGGTTCAGCTCGAGCATTCCAAACTATGTTCCGCAGTGCACTAGATTCCTACCCCAGTCGAGAGCCACGGTCTGTCAACTTTGGTCCTGGACCGTACCACAAGCCTTTGGCGATAGCCATAGCAGATCTGGACAGAGATGTTTTCGATGCATCACTCATTCCAGATGAAGAAGTGCAGGCTTATAAGGATCTGAGTGAGACTGAGTATAGTACATCAGTGGGTGATAGACAGCTTAAGAGCTCGTCCCCAATATGGATTGTACCGCACCTTGGAAATTTCTGCCTGCAGGGTTTGGGTCGAAATCCGAGAGCACAACTTGGGAACAGTGCCTGCACTGAAACGTATGTCCTACCGACGCTCTCCTCCCCTGTTTTTCTGACTGCTAAGGGCACCTATTTTGTGTGTTATGAACGCGCATATACATGGTTACCCCGCGATTTTTCGGGTACGTGTTATATTGCGAATGTTTTACCTCCGACCTTCACAGTTGCTTCGGACTACCACAAAACTAGAGTTGTGAGAGGCGTCATTAGCAAAGAGGATACTGCTGGTCAAGAAGCAGGAGACTTCTTTAAGGGTTTCTTGCCGTTTTGGGGACCTATGGTTAATAGTAGGAACCTGCGACAGTTGACCCGTGTGGTAGAATTGACTGCTATTATTACTGCAAATGCCCTTGGTAATGTAACAGCTGAACTACAGGCGGATAGACTCATGACGTTGCAGAACCGTATGGTTCTAGACGTTGTTCTTGCAGATAGAGGGGGTGTGTGTAAAATTATCCATTCGAGTTGTTGCATTTTTATTCCTGACAATGCTCCAACTGTTTATCAAGCCATCTCGAAGTTGCACAAGATTTCCGAGTCCATACACGTGGACGAAGGTAATTGGACGCTCCTAGGATGGTTTTGGGGCCTGATGTCAACCTGGGGTTGGAAGATTCTGATGATCGTAGGGGCTGTTGTAGCGTTTCTGTTTACGTGTTGTCTTTGTGTACAGTGTGGTCCTGCCTTATGTGGCCTATGCGCTGCGACGTGTATAAGGCGGCCATCTGTTACCAAGGAGACATTGATGAATAGAATGATGTTCCAGCAGCAGCTGAACGATCTGATGAATATTGATATAGATTCCGATCTTGGCTAGTGCTTGCCTACATGAGGGCAAAAGGAGCGTCTGAGGTTCCGTGTGAGACGGGACGGCACTTTCTGAGTGGTGACGAATATGGATGAGTTTGGTATCTATGAACCGCAAATGACGAGTATAGTGGGTGTACGAAGTTTCGCTATGCAGCCACGTATGGTTCGTCTCATTCTTGGGTTCGTTCATCCGAACCCTCGGGTTCCATTTTAGATACAGCGTCCATTTTGTTTCTTGCCCTCAGGTAGCCAGCGAACGGGCTTTTTGTCCGCTTCGTGACCCTGGAACTTTCAAGCTAGTACGAAGGACACGTGTTTCTTTGAGGTGACTTTTACGATGAGGGAAATGACACGAGTGAGGCAGATGGCCCCGCTCAAGGCCCATCTTGCCGCTCCGGTCTATTGTTTCAGTCACGCATACATTAGACACGAGGTCTTTGACCCCTCTATCGAGTTTCCTTTATTGCCCCTAACACTCTTTTCTAACCTGTTGTGCATCCTCGTTCTTTCCCCGCATTCTGTTTTTTTGTTCTTCCTTAATGCTTTTATGGCGGAGGGAATATGTTTTTACAGTTGGGAACTGGCAGGACTGTTGTAATTATGTTCCGGCCTCCTGAAACATGAATGCGACCCTTTTGAAGTTTATTGTGGGAACCGAGTTGTAACCTTTGTTCGCCATACTGTGCTATGGCAAAAACGTGTATAAAAGGAGCGACCCACTTCTACGAATTTGAAGCAGTCTCCGAGAACCTACACGTTGTGTACTTCTTGTGACCTCTGT
This sequence comes from Triturus cristatus, assembly GCF_964204655.1. NCBI lineage: Eukaryota > Metazoa > Chordata > Amphibia > Caudata > Salamandridae > Triturus > Triturus cristatus. The sequence continues at coordinate 369,826,387 of NC_140585.1, forward strand.
ATCCCTGCAGTAATAAACGCTGATCTCTGACGTCGCTGGAAGTGTCCCGTGTCTCTGTGTTTGGTACGCCAGAACAGGTAACCCACGAAGGTTTCAGGTGTTGTTCCCTGGCACCGCTGGGTCTTAAGAATAACCCAGTCCTTCACCACACATCCCCTGCACTCCTTTGACATGTGTGCATGTCGTACACACTAGTGGAGCCATGAGTCACTTGCATGTCCCAGTCACGGACACCCGCACCTGTCCCCTGATGCCAGGTACACGGAATATTACACATGACATGTGTATGGCTGCGTTGCACGCTGCAACCATGTCATGTGTGTGGCATGTGTTTCCATGATTTTGCTGTAGGTGTGTGGTCCAATGCATCAGCAGTAGCTGCTGCCAACATGTGTCTGTGTGCAGATGGCCATGGCACACTGTTCCGCACACCAGCCCACATATGTGATTTGCCATGAGGTGTGTATGTATGCAACTACACGGATTATCAACACAAGTACATATCCACATGCTCTCTATGTATGTTCTGTCTCGACATGTACTCCTCCAAGGCAATGTGTGTGGCCTGTCCTATTCCTATGACATGTGACCAGTGCATATCGCATCCAACAACCTGTCTGTACCATACGCATACTACTTCTGCACATGTGTGGATGTCTGTGAATCCTGTGATGCGTGTGCATGTTCACTTACACTGGCCCACAGCTAGTCTCATGCCATGTCATCGTGATCTTGCCCCCCTCCGTTAGTGGCTGTCCCTTGGTAGTAGTGTCTCCTGACTGGCGTACGTGTCCAGGAAATGTTGCACAGACCTGACTCAGAATGTGGCAAATTTGTATTGGCTGTGTAACATGTGCTCAGTGCATTGACAATGTCGTTGTACAGTGCTCACTCTTCGGTGTTCCTTCCATTTCACTGCAGGGCTCTGCCTCTCCCTCGACGTATGCCAGACATGGCTGCCCTGCATGAACGGGACTGTATACGCCGCTACAGATTCAGCCAACGGTTGATTGATGAGTTGACTGGCCGGCTGGAAGCACAACTCCTCCCGCGCCACAGGTATCCCAGTGCACTGACACCCAAGTTGAAGGTGATGGCAGCCCTACATTTCCTTGCCACGGGTACGTTCCAACATACCATTGCTGATGTCGGGGGCATGTCCCAGACGATGTTCAGCCGTGTTCTGCATGATTTCTTAGAGGCCATGTTGGTTCACCTGGATGAGTACATTAAATTCCCAATTCGTGAGCAGTTGACAGATGTCAAGCGTGAGTTCTATGCCCTGGGAGGGATGCCCCATGTCATTGGGTCCATAGATGGGACACATGTTGCGTTGGTACCGCCACAGGCACAGGAGGTGGTGTATAGGAATCGCAAACATTATCACTCCATTAATGCCCTTGTGGTGTGTCTGTCCAACATGGTGATTTCACATGTCTGTGTTCGCTTTCCAGGATCAGCACACGATGCCTTCATCATGAGGCGTAGCAGGCTGCCTGAAATGATGCTGCAGCTGCGCAACGAGCGAGCATGTATTGTTGGTGGGTAGACTCTGGCAGTTCAGTGTTTGGCGTCATCTTCCAATCTCACTGCCTGTGCTGACACACTTCTGTCCATGATGTTTCCTTGTAGGGGACGCTGGCTATCCCAACATGCCATGGCTGATGACGCCTGTCCGCAACCCCAGCTCGGCTGCCGAGCACCGCTACAACAACGCACATGGGCGGACCAGGAGAGTCATTGAGAGGACGTTTGGACTTCTGAAGAGCCGATTCAGGTGCCTCCACAAGACCGGCGGAGCACTCCCATATGCCCCGGTGAAGGTGTGCAAGATCATCATCGTCTGCTGCATGCTGCACAACATGGCAGTGGAGGAAGCTGTTCCACTCATACTGGATCAAGATGACCAGGACCATCCACCCGTGGAGGATGAAGGCCTTGGTGACGGGGCAAGTGATGTGGAGGAGGAGGAGGCTGTGGAGGACATGCGGAGTCGGCTCATACGCAACTTCTTTGCTTAGTGGTGAGTTCCAGTGTCTGAGTGTGCACGCATTGGGCCGTGTGTGGCATGTGTTGCAATGTGTGTGTCCATCTGCATGTCTGCCAAGTGAGTCAGTGGTGTGTATTGAAGTGTCACTCGAGTGATGGCGCAATGGAAGGATGTTGTCTGAGGGTCATCATTGTCACCTGTCATGTTGACAACATGATACGTGTTGAGTACATGCTTGCAGATGTGCTCCTTTGGGCTGACTCCTTGTGTGTCTCTCTTCCACAGGTCCATGGGCATGCTGTCTGCTGGTGGCATTGTTGTGCTCCTGCTACTCCTCATGAACACAGCAACATGTGCTGATTCTGCGTCACATGCACGGGCAAGTTTTGAAATCTCCTTAGGGTAAGGGATGCCTCACGGCGTTTTGGGTGTGTAAATTGTTTGTAGTCTGTGTGCACTTCTCCGGTTCATGTGTGTTCCATTTACATACATGTGGATCCTACATGGGGAACATGACATGGGGCAGGCTTCACCTGGAGCCATGGTCAGACTTGGTGACTGTCATGTGGCAGGGGATTGGGGATTGTGATGAGGCCATCATTGTGTGTAACACTGACCTCGGAAACATACAGGTTGCACCGGGTTGACATGGTGTGTGATTGCCCCATCAGGGCCTCAATGGTGTATAGCGGCCTCTCCGTGGCAGCAGGGGGTGTTTAGCTGTTATCCGTCACTTGTGTGCCAGTTCAATGGAATACCAGCATCTGTGTTGCAATGGGGGGTGCCAGTGTTGCTCCCACATGTTCATCCACATGACCTGTGTATGTGTTGACAGAGTATCATTGTCATTCCAACACACATGACTAATAAATTTGTCCCTCTGTCTCCAAGGTGCCTCTTCCCTGTCAATGGTGGCCTGTTGCCACTGTGCGTGCGGCATGTCTGGCATAGTTTTCTGAGGTGGTGCATATGTGTCTATGTGTAGAGTGACAAGATGCTAGGGGTTTGTCAGGGAGTGGGAACTGTATTATGCACAAGATGCACAGTTCCATCCACCTCAAGGCAAGAGAGACCATCCCCCAGGGCAACCACAACATCCGTGTCGAATCCTACCATGCAGTATACGGACATGTGCCTTACGACTCCCATGATACTTGTCCATATCCGGAGTGCATCTGCACAGCTCTGCTACTGCATCGGGCAACCAGGCCACATCAACGTCCAAACGGGATGGGGGGAATGTTTCACAGCCAGCTGCAGGATGACCTTCTCGATCCACGGCCACACTCATGATGCAGCCCACAACCCCAACACAACCATGTGGCACTGTGATCCAAAACTCCATTCTGGCATCTCCATGCATCCAACCTCGGGCTAGCCACCATTTTCAACATCCGCCTGACGCAAGCATGCAGGACATTGTAGGGACACATGTCTAGACATGCCTGGGAGCGGCAAGCCAGGGCACTCCACATGATCCCTGACCTCTGCGCATGACTGTTGCTCCCCTGAATGTGTCTGTAGCCACAGTTGTGCGGGAACCACTCAGCTGGTTGGGCCCAGCACAGGTGAGTATGGTACTCCATGTCTGTATCAGATGATACATTGGGACCCATGTGTGTCCTGGGCAAGACTGCGACCCCACGGTTTGGATGGTTGGAGTTAATTCTGAGATCAGGCATGCTTTTACTTTACGACACACACATGTATTGTAATAATGCAGAATCACGGCATCAGCTTGTAAGTGTGATTAATTTATTTGTGGTGGGGTACGGGTTTGTGGGGATGACAAGAGGTGCACAGCGGGAGTGTAGAATCCAAAGTTCACTGGGGGAGTTGGTATCCTTGCCGTAGCAAAATGTCAGAGTCCATGCCACAGTCTTCGTCAACATAGGTCAGACAGTGACCAGCAAGTCCATGTGGCAGAGAATGTCATGTGCTGCTATTGGGCCAGAGGGCCAGGTGCCAGGCCAGGTGACCTGGGAGATGGTGATGTTCTGCTGACTCTCACAGTCTTTTTCGTGGACGACCCACCTTCCTGCGGGGACCCTCGGAAGCAGTCCGTGACGATGTCTGTGACGCTCCGTCGGATGAATCCTCCTCCTCCTGATCCCTCCCTGTGTCTGGTAATGGCCTTCGCCTGGTGCCACAGGGAGGGTTGCCCATGTTGTCGGCAATCCGACGGAGTACACCGGTCATTTGGGTTTGCACCGCCACGAGCTCAGCCTGTCTATCCTCCATCCTTCCTTGGTGTTGCAGTTGACAGGCATGTTGCTGGGACTGCAGGGTCTTCATCTCCTGGAGGGTCCCCTTGATGTCATTGAGGGTGGACGCAATCTGGTCCATGCCCCTGGTGTCACGCCGGTATGTATCCAGGATGTTGCTGACCTGGGACACTACCGGGTCCTGAGCTGCCTGGTCAGGTTCGCGCCTCCGCCGTCCTCCACTCCCGCCACCCCTGTCCACGTGCACCTGGCCTGCCGTTGTGGGTGCATCGGGTCTCCGGGACCCCTGAGGGATGGCATCTGCGTTGCCGCCTGCCTCCTCCTGGGTGCCCGGAGGACCGTGTCCCTCCTGGGCAGACTGGCTGGGTGGTCGTGTGCGGGCAGGGCTCCTGGACGTCTCCTGGGATGTGGCAGGAATGGGGGTGGTGGTTGCCACAGTTGTACCTGACGCAGGTGCTGCAGGTGGTTGGACACCAGAGGGGCCAGGTTGGTCTGGGTCATCCACGGAGTGGTGAGAGTCATCGCTGGCGGTGGGGTCCTCATCCCGCGGAGCCTGGTCCTGTGAGACTTCCCCCCCAGTGTTGGGGGGTGTTCTTCGACGTTGACCTGTGTGTGAGAGAGACAATGTTAACAGTGTCACATGTGGCATCCATGTTTCATGCATTTCTGATTTGGCACTCTTCCTCTGGGTAGTTGGATCTGTCTTGCATTCCTCTCACAGTGCACTTGTGCATGGGTATGTCCCTTGGCCACAGCTGTCAGGGCTTTACGCATGTGTGAGACACAATCTTAGTTGATGCATCTATTTGGGTACACAGTCAGCAGTGTGGTGTGCGGGCGTAGCGAGCCATGCAGAGGCGCCTTACGTGTTGCACTGTACGTGGCCAAATGGTGTTTTGCCAAGGCAATTTGATGTTGCAGGTAGGGGACTGAAGCATTTGTGACAGGGTTCTTACCGACACAGTGGGTGGGTATACTGGGTGTGTGGTTAGGTCTGTGCCAGCAGCACGGATGGACTCGTGCACAGATTGACACATGGACCGGTCTTCATCTACGGAAGGGGGGGTTTGAGGCACTGCCAGACCTGGTCTGCATGCACACAGTCCACCGGCTGACGAGTGGACATGGCCACACCACCCAAGGGTGATTTAGTCTCCCTGTGTCTCCCTTCCTCCCTCTCTCTGTCACCCTCCTCCCTCCCTCTGTCGGTCTCCCTCTGTCACCCTACTCCCTCCCTCTGTCTGTCTCCCTGTGTCCCCCTCTGTCTCCTTCCCTCTCATTCCCCCTCTCCCTCCCTCTCTTTGTCACTCTCTGTCACCTCAGGCCAGCTTCCTGGGCACACACAGTTAGCCGGTCTTTGAATGGCCATTGGCTTGTTCATGTGAGTTAGTCCCTGTTCTCCGGGCACCCATTGGGCAGTGTGTCTGAGTGTAGGCTGCTGCTGTGGCGGTGTGTGCTGAGACTCTATCAGAGCGATGCTTCTTCATTGTCTGCTGTAATGTGCAAATTGTGCCTTCAGACCCATGTCATCCTGCATGGCAGCCACCATTTGCAGGCAAGACAGTACTGTGTGGGTACACACAGTTTGTACGGCTGTGCCCTGGGCCATATGGTCTGAGGGCATTGTTTTGTGCTTGTGAGTTGCTCAATGTTAGTTTTGATGCCCCCACTCCCAGGATCGACCACATCCTGTGTAGTGTTGGTGTTTTGTGTGGCCTGTGACTTGGCATGGCCCTGATTGATGCATGGGGCATGGAGGCGCTAGTGGCATGTGTGTGTTTGTGGAGTGTTGTTGTGTGCGGTGGTGGCTTGGGGGGGTGGCATGCATGATTGATTGTGTATGGCATCCCCCCCATGTGAGGTGAGTTGTTTGTGTACTCACCAGGGTCTGGGAGTCCAGGCAGTCCGTGTAGTCCCTCCACCGCCAGCGTGGACATCACCTTCTCCTCCCAGGGATGGTATTGTACCGGTCTGGGGGGCGGCCCTCCTCCAGTGATGTTCCCCTGGTTGTGATTGTCAGTCATCTTCCTCTTGACCGTCCTCCGCAGATCGTACCAACTGGATTGGCACTCGTGCCTGGTCCTTCTGGTGGTCCCAACAGCATTCACAGAATCGACAATCCTCTGCCACATGGCCGTTTTTTCGGATATGCTGGTCTGTCTGACCAATGTCCCAAAGAGCTGTGGCTCGACTCTGAGGATTTCGTCGACAAGGATCTCCAGCTCCTCCTTGATGAACTTTGGATTCTTGGTGGTGGACATGGCGTGGGGTGTGGGTGTGGATGGTTGTGGGGGTGTGGGTGTGGATGGTTGTGGGGGTGTGGGGGTGGATGGTTGTGGGTGTGTGGGTGTGGTAGTGGAGGTGTGTGTGTGAATGTGATGAGGGGGTGTTTGTGTAGGTGGTTGTGTGAAGGTATGCAAGTGTGAGGTTCAAGTATGGTGGTGTGGGTCGTCTGTGGGCTCTGGCAGCAGTGGGTCTGTTGCAAAGGCTCATGGTTTGTGTGTGTGGTCCATTTTTATTGGTCCATTTGTGGGTGTGGCTGTGTTTGAAATTTGTGTGGGTGTGTTATGAGGAGTGATTGAGTTTTGGGCCTCTGTTTGGCAGTTTGGCAGTTGCAGGTGAGTGTATGTGATGTTTGTGGGGTTGTTGGGCATGTTTGGTGGTGTGGGGAAACTCTAATTGCCTCTCCTTGTGTAAATATGGTTTGTCCTGGTTCAGTACGTGTGTTTTTGGCGTCAGTACGGTCCGTACATGCACTGGTGGGGGTACGGTCCGTACATTCCCTGGTGGGGTGTGGGTACGGCCCTACATACACGGGTGGTGGTTCGGTGCGTACATACACGGCTGGGGGGGGGGTTTGGTGCGTACATACACGGGTGGTGGTTCGGTGCGTACATACACGGCTGGGGGGGGTTCGGTGCGTACATACACGGCTGGGGGGGGTTCGGTGCGTACATACACGGCTGGGGGGGGTTCGGTCCGTTCATACACGGGTGGGGGTTTGGTGCGTACATACACGGCTGGGGGGGGTTTGGTGCGTACATACACGGGTGGTGGTTCGGTGCGTACATACACGGCTGGGGGGGGTTCGGTGCGTACATACACGGCTGGGGGGGGTTCGGTGCGTACATACACGGCTGGGGGGGGGGTTCGGTCCGTTCATACACGGGTGGGGGTTTGGTGCGTACATACACGGCTGGGGGGGGTTTGGTGCGTACATACACGGGTGGTGGTTCGGTGCGTACATACACGGCTGGGGGGGTTTGGTGCGTACATACACGGGTGGGGGTTGGGTGCGTACATACACGGCTGGGGGGGGTTTGGTGCGTACATACACGGGTGGTGGTTTGGTGCGTACATACACGGCTGGGGGGGGTTCGATGCGTACATACACGGCTGGGGGGGGTTCGGTGCGTACATACACGGCTGGGGGGGGGTTCGGTCCGTTCATACACGGGTGGGGGTTTGGTGCGTACATACACGGCTGGGGGGGGTTTGGTGCATACATACACGGGTGGTGGTTCGGTGCGTACATACACGGCTGGGGGGGGTTCGGTGCGTACATACACGGCTGGGGGGGGTTCGGTGCGTACATACACGGCTGGGGGGGGGTTCGGTCCGTTCATACACGGGTGGGGGTTTGGTGCGTACATACACGGCTGGGGGGGGTTTGGTGCGTACATACACGGGTGGTGGTTCGGTGCGTACATACACGGCTGGGGGGGGGTTTGGTGCGTACATACACGGGTGGGGGTTGGGTGCGTACATACACGGCTGGGGGGGGGTTTGGTGCGTACATACACGGGTGGGGGTTCGGTGCGTACATACACGGCTGGGGGGGGTTTGGTGCGTACATACACGGGTGGGGGTTCGGTGCGTACATACACGGCTGGGGGGGGGGTTCGGTGCGTACATACACGGGTGGTGGTTCGGTGCGTACATACACGGCTGGGGGGGGTTTGGTGCGTACATACACGGGTGGTGGTTCGGTGCGTACATACACGGCTGGGGGGGGTTCGGTGCGTACATACACGGCTGGGGGGGTTCGGTGCGTACATACACGGCTGGGGGGGTTCGGTCCGTTCATACACGGGTGGGGGTTTGGTGCGTACATACACGGCTGGGGGGGGTTTGGTGCGTACATACACGGGTGGTGGTTCGGTGCGTACATACACGGCTGGGGGGGGTTCGGTGCGTACATACACGGCTGGGGGGGGGTTCGGTGCGTACATACACGGCTGGGGGGGGTTTGGTCCGTTCATACACGGGTGGGGGTTTGGTGCGTACATACACGGCTGGGGGGGATTTGGTGCGTACATACACGGGTGGTGGTTCGGTGCGTACATACACGGCTGGGGGGGGTTTGGTGCGTACATACACGGGTGGTGGTTCGGTGCGTACATACACGGCTGGGGGGGGGTTTGATGCGTACATACACGGCTGGGGGGGGTTTGGTGCGTACATACACGGCTGGGGGGGGTTCGGTCCGTTCATACACGGGTGGGGGTTTGGTGCGTACATACACGGCTGGGGGGGGTTTGGTGCGTACATACACGGGTGGTGGTTCGGTGCGTACATACACGGCTGGGGGGGGGTTCGGTGCGTACATACAAGGCTGGGGGGGGTTTGGTGCGTACATACACGGCTGGGGGGGGTTCGGTCCGTTCATACACGGGTGGGGGTTTGGTGCGTACATACACGGCTGGGGGGGGTTTGGTGCGTACATACACGGGTGGTGGTTCGGTGCGTACATACACGGCTGGGGGGGGGGTTTGGTGCGTACATACACGGGTGGGGGTTGGGTGCGTACATACACGGCTGGGGGGGGTTTGGTGCGTACATACACGGGTGGGGGTTCGGTGCGTACATACACGGCTGGGGGGGGTTTGGTGCGTACATACACGGGTGGGGGTTCGGTGCGTACATACACGGCTGGGGGGGGGTTCGGTGCGTACATACACGGGTGGTGGTTCGGTGCGTACATACACGGCTGGGGGGGGTTTGGTGCGTACATACATGGGTGGTGGTTCGGTGCGTACATACACGGCTGGGGGGGGTTCGGTGCGTACATACACAGCTGGGGGGGTTCGGTGCGTACATACACGGCTGGGGGGGGTTCGGTCCGTTCATACACGGGTGGGGGTTTGGTGCGTACATACACGGCTGGGGGGGGTTTGGTGCGTACATACACGGGTGGTGGTTCGGTGCGTACATACACGGCTGGGGGGGGTTCAGTGCGTACATACACGGCTGGGGGGGGTTCGGTGCGTACATACACGGCTGGGGGGGGTTTGGTTCGTTCATACACGGGTGGGGGTTTGGTGCGTACATACACGGCTGGGGGGGGTTTGGTGCGTACATACACGGGTGGTGGTTCGGTGCGTACATACACGGCTGGGGGGGGTTTGGTGCGTACATACACGGGTGGGGGTTGGGTGCGTACATACACGGCTGGGGGGGGTTTGGTGCGTACATACACGGGTGGGGGTTCGGTGCATACATACACGGCTGGGGGGGGTTTGGTGCGTACATACACGGGTGGGGGTTCGGTGCGTACATACACGGCTGGGGGGGGTTCGGTGCGTACATACACGGGTGGTGGTTCGGTGCGTACATACACGGCTGGGGGGGTTTGGTGCGTACATACACGGGTGGTGGTTCGGTGCGTACATACACGGCTGGGGGGGGGTTCGGTGCGTACATACACGGGTGGGGGGGGTTCGGTGCGTACATACACGGCTGGGGGGGGGGTTCGGTGCGTACATACACGGGTGGTGGTTCGGTGCGTACATACACGGCTGGGGGGGGTTTGGTGCGTACATACACGGGTGGTGGTTCGGTGCGTACATACACGGCTGGGGGGGGTTCGGTGCGTACATACACGGCTGGGGGGGGTTCGGTGCGTACATACACGGCTGGGGGGGAGTTCGGTCCGTTCATACACGGGTGGGGGTTTGGTGCGTACATACACGGCTGGGGGGGGTTCGGTGCGTACATACACGGCTGGGGGGGGTTCGGTCCGTTCATACATGGGTGGGGGTTTGGTGCGTACATACACGGGTGGGGGTTGGGTGCGTACATACACGGCTGGGGGGGGTTTGGTGCGTACATACACGGGTGGGGGTTCGGTGCGTACATACACGGCTGGGGGGGGGGGGTTTGGTGCGTACATACACGGGTGGGGGTTGGGTGCGTACATACGCGGGTGGGGGTTGGGTGCGTACATACGCGGGCGGGGGGGTGGTGGGGTGTTCGGCGCGTATGCGGGCACATGTCTCCATGGTTGCTATGGGAGTTCGGTTCGGACGGTGTTTTTTGCGTACGGTTGTGGAATGGGGAGGACGGGAGGGATCGTACTTGCGCTGTCGGACTTTATTTTTCCGCACGGTGGGTTTTTCGACCGGGGACGTGTCGGTGACTTTTCCCGACCCGAGGACGTGTGGGGAAATCTTCCCAATGCGATTCGTATGGACTTTTTTCCGTTCGAATCGTACTTGGCAGTTTGTACGCTACTTTGACGATTCGGACGGAAAAAAATCCGGATACGAGTCGGACGGGGAATTTTTTTACCGGATCGGAAGTGGCACCTGTGTGTGCTGAACCTGTGACCTGTGTGCTCAGTGCAGTGTTCCATGACTTGTTTCTATGGTAACGGGCAGAAGGCAGATTGGGGGAAGGGTTGAAGTTTATGTCATTTGGAAAGGGTTGAAATGTTTAACCAATAGAAATGTGTGTTTGCTTTTGAATTTATGTGGGAAGGAATGTGATTTGATGTTTACATGTATATGTGTGGAAAATGAGAGGGAAACTTTGCCATTCTTTGGTTCTGCTGACAGGTGCACAGTGCAGAGATTCTGTATAAGAAACTCTGGTGTGTGACTGATATCTGGTGTGTGACTGATATACTTCGTAATCTACAAAACATCTTGAAAGGTGAGATATTTAATTGTGAGGGGATGTATGTAGACTATTTTTATTTTAATCAGACTAATGTATTTCTTCTGCTAAAGTGTAGGGAGTACTTTTTTTCTCTACAATCTTATTGACAGTGTGTGTGCATGTAGAAACCATTTTGTGATAAGGATTTGTTTTTTTCATGTGTTTGTAGACAGATAACTATACAGTTTTTATATTTTGGTAGAATTAGAAACCAGTCATTGTTTATGAATTTGTGAAATGAATTGTGTTTGTGCAGTAAAATGTAGTACTCCTTGTAGATTAAGAAATGTGTTTTGGTATAGTGCAAGGGATAGTGTTGTTTGTCTAGAATCACACAGAGAGCCTGTGTGCATTTGGGAACCACTGTGAGAGAAGCATTTAGTAACATCTTGTATTTGCTGACAGATAACTCTTTTAAAACATGTCATGTTGTCAAGTTTTAGTAGCATTAGAAGCCAGTCTTTGCTTATGCGTTGATTAAATGAGTCTGGCTTTGACACAAAAGTGCACTTTTGAAATATGCACATTGTGTGCAGTTCCCTTACCACTTCCTTAGTAGTAAATAAGGTTGGGAACCAATGTGAGAGAAGCATTTGGTATATTGTGTATTTGCTGACAAATAACTATTTTAAATCCTGTCAAGTTTTAGTAGCATTAGAAGCCAGTCATTGCTTATGCGTTGATTAAATGAGTCAGGCATTGACACTAAAGTGCAGTCGTGAAATATGTAGATTGTGTGCAGTTCCCTTACCACTTGCACTGTAGTGAATGAGTTTTGGTAAACTCCTAGGGATAGTGGTGTTTGTCTAGAATCACACTGTGAGTCTGTGTACATTTGGGAACCACTGTGAAAGAAGCATTTGGTAACATCGTGTATTTGCTGACAGATAACTGTTTTAAAACATGTCATGTTCTCAAGTTTTAGTAGCATTAGAAGACAGTTATGGGTTATGCTTTCATTAAATGAGTCATGTATTGACAGTAAAGTGTAGTCGTGAAATATGTAGATTGTGTGCAGTTCCCTTACCTCTTCCACTATAGTGAATGAGTTTTGGTAAACTCCTAGGGATAGTGGTGCTTGTCTAGAATCACACTGTGAGTCTGTGTACATTTGGGAACCACTGTGAGAGAAGCGTTTGGGAACATCGTGTATTTGCTGACAGATAACTGTTTTAAAACATGTCATGTTCTCAAGTTTTAGTAGCATTAGAAGACAGTTATGGCTTATGCTCTCATTAAATGAGTCAGGTATTGACAGTAAAGTGTAGTCGTGAAATATGTAGATTGTGTGCAGTTCCCTTACCACTTGCACTGTAGTGAATGAGTTTTGGTAAACTCCTAGGGATAGTGGTGCTGGTCTAGAATCACACTGTGAATTTGTGTGCATTTGGGAACCACTGTGAGAGAAGCATTTGGTAACATTGTGTATTTGGTGGCAGATAAGTGTTTTAAAACCTGTCATGTTGTCAAGTTTTAGTAGCATTAGAAGCCAGTGTTTGCTTATGCATTGATACAATGAGCCATGCTTTGACACTAAAGTGCAGTACCATGTAGTATTGTCTTCACTGCACCAGAACTGTAAATTTAAAATTTTTACCCAGGCACTGTCCTAGAAGTAGTCTGATGATTTAGTCAGTTTCTAAGTACTTATGTTGTGAACCATTCATTACCAAATAGACTGCTTCACATGTCTATGCAGTATGCATGTAGTTCTCTAACCACCTACACAGTTGTTTTTCACACCTTCAATTCCCTAGTCAGTATCTATACACTTCCAGGAAACACCCTGTCACTCCCTTTGCAGTCTTCTAGTGACCCATTCAGCAGCATGTAGTAATCCATTCACTGTGCCAAAACCCAAACACTTATAAATTCACCAAGACACTGTCTTTCCAGTACTCTAATGATTCAGTCACTGCCTAAGTATTCATGCACTGAGCCAGGCCTTAGCACATGGACTGCTTCAAACCCATATGCACTATGCATGCAGTCTTCTAACCACCTAGACACTTGTCTTTTACACTTTCAATTTCCGAGTCAGTATCCATATAGTCCAGCAAACATCCTGTCACTCCCTTTGTACTCTTCTAGTGACCCATTCAGTACCAAGTACTAATCCATTCCCTGTGCGAAAAGCCTACCACTTATAAATTCATCCAGCCAGTCTCCTTGCTGTAGTCTAATTATTCAGTCAGTACCCAAGTAGTCATGCAGTGAGCCAGGCCTTAGCACATGGACTGCTTTAAATGCCTATCCAGTATGCATTCAGTCCTCTAATCAGCTACACAGTTGTCTTTCACAACTTCAATTCCCCAGTTAGTATTCATACACTTCTAGCAAACACCCTGCTACTCACCCAGTGTGTCTCCTTTTAGTACTGTAATCATTCAGTCAGTTAGCATGTAGTCTTTTAGTGAGGTAGGCTTTAGGGCATGAACTTCTTCAAAGTAGTATGCACTATGTATGTAGTGTTTTAATCATCGTCACACTTGTGGTTCAGGGCTATAGTTTCTTAGTCAGTTTTTATATAAAATGTTTTTGTACAGTAATGGAATACTGTAAATTTGAAAGTTATTAATATACATTTATTTCTGATTCTTTTTTGCAGATACTGTTTTTCAACGTTAAAATAGAGAAATTATGCCAGAAAAAAAAAGAAAAAGAAAAGAACAGAGACAGGAGGATTATTTGAAGAAACATCAACCACAAGTATCGAATGAACAAGATAATGTGGCTAAAAGGAAAAAATCTTCTTTCAAGATCACAAAGCAATTTATTAAAAATGTTTGTAGGAGCAAACAGAATGTAGATAATGCTTCAACTTCAGAGAATTTTTTAGGTAAGAAAAAAAATCAAAATAAGAGGAAAAGTTAAAAAGCAAATGTTCAGTCAAAGGAGATAAAGTATGGTAAAAGAAGACAAAATCAGTATAAGGAATTACGCAAAAAAATGTTTTACAAGAGAGTAGTGCATAATTTGCTGAAAGATGTGAAGAAATATAAAAAGAGAGCTTTATTTTATAAAAAGAAGAAGCATATTGAAAGCATTGTGGAAAAGGCTTTTGAAGTAAAAAGGAAGCTGTTTATTTTAGTGTTAAACAGAATTCGATCACTAGATAAACCAATATATGTAATGAAGGCCAAAAGTAGGAGGAAAAGAGTTATTAATAAAAAAAAAATTGTGATTTTTTTTGGGAGAATGGAAACACAGTTCTAGTTCAGAGCCTTTTTTTAATGAAGAGAGTTATTCACTAAGTGAAAAATTATTGTATGCAGTTGACACCAGTGGTAGAGGTTATGAGGTTAGTGATGGTTGTCCAATGGAGAAAGAGAAAATGGTTGAAAGAAATGCAGAAGAAGTGATAGCTTATGAAGTTTTAGGGAGACGTGCTAAAAACCCTGTGTACACTTGGGATTGCAGTAGTGTTTGTAGTGTACGACAGGAATCTATTGAAAAATTATGTAGTTTTTTACGAGTCTATACTAAAAAAAAGTGTAAAACAAAAGATTAAGCTGTTGCAAGGACTAGACCCTTGCAGAGTGAGAAAACATACTGGTTTGCAAGGTCATTCTCTGGCTTTTCTTTCTAGGAAAGTTTGTCAAAGTGTTTTTCACCATTTCAGAATGCTGGCAGTACATCATACTCAAATGCGGAAGTTAGTGAGAAGGTTGTATTATGCAAAAAGTCCAGCACTAAAGTTAAGTGAGTTGAACAGTGCTCTTTTACGTGGGTCAGTTTCAGATGTGAAGCAGGTCTGTGAGGATATTGAGTTTTGTTACTTTGGGCCTCAGCAAGAGAGTGAAGAAACTGACACATTAGTAGAACAAAATGTTGAAGACAATGTAGAACCTGTAATTACAGAAAAATTTGAGGATGTAATCACAAAGTTTAAGGTAATTTCAGGTGAAAGACCAAATGTTTCTTGTATTTGTTGTCGGCGAAGTCACTATAAAAATCAGACTAGGGGTGTCAATCTGTATTTAAAAAGTGAAATAGAAGATAATGATACGTGGATGGAATTTGCAACTTATTTGTTGGTAGAGGATTGTTTTGATTTGGGATGTGAGCAGCGTATTTGCAAATATTGTTATAATAAATTTGATGAGAATAAAATGCCTGCTAGAGCTGTTCATAATAATCTAGAGTTGGTTGCTATTCCTCCAGAGCTGATAGATTTAAATACGTACGAGTCTATTCTGATACAATGTGTTCACCCGTTTCAGGCTATTGTTCATATGGAGCCCAAAACAAGTAAATTACCTCCATCAGAGTTGCAAAGAGGATTGAAAGGAAGAGTTGTGTATTTACCATTAGATTTAAGGAAAAATGTTGAAACTATTGGTGTAGATCATGCAGAAAATGAGCCACTAGTCATTCTAGTTAATGGTGTTCCTACTAAGAATAAGAAAATCTGTCAAGAGTTAGTGGATGTTAGAAAAGTGCAAAAGGCATCATTGTATCTGTTAAAAAATAATGAGTACTATAGAAATGTGTTTGTTGGAGAAGAAGAAATAGATTTAGCAGAAGATAGTGAAACATTAAGTGGACAAATTGAAAAAGTGGACATGTCCAGATGTGAAGAGATCTATGAACATTACAGTGTACATCCACTTCATTCCAAAGAGGTGATGGGGAATACAATTGAGTTGTTTCAAATGAAAAAAGCAACAGGAAGTCCCATGAGTGTATGGGAAGAGAGCTTGGAAGCTCGTTGTTTCCCGCAGTTGTTTCCAGCAGGAAAAGGTGAACGATATGATGAACGTCCTGTGCAGATTCCTGCATCTGAATATCGGACAACAAGATTATATGCAGAAGATCCAAGATTTCGACAATGTATCCCTTATATGTTTCATCTTCTGTTTGAAAGTGACTTGTCTGGACTTTCATATGCAGTAAATCACATTTTAAAAACTGGAATGCATCTGCAAAATGTAACTGCAAAGGATTTTATGGATAAAGTGCATCAGAGAGATGATCATTTAGAATCTCAGTTGATTAATCTGATGGCATGTCAGCGTGGGACTAATGAATATTGGTACCGTCAACATGGAGAACTGAAATGTATGCTACGGAACTTGGGAACTCCTACATGGTTTGTTACACTAAGCTGTGCTGAGTATGCTTGGGATAATTTACTTGAATTTCTTCGAGAGGCAAATTCCAATATAAAAAATATTGAATACAAGACATCTGGAGAATTGTGCTCTTTGGATCCTGTCAATGTATGCAGATATTTCAATCATAGTTTTGAAGCTATGCTGTCTTTCATCTGCAATAAAAGAATACTCCTCTTGGAGAAGTTGTGGATTTCTTTTGGAGAAAGCAAGAGGGGCTCCACACATACATATGTTGTTATGGGTCAAGGACGCCCCCAAATTTGGAACAGATTCAGATGAAACTGTTTTGTCTTTCATTGAAAATTATGCTACATGTGCTCTTCCAAATAGCAGAGAAGAGAAAAACTTAAAACAACAAGTCTTACGATTTCAAAGCCACAGGGGTGGAAAATACTGTTGACGAAAGGATAAGTTCAATACCAAATGTCGTTTTGGATTTCCACGTCCTGTATTAGCCAAAGGAAGAGTGAACAGTTTTATGTCAGCTGTACGACATACCATCACAAGAAAGACACCTACAACTTAAAAAGAAGCGAAGAATCAAAATATATAAATGACTACAATCCAGTTATTTTATCCATGTGGAACGCTAACATGGATATTCAGTATGTTGCGGACAAATCCATTGCTGTTGCTCGATATGTAACGTCTTACATTACTAAATCAGAAAAGACTGAATTGAAAGAAATGTGGGAAGAGATTTCTCACGAGAAGACTCTAAGTAAGAAATTTTACAGTTTCAGTTTGAAGATGTTATAGCATCGTGAAATTGGAGCATATGAATGTTCAGATCGGTTATCATCTGCAAGTCTATATTCCAAAAGTAGAAGAATCATTTGGGTGAGTCTAGGTCTTGCAGGAATGCGAAATCGGGTACTGAAATCTGTTCAACAAATTGAATATTTAGCAGAAATGACCCTGAAAGTACAGATATTTTGAAAACCAATATTTTGGACACATAGGGGCCGATTCCGATCCTGGAAAAACCGGGTACGAATCGTCGGACGGAGCGTTTTCTCCGTCCGACTCGTACCCGGGAAACCCACCTTACAAACCCGCAAGTACGATTTGTACAGAAACACCATTTCCGTACGAATCGTAAAAAACACCTACCGGCTAAAATATACCCACAATTCCGATCCAGGACACCGCGTACACGACATTCGTACGGAGTCAGGCATCGTTTTACGGACCAGCAAGTACGATTCTTACCCACAGCACTTCGCACGGCAATATTTTTACGGGACCCAAAAAGTGCCGGAAAAGCTAAGTACGCCACGATGCACGGCGAAAAAGGGGCCCGGTACGCACCGTACCCCCATCCCTACACGTCCGCACCGTACCCCCACGCCCCGTATGTACGGTGCGTATCCCCACCCCCCGTATGTACGGTGCGTACCCCCACCCCCCGTATGTGTGGTGCGTACCCCCAGCGCTATGCGCTGGGGGTACGCACCGTACATACGGGGGGTGGGGGTACGCACCATACATACGGGGGGTGGGGGTACGCACCGTACATACGGGGGTGGGGGTACGCACTGTACATATGAGGGGTATGCACCATACATACCGGGGGGTGGGGGTATGCACCATACATACGAGGGCTACGCACCGTACATACGGGGGGTACGCACCGTACATATGGGGGGGTGGGGGTATGCACCGTACATACGGGGGGTGGGGGTACGCACCGTACATACGAGGGCTACGCACCGTACATACGGGGGGTGGGGGTACGCACCGTACATACGGGGGGTGGGGGTACGCACTGTACATATGGGGGGTACGCACCGTACATACGGGGGTGGGGGTATGCACCATACATACGGGGGGTGGGGGTACGCACTGCACATAGGAGGGGTACGCACCGTACATACGGGGGGGTGGGGGTACGCTCCGTGCCTACGGGGGTGGGGGTACGGCGCGTACATGGGGGGGTGGGCTGGGGGGGTGTTCGGCACGTATGCGGGCACATGTTTGGACGTCTCCATGGTTGCTATGGGAGTTCGCTCCGTACTGTGTTTTTTCCATACGGTTGTGCATTCGGACGGACGGGACGGATCGTACTTGCGCGCTCGGACTTCAGTTTCCCGATTCGCACGTAAAACTGTTCGGGGACGTGTCGGACACTTTTTCTGACCCGAGGACGTGTCTGGGAATTTTCCCAATGCGATTCGTATGGATTTTTTGACATACGAATCGTACTTGCCAGTTTGTACGGGACTTGTACGATTCGTACGTAAAAAAATACGGATACGATTCGTACGGGGAATATTTTTAACGGATCGGAATCGGCACCATACTATCCAAAGAGAAGTCATCATCTTGAGAACATGTGTCTCTATGAAGTGCTTCAAAACTACACTTTTAAACCGAATATTACAGAGAACATCAACGATGGAAAATATGGAGTGATTGGTTCTGAAGGATGTCTGGTGAAACAAAGGAAAGGAAATTTAATTAATCACAGAAAACTGAGTTGCGACACTGGTGACAAAAGGGAATTTTACTATTTAGCCCTTTTGCAAATGTTCAAACCATGGCGTTCTGAACTGGAATTAGTTGGAGATTTTTCCAGCTATGAAGATTCATTTAATGCTTGTAAAGATAGCATACAATGCAGTGCTTTCGCAAATTATGTCAAAATGTTGAATGATGAAATTGATCAAGAAGCTACAATTGCAGCTGAGATTGCTATAGACAGTTCTCAAGACAGTCAAAGTTCTGCTGCACTGAGTCAAGATCCACTAGGACAACCAATTGTTGAAAATGAAGCAGCGATTGCAATGAATTAGGTGGAAACAGCAATGTATCAAGCACAAGAAGATGCAATACAGTTAGGAAACTTGGAAGAGGAGCAACTAAATGTTGAACAGAAACAAATATATCAGCAAGTGAAAGAGCAGATTGACCATGGATTACTTCATGAAAAGAGAGTGTGCTCATGTACATCATTTCAACCTATCCGAATGTATGTGAGTGGTCAAGCTGGAACAGGAAAGAGTTTCTTAATTAAAGTAATTACAAGTTATCTGCAAAAAACAACTGAGTCGCATTTGTCTTGTGTTGTCACTGCTCCAACTGGGTTGGCAGCACATAACATTAAAGGAATTACTTTACATCGTTTGCTAATGCTGCCAGTAGAGCATGAGAACAAATTGGAATACCACAAGCTATCTGGAGAAGCTTGTTATGAAGTTTCAAGAGTGCTGAAGAAAATGAAACTTCTCATTATTGATGAGGTGAGCATGGTTTCAAACTTGATGCTTGCCTTTGTGCATTTAAGAATGCAGCAAATTCTTAAAACAGAGTATGATGTGTTATTTGGAGGAAAACACGTCATAGTTTTTGGAGATCTACTGCAACTGACACCGGTAAAAGGACAACCGGTATTTAAAACACTTGCCCATGAAGATACCAGAAAGTCTCTTGGCAGTGTTGGTAATGAGAACATTTGGAGTAATTTTGAATACAAAGAACTGAAAACAAATATGCGACAGGCAAATGACGCTGAATATGGAAGTATTCTTCAAGATATAAGAATTGGAATTCTTTCAAAAAAAGGGAAAGAAGCTTTGGAGAGTCAATTACTTTGCAATGTCTTTCCAAATGAAAATGCAGTTCCTGCAAAAGTGTACGTGGAAATTGCTAAAAATAAGTCAGTGATTTGCTTAATGCCGACACTGCGTGAGTGTTCAATATTCAACGAAGAATTATTAAAATTGTAAAATGAAGAAATTGTAAAATTGGAAGCCATCGATAAAATACTACCTGAAGGAATCACTATTATTTTGACGGGTAAGTTGAGATCAAAACTAGATTGTTTAGAAAAAAAAATATCTAAAACTGCTGGTTTGGAAAAGACACTGTATGCGTATGTAAACTGTAATTTTAAGGCGTAATTTGGATGTAGAGAAAAGTTTAGTTAATGGTGCAATGGGCAAAGTGGTGGATTTTGTGAATTATCAGAAAAAAGAAGGAATTGAATTTTAAAAAATTAAATTTGATCAAATTGATGAAGTTAAAGAAATTGGTCGTTGTTCAGTTCGTTTTTTGCTTGTTAAAGATATATATGTCCGTAGGAAACAATTTCCATTTTCTCTGGCATATGCAGTGACTATTCATAAATCTCAAGGATTAAGTGTAGACAGTGCATTGGTGAACATTGGATCTACTGTATTTAAAGAGGGCATGGCATATGTTGCTTTGTCGCGAGTCAGAACATTATCTGGTTTGTTTTTGATTGATTTTGATGAGACAAAGGTTACTGCAGATGCAAACTGTGTAAAAGAGTATAATAGGTTAAGAAGGGTGTATGCTCCAAATGTAGGTCAATATCCTGTATTTGAAAAGCGTATGGTTGGTCGAAAAAGAAGGTTAGAGAATATCTGTTCTGAAGGTATCAAGAAAAGAAAAGAACAAGATAATGTTGTGATTGCAGGTAAAAAGAAATTGGACACTGTCGAAGAGATTGTTGGTTATCAGTTTGAAAATAGTTCTGGTGTCAACTGCTATGCTAATGTAGTGGTCAATGTTGGTTTTTATCTGGAAGGTTTGCAAGCACAAATTATGCAGAATCGGGAAAAAAGATTTTGTTCTCTGTTGCATTCTGTTTATGGAAAATTGACAACAGATAGAAGTAATATACAATCTGTTTCAGATGTTCGTAGTCTTTTGGATGTGTTTTCTGGTTCTACACAATTTACACAAAATATCCAACAAGATGCTCAGGAATTTTTAATGTATATGCTTACCATTTTTGACAATGAAGGTGTAGAAATAGAAAATATTTTTGGCCTTTCTTACAAATGGGAACATTATTGTGAAAATTGCATGTATACATGTAGCACCAATGTAGACACTGAGAGATTTCTGTATTTAACATTACCAGACTGTAAATCAGTGTCTTTCAATAAATTATTGAAAGGTGCAATTCAAAACATGGAGTGTAGCCAATGTAAATCAGAAATGTTATCCACATTATTCTTAACAAAATATGGAAAATACATAATTTTAATGATGCAACGTTGTACAGCTGATGGAAGAAAATTGGATACTTTAATAAAACAATTTGTAGCAGCACAACTATCAATATCAGGAAGGACTTTTGTAGCAATTGCAATAATTTTCCATGATGGTCCTTCCACCACATCTGGACATTACACTGCCTATCTAAAATGTGACAAAGGCTGGACACTTTGTAATGATGCCCAGTTGGTTTTCAAACAACGTTTGCCTAGTGAATTACCAAATTCCTACCTAATATTTTTAAAGCCAAAGTTTTAGGAAGATAATTCACTCTCTGAGGAATTTATTATTATTTTACATTGGACAATTTACATAAAGAAGAAGTGCAAAAATACCATTTGGCCTCAAGGAAAGGTATATTTTTGAATTATGGACTTTTTGGTGGTCATTTATTCGGTGATTATTTTAATGCGGCAACATTTACAGTTTTTATAAGTTAAAGTTATAAAATTTTGTAATCTGTAAGCATTTCACATATGTATGATTTGCATTTTCTGGTATTTTACTGACAATAGTATGTTGTTTTTTTTTAACAATCCTTCTGATTGTTTTTTTTTTGCCCGCTGTTAAGTGATGAGTACCATTGAAATCACTATTTCTAGTAAAATTCAATATATTCTGAGAACAGCAAAAAAGGCAAACAAATTACTTTGTGGAAATTATGTTGTGTTGTAAAAAAATTATTATTATATGTTATCTTTTTTTTTTCTTTTCTTTCACAGATACAAATTTTAAAATAAGCAATTTTTAAGAATTTATATTTGAATGAAAAACAGAAAAAAATGTATACCATTTTTTATTCATATTACTGTGAAGGTAAGTTTAACTAAGTCTCAATATGCACAATGAAGAGGCCTGCAAGAAGCTACAAAGTTGAAACACGTTTCTAAAAACACTCTGTTTATGTAGTTTTGAAATCTGACCATAATCAGATATCATGTGACCTGCAAAAAAAGAGATTTGAGGGGTTCATAATATTTCACCTTTTTAGCTGTTGAAGGACTACAATCATTTCAATCATTCTTCTTTGAACATGTTTGCAGACAAAACTCTGTGCTTACTTTTATCATTCGCAAGGAATTTTTTAAAAACGGAAATATGTCACTGTTTGTAACTTTATTGTGTAAGATACTGTTTCATATTTAGAAAGAGAGGAAAAGGCACTCTGTGCACTTTTTATACTCCATGTAAATACAACCTCATCATGCAGACCACTTTGCGTTGATAGGGTGTTCTATAAGTGTTGTTGTGCATGATTGCACTGAATACTCATAGAACAAAACACATGTCTAGATTTATCATAAATCATTAATCTCGATATGTGTGTGAATGCTGTACCATTCTAAAATTGGTGTAGGAAAGCACAACAAGGAGAATTGTTTTCATTTCTCCACATTTTTATATCTTCAATGCATGCTAAAATGTTAAGCATACATTGAAGGAGAAAAATGCATTTTCTCATTGTTTTTGTGCAGGAAGGTGTGTCTTCCTGCAGAAAAACAAACAGCACATGACACAGATATCCTTGCACTATGGTGCAAGGGTGCCTGTGTCACCACATGGCTGCAGTTTAAGCAGCCGTGCAGAGAGACGCATAGATTTGCAACATATTTATGTACATATGTTGCATCCCTGTGCTTCGGAAGTACTACAGCACACTGCAGTTAAAGAGGTTACTGCGTGATGCTGCAGCACTTCCTCATAATTCTGCACTATTACATTCACCATATGCTATTAATGCATTCATTCAGTCAATTACGTTCTACACATACATTCATCTAAACTTTCACACACCAACAAACAAGTATATAGCTCTTATTTTAAACCAGGAACGTTAGTTCTTACAAGAACTTTGTTTTTCTTCTTTCTTCTTTTATAATTTTTTTGGGGTTTTCTAAACAATTTTTAAATTTTTTTGGTTTTTCTGCAAAAAAAAAAAACAAAAAAAAAAAACAGGAGAAACCAAACAATGAACTTCAGGGAACAATGAAAAACAAACAAAAAACTAGCAAATGTGACTTTCTTGGCAGCGGCAGATCAGATCGATCGACTGCTCACCATAGCACAAAGTCGCATTGCACTTATTGCAGAGCACTTTTAAAAATTGAAATTAAGGACGGATGTCCAAGGTTTGGGCTGATGGATGCACTCTTGATGTGCTCGGCTGCGATGAGGTGGATGGCGCAGGAGCATGAGTGTTTCTCATCCGTCTGCACTCTTCTCATGCAAGATTGTTTGGATGAAGGGTCCTCATGTGCTTCATCATACTTGCCGTGCCGCAAGAGTATTTCTTGTTAGGATCCCCTCTTGATAGGACTCTCTTGCACGTGACCAAGGTGGCATTGGTCTTATTCCGCCCCTTGGGAAAAGTACAAAATTTCCACACCACTGAAGAAAAACGTTTTTTGAGTGGTGCCTCCGGCAAAAATTCATCCTCAGAACTATGAGGTGATGCAGGTGATGCCTGCTGCCCTGAAGCAATTTTTGGTTGAAAAAAGTTAGAGCTAAGTGTAAACTTAGTCTAAAAAATCTTCTTCTCTCCAAAGAGATGGTTCTCCAAAGAAGCTCAAAGAAGAATGATTGAAATGGGTGGGGTCTTTCAGTAGTTAGAACAGGAAGTGTAATGAACCAATCAAATCTCTTTTTTTGCAGGTCACATGGGATCTGCGCACCGTGCGCTTACGCAGCAGGCACCCAGCGCGCATCCGCGAAATTGAATTAAAAAAAATTATAGGATTAGATGTAAAAATATATTAGTTCTAAGACTAGTTTAGAGTTTGCCTTCAATTAATATTCACATGAAATACATATATATATGTTTTATTAAATGTTAAATATTTCATGGAATCCGCGCACCTACGGCGTCATAGACGCAGATGACGCATCGCGGAAGCGCGTAAACGTCGCGTTACGTACATCGAACGTATCACGTATAGGCTGGTGAGCCGCGTACCAGTCGCATTGCGATCGCGCACTAAACACGTACCCAACTCGTACCATGCGCGGATGCTACCGCGTAGGGATCGGGAACTGTGCGCTTAGGGTGCGCGGATCCAAAAACATTGAAAAAATATATAAAATAAAGATTTGCACATATAGTTAAAAAAATATTTTGAAAAATGTAAAAACATATGTTTGAAAAACCCATTAAGTTCAAATAATATTTTTTAATTTTTAAAAGAATTAATTGAAAAAATACGTTTAAAAACTGTTGATAAAAAAGTATTTTTAAAAAAATGTAATTAATGAAATTGACACGCTGAATTTGAAAAATATAGAAATCCAATCAAAATCATTAAACATGATATCTTCAGAGATAAGCTATAGATAGGAATTAGCATTTAAAAAACCTTTGAAATTCACTGAAAAAACCATAGGTTTCATGCACGTTATAGTTAGGAATTGGCATTTAAAAAACCTTTGAAATTCACTGAAAAAACCATAGGTTTCAGGCACGTTACAGTTAGGAATTAGCATTTAAAAAACCTTAGAAATTCACTGAAAAAAACCATAGGTTTCAGGGGCGTTATAGTTAGGCGGACATTTCCCTCGTACAAAACCCTAGAAATTCCCCTGTTATAGTTAGTTCAGCTAACTATAACTCGCGCCCCCGCAATGCACTGCTGATGACGTCACATATTACATCACTCATGACATGGTCAGTGACATCACTGATGACATCACTGATGACATCTCAAATGACATCACTGATTACATCACTGATGACATCCTCCATGTGATAAATTAGTGCATCTTCTCACACCCTAATATAACCTTTGATACACCGACTCAAAATTTCAAACGGTCATTTTGACAACCATAGATACTCCAATACCAATAACTACACACCCACTCATTGACTTTTAGGTCTACATACATGTCCACTCACTCACCTGTACAGTCACTCATACTTACAGTCACTGCATTTATACACCTATATAGACACTCACACACCGCCAACCATCCATTGAGGTACTGACACATCTAGTCAGTCATGCAAATAATTAATCACAGTCCAATTTACTCACCTATACAGTTAAACACACTCAAGTTCACTTACTCATAAAAATACTAACAAATTCTGTGTCTTCCTGCACAAAAACAAACAGCACATGACACAGATATCCTTGCACTATGGCGCATACAGCCACTCACAAAATCACACACTCTCACATATAGATAGTTATATACTCTTACACACATATACACTGCGTTTCACATATGTAGTTACTGACACATGTACAACTGAGCTACACATTCAATCACTAACACACCCATACATACACTCACCCAACCATACAGTCCATCACAATTGCACTCTTAAAACCATGCACCCACTGAATCACCCTCTCACACATCTATGCACAGAGTCACACACACCCTACCCACACAAACACTCAGACAACCAATCAATAACCCATATAGACACTCATATAGCTATTCACAAAACCATGCAGCCACTTATACACCAACACACAGTCACATACAGACATTCACACAGTTTAGTCACTAGTCTGCAGTAAGATACATTTAATGACTCACTTATAGAGTCAGTTACGCACCTAGAAAATCTCCCATTCACACACTTATACACCCACTCATTCTTCCATAGGCCTTTCACTATAAATATATAAAACATATTTAAACTTTTCAGAAAAACACACTGGATGATGTCATCAGTGATGTCATCAGTGATGTAATTTCAGATATCATCAGTGATGTAATCAATGATGTCACTGACCATGTCATGAGTGATGTAATATGTGACGTCATCAGCAGTGCATTGCGGGGGCGCGAGTTATAGTTAGCTGAACTAACTATAACAGGGGAATTTCTAGGGTTTTGTACGAGGGAAATGTCCAGCTAACTATAACGCCCCTGAAACCTATGGTTTTTTCAGTGAATATATATATATATATATCTATATATATATCCAAAACAACCTCCAGCGAACAGAAGGAGGGGGCCACACAGGGAATACAGGAACAGGCCTTTAATTGGACAGCAGTGTAGGCATAATATATTTTGGCATGATTGCCTTCCTCAGATGCCTCTGCTGCTCTGAAAACATCACCACGCCTTTAAATAGTTCTGCCGTCTTCCTGTAGTTGAAAGGACACACCTCCCCAATCATGTGATCGCCCACCAGCTGTAGGTCAGTAGTTCCTACAGCTCCCATAAACCATCTTCCCTGGGCAGGTGCTGCGTGGGGGGACTTATAATGTAAACTCCGTATGGCATAGGTGTGCTGCAGAGCAAGGCGCGCTGTCCCCAGAGTTACTGATAGTTCTCGGACCTCCCTGGGTCCCTGCATACGCTCTAACCTCCTCAAGGTAGGTCCGCCGGGTCGTAGGCTGGTTTAAGTAAACCAGCACACCTCGTGAAGTCACGAGCTGCCAGCTGGCAGCGTCCCAATGCCTGACCCACACAAGGGAGGTGGGCTGGAGCAATCTGATACCTCGGGCAAAAAACAAGCTGCAACGCAGAGCGCCAGTAATGCCTCAGCCAACTTGACAGAGAGGGGCCCCTTAACGCGTCTCTGGCTGACGCGACTAGATCCAAAACAACCTCCAGCGAACAGAAGGAAGGGGCCACACAGGGAATACAGGAACAGGCCTTTAATTGGACAGCAGTGTAGGCATAATATATTTCGGCATGATTGCCTTCCTCAGATGCCTCTGCTGCTCTGAAAACATCACCACGCCTCTGCTTTTAAATAGTTCTGCCGTCCTCCTGTAGTTGAAAGGACACACCTCCCCAATCATGTGATCGCTCACCAACTGTAGGTCGGTAGTTCCTACAGCTCCCAGAAACCATCTTCCCTGGGCAGGTGCTGTGTGGGGGGACTTATGATGTAAACTCCGTATGGCATAGGTGTGCTGCAGAGCAAGGCGCGCTGTCCCCAGAGTTACTGATAGTTCTCGGACCTCCCTGGGTCCCTGCATACGCTCTAACCTCCTCAAGGTAGGTCCGCCGGGTCGTAGGCTGGTTTAAGTAAACCAGCACACCTCAAAGCTCCAAACTGTCCTCAGAAGGAGACTCGCTGTTGAAAGCATTTATTCAGGTAAAAACTTGCTCAGCACGTCAATCTTGAACACAGCAGGATGCCGTCTGCAGCCTGACGCGTTTCAGGGCCCTTCGCTCTTTCCTCAGAGGCTCAGCATTACCTTGTGCTATGACACACCCACTTGTTAAATGTCCTCCAATGTGCTCTTCGAATGAGTAAGGTGCACAGTCTTATGGACTATGTAGTATGTGTCCTTAATTTAGAATCCTGAATGGATGCACTTTGAATATCACAGTGTCCAAATAAAGGTCCTAAATGGACCTCGGTGTGCTGCTCAATCATATATCCTTAGTCCCCTCTCCACATACGCGCTTGTCTGTATGTCAAGCGCGTGGCCCCCAGTCCTCAAGGGGTGGTGCATCTTTTGCGGCGGGACTGCCGCGAAATATCAAAGCTCCAAACTGTCCCCAGTTAGAGACGCACTCAGAAGGAGACTCGCTGTTGAAAGCATTTATTCAGGTAAAAACTTGCTCAGCACGCCAATCTTGAACACAGCAGGATGCCGTCTGCAGCCTGACGCGTTTCAGAGCCCTTCGCTCTTTCCTCAGAGGCTCGGCATTACCTTGGGCTAGGGCACACCCACTTGTTAAATGCCCTCCAATGGGCTCCTCGAATGAGTAAGGCGCACAGTCTTATGGACTATGTAGTATGTGTCCTTAATTTAGAATCCTGAATGGATGTACTTTGAATATCACAGTGTCCAAATATAGGTCCTATATGGACCTCGGTGTGCTGCTCAATCATATATCCTTAGTCTCCTCTCCACATACGCGCTTGTCTGTATGTCAAGCGCGTGCCCCCAGTCCTCACGGGGTGGTGCATCTCTCGCGGTGGGACTGCCGCGAAATATCAAAGCTCCAAACTGTCCCCAGTTAGAGACGCACTCAGAAGGAGACTCGCTGTTGAAAGCAATTTATTCAGGTAAAAACTTGCTCAGCAAGCCAATCTTGAACACAGCAGGATGCCGTCTGCAGCCTGACGCTTTTCATAGCCCTTCACTCCTTCCTCAGAGGCTCGGCATTACCTTGTGCTATGACACACCCACTTGTTAAATGTCATATTCAAAGTGCAGCCATTCAGGATTCTTAATTTAAGGACACGTACTACATAGTCCATAAGACTGTGCGCCTTACTCATTCGAGGAGCCCATTGGAGGGCCTTTAACAAGTGGGTGTGTCATAGCACAAGGTAATGCTGAGCCTCTGAGGAAAGAGCGAAGGGCTCTGAAACGCGTCAGGCTGCAGACGGCATCCTGCTGAGAGCCAAGTGCTGAAGGGTTAGTACTTAACCCAGTTACTCAGGACCAATAGTCGGTCAGGCCCCGGGACCGGCTTGAAGCTCTTCTCAGATATTGCATGTTAAGCTGTCATTTCTCATTTAAGGACATGCCAATCGTTTGTTTCTGAAATGCTGGCGAAATGGCTGGACAAAATCTAATTTATCGCATTTAGAATGTTTTTTGGCCTTCTGCAATCTAGCTCTCAATACCAACTGCTGCTAGAATTCACACAAGGTGTCCGCTCTTAAACTACTGTCACAACATTGGAGCTACTGTTGTTCTCTGTGTTTCTGTGCTGATAACACTGTAAAGTCTGTTCTGTGGATGGAAATACATAAGAACTCAGAATTAGTATCCCTACTGCCAACCTACTTGAAGGGAATCATGCCTCCATTACAGCTACAAGGTTTATGGCGAACTGCCAATATTTTAGTAAGATAATTCCAATACAGGCATAGAGGCTTTCTTTTAGTTGGGACTTTAATGACTAGCTATTAACCTTGGGTTTCCCGAATAGCGCGCTGCCCTGAGCCTCGTCAGGTGTAGTAGGCACTATATTAAATGCAATTACAATACAAAACAATGAATTCAAGTCATCCTGCGGTGCCGACTCTGGGCCTTATTTTGGGTGTAGCAAATGGGCTACTCAGCAACTGTGGCAAATAATTGTCTGCCGGATTACATCCACTGGGGAAAAACCAAGGTCCTGAAGGCTAACACGGCCAGCACAACTGCAGTCAATTTTGCAGGCGATGCACTGGAAGAGGTTACGGCCTTCATGTGTCATAGATAAGCAGGCCAGCACAGACGCAGATGTCAAGACAAGAATCGTCAAAGCAATGGCTGCCTTCATTCAGTTAAAGAAGATCTGGTGCTCCAAGTATCTAATGCTACAAACCAAGATCAGGCTTATTAACATCAACATAAAATCGGTCCTTTTGTATGGAACAGAAACTTGGAGGAAAACAGTGACGACAACCAAAAAAGTCCAGACTTTCATCAACACCTCTCTGAGGAAAATCCTCTAAAGCTGCTGGTTAAACTGCGTCAGCAACAACGACCTATGTCAGCAGACTTTATAACTCCCTGCTACTGAAGAAATCAAGAAAAGACACTGGGGCTGAATAAGTCACACCCTCCACATGTCCACATCAAACACCACCAGACAAGCCCGCACCTAGAGTCCTCAAGTTAAAATGAAAAGAGGAAGGCCAAGAAACACCTGCCATTGAGGTTTTGAGGCAGACTGCAAGGAGATGGGTTACATGTGGAGTCAGATTGAAAGAAAAGCCCAGGACGGAGATAGCTGGAGAGTCTTGGTCAGTGTACTATACCCCAGGAAGGGTAGTAGGCATAAGTAAAGGAAGTTTCAAGTGCTATGACTATCACTGTATAATATGGTGGTAGGTCTATTCGTCACCTTTGTGACGGAGTATCCCTTCCACCAAACTCCAATACAGGGCCCTCTGTAAGATACTCCTTGAGATATTGTTACAAGTTGTGTGCATCTGCCCAATTTGTTTGAGGAGCGGCGAACTTGGGTTAAGAATGTTTTTATACTTAGTGGCTTCTGCAGTGCATTTTAGGCAATAAGATATTGGTGTGGTAAGTATCAAAATTCACATGTTAATCCCCAAAAAGTCACAATTCACGTTTATTTATCACACCTGATAAATTCTAACTCAGTTGAGTCGATTTTTACCTTTCACCATGCAGCTCGTCAAGGGGGCCTAAGTAGCACTGACTTTAAAATGATGGTCTGTATTGTGAAGTTTATGAATGACACCATTTAGCATTTTAATGCTGTTTCTTTCAAAATATACAAGTAATCAACAGGACAATCATAATTTTTTAAGTTCTGACGAATTTTAAGGGCTGCTCGGATTCTTGTTTTCTTTTTTTTTTTTTTTTGTTATGCCATGTATTGATTTTTTAAAATTAATCAACAATAAACCAATTAAACTGAAAATCGAACTTAAAAAACAACCACTTTCTTCAAGGGTGTACTTGGTAAACTTTGTTACATTGTTTCATGTTGGCTTGAACCTATAGTTTGAGAACCTAATGCTCTATCTCTGAGCCATCCAACACCCTAAACAATAACTTGAGGGAGTCCCTGAAGGAATACCTGGTGCTTTGAAGCGGCTCTGAGATCACATTTAGTCATGCACATAATGAAACTACAATATGCTTCATATCATTTTACATATCTTTTCCAGTTTCTGTTCTACATATTCAAGTTAAATAAAGCATTAAAAATGACCTCAGAACAAAAGTGAGGACATCTAGCCAATGTGCTTCTAGTAGTATTAAAAAAATATATTTTGAAGATATTTTATATTTTTCTACAACCGATGATGCTAAGAATACTTTGCTTTGTAATCATTCTATATGTTGGTCCTGATACTATCAAAGGACTAATCTGTGCATTCCCTGAAGGCAGAGTGATTTGATGATAATATTACTCTGAGGATTATTTATCTAACTTCAAAATGTAAATGCTAGTTCTACCAAAATGTCTGTAAAGGAAAATTATAACAAGATATCTTCTAACCCTCAATGTCAATGTTTAACTTCGCTTCAGGAAAGTCAGAAAGGATGGACTATGTGTCAGAGACAGTTGTATGCTCTAGCGCCAAGATGCCACTGCAGTGGGGAGGCAGTCATGCTTAGTAAACCGCTGTCTCAGAATATAACTTCATAATAAAGGTCTTCAACAGAATATAGAGCATTGTACACTTAATTCATAACGATAACCTAATGTTCCAAAATAAATGTAAAATACAACATATTAATCAATTTGTTAGGGTAAACTAAGGTCATTGGTAAGGGACCATCAATGTCCTGCACTCTACGTACTGACATAACTGAAATATCAGAGTTAAGTGAGAAACCAGTACCAGTATTGTATTTGCATTTAAGTTGTTCACAGTATTACAGGGCTGGTGTTGCCATTCTTCAAGGGTAGGATCTTTATTTATCTATTTATTCATTTTTAGTGCCACAGCACTTTCCGATAATAGATTGCTGTACACAAACCTAGAATTATACATGTGACTACAATACAATAGCAGCAAACCACCAAGGAGCAAAAATGGAAGAGCTACGCTAGGGTAGGAAGGAGCAATGGGTTAGATGGAGGAGTAGAACGGCAAGGAG
This sequence comes from Triturus cristatus, assembly GCF_964204655.1. Lineage (NCBI taxonomy): Eukaryota > Metazoa > Chordata > Amphibia > Caudata > Salamandridae > Triturus > Triturus cristatus. Next base: position 369,858,191 of record NC_140585.1, read on the forward strand.
CGGGGAGGTTAAGAAGAACAAGGAAGTAAAGGCAGCAGCTAGCCTAAGGGAAACCCGGGAGGGACAGCCTAGAACAGCACGCATATCAGCAGGGCCACTGGAATTATGCGGTTATGCGGCAGTGGCATTTTTTTGCATAATCATAAATATGCCACATTTGCCACATAATATTTTATCTTGTATAGTGCATGGCTACTCTCCTGGGGAAGTGCTGGGAGGCCCCGGGAAGGTAGCCATGCTCTATATAAGCACGTTTGAATTGTATTGAATATGTTGCATAATCTGTAGATTTTAACAAAAACAAAGTAAATGGTTTCTAGCTCAAAGGGTTAAAAAGTTACAAAAAAACGCCCTTTGCAAAGGTTGACTGGCCAACTTTCTGCTGCTTATTGCTATGTTTGGGTGTTTAAACTGGCACTGTAGAAGTGCAACCAATGCCCAGACATTGTTAACAAGTGTAGAAATGAAAGAATAATAAAGTAATACTATCCCAATATGTGCCACATTACGCTGCATAATTCACCTTCCTTGCTGCATAATTTACTCAACCCCGTCATATAATTTGGCCCTCCTCTAATTCCATTGGCATGCATATAAGCAAAAGGCCAGTCTACTTCGAAGCCACATTTTCTAAATTGATCTTGAACAAATGAGTCTTTAAGGCTTTACTGAAGGAAAGTAAGCTCTATCAGTGACAGTCTGTAACAGTAAGGAGTTCCATAAGGGCGCTGCAGAGCCAGAAAGGGATTTTATTTTCAGCTGGGTGATGCAAAATGTGGGTGTGTCCAGCCAAAGGGAGAGCTTGCTCCTGGAGCTTCTCTTGCCACTGGAGATGTTTAGAAGGCCTGCCACATATCCAGTATCCATTCCGCCTTGAATATTAGACAACAAAGGTTAAATTTCACATGTGCTCCCAAAGGAAGCCAATTAAGGCTAATACGAAAGGGGTTTATATGGTGAGGTTATCCTTTTCTGTGACTAGGCGAGCTCTACAGTTGAGGGTGACTTTGAGAGGAAGTGGAATGTTAGCTGGGAGGACAGAGAGTATGGCATTTCCCCAATTGACACTGAGGATGATTAGAGCATGGGCAGCCGTCCTCAGCTGTCATCAGCCGTCCTCAGCTGGTCATTGGTTAGGAGGAGTTTTGTTTTATTTTTATTTTTTATTTTTGATGCAGGTAGAAATTGGCAGATTGAGCAAATATGTTTACATGCATTGACACTAAGAGTGAGGAGTCTATCCAGAAGCTTAAGAATTTGTCAGCGGTGAAAAACTGGGATTTGTGAGATGCTAGTGAAAACTGACTTTTATATTGATTGAATGTCAGCGAGTTGGTTGTCATTCATTGTTGTAGTTTTCTGGGGCTGTACTGAAGAGTGTGCAGTTTATGAATTTAGAACAGCTTTATTGGAAAGGACCATCTTTTGCGGGATATTTGTCTTTTGCTGCTGTACCTGTTTTTTTGAGACATAGTGCTCTTTGCACATTGCCCCTGCTAACCAGGGGTATAAGTGCTTGTGCTCCGCATTTTAAACCTGATCAAATTGGTATAAGCCTAATTGATGGTATATGGCACTACATGTGCCCCAGGCCTGTAAATTAAATGTTACTAGTGGGTTGATGTGCTCATTGTGCCAACTACTAAGGAAGCACTGTAAAAGTTGCCTCTTGGCCTGCCCGTGCAGCCTGGGAGGGCAGTTTTAAACTGCTATTTTGACCTAGCAAATAATATTCTATCCAGGCTTAAGCCTTCCTTTTAAATACTTATCAGTCACCTCTAAGCTAGGCCCTAAATGCCCAAAAGGCAGGATGCATGGTAGGACATGTATATTTAATATTGTACAAATCGTTGCAGTGAAAAACCTCCAACATCATGTGTCACTGTGAAAACCCAGGGTTACACTATAACAGCTTATAGTGCTTAATTTCAGTTTGGGAGCTACTGAAAAGATGATTTAAGGACTTATTTAAATAGTAATTTAAAGTTCAACTTAATGGTCAATGTAGATTTTATATTACTTTTAGTCATTGTCATTTTCCTGCATAAGCAATTTCGACCTTCCTGCCAGTTTCCACTGCCACCTGACTACCGATGGCTCCCCTGTGATGAGATGTAGATTGCTCCCAGACAGTGGACAACGGGCTAGGGGGTGGAGAGGTGTTTTTCTTCCTTCAGCAGCGTGGCCTGGGGGTTATGTCTAGCCCCTTCCTGAGCTTTGAAGAATGCTTACTCAGTCACAGGCAGAAAGAGCACGCACATAGGCCTGCCTCTTTTTTGTCTTGCTAGCCGGCCTGACTACAAATCCAGCAAGAGGGGAAGCCACCACAGAACTGACTGATTTGGAGGGACTACAAGGGAGGGTTTGCCCATTTCCACTGACACACCTTAGTAAAACACACTGGAAGTGCTGCAAAAGTAGATAGAGTCACCCGTGGGAACTTTTAACCCATTGGTTGGGGACTGGCCAGGAGTTTGTCCTAGCCACAGGCTAGCACTGGGCTTAAATGTGTCATCCCCAGCGTCTTCCTGATAAATCTCCTGGACCTGTGGCGGATTGGAAGAAAGCCTACCCTGCTGTCTGAAGAACCTGAAGGAAGACTGGAGGTGCTTGTCTTGAACCCACTACCCCAGAAGTGAATCTAAGCATCAGTTGGTTGAACAACCCGGGGAGGCCTCTCTCCTCACCTGCTCAGATGACTAGCAACAACTACACCTGCTCTGGCGTCCATCTTGGTAGGTATTGGAGTTGCTGTTCTTGTTTAGTCAGGCTAGTAAGGATTGGTTGCATAGGACCACAGACTTTATCCTATTGCAACAGAAGTGCCTTTTTCCTAAGTATCTCTTCAAGCAAGTTAGGTTCAGCCGTAGACACAGGTACCCACTGAAACATTATGTCACGAGCAGGGTAGTCATTAAGTATGGCACCCGCATACAATGCACATACACCACTCGTGGACCGATTTGTAAATGACGATGACTTACAGACTGCAGTAAAATTGCGAATGCAGAACGATTTCTGTGCCACAAGATTGATTTGCCTATGAGTAGCATCTGAATATCTTGATGTCATTTCTATATCAGCCTTGAGAAAGTCCTGGTCTGATTGACATTGTACGGCGAAACACGTGTCGGCAGTTGAAGATCTTTTATTGTACCTCACTTTGCAATGAATTTTGGACCCACAAAAATATATAAAATATATAAATAAATTAATATATTTGAAATTACTGCCTGGAACTGAGAACTATATCTGTTTATGAAGGAACATTGTGAAATGGAGGAGGAGTTATTCACATACCCTTAACTGCTTACAAATTGAGGTACAAAAGGTTCAATACCTTGGGAATAGCCTCCCCAACACTGGATTTAAGGCAATTACGTCCAGGAAGAGAACCCTTGAACCTTACTTTGACCTCAACCCACTGAAACATCCCTATACAGCAATTAGGTGACCTCTCCTTACTTACATGGAATATTAGGGTGCTCTGTTCTGAGTGAAAGCGGGAGTTCCCTTTAAACAGCTCACAATGTTCTAGTGGAGGGCAGCTGGAGCGGCCCATTATTGTTTGAAATCATCTATGACCCAAACACGGATCAAGCATATCTCGTAAATAAACTATCAATGTAACTGTCAACACAGGTACATATTCCATGGTTCCTGGGTGGAGATTTTAAAATCAAGCAGGACCGTTTATATCCACTCCTTAAACTAGCCCTGAAGGCACGAATGCTAAAGCACTCACTCGATGGCTCGAGCATTTGTCCTTGGTATTTGTGTGGCGTATGTGAACTATCTTTGACCACTACACAAAGTTGATAGGATTGTCCTGGGGGTAGGTGCACTCCCATAACAAAGGCCCCTGCAAGGTTTAATTTTGCGGGCTCAGTCTTTTGGAACATGCTGTCTGAGAAAATACATAACTACTTTGAAGATAATGATGGCACAACCTCCTTTTTCACTGTGGAATGGGAGGTCTTTAATGTAGAGAAACGTAGATACTATATGGATAGTTCTGTGGGAGCACAAAGGACGCTTGAAAAGGAGCTGTAGGCAATGGAAGACTCCGTGTCGCAACTTGAAAACATGAAAACTCAAGTACTCTAATCGTTGCACTCCATACGGCTCTGGATGCCATCATACATACACAATTTGAGATCCATGCAGCCTTTTGTCACCACTGTTGTGTACTTTATAATAGTCAAAGCTGTTATCCTGTTGCAGATGTTGATACATTTTTATTCAGATGCAGCTACATCTGGTTCCTCTTGAGGCTAGAGCGGAGATGGATGCTCCTATAACAGCCATACCTAAACCACAGACCGTTCTTCACTCAGACCACTGATGATTTTTAATGCTAACTATAAAACACTTAACAAAATCAATGCAGGGTGAATATTGTGCACAATTCCTGGGCCCGATTCACAGAACTAACTTAAGACAAAATCCTAAACTTACTACCATTTTGGTATTCACAGAAGGCACTTACTCATTTTGGTATTCACAGAAGACACTTACTCACTTCGGTATTCACAGAAGTTAGGAGTCCTAACTTTAGGACTCCTAAATGCCTTCTGTGAATACCGAAAGTCGTAAATTAGGATTTTTCTCAGTTTAGGAGTCCTAAAGATAGGACTCCTAACTTTACTACTACTAAACTGAGAAAAATCCTAATTTTAAGGCTTTCGGTATTCACAAATGGCATTTAGGAGTTCTAAAGTTAGGAGTCCTAACTTTACTACTACTAAATTGAGAAAAATCCTAATTTTAAGACTTTCGGCATTCACAGAAGGCATTTAGGAGTCCTAAAGTTAGGAGTCCTAACTATACTACTACTAAACGGAGAAAAATCGTAATTTTAAGACTTTCGGTATTCACAGAAGGCATTTAGGAGTCCTAAAGTTAGGACTCCTAACTTCTGTGAATACCGAAATGAGTAAGTGCCTTCTGTGAATACCAAAATGGTAGTAAGTTTAGGATTTTGTCTTAAGTTAGTTCTGTGAATCGGGCCCCCTGATTTTATTTGCCTGAACGTGAAAGGTTTCGTTGCTGAGAGGAAAACCTCCATGATTATCAGGAGGCTCCATAGAATAATGGAGGCAGCTTCTATCACTTGACCTTGTTCAGCCTGCCTGCTCCTTGACCTGGAGAAGGCACTGGATTCCTCACATTGGAACTATTTGTTTCAAGTGCTGATTATATTTGGGCTTGGAGATTACATATTTCAAATGATCAAATTGCACTACACCAATCCAAACAGCTAGGATCACAATCAAAAAACCTGTTTCTGCCCCCTTCCAAATTCATCAAAGGACTCTACAGGGGTGCCCTTTATCAAATGTATTATTTGGGTTGGCCATGGAGTCAATAGCTACTAGATTGCACTTAGAGGGGGACACTTAGGGCCTTATTACCGCTCTGGTGTTGGAACCAACCGACCGTAGGTCAGCAGGTTCGACCACCAAATTACAATGCAACCGCACACGGTGCGGGCGCAAACTCCTATTTCTCTATGGAAGTTTATGCTGCGGGCAGTTTATGCACACAGCTCAAGCTCCCCTAGAGAAATGGGAGTTTGTGCAAATCCCTGCACCTTGTGGCAACCACCACAGGGTGCCTGCCACATGGTGCAGGAATTTACAGGTGGGAACCATAGATGCCCCTTTGGCCACCAACCAGAGGACACAGGGAGAAGGGGCACTGCCGTTTTATGACAGGCTTTTCATGTCGGAAAGCCAGACACGAAAAGACTGTAGGAAACCGACATCATAATCCTGACAGCAGAAACGCTGTCCTTAAGGGATTACATGACTGTTCCAACAGGCCGACAAGCTCCTTGAGCTCGTCGGAATCAGTCAGAATGGAAGGCAGGTTTCACATCCGATCGCCGTTATTGTAATACGGCGGTCAAAAGTGAAACCAAAAATGTCGGTCGGAGGCTTCAGACTGGCATCAAAATGAGGCCCACAGTGGTTTCCTCTACTAGACAGAACCCATGCGATATAGTAGTATGGTGACAAAGTTTAGGTACGTCAGAGACCTTGGTGTAGAGCGTGCAAGCTTTGCCCTAACCCTTGAATAATTTGTTAGGGTATTCGGTCTTCGGGTCAGCTGGTCCAAGTCTGGCTTGTTACCACTTCACCCTAAAGTTACAGCAGTGTGTGTGAAGGCAGGGAGTGGTGCTCTCAAATGGGAGGAGGAATCCTTCTGATTTCTGATGATCTGGTTTTATCATACTGAGAGGGAAATGCTAGATGGGAATATTACCAGAGTAGTGTCTAAGCTGTACGCACAGACCGCATTCTTGAAGACCCTTCCTATTTCTGTCATGGGATGCATCGCTTTATTGAAGACAGTAAAGTAGTCCCATCTGCTGTACTACTTTGCTAATATTTCCTTGCTCCTCCCAAGTAAATTCTTCAAGAATTTGGATGCAATGCTTCGTGAACTGGTATAGTGGAATAGTCAATGCAGGGTGGTGTTATCTAAGCTACACCTCTTGATGGGGTGGGTTGGGCTGGTAACTACTAATTTTAAACATTGTTTAGCAGCTCAATCGCAGTGTATGTTTTGTTGCTTCTTGGGCCTTTCTCTAGAGGACACTTTCTTGACACTGGGCTCCTTGCAACTGGGAAGTCTGACAAAGCTTTTCCTATCTGGCAGTAAATCCCAGCCAGGACTGTCCCAGCTAATATGCATAGCTCTGAACTGCTTTTCAAGAAGCTTATTCATTACCAGACACATATCTTATGCCCTCACCATCCACTTATTTGGCCTTCCCAAACATCAGGAACATCTTACACATGGTGACTTGAAACATTGGACAGAGGCAGGTCTCAAGATCTGTTTCTTAATGGGCAGCTCCTCACCTTTGATTTGTTCAGGAAAAATATAACATATACAGGGACCAATTCTACCAATTCTTACAGAGACCTGGCAAATGTCCTTCAAGTAAGTCTCAAACCCATACCCTGGTACAAGTCCTATTCACAATGGGCATTGTTCGGGGGTTCATTAGTTGGACATAAAGACTTTTATGTGCTGTCACAGGAGTATTTCTGCAGGGGTTGTGTGACATGAAGCTAAACTGGGGATGGTGCTACAGGATGAGGGAAAGCTCTCCTATACCCCAACCCACCTTCCAAATGCAAATTTCAAATATATTCAATTTAATGTATTTCACAGGCTGGGAAGTTGGGTTACACGTTGAGGGAAGGGTAAAACCCTACTCATGCAGCAAGCACAATTCTTGTCAGGCTGAACCACATACAAACCTAAAACTTTGCCAGTGCTCAACCCTCTGGTAATATTTGACGTCATCAGCTGTGCACTGCGGGGGCGCGAGTTATAGTTAGTTGAACTAACTAAAATGGCCAAATTTCTCTGGTTTTTTTACAAGTGAAATGTCCAACTTACTATAACGTCCCTGAAACGTATGTTTTTTTCAGTGAATATATATATATAAGCAAATTGTCTGCCATATTGGAACGGTGGCAACCCATACAAAATATATTGTTTATAACAGATTACTTAGACAATGTAAAAACGAGTGCACTTTTGTGAATAATTTCATGAGATTATCCATACATTTATACTCTAGGGCTGATAAATAACTCAGCACTTGACAAAAAACAATTGATGATTCTGCCCGAGTGGGCCAATATTTGTATCTACATCGCTCATGTGGATAAATAGTCCATCTGTAAGTCCACAGTTACGCCCCAGTGGGCAACTTGATAATCCTATAAATCCGTTTTGGGCTTATAGATAGTCACAGTTTACGATTTTTGCCTAATTAGGCAAGCTTTTCAACCACAGTACTGATGTTGCAAAATAGTCCATCAATTGTGGATCGTAAACTGTGACTATCTATAAGGCCAAAACGGATTTATAGGGTTATCAAATTGCCCACTGGGGCGTAACTTGCTACATGCCCTAAGAGAATACACCTTTTTGCGTGTATGGAATTGGGCTGGAACATGCTTTTTGTCATTATCGACGAGAAAACGTATTGTCATTGTTGAGGATTCATGCCCTCGATCCAGCCCGCCACCATTAGTGGTAGAGAGACTCGCGAAAACGTTTTTGAATTACTTTCATGCTGGAAAAAAACTCTCTGCCCGCACTCGTGAAATTCTAACACTGACGGATTACGGACTTTGTTGAAAGACCCGACACCACCTGCGAGAAACGGCAGAAACCATCATCGGTCGGAGGACTGTGTGCGATCAGACGGGAACGCAGGAGGTCAGTGGTTTTCATTTATGTTGTCCCGCATTAGTGTATAAAAATTATCGGGCGGCTGGCGGAACCAGCGTGGTGGTTTTGAAAACTATTGCAGCTGAGGAATCACGCATACGGCTTTTAACAGCGAGCCAGGGGATTTGTATCGGGTCCCTTTTTAATATAACTTACAGGCATGAATTCTGCAAGTCGGGAGGCGATGAGAAGGGAAGCGACAGAATTGCTGTTTGTTACTATCGATAAAAATCAAGGGGAAGTGGACAGAACTGGCAATATTACCAACTCGGATACCCTCAGTAAGAAGGAATTGTGGGATAAATTATGGAAATGTACCAAACTTGAACAATCTAAATGGTGGGAGGCGACTGCCCTCCAAAAATATATGGCGTGGGAGCGTGTGCCTAGGGGACTACACATCTTTATAACTCCTACTTTCAACGACCCTGACCCGGAATTAATAGATGAGTGGGCCACCAATAATCATCAATGCTCGACGGTTATGTTGAAATTACTTATAAAATACGCACTAAAGGATACTGCCAGACTTGCTGCGTAAATCGATGATTTAATTACTCAGTTATAAAGTAAATACACTGACAATGAGTTTGAATCAGAAATGAAAAAATTAACATTGTAATTTAAGAAAGCAGAAAATGAGATCAAGTTGAAAAAACACAGGAAGTTTCATCGAGACCAATTAGATTATGAACTTGGTCAAGTCTTTACATTTGGGTGCAAATTCGACCATTTGAGGGAAATCAAACAAACAAAAATGGTGAATAGCGAGCGTCAGAAATCAGCGGAACAGGAAAGCGCTAAGGATCCCAATGAGGCACCAGCGAGTCCAAGTACTAGTACGGAGTCTGAATCAACTATTGGATTAAGCAGCTCTTCCAACATGGATCTGGATGGGAGAGGAGTAAAATCCAATTTTTTAAAGGAATTCACCTTGATAGCTCAGGGCCGACATGGCATGGGAAGCCCTGGGCCTCAAGAAAAAACAAACCGCGGTCGAGGCGCGAGAGGAGGAAGCAGAAGAGGTGCAGGGAAACAAGCAGCATCAGATACCTTCGTGGGAATGAATACAAGAGGAAAATCGACTCCAAAATGAAGGACACATGCACTGTGGTAAATTTATTTGATATTGTATTATCTTCCGATCAAATAGACGTTCTATCATTAGGTTTGACCTTTTGCCCCACTACTAAGTTTAATTATACGGAAGGACGCATCGACCTTTTTAAATTTGTAAGAAAATTGAAGCTGAAAAAATGATTTGAGTCGAAATGCATTGAGAGTGTACGCCGAGTTGAATATAATACCAATTTAACTGTAGGGGATTTAGATCTGTTAAAGACAATGAAGGCCCTTGAGATGGGGGACAATAATACTGAGGACTCAGTTGATAATGTGGCAGGAGAAGGTTTAATACTTGATTGCATTAGCGGTAGCAAGTTTAAGCCTATGTCTAAATTTACGCCTCAAATCCACAAAGAAGCCATTGAGATCTTTGAAAAAGGAGTAAAAATGGAATTCAGGAAATTAGAAAGGCAGGCCAACTGCAAATACAGCAATTTAACCCTAAACCAGCAAAAAGCGGTTAAAGAATTACAGGATAATAGAAAGATTGTTATAAAGAAATCGGACAAGGGAGGTAACGTTGTGGTCTGGCCAAAGCAAATGTATCTAGAAGAAGGAAAAAAGCAATTGAATGATACACAAAGCTTTGCTGTAACTAACAGAAAATGTTATGAGAAAAGTAATGAGTTGTATAAAATTCAACTATTTAAGTGGAAGAATGATAAATTGTTATCAGTTGATGAATACAAGTACTTGCAGTGTGACCATCTGAAATTGGCCACAAAGTATTTACTCCCTAAAATACATAAAAACAATCTTAATCTACAAGGGCGTCCTATTGTATCCTCTATAGGAAGTACATATGAGAACACTTCTAAATACATAGATTTTTTCCTACGCCCATTTGTCCAGGCTCTTCCTTTATACATTCAGGATACTGGAGATTTTTTTTAGATTAATTGAGAACGTTATTTGGGACAAAGACATGTTGTTAATGACACTGGACGTAAATAGCCTGTATACATGTATACCACACTCTATGGGCATGGAAGCCAGTCGTCATTACTTAAACAAACGCGAGTTATCGTATTGCATACATACAGAAATGATTTTGACCATGATGCACACTTGTTTGTCGAACAATTATTTTCTGTTTGACCACAAGATCTATTGTCAGGCCAAGGGTACGGCGATGGGCACCAGATTCGCCCCCAGTTACTCTGGGCTATACCTGGGCTGGTGGGAGGAGCAGGTGGCTAGTAACATCCCAGCCTTTAGCCAACACGTCGCTCTCTGGGCCAGATATATAGATGATGTGTTTTGTATTTGGAAGGGGACGAAACAGGAAGCGATTATGTTTGTTGAAATACTGAATGAAAATCAATGTAATTTCAAATTTACAAGTACAATACAAGAAGATATAATAGAATTTCTTGATGTTGAAGTTAAAGTCAACAATAACAAACTGGAAAGTAGACTGTTCCGGAAAACCACTGCAGGAAACAGTTTTCTACACGCAAGAAGCTGTCACCCCAAGAATTTGATACAAAGAATACCATATGGTGAGCTTCTTAGAGCCAAAAGAAAATGTAGTTCAGAAATTGCATTCAAAGAAGAAATGTTAATCATGATGACAAGGTTTGAACAGAGAGGTTATTCGGATAAGACCGTTAAACAAGAATGTGAGAGAGTCATGACAGTTGAGAGAGCATACACATTAAAAACAGTCACTAAGAATGTGGCTGCAGAAAAACCTATTAGGTTTATAACAGCCTATAGTAATCAATCGTGGGAAGTGAGGAAATGCTTAAAAAAGTATTGGCATGTGCTCAACACAGACGAAACTTTGAAGAAATTTGTAGGAGGCAATCCCCAAATTACTTTCAGAAAATGTAGGGCATTATGTAGCAGTACCCCACCCACTGATATGGTCTTGAATCCTATACAAGGATTTTATGTTTGTGGTTCATGTAAGGCCTGCAAAGGCAGCACTAATCGTAAAGATATGAAACTTTCTCCAATACAAAAACCTTTTCACATTTCAAAACACCTAACATGCAAATCTGACTATTGTGTGTATTCTCTCTGTTGTCCCTGCTCCCTAGTCTATACTGGGAGCACGGTACATCAAGTTAAAAAACGCATTTTACAACACATGCAAGCCATTAACAATGAAGACAAAAATTACCCTGTCGCAAGACATTTTAAGGAGTTCCACTATAAAAATAGTGGTCTCCTGCAATTTTGTGCATTAGACAGAGTCCCAGAAACTGAAAGAGGAGAAAATAGAGTGAGGGAACTTAGACGGCTTGAGTCTAAAATGATTATAACATTTGGAACAGTTTTTCCTTTAGGACTGAACAAAGATGAAGACTTATCAGTTCATTTAGGATAAGATTTGTTGCTTTTAGGTTCTTGTCCACTTCTAAACAATTATATCAGTATAAGCCATGTTTGATTTGAACCATCACTAAATTTATTAATGACACTGTTTTTATATTTTGTTGTAGGAGACGAAGATATCAGCTTGCTTTGTGGAGAAAAACAAGAGAGATAAAATATCGAATTGTGCATTACTGACTGTAATGAGTGTATCTTATCATGATGAAGGGAAGTCATTGGGAAGTCATTGGGAAGCCAGGTTTGCCTTTGATTACATGCTTTAAAACCATGACTTACAAGTTTGATTATAGGCCCACTGGGGCGGATTTGTGGATCGATTGATGGACTATTTTGCAACATCAGTACAGTAGTTGAAAAGGTTGCCTAATTAAACTGTGACTATCTATAAGCCCAAAACGGATTTATAGGGTTATCAAGTTGCCCACTGGGGCGTAACTGTGGACTTACAGATGGACTATTTATCCACATGAGCGATGTAGATACAAATATTGGCCCACTCGGGCAGAATCATCAATTGTTTTTTGTCAAGTGCTGAGTTATTTATCAGCCCTAGAGTATAAATGTATGGATAATCTTGTGAACTTATTCACAAAAGTGCACTTGTTTTTACATTGTCTAAGTAATCCGTTATAAACAATATATTTTGTATGGGTTGCCACCATTCCAATATGGCCGACAATTTGCTTCCACTGTATTAGAGCATTTGGGGTATGTAGTCCTAACTTTATTTTGATGTTATTTTAAAAAGTGCACCATATATATGTGATTTTCACAAACAAACCTTTGACCCGTGATCAAGGTGCGGCTGCACCGAAACGTGTCGGGCATTTGACTTGCTACATGCCATAATAGATTAAACCTTTTTGCGTGTACGGAATTGGGCTGGAACATCCTTTTTGTAATTATCGATGAGAAACTTATTGTCATATATATATATATATATATATATATATATATATATATATATATATATATATATATATATATATATATATATATATATATATATATATATATATATATATATATATCTCCCTTCCCTTGGTTCACCTTTACCGGGCCATGCAGCGCTCTTTGTGGGTTTGTTTCCCTGCGGCAGAACCACGCCGCTCCATATGCACACAAAATCTCTCCAGTCGGAGGGATATAAACGGGACGAACTCTCGTATTCTTTTCTTTTTGCACTTTTTATTTTGATTCCTTCACAGTAGCGGGCTGTTTAGGCAAAGCAAGATCTACCCGTTTTGGAATGCCCTGATTGTGAGCAAGGAATCAGGGCATTCCAAAACGCGTAGATCTTGCTTTGCCTAAACAGCCCACTACTGTGAAGGAATCAAAATAAAAAGTGCAAAAAGAAAAGAATACAAGAGTTCGTCTCGTTTATATCCCTCCGACTGGAGAGATTTTATGTGCATACATATATATATATATATATATATTCACTGAAAAAACCATAGGTTTCACACATGTTATAGTTAGCTGGACATTTTACTGATAAAAAACCAATGAAATTCCCCCGTTATAGTTACTGTAGGCAACTATAACTCACGCGACCGTAATCCTCTGCTGATGCTAATACTGTATTTAGACACTTATTTGCCCATGTCTTCTTCCATTAAATTTTAGCTATACATATATTACAAATATTTTTTTTTCATAAAGACACATATGTCATCAGCAGAGGATTACGGTCGCGTGAGTTATAGTTGCCTACAGTAACTATAACGGGGGAATTTCATTGGTTTTTTATCAGTAAAATGTCCAGCTAACTATAACATGTGTGAAACCTATGGTTTTTTCAGTGAATTTGTACGGTTTTTTAAATGCTAAGTTACTTTACGCCATTTGTGGCGTGCGCGCCCACTTAACGCAGTTCGTTCCATGCGCGCACGGTGCGCTTCGCGCACCGTGCGCGCACAGTGAGCACGCGGTGCGCTTCGCGCACCGCGTGCCCACATTACGCTAGATGGGCCATGAACGCACGATGCGCTTCGCGCACCGTGGGCACATGGAGGACATATGATGAGCAAACTCTTAAATCTGCTTTTCATTTATTTATTTTTTTTTTTTTACCGTACGCTTACCGTAAGCTTACGGTACGCGTACCCCGTGATTTTTTTTAAAATCAATAAATGTTTTTTTTGTACTTTTCTGTCCTTCTTTGACCCCCTTACAAATGTTAGGGGGTCTGTAACTCTCCTCATTGCCCCCTTTCCTTGTTTTCTCTGTTTTTTTTCTGACTGAAACACACAAAATGGCGGCCGCCGCTTCCTGGTTTCGGCCGATTCGAATGTTTACTAAGATCTATGGGCCAATCAGAATCTCCTTCGCGCACGCCATGTTTCTTCCGTACGCTTACCGTAAGCTTACCGTACGCGTACCCCGTGATTTTTTTTAAAAATCAATAAATGTTTGTTTTGTACTTTACAGTCCTTCTTTGACCCCCTCACAAATGTAAGGGGGTCTGTAACTCTCCTCATTGCCCCCTTTTCTTGTTTTCACTCTTTTTTTTTCAGAGTGAAACACAGAAAATGGCGGCCGCCGCTTCCTGGTTTCGGCCGATTCGAATGCTTACCGTAAGCGTACGGTAAGCGTACCGTAAGCGGGCTCAGATATATATATTGATTTAAAGGCTATTTTCTCAGAATCTACTGAACAGATTTACACCAAACCTACAAAAGGCACTTCCTTGACCTAGGGACTACCTCTCTGCCAAATTTTGAGTAATTCTGTTCAGCCGTTCGGGCTGTAGCTGTGTCTAAAGGTCCTATGGAAAAATGCATGGGAAAAACGCGTTTTGGGACCCCCCTTTTATCTCAGCCCCCGCTTGACGGATCCCCCCGAGACTTTCAGGGTAGGAGCGGAGCGTAGCGCCCCACCTATTTTGAGAAATTCGCGAGGATTCGTCGACCGGCGCCAAAGTTATTCAAAATAGAATGTTGAGGTTTTCCTATGGAAACGTGGTCCTAACTATAACTACCTACTGGCGACCGCCAGTAGGTAATATATATATATATATATATATATATATATATATATATATATATATATATATATTGACGAAGTCCTCGTGTTGCACGAACGAAAGGAAAAGCCGCACTCAGGATGATGGGAAATAATGAAGTTTTAATGACTGATGCGTTTGAACCTCATGGTCTTTGTCAAAGTCATAAATATATATTTTTTTTGGGACCAAAAAATATTACACAGCACTCAACCAAAGGGTCGTTTTCTTTGAAAATTTATTTTGCCATCCTTACTCCATATATATATATATATGTGGAGAGAGACAGTCTCTCTCTCTGTCTCTCTCTGTCTCTCTCTCTCTCTATATATTTTTACCTGGTTTTTAGACGGATTTTAATCATGGGTTTTAACTGGTTTCCCGTTTTTTACCCCTGATTTTACAGTTTTTTACAGGTGAATCGCCGAGAGTATATAGTGACAATAATTTTATTGAGACACTATTTGTCTCAATGCCAAGGATGTCTAGTTTTTTTGTTATTAAGTTGTCAACTTCTGTAAGGATTCTTCATTACATTGAAGTTTCCTGATTATATCTGAAAGATATGAGCACTAGGCAATAAATCAGGTTGAAAGATATCGAAAATATGATTATATGATAACCCCACAGGGGATAAACTGTTTTCAACATCATATAGCACTGTATCTGTCATTTGAGATAAATACTTTAAAACTATATCTCACAAGAAAATAGGCTTCTCACAGAAACACTTGTTTTTAAAATCTAGTTGTATATTTTATCAACAGTTATGCTGTTTTAAATAACTGGTGAAGTTTTAATATGATTTGTTGCACTTGCACTTTTTCATGTTTACATATTTATTTATTTATCTATTGTAGATTGCGATTTTGAACAATATGAATGTTAATATTTGTGGTAATAACATGAAGCAATATCACTGTCTAAATTTAGGCACTCATGTATGATTTCAAAACGAGTCTTTTTTCACTGTCTGTTCACCAGTATTTAAATTCAGTTGGGCCGCTAGCATGTCATGTGATCAAGACAGTGTTTCACTGTCGAAACGCGTAATGCTGATACACCAAGAAATGCTGAAAATCTTAATACAATAAACTGCACTTGACGAAGAACACGTTGTGGTCCGTACCTGCTTCCTTGGGGGATCGCAGGCACAACAGGAGTTTGAAATTTCATATATTAGACATAGACTCTGAGGTATGTCTGTTTGGACCATACGATTAACAACAGTGAATTCACTTGCAATGCTTTATAATTATATCTCAACTCTCAGGTGTTTAACAATACAATATGATCATCATTTCGATTATGCTAATTGCATTTTATGCGTTTTGACATTTTTTGTATTTTTATCTCCATGGTTCGATACTTGTATCCAATAATCAAATTCAATTATTGACAATTTCTGCGTTATTTGCACAACTTTTTGTGTTTACATCATTGCGTAATTTGCACATTATTTGTATATATATTGAATTTTAATCAAATATATTTGCACTTTATTGCGTATTTTGCACAGTCAATTATGTTTGGATATTATTGAATCAATGAATATGGAGTTTTATGTATTTCATACTGAATGATCCTGAGTTTGTTTGGATTTTAACCTGTTACTGAATTGCACAGCATATTCAATGTGATCTTGAATGTGTTGTTTGGAAAACAGACTTTCGAGGTTGGAGTAGTGTGTCTTCACTTTCTAAATGTCACATGGTGCAAAAAAACGGTGGAAAAAAAATTGCAGCCAATTGAAATTCATGTTGTATAAAATGGGCTCATTTTATTGAACTGATTGTCTGTGAGCAAGGGCGGATGCCCGAAACGCGTCAGATATTTGTGAAGACTCGGCTTTAAAATAAAATAACAACTATTGTGCCTGACTTTGGATCTGCGTGGTTTCTGTTTTCTGCAAACGTGGGATATATATATATATATATATATATATATATATATATATATATATATATATACACACATATATATATTACCTAGGTAGTTATAGTTAGGACCTATTTTCCATAGGAAATCCGCAACATTCTATTTGGAATAACGTTGGCGCCGATTGACGAATCTTCGCGAACTTTTCCAAACTTTTGGCCAGCTCCGGTCCGCTCCTATCCTGAAAATTTCACGGTGATTCGTCAAGCGGGGGCCGAGAAAAAAGGGGGGTCTCCATGCATTTTCCTATAGGACCTGTTGACGCAGCTACAGCCCGAACTGCTGAATGGAATTACACCAAATTTGGTAAAGAGGTAGTCCTCAGTTCAGACTCGTGCCTTTTGCTTAACTGGTGTCAATCCGTTCAGTAGTTGCTGAGAAAATTAGAGTAAAAAGATAGATATATCTGGGCGGAGCCTAACCACACATCTCATCGTGAGATCTGATTGGCTGTCAGTACTTCATCCAAGAAGTGTTGGCAGCCATCTTGGGACCAATATACATGATAGCACCTCATTAAAAAGCATTGCAGTTAATAGAAGGTTTTAAGACTTTAGTTACATTATAAATCATTTGTTGATGGTACCATACTCATTTTAGGAATTGTGGTGTGTTCTAAGGTGATTTTACCATGTGAAAAAGCCTTCTGCTGTGATATCATGAATCATGTTTGAGAGAAATCTATTTTCTCATGCTTTTCCCACAGAGGTTTGGAAGGTGATCTATAAGCTAAACTGAGAGCATATTTTCTGTAAATTCACATTATCTTTCTCAGTCATGTGAGAATCAAGTCTGACATTCTCAGTAAAACATGTACATCCAAAGAGGTCAGAGACTATCAGTTGATTCCTTTGTGTTCTACTGCAGCTTCCCAGAGTATTCTAAAGAACAACTAGAGCGCTAACAGTCCTACTTATGACAAACGTATTGCACACCTGAAGCCATCTTGAATGGAATAAAGTGGTAACTCTTAAAACATTTAATTTAAAAAGGAACAAAATGAGGGGGTTCATTTTGCCATAGAAAGTATGATTAGTGCTGCAGAAAGAAAAATGTGGGCACATTTTGAGTGACTTCTCAAATCCTCTTCTATTTCATTAAAGAATTCTGACATGCAGACTAAAACATGCACTTTCAATACCAGCAGCAGACTTCCCTGGTGAGCAGTAGCTTTACTACAGTGATCTAATGAGCAACAAAAGTGCTAACATTCTGAATTTATGGCAGATGTGTGACACATCTGAATGCCTTCTTGATGGAATCAAAGTAAAAAACTGAAAGTATTTCCTACTGAGGAGACTGTAGTAAATGAGGAAATTAGGAAACTTCATAACAAATAAGTCTCCCAAAATGTCCACCAGAGACAAAAGAGCCCAAATGTAGCACAAATACCACCCAGATGTAGCCCAAGTATAGCTTAATGACAGAATGTCCTAGAGTGTTCTAACGAACAACTAGAGCGCTAACAGTCTTACTTATGACAAAAGTATGGCACACCTGAAGCCATCTTGATTGAAACAAAGTGGTAACACTTAAAACATTTAATTTACAAAGGAACAAAATGAGGGGGTTCATTTTGCCATAGAAATTATGATTAGTGCTGAAGAAAGAAAAGTTAGGGCACATTTTGACTTCTTAAATCCTCTTCTATTTCATAAACAAATTCTGACATGCAGTATTTCCTACTGAGGAGACTGCAGTAAATGAGGAAATTAGGAAACTTCATAACAAATAAATCTGCCAAGATGGCCACCAGAGACAAAAGAGCCCAAATGTAGCCCAAATATCACCCAGATGTAGCCCAAGTATAGCCCAATGACAGAAGTGTGCAAAACACTTATTTTTTGTGTATTTGCAGTTGTATATAGTGCAGACTTGTCAGGTATTGGAGTGCTTTACATGACCATTGGTTACATCACACAAGATAAAATTCATTTTGGCTGTAGACATGGGGAGATTAAGTGATTTGACCGGAATCACAGAATGTTGAGCTGAAGCAGAAACTCCAACCTGGTTCCCCAGTTGCAAAGTCTGCAGCTCTGGAAGTAAAACCACATCCTCTCCCCTAAGTGCAACATTTAATCAAGTGGTCAACTGGATAAAAAAACATAAAGATTACAAATAATTTAAAAGTTCTTTGTCGCTATTTGAAAACTCAGAAAATATGTCCTCATTTCAGTTTTTTAGAGCACTAACCATGCAAATAAGACCCTCTCATATATGTAATTTCTAAAGGAAATGCTCTAGGTATTACAGTTTTGATTACATCAAGATGACGTCAGGCGTTCCACACTTTTGTAATAAATATAGACTGTTAGCAATCTAGTTGTTCATTGGGATACTGTTGAGAAGCAGAGGCCAGGGGCACGGACTCTGAAAATTGAAGGCAGGTAGGAGAGTGCAGAGGCAACAATTTGACCACACTGGGCAGGCAGGAAGGGCAGTGGCAGCTCAACAGACTATGGAGGGCAGTGGAAAGGGGGGCAGGGGCAACAAACCAACAATACAGGACTGGCAAGAGAGGCTGTGGCAATATAATAGACCATTGTGGGCAGAAGGAAGAGGCAGTGGTAGTACAACCATACATGCCAACAGACCCGTTTCAGCCAGGAAACGTCCAATGTTTTTAAGCTCAAATGGGCTTTATTTGATCTGTCCCCTGTCTACAATCTCCTCTTTTTCAATGTAACTCAAAGGGGAAAATCTCCCTCTTACCAAGTTCAAAATGTTCGCAAGTTTGGTACATTGGATCATGGTATGCAGGAGAAATTGGGGTAGGGACATGGACTCGGATAACAGAGGACAGGAGGGACATGGAGAGGTGCACCAAACTGACCCTACAGGGCAGGCATCAGGGTTTGCAGCAGCACAATACACCACACAGGGCATGCGGGACGGGAGTGCAACACAACAATCCATAGAAAGCAATAGTGAGGGGACAGGGCCATGCACATGGACAACAGAGAACAGAGGGAAAAGAGGCAATGGTAGCTAGCTGACCATAATGGACAGACAGGAGAGAAAGCTGCAGCATAACAGACCATAAGGGGCAGGAGGGACGGATCGGGGGCATTACAATGGAACAGACAAGCCAGGAGGAAGGGAATAGGGGTCTGCACATGGAAACAGAGGGCTGGGGCAAGGGGGCAGGGCAGAAGCAGCAAGATGACCATGGAGGTCAGGCAGGATTAGCACTAGAAACAAGACACACCATGGAGCGCAACAGTGAGACTATGAAGGCATACACGCAGACCATGGAGGGAAGGTGGGAGGGGGTCAGGGGCAGCTAGCTGTCCACACAGGGAAGGTGGGAGGGGCCATGGCAGCACAGAAGACCATGCATGGCAAGAGGGAGGGTTAGTGGAAGCACAATGGCTATGATGGGCAAAAAGGAGGGTGCAGGGGCATGCACAAAGGACCATGGAGGATAGAAGGGAGGGTCAGGACCTGGGCACAGACAAGAGAGTTCAGGGGAAGGGGCCTCACAACAGACTGCGCGGGGCAGGCAGGAGGAGCAGTTGCAGCCCAACAGACCAGGGAGGGCAGAAGGGTGTGGCAGTAAAATGGACCATGGAGGACAGGAGGAAGGGGATAGGGGCATGGCATGTGGACAGGCAGGGTGGAGGTGGCAGGGACAGGTTACAGTCATCTGACAATGCTAGGCAGGTGGGAGGGGGGTGGCAGCTCAACAGAACACTCAGAGTAGATAGGAGTGGCAGGTCCATGGAACATGGTGGGCAAAAAGGATGGAGCAGGGGCATGCACAAAGACAACGGACAGCAGGGGGAAGGAGAATAGGGGCAGCAAGCTAAGCACAGAGGCTAAGCAGGAGGTCAATGATGGGTCATAGAATTGGGCAATGGAGGGCAGGAGGAGTGGACTGGTACATCATGCTAAATGGAGGGCAGTGGCAGCACATCAGACCATGCATGGCAGGAGGGAGGAAGCTAGTCCATGGATTCAGACAACAGAGGATAGGGAGGAGGTGGATGGGGCAGCAAGCTAACTGTTCAGAGAAGGTGGGTATTAGGAACTTTATTGTTTTTAAAATGTGTGTCTGTGCGAACTACTTAAAATATGAACAAGTATGCAGCATAATCTCACTTTTATTCAGGAAGAAGAGGACGTTTGTGACTGTGACTCCGGGCTCACTTGGCAGAAACACCCCCTGACCCTCCACCCCCCATAGCAAAATGTAATGCCCGTGAAAAGGGTAGGTGGACGCAGTGTTATATAGAACATAGTCCTGAGAGCACGATTGAAAATGAAAACTAGATATAGTAGATGGTATAAACTATGCACCAAAAAGTGTGATATAAGATGAACCGGGGCGTGAAATATAATATGCAATACATTGTGCGCAATGACAGATTCATTGGAGAGCGCGAGATAGCACAGGCACTAGCGCGTGCTATGCGATATGCGCCTTGGAGTGTAATATGCACAGGGCAGTGTTGTGTAACCTAACTAGTCTCTAGAGTTGTAATATAAAATATGTGCTGGGGAGTGTAATGTTGCATATGCACTGTGACAAAGATATGGATCCCAGATTGTAATATGTATGGCATAGCGCTGTGCGTTATAACATAGGCATCGAGGAAGGCACGTTAGATGGGGCAATATAACCAGTGCGAAGGCAAGTGTGGCATGATATATTCACGGGGTGGTGTTACAGTGCACAAGGGCTAGAGAGTGTCATAGCATACGCACTAGCTGGTGGAATACAACACAGAGGTGTGTGGCACTCGGCGGGCACTGGTGGGTGTAACACAGCATTGGGCTCAGCCAGGAGCACGCTGTGACTCTCAAGTGAGGTTCGTCTCCTTTCCAGAGAGTAAAATAAAAAGTATTACACATCCGGCGGTGGATGTGTGTTTTATTAACCGTGAGGGGGGGTTTCTTGCATAGTTTGGTCGAATTTTTGTCTAATCCCCTTTGAATGGCTTGGTGTGCGTGTGTATTAAATGTGCCCCTCAATAGCTACCCATGTTTGTATAAATAAGCGACAAGGGTGTCTACTTGGAGAGTACCCACCGGCGGGGGCACCGGGATTAGGCACGGTAGGGCGTCAGACACGTCAGAGCTTCACTAGTGGTGTAAATACATTCCACATGGATTCATTGTATGCATAGTCGCCTTTTAATGAATATTACGCAAATCATCATGGTGATAGGTACATACGGTTTGTCCAGCATGTCCTAGGTGTTCCTATAAATATATATTTTTTTTAAATATTAAAAAACAAAGGCCGGCCCAGGGGAATGGGGTCCCTGGGGCCATAAGTGGCCTGAGGAGGGGGGCAACGCAGCCCCCCTCCTAAACAATAAAAAAAAAAAAGGCCATGACCCGGGGGTTGGGGTCCCCGGGGCCGATTAAGGCCTTGGGAGGGGGGCCGCGCGGCCCCCATCCAAATTAATTTTTTTCAACAAAAAAAATGAGGGTGCAGGCCCTGGGGAATGGGGTCCCCAGGGCCAATAAATTAGAAAAAGAAGGGGGGCCACACAGCCCTCCTTCTTAAAAAAATAACATAAATAAAAGACCTGCATTGCGCCGGAGGCCATGCCCCCTCCTTGCAGTACTCTGCAAACGCGCCCCCTGGCCAGTTGTTAGTTGGGGAATTAATTCCCCTTCAATACTGAGGGTCCCTGAGGGCCAACTAGCCCAACAGGTATCTCCAGTATGCGCCAGGGAGCTGCGTTGCAGACAGGTGTTCTGAGGCCACGCCCCTTTTTACACCTCTATGCAACCAGCTCTGTGGCGCTTACTGGAGGTACCTAGTGGGCTAGTTTGACCTTAGGGACCCTTAGGATTCAAGGGGACTTAATCTCTCAATTTAGAACGGCCACAGGGCGTGTTTACACAGTGGTGAAGGGAGGGTACGGGGCCTAAGGTGAAGTGTGCAAACACGCACTGTGGCGTGTTTTAAGTTGGGGAAATAATTCCCTTTCAATCCTGAGGGACCCTGGGGGCCAACTAGCCCACCAGGTGCTTCCAGTAAGCGTCACTGCTCTGCGTTGCAGAGAGGTGGTGCAGGCCGTGCCCCTTTTTACACCTATCTGCAATGGCGCTTACTGGACGTACCTAGTGGGCTATTTTGCCCCTAGGGACCCTCAGGATTCAAGGGGACTTAATCTCCCAACTTAAAACGGCTACAGGGTGTGTTTACACAGTAGGGAAGGGAGGGGACGGGGCCTGAGGTGACGTGTGCAAACACGCCCTATGGCGCGTTTTAAGTTGGGGAAATAATTCCCCTTCAATCCTGAGGGCTCCTGGGGGAAAACTAGCACCCAAGATGTGTCCAGTAAGCGCCACTGAACTGCGTTGCAGAGAGGTGGTCTAGGCCGTGCCACTTTTTACACCTCTCTGCAACGCAGCTCTGTGGCGCTTACTGGAGGTACCTAGTGGGCTAGTTGGACCCTAGGGAACCTCAGGATTCAAATGAACTTAATCTCCCAACTAAAAACACCCACAAGGCGTGTTTACACAGTTGTGAAGGCAGGGGACGGGCCTGAGTTAATGTGTGCAAACACGCCCTGTGGCGCGTTTTAAGTTGGGGAAATAATTCCCCTTCAATCCTGAGGGACCCTGGGGGCCAACTAGCCCACCAGGTGCTTCCAGTAAGCGCCACTGCGCTGCGTTGCAGAGAGGTGGTCTAGGCCGTGCCTCTTTTTACATCTCTCTGCAACGCAGCTCTGTGGCGCTTACTGGAGGTACCTAGTGGTCTAGTTGGACCCTAGGGACCCTCAGGATTCAAGGGGACTTAATCTCCCAACGTAAAACGGCCACAGGGCGTGTTTACACAGTGGGGAAGGGAGGGGACGGGGCCTGAGGTGACGTGTGCAAACACACCCTGTGGCGCGTTTTCAGAGGTAGTTTTAATCCCCTGCCCTATTATATACTAGGGGCTTACAGAGGAGGTCATGCTAATCACATGGGGACCCCAACGCATAGTGTTCCCTAGTGTATGTAGGTGTTTTCACTGTATTCTGAGTGCCTTTTAACATAGCACTGGCTCTAGGACTGGTTAGTCAGACTCAGTTATCACCAGTATCCGTCTGAAAAAGCTGAGGGTACAGGATGATTTTGCAACAAGGCTTCTTTCTGCTCTTCTGTTTGTTCGTTCTGCAGTTTATCCTTCTTCCTGCACTTTTCTTCGTCTTTGAGGACTTCTGTTGCTTCTTTCTGCATTTCTTTTTTTTCTTTCTGTGCGTGTTTTCTTCTTTCTTTACAGGTCCTATCTCTGTAGGCATAGTTAGAAATTAGCATTTAAAAAATCTTTGAAATTCACTGAAAAAACCATAGGTTTCAGGCACGTTATAGTTAGGAATTAGCATTTAAAAAACCTTAAAAATTCACTGAAAAGACCATAGGTTTCAGGGGCGTTATAGTTAGCTGGACTTTTCACTCGTTCAAAACCATTGATATTCCCCCGTTATAGTTAATTCGGCTAACTATTACTTGCGCACCCACAATGCACTGCTGATGACGTCACATATTACATCACTCATGACATGGTCAGTGACATCACTCATGACATCACTGATGACATCTCAAATGACATCACTGATGACATCACTGATGACATCATCCTTGTGATAGCGTGGCAGACCTCCTCTCCCCCTAATATAACCTTTGATATACACACATTCAAAAATAGAAACTAACGTTTTCAAAACAATGGACATACCAATACCAGTTACAACAACCTATTCAGTAATTCTAAGATCCGCATACACATCCACTCATTCACCAACAGTCCTATACAGTCACTCATACATATACTCACTCATCATATGTACACCTATACATCCTGTTACACAACGCCACTCATCCATAGAGTTACTCACACACATAGTCACTCATGCTAATAAAGAATCAAACATCCATTTACTTGCATATACAGTTATACACACACCACCACACTTCTACAGAAACTTACACATACTTAGTCTTTTAAACAATCACTTATAGAAACACATACTTATTCATACAGGAACTCTTCCAATCTCTCACTCTCACATATACTCACTTATATACACCAATAGTCACATATACTAGTTTAAAACATATGTAGTTACTCATAAAGACACTATTGAGACAGGCATTCACTCACTAACACACCCATGCACACACTCATCCACCCATACAGTCCTGCACACATGCTGTCTTCAACACATACAAACAGTGAGTCACTCATTCATGCACCTATGCACTATGTAATACCCCCCACCGAACCATACAGACAGTCAGACACTCATACTGATACCCAAAAAACAACTAATAACCTATATAGACACTCATGTAGCTACTCACAACCCATGCAGCCACTTATACACAGAGTGAGAGACTGATACAGATATTTACATATTTAAACATTACTCACTAAGCCATGTATTCACTAAGATACACTTAATCAGTCAGTTATACAATTTTTCAAAAACAAATCATCCATTTAGACACTTATATACCCATTTATTCTTCCATCGACCTTGAGATATACATATATAAAACATATGTAATTTTCAGAAAAACACACATTCACTGGATGATGTCATCAGTGATGTCATTTGAGATGTCATCAGTGATGTCATGAGTGATGTCACTGACCATGTCATGAGTGATGTAATATGTGACGTCATCAGCAGTGCATTGCGGGCGCGCCCGTTATAGTTAGCTGAACTAACTATAACGGGGGAATTTCAATGGTTTTGTACGAGTGAAAAGTCCAGATAACTATAACGCCCCTGAAACCTATGGTTTTTTCACTGAATATATATATATATATAAATATATATATATATATATATATATATATATATATATATATTATCTACTGGCGGTCGCCAGTAGATAGTTATAGTTAGGACCCTGTTTCCATAGGAAATCCGCAACATTCTATTTTGAATAACTTTGGCGCCGTTCGACGAATCCTCGCGAATTTTTCAAAATAGGTGGGGCGCTACGCTCCGCTCCTACCCTGAAAGTCTCGGGGGGATTCGTCAAGCGGGGGCTGAGATAAAAGGGGGGTCCCAAAACGCGTTTTTCCCATGCATTTTTCCATAGGACCTTTAGACAGAGCTACAGCCCGAACGGCTGAACAGAATTTAATGAAATTCGGCAGAGAGGTAGTCCTCAGGTCAAGGAAGTGCCTTTTGTAGGTTTGGTGTAAATCTGTTCAGTAGATTCTGAGAAAATAGCCTTTAAATCAATATATATATCTGAGCCAGCTTACGGTGCGCTTACTGTGCGCTTACCGTACGCGTACGGTGACGTGCGCGAGCGCGATTCTGATTGGCCGTTAGATCTTAGTAAACATTCGAATCGGTCGAAACCAGGAAGCGGCGGCCGCCATTTTCTCTCTCGCACTCTGACAGGGGGTTGAAAAACAAAGTGCAAAACCATGTAAAGGGGCTGTTTAGACAGCTCCCAAGCACCTAGCCATGTCGAGGGAGTCCCCAACGCTCCCCCAAGTGAAAAAAGGGATTTTTAATTTTTTCGAAAATTTCGCCGATTACGCTTACCGTACGCGTACGGTAATAAATAATTAAAAAAAAAAAAAAAAAAAACACATTCTCACCACCCCGTGTGCAAATGGTGCCCGAAGGGCACCATTTGTTCATGGCTTATTACAGGTGAACAAAACATATATTTTACCTGTCACAACGATGCTCATCAGATGTCCTCCATGTGCGCACGGTGCGCGAAGCGCATCGTGCGTTCATGGCCCATCTAGCGTAACGTGGGCACGCGGTGCGCGAAGCGCACCGCGTGCTCACTGTGCGCACACGGTGCGCGAAGCGCACCGTGCGCGCCCGGAATGAACTGCGTTAAGTGGGCGCGCATGCCACAAATGGCGTAAAGTAACTTAGCATTTAAAAAACCGTACAAATTCACTGAAAAAACCATAGGTTTCACACACGTTATAGTTAGGAATTAGCATTTAAAAAACCTTGCAAATTCACCGAAAAAACCATAGGTTTCACACATGTTATAGTTAGCTGGACATTTTACTGATAAAAAACCAATGAAATTCCCCCGTTATAGTTACTGTAGGCAACTATAACTCACGCGACCGTAATCCTCTGCTGATGACATATGTGTCTTTATGAAAAAAAAATATTTGTAATATATGTATAGCTAAAATTTAATGGAAGAAGACATGGGCAAATAAGTGTCTAAATACAGTATTAGCATCAGCAGAGGATTGCGGTCGCGTGAGTTATAGTTGCCTACAGTAACTATAACGGGGGAATTTCATTGGTTTTTTATCAGTAAAATGTCCAGCTAACTATAACATGTGTGAAACCTATGGTTTTTTCAGTGAATATATATATATTTACAATCTCAGTTTGTAATTTTGATTTTGGTTACTCATTTACAAGTCCTTTTTAAGGCAAATATGTAGGACATATGATTTATGTATTGTGACCTATGCCCAATGGGGCTGAATTTATTTCAATTTTGTTTATATATGATAGGAAGCGCAATATATATCCATTTAAATGATATTTACCATGTTCCGAAATGTCTGACTGCCTCTTTCCATGACCATGATGTGTGTAACTTTATTTAATACTTGCCTTGTGAACATAGCAGCATCGTGAACAAGGCTTTTAAGCCGAAACTCGTAGACGTTGTCTGCCTTCGCGTAAATTAAATTAATTTTGTCTCTACGGAGTGCCGTCTTCTGCTTTAATTTGTTGGAGCTGTTCTCCATTCATTATGTCTGGGCGTGGATGAGCACCTACGGTGATCTGGAAGCCAGCCACATATGCTCCTCAGTCTCTGTTTGAAGACAGCGTGTCCCCCGCGATCGATCTTGCAGCAGTAAAGCCCTTATGGTAAGTCTGGGGCGGGAGGGGGCCAGAGGGCTCACACTTGTTTCACACTGCCTGGGAAGCTGCACGCTAAAGAAGTCTGCACAGCGGGAGCCATACAAGACTGGTTCTGTGTATTTTCACATTCCGGGTCTTGCATAGAGTTAATGATCCGGACTGAATTGGGTTTTATTCCACAGTCCTGAACAACACGCAAAGCGACATGGCAGAAGGAGAGATCGATGGCAGATTAAAAACTGCAGAGGAACTATTCAGAGATGGACCAAGTAATGAAAACACAGCAGTGGCATCTAAAACAAACACTTTTGATAAAGATTCTTTCAATTCGCTCAGCCGTAAAGTGGAGAAATTTACCAAAGCAGAAGTCTCCAAATGGTGGGAGATCCATTCCCTAAAAAGATACATCGAGGTGGGCAGAGTACCACGCGGCTTAAGGATAATGATAACTTCCACATATGACAATCTCCATCCGGAGCTAGTAAAGGAATGTGCTGAACTGAACGCCGAAAGCTCCAAGCAGATGATACTTCTGTTAGTAAAGTATGCTACCATTGACAGGGAAGACATTGTTCAACAGATTAAGGATGTTTCAGTCCAGCTAAATCTGCTAGCCGACAAAGAAGTGGTTGCAAAATTCATGAAAGACATGAAAGAATGAATAAAAAAATATGAGGATGTCATAGCAACACGGAAGGTGCATAAGTTCCAGCACGATAAAAGGGACTATGAAACAGGAAGGATCTATACCGTCTTGCGGAAGTATGACAACATACGGAGAGAAAGAATGGAAGTGACAAACAAAATCAGACATGAAGTGTCATTAAGTGACCTTAACTCAGACACAGGGTCTGAATCTGACCGGGAAGGCTCAACTAAAAACCTGAGAATAGCCTCCCTCCAAGACGAATTCCGTTTTTTACGTTTGGGACGGTACACAAACAATGGCCCAATACCCCAACAGAAAAGAGGAAGAGGAATGCGAGGAGGGGCGGCAAGGGCAAGAGGAAATGGAGAAAAGGAAAGCAGTAACGAGGAGCCAAACCAAAAAGTAGAGCACAACAATACGGTAATAAACCTTAGTCTGGTTTCATTAACTACAGAAGATAGACGTAGTCTAAATTTGGGACTTTCCTTCTGCCCGAAGTCTAAGTTCAACTATGATCGAAGGAGCATTGACCTATATCAGTTTATACGCTAACTAAATAATTAAGAAAATATTTCAAACAACAGGTCAAAAACAGCAGTAGGAGTATAGCTACTTCTGGGGGTGAACAAGTCAGCAGTTTGTCTACTGTAGACACTAATCTTGTTAATGTTCTACAGGGACTGGAATTGTAGGGCAGTACAGATCCATATCCAACATCCTCACTTTATGTAAATCTTACCCCCACAAATAAATCTCAGTTCAAGCCCAAATCTAAATTCAATCCCATTCTTCCATTTGATAATATTTAACCCTGTGCGTAGGTTGTGTAGTAGCGCTACACGTAGCTACGTGAACTGCGTAGTGCACTGTGCAAAATGCTGTTTGCACTGATTAGACAGTGCCGGATGCTTGTCCGTACTGTGCAATCATTACAAACGGCATCTTGCACAGTGCAAGCGCTCGTTTTCTGCTGCTCGAGTAGATTTGTACTCGAGCGGCAGCTTTCTCAATGCGGACTGGTAGTTTCTCATCGCGAGCGGTCGCGATCATTCTTGACCACTCGCAATGAGAAACCTGACCTCCCCGCATTGAGAATCTCGCCGGGAGGTTTATTTTCCACGCTCGCGATCGGCAACTTGATGTTGCTGATCGCGAACGAGGAAAAAGTCTCACCGGGATGTAATTTTGCTCGCTCGCGGTCGCCAACTTGACGTTGAGGGCCGCGAGCAAGCAAAAAATGCCCGCTACGTGTTTTTGTACTGTGCTACGTGCAATTCGCGTAGCACGTAGTTGCGCAAACTATGCAAACTACGCGAGCGTAGCGTAGTCCTACACCCAGGGTTAATAATATTGACGTGTTTAATGAAACCATGGATACGGAAATTAAAAACATCAAGTGGAAAGAGCTTAAGAACAATTCAAGGCCTACACCTAGGGAAAGGGAACTAAACATGGTACTCACCAAGTGGGCATCAGAAAAAAACGGTGTTATACGAAACACTCTTCATCACAATATGGAGCTATAGAGGGTATGTGCCAAGCCGCCCTCCTCTCAACATTCATAAAACCAAACAAGGCTTAGCACCAAGAGGATTCACAATTTTACTTAGGAACTACACCACTAGTGGGAATAATTATTTCCCCTCAGTTTCTGGTATTGCATCCAAATTAATGTAGTCCTAGCCCTCTTTAATTTCAGAAAAAAACAGTATAGCAACCCTCCACTACCTGACAATCACTCCTCCACAATAAACAGGTAAAGAAACCTCAGAAAAATGAAAGTGAGAGGGCACCTCACGTACGCAACACCAGGGAGGCTACCAGCCGGTTCTCGCCAATATGCCCACGTTTTATCATCATCGGTTGCCCACTCACAAGAGTCAGGAAACTAGTGTCCAGTGAAAAGAAAAAGGAAACAGATCAAGAAAGAAAAGTTTTTACTGTCCCCATCAAAGAAAGAGGCCCATGTATTGCGAAGAACCAGATGTTCCAAGAAATATTTAAAATTGAGTTAGAAACTCACTTAAAGTAACCCTCTTTATTCAAACTGGTGAGTCTACTCAAAATAAAAGCACTCAATGTTGCTAACCTTTATAAGGAAGGCCAACATGTTTCATTGCCACTTATCATTGTTCTGGCAAATTCATCAGGGCATAGGGTTTCAATCAAGTACCTCACTGGACAAATGCTTTTATGTTGCGGAAGGGCTGTTAAAAACAGAAAAGAAAACAGAATAGCCAATTTCTATTCTATTGTCAATAAAAACGGACCAACCACATGTATTCATAGTCAAGTCTATTAAACACCAATTACTCGTTTCAATTGGAGGTTTTTACCATGTAGAGGCCGAGGGCATTCGTACCAGCCTCCACTATACCAAACGGGGTTGTATTGAGTACTCTTTCCCTGATTTTTAGAGCTGCACTATCGCTAACTCGTGATCCACCTGTGGAAAAAAGACGTTTTTAAACTCTTTTGGTCAGTCAGACTTCGCATCTCACTCTATTTCATAGTGTGCGCAGAGAGACAATACTGTTTAGTCCTGCCAGATGACCTGTGTTGACCGAGCCAGTTCTTTTAGTCAGCCATTTTAACCTACGTGTGTTCAGCCCATTTTTTAAAATAACCTATATCTCACCGCTGGCATTTTCAAAGTGGGTTCCTCCTCATCGCTTTTTGCTCATGTATGTTTCTGTTTAAAACGCGTTATTTGCACATCTTTGTATTTTAACATGGCTATTTGCACAAAGACTTACTTGAATTCTGCTCGGATTACTTGCCGTGACCGGCTGCTCCTCCCCGTTCCACCGCGGGTGTTGTCCCGATTGATGTGGAGGGAGTTTGTTACTTCCGGTGCACGGCAGGTAGCGTTCTAGCTGTTGTAGTTCCTCACGCATAAAACGGATGCCCTGGCTAACGCGCAGCGGACGCGCGCAGAGAGACAATACTGTTTAGTCCTGCTAGATGACCTGTGTTGACCGAGCCAGTTCTTTTAGTCAGCCATTTTAACCTATGTGTGTTCAGCCCATTTTTTAAAATAACCTATATCTCACCGCTGGCATTTTCAAAGTGGGTTCCTCCTCAGCGCTTTTTGCTCATGTATGTTTCTGTTTAAAACGCGTTATTTGCACATCTTTGTATTTTAACATTGCTATTTGCACAAAGACTTACTTGAATTCTGCTCGGATTACTTGCTGTGACTGGCTGCTCCTCCCCGTTCCACCGCGGGTGCTGTCCCGATTGATGTGGAGGGAGTTTGTTACTTCCGGTGCACGGCAGGTAGCGTTCTAGCTGTTGTAGTTCCTCACGCATAAAAACGGATGCCCTGGCTAACGCGCAGCGGACGCGCGCAGAGAGACAATACTGTTTAGTCCTGCTAGATGACCTGTGTTGACCGAGCCAGTTCTTTTAGACAGCCATTTTAACCTACGTGTGTTCAGCCCATTTTTTAAAATAACCTATATCTCACCGCTGGCATTTTCAAAGTGGGTTCCTCCTCAGCGCTTTTTGCTCATGTATGTTTCTGTTTAAAACGCGTTATTTGCACATCTTTGTATTTTAACATTGCTATTTGCACAAAGACTTACTTGAATTCTGCTCGGATTACTTGCCGTGACCGGCTGCTCCTCCCCGTTCCACCGCGGGTGCTGTCCCGATTGATGTGGAGGGAGTTTGTTACTTCCGGTGCACGGTAGGTAGCGTTCTAGCTGTTGTAGTTCCTCACGCATAAAACGGATGCCCTGGCTAATGCGCAGAGAGGGATCTGCAGTTCAGCAGCCCCGCTCTTAAACTTCTGATATTGAGCGGTCTGGACTTACAGGGCCCTATCTCATCACCTGTCTGAACCTTGATGGGCGGCATGCCTGACCCTGGCCGCAGACAGGTCGCGGACGGGCGCAGACGGGCTTGCCTTTGGCGCGCCAAAGGCAAGCCCGTCTGCGCCCGTCCGCGACCTATCTGCGGCCAGGGCCAGGCATGCCGCCCGTCAAGGTTCAGACAGGGAAAGGATCGTGTGGTCTCGAGATGATCTGTGGAGGCTAAACACAGACACCGTGCACTGCACTCACAGGTTTGACCTTAGATCTCTCCCCCTCATACATGTTTGTGGGACGTGTGGGAAATCCTTTGGTGTGTGGGATAATGGTGATGGGATAGGGCCCTGTAAGTCCAGACCGCTCAATAACAGAAGTTTAAGAGCGGGGCTGCTGAACTGCAGATCTCTCTCTAAGCATGCCAATGATATCTGGATGCTACTGGATGGTCATGACTGGGATATCCTATTTCTGACTGAAACATGGCTTAGTGAGGACAATGTGACTGCAATAGCCCTGGCAGTACCCCTGGGCTACACAATGTGTCTCTCTAACCGAGCGGGGGGAAAAAGAGGGGGTGGGGTAGCTGCGATATTCAAAGAACAGTTCACATTAACATCCTCTGCCCCCACGCTAATTGCGGGTATGAAGGGATTACATTTCTGCATTCAGGTGGGCTCTCAGACCTCCTTAGCAGGGCTAGTTATCTACCGCCCTCCTGGTGGGAATGATTCTGATCTTATTGCCCTGCTGGACATGATAGTGCAGAGTTCCCTCCTCCATCCCTACTTCCTTGTAGTGGGGGATTTTAACATCCACATGGACAGATCGGACTGTGCTCAAGCTCAGATATTAAGGGCCACTCTGAATGCCGCCAATCTGAGCTTAATCAATGAGGGCCCCACACATAGAGCGGGTCACACACTCGACCTTATCCTCTCTAATATTGAAAAGGGGACGATGGAAGAGACCCTGCCATTACTTTGGTCAGACCACCTGCTTATGCCTTTTGTAATAAACCTGGCAGCTGACAGACCACCGCCCAGCAAGCAAATTTTTATGAGAAGACAATGGTCGAAGCTAGTCCCTACCATTATGGGCCCAGTGCTGGCGCAGAACAAACCCACGCTAACTCTGAATGCCAGCACTGACGCTCTGAGGTTTCATCACTGGATTGGGAATATGATGTCGTCCATTGTGCCAGCTAAATGCGCTGTGTCCAAGAGGGACTCGCCTTCTGCTCCATGGTTCTCACAGGACCTTAGAACTGAGAAGGCAAAATGTAAACGATTAGAGAGGCAGTGGAGGGTAAAATATGGGACCCCGGAGCGAACACAATATAAGGTGGCCTCCCATAAATTTCAGAAGGCTGTCAGAAAGGCAAAAAAACAGTTTTTTGCAGTTTCAATTGAACAGGCAGAACATTCTAGCAAGGAAGTCTTTAAGGTGGTTCAGTCCTTTGTCAAACCGAGATGCATTGAAAGAGAGATACCGCCTTCGGTCACTCTCTGTAATAAAATCTCGGACTTCTTTGACGAAAAGATTAAGTGTGTCTATGACTCTTTTGGCCCAGTGGTAACAACGGAGAAAACGGATCAGTTTGTCAAAGTGTCGACAAGCGGTCAGTTAGCCTGCTTTCAACCAGTAACTCTGTCTGCGGTCATGAAGGAATTAAGGTGCTGCAAGTCGGGCTCGCCGGACGACCCTTGTCCCCCCAAACTGTGGTGCACAATGGCGGACTTTGTGGCCCCTTCCCTACAACACATTTGGAATACGTCCATCTCCTCAGGGGTTTTCCCAGATATATGGAAACATGCTACCCTCCTCCCACTAAAGAAAAAGCCTAACGGAGATCCTAAGGATCTTAGCAACCTTCGCCCTATCTCCTTACTGGCTGCCCCAGGCAAGATGCTGGAGAAAGCTATCCAGCGGCAGCTCAGTAAATATATAGAAGACAACAAGATTCTCCACGAGACACAGTCAGGCTTTAGACCCGGCTTTAGCACCGAGACAGCTCTGATTGAGGTGGCAGAGTCAATACGATGGTCGTTAGATTCGGGAGACTCAGCTCTGCTGGTGCTCCTGGATCTTTCGGCTGCTTTTGACACTGTCGACCACGCAAGGTTGCTGATGCGATTGGCAGAAGTGGGCATACAGGATCAAGCGCTGGACTGGCTACATTCATACCTGTCCCAGAGAACCCAGAAGGTGGCCCTAGGAACTGCTTCCTCGACACCTAAGCCGTTATGCTGTGGTGTACCTCAGGGCTCGGCGCTCAGTCCTCTATTATTCAATATCTATATGGCCCCACTCTTTACGCTTATTGCTAACTGGGGGGTCAAGGCAGTTTCCTATGCCGATGACACCCAGCTTGTGTTTCCTTATGCCGAGGTGTCAGAGGCAGCCCTGTTAAGTTTTAAAGGCTGTCTCCATGATGTGGCACGGTGGATGAATACCAATAAATTAAAACTCAATGCGGATAAAACGGAAGTGCTCTTCTTTGGTAAAGGCACTCCGCCCCCCGCTGAGCTCTGGTGGCCTTTGGAAATGGGCCCGTCCCCTTCCCTCAGTCCCTCGGCAAAAAATCTGGGAGTGCGCTGGGACAACAGCTTGTCCTTTGTTTCGCACACACATCAGCTGATGGGTTGCTGTCTGGGTAAACTTAGGAATCTTCGCAAAAGTTTGCGATTGCTTCCGGTGAACTGCAGGAAAACGGTAATCCATGCGACAGTTACATCTAGATTGGATTACGCGAATGGCCTGCTCCTGGGTTTGCCCAAATATCTAATTCAACGCTTGCAAGTGGTCCAAAATGCGGCTGCGAGACTGCTAATGCATATTCCATTCAAGCACTCTGTCTCTCCGCATCTTCGATCACTTCATTGGCTTCCAGTAGCCCATAGGATCAAATTCAAGGCACTTACGTTAGCCTTCAGATCCTTGTTTGGCTCGTGCCCAACATATTTGAGGGATCGGCTGCCAAGATACACGCAGTCCCGCTCCCTTCGCTCCAACGACCGTATCAAGTTAGCTGTCCCTCGAATAAAAAAGGCTCGCCGGGGTGGTAGAACGTTTTCGGCCAATGTAGCGATGCTTTGGAACTCACTCCCCCCTGAACTCCAACAGGCCCCCTCTGAATCCCGCTTTAAAACAATGCTGAAAACTTGGCTCTTCACCCAACCTCGTTAATTGACCTGAATTTCGGTATATGTCTTTCTGCCTGTGTTTAGCGCTGGGACACCTCCTTGTGAGGTAGCTGTTCGCGCTCTATAAAACTCTGTATTATTATTATTATTATGAATACCCCTATTTAATCCACACTGATACTCTCACCCATTGTGTGAAACTACCATTTTGCATCTTACGAGAATCGCGTACCACATTCAACCTTCAACAGTGGAGTGCTCATATATCAATTTCCGACCTTCGAATGGCCTGTGCCCAGCACCCATATAGTAATATGCCGGTAGCGTTTCTGCTTTCCACATTGGCCCTAATGCGGCTATGTCTAAAGTCCGCAATCAGTCAGCGCATCTGATCACCATCACAGCGCATGGTATTGCCCATAATCACACAGAGCCCTTGCGAAAGCTACCGGCACTCAACCGCTGATCCATTTTTCTCACCGCAACCAATCTCTGGAAGGGCCGTCTCTCGTCCCCGCTTCACTTTCCTGTTGAAACGTGACTACTGATATAATCCTCCATGAGTTCCGCCCCTCTGCTTCCGCCTCACGTATTCCGGGGCCGGAGCTCACAACACTTATATCTTTTACCCGACAGCGGCGGCTATCTTAAAGTGTCTAACGGTCCATACAAGCCATATTAAATCGGGACCTCAGACACTACAAAAGAGCTAAATGAGGACTATTCACAGCAACATAAACACGTCCAACAAATAAACGTGAATTCAACCATATTCTCCTCTTATAATCATTGAACAGTTTCTCAATTTTAAACTGCTCGTGTCATCTTAGGTTGTTGGCTGGCACTGCTGGGCCTATACATAAAAGGAGCATCACACTCTTTTTCCACCTGCCCCCGGTGTATCCCACATCAGCTTAAATCAGGAGAACCTAAATAGAGTGTATTGTAAGTTACTCCACCCACAACTACATCAATTCTGAAGGGATTCTTATTATTTTTGCTTCTTACACGTCTAATGCATACCTCCTGTGCGTTTCTGCAGTAAGACCCAATGAGTTCTTAACATCACTGTCCAGGGTTCTACTGTCTACTTACTTTGTTCCACTCAATGTGGTCGTTTAAACCTACTTGATCCACTTTTTCAGAAAACATCCAATGAGCTTCTCTGGTTGCCAGCACTTTCTCTATACAATCATTGCTGGCCACCACCTTCTCCAAAACCACCCACTTCAAGGCCTGTAAATCATGTTTAGATTCACAAAAGTGTTGTACCAGACGCGTGGTAAGTTTACCGGCTTTAATAGTGCTTAAATGTTCTTGAATCCGAATCTTTATCTTCCTTGTTGTCAAGCCAATATACTGTAACCCACACTGACATGTAAGTCTATAGATAACATTTGTTGTGTTACAATTTGAAAATTTATTCAAATACCAAACTTTACCATTGTTTAGGCTTACACACTTGGGCTTCTCTGTCAAGTTACAGACCGAACAACTGCTACAAGGATAATGTCTGGCCGGAACTGATGAAATCCTTGGTTTCACCTGTGGTCGTGGATGTACTAATTTATCTTTTAAATTAGTTGCACGCTTGAACGCAAATCTAGGTTGAGGCATTTTAAAATCTGCAGTGGACAACAATGGCCAATGTTTCCTCATCATTTGTCTTATCTTAGAGGCCAGGGGGTCATATGTCATAACCACAGTCAGACAATCACCTACTTCCCTTGTGTTCCTTTCTAAAAGTGCCTCCCGTGGTGTATTCCGGGCTCTTTTACATGCTCTATTAATGATCTTCTTAGAATAAGCTCTTTGTATCAATTTATCCGAGAGCTCTTCTGCTTGTTGAGAGAAAGTCTCTAGGGTTATACGAAACACTGACAAGGGTGGCAACATGGTCATTTGGCCACCTAAGATGTATGTTGATGAAGCCAACCTTCAATTAAGAGACACCTTATGCTATACAAACATTACATGGGGAGAGTATGATAAACTCAGGAATAATTTCTATGATGACGTAACTACATGGCGTGACCTTGGTCTAATTACGCTGGAGGAATATAGCTTCCTCAAAGTTAAATCTCCCAGAGTACCTATTCTGTATCTCCTGCCCAAGGTACACAAAAATAGCGAATGTCCTCCAGGCAGGCCCATCATTTCTGCAATAGGAAGTCTGTTGGAAAATGTTTCCAAATATGTTGATTTCTATCTACAACCGATGGTGAAGGATCTACCATCCTATATACAGGACACCACAGACTTCCTAAAGCAGATCTTTGATATTCACTGGGAGGCAGATTTCCTCATGGTGTGCCTTGATGTCAATTCCCTATAAACGAGCATTTGCCACGATGATGGACTGAGGGCTGTTGAACAATTTTTGAACTGTAGGCCAAGACAATTTGCAGATCCTAACAAAATATTAATTGCAATGATTAAGTGGTGTTTGACTTGTAACATTTTCCTTTTTGACAAAAAATTGTATAAACAGCAACAGGGGACAGCTATGGGTACCTGCTTTGCCCCCAGCTATGCGAATCTGCATGTGGGCTGGTGGGAGGATAAAGTGCTCTATGGGCCAGAAATGGAAAAGTGGTTGTCACACATTGTGACATGGTTATGGTATATTGATGACCTTTCTATTCTTTGGAAAGGTAATTTTGCCTCTGTGACAGAGTTTGTCGATTGTATCAATTCTAAAATTTGAACCTACGATTCACAAGTAGAATCAGTGATACTGAAATTGAATGTTTAGATGTGAAAATAGAAGTAAAGGAACAATGTCTCTGTACCACCATCTACCATAAACTAACAGCAGGTAACACAACACTGCACGCAAACAGTTCACACCCACAACCACTCAAGAATAGCATCCGTTACGGCGAGCTATTAGGGGCCAAAAGAATCTTCGGCTCTAACAGGGAATACGACCAGGCTGAAAGAGAAATCTGTGCTAGACTGACAACCAGAGGATATTAAAGTCATGTTTTAGCATTTGCTAAACTTAAAGCTAGTAAAGTGAGAAAAACAGATCTCCTGTTTAAAAAATCAGAAGAAGAAGGGAAGGTGAAGCCTGTAACCAGATTGATCACCACCTATAGTCAACAGCATATGGATTTGATGAATGATCCAAACAGGCACTGGCATTTGGTCAAGCAAGATTCAGTCATAGGTAAAGATATGCCTCGTAAACCTGATTTGACATACCGATGCTCCCAGACAATAGGGAACAAATTGGTCAACACCTATACTATTACACAGCAACAGTGGCTTACACCTAACAAATGGTTCAAGAAATGTGCATAATGTAAGGCCTGTCAACATGGCAAGAATGCAACAAAGGTAACAACCTGTTTTTGAGAGCACTTAAAAATTTCTAAACCATTGAACTGTAAGTCTAAACATGTGGTATATCTATTGGAATGTCCATGCCCTAAAGGTTATGTCGGGAGCACTAAGCTAGAGGCCCATAAGCGGGTCTTACAGCATTTGCGTGCTATTAAGAATGCCGACACAACATACCAGTAGCTCGACACTTTATCGAACATATATCCTAGATCAGGTTGTCAAAACCCTGAGAAGGGGGGATAGAGAGAAAGCACAGAGACAACTTGAACGCAGATACATTTTGACAATGGGTACAAAAGAGCCGGTAGGCATGAACATCTATGAGGAGATATATACTTTCCTATAAAGTGGTGTCCATTAGATGTCTTTTCTGAAGAATGGTTATGTACCTAGAATCCGTTTTTCTTTGTGTTCTTTCTCTGGATGATTTGTTCATTGCAGTAATATGCCTTTTATAGGCTTTTTAATTGGTCAATTTTCATTTTGCTATGTATGTCACTAGGACAAATATTCCAATAATTTATGTCTTTTAATCTTTGTTGTAGGTAGATCCAGATGGATTACCGAGAGATGACAGCGAAAGAGCTAAGATATCTAATTCCCTATATTATTTTATTATTTTGTTGTTATTAAAAAAAAACTCCCACACACGTGATAGTGTTGTGCACATGTTACTTAAAATCAACAAACCTACAACTACGGTCAAAAAGAAAAATAATTCTCGTCAAAACTTTTTTTTGTCTATTATTGTTAGCATTTGTGTGGCAATTTTTAGCACGGGATGTCCTTCGTACATGCATGGATAACTTTGCCCACTATGGCTGGAATTTAACTATAATCTCAGTTAGTAATTTTGGTTACTTTTTCACTTTTGTCAGGCAAATATATCGGACAAGGTGTCCCTGATTTATGTATTGTGACCTATGCCCAATGACCATGATGTTTGTAACTTTATTCAATACTTGCCCTGTGAACATAGCAGCGTCGCGAACAAGGCTTTCAAGCCGAAACGTATAGGCGTTGTCTGCCTTGCTCTGTGTCTATGTCTCTACGGAGTGCCGTCTCCTGCTTTAATTTGTTGGAGCTGTTCTGCATTTATATATATATATATATATATATATATATATATATATATATATATATATATATATATATATATATATATATATATATATCCAAACGAAAAAGCACCCAACGCTTGAAAGCGCCACACATTGTCGTGTAATCTCCTTTTATTTTGCAGGGTAACAGCGCGATCATCTCACTTGTCACAGCACGATAACTCCAAGTTCCATACGCGTTTCTCTCCATGAAAACCAAGCCGGTGAACAAGGGCACTTGCATGCCCGAAACGCGTATGGAACTTGGTGTTATCGTGCTGTGACAAGTGAGATGATCGCGCTGTTACCCTGCAAAATAAAAGGAGATTACACGACGATGAGTGGCGCTTTCAAGCGTTGGGTGCTTTTTTCGTTTGGATATGTAGCGGCCTACCCAGGTCGCGGAAGCGCCCCACTGCAGACGAGGCAGGTCCAGCGCCATGATTAACAGGGCGCAGTTGGAACGTCGTGTTCTGCTTTGTTTGAGGAAAACTAAGCAGAGCGATTATCTTTCAAAACAACAGCAACCCAACGTGGTAATTGAAATTAGTATTACGGAGAAAATTTCTGCATCCACAGAGGAAATATTTGATATGAAAACTGCAATAACCACAATGCACTGCTGCACACGCCCATGAGGGCGGACTTTATAAACTTATCACAGGTGTGAGATGAACTATTGCTGCCTTCTCTCCATGAAAACCAAGTCGGTGAACAAGGGCACTTGCATGCCCGAAACGCGTATGGAACTTAGTGTTATCGTGCTGTGACAAGTGAGATGATCGCGCTGTTACTCTGCAAAATAAAAGGAGATTACACGACGATGTGTGGCGCTTTCAAGCGTTGGGTGCTTTTTTCGTTTGGATATGTAGCGGCCTACCCAGGTCGCAGAAGCGCCCCACTGCAGACGAGGCAGGTCCAGCGCCATGATTAACAGGGCGCAGTTGGAACGTCGTGTTCCGCTTTGTTTGAGGAAAACTAAGCAGAGCGATTACCTTTCAAAACAACAGCAACCCACTGTGGTAATTGAAATTAGTATTACGGAGAAAATTGCAGCATCCACAGAGGAAATATTTATTTATTTATTTCGCGATTTTTATTGCGCAAACAAATACCCTAAGGTGTCTCGGCGCATGTGACAAAAACGAGAGACCAAGCCGCAGGATTACTGATTGAACAGCCATGTCTTTAAGAGCCTACGAAAGCTTATCAAATTAAGGGCAGTTTTTATGGTGAGTGGCAAAAGGTTCCAGAGTTTAGGTGTGGCAACTAGGAAGCGCCTGTCTCCCCAGGTTGCCTTTCTGGTGCGAGGTAACGGAAGCAGGCAGGAGTTGGCGGATCTCAGCTTTCTCTTGGGGCTATACAACTGGAATGCTTCAATAAGAAACTTTGGACCAACGCCATGCACTGCCTTATAGGCAATGCAGAGGGCCTTGAATTTAATGCGGCCCTCTACTCTTAGCCAATGCAGGTGACGAATGGCTGGAGTAGTTGGCTGGCGGCGGGGGATGTCAAGAAGAATTCTTGCAGCAGCATTTTGTATGGACTGCAACTTAGATAGAACGAGTTTCTGAGTATTAAGGAAGAGGGCGTTCCCATAATCGATTTTAGAAAACACTAGGGTAGAGACCAGGGTCTTCCCAGCTGAGGTGGGAAGGTAAGGCAGTATTTTCCTAATTTTCTTTAAAATAAAGAACGCAGATGACACAACCTTGTTGACATGAAGGTTGAAAGACAGCTTGCTGTCAAAAATGACTCCCAGGTTTCTGGCCTTATCAACTGGGACAGGAGGAGAGCCCAGCTGGTCAGGCCACCAGGCAGAAGACCAAACCGGGGAGAGATTACCAAAGGTCATGACCTCGGTTTTGTCCGAGTTAAGCCTCAGACAGTTGGAGGACATTGAGGTACTGACAGCAAGCATGGCGCTTTGGAAATTAGCTGCCACCGCTGGGCCGTCCTTGTGTATTGCCAGATCCAGTTGGGTGTCATCTGCGTAGGATGTAAGTCGCAGCCCATGGGCCTTTATTACCCTTGCTAAGTCTGCTACATAGATATTAAATAGCGTTGGACTTAGCGAGGAGCCCTGTGGGACTCCACAGGGGAGTGCAGAGACAGGAGAATAGAAGTTACCCAACTTCACTGTCTGGGTACGGTAGGCAAGAAAAGATGAAATGAGATTTCTAGCCATACCGTTTATCCCCAGGGCTGTGACACGGTCGACCAGAATATCATGGTCGACCGTGTCAAAGGCTGCGGACAAATCCAGCAGAATCAGGACAGCCGCACCTCCCTGGTCCATAATGGCTCTAATCTCATCTGAAGCTTTTATTAAAGCCTTCTCAGTTCCATGACCTTTCCTAAAGCCAAACTGC
Source organism: Triturus cristatus (assembly GCF_964204655.1). Taxonomy (NCBI): domain Eukaryota; kingdom Metazoa; phylum Chordata; class Amphibia; order Caudata; family Salamandridae; genus Triturus; species Triturus cristatus. The sequence goes on from NC_140585.1 coordinate 369,900,122, forward strand.
GTTTCGTCGAGAAGTTGGTGAGTATCGATGAACTCTGAGAGTTGTTTATTCATCAGAGATTCGCATATTTTGGCAGGAGAGGGGAGACACGCTATTGGTCTATAGCTGGCCAGAGCTGTGGGGTCCAGGGAGGGTTTCTTCAGGAGAGGTTTGATCACGGCCTTCTTCCAAAGATCTGGATAGTGACCAGTTTGAAATGCGGTGTCACAGATTTTCATAAGTGGATAAGAGATCACCTCGCTAAGGTTAGCCATCACTGAAGGAGGGCAGGGGTCTAAGGGGGAGCCAGACTTGGTAGTTAGGATAAGTCTGCTGATTTGATCTTGCGTAATGGGAGCAAAGGAAGAGAAGGGATCATGATCGGTGGCAGGTTCTACACCACTGCAGACTCTGGATCTTGTCTCTGCGTTCCCTGCAAAGGATGAGTATATATCTGCTACCTTAGTGGTGAAAAAGCTGGACAGAGCATTACAGAGGGACTGAGAGGGTTCGACCCCAGGTCCCATAGAGGGGGTGGACAGAGTGGTGACCACTGAAAACAGCTCTCTAGCAGAGTTGCTGGCATTCTCGATTTGAGCCGAGAAAAATGCACTTTTTCGGGCAATGATAGCCTTTTTGTATATTGTCAGGGCGTCTTTGTAGGAATGCTTGGCTATGGGGCAGTAAAATTTCCTCCAGCGCCTTTCTAAGTTCCTGCAATGTTGTCGGTGGAGCCTAAGCTCTTCGGTATACCAAACCGCCGAAGGGGATAATCTGTTAGGTCGCGTAAACTTCTCCGGCGCCACCTGATCAGCAGCATTCCGAATCCAGTCTTGGAAGTCGGAGGCTGAGAAGACAGGATTGGCTATCCCCATAGGAAAGGATAGTGTCAGGATATCTGCCATCTGATGGATATCCGCATTTTTCCAAGCACGGGTCCCTAACCTAGTTCGTGGCCTGGAATGGGGAGGGTTAGCGTGCCGTGTATGGATCCCAAAGATAATTGCCCTGTGATCTGACCATGTGAGAGGAAGAATATCCTGTACAAAGATGTCTGAGTTATTGGTAAACAGACCATCTAGTATGTGCCCCGCCTGGTGTGTAGGTCCCTTCACCAATTGTTGAAGTCCTAAGGTTAGGAGATCATCAGTGAGTTGAGTGGTTTCGTGGTTGCCCTGTTCTTCCAGAGGGAAGTTAAAATCTCCCAAGATCATGTATTCCGGCGAACTTATGATAAGATCATTAAAATCAGAGAGTGTGGCAAGGAAAGAATTTCGGGGCCCAGGAGGTCGGTATAGCAAAATTCCCTTGAGGGCTTGTTTGTGATTAATATTAATAGCAAAGGTGGCTGCTTCACAGTTAATGGACTGTATGGGATCGAGTGTAGTGCGATAGAGATTCTTGTAAATGATAGCAAGTCCACCACCTCTTCCTATATGTCTATCATGCCTAGCGACACTATAGCCCTCAGGGGTTGCCAGACAAAAGTTCGGTCCTGAACCAGCATCTCCCCAGGTTTCAGTGGCAAAAAGGAAGTCAAGATCATGGGCGAGAATAAACTCGCTGATCTGTAAGCTGTGACAGGGAAGGAAGCGCGTATTAATGAGCGCTGCTCGATAACCATGGGGCTGAGTGATATGCAATTCATGAAAAGGTATATTGCTAGGGGGGTCTAAGGCTGAGGAGCCAGGAAGACGAGGTTGCGGAAGTTGGTATTGACACCCAGGGCAAGGGGTGGGGGTAACGCCCACTGCAGTGGAGAGAGGCCGAGTAATGCAATGTCGGTCGGAATGGCCAGGGTTCAACTGTCTTAGTTGCAGGGAAGAATAGCATAGTGGAGGGCCAGAAGTTATGGCCCTAGGCCGAGTCCGGTCGCGGATGGGCGCAGAGGGGCTTGCCTCTGGCGCGCCTGCGGCGCGCCCGCTGTGCGCGCGCGCTGCGCACTTGCATGACTCTGTGTTTTATAGTCTCCCCGTCTGAGAGCGTAAATGCACGTTGCAAGATGGCGCTCAAAGTATAGGATCTAGACCGATCCAAGATGGCGCTCAAAGTTTAGGATCTAGACCGATCCAAGATGGCGCTCGTGACTAGGAAGAGAGAGAGAGAAAGATCCTGCTCAAGCGGCAGGTGAGTTAATTCTGATTTTAAATGAGGGTATGCGGTTCAGAGTGCAGATAAAAACACAGTAAACACAGTAAAAGACACAATAAACACAGTAAAAGACCGAAATCCGGTCAGTGAACTAGCAGCAACAAAGAAAATATTAGTATCAGCAAATGTCCCTGAGTAGGCAGCAGCAAGTACCCATGGAACAGGTGGTGGCCCCGTTACAACTGACTCCTGCGGCTGAGGCTAAGCGTAATGTCACAAACAGCTGCGCGCTTGCATGACTCTGTGTTTTATAGTCTCCCCGTCTGAGAGCGTAAATGCACGTTGCAAGATGGCGCTCAAAGTATAGGATCTAGACCGATCCAAGATGGCGCTCAAAGTTTAGGATCTAGACCGATCCAAGATGGCGCTCGTGACTAGGAAGAGAGAGAGAGAAAGATCCTGCTCAAGCGGCAGGTGAGTGAATTCTGATTTTAAATGAGGGTATGCGGTTCAGAGTGCAGATAAAAACACAGTAAACACAGTAAAAGACACAATAAACACAGTAAAAGACCGAAATCCGGTCAGTGAACTAGCAGCAACAAAGAAAATATTAGTATCAGCAAATGTCCCTGAGTAGGCAGCAGCAAGTACCCATGGAACAGGTGGTGGCCCCGTTACAACTGACTCCTGCGGCTGAGGCTAAGCGTAATGTCACAAACAGCTGCGCGCTTGCATGACTCTGTGTTTTATAGTCTCCCCGTCTGAGAGCGTAAATGCACGTTGCAAGATGGCGCTCAAAGTATAGGATCTAGACCGATCCAAGATGGCGCTCAAAGTTTAGGATCTAGACCGATCCAAGATGGCGCTCGTGACTAGGAAGAGAGAGAGAGAAAGATCCTGCTCAAGCGGCAGGTGAGTGAATTCTGATTTTAAATGAGGGTATGCGGTTCAGAGTGCAGATAAAAACACAGTAAACACAGTAAAAGACACAATAAACACAGTAAAAGACCGAAATCCGGTCAGTGAACTAGCAGCAACAAAGAAAATATTAGTATCAGCAAATGTCCCTGAGTAGGCAGCAGCAAGTAACCATGGAACAGGTAGTGGCCCCGTTACAACTGACTCCTGCGGCTGAGGCTAAGCGTAATGTTTGATATGAAAACTGCAATAACCACAATGCACTGCTGCAGACGCCCATGAGGGCGGACTTTATCAACTAATCAGAGGTGTGAGATGAACTATTGCTGCCTTCTCTCCATGAAAAGCAAGCAGGTGAACAAGGGCACTTGCATGCCTGAAACGCGTATGGAACTTGGTGGTATCGGTTAAAAAACAAAAACAAAAAAATAATAATTTTTAATACGTAGTTTATTGTAAAATAAATATATAAAAAAAATAATAATACATAAATAAATTAGCATTTAAAAAACCGTACAAATTCACTAAAAAAACCATAGGTTTCACACACGTTATATTTAGGAATTAGCATTTAAAAAACCTTGCAAATTCACTTAAAAAACCAAAGGTTTCACACATATTCATGGATATTTCACTCGTAAAAAACCAATGAAATTCCCCCGTTATAGTTAGTTCAGATATCGTGCTGTGACAAGTGAGAGGATCGCGCTGTTACCCTGCAAAATGAAAGGAGATTACACGACGATGTGTGGCGCTTTCAAGCGTTGGGTGCTTTTTTCGTTTGGATATATATATATATATATATATATATATATATATCTTATCTACTGGCGGTCGCCAGTAGATAGTTATAGTTAGGACCGAGTTTCCATAGGAAATCTGAAAATTCTATTTTGAATAACTTTGGCGCCGGTTGATGAATCCTCGCGAAATTTTCAAAACTAATGGGGCGCTCCGTTCAGCTCCTACCCTGAAAGTCTCGGGGTGATTCGTCAAGCGGGGGCTGAGAAAAAAGGGGGGTCCCAAGACACGTTTTCCCCATGCATTTTTCCATAGGACCTTTAGTCGAAGGTACAGCCCGAACGGCTTAACAGAATTACTTGAAATTTGGCAGAGAGGTAGTCCTGAGGTCAGGGAAGTGCCTTTTGCAGGTCTGGTGTCAATCTGTTCAGTAGTTCCTGAGAAAATAGCATTTAAAAGCATATAAATATCTATACGCGCGCACCGCGCGCGCACCGTGCGCGCATCGTGCGCGCACCGTGCGCGCACCGTGCGAGCACCCTAACGTGCACGAGCGTAATTCTGATTGGTGGTTACATGTTAGTCAACGTTCGAATCGGTCGAAATCAGGAAGTGTCGGCCGCCATTTTGTTTGTTTTCAGTGCGAGAGTGAAAAACGAAGGTGGCGAACGTGAAAAGGGGGCAGGGTAGAGAGTTCCTGACCCCCTAGCCTTTGTCAGGGGGTCCCTGAAGGACCCCGAAGGCAGAAAAAAAAATCGCGGGGGTGCACGCACCGTGCGCGCACGGTGAAAAACTAAAAAAAACAAAAACATTTTAATATGCAGTTTATTGTAAAATAAATATATAAAAAAAATAATACATAAATAAATTAGCATTTAAAAAAACGTACAAATTCACTGAAAAAACCATAGGTTTCACACACGTTATAGTTAGGTGGATATTTCACTCGTAAAAAACCAATGAAATTCCCCCGTTATAGTTAGTTCAGATAACTATAACTCGCGAGACCGCCACTCTATCACAAGGATGATGTCATCAATGATGTCATGAGTGATGCCACTGACCATGTCATGAGTGATGTAATATGTGACGTCATGAGCAGTGGATTGCGGGCGCGCGAGTTATAGTTATCTGAACTAACTATAACGGGGGAATTTCATTGGTTTTTTACGAGTGAAATATCCACCTAACTATAACATGTGTGAAACCTATGGTTTTTTGAGTGAATTTGCAAGGTTTTTTAAATGCTAATTCCTAACTATAACGTGTGGGAAACCTATGTTTTTTTCAGTGAATATATATATATATATATATATATATATATTATATATATATATATATATATATATATATATATATATATATATAGAGAGAGAGAGAGAGAGAGAGAGAGAGAGAGTGAGAGAGTCTCTCTCTCCATATATATATATCTTACCTACTGGCGGTCCCCTTGAATCCTGAGGGTCCCTGGGGGCCCACAAGGTATCTCCAGTAAGCGCCACAGAGTTGAGTTGCAGAGAGGTGTAAAAAGGGGCATGGCCCCGGACCACCTCTCTACAACGCAGTCCTGTGGCGCTTACTGGAAGTTCCTGGTGGGCTAGTTGGCCCCCAAGAACCCTTAGGATTCAAGGGGACTTATTCCCTCAACTTAAAACGTGCCACAGGGCGCGTTTACACACTTGTCACATCAGGCCTGCCTCCTCTCTGCACCACTGTGTAAACGTGCCCCGTGGCACATTTTAAGTTGGGGGATTAATTCCCCTTCAATCCTGAGGGTCCCTGGGAGCCAACTAGCCTACCAGGTACCTCCAGTAAGTGCCGCTGGGCTGCGTTGCAGAGAGGTGGTCCGAGGTCACGCCCCTTTTTACAGCTCTCTGCAACCCAGCTCTGTGGCGCTTACTGGAGATACCTGGTTGGCTTGTTGGACCCCAGGGACCTTCAGGATTTAAGGGGAGGTTTCAGGGACGTTATAGTTAGAAATTAGCATTTAAAAAACCTTTGAAATTCATTCATTTGAGATGTCATCAGTGATGTCATCAGTGATGTCACTGACCATGTCATGAATGATGTAATATGTGACGTCATCAGCAGTGCATTGCGGGGGTGCGAGTTATAGTTAGGTGAACTAACTATAACGGGGGAATTTCTATGGTTTTGTACGAGTGAAATGTACAACTAACTATAACGTCCCTAAAGCCTATGGTTTTTTCAGTGAATTTCTAAGGTTTTTTAAATGCTTATTTCTAACTATAACGGGCCTGAAACCTATGTTTTTTTCAGTGAATATATATATATATATATTTATATATATATATGGGCACCAGGGATTAGGCTTTTTTATACGTAGGGGTGGGGGCTGCCCAGAATGAGCATGCCAATGCCCCCAACCCCCCCAACATTGAGACAGTCTTTCTGCTCCCCGGAGGCAGATAGGGTCAATAGACCCTTATCTGCTCCCCCCTGGGGGAGCAGAAAGCCCACTAGGCACCAGGGATTGTGTTGTTTTTTTATTCATAGGGTGGGGGCTGTCCAGAATGGGCACGCTAATGCCCCCACCTACCCAAAAAAAGGGCCACCGTCTTTCTGCCCCCCCGCTTGGAGGCCTATTGGGGCAATAGCCCTCAATCTCCTCCCCCCCGGGCGGCAGAAAGCCCACTAGGCACGGGCCTTTTTTTTGCAATGGGCCTAGCTGTGGATTTTGGGCCCTAGCGCAGCCAGCACCTTGGGAAACTTAGCAAACCTGTATGTGCTTAAAACCTAGACACCCAGGGGAATCTAGGATGGGGTGACTTGCGTGGCTCTCATCAAGTTATGTTACCCAGAATCCCTTGCAAACCTCAAACTTTGTAAAAACAAAACACATCATCTTCACATTTCTGTGATGGAAAGTTCTGGAATCTGAGGTCAGTTTTCTCTGGACACATGTGATGTGCCCACATTGTGCCCACATTGTGTTTTGGGACGTTTCCTTTTGCAGACACTAGGCCTACCCGAAAATGTGTCTTTTTAGACAAAGTTTGAGGTTTGCAAGGGATTCTGGGTAACAGAACCCTGTGTGAGCCACACAAGTCACCACATCCTGAATTCCCCAGGGTGTCTAGTTTTAAGAAATTTATAGGTTTTCTAGGTTTCCCAATGTGCTGGCTGAGCTAGGGTCCAAAATCCACAGTTGGGCACTTTGAGAAGAAAGGGTCATTTTTCACTGGAAAAAATGTGATGCGTCCATGTCGTGTTTTGAGCCGTTTCCTGTTGCAGCCAGTAGGACTACCCGCACAAGTGTGGTACCATTTTTATTGGGAGACTTAGGGGAAAACAGAATAGTAGAACAAGTGTTATTACCAATTGTCTTTCTATGGATTTCTGCCTACCAAATGTAAGACAGTGTTTAAAAAATATAAGTCATTTAAAAAAATCGTTCTCTAATTCACATGCAAGTATAGGTACCCACATTTTGCAAATAACCACTGCTTCTAAACTCCATATGTTGTTCCCATTTCGAAATACATCATTTCCTTGATACCTATTTTTCACTTTTTATATTTTAGAAAGTTAATGCTGTATACCCGGTACACAATGAAAAAACATTGCAAGGTGCAGCTCAGTTATAGGCTCTGGGCACCTCGGGTTCTTGGTGAACCTACAAGTTCTAGATACCCCCGCAACCAGAAGGGTCTAGTAGATATAACGGTACATTGGTTTTAAACATCTGCCATACTTAGAAGTTACAGGTAAAAACGCAGGTACAAATGGCTCTTTATCAATTGTTTCGATATTTTTTTATTTCAACTGATACTTTCTAGGAAAACCTTATGAGATCTACACAAATGACCCCTTACTGAATTCAGAAGTTTGTCTACTTTTCAGAAATTTATAGTTTCTGGGATCCATTATTGGTTTCACATCAATTTCTACCACTAACTGAAAGGAGGTTGAAAGCACAACAAAAACGAAAAATAGGCTATGTCCCACTAAAATGCCAAAACTATGAAGAAAAGTTTGGTTTTCTTACAAAAGTCTGTCTGCCTGTTCCTGAAAGCTGGGAAGATGGTGATTTTAGCACAACCGACCCTGCGTTGATACCATTTCCATGGAAAAAAACTGACGCATTCTTCTTCGGCACTTTTTCCCCCCAAAAAGACAATGTTGCAATATTTTGGCTAATTTCTCAGTCCCCTCCAAGGGAATCCACGATCCCTGTGTTCCTTTAGATTTCCTATGATGTTGGAAAAAAAGGATGCTAATATGGCATGGATAGCTAATGTGGAAAAAAAGTTATGAAGCTCTAAGCACAAACTACCCCAAATTGCCCAAAAATGGCTCTGCACTGGGGCGGGGGGAGAAGGGGGGGAAGGTGGGGCAGAGGCCCAGCAGTTAAGTTGCTAATATCAGCTACAAAAATATAGCTGTTTATAATATTGTTTTTTAAATTATTGTTATGCATTTTAGTATATATTTTAAATGTATATGATGGGAATTCTGTGCTTAATTATTGTTTATGTTTGTTAATATAGCTGTTACATTTTTAGTAGTTATGAAATTTAAAGTAATATTTTTGTGATTTTTACTTCCGTAGCAGGTTGTGGGTTTATAGGGGTGCAGGGTGGGAAGTAATTTATTTATAATAAATTGTAAATTCGTTTTTAATACATTTTATTTATTGAATTGGCCATTCATTTAGATAATTGTGTAATTCAGTTTTTTTATTAAAGTTTTAGGCGCTGGTTGTGGGGTTTAAAGGGTATAGGGTTTGAAGTAATTTAAATTTAATTAATTAATAATTAGTTGTTAAATAATGTTATTTATTTAATTGATAATTAATTATGTTAATTGTGTTAATGATTTATTTTATGTTAGGGGCAGGTTGTGGGTTTATAGGAGTACAGACCTGGTGAACCATCTTTGCCTCTAAGCCTGCCGTGAGGGGAACGGCTTGTTACTACGGGCTCACCTGCTTGTCCTCGATACTCGCCGCCACTGCTGTCATCATCGCCGTGAGGGAAACGGCGTTAGGAGACCACAACTCCCAGTGTCCTTTGCCCCGGGCGCACATCGTTGATGTCATCGTTGCGCCCGGGCTGCATTTAAGCCTGTTGAGCGCCCCGCGGCGCGGGACGCGCTATTGACCTGGTGAACCATCTTTGCCTCTAAGCCTGCCGTGAGGGGAACGGCTTGTTACTACGGGCTCACCTGCTTGTCCTCGATACTCGCCGCCACTGCTGTCATCATCGCCGTGAGGGAAACGGCGTTAGGAGACCACAACTCCCAGTGTCCTTTGCCCCGGGCGCACATCGTTGATGTCATCGTTGCGCCCGGGCTGCATTTAAGCCTGTTGAGCGCCCCGCGGCACGGGATGCACTATTGACCTGGTGAACCATCTTTGCCTCTAAGCCTGCCGTGAGGGGAACGGCTTGTTACTACGGGCTCACCTGCTTGTCCTCGATACTCGCCGCCACTGCTGTCATCATCGCCGTGAGGGAAACGGCGTTAGGAGACCACAACTCCCAGTGTCCTTTGCCCCGGGCGCACATCGTTGATGTCATCGTTGCACCCGGGCTGCATTTAAGCCTGTTGAGCGCCCCGCGGCGCGGGACGCGCGCGGGCAAAGCCCGGGCCAAGGGCGGGCCCGTCCTTGCCCGTCAAGGATCGTTCGAGGCCGGGCGGGGCAATCCCTCTGACATCTGCTGCAGAACTGTAAGTGTTTCAGCTCTCGTGTGTGCTTTATCCCCCCAGCCTGTGAGATCGGACGTATTTAGCCTGATTGTGTGCTTGGTATAGACTGATAGGATACATTCCTTCACCCCTTGCCGTCTGTCTTTCCTGGAAGCTTGGCCTGCTGTGGTGATTGGTCGTTTATCTATCACACTATGGCTGGGAGTCAAGAGCATTTATTTTCCGGGAAGCCTGGGGGTCTGGCCAAGGGCACTCTGGACCACTACTTCAGTAAGACTATTATGGATCGAGAAAGGGAGGACATACTAGCGGAGCGCAGGGCTGAGCGCCGCCAGTCGATTGAGTGCCTGAAAAATAGGCCACCAATTGACTTACCACAACAAGCTACCCTGCTAGTCGCAAATCCCACTGGCGACGATTTGATTTCTTTAGATGGTGTCCCTGCACTTCTCCGGGAGTTATCCCCTGTACCTTTTGTATCTAACCCTTCGGACTCCACACACTCAATCACTATCTCCTGTTCGTGTGATTCCTTGCCAGGACCAGAAGTGATACCAATCCTTCCCTTGATAAACAAAGAGACCTCCAAAAGAAGGACTATAAATTCATTGTTGCATAAGATTCCTGGTCCACCACCTAAAAAAAGGAGAAAGAAGGGGGGAGAGGTACGCAGACCTAGGATTAACCACACCGTCTTTGGGAAAAGCAACAAGATTACTAAACAAAACGCTTCTATATATAAATTGCCTGTAGTAACTCCCAAGGTTGTTTCTAATATCGTATTAATCCCACCGGAAGCTGGCATTCCCCACCCTAGTCCATTTAAGAAAATACACTTAACTGATCCCCTGGAAAGTATTGAACACCTTATAAGGTCCTTTATACTACCAATAATTGAGAGGCTAAAGAGGGTCGAAGAAAGGCTGGAGAATATAGAATTGGATGTTGGTAATAAACTTGGCCAAATTAGAGATAAAGTGTTGATGGACTGTCCTCCCGGTGTAACACAACAACCCTCATGTTATATCTTGGAGGATGGTCCAGTTAGAACCTGTAAGACAATTACTGGCCCTAAAGAGATGACCACTGGCCCTAAAAAGTCGGTTATATTAACCCCTAGACCTGCAAGACAGTTGGCTACACAAGCCCCAAATGGAACCCGGAGGAGTGGGGACAAACGAGATGCAATAAACACGGGTAATGATGAGTGTATGAGTCCTAATGTCACTAGGGGTACTAGTTGCAGGGAGCCCCGGGTTGAATTACCTCCTGAAGCAGTTCCCTACGTAGTAGTGCTGGCGGGAGTTCCTAGATTGCCAGATGGTAAGAGGGAGGGATTTTTCCAGCTTAAAAATAAGATCGTTCATTGGCTGAGTCAAAATCGCCCACTCCCCCATTACATCAATGGCGAAATACTCCATGTTCGCCGACTAGATTGGCTGGGTAGTAGAGCGAAGGATATTAACGGGGACTTAGTTGTTGTCAACTTCAGGGATCCCGCAGCGGTAAGGTACATCCTTAATTACCCTGCGGAGACTTTAGGTACTGCTATTATTCCCTTGGAGCTAACCTTTTTTTACCCCAGAAATCATGTGAGTAGAGACCGATACCTCGGGGCTTCCCTTCTGCCCATGTCCTTGACTAACCTTCGCGCATTCCGCACATATGAGCATAATATGCCTGAAACTAACCCCCAACAAATGACCATTGATAAATTCCAAAGGCTGGATACAGTATTTCCACAGAAATATGGAAATTACAGTAGGAGGCCGGAACACCTTGTCCCTTTTACACCATTGGATGTTTCAAATAGATATCAGGCTCTCTCTAATCTTGATGGTTGTGATTGACAGACGAGGCAAAAGACATTATTACCCTCTGACAAAATACAGCCCGGCCCATTAACGAATCTTGGGCTACTTTATAATGATAGATTCGATTCAATGAAACGACAAAGTCCTATGAAGGGGACTCTGAGTCCAGAACCAATTGCCCCCTCCTTTACTTTACGCACCCACCTTAATTGTGTATCCAACCAGGAGGGGGTAGCTGGGCCTCCCATATTGAGTAGTTGTGCTGGCTTACCAGACCTCCGAATGCTTAACCAACCACCTAATGCTGAAGGTATTAAAATTATCTCATGGAATCTGGCCGGCCTTAAAAACAAATTTTCCAATCCGGAGTGGAGCTCATTTATCACCTCATTTGACATTTGCATGCTGCAAGAGACCTGGATGCTTAAAAAGATTGTGGCTCCGGGCTTTGCAACATTTGATATTATGGCATGCAAGAGTAGCAGGGGAAGGCCCTCGGGAGGGTTGTCCCTATGGGTTGGCTCCCATCTGGGTGTCAAGGCAAAGGCTATTACAACTGACTCACGGGATGTACAATTTGTTTTACTGGAAGTAGAGAATGGCCCGGGCATTGCTTTGATAAATGTCTATTCAAGACCCACTAAGAGGGGCCTTGAATCAGAGGCCATTACCGTACTGTCTAACCTACTACAGTCACTTGGCTCCTCTACTGTGATAAACTTGGGCGGGGATTTCAACTGCCATTTTGAGCCTCTACTGGATCCAAATTCGGGAGACCGCGATGACGTGGATCTATTATGGAACATCCCTGATCCACTTACCCCTTTAGTAAAAGCATGGACACCCCTTGTCTTGCAAATGCAGTCTTTTTCTTTAGCTGCATCACTGCGAGCATGCAATGGTAGTGTAATGCCAGATAGACCCGGGAAAGCAACGTCCAATAGAGCAAGCTATGCCTCAATAATTGATTATATCTTTATTGAAGCCAAACATTGGGATAGGCTTTATGACTTTGTGGTCATGGAGAGGTTGGATAGTGACCACAACGCTTTAGTCCTGACCCTTAAACCAGGAAGCCTTGGGCTTAAAAATTCGGTCCCGGGTGAAAACCTTGCACCCGAACCACTGATAATTAGAAACTGTAGAAGGAGAGTAAAGTGGCCAGTATTCCAAATGTCTAACAGTAAGTTGGCGGAATTGTATGGAACAATAATTCCATTTATTGAAGAGATGGGGCAGTTGGACTTTTGGTTAGCCCTACCGATATCCACGGAAAACTGGTTATTGCATTACGGGATATTCTGTATCCAGTAAAAAGGGCTACACAGCCGAGGGCTGAAACAGCTCGATGGTTCAATAAAACGTGCCGTTCAGCTAAAAAGGCCCTGCTGTCTGTAATAAAAACCAAGGATAGAGAAGCAATTAGAATAAATCGTTCTCTATATAAAAAAGCAATTGGTGATGCTAAGAAAGCAGGGGAGGTTGAACTGTGGGAACAGTTGGGCCATGCGCTCTGTTGTAAGGACACTAAACTATTTTGGTCTATTGTTGCAACTGGAGTTAGTGGGTATTCTTCTGTACCTGCCCCGAATATCGCTGCCTCAACTTGGGAAAGACATTTCTGTGACTTGTATGGCACACATGATCTTGATAGAATTTCTGTCGACATCTTTGACTTTCCCCTAGCCCCAGTGGATCTTGCCCCTATCGAACCCTTTACTCTGACTGAGGTGAAATCCGCAATTGGGAAAATGCTTTCAAATAAAGCACCAGGTTTGGATAAACTGCCTGGAGATCTATTTAGGGCCCAACCAAAGATTTGGGCACCCTACCTGGTTGTTTTATTTAACAGCATTTTACAGGGGGGTGAAGTGCCCTATACCTGGCCCGGGGCTGAAATAGTACCTGTCTTTAAAAAGGGCTGCCCATTGACTCCCTCCAACTATAGACCTATTAGTCTAATAGACACTTCACAAAAATTAATGGGGAGAGTCCTTCTGGACAGGGTCCTTGGCTGGATTGAGGAGAACGGGATCCTGACCACTTTTCAGGGAGGCTTTAGGGCTGGTACTTCCACTCTAGATCAGATTTTTCGCCTGCAGGTCCTGTACTGGAAAACCGCCTTGGTTGAGGGTGGCAGCCTATACCTGGTGTTTGTGGACCTGCGGGCAGCTTTTGATCTGGTCCCCCGTGTTAAACTATGGCAAGTTCTGGCAGACCTGGGCCTTCCACCCTACTTACTGGCTGTCTTATTTAGGCTTCATGCCAATAATTATGCCCAAGTAAGATGTGGCAAATATGGTGAACTTTCTGATCGTTTTCCCGTTCAAAAAGGAGTTCGCCAAGGGTGTGTCCTGGCCCCCACATTGTTCAGCCTTTACATTAATGGTCTTATTGACCACTTGAACTGTATAGTAAATAATGATGCCCCCAGACTAGCATCAGGACGTGTGCCCGCATTGATGTTCGCAGACGATACCCTGTTATTATCTAGAACGTCGACGGGCATACAAAATACGCTGAACGGTTTTTCAAAGTTCTGTGAGTCAAGAGGACTTGAAATAAACCTGGGAAAAACTAAATATATGATTTTTAATCCCCCTAAGCGGGTGCGCCCCAACCCAGTTCTATTTGATATTCCCCTCGAGAGAGTTAAAACCTTTGTTTATTTGGGTGTGACCTTAACAGAGAATTTTTCTTGGAACTCCCAGATTGCAAAGTCAACACTCAAGCTTGTTCAATTGGCAGGGGGTTTGAATAAAGTTTTTAAAAGATCGAGTTTTAAACCAGTCTCTCCCGCCCTTGAAATTTACTGTAGACAGGCAAGAGTGGCTGCAATATACGGGGCCGAACTCTGGGGACATAAGCAGTCAGTGTCTCTTTCAAGGGCTGAGCAATCCTTCTTAAGATCTCTTTTAGGGCTTCCCTCCAGTACACCGCTGATCCCCCTTAGGTTTGATCTTGCGTTGGTCCCAATAGAGGAGATCATCAGTGCAAGACCTATTCTGTACTGGAAAAGGCTATGGTCAGTGCCCGAACTGACCTCGTTCAAACTAGAATTTGCTGAGATCTGGCCTGCACTCAAATCTAAAAAGATCCCTTGGCTTTTGTACATTAATAAAGCTTGTACTCTATTGGGACTTTCGGAAATGTGGGTAAACCCGGAGGCAAGTTGCCTCGCGATACCAAGGAAGGAAATTCTTTCTTTTGTGTCCTTGAAAAACTCTTCTTTACACTCGAGTTCTTCAATTACGGGTAGGCTGACCTTAGAATTCCTCATGGTTAAACAAGATCCCAAACTTGAGGAATTCATGGATCAAATAGAACCCCCACTTGCTCGCAAACTGTACATTCAGCTAAGGTATGGTACTATACCGGTTAGGTCTTTTTCTTCTAAGTGGCAGGCACAAAATTTGGAAAGCTGTCCTGCTTGTAACTACAAAACAGAGTCTGTTGTACATGCTCTGTTTTTTGTCCTGCTTATCACTTAATTAGGAAAAGTTGGCTGATCCCCATTTGTAGGAATCTGGGTCTTCGCCAATTTAAGCAGGCCTGTAGGACTCTAGTTTATGATACTGATCCAAAAATTGTTTTTGCTGTATCCCGCTATCTCTACAGTATGTGGCGAAGGAGACAAATGTTCTTAACTTAATTATTCTCATATTGATGACTTCAAGTTTAATCTCTTTTTTAAAAGAATTTTTAACTTTAAATGTTATTTATTGTCTTACTGTGTCTATGTAATTGAGGATGTATGTATGTACACTTTTATGGTCTCTTGACCGAAAATAAAAAAGAACATATTAATTCTAAATAATTAATAACTAGTTGTTAATTATTATGAATCATTTAAGTGATAATTAATTATGTCAACTGTGTCATTCATTTTTTTTTTTTGGTGCAAGTTATGGGGTTTATAGAGGTACAGGATGGGAAATAAATTAATTATAAGTAATTAAAATTTAATTTTAAAGCACTAATGATTATTTAATTGATCATTACTTAAGTTAATTGAGCAATACATTTTTGTACCTTAAATTTTAGATGTGGGTTTTGTATGGGTGTAGGATGAGAAGTAAATTAATTGTATTTAAGATATAATTAATTTTTTAATGTATATTCATTATTGAATTGGTAATTAATTATGTAATTAACTTTTTGTTAAGTTACATTTTAGGAGTTTTGTGGGGTTATATTGTGGGAAGTACATTCCATTATAATTAAGTTAGGATTCATTTTTAATTGGGGGCGTGGCTTGCAGCCTGGTAAAATTGCTGCCCCCTGAGTAACCTCCGAGTTGCCCGGGGCTAATCGCCCGTCATTCATATTAATAGTCTGGGAAATCAGACCAGTCCCAGCAGAAGAAGAGCAGTCGCACCCCCTGACGACATCAGGAAGGTCAGAGGATGAAGCAAGCATTTCTCCATATGTGAGCCGCTACGCAGAAGGAGACCGGAGGACCTGGGGAAAATGGTGCCCGCAGCTCTGCGGCTACGGGGGATCGGAGCACAGTGATTGCCTCCCGCCCCAGGCGATAAGAATGGGCGCAGAGTAGGCCGGGGAACAAAAATAGAGCTCAACGAGGGGCCGAGCCTAAGGCTGGGCAGAGCTTGCGGAGTTTCACTTCTCGGAATTTGGAGGAGTTACCAAAAAACTCCAAATTCTCGCCCACAAATAATGCAGACTCCAACAACCAATTGTAGGTAAAAGGCCACTTTATTTAAGACTAGGTGACAAACTTTATCCGAAACCAATCAATTTAGTAAAAACAGCCAAAACCATAAATGCCAAACCTTTTGTGTTATTTAATTTTTCTTTAAACTTTAAACTTGTAACTTGAGTAAACTTCCATTGCATTCTTTTCAAACCTTTTCCCTTTTCCCTTTACCGTATTTGTTCTCCTTTTCCCCCGCACCTCCTCCCCCCTCCCCATGTGAGGGTGATCAAAATCCGCTCTTGACTTGACCCACCCCCAACTCCGCCTCTGTAGCTTCTGTGGTATGTCACCTGTCTTAACCGTGGCAAGAACAAACAGATCACCGTCATGGCAACGTAAAGTGCACCAGACCGTGCACCATTTTTATATATATATATATATATATATATACACACACACACACACACACACATATATATATATATATATACATACATACACACACATTTTTATTTATTTTTTTATTGATATATATGGGGTGGGCGGGTGGGACCGTGTTTTCCCGCCGCCGCTCCTATCGTTTGAAGAATACAGCCTCCCGCCACCCGCGCGCCGCTAATATCTCCCCCTGCGCGCACTAATCATCCCTCGGTCGCCTGCACCATGCGGGCGAAACCCCGGGGGGAGACGGCTCGTGCCCGCTTCCCCCCGAGGCCCCATGCGGCGTTCCATGAGATGATGGAGTTGTATTGGTCTTCCGTGTTTCCTGTTTAAATAGGTGTGTAGTGTGTTTACTGTTTGCAAACATCCCATAATTACGAATTAGGGGACAGCTGTACTGTTTTGCCACTGCCTGCCTGAAAGTTCACTCCTCGCTCCCTTATGCAGAGACTGCTACCACAACAATTCCAACTCTGTCTGCATCCTTCTGTGCACCGTCTCCAACCCAGACGCAGAGAGCGTAAAAATTATATGGCAGTCTGTGCTGTCTGAGGCCCTTGTCAAGTCTGCTCTGCTTCTCGCCAGGAATCGACTGGAGGGCACCGACCACTCCTGGGCGCAAATGCCTCGCTATGGAAAGCCCTGTAAAGGTGTGTTGAGAATGTCATCATCACCAGCTGTGGAAGAATGCTAGGAAACGTAGTCTGAATGTATGGGACGTCTGCAGTGAGACGAAGAAGAGGGCAGGAAAAGGAAGGTGGAGGGGCGCAGCTGCACTCCGGAAGCAAGAAGCGAAAACCGTGTCTCCCTGAGCAAGTGCCTGATCCACCTGTGCTATCCAGGTACTCATTTTGGGTGAACAAAACGGGCATCGCTTTGATAAGAGGTGATGTGTGCACTATAAACGCTGAGCACTGTTTAAAGGGGTCATAGAGCACAGTTCCACAGGCTACATTCACACCGTGCAGAGAATGCACACAGCACACATGCGCAACAGACATCGTTTGCTGATCAGAGAAAATGCGTTTTTTAATAAACAATGTCGAGTATAATATGAATGTAATATTTCTATATTGCACAATCATGCTCTAATGTACACATTATGTATGCTTGAAATACACCACATGTACATATTAAAGAGACAATGGTCTTTTGCTAATAATTGCACACAATGAATCAATTTTAAAAGTTAAAACCGGGATTTTAAGTTTTAAATTACAAAATACAAAAGAATGTTAATACACCGTTACAACAGAATGTTAATACACCGTGCGTGCTTTTCTCCTTACGAGCTTCTCCCCAACAGCCCACCCATCTTTCCAGTCATGTTTTCACAATGTTTATTATTCATCGCAAACAGTCAGTGTTTGTTGTCAAACTCCACACTGGAGTGCGGAGTAGCAAAACTAAGCCTGGGCCGAGCTGGTGGAGCGGCACTACGCGTAGGTCCAAGGAGTTGAAGACCAACTCCGTGGAAACTCCGCTCCGCCACCCGCCTACACCCCCCTGGGAATAATTACATTAAATATACTTTAAAGGTTAAAAAAATTAACACTTACCTTAACTGCGGCATCCCCGGGCTGCTCTCCTCCTCTTCCTGGTTCTTACGCTGACCTGAGCATGCGCGCACGCATGCGCATTTCTCGCAAGGAATGTGTAAGCGGGACGTTGCACGACACTTGCTCCATTTCAAACCTTTTCCCCGCCCCCGGGTGATACATGAGCTAAAATGCCATGCAGACCCCTTTCCATGCCCGGAAACATGCCAGCATTTTGCATTACACATAGCACTTTATCATCAGTGCTCCCGCGTAGTCGCAGGTCGTAGCACGCCCCGTCCCGCAGCGGGGCGGGAAGACCCCTATGATGAAGCATGACACCATGGGCCATTCTTGGTGTGTGAGGGGTATTTAAACAACACAGTGTGTGTCCAACCATAGTGGGATACGCACACATCACTACCTTAGTGTTTTGAATCCAGGTTATCTGTTTCCTTTCACTCTCTTCCTCCAGGGGTGGATCCTTATGTTTGATAACTAATTCCATGTGGAGGATGTATCCACCTCCAGTGCCCGTGTAGGGCTTTCCCTCTGCACTCCCTAATCCTGTTATTATAAGCTATTTTGACAGCGCACAGCTGTGGGAGTTTTCCCTTTTGGGATTATAAAGCCAGTGTGCTTCCCTCTCTCCTTTTTCATAATTACTTTCTAATTTTTCACATACTACATAAGAAACACACACTCGCATTATCCACTACTCATATTTAGTTAGACCAAACTACACATACATTTCCATTTATCTATGAACATGGCTAAATCAGCAGGCCTCACATTTGATGATGAGGAAGTTGACAGGATTCTAGCAGCTCTCAACCCCTTTGAGGGTTTGAGTAATACAGACCCTGGTCTAAATAGCTCGGACTGGGATGAATTATCCAATTTAAGGAGAACGCAGATTAAAACAGCTCTGCATGGTCTACTAATGACGGAGTACCTAAGAGCTAATACAGCACCTAGAGGCTTGATAGTTCGAAATGAGCCGTTTATCTTCCAGCACGATAAGATTTTCAAAAAAGACTGGTCACTGATATCGTGGCATTGCACAAGGGACTGGTTAGTCCTTATTATCAAGACAGCCACTCGCCTAACCCAGGAACTGAAAATAGATATACAGAAAATCGAGGTTCAGTTGAAGAGTTATCAATCAACTGCTGTCCTCAAGAAAAGGCTTGAGGAACTCAATCAAGAGATGAGTGAGTATGAAATCTCACTTAAACAAAGTAAATACAAAAAATTGAAGAAAGACACCGCAGCTTTTAGTCATGAACGGGTGTACCCCTATATAAGGGACGATTATATCCAGCGCAAAACAGGCAGTGACCAGGAAACAGTCAGTGACCTCTCCGATATGGCATCCAACGACTCTTATTCCAGTAGAGTGAGTAACCCAAGGAATCAGAGGGGCAGAGGTCAACAAAAAAGACCATACAGACCAAGAGGTAAGGGATGGGGTGGCTATCAAGGTCCACCTATCTACACCCAATATCCTTTTGGACCACCACCGTTGGGAGTACCATTCCAACATTGGAATCCCGCTCCACAAGACTACAACTATTATGGTCCGCCTCCTTTTTTAGGGATGCGTCAAGGACCACCACGAGGAAGAAATCGGAGGGGCAATCAGGTCCATTGGAACAACAACCAAGAGGATTTTACGAGGGTATCCAGGCGGAGCATGACAGCAGCATCGAATCAACCATCAACCAGCCGAAAGGACAACTAGTAGTCAACCTTTCGACTATTACCCTCACCCACCCCCAAACGGTAGCTCTAGAAAAGGGCCTGGGTTTCGTCACCACCAACAGAGTGGATAAATTCAAACTCTGTTTGGAAGTCAAAGAGTTCATACGTAAGCTCAAACTAAGAACTTTTTTCTCTGACAAAGTTACGGCCCATAACCAGTCATCGGATACTGGATTGAGACCAAAATCTACTTTCACTCCATCAGACTCAACCATACCCATCGAACTATTAACCTTCGAAAAAGCCGTCATGGAAGATCTTAATAACACACTCCAGAAAGATAACAAAACCTTCCAGAACACCACAAGATCTGAAAAGGAAGCTCTACCGCAATTGGCCAACAACATGGATATCACCATCAAGCCAGCAGATAAAGGTGGAGCAACGGTCATCCAGACAACCGCCAGTTATGACATCGAATGCAGGAGACTGCTGGGGGACCAAAGAAATTACGAAATCCTCCTTGATGATCCCACCAAAGCTATTCGGATATGTATAATGGGGATGGTGGAAGAAGCCACTGCACATGATTGGATTTCTAAAAAAGAGGCTGACTTCCTTATCCAGAAGTCGCCCAGAACACCCTATTTTTACACCATCCCCAAAATCCATAAAAACCTTGAACATCCTCCAGGACGTCCAATCGTATCTGGTATTGGCTCAATTCTCGAGCCCCTTTCGAAATTTGCGGATACTTTCCTTCGACCATTAGTCCAGGGTACCGACACCTATTTGAAAGACACCAAAGCAGTCTTACAACTCCTTGAGGATCTCACTTTTGATCCGGCACAACATCTGCTACTTGGATTAGATGTGGAGAGCCTGTATACGAGCCTACCGCATGATGAGACCCTGGATATCATAGAAGAGGTTCTTTTTTCTACCACCTGGAACTACCATACTCCCAGAAATTTGGTTATGGAATGTATTACTCTGGCCCTGAAGAAAAATTTCTTCATGTACCAGGATGTTCATTACCTACAGAAACACTGTACCAGCATGGGGAGTACCTTTGCGCCGAGCCTAGCGGGTCTGTATGTTCATCACCTTGAATCACAGAAAATACTTCACCAGCGCAACCCATTCTACAATAACATCATTCTATGGAAACGTTACATCGATGACGTTTTAGTTATTTGGAAGGGGGACTCTGAATCAGTGACCACATTTATGACTTGGCTGAACGAACAGAACACTTTCCTTAAATTCACCGATACGTCATCTAACAGCTACTTGGTGTTTCTCGATCTTAACATCTACGCAGATGAAGGAAGATTGAAATCTAGCACGCATTTTAAACCTACGGCGAAAAACTGCCTACTGCTATATGAGAGCTTCCACCCCAGACACCTTCGGGACAATCTCCCTTATGGTCAGTTCCTCCGCTTACGGAGGAATTGCTCTGAACTGACGGATTTCAGAGCCCAAGCAAAGGATTTGGAGAAGAAATTGTTAGATCGAAACTACCCGGAATCAATAGTAAAAAGAGGACTAAAACGAGCTAGGAACAACAACAGAGACTCCCTTTTAGAAGACCGGACACCACAAGAGCAAGAGACCAGACCATCTGTGTAACAACTTACAACACCCATTCCAACCAAGTGTCCAAAATCATTAACAAGAATTGGAAGATCCTGAACTGTGGAGGCTTGAACTTACCTAAACCTATGTTCTCCCACAAGAGAGGCAGAAACCTGAGGGACATTCTGGTCCACACCAGACCACGTTCACTACCTGCCCGACATACCATCAGTAGCGTACTACCACCTATCAAAGGGCATCATCCATGTGGCATGCGCAGTACGTGCAAACTCACCAAAAAAAGTATCCACATTACTTTCGCCAATGGTACATCTTGGGAGCAAAGGAAATTCACTAATTGCAATAGCAAGAATGTGGTGTATCTCATTACTTGCCCATGTAAGATGGAATACATTGGTATGACCACCAGACAAGTGAAGATATACGGATCGGCGAACATAAGAGCAACATTCGCTGCAAAAAGAGTACAACAAAAATGGCAACCCACTTCTTAACTATGAATCATGGTGTTGAAGACCTCAGATGGAAAATCATAGAAGAATTGAACACAGAGTTTGGGCTTTTTGAAAAAGAGCAACGCTGGGTTTTCCGTCTGGGCACACAGTTGACGGGCCTCAATGACGAGATATCTTGGTCACAGTTTACCTAGCACCATCAGTTTCCTACATTTAGTCATCTGAAGTGTGTCGGACAACTTTTTTTTTTTTTTCTGTAGCATAATCTGCAATGATCATTTTTGATGCATTACGCCCCATCAGTAATGCACGTATTGGTCCCTTTTTGGAATTTTTTCTTTATTTATTTATTTATTTATTTTTTATTATATATATATATTTATTTTTATTTTCTCTGTTAATGTACAGTATTCCCTGGTGAGGTTCCTATGACTAATTTCTATGTAACCCGCCAGTCACTTACAGCCCATGTCCCCTTTTTCTCCCTGCCCTGACTAATTAACATTTAAGGCTTAGAATTTACTATTCCTTTCGAGACGCCTTGTAGGTATATGCGTCTTTCATTTCAGGAGGCTCTACCATTGCTGTTTTCCATTACCCTCACTTTATTATGTGTAATTGCATACAATTCGGTCAGCCTTTTGCGTAGTTCCGTGATATTAGTTTTTGAGCCTTTGCGTGCACACTTCCGCTATAGTGGCAGTTAGCGCTCTAGATTTCTGAACACGCCAAATAAAACCCGAGTACCCTTTTTTTCGTTTAAAAATATTATATTTTATTTTATTTTATTTTTTCCCCAGACTTTTCTATCGTATTTATGATAGCTCACATTGCAGTCTACCCATTCCAGTCTTTTACTATTCCTCACTTTCGGTTTTCCGAGGTTGGACCACGCTCTAGTCTTTCTTCAGATACTACCCGGAAGTCGAACTACGACCCAGGTGTATCGAGTTCTACCTCATTGAGTGATTACCGGCTTAATTTAAAAAGAGAGCATCCGGCACTGTCCCGCACTACAGCGGAACCGCGGGATGGACGCACATCGAGTAAAGTCTGTGTAAGGGCATGTAAGTACGGCACAGCCGTTCTGTGATGCCGAATCTACTTTTCATAGTACGAGCAGCGCATTGAAGGTAACAGCCATTTCTCCTGTTGTCTTGTTTCCCCTCCCTCCCCTTTTCAGCATTGAGGCTCCTTGACTTTTCCACCCGTTTTCAAGGTTCATGAGGTAGTATCCTCACATACACATAAGTATGTATTAGGCCTTTCACCACGATGTCTATCTCGATCACTAGAGATTAGCTCACGCATTTCATAGAGTGTGTGTTTTTTGTTGTTTGTTTGTAGTGTCATGTATTGTCCCCTTTTCCTTACAGGACACCGCACCTTTTCCTGCAAAGTTAGATTTATTGCTAATGTTCAAGTTTGGTCACATTGTGGCGCACCGCTTATGTTTGCAGGTACACTAAAAACGTCCATTTTCTTTTTCTTTTTTCTTTTCAGACATACAAGTATACTATTAGGTATTGTATATTAATGCATTATTAATTGCATCCTCACTTATGTTTATAGTCATGTAAATAAGTGCACGCTCTCTACATAGTAGGGATCTTTGCCCTGTCCTGATGAAGATGCTTCGCATCGAAACATGTTGACATATTAGGAGCAACCACACATTATGTAGGAAATCTCCGCACCACTTTTTTTACTAGTACCAGCCTCCCTTGACATATTAAAGTTTTTTTGTCTTAAGAGGCCAGGTCCTTTTTAACACACATACTAACATTTACCTCAGTCCCTCCCTTTGCATTACACATAGCACTTTATCATCAGAGCTCCGGCGTAGTCGCAGGACGTAGCACGCCCCGTCCCGCAGCGGGGCGGGAAGACCCCTATGATGAAGCATGACACCATGGGCCATTCTTGGTGTGTGAGGGGTATTTAAACAACACAGTGTGTGTCCAACCATAGTGGGATACGCACACATCACTACCTTAGTGTTTTGAACCCAGGTTATCTGTTTCCTTTCACTCTCTTCCTCCAGGGGTGGATCCTTATGTTTGATAACTAATTCCATGTGGAGGATGTATCCACCTCCAGTGCCCGTGTAGGGCTTTCCCTCTGCACTCCCTAATCCTGTTATTATAAGCTATTTTGACAGCGCACAGCTGTGGGAGTTTTCCCTTTTGGGATTATAAAGCCAGTGTGCTTCCCTCTCTCCTTTTTCATAATTACTTTCTAATTAATGGCCCATGGTGTCATGCTTCATCATAGGGGTCTTCCCGCCCCGCTGCGGGACGGGGCGTGCTACGACCTGCGACTACGCGGGAGCACTGATGATAAAGTGCTATGTGTAATGCAAAGGGAGGGTCTGAGGTAAATGTTAGTATGTGTGTTAAAAAGGACCTGGCCTCTTAAGACAAAAAAACTTTAATATGTCAAGGGAGGCTGGTACTAGTAAAAAAAGTGGTGCGGAGATTTCCTATGTAATGTGTGGTTGCTCCTAATATGTCAACATGTTTTGATGCGAAGCATCTTCATCAGGACAGGGCAAAGATCCCTCCTATGTCGAGAGCGTGCACTTATTTACATGACTATAAACATAAGTGTGGATGCAATTAATAATGCATTAATATACAATACCTAATAGTATACTTGTATGTCTGAAAAGAAAAAAGAAAAAAGAAAATGGACGCATGACACCATGGGCCATTCTTGGTGTGTGAGGGGTATTTAAACAACACAGTGTGTGTCCAACCATAGTGGGATACGCACACATCACTACCTTAGTGTTTTAAACCCAGGTTATCTGTTTCCATTCACTCTCTTCCTCCAGGGGTGGATCCTTATGTTTGATAACAGGTGCTTAAGTGTTGCCAGATCAACTTGCTGGTTCCACTTTAGGTTACTCTGTATGTGTACCCCCAGATATGTGAACGCTCCTACCTGTTCCAATGGTCGATTATTCAAGAATATACTGCCTTTAAAAGCTCTATACCAGTTAAAAGCCATGTATTACATCTTCGACGCATTGACTTGGAAACCACGATCAGAACAAAACTTTTCAAAGTTTAATAGGGCTCGCTGGAGCCCGGTCTGTGTCTTCGAAATTATCAATGTGTTGTCAGCGAACATTAGAATTGGTATTTTAACACCTGCTAGAATTGGGGCATCAGTATTCTCGGGTGCCATGCAATCGACTATTCAAATAATGAACAGGGAAAATAAGGTGAGAGCCATGGCGCACCCCTATCGCACCCCTTGTTCTATTGGAAACGGGCTGGTGACCATGCCCTGGGTACCCCAACGGATTTTGGCATAGTTGTTCTCGTGCAGTCTCATTATGAGTGTAAGGAGTTCTTTAGGCAACCCCATTTCCTCCAACTTTACCCACTAACAGGAGCGGGGAACAAAATCGAACGCAGACTTTAAATCTACAAAGGCAGCATATATACTGCCTTTGCCCAGGACCACTGTTTTCTACAATAATAAGATAAATCAAAACACCTGATCGATGGTGTTGGTGTATGCCCGGAGCCCAGCCTGCAGGGGGGGGTCATTATACTGTTTTCTTCTATCCATTCGTTGATCTTGTTGAGAATCATTCTGCTCACAATCTTTTGCAGTGAATCGATCAAACGAATGGGTCAGTAATTACCCGGTAATGATTTATCTCCTTTTTTATACACAGGAATTATTTCGGCTCCTTCCCAGGAGTCCAGTACAGGGGCACCTTGGGCAACTGCATTGG
Source organism: Triturus cristatus (assembly GCF_964204655.1). Lineage (NCBI taxonomy): Eukaryota > Metazoa > Chordata > Amphibia > Caudata > Salamandridae > Triturus > Triturus cristatus. The sequence continues at coordinate 369,925,483 of NC_140585.1, forward strand.
CCACTATGGCAATGTATCTTCCCCATCTTGTTTTGTCATATATAAAGACATCAGCGGGAATGCCATCAGGGACAGGCGCTCTCCCGCCTGTTACCGCATCGAGAGCTAGCACCATATTGTTAATGTTAAAAATATCTTCTGTATAAAATACATGACTGGGGTCAGCAATGATGTTCACTAACTGGCTTTGCTCATATTGTGGTTTGAAATGTTTGACCCAATCTTTCTTCATGACATGGTTTTGGGGTTGTTCAGGTTGTCCTCCACGATCCCATTTTAAGATGCTCCAAAACAGTTTGCTATTGTTCTGGATGCTAGCCTCTTTGAGGTCCTGCCAGCGTTTCTCGTCCCATGAGTGTTTGGCTTTGTACATAGCACTCTTATATGCCTGCCTGGCTGTACGTACCAGCGCAAGGTCTCCATCTTTTATCACCTGCCCAAGTTCTAAGCAAATAGTGGAGTAACAAGACTTTCAGAAGTCGAAAATGAGTTCAAACATAAAATGACCTCAAGCACTAAGCGTAAAGCAAATATGAAATGAGTTCAAACATAAAATGACTCGAAAAGCTAAGTACAATACGAATATGAAATGAGCTCAAACATAAAATGACTGCAAGGGCTAAGCACAAAGCAAATGTGTAAATGTCATAGTCTTGAATCAAAAGTCACTTGTGCCAAATACCAGATTGCCAATTCACACGGCAAATATGCAAGGACGAGCCTTCTGATACCAACATAAAATGTCAAAGTCACACAGCATTTCACTTCACACGCAGCCTTATAGCGCACTGCACTTAGCTGTCCGATGCTTGCTGCAGTTCCGGACCAGCGTGTGCTTCTGTCCAATGGTAAAGGAAGAAATCCTAAAGCAGTGACAGAAGCAGTCTCAAGCTGAAGCGGGAACCAGGAGATTAACCAAGCAGTTCCAGGTGCAAGGCTTGGGCTTTTATAGCCAGTTCAGTGACAGGTAAACACACATTGCTTGCCACACCCATAAGCATGCCAGGTGCCTTAGCCACGCCCATAAGCACGCCAGGTGCACATGTCCAATAATATGACACTGTTGCTAGCACCCAAAAACAACAGGCATTGGCACAACAAGCACTGGCACCAACAAATACAATAAAAAGAAACAAACATTGGCAGTGGCAAGAAAAGGAAAATACCAAACAACTTTGTGGACAGAAACGTGAGCAAGCAGTGACCCCTGAGGGTGCCAACATACCAGACAGGATGAGGAGCTCCTGACAATGCAGTACCCTATCTTTTAAATTTGCAAGGAATGGTGGGATAGCACCTTCAGAATGTTGACTTGCCCCCGAGACAGTAGGGAGGGTACTGAATACCGACAGAGTATATTTGAGGATACCTGTTAGAAATGAGGGGGCTCTGGTTGACGCAGGTGTGAACCCACAACAAGCAGGGACCCTTTACTCCTTGTCAGGGCGAAGGATGACTCCCCAGAATAACCCCTGCTCACCCTCTAGGTGCGTGGCGCGAGCAGTCTAGGCTAAGTCTCAGGCGTACACGGTTAAGCAAATGCAATTACACATACAGTAAACCCCTTGCATGCACCACAAACGGACACCAATCAGGAAGTATATAAAAATAAGCTTTTATGTAGATTCAGCAGACTCAAATACAAGGCCCAGTAACGTTGAACTGATGGGGCCACAATTCGCAGGAATACGGTAAAGTTCTCTTGGTTTTACGGAAAGTTCTTTAGGCGGGCACAAGGTAACGGTAGGCCTCAGCGCACTTCGTGCTGAGGCAGCGCCCAGGGAGCACACAGCAGATGACAGGGAAATAAGAACGTTGCGGACCCTGGATCCGATGCGAGCTCGCGGTCGAGGTCGTAAGTACAGTACCTTGTTTCTTGACGCAAAGGCGGGTGCGGGATTTCAGCGGCTCTTCGACAGAAGAGCGAGGCGGCGTCCGGGGCTCCCACACTTCACGAGGGTGTCTGATCTTCAGGCTCACGACAAGAGCGGGGTGTTGCAGGTGGCGTGTGAACAAAGCGGGGCAGCCGGGCACGCAGATACGTCCGGGCCGTCCGAGGCTTGGAGATGCTCACACACGCCGATTCCGGCGGGAGGGTGAAGGTGCACAGCGAGCCTCCAACGAGCGAGGTGACGGGGCAGCCCAGCACAGCGTAGGGGGAGCGGCTCCGATCGAGCGAGGCTCTTCCCAAGGCGGGGGCGGCTAAGCAGTCCTGGTCACGGCTCAGGGAGGGACTGGGCACGAGGGTCACAGCTCCGGCGAGGGAAAGGACACCACAGTCCAGCAGCAGGCGAGTGAAGATCAGGTAGAGCCCAATGGTCCTGGGGCTCAGTTCAGGGGGCAAGCTCAGTTCCAAGCCCTTGGAGATCGTTTTGGAAAAGCACAAGTCTTGAAAGTAAAAGTAAAGTAAAAGTCTTCAGCAACAGTTTCTCTTCTCTCCTTTGGCAGCAAGGTCACCACTGCAGGCCAATCCCCCAGGATAGGGACAGTCTTCCTCCTACAGCTTTCCCGGTGCCTCCTCCTCAGGCAGAGATTCTTCTTGGTCAAAAGCGGATCTAGTTTCTTAGGAGCAGGGCTCCTCCATTTATACCACAAATCTTTTGTTCTCCCAGGCCAGGGGGGCCCTTGCCTAGTTCAGTCCGGTTTCTGAGCACTTTGTTCACGTGATGCAGGCTTCTCCTTTCAGAGTGCAGGGCAGAGTCATCAGACGCTCCACAGGGGGTGGAGCCGGCATCGAGGTAGCGGAGCACTGTCCTATTCAGAGCCTAGGAGCACTCCTCCCACCCATCTACCTGTCGATCGTCCTATTCATACCAGGCTACCTAGCCCTGCCCATCTGGGTTCCCCCCGCCCTGTCACTCACACCAGCCAGACATCAGATACACAACACGCAGAGGCGGCTGAAAGGTTTAGGCAAGCAAAGGCCAACTTTCTAAAAGCGGCATTTGCAAACCCGGAATATTAAAATAAACCTTGCGAACAGATGTACCTTATTATTCCGAGTTCAGGCATACTAAACTCGATCTCCTACCATGTTCCCTGGGTCGGTTAGGATCATAGGGTGTAATAATCCAGGCCGCCCATACTGGCCTATGGGAACAGGGTAGCCTTGCAGTAGTGAACAGCATTGGCGGTAATTCACTACTAGGACATGCCACGCATCCAGGCTTGTCCTACCTTAGGCGTACAATGCACCCTGCCCGTGGGCCTACCAGAGGGGTGACTAACATGCAGCTAAGGGAAGGTTTCAGGGACCGGCAAGTGTGGGCACTTGTCGGTCGGCGTGTCAGTACCAGACTGCACGCAGGTTCTGCGATGGCAGACCTTAGACGTATTTTACCGGCCGCATCTGTGGGTGGCACAACCCGTGCTGCAAGCCCACCAGCGGTGTTTGCCTTTACATGCCCTGGCGCTCCTGGCGCACTTTACTGGGGTCTGATAGTAAATCAAACAATCCAATCATGGAATCCAACCAACATATACAATTTACCTAGGGAGCACTCGCACCGCGACACTGGTTGGCAGTGGCACAGCGCGCTGAGCGGCCAACACCATAAAAACACATGAGGCACAGCGACAAAAAGAGGAAGGGAGACTCACGCCAAGGTGCCAGGTCTAACACGTGTCCCCTCCAGCTGAAAAGTGGGGAGAACTACCCTACCCCAGGGAGTTCCTCATCACTAAGGCGGAAAAATCTGGACAGACCGTCAGCATTGGCGTGATCTGTACCAGGGCGATGTTCCACCGTGAAATCCATACCCTGTAGGGAAATGGACCACCTCAACAGCTTTGGATTCTCACCCCTCATATGCATCAACCATCTGAGGGGCCTGTGGTCCGTCTGAACCCGGAAGTGAGACCCAAACAAGTAGGGTCTTAGCTTCTTCAGCGCCCAGACCACAGCAAATGCCTCACGCTCAATAGCACTCCACCTTTGTTCCCGTGGAAGTAACCTCCTGCTAAGAAAGGCTACGGGTTGATCTAGGCCCTCCTCATTAATCTGTGAAAGAACAGCCCCCACACCATGCTCTGAAGCGTCTGTCTGAACGATAAACTCTTTGGAGAAGTTGGGAGCCAAGAGCACGGGCGCCGTGCACATAGCAGTTTTCAAGGCCTCAAAAGCTTTCTGACAGGTGTCAGTCCAGATCACTTTCCTGGGCTGCTTCTTCGAAGTCAGCGCTGTCAAGGGGGCAACCAGGTTGCCATACCCCTTGACAAACCTCCTGTAGTACCCGGTGAGACCTAGGAAGGCTCTCACCTCCGTCTGGGTTTTGGGCGCCTCCCAATTCAGGATGGTTTCTATCTTGGGCTGAAGGGGTGCCACCTGGCCACTCCCAACTTGGTGTCCCAAGTACACCACGGAACCCTGCCCGATCTGGCACTTACTCGCCTTGATCGTGAGGCCTGCCTTGCGCAGCGCCATCAACACTTCCCAGAGGTGACGCAAGTGTTCCTCCCAAGTGGAGCTGAACACGGCGATGTCATCCAGGTAGGCTGCACTGAACGAATCCAGCCCAGCCAACACCTGGTTGACCAATCTCTGGAAGGTGGCAGGGGCATTCTTCATCCCAAATGGCATGACCCGGAACTGGTAGTGCCCATCTGGGGTGGAAAATGCTGATCTCTCTTTGGCCCCCTCGGTCAAGGCGATCTGCCAATACCCAGACGTTAAATCAAACGTGCTGAGGTAGTTGGCAGCCCCTAGCCGATCGATGAGCTCATCAGCTCTGGGGATGGGGTGTGCGTCGGTCCTAGTGACCGAATTGAGTCCTCTGTAGTCCACACAGAACCGGAGTTCGGGTGTGGCTCCCGGCGCTGCAGCCTTTGGGACCAAGACCACGGGGCTGGCCCAAGGACTGCTAGAAGACTCAATTACCCCGAGGGCAAACATCTTGGAGACCTCCTCCTTGATGCAGGTCCTCACCCTGTCAGTCACCCTGTAGGCCTTGTGCCGCACAGGTGGACTATCCCCAGTGTCCACATCATGGACGCACCAATCAGTGACACCAGGGACCAGGGAAAACAGGTCAGAAAACTGTCCCAGCAACTGGCGACAATCATCCTGTTGCTCAGGGGTCAGGGTGGAAGAGAGGATGACACCATCCACTGACCCATCTTGCTCCTTGGCTGACAGGAGGTCAGGAAGAGGTTCTGTCTCCTCTTCCATTCCAGCATCTGTTGCCAAGAGCATGCCCACTTGGGACCTCTCCAAGTGGGGCTTGAGGCGGTTGACATGTAGGACCCTTAAGGGGTTCCTAGGAGACTTCAGGTCCACCACGTAGGTAACAGGACTCTTGCGCTCCACCACCTCAAAGGGACCGGTCCACTTATCCTGGAGCGCACACGGCTCCACGGGGGCCAAGACCCATACTTTCTGTCCAGGCTGAAGCTCTACCAGAGTGGCATTCTGGTCGTACCACCGCTTCATCTCCTCCTGGCTGGCTTCCAGATTTGCCTCAGCAAGTTGCCTGAATCGCCTAGTCTGATTCCTGAAGGCCAGCATGTAACTAAATACATTCTGGGGAGGCTTCCTGGGAGATTGCTCCCAGCCTTCTTTGACCAGACTTAGAGGTCCTCTGACTGGGTGACCATACAGAAGCTCAAAGGGACTGAACCCCAGAGACTTCTGTGGCACCTCACGGTAAGCGAAGAGAAGGCATGGTAAGAGGACATCCCACTTAAGCCTCATGGCTCCTTCTAGGCACATTATCATGCCTTTGAGGGTTCGGTTGAATCTCTCAACCAACCCGTTTCCTTGGGGGTGGTAAGGGGTGGTGAACTTGTAGGTTACACCACACTCTTGCCAAAGAGATTTCATGTATTTGGACATGAAATTGGTACCTCGGTCAGACACCACTTCTAGAGGGAATCCCACTCGGGAGAAAATTCCCATCAGTGCCCGTCCCACCACGGGGGCCGTCACTGTCCTTAGAGGAATGGCTTCCGGGTACCGGGTGGCATGGTCCACCAGGACCAGGATGAACCTATTGCCCATCGCTGTCCTGGGGTCCAGTGGCCCTACAATGTCAATCCCCACTCGCTGGAATGGGGTACCGACCACAGGGAATGGCTGGAGTGGAGCCTTCTGCTTCCTTCCACTCTTTCCACTTGCCTGGCAAGTCTGGCATGTCCTGCAGTGAGTATCTGAACTCCTGCGCATTTGAGGCCAATAAAAGTGGGTGACAAGCCTTTCAAAGGTCTTGTCCTGCCCCAAATGCCCTGCCAATGGCACATCGTGAGCCAGCCCCAGTAGGAAGGCTCTGAAGTCCTGGGGTACCACCAGCGCACGGGCTGACCCAGGCTCAGCAACCTTAGGCTCTGTATATAGGAGGTCGTTCTCCCAGTAAACGAAATGCGATCCTGACTGATCACCTGCGGCCTGGTCTGCAGCCTGCTGCCGCATACCCACGAGAGAAGGGCACTCCTTCTGTGCCTTGCAAAAGTCCTCCCTGGTGGGACCCCCTTCCTGCTGCCAATGGGTCAGCTCCGGCAGGTCTCCCAGTTCAGCTATCTGCTCCCCTGTAGGCTCCAGGGCATCCCCCTCAAGGTCTGCTTCCTCCTGGACCGTGGGAACTTCAGGGGCCGGCTTCCCGCGCCCCTTGCTCCTTCTCTCTGAGGCCGGTTCCTGGGCCTCCCTCTCAGGCTCCAGGACCTCTTGAGTACCTCTACTGGCTGCCATGGACCGTGTGGTGACACACGCCCAATCCGGCATACCCAACATCTCCAGGTGAGCACTCCGCTCCACCTTAGCCCAAGGTGAGCTCTCCAAATCGTTCCCTAACAAACAGTCTACAGGCATGGCGGGCCTCACAGCTACCTGAAGAGTACCAGAGACCCCCCCCCACTCAAAGGGAACCTGAGCCACCTTGCAGTGTCTCTCTGTGTTGTCAGCGGCAACAACGGGATAGAATGCATTGGGGACCACCTGCTCCTGAGACACCAGGTGACACCTGACAGCTGTCACACTGGCTCCTGTATCTCTAAGAGCTTCCACTCTATGGCCATTTATGGTCACCCACTGCCTGTACTTCTTAGTGTTCTCAGGCAGCTGGGTTGGAGGGACCACTTCACGGTCTCCTAGCGAGACCAGGGACATCTCTGCGGGACCCCACCCACCTTGGACATCCCTCTCCTCCCCCAAGGCTACACTAGTCACCTGCCGGGGTGGAGCACCAGTGGGTGCTGGTTTACCAAACAATGGACACTTTACATCAGAGGCAAAATGCCCCAAATTTTTACACCTGTAACATCTTACGGGCCCCTTTTGAACAGGAGGACCTGTCGGGGCCCCGGTCGGTTTCTGGGGTGGGGGAGGCTGAGAACCCTTCCCTTGGTTCCCTTGGGGACTATTTTGGGGCCCTTTTTGGAACTGCTTCTGTTTACCCCTGTCCCCCCCACTCTTCTGCTGGGGACCCTGCCCACCTTTGGCGGAATCTCCCACGGTACCCTTGTGGACCCTGGTACTGACCCAGCGGTCCGCCTCCTCAGCAAGCTTCCTCGGGTTAGTCAGCTTACTATCTATCAGGTGCTGGCGTAGCTCAGGAAAACAATTACTGGACAAGTGCTCCCATGCCATTAGATCAAGAAGCCCTTGATAATCATTCACCTTACTACCCTTTACCCAACCATCCAGCGCTCTGCAAAAGAAAGTCACATACTCCACATACGTACTATTGGGAATCTTAGTGCAACCCCTGAACCTCTGTCTATATAACTCAGGGGTCAACCCATACCTAGCCATCAATGCTTCCTTCATATGGGCATAAGAATTACGAACATCAACAGGTAAATCTAACAGTGTGTCCCGCCCTTCACTCAGGAACCTTCCCCACAACCCCGCTCCCCAATCTTTCTCAGGGACCCGGTGGGAAGACATGGCTACCTCGTAGGCTCTGAACCACTGCCCGATGTCGTCATTCCTGAAGAACTCCTTCACTACATCCTTGGGAATATAAACTCTTGGTTCCGCCGGTACTGGCGGTGTGCTGCCACCAGAGGGATTAAGCTCCAAACTTTTTGCTTTCAGCTCCAGCTCCCTCAGCTTCATGTCATGCTCTAATTGTAGTTTCTTTTCTTCCATGGCTAATCTTTGTTTTTCCATATCCATCTGCCCATGAAGTTTTGCCATTTCCACCTCGTGTGCCCGGGTTGCGGCCCTGTCTGCCAACTCTTCTGGCGACAGGCACCTGCCAAACTCATGGACACTTTCTGGTGGAACCACTTCCACCTGATTCTCTGGGGCCTTTGACTCATACCAGGCCCTCAGCGCCTTCACAAATTGGGTCTTGTTTTTCAATCCAGTCTGGGCAATCCTGAACTTGGAGCAAAGACCTTTCAAGTCTTCATTGGTACGATTCAGAAGTGCGTCTTCTTCCCAATCTACATCTTCAAATCCAGAGATTATGGAAGCCGCCCTTCCGGCGGAAAGTGAACCAGGCATGGCTCTAACAACGGAGACTCTTGGCAAAACAAAAACAAATGCTAGCCTTGTGGCTGTGTTACTGGTCTGCTCTCACTACGTGGTGATCAGTGATTCACTATACGCAAACCACAAATGCAAATCCGTAAATCCTCACCGCTGCCACCAATGTTAGAAATGAGGGGGCACTGGTTGACGCAGGTGTGAACCCACAACAAGCAGGGACCCTTTACTCCTTGTCAGGGCGAAGGATGACTCCCCAGAATAACCCCTGCTCACCCTCTAGGTGCGTGGCGCGAGCAGTCTAGGCTAAGTCTCAGGCGTACACGGTTAAGCAAATGCAATTACACATACAGTAAACCCCTTGCATGCACCACAAACGGACACCAATCAGGAAGTATATAAAAATAAGCTTTTATGTAGATTCAGCAGACTCAAATACAAGGCCCAGTAACGTTGAACTGATGGGGCCACAATTCGCAGGAATACGGTAAAGTTCTCTTGGTTTTACGGAAAGTTCTTTAGGCGGGCACAAGGTAACGGTAGGCCTCAGCGCACTTCGTGCTGAGGCAGCGCCCAGGGAGCACACAGCAGATGACAGGGAAATAAGAACGTTGCGGACCCTGGATCCGATGCGAGCTCGCGGTCGAGGTCGTAAGTACAGTACCTTGTTTCTTGACGCAAAGGCGGGTGCGGGATTTCAGCGGCTCTTCGACAGAAGAGCGAGGCGGCGTCCGGGGCTCCCACACTTCACGAGGGTGTCTGATCTTCAGGCTCACGACAAGAGCGGGGTGTTGCAGGTGGCGTGTGAACAAAGCGGGGCAGCCGGGCACGCAGATACGTCCGGGCCGTCCGAGGCTTGGAGATGCTCACACACGCCGATTCCGGCGGGAGGGTGAAGGTGCACAGCGAGCCTCCAACGAGCGAGGTGACGGGGCAGCCCAGCACAGCGTAGGGGGAGCGGCTCCGATCGAGCGAGGCTCTTCCCAAGGCGGGGGCGGCTAAGCAGTCCTGGTCACGGCTCAGGGAGGGACTGGGCACGAGGGTCACAGCTCCGGCGAGGGAAAGGACACCACAGTCCAGCAGCAGGCGAGTGAAGATCAGGTAGAGCCCAATGGTCCTGGGGCTCAGTTCAGGGGGCAAGCTCAGTTCCAAGCCCTTGGAGATCGTTTTGGAAAAGCACAAGTCTTGAAAGTAAAAGTAAAGTAAAAGTCTTCAGCAACAGTTTCTCTTCTCTCCTTTGGCAGCAAGGTCACCACTGCAGGCCAATCCCCCAGGATAGGGACAGTCTTCCTCCTACAGCTTTCCCGGTGCCTCCTCCTCAGGCAGAGATTCTTCTTGGTCAAAAGCGGATCTAGTTTCTTAGGAGCAGGGCTCCTCCATTTATACCACAAATCTTTTGTTCTCCCAGGCCAGGGGGGCCCTTGCCTAGTTCAGTCCGGTTTCTGAGCACTTTGTTCACGTGATGCAGGCTTCTCCTTTCAGAGTGCAGGGCAGAGTCATCAGACGCTCCACAGGGGGTGGAGCCGGCATCGAGGTAGCGGAGCACTGTCCTATTCAGAGCCTAGGAGCACTCCTCCCACCCATCTACCTGTCGATCGTCCTATTCATACCAGGCTACCTAGCCCTGCCCATCTGGGTTCCCCCCGCCCTGTCACTCACACCAGCCAGACATCAGATACACAACACGCAGAGGCGGCTGAAAGGTTTAGGCAAGCAAAGGCCAACTTTCTAAAAGCGGCATTTGCAAACCCGGAATATTAAAATAAACCTTGCGAACAGATGTACCTTATTATTCCGAGTTCAGGCATACTAAACTCGATCTCCTACCATGTTCCCTGGGTCGGTTAGGATCATAGGGTGTAATAATCCAGGCCGCCCATACTGGCCTATGGGAACAGGGTAGCCTTGCAGTAGTGAACAGCATTGGCGGTAATTCACTACTAGGACATGCCACGTATCCAGGCTTGTCCTACCTTAGGCGTACAATGCACCCTGCCCGTGGGCCTACCAGAGGGGTGACTAACATGCAGCTAAGGGAAGGTTTCAGGGACCGGCAAGTGTGGGCACTTGTCGGTCGGCGTGTCAGTACCAGACTGCACGCAGGTTCTGCGATGGCAGACCTTAGACGTATTTTACCGGCCGCATCTGTGGGTGGCACAACCCGTGCTGCAAGCCCACCAGCGGTGTTTGCCTTTACATGCCCTGGCGCTCCTGGCGCACTTTACTGGGGTCTGATAGTAAATCAAACAATCCAATCATGGAATCCAACCAACATATACAATTTACCTAGGGAGCACTCGCACCGCGACACTGGTTGGCAGTGGCACAGCGCGCTGAGCGGCCAACACCATAAAAACACATGAGGCACAGCGACAAAAAGAGGAAGGGAGACTCACGCCAAGGTGCCAGGTCTAACAATACCCAAGGTGAATCAGATGAAAGGGACACATGATATCTCCAGAGGGCTGAAAATAGGGTCTTGGAATGTTAATGGGCTGAGAAGCGGGATCGAATGAACATTAGCTTTGCAGCATCTGAGGAGCCACGGCCCTGATATAGTAAAGCTACAAGAAACACACCTCAGGGGTCATCATTACAAAGCCCTAGACAGAATGGGATATGTCCTGAGGGCCGATGCAGGGTGCAAGTCTGACTCACGGGTGTGGGTATTCTGGTAAAGAAATCTCTGCGGTTCATCCCCCGGAGAGTATGGCGAGATGACTATGGACAATAAGTGGCCCTTAACAGGACATGGGACGGGATAGATCTTAACATCTGCTCGGTCTACTACTACCCTGCCTCGTAGCTGGGGAAGGTTCTCCCTGACTTGGGGGGGTGGAGGTCTGCTGCTGGAACTGATAGGGGGCGATTTTAATGCAGTCTTTGATGTGAACATGGATAGAACAGGGTCTGGAGTTTTGAGGAGTAAGAGGGGGACCCCTGTCTCAATTTGCAACAGTGATGGGTCTGGTGGATTTATGGAGGGAATTCAACCCTAGATGTCGTCAATACACTTACTTCTTTGGTGCCACAGGGCAGTTTTTCCAGAATAGATTACTTACTAATGTTACAAACTCAAGTGTCCCAGTTCTCGACAGCAACACTCCTGCGAAGGGGGATTTCATAACATTCCCCGGTGGCGGTCCAGCTGGTGGGCACGCAGGTTGACTACCAGATGCCCCTGAGGTTGGAGGCCTGGTATCTAAAAGATAAGGGGATCCGCGATATAGTGCGCAAATGTACGAACCAATACTTTAAAGAAAACCAGGGATTGCTGAACTCAGCCCTGACCCATTGTGAGGCCTTCAAGATGGTGATAAGAGGGGGGGTCCAGGCAATAATTGTGGGTGAGAAAAAATTATCTAAAAATAATAATAGCCAGCATTTGTAAAGCATGCAGCTACCTCAGGCGGGGTGTCCCAGCGCTGGGGGCAGTTGGGAAGATTAGGCAAGCTATTTCCCAGAGTCACATGGTGATGGGTTGACCTGCCACCGGCACCAGGGATCGATCCACATGTTCCGGCCTCAAAGGGTAGACACTGAGAGAGAAAACCTAGCACAAGGAAAAATGGGTGAGGTACACAAATACCGACTGATGCAATGCCAACAAGACTTGCAAGGATCTAGCGTGCAAAAATGCCTTGACGACACAGTGTTGCCTATACGACATTGGAGATAAGGAAGCCAAATTGTTGGCCTGTCTGGAAAGCTGTGATAGGGAGAGGTCATGGGTGCCTGAGATACGAGATGAGCCGGGGAAACTCCAACAACCAACGTGGCAATAGCAGAGGCCTTTCCCTCTTCCTATGAGACACTATATGCCTCCCGAACCACTATGACAGACGCTGACTGTGAGGATTTTCTTCAAAACCTAATGCTCTGGGAGCTAAAAAGCGAGAAATGTGATGCCCTGGAGATTGATTTGACTGAGGAAGAGTTTCTGCGGGCATTAGGAGAGTTGCAGTTCGGCAGGGCACAGAGACCCAATGGTATACCAGTTGAACTGTACAAAGGGTTAGTGGGGACAGTGGTGAAGCCAATGCTAGAAATGAATTGCGAGGCACTGTCAATATTTTGTGGGTGGCCACCCTGCTGACCAAAGAATGGCAATGATAGTAACCATACCTAAAGAGAGTAAACCCCTGCAGAATGCGGCTCATATAGACCGATCGCTCTCCTTAATGTGAAGGCTAAAATCCTGGTGACCAGACTATGGGGAATCTTACCCTCAATTGTACATCCAAATCAGTTGGACCTTATCCCTAGTACAAGTACATGGCTTAATCTGAGACGTCTTTACGGAGTACTCCACCTAACTAAGTCTTGCCAGGAAACACAAACTGTGGCAGCTATGGATGCAAAGATGGCGTTTGACTCGGTAGAATGGAACTATATGTTTGCGGCGCTAAAGAGGCTTGGCTTTGGACCGAAGTTCAGAGTGTGGGTCAGATTGCTTTACCAGGCCCCTGTGGCCAGAGTTAGGGTAAATGGAACAATGTCACGCAGCTTTGAACTCCCAAGAGGAACCCGGGAAAGCTGCCCATTATCTCCCATACTGTTTGCCCTGGAGCTTGAGCCTTTGGCGGCATGGATTAGGAAAGACCATCAGATATGGGGAATAGAGGCACCGGGTAACTGGAAAGAACAAATCTAACTATATGCTGATGATGTCCTGTTGTACATCGCACGCCTTCAGAGCTCCATCGTTAGGAGTATGCAAGTGTTCCGCATTTTTGGGGAGCACTCTGGTTATACGATTAACTGGTCAAAATCAATAATATACCCTCTGTCAGGTGAGACACCCCATTTTCCTCAAGACTGTCTGGCCCGGTTAAAATGGAAGGGTTCAAATACCTGGGAATTCACATCACACGAGACCCCCGGGAGTTTCTTAGGAAGAATGTCGAACCAAAGCTAGGAAGACTTAGCGGAGATGTGACGTATTGGGGGATCTCCACCGTTGACATTGGTTTGGACGAGCAGCTCTTTATAAAATGATGAGTCTACTGAGGCTGCTCTACATATTTCAGAACACGCCATGCAAAATTCCACTGACAGTGTTCAAAGAGATCGACCAGGAAGTCCGTAGGCTATTGTGGAAAGGGGGAGCGCTCATAATAGCACTGGCCAAATTGAAGCAAGGGGTGTACGATGGGGGTCTCGTGTTCCCAGATATTCTGAAATATTATTGGGCATCACAGCTACTGGTCGTGAATGACTGGGTATTTAATGATCCCCTAGACCCGGCATACAGGGTAGATAGAGCATACACGGACCTGGGAGAATATGAGAGGCTCCTTTATGGGGGGACCAAAGTGGCACCTGGCTGCGACAAACACAGGTGGTTCTCGATGTATGGAGGGAGGCCACCAAGCTCCTGGGCTGGAAAGGGAAACTCACTGGCTTGACACCCCTCTGTTGCAGCACTGGCCTGCCAGTGATCGGAAGTGTGAAAGTATTCCGAAAATGGAAACTCATTAGGATCGAACACTAGGAAGAGGTGTTAGAAACGGGGTAGCGTGGTGCGGAGCGGGTAGGCTAAATTCCAGGGCATTGTGTAAAGCGTCTGCGCAGCACACTCACAGGTGACACACTAGGCACACTACAAAAGGAGACTCCCCACCAGGTTACTTGAAAATAACTTGTGTACTATAAAAACACATTAGAATGCAGAACACCAGTGCATATCTTCCGTGCCAGCTGGCACTGGGTAGTAACTCACAGGGAACTATTTACAAGGCGGGGCCAATCGGGCCGCTGCCAGAACCATCACAAGGTATAATCAGTAAATGTAGAATCCACATTTAGCATAGAGGAAATACTTCTAATCGGCATAAACCTCATTAGAAGCATGAGGCATAGCATTAGGCATCACCATACTCAGCAGGGGCCTAAACCATAAGACTATATCCCACCCTGCATTAGGGTGAAGGCATTAGCATGCAGCTTCTCACATGAGGCATGGAGGCATGAAACACAATTAGCATGGGAACAATACGGTCACTAGGCATTAATCACAACGTGCATAGATCAGCCTCACTGCATTGAACACTAGCATAAACCTTAGCAGCGATGCAATAAGCATAAAAGCGTTAGCATTGATACATTAGCATAAATGCACTAGGATCACCACATTAACAGGAGGCCAGGAATGAAAGCATCAGGAGCATGAATCACATTAGTATCAATCAGAGTAGGCCTAAACACATACATGGGGCCTAGCACATTAGGCACATTAGGGCCTCAACAATTCCTTTATGCATATAAACACATTAGCCTGTGGCATCTGGTTGGCCTGAATCCATTAGGCATAACATATAAATCTCTTCTGCATCACATGAGGCCTACTCATAGTAGCTCGGCATAAGCCACATTATCAGGTATCAGCACACTAGTATTAGGCCTCAGCAGGCATGAATCTGAGGCGTAAATGCAATATCATTAGCATGAATGCAGTAGGCATGAAGTATAAAACAGCTCCTACATAACATTAGGCACACATCCTGAGCATGGGGCATAAAACATGTGAGCATAAATCACATTAGCATGAAAACATTGGGCAACACCTTAGGGCTAATCACATTACCATTGGTATTACTTCAGACCATCAGCATAGGGCCTACTAACTTGAGCTGGTAGGCATCTTATTAGCACAAGTCCCATTGCATAAACAATACTGCAGGCATAACTGTAGGCATGACAACCTCATCAATCTAAACTAGATTATACTTGTATAAAGGCCCTTCCCAGAACGTTGGCAGGGCACCTTCTTTAAATACACCTGGGCATGAAATCATTAGCATGAAGCAATCCACATGAAATCAGCAGGCCACACCATGTGACCCCAACAATGCACAAACTGGAGCCCCCATTCCGGAGACTCTCATGCGAAGGAATGCCCAACCGTGGCAGCCCACTGTCCAGCGGGGCAGTTGTGGAAAATAAATGCGGCGCTGTCCGTGGGATGTAGGACTAAGAGTCCTGGGGGCTGGAAAACAGTTGTAGCACTTCACGAGGTGTTAGACAGCAAGCAGAGGACAGTCAATGCGACTACAGCACTCTGGCAGCACAGCGCTGCAGAAACCACGTACCTTCTTCTCCTGGGCAGGGGCTGAAGGCAGCACTCACGAGGCGCTAGATGGCTCACAGTCCCAGGGTCCCACCCGAGGGAATAGCGCCCACGCTCCTCACCTCCTTGGAGTGCAGGCAACCCGAAAATAGCGCTCACGAGGCGCTAGGCGGCAGGAATGTTCTTAGGGGCTTGGATAGCGCTGCAGCCCTCACAAGGCGCTAGACAGCAGGAAGAGCCCAGTCACTCCAAATATAGCGCCCACGCGGTGCTAGGGGAACATGCAGGGGCACTCCCTCACCAGGCATCAGCTGCAGGATCCACGCTCCTCCTCGGTTTGGGGATGGAGATATAGCGCTATGACAGCACCCCGCTGCAGGCGTCAGCTCCTCCTCTGGCAATCAGGAAAGTAGTGCCTCCCAGGCGCTAGGGAGCTGGCGAGGATCCAGAGTCCTACACAAGGAAGTAGTGCCCACACTCCTCACCTCCTGGAAATACAGGCAGTCAAAGTATAGCGCTCACGAGGCG
The DNA here is from genome assembly GCF_964204655.1 of Triturus cristatus. Lineage (NCBI taxonomy): Eukaryota > Metazoa > Chordata > Amphibia > Caudata > Salamandridae > Triturus > Triturus cristatus. The sequence continues at coordinate 369,941,502 of NC_140585.1, forward strand.
CTAGGGCAGCAGAGCAGGCAGGCCAGGCTGGGCAAGATCAGCAGACAGTGGGCACTCATCAGTACAGGACAGCAGCTCCTCGAAGCAGTCATCTCCCATAAAGTGACACTCCTCCTGACATAGCAGTCTTCACTCCAGAAAAGGCTCTCACTGGACCTGTGGACAGCAGAGGGGTACAGATGGGCTCAGGGGCCAGCACACAGGCCCTTCTCAATCAAGTCCACGTTCAGTCTGAGCACATGGAGTCACAGCTCCTCTACATACCCACCCCTCCCACCTACCAGAAAGGGCTAGAGCCTTCTAGAAGGCTCCTGGCAGTTCCCAACTGTCACTGTGGGGGAGGTGTAGAGCGCCCTGGGTGCCAGGCTTCCCTCCAACAGCTGGGGGTGCTGGGAGACAAACGACTAGACTGGAACCCACCTCGGGCAGGCGGCACAAGCAGACAGAAATGGCGTCCATTTTAAAAGTAACATTGCTTTACAACAGTACAAATAAATCTGTGCACACCATTGCACAGCAGGTATTATTTCACACATGGTAAAAAGGCTAGGGGGGAAAAGCGAAAAATGTTGGACAATAAGGGCCAAGTCCAACAAGAGGTTTGAGGGAATCAGGCGTATATAACATTTTCTGACCTACAAGGGGAGTTTGACCTAGTGGAGTCGGAACACTTTAGATGTATGCAATGAGGACACACACAACTGTGTCACCTACAGGAAGGTGAGCAGTTGCCCGAATCTCCAGACTTGTTAGGTCCCCCGAGGATGGCATGGGACGGAGATCTGGGGACCCTTGAAGAAGATGACTGGGCTGAGGCCCTTCATGCCCCCGGGAACTAGCTATACGGTTATGCGCAGACACTCCTGCATAGAATAGGTAAGGTGGAATCCTCCATGTGCAGGAGGGGCTGCGGGAGCAAGGAGTCCTTTTTTTGCCAGGTTGTCCGGAGCTTCAAGCACAGGGGTGGCAACAATAATGACACTGGTGGTGAGGATGGAGGTCCCCCTGAGGCCAAATGGCTGCTCCTAGGGATAAAAGGAGAGCACGAGTAGCCCAGGTACAAAGAAATATGGCTAAGGCTAGCGGCCAGATTGGCTTAGAGGAACATTGCTAGGGCATGGGTAGCCACTACGATGCTGGCAAATACTGACTAGAAGGCACCCTTGGACTGGTGCCAACGAGCAGCTGTCCTGAGAAATGGGAAATGGTCTGGGGGCATGGATGGCATACAGGGGATAGAGTTATGGGACTGAAGGGGGGGTTGAATAGTAGCAGGGTAGGGAGGTAAGTATTGTTTTGATGAGCTGTAAAGTGCCAAATCTGGATGTCAAGTTATAATGGAGGGATTGCTTAAAATAACTTAGACTCGCTATGTACTGGTATGCAACTTATTATGTGACTGTTACATGGTATGTAAAGCCTTTATTTGGTTCTTTGTTTTCAATAAAAAGCATAAAAAATAAAGATTCATTTTTAATTAATGATAATTAGTTTATTGATAAATATTTATGTTACTAGTGTAAATAATTTGTTTTTAAAGTTTGGTTTTATGTGCGGGTTGTGAGATTTGTAGGGCTAAATGATGGGAAGGAACGAAAATAAATGTATTTAATAAATCATTTTTTGTTAATAAATATTTTTGTAATAAAATTATTAATTTAAATGATGTTTTTATTATAATATTATCTGCAGTTATTTATAATATGTATTTAACATTGTAATATGTATCTATTTAATTTAATTTTTAATTAATATAAAATATATTTGTATTTTGTTTACATATTTTTATTTTTATTTGTTTACAATGTTTTTGCATTTATTTTATTGTGTTGAAAAGAATTTGGGTTTTTTCTAATGTTGCACTGACTGGAGTGGGAGTAGTAAATTGTACCCCTCTGCAATCCAACACTTTCCATACTGTTGCACTGACTGGAGTGGGAACAGTAAATATAACCCCTCTTCAATCCAACACTTTCCATACTGTTGCCCTCATTGGAGTGGGAATAGTAAATTTGACCCTTTCGCAATCCAACACTTGCCCTACTGTTGCACTGACTGGAGTGGGAATAGTACATTTTACCCCTCCGCTATCTAACAATTTCCCTAATGTTCCACTGACTGGAGTGGGAATAGTAAATTTCACCCCTCTATAATCCAACCCTTTCCTTACTTTTCCACTGACTGGAGTGGGAAAAGTCAAATGTACCCCTACGTAATCCAACACTTTTCCTGCTGTTCCACTGACTGAAGTGAGAATAGTAAATATTACTCCTGTGTGATGTAATAGTTTTCCTATTGCGTGAAGTGGGAGCATTAAAGTTTATACATCTTTAGTAGAAGAATTTGCTTACTTTGTATGAACTACAGTGGAAATAGTATATGTATTAATTGTAAAATTATATAATGATATATTGTTACAATTTATATTATTATGTTTTTGCTTGTTTACAATTATAATATTTATATGTATAATTATTAATGTTTTTAATGTGTACAATATGTTTATAAACTTGTAAGAAATGTATGTTATTTACTTTTTCACATTTATTTAAAATCTTTTTTTTGATTAATCAAAAAACTTTATTGTAAATAAAGCAAGATACAATTATGCATTCAGTTATACAGTTTGACATCGAGATATTTTAGGAATTTACGTTTCATCGGCACCTAGACAATACAAAGGATCATATTGTTCTTGCCAGCATGCACGTAATCAATTTCGCTGACTTATGTGTGAGGCATGGCGCCACCTTGTCGTGCATTGGTGGGGATGACTCTGTCTTTGGTTTCGTCTGTGATCTGGGCTGTGGGGGTAGGGGCATGGTCTGTGGGTTTCACAGAGCTGGCAGTCTGGTGGAGGAATGATACCAGGGGGGCCTAATTGTCATGTGGTCTGGTTACCATGGGCTTTAGATCCCCAAATTCACTTAAGTGTGTTTCGAAATATGCTGCGTCCGCTAGCCAATGTTTGGATTGTGGCGCCGGTCTGTGGCTCCAATGTATCTCCATACGGCGCTTGGCCAGAACCAGCAGCATTACAGTCAGTCTGCGACTGGTGTCAGAAACGTCCTTGATGTTTCCCAATAGGCAAATGAGAGGGTTCGGCTTGAAGGTTTCCGAGGTTATGTCACAAATAATTTTGCACACATCTTGCCAGTATTTCGCAACTTTCGGCCACGACCAAGCCAGGTGTGCGAATGTCGCAGCAGGTGTTGCGCAGCACGCTCATCGTACATCCACGGGTAGACCCATTTTGTGGAGCTCAATTGGGGTGCGGTAGAGCCGGTGCAGAAATTTGAAGTGAATTAATCGCATCCGGTAGTTGGGCGAGAGTCTTTTAGTTTGGTTACAACAATATTGCCACTGTGTTAGTGAAGGGCCTTCAGATAAGGTGGCCTCCCAAGCACAGCAAGCCCTCTCGGTTTATTTAGGGGAAGCCACTAGTGTGATGGCATACAGCCTTGTGATGAGCCTGCGCGGGGATGTAGCCGTGTGGAGGTATTCAAGTGCTGCATTCGGCTGCTGATAATGTCCCTGCAGGTCGCTCTAATTTGATAATATAGCAAGTTATCAAGCGGCATTGTGTTCTTGGGGAGAGGGAGAAAGCTTCCATTGAGGTAGAAGTCAGCGCTGGTTTGTATGCCCAGGTTCGCGGCCCGGCGTGTCATGCCAACTGTCTGCAAAGGTGAGGAGGGATTATTTGCAAGTTGCATCGCAGGCGCGTATTGGCCACTGTCCCCTGTGTCTCGTGCCCCACTCTGTCTATCCCGGATCACGGGTCTCACAACACACGCGGTATGTTGAGCAGTTGGGGTTTATCCCGCATGCACAGAAATCATGAGGCAGCCGGGGCACCAATCTGGAAGACACTGTGCAGGGACCATCTAAGATTTGCTCAAAGGTTCAGCCTCTGTGTATATGGGCTCAGTGTGGTGGATTTGTTATAGTGGGTAGAGATCACAGCTAGAAACTTGTGTCAAGGGGCCCAGCAGGCTTCTCGCCGGTGTGCCAAGCACATACAGGTCCGCGGCCGCAGGAGACAGAGGTCAGGACGGAACTTCAAACCTCACACTGGGACAAGCATGTCATGTGAGGGTGCGCGGGGCGGGGCGCATATCTGTGGGTACTGGTCCAGTGCAATGGTCTGCCTCCCATCATTGCTTAGGCCAGACGTCCAGCAGTCAGGCCGTGAGGCCCCTGCATGGTGCGGCACCACCCAGCGTTGGTGGTCGCAGGAGTGGGTGTCTTCTTAAGGCAGGGCGCCGCGCCTGGTACAGCCCATGCCCGATGCAGGCAGGAGACCCAGGCGGAGGGTGCCGCTGAAGTAAGGTGTTCTGCCTCCCCCTTGCACTGACGCCTTACTTGATAAATTGATGAGCGCTCCTAGCGCCTTAACACTGTCTTCTCCCGCGTTTGGTCACCCAGCATGTTAGAGGGACTCGGTGTTCGCAGTCCCAGGCATGCGCGCAGCCTCCGGGCCCGGGTGCTCGATCAGGCCGCGCCGCTGGGGAGCCGAGTCATTTCTCCACCTGGCGCCGGCAGCGGTACCAGAGAGGTCGGCAGGGATGCAAGGAGCATAGGCAGGGGGATTCAGTCCGTCCCAGCGGGTAGCTGTTCTCAGTCTCTGCGCCACAATCCTCGACCCTGGCCAGGGAGAGCGGTCTTCCTCGTGGACCCACGCAGCAGCGCAGTCTAGGCGGAGTTCACTCAGGGAAGGAAAGTCCGGTTACTCAGTGTTCTTGGCCCCCAGGGGCACTGGGATCAGCAGTGCCAATGCACATGAACGTTAGCAGCGTAAGTCTGCCATCTGTATAGCTGTGGCTCCCCACTGCTTGCGGATGCTAACAGATTTCCTTGGCTCGGCCAGCAAAGCTTGCTCAGCGTGCAGCCATCTTGCTGCTGGCCAGACCACGCCCCCCCAATTGAATTTTTTATTTTTTTATTTATTTTTATTAAACAATAGGAATCAACATTACAAGGTACAACGTGTATGTCATACTTTCGGCGTGATACAATCATTTTCAGGTACATGTGAAATATAGTTTATTAATCAGCAACTTGTATCATGGCAGTATGGGATCATCTTGAGCTGGTACTACCGGGGGGATACAGATATACCTCTAAACACATTCCAGTCATTCCAAATTGTGAGTCCACTTTTTTGGGCTCCCCTTTGCTACATACAATGTCTTCTCTCGGAACATACACCAATCCATGTCCCTCTTCCAAACTGACATGGTCGGTGCCTGGGCCACCCCCCACATCTGGGCGATATTTCGCTTCGCCACCATCAGTCCCAGTGTAACCCATGTAATGCGTTTGTTGTTGAGGTCTGAAGGCTCCCACACATTCAGGAGACATCTTTTGGAGATATCATGTTCAAGTACCTCACCTAACACGTCGTGTACTTTCTTCCAGTATCTCTGGATGTGTGCACACTCCCAGAGTATGTGTAGGAATGTTCTCTCACTTCCCCAGCCCTTCCTGCATTGACCATCCTCTGCTCTCCCCATTTGCACTAGGCATGGCCCTGTTATGTAGATACGGTGCAATATTTTAAGCTGAACCAATCGCAATCTAGGTGAGATAGCCACTTCCCGTGGGGAGGCGACCGCTGCTACCCAATCCTCATCATCAAGAATAATGCCATCACTTTCCCATTTTTCCCGTACCCTTTGGAGGGGATCACCGGAGTTATTCACCAGCTTTTTATAAGTAAGTGAAATGGCTTTCATTGGCAAGTATCCATCCAAAATTCTGTCCTCGAGAGGCGAGGATTCAGGGGGGTTTTTTCCCTTCTGGTGGAGGCATGTCTGCAGTGCGTGTCGAACCTGCATGTATCTAAAATGTTCTGTGGTGGCCAGATCGTGTTCCTGTTGCAAGGAGGGAAATTATTTAACATCTCCCTTTACCCAGAGGTCACCGATCCTGTATATTCCTATGAGGTCCCATTTGTCCCAAAATGGTTTTGAAAAATATATTTTGGGCCGATTTAGGATGTCAGCAGGGACACCGTTTCGGGGAAGGAAGCACCCGACCTTAGGTCTGTGGTTCCGACAACCTCATTAGTATGCACATGGTGAGGTCGCAAACTTCAATTTTTAAATTGGAGCTTGTGCAGCGGGCTAAAACCTCTAGCAGCACAAGCTCCCGTTGAAAAATGGAAGTTTGTACACATCCCTGCACCGTGTGGCAGGCACCAGTGCAGGCATGCTAAGGTCCCGCACGCCCAAAAGCGGAGGGCCATGGGGGAAGAGGGCCCTGCTATGGGGCCCCAATGTTGGTTCCCTACAGCCAATTGATGTTGGAAAGCCCAAAATGGATTGGCTGTCGGAAACCAACATCATAATCCCGACGGAGAAAATGCAGTCCTTAAGGCAGAGGTCTACAAACTCTGGGGTGCGCCCCCCTATCGGGGACGTGGATGTGTTCGCACGAGAGCGCAGATACCTCTGCAAGTACATGTAAATGAAAATGGCCTGGAAGTGCAGCAATGTTGATTTGCTGCATTTCCAGGCTGTCTTCATTTACTCCGAACCCCTGAAGTGAGATCAGACTGCCATGAGACTGGAGGTCAGTGAGTGTCCTGCTGTGGGCTTGGCTGGGCAGTGTCTGGAGTCTTATCTCCAGGACGCCCGAGTTTTTCACAGGTGTTTAAAGACCATTTGAATATTTACATACCTTTATAAACTGGTTACTGAGGCTTAGTTTTTTTTCTGGTTCAAGTTCCCCCTGGCCCCCCACTCTGCCTGTTCCTTACATTTGTACTTTACTTTTACTCGGGTGAGAATGCATTTCATGAAAAGGATTATAAAGTAGGGTTGCCAAAAGAAAAATGCCAGACAATTGTTTAAAGAGCCTGCAAAGACCTTGTCTTGACACTAAATAGGGTTATAAATAAAAAAAGGATGTAATAATTTGTAATGTGACTTTTCTGACTTTTCCCCCTTAAATAATCAGTCATGAATCATTCAGGCTGCCCTAGAACACAATTAAAAGTGCTTTCTATTTATATTTGCTGTTCGAAGTACGCACAAGTGCTGAAAATACAGCTTTAGGTGACTGTTTATTTTTGTACCATCTGTGACATCAAAATAATGAGCTGGCAACCCTAATCATAAGACTGAAAATTTGTTGCAGGATCAGAACAATATTAATTTCCTTGATTCCTGATTAATGCCATAATAGCAATAGTTTAACTCATATCTGAAACCCTACGCCGCCGTCAATGACATGCTGATTTACTTCAGGTGTCTGGGAATGCACCCGCCATTCAGACAACTCACTCCTCATTTTCACTTTTAACTTTCACGCTCACCCTGCTCTCGCAGCCATCACTCTGCACTCACAATGCACTTGTGCTGTTCACCCTGTACCTCACCCTGCAGTCGCTTAGCACATTACTCACCCTGCACTCATGTGACACTTCACACACCTGTCCTCCTCACTGCTCAATCTGCAATCTGCAATCTCACTCAAACAAGCCCATCACGAATCATGCATTCATTCATCCCACTCTGCACTTACATCCGTACCCAAAATCATATGGTCACCTCGGTCACACTGAAGTCACTCCTCTTACCCTACTCTCACACTGTCGCATCGCTCACTGTGCACTCACATGGGCACTCCTGCCACCCACACAGCACAAAGTGTTAATGTGCCTGCTACAAAGAACATGTACCATGCAGATCACAGAACTGAGTGTGAGTAAACTATAAGTAGCACTATAAAAAATGAAATGTTTGTCTGAAAGGTGCTTTAGAGAGATAAGGTGCATTGTTGGTGAGTGGTAGTGAGGGAATTCATGGAGAAGGAGGAAATGGGGGAGGGGTGCCAATAAAGACTGTTGCACCGTATGCGACTAGTGTTAGTCCCCCGCGATCCCCCCCCCCCCGAAGTTCGGGTCTAGTTGCGCCCCTGGTGGGCAGGCAGGGTCAAAGAGGTTGAAAAAAAAAGCCTAAGTGTTTTGTGTTTTCATAGTCATGCACATGTGTATAAAATAATGCAATAACAGCTTTATTGGATAATAAATGCAAGGTAAACTAACTGGTGATAAATACACTCTTTTAGGTTATGAAACCTCAGTTAGCGACTACCATCACTGCAGATGTCTGTGTGTGCTGAGCAACACATAACCGAACCCTAGTTGGTGTAGCGGAATAGTGACCTTTGCATTTATTGTCAGGGCCACTGGATTTATGTCATTGTGCGGTTTTGGCATTTTGCGCATAGTTAGGGATTTCCCGTATTTGCCACATTATCCATCATCTGCTGCATAATTTGCAGATTAAAAAAAATAAAATTTTCTAGCTCAAATGTTTCAAAAGTTACTAAAAATGCACCAACATGTTACCTCACAGTGGAAGGCCCTTTCTAAAGGTTGACTGGTCACCTTTCTGTTGCTTATTGCTATATGTGGGTCTTAATGTGGTACTTATGAGGGGCAATAAAACCCAGGACAGTGTTAAGAAGTGTAAAAAATGCTAAATAATGCAGTAATGCTACCACTAAATATGCAGAATTATGCAGCATAATTCGCCTTTGCTTGCTGCAGAATTTGGCCTTCTCCTGCCACAAAATTCCAGTGTCCCTGTTTATAGTGCTAAGAGGTCACAGCCTGTGGCAGAAAGCACTGTGAATATGTGAGTCATTATTTTAAAACAGCATTTACATACTCTAAACTAGGCTGCTGCAAAATGATACATTGATTGAGATAAAACAAGTTCTTACAAAATATACTTTTTAGTAATAAGTGCTTTATCTAATGCAGAAATATATGTGTGTCCACTATTCCAGATCACAGCTGATAACACTCTTATATTACATCTCAAAAAGAATAAATCTTTGCCACCATGAAGCTTTAAGCAGAGCCACTGGAATTATTCAGCAGAAGAGGGCCACATTATGCCGCAGGTTTCACTAAATTATGAAGCAAGAAAAGGTATATTATGCAGCACAATGCTCCACATTTTGTGGTTAACATTACTTCATTATTTTGTCATTTTAACTCAAGGTAACACTGTCAGGGGAAATATTTCACCTCATTAGTACCAGTTTAACACTCAAATACAGCAGTAAGCAACTACAAGATTACCAGTCAATTTTTGCAAAGGGCCTTCCACTGCTCCGGAACACTTTGTTACGATTTAAGTAACTTTTGTTCCGTTTGAGCTAGAATCAAGGTTTTTTTGTTGAAATCTGCAGATTATGTAGCAAATGCAGTAAGCTGATAATTATGTGGAAAACGCTGCTGCTACAGAAACTCATAATAACAGTGCCCCTGGCTTTAAGTGACTCTATCAATTAATGCTGGTAAGAAGGCTGGTTTCTTTTTTAACTTTCTACACTACCACCACGCCCTTCGCTTTCAGACAGAGGTACCTCAAAGTCAGTATTAACCGTTCAGGGGCAGTTTTTTGTGTGAAAGCTGAGTCCATGGGATGACAGGTAGAAGGCCAGCAAGGTTGCATTCAGATGCAGAGCCCTAATCCTCTCGATCCTTGGGGCCTCACAGTAATGGTCTAGGAGACAGAGGAAAGGAGCGAAATTCATAGATATTGTCAAAGAGAAGGAACAGAATAGGGAGTACTGTATGGGGACTCATTTTATGTTTACAAATGTCCAGAAACAGCCTCTTCAGAGAGATACCCCAAACAAGGGGACAATACTCGTGTTTTTTAAAGGGACCTTCATTAGTGAAGCTGGTACTGCTGCCAAGTGTGTAAGTGGCCACTGCTGGTTATCATTAAGGAAGCACATGCAGCAGGAATGGGGCCCAGTGATTTGATGGGCCTACAGCATCACTGTCTACCTTTAAATAAGGGGCATCAGAGCTTATTTTCCTTTCAGGCATTAGGACCGACATGATGATCCGTCATGGTGGGAAAGAGGTAAAACATGCAGAAGAGATAAGCTGCTACTCAGGAATGCAGTTATCATTAGTGCAGTAGGTGTAGTTGCATTGGGGTCAAAGAGTGTGAGGGTCTCACAACACCCCAATTATGGGGAGCAGTTTGTTTAGGATAATATTTGTTTTTGTTTGATGCATTTGCTGTTTTATAAGTCTCATATTTAGTGCGGTTCATAAGTATTCCTGAAATCAACTCATTAGCCCCGCTCCCCCAATTCTTGCCATAAAGGTTTGGAGGGGGGCCGACCTCAAAACATTTTGCGTAGGGGGGGCTCATAGTAAAAAAGTTTGAAAGCCTCTAAGGGATAATGGTACCGTTCCGCCTGACCGATGGGCTCTTTAAGCCCGTCAGAACCGAGTCGGATGCCCCGCTGGTTTAAACTCTGACCGTCGTCATCCTAATGCGGCGGTCGGAGTTTAAACCTACCATGTTATTAGGACCTGAATGTTACTAATATATATATATATATATTCACTAAAAACCATAGGTTTCAGGGACGTTATAGTCAGTTGAACATTTGACTCATATAAAACCAGAGAAATTCACCTGTTATAGTTAGTTGAGCTAACTATAACTCACGCGCCCGCAATGCACTGCTGATGATGTCACATATTACATCACTCATGACATGGTCAGTGACATCACTGATGACATCTCAAATGACATCACTCATGACATCCCTCATGACATCATCCAGTGAATGTGTGTTTCTATAAAATGTAAATATGTTTTTGTAGTAACTTGTTTTAGTCTGTTCTATTGAGTTTGTTATATCTACTTAGGTTGTATTACTATGTTTCCTTAAAGAGGTTCCTTTGCTGCTTAGATACAGTAGAATGTGTATCTGGCATTCTTGAGTTGGTGTCTGTTGGAGCTGGCTGCTTTCAAGCTGGCTCCTCATCCATGTAACCAATAAACAATCTACTCAAGACAACTACTGTTGTCCTGCTTCATTACTACATTTTACTGGCGACGAGCTTGGTTACATGGACAACCCTGCGTGCATGATTTCAAGAAGTTTCTGCAATCAACACTAGTCAAGCCTCAAGTCTGCTGTCTCCTTGTAACTGAAGTTACAGCCATTTGGGACATTTTCTCCTTGACCCTTCAAAAGACGCTCTTCATCACTCCTGCCTGGCAACCACCTTTATTGCTTGGGACTGCCAACCTGCCGGACACAGTAGGGCGTTTTCAGTTCAAATTTATATTTCTACTGCCCTACGAGCTGCACATACAGTTTCAACTTGTGCTAGCCTCACCGCTTGGGGGCACGATTCATTGAAAATTATTTGGGATCACGGAGAAACTTTTGTCATTTTCGACTTAACCTCTCCTGTGCATCAAGCATCTTTTGAAATCTGCCAGCGTTCTGCACGCTCTCATACTCAACATTCTCGCTGTAGCCATTCCGCGTACTCAAGAACCTTCCATCATCTTCGTCCACAACGTTATTTGCACATGTTCAAGCACTCGTCATTACGTTCTTCCTGTTGCCAAGCGACGCATCACGCCACAGTACTTACTGCTGCGTCTGTGTGTGTTTCTATCTTCAATCAAATTACAACACCTATTTTTACACAACTTTCAGTAAATCAACGCTGATGCACACAGCTTGAACTCAACCTTAGCATTTATATTTCACCCACTGTATATTATTTAACAGATTTTGTCTAAATTTTATTCAAATTGTTATTCTTTCTTGTATTTGTATTTCATGCAATTTACGAAAGATTTATCTATAGTGGTATTTTTCAGTCATAGTCATTTTCTATTACATGTTGATTCAAAATGTGTACATTACAATCTGTAAATCCTCCTCCAGCATTTCTTGGCATGCCTGGTGAACCAACGATTAGATGGGAAGTTTGGCACGATGCCTTTGAAACCTATCTGGGTGCTATAGGAGCATCCAGATTTAATGCTGATAGAAAGAAATATCTACTTCTACATTCTTTGGGTTTTGAGGGAAGATCAGTTTTTAAACATCTACCGGACTTGCCTCAAGATGATCCAGCTCTCAATGACGCATACCAAGAAAGTGTACAAAAATGGAAACTTCGTTACGATAAGCAACCAAGCCTAATGGTTCTCAGGCATAAATTTTTCAAAAGAAAGCAATCGGAATGTGAGGATATTGATTCATATATCTCTGTTTTACGTAGGTTAGCGGCTGACTGTAGATTTGAGAACTTCACGGACCAACTTATCAGGGATCAATTTGTGTGTCACTGTAAGGACAAAAATATTAGACAGAAGTTACTTACAATAGGTGACCCGTCCGTGGACGAAACCATAAAATTAGCCAAAAGCATAGAAATTTCGATGGTCTCCTTAAAGGAATTAGAGGAGAAAGTTGTAGAACCTGTCAATGCTATCAATCTTAATTCTAATAATTCATCCATTAAGTCATCGAAGAAATCTTCGAAAAGCAGTACTAATAATTTGGTAAAATCGACCAAATACAGTGGGTCAAGTAAAACCGATTATAAGTTATGTATGAGATGTGGGTATTCAATTCATCCAAAGGGTTCACGTTGTCCTGCATCAAATGTTACCTGCGACTATTGCAAAAAGGTGGGGCATTGTGCAAATGTTTGTTTGAAGTTAAAAGGTCAAAAGAATTTTAAGAAACCTACAGTATGCATGATTGATTCAGAATCCTCTTCTGATTCTGAAGTTGTTTCTGTGGTCTCCGATTTTAACGGTGGTGAAGTCATAGAAGGAGATCCTAAATCTTGTGTAGATCCTGTCGTTGATATTTATGTTGGAAGTAAGTGCATCAAACTTTTAGTTGACTCTGGTGCTAAAATAACTATGATCACCCAAAAACAGTTTGAGGAGACATGGGGAGACTTTACCTCTCCTTCCTCCTGACCGTACACCAGTATCTTACGAAGGACGTAAAATTGATCTTATGGGTTTTTTTTAAGAGGAGATGTGCTTCCAAAGGTCGAAGAATAAGAGGAAAGATTTATGTTGCTGTTAAAGGGCTCAATATCTTAGGGTGGTTCCATCAAGGACTTTTTGGAATGATTCTTATACCAGGAACTAAAGAGCAAGTCCTTGTTGTTGGGTGCCCCGATGAAGTACAAATGCTTAAGGAGAAATTACCATCTGTTTTTGGCTCTACATTAGGCAAAATTAAGGGATTCAAGCATAGAATTATAGTCAAAGAGGGGTCTTTGCCTGTAAAGCACAATCTCAGGGGTGTACCCTTCAGTGTTAGGGAGGATTTAGAAAAGGAGTTATTGCAGCTGTGTGAGAAGGGAGTTATCGAGCCTGTAGAGTCTTCTCTTTGGCTTTCACCTTTGGTTGTTGCTAGGAAGAGGTGTGGTCAACTCAGAGTGTGTGTTGACTTGAGCTCCCTAAATAAAGAGATCTGGGTTGATTCACACCCTCTTCCGAAAATCAATGATCTGTTTGCATCAACTAAAGGTGCCAAATTTTTCACCAAACTTGATTTGGTGAGCGCGTATCACCAGGTCGAGTTGCATCCTGAGTCACGTCATCTCATGGCTTTCGTTTCTCCTTTCGGTACGTTTCAATATCGACGCATGCCCTTTGGCTTAGCTTCGGCTGTGTCAGTATTCCAAAGAGTCATGAGTAACATCCTTAGAGGGGTTGATGGAGTGTTGGTTTTCCAAGACGACGTGCTCATCTTTGCAAAGGATTCCTCTTCCCATGAACTCATATTACACAAAGTATTAGGTTTGTTTCAAGAGCATGGTGTTGTTTTAAAATTAGAAAAGTGTAAGTTCTTTTGTACAGAAGTCGAATACTTGGGCCATATTCTCAACCAAGATGGTGTCAAACCCAGACCTGGGCTACTGGAAGCTATTTCCAATGCTGCTGTCCCCACTGATAAAACAGGAGTTAAATCACTGCTGGGGCTGTGTGAGTATTATTTGAGGTTTATTCCTCACTATGCTGTGATTGTCCATCCCATCAGTAATCTTCTCAGAAAGGGGACTAAGTTCATGTGGCGCAACGAATGTGTGGCGGCTTTCCAAGAGGTTAAGAACCTTTTAGAGAAGAGCTCTGTCCTTAAACCTTTTGACCCAAGCCTACCATGTTGCTTGACAGTTGACGCCAGTCAAGTAAGTTTAGATGCTACTTTGACACAGGTGGAGGATGGAGTTGAAAGAACTATTGGGTTCGCTTCTAGAGTACTAAGATCACCTGAATTGCAATACTCAGTTATCGAAAGGGAATTACTGGCTTGCGCATGGGCTATTGAGATTCAGGTCTTATGTATGGGGAAAACGGTTTATGCTTCAGACAGATCATAAACCACTGGTCAATATTTTGGGAGGTAACCTCACTAAATGTTGTACTCCCAGGATAATGAGAATGGTTACCAAATTGATTCATTATCAGTTTGACATCAGACATATCTCTGGAGGGAAAAATGGGAGAGCGGATTTTCTTTCTCGTTTTCCATGTGCAAATCTCCATGATGATGATGACCTTTCCTTTTCTGAACTTATTGATGAGGATTGTGAAGATTGCATTGTGGCCGGGGTGGATATTCCAGAATTGAAATTCTGTTCAGATGATGAATGGAGGTAATATTTTGCTAATGATTGTGTTCTCCAGGATGTTTGTAAGTTCGTAAGGAGTGGGTGGACTAGGGAGAAGGTCATTTCCCCTTCCCTTCAGCCATTTGCTAAAGTTGAAGATGAAATTTCCTTGGAGGATGGAATTTTATTGCGGAATGACAAACTTATTCCGCCACATTCATTTAGGAAAGGCATTCTTATTAGGGCTCATGAAGGACATTTAGGAGCTTCTTTTACTAAGTGTTGCATTCGCGACACATTTTGGTGGCCAGGGAGGGACTCAGAAATTGAGGAATTTGTGATGGATTGTTGTGTATGTAAGTCTTCTGATAAGTCCCTTAAGACTTTTGTTCCTCCCCTCATTCCTGTTGAGTGTCCTGACCGTCCCTGGGCGAAGATTGGTGTAGATGTCATGGGACCTTATTAGACTCTCAGTGGTAATTCTAGATTTATTTTAGTTTTGGTGGACTATGCATCAAAATGGCCTGAATACAAGTTAGTTAGGGAAGCTGATACTAAGTCTATAATTTTTTTTTTAAGTGAGGTCTGGTCTAGAGAAGGGTTCCCTGAAATACTCGTTTCGGACAATGGGAAACAGTTTATCAGTAAGGAGTTTGAATCTTTTTTGTCCACCTCTGGTGTAAAACACATGAAGAGTTCGCTTTATCACCCTCAAGGAAATGGACTTGTGGAGAGGATGAATCGGCTGGTTGGGGACTGTGTGAAATGGGCTAAAACCAGCAATCAAGATGTTGTCAAATCACTTAACAACATGATATGGTTTTATAGAACCACCCCACATTTTTCCACTAAAGTGTCTCCTTTCGAGTTAATGAGGGGAAGGAAGCCAAATACTTCCTTTTGTCCAGGGTGGATGTCCAAGTGGATCAATAGTGAGTCAGATGTACGTAAATTGATGTCGTTTGTAAAAGATAATGTTTCCCTTACCCAAGCTAAACAGAAAGTTAACTTTGACTCAAAAAAGGGATAAAAAATGTCTCTTCTGAAGGTTGGTGACACTGTTAAAATTAAGAAATCAATTCATGTTAACAAAGGTGAAAGTAAATATGGTCCACCTGTTAAGGTGGTCAAGATTGTCGGAAATGCTATTCAAATTGAAGGTGGTTGTTGGTGGAACTTGAGCAAGGTAGCTAAAGTCCAATGTTCTACCCGACACCTGCCCTCCAATTCTGATAGTAAATTACCCCCTAGTAAGGATTTTGTCTCCGGTAATGCCAGGAGAAGTTCCCGGAATATCATTAAACCGGCAAGGTTTAGGGAAGGACATTTGTATTTTTTTATTTTTTCTTCTTCGTTTTTTTTGTTGTTAGAAGAAGGGAAGGTAAATGTAGTAACTTGTTTTAGTCTGTTCTGTTGAGTTTGTTATATCTACTTAGGTTGTATTACTATGTTTCCTTAAAGAGGTTCTGTTGCTGCTTAGATACCGTAGAATGTGTATCTGGCATTCTTGAGTTGGTGTCTGTTGGAGCTGGCTGCTCTCAAGCTGGCTCCTCATCCATGTAACCAATAAACAATCTACTCAAGACAACTACTGTATCCTGCTTCATTACTACATTTTTATATATATATGCCAAGGTGTATTGAAGAATGAATGCATTTAAAAGTGCCTAAAGAAATTATTTCATATGTATGTGACTGACTGTATAAGTGAGTGATTGAACGTGTCTTACTGAATGCATGGGTTACTGACTAAACTGTGTAAAAGTCTGTATTAGTCTCTCCATTGGTGTGTAAGCAACTGCATGGGTTGCTGAATGCCTACATGAGTGTCTATATAGGTTATTGATTTGTTGTCTGAGTATATGTATGGGTCCCTGAGTGTCTGTGTAGGTGGGTGGGTATATGAGTCTTTGCATAGATGTCTGAGCGGGTGATTCAGTGGTTGTATGGATTAAAAAGTGCATCTTGAAAGGGCTGTATGGGTGAATTAGTGTGTCTATGGGTGTGTTGGTGAGTGAATAAATGTCTCAGTGGTATATCTGTGACTAACTACATATGTTTTGAGCCACTATATGTGAGTGTTGGAGTATATAAATGAGTATACGTGAGACTAAGTTATTTCAAGAGTGGGTGCATAAATAAGTGTCTGCTTCGATCAGTGATTGTATAAGACAGTAAATATGTGTTAGTATCTGTATAAATAAGTGATGTGGTATGTCTAAAAATAATGAAGCTGGTGTGTATAACTGTATACATGATTAAATGGGTATGTGATTCATTCTTTGTATTACTGACTAGGCGTGTAAGTAACTCTATGGATGAGTGGCAGCGAATGACTGCATGTATAGATGTATGAGTGCATATTATAGTCCTCTATTGATGAGTAACTACATGTATAAGTGACTGGATGTGTGTTGACCTAGGAAATAGTGAGTGCTATGTAGTATATGGCATTCTTCTGTGTATGGTTTCAAAAATAGTAGTCAGCATTTTAGAATGGGTGTATCAAATTTTATATTAGAGCATCAGTATGTGCATCAGATTGTCACGTGGATGATGCCATGAGTGATGTCATTTGAGATGTCATCAGTGATATCATCAATGATGTCACTGACCATGTCATGAGTGATGTAATATGTGACACCATCAGCAGTGCATTCACGCAAGTTATAGTTAGCTCAACTAACTATAATAGGCGAATTTCTCTGGTTTTATATGAGTCAAATGCTCAGCTAACTATAACGTCCCTGAAACTATTTTTTTTTGGTGAATTTCAAAGGTTTTTTAAATGCTAATTCCTAACTATAACGTCTGTAAAACCTATGGTTTTTTCAGTGAATTTCAAAGGTTTTTTAAAATATTAATTTCATATTTTAATATTTATAAAACTTGTATTTTTTCTATTATATTTTTAAATATTTTGGAACTCTATTATACTTCTTCTTTTTAACTTTAAAAATCATGTAATGTTTTATATTTTTTGGGGGGAGAAAACTGCACTCCCATACCGGTAGCGTACCAAGCTCCATCACCACACAAATCCTATCCGCCATATTGCTAAACTTGTAAATGATGTGCATTTCGTATCCGACAAGTTTGTGGCACCGCGTCCCGCGTAACATCATATACGCATGAAGTCACCCCAGGTACTACCAAGCCACGCGTTACATCATGTACATATGGGGTCGCGCCTGCTGCGCGTTGCGTATTCGACGAGTACACGCTGCCAGGCCCTGTGTTACGTCACAGACGTATAGTATCGCGCTGGGCATGCCATTCCCTTTTTTTCATCTCAAAAGTATATCTAAATAACTTTAAACAGTATATGAGAGCACGCGAAAATTTAATTATTTTAAACATTTATCTATTTCTAACTGTAATAAACATATTATGATAAATATATTTGTCAAAATCGCATCGGGTGCGGCATCCTTGCGCGCTCGGTGCGCAATTGCCATGTGACCTTAAACAAAGCATTTGATTGGTTCATAACATTTCCCATTGTAACAGTTGTACGACCCCACCCATTTTACTCATTCTCTCTACAGCGTTTTGATGAGAGACACCTCTTCTGCTTAGAAAGCTTTTTTGAAAAGTGTTTTCCTGTATACACATATCTTATACTACACACAACATGCAACGATCATCTTGATCAATATTCATGCTCTGTACATTAGCCTTCCACGTGTGATTGCCATGCATCTCAAACGTTCCATCAAAAAACAAATATGTGCTACACGATGCCCCTGGTGTGTGTGTCTGCACATTATTGTGCTGCCTTTCGGCCACGGGCAGATTGCACACCCTAGATCACATGCCATCCCATTAACGATAGTTTCCGCCCTCCCGACACATGCTACACTAATCTAAATTGCACACTCTGCGAGGTCAAAACTACAAAAGTAACACATATAAGTACACTTCCTGGCCAGGCAGGAACTGAACAATGCCCAAGTCCCCGGAATAATTATTCACACCCCTACGCTGTCCTGTCGTACGCAAGCCCAGCCCACGTTGCGTATGGATAAATAGGATAACCACGACGCTACACGTCCCTCTTCTTCTACACTACCTCAAATGATTTGCACATCCACCTCGCATATCACAATGCGCAATAAAAAAAGAAATGGATCCATGAGGTGTACTCCATCACGGGCTCTAAATTGTGAGCCCTACTGCCCGTCGTCTACAAAAGGAATCGATGAGGTGTACACTCTCCTGCAATCAACACTCCATCTGAATTGTGAGCACTGCTGCCCGTAGTGTTTGCTCCCACATCAATGACAGCAGATAAGCAGAGCAGCCTGGGTGCACAGGGCCTCCAATTGAGCGCGCTGCTGCGAGAGGGGTGGGGTGCTTCAGCCTAGCTGCGCAGGTCCGAACAAACGATATTGCCATGTGTTATGATGTGATCTTTGACCTCATTCAGTCACATCTCTGTCTCATTTTAAAGACCTGCTGGACTGTACTGTAGGCCTGAGCCAGCGGGCAGCGCTGCCCTACAGACACCTCTTCAGCGCAGTGCTGCAGGAGGGATGGGATTCATCAGCCAGACTGCGCACGTGAGAATAAGCGATATTGCCATGTGTTATGATGTAATCTTTGACCTCATTCAGTCACATCTCTGTCTCATTTTAAAGACCTGACATACCATAAGGTAGGCCTAAACCTACGGGCGGCGCTGCCCTACAGACACCTGTTGAGGGCGGTTCTGCAGGAGGGGTGGGGTGCATCACCCTGAGTGCGCACGTGCGAAAAAGCGATGTTGCCATGCATAATGATGAGATCTCTCACCTCATTCAGTCACATCGGTCTAATTTTAAGGACCTGCTGGACCGTACTGTAGGCCTGAGCCAGTGAGCAGCGCTGCCCTACAGACACGTGGCGTTGGCATTTAGGACACAATAGTGAGCTCCTTACTAAGTGTACATGCACACAGGCTCCCGCCACTGCATTACACACACACATTATGCTTCTAGCATGCGCTCTGTTCCTTTGTATGTGAACGTTGTCATACCGTATTATTATTTAACCTTGTGTATTCTCGTGCACTCCAACTCCTCTTTGAACCACGATTGCCACTAACAGTTGGTAGATCGTACTTCTATTTTCTATCAAGCTTGAAATAAACCTTAATTTACCTCCAGACGTTTCCACCATTAAATTATTTCTCCCTTTTCTGACATTCCATTGATTGCCACAAGAAGTGCAGAGCGGGAGCTGACCCCTTAATGATGCCCTGGCATTCTGACACATTCCATCGTAGTATCAAGAAACCGTCCCCGACCGGAGACCTGGTCTATCGGACAAACATACCCTGGACTAGGAGCTTGCACCAACACGTCGTAGGACACACCAGTGGTGGCAGGGTAGCAGTGAAGCCTCGGTGTGCAAGACCTACAATTGAGCACAGTGCAGAGGAAGGGGTTGGGGTACAGCACCCTGGGTGCACAGGTGCATGCAAGCGATTTTCCCGTAGCTAATAATGTAGATCTCTATATTATCAAACAACAGCGATATCATTATCACCACTTTAGTGACAGGAAACTGCTGCTAAAGCGATGATAAGGGGTTGATAATATGCCCTTGTAAATTCCCATAGAAGCCCAGGTTCGCACCAGAACCAGGGTTTCTAAGGGAATTCACAAGGGCATATTATCAACCCTTGCCGCTTTAGCGGCAGTTTCCTGCTGCTAAAGCGGCGATAATGTTATCGCCCATCCTTCATAATATGGCCCATAATCTATGGCCTCATGTATTTAATTTTAAGGACTTGCTGAACCACACTCTTTCTCGCAGACCCCATCGTCCTAGACAAACGGGTGATGGAAGGTAAACACTAAGGGCTGGGTGCAATAGGCCAACGCTCTGTCTCCTCCTCCCTCTCTTCTTTTGACTCTCCCTCCCCTTCTCCCTTCCACCCACTCCCCCTCCCTT
The DNA here is from genome assembly GCF_964204655.1 of Triturus cristatus. Classification (NCBI taxonomy): domain Eukaryota; kingdom Metazoa; phylum Chordata; class Amphibia; order Caudata; family Salamandridae; genus Triturus; species Triturus cristatus. The sequence continues at coordinate 369,961,873 of NC_140585.1, forward strand.
CCATTCTCACTATGGTCCTTTCATTCGGACTACCTTTCTTTAACTCTTCCACATAGCACACATACTTATGTTTAATTTTTGTCTTGCAGGTTCCCTACGCTGCTTCCACTGGAGTCCAACCCACGTCTAATTTACATGTGACATCAAAATCCCCAGTCCTACAGAGACCCCGCAATATAATTGCATTGGCCATGGAACATTACCCACCCACCAGGAGCCTCATTTAAAAGAACGGGTGAGACTCCGCTTTTTTTTTTGTTCTTTTCTCTCCATTTTTACCATCCGCATCCCCTCTATTACAGCAATACAAGGTTTTCCTCCACTCGCTTCAAGTAGTCGAACAAGTATTTGCTATCACAGGGTGGAAGCCATGCACCACCCTCTAATAGCAAACACAAAATGTCCAGCGAATGCACACCCCGGGACATTGTAAGAGCTGCGCCTGAGAGGTCGCCCTCCCTAATACCATGATGCATTTGTTAGTATGAACGCATACTAACACTACTTACACACGTGTAGGACAGCGACCAGAATGTAGTGAAGAAGCAGAGGAAGCGCAAAATCTAAAAATATAAAACCTACCAGAAGTCGGATGACATAGTTCAATGAGTCGACGACCCTGGCATGAGTAGAAACAGCTACCCGAACAAAACAGGTCTTCAGCACAACGCAAACAATTTTGAAATATTGCTGAGTGGTGCCTTCTTTTTGCCTTCTCCCACTCATGGCCAAATTTATGTAGCAAAGAGGCAGACAGCAGTGAATCCAATAAGTAGATTTATTACAAGAAAACAAGACACCTGAAACAACCACCAACAGGAGCAGACAGCAAAGCAACCGTCTAATCCAGCACTGTGTACAAACTCCGCAAGGTTACCCTCATGACAGCCCTACATTCTAACATTACATACTGAGGGCCACATTATCAAGGACCGGTGTTAAAATTATCGCCACTTTAGCGGCAGGAAACTGCCGCTAAAACGCCGATAATGGGCTTGATAATATGCCGTAGATAATTCCAATCGAAGCCCATGTTCTCGTGTTAACATCGGCTTCTATTGGAATTCTCTACGGCATATTATCAAGCCCATTATCGCTGTTTTAGCGGCAGTTTCCTGCCGCTAAAGCAGCGATCATTTTAACGCCGTTCCTTGATAATATGCCCCTTAGATTCTAGTAGAATTATTATGACTTATAATGGAATACTACACAGAGCACATGACTTTACAGCAATGAGCTCATAGGTTCATTCACGAGTCTTGACACCGGTAGGGGTAAGACTTTCGCTTCCCACTCCCTATATTATATAAACGTAAACTAACACTTCTTCCACAAATATGCTACAGCGCCCAGAGCACATCACTTTAAAGCAATGAGCTCACAATTTAGGCTCACGGTTTAATCCCCGAGTCTTCACACCAATAGGGATGAGTAGTTCGCTTCCCAGTCCCTATATACTATAAACGCATACTAACACTACTTACACACTTATACTACAGCAGCTAGTATCCTACACCGCCCAGAGCCCATCACTTTACAGCAATCAGCTCGGTTTCATCCCCAAGTCTTCACACCGGTAGGCGTAACTACTTCGCTTCCCGCTTCCGGTATACTATCAACACACAGTAGCAGTCAGTAGTTTGCTTCCCACTCCCTGTATGGTATAAAAGCCTACTAACACACGTATGCTACAAACACCAGACCACATCACTTTACAGCAATGACCTCACGGTTTAGACTCTCGGTTTCATACCCGAGTGTAGCACCATATCATATTACCACCATGCCACTCTGAGCAACACCGCACTTTCAGACCATTAACAGTGATAACTACCTACTGTCGACCGCCAGTAGGTAATCCGGAACAAATTACAATAGTTCCTTGATTCTTTTAGCTTTCAAAAATTCTCTCTATTACTGTCTTTCTACTTTTCCATATAAATGTAAGTTTTTTTAATATTCAAGTACACATCGAAGTCAGAAATGCAACGTATTCTATCAACACACTTTCTAGAACATACTACAACACGTGGAGGTTAAAAGTTCATCCATTTTTTTAAACCAAACGATATTTGTTTGCAACATTTTCTCGAACATTTAACGGCACATGCAGGTTAAAAGTTCACAATTGTTTTAAGTTCGAACAGTGCCTTCCAAATGCAAGTAGCAGGTGTGGTTGAGTTGAGCAAATTTTATCCTATAATATGTACTATAATATGTACGTGCAAACTGCTTTTTCTTAACCAATCACAAACATACTTTTCCACAAAACAAATGTGCACCCTACTTTTAAAAAACAATGCTTTTCATCTCCCAATCAGGTACCGTTTTGTATGTGAAAAGAAACTAGTTCTCCATCTTTAAACATATCTCTTATTCTACGAAGGAACTGCATGAGCTACAGACATCTTTCCATATCTTCCAGCCATACCTTCAAAATGCTAGTGTGGATCGTAGGACATAGCTATGTTTTCTGGTGCAAGAGGTATGCAGAACAGAGACGTATTGACTTAGACCTATGTTTACAAAATGTGGACATTAAATGGTTTGGACAGAGAGGATTGAAGTGGCACCAATTGTTGCCTTTGGTTAAAACCTGTTTGCATCTGCAACACCCTGACCTCATGATTGTGCACTGTGGTGGAAACGACCCAGGCACATTGACTGGGGTAGATTTGGAAATGCTTATGAAGGATACCTTTGGACAATTGATGTTACTTTTGCCTCAAACTGTTTTTGTATATTCCACTATATGCCAAAGACAAAAGTGGAAATGGTCCAAACAATTTTGTCCTCAGATTGAAAAATCTCAGAAAAAAGTCAACAAAGCTGTCTCTGCATACCTCAGAGACCACAAAATGGGGTCCATATACAACAACAACATATGTTTTGATATGGCTGATATATACAGAAGTGATGGAGTACACTTCACAGATCAGGGAAACCTCGTTTTCTTGAATAACTTGAAGCTGTCCATCCTCACTTATATGTAGCTCCAACTAATGAACACAAGGGCTCTTTTTAGAGCCATCCTATAACTTACAACTTAGGCCCGCTATTTTATGGCCATATAACTTCAACTCCCGCACCCTCGCCCAAATTTATCTTCCACACAGCTGTGGCGCAGCGGCCAGACCATCTCACTTTGCAGCACAGACCTCTCGCTTTGATCCCCAGCTCTACTCACCCATAGGGGTGAGTAGTTTGCGCTCTACAAATACCATATTGATTTACCTTTGCACTCCCTATAAAACACCACCTAAGCACCATACACAAGCTACAATGGTCTAAACAAAAGTTCATCCAAGTACTTATAACTACATGCTGACACTAATTGCACAGAAGTGGCACAGCGGCCAGAGCACATGACTTCACAGCATATGGTACACAGTTTGGGGTCACGCTTTAATCCCCGACTCCGGCAGCAGCTCAGCTTAGCAACATGAGACTCTAGACAATACCTAACATATATTCTGTACTCCAGGACTTTCATACCAGTACGGGTCAGTAGTTTGTCCTAGTAGTTATAAACACATTCGGATACTACTTCCACAACTGTAGTGCAGCGGCCACGGCACATGACTTCACAGCATAAGACACACAATTTTGGCTCACGCTTTAATCCCCGA